>NC_136465.1:54859754-56083088 GCF_902686455.1 Sciurus vulgaris | reverse complement strand
ATTATTTCCTGGACCCCACTGAATCACTGTATCCCTATATATCATGTATCTTTTCTCCCAAGATGTTTTTCTCCATCTTTTGTTTTCCCAGCAGTTTGACTATGATGTACCAAGACATGATTTTCCATAAATAGGTAGATAGGTAGGTAGATAGATAGATAGATCCAGCTTGGGATTTGCTAAGAATGTATAGATTTATGTCTTTCATCATATTTGGGATATTCACAAAGACTGATTTCTATGTGGTCATTATTTTTTATTTTCATAATTTTATAATTATATTTCATTTCTTTTTCATATTTTTCAGTATGCTTTTACTTATTGTTTCTTCAAATTTTCTCCTCCATTTTCTCTCTTCTTTTGGAATTCTAATTAAACATATTTTAGACATTTTGATTTTGTCTGACAGTTATCTGAGTTTCCATTCACTTGTTCGTTTGGTCTTATCTACTCTATTCTTAGGATTAAATACTTTTTAATTGATCTGTCTGTAAGTTCACTGAATCTTTCTCTTTGTCATACCCATTCTGCTTTCAGGGGAATTCAATTTTAAAATTTTTTTTTTTTTTTTTTTTTTTTTTTTTTGTAGTACCAGGAATTAACCCAGGGGCACTTAACCACTGAGCCACATCCCAAGTCCTTTTTTTATTTTTTTTAATTTTGAGACAGGTTCTTATAAGTTGCTTAGGGTCTCTCTAAATTGCTGAGGCTAACTTTGAACTTGTGATCCTCCTGCCTCAGCCTCCCAAGCTGCTGGGTTACAGGAATATGCCACCGGGCCCAGATGAATTCAGTAAATTTTTACTGTAGATGTTCTATTTTTCCAGTTCTATTTGGATCATTTTTATTATTTCTCCACTGAGATTTTATCTTTTGTCATTTATTTCAACCATAGTTTTTCTTTTGTTAATGAGTGTACATAATAATTATATTGAAACCCTTCTCTATTATTCCAAAATTTGGACCAAGTAGCTATCAGTTTTGACTGTGTTTTCTCTTGAAAAAATTTCACATCTTTCTGGCTCCTTCTATTTTAAATATTTTTAGATCATGTTCCGGATGTTGTGAACGTGGTGTTGTGGTTTCTCTGAATTCTGTTATATTCTGCGGAAGAGTGTTGAGTTGTTGTTGTTGATGTTGCTATAGCAAGCAATTAAGTTGGTTGGACTCAAGTTGCAAACTCTGTCCCTTGGGTACCAGCTCAAATCTCAGTTCAATTCTTCTATCTTTAGCTGAGCTTCTTGGATTCTACAACGCACATGTTTGATGCAGAGGTCAACCAGAGATTTGGGCAGAGTTTATATTTAGCAACTGTGGTTGCCCAAAACTCTATCATCTGGTTTTTCAGGCCAGAGGTACTGGTTTCCTATAGTAGTTTTAGCTGCCCAACGTGGTGCTGGCTGCAGCTTATCACCATAATAAATAGAACACTTATCCCCTACTTTTCCCTTCTTCCACATCAATGCCCCTGAAGAATCTTCCAACTTTTATTCAATCTCTAGCACATTCAGGCACCTGTTCTTTTTTAAGATTTTGTCTAGAGTTTCTAGTTATTTTCTGCTTAGAGAGGGTTGTTACAAAAGCATACTTGGTCATACCTGAAATAGAACTCTCAATATATTGGGGAGGATTGAAGCAGCTGTTTCAACAAGACCATCTCTCAAAATTCCCTGTCCTACTGCATTACACAAAACTTTCCAAAATTTTCCAAAGTGAAAGAAGTGTGTGTGTGGAGGGAATGTGAAAGAACAGAATCCAACCATAAGTTCAGACATCACTGGATCTTTAACATGCATAATTATGACATCTTTAATATTAGTGTCAGCAAGCATTTATGGAGTGCCTACTATGTGCCAAGCAGGAAATTTCCAACCAGGGGTTTTACAAGTTGAATATGTTAGAGTTGTTCCAACTCTGGTTAATATGAATATATAGATTTTCCTACACCACCTTAAGCATAATTATTAATGATAGCTACTATTTTCAGTGCTGATTGTGTGCCAAGCACTGAATCTAATCATCACAACAATTCAGCTTTTTTTGTCATCTCTCTTTCACATGAGCAGTGTTATAAATTGGAAAACAATCAGATGCTGGAATCAGACACCTGGGTTTGAATCTTAACTTTGACTTCAAACTTAAGTTTGAATCTTCTGCTAGCCAAATGACTACCTCCTAAAGTCAAGCTGCTTAATGTCTATGAGCTTCAGTTAACTTACCTATAAACTGAGCTGTCAAAGTTGCCATAATGGTAAGAAATAACACCACCAAAAAGAGAATCTTGTTCATAATGGCTACTTATCATTTTTACAGGTGAAAAACCTTAAGAGTAGAATGTTCAAATAACTTGCTCATGATCAGGAAATTTTTTGTCATCTAATAATTGACAAAACTGGGTTTCTATCCCATGTCTATGTTGGTTCTTTACAGTTGGTTGCATTCCCTTTATAATTACCCCCAATTATTGAGCAGCTACTATGTCCAAGAACTACAGCAGGTGCTTTACATACCTCAAGTTGACCTTGAAACTAACCAAAAATATTGAATGACGAGATTCTCATATCAGACAAACTTTTCCCCTCTCAGAATAACCAGAATTGTGCATCTTTAAGATAATTCTTACTATCTTACTATCTTAAGGTCTTCCGTTGGGGGAGCCCTGTCCTTAATGGAGATGCTGCCTACCCCCAGTACATTCAAGAAGGATATCTTGGCTGTTCTTCTGGAAAGGCAGAACTGTGTGAAGGGCTGTCTGGTACCCACTGTAATCGAGAACATAATTAGATGCCCTGATGGGATGAGGGAGAAAATGAAATTTGGACAGAGGACTACTTAAGGCCCTTTACAACCAGTGACAGAGATAGCCCTTTGTTCTTTTCTGTGCAAAAGAGACAAGTCAAAAATAACACTGCTGTGAACACCCAGACCTATGTGTATTCATAGTTGTTTCCTTTTTGATTATTGAGATGCAATTAGGCTACTGAAGTATTAGGAGCATATTTGTTAAACTGCTTTCTAAAATATTTGTATCATTTTACTTCCACCTTTGCAGCATTTTGTATTAATATTTTTACATGTTTTCTTAAAAAATTAAGTAGTCATAATGTATCTTCTTGTTTTAGATTGTATTTACTTGAGAGTTTCATTAATGTGGACATATTTACTAATTGCATTTTCCCATACTTTGTCTTTTTTGTCCATGTTTTCTTTTTTTGATTTTGATCTTACTTTGTTAAAGACAGTTTTTATTTTCTTCTATAGAATAGCATTTTTTTCCAGTTTATTTTTTCCCTTCTTAGTTTTTCTATTTTTAAATTAAATGTTCAATGTTTATATAGTCTTTAAAAGAGAGAGAGAGAGAGAGAGAGAGAGAGAGAAGTCAGGCTGGGTATTATTCACACATTTTATATCTTGCTTTTCAATCAAATTTCCTTTGTCAAATGTATCATAGTAGGTTCAGGATTTTTGAGGAAAATATACAGAACTCCCACAATGTGTTCATTGAATTCACTTGGGAGCAATTTTCTAGTCTGTTGGCTAGATTCCACCTCTCTCCTATATAATATGGTATATTTTATTGTTTCTTTTTTTATTTATTTTTATTGTAAACAAATGGGATACATGTTGTTTCTCTGTTTGTACATGAAGTAGAGGCATACCATTTGTGTAATCATACATTTACATAGGGTAATGATGTTTGATTCATTCTCTCATTTTTTCCTTCCCCCCACCCCTCCCACCCCTCTATTCCCTCTATACAGTCCCTCCTTCCTCCATTCTTGCCCCCTCCCAACCCCCATAATGTGTCATCATCCACTTATCAGCAAGATCATTCGTTCTTTGGTTTTTTTTTTTTTTTTTTTTTGATGATCTAAAGCCATTAATTTAATAAAACCATTTAAAAGACAAAGAAAAGCAGTGGCTTTCTGTGCTGGTGACTGGTTCAGCTCCTGCTCTGTAACTTTGTAACCAAACAGAACCAAGGAGGTTCTTTCCTCCACTCAGAAAGCCCTTGTACAGAATTTTTTTTTTTTTTTTATTGTAAACAAATGGGATACATGTTGTTTCTCTGTTTGTACATGGCGTAAAGGCATACCATTTGTGTAATCATAAATTTACATAGAGTAATGTTGTTTGATTCATTCTGTTATTTTTTCCCTTCCCCCCACCCCTCCCACCCCTCTTTTCCCTCTATACAGTGCTTCCTTCCTCCATACTTGCCCCCCTCCCTAACCCTAACTCTAACCCTAACACTAACCCTTCCCTCCCCCCCATTATGTGTCATCCTCCACTTATTAGCGATATCATTCGTCCTTTGGCTTTTTGAGATTGGCTTATCTCACTTAGCATGATATTCTCCAATTTCATCCATTTGCCTGCAAATGCCATAATTTTATTATTTTTTATTGTTTCTGTTTATTTTACCATAATTGTTGACTTACAGGTTGGTGTAAAAATCTTTGTAATGTTCTCAGATCTACTATTGTATCTACTCATGCATTTACTTATTCAACAACTAATTATCAAATGAGTGCTGAGGTCAGACACGAAGGCTCAAGTGTTGCATGGCTTTGTTTCCTGTTCTTTCACAGACTGATACTACAGACAAGGGCCTAGCTCTGGCCTCAGATCTGGACTCCAATTCTAGCTCCATTATTCACTCAACAAAAGACTTTGGTTAAGTTACTTGTTGAAACCCTTTTTTTTTTTTTTTTTAATACCAGGGATTGAAGCCAGGGGTGCTTAACCACTGAGCCAGTGGTTATATTTTATTCAGAGACAGGGTCTTGCTGAGTTGCTTAGGTCCTCACTAAGTTGCTGAGGCTGGCTTTGAACTCACAACCCTTCTGCCTCAGCCTCCTGAGCCTCCTGAACCTCAATCTATATACCTAGAAAGTGGGAATAATTTATCTGACATCTCTGACAGGGTCATATAAGAATCAAATTAAATTATAAAGGCAAAGCATTAAAATTATAAAATTATATATAAATGTAAGCTATCCCTATTATAATTAAGTCTGACCTATCATTTGTGTTTATTACTAATTGTTTCTTCCATTATGCATTCTTGGTAATTTCCATGAACAGACAGTTGTTCCTATTATTATAGCACATAAGCAATGCATATTACACAGAATCTTTGCACAGAGCAGTAGTGGGGAAAGGAGGAAAGGAATTATTTCAAGATAGCATATTTTTTCAAATAATTTCATGTGTTTTATTTATCAAATAAAGAACATCCACCAGCCTTATTCGAGCTCATAAGATAATCACAAATACAGATGCTAGCCATTTAATTATTGATCACAGTTAGTAAAGATGAATTACAAGGTGCTATAGGAGTAATAAAGAGCGTAGAAAGAAGGAGAAAGGTCTCAATGAAAAATCATCCCTGACCTGAGCTCTCTGAAGGATAAACAGTAGTTAGCCAAGCCAGCAAAGGAGACAGGAGATATGTCCTCACAGGTGGACGTATGTTTGAAAGAACAGAACCAAAGGATGATATGGCCAATGTTAGGAGTCACAGTCAGTCCAAGATGTCAGGATTAGAGAGGACTGGGATCAGAATTAGAGATGATGAAGTCAGAGAGGAGTCAGAGAAGCCTGGTAAGACTGGCAGAGGTCAAATCTTGCAAGGTCTTCTAGAACTTGAAAAAGAACGTGGGGTTAGTAAAAAGTCATTGGAGGATTTTAAGAAAGAAAAATACATTTCCATTTTTACAACATAACCTCAACAATGGGATGGGAAACATATCTAAAGGAGTAAATGTAAGAAGTTCAGTTAAGAAACAACCACAGTGGTCCAAGGAAAAAACAATGTTGTCTTACACCAAGCTGGTAACAAAGAGATAGAAGTATTTGAATCTAAAAATAGTTAAGAGGTATAAATGACTCAAGGAGAGAAAGACTGGATTATAGCAGTGAGGGAACTAGAACTCAAGAATGATTCCAGATTTCCAGTTTGAACAACTGGGTTTTCAATGATACTGACTGATGAGTATCAAAAACTGTAGAAGGAACAGGTTCGAGGGAAAGATAAGGAGGTGAGTTTGGAGATGATAAGTTTGAGATGCCTGCAGCAGAGAAAGCTCGTCTTCTCAATAATCATTCTGAGGCACTGGCAGATGAGAGGAAGGTGGTAAACCCTACCAGCCAGCTGGATAAGCTTTATTCCTATCATTTGTCTCAGGTCATTTTAATAGATTTACTTAATTTCTTTTTTTTTTTTTTTCAGGGTAGTAACTTTTTATTAAGAAGTTCTTGAGGTAGGTAGTCAGAGTTTTACAATAGTAAAAGTTAAAAAATCAAAATAGCCTCACTGTAAATACAGTACTCTTTGTTCATTTTCAGAGTCCAAGTCTCCAAATCTCATTTCTTTTTTTTCTTTTTTCTTTTTTTTTTTTTTTTTTTTACAGACTACATTTTGATTCCTTGTACACAAAGGGGGTACATCATTTCGTTTCTGTGGTTGTGCACGATGTAGATTCATACCATTCGTGTAATCATAGAGGTACATAGGGTAATGATGAGAAGAACGGAGGAACTTTAGATGATGTAAAGGGAAATGAGAGGGAGGGTATGAAAAATGATGGAATGAGACAGACATCATTACCTTATGTACTTAATTTCTTATCATTGGGTTTACTATGTTTGGGATATAAGGTATCCCCTGTGTTAATGAAGGAATATTTGGAGGTGAAATGATTGGATTATGAGAGCTGTAACTTGATTGGTCCATCCCAGTTTGAATGGGCGAACTGGGTGGTAACTGTAGGCAGGAGGGGTGTGGCTGGATGAGGTGGCTCACTCACGGGCCTGCCCTGGAATGATTCCTATTCCCTGCCGCCCTTCCCTGCCCTTCCCACCTCCCTTCCCTCTCTTTCTCTCCCTGCTTCCTGGCTGCCATGAATGGAGGAACAGCACTCCTCCACCACTCCCTTCCACCATGATGTTCTGCCTCAGCTTGAGCCCAGGGCAGTGGAGTCAGCCAACCATGGACTGAACTTTTGAAATCATGAGCTAAAATAAACTTTTCCTCTTCTAAATTGTTCTTGTTGGATATTTTGGTCACAGAGAAGAAGAGCTGACTAACATAGGCTTGATAACATGTAGAGTTTTCTGCTTTTCATTTTCACAATAAAATTGAGTTTTGTTACCTTGAAAATACCCCATTCCCCAGTGTAGCTTGCAACTAGGTATGGCCACATGGGTGGGGTGTGTAAGTATCACGTACCACTGGGCCACTTTCTTACAAGAAAGCTGGTTGCCCTCAGCTCTTCCCCCACTTCATACATGCCAGAACATGGTGCGTTAGGGACATCTTTCTCCATAGAGGAAAGGACAATATTGTGCATGATGAAGTAATAAGATAGAAAACATCTAATTCTCTAGACAATTTCATGGACCGCCCCCCACCCCCTTTCCCTCACTGGGATGTCCAGAAACTCTGGACTCTGGTGTGGAAGAAAAGTAAATCTCCCAGCTTATTTGACCAATTATATTTTGTATTTTCTCAGTTACAGCAAAGTAGCCCACTGGAGCTTTCTAGTAGAAAGTTAGAAAAACTCAGGAGAATTGGGCAGTCTGTAGCACATTAAAGACCATGGAAGCCGTGACAAATGGGTAAGATGGTCTTAGCAAGAGAGAAAATAGTGAGAAATCAGACACTTGGTCAAAACCCAGTGGACTCCAATAAAAGGGACAGGTACCATACCCTAAGCTAAACGAAGCAAACTGAGAAGTGACAAGAAAGGTTAGCGGAGCCCAGGAGAATGTGATGCTCCAGAAGGGAGCCATCAACTGTGGGGAAGGAGCATATGAGATGAGTGTCTGTTAGCTTTAATGTCTTGGACTTCATCAGTGGCCTTGGGGAGCAGTTTCAGTGCACATAGGAGAGCAGAAGCCATACCCAAGTGGACTCAGAGACAATGGAAGTGATGAACATGTCATGGCTATTCAGAAAAGGTAGCCAAATGGACTGTGGGTGAAGGTCAGTGATAGACACTTGCTTAGCATGTATGAGACCCTGGGTTCAAATCCTAGCACCTCAAACAACAACAATAACAAAGCAGTAAGGGTGACTGGAAAGAGACAGGAAGAAGGAGTTGATCTAGAGATTACAGCATAGGCAACGTTTGTTAAGATGGAGAGATTTGAGCATATTCAAGCACCAAACAGGAAGGACAGCATGAATAGGATCTAGAGTTCTAGATCACAAGAAACTGAGAAAGAATGATTTGTCTAGAGCCAAGTAGAGGAAATGGCCACAGAGAGAAGAGGGAAAGATGACTTCTCTTTTAAGAAAGTAGAAAGAGTGTATCCAGCAGTACCTCTGTTCCACAGATCTGAGTCCAGGTGCACAGCCTTTCTTAATCATCACGTTGGACAAGCTGGTTTTCAAATCAGTCAAGTGAGACTAATACAAGTTTTTGAATAAACACATAATAGTAATGGTCTATATTTCACAGAGCTTTAAAAGCAACCTAATTCGTAGATGCGGGGTGCTGAAACAATTCACATTTTGTTATGAACTAATATGTCTATACAAATACATGTAAATCCTCATTTGAAATTTGAATGAAGAGTCCCTTTAGGTGGGACTATTTATACAATTCTTATTTAAATCTCTAGTACTTGATAAATGTTCAGTAAATAGTCCAGGATTCAATTAAGTTGAAACTAGAGATTTTACAAAACAATTTTTTTTAACGAAAGGCTTCACCACCACTAAGTACTTTCAAATGGCCAGCAACCCTGGTGCATTTAAACTTTGAATATAAACTGAGATTCAAATTTTAGATATAAATACACTTAACATTCTAAATTATCATAGAACCCAGCCACTCCAGGGCTTTAGGGACATATAGTTGGCTATCTGTATCTACAAGTTCTGTAGTCATGGATTTGACCAAAGGCAGACAGACTGAAATATTCAGGGTAAAAATTGTACTGAACATGTACATACATTTTTCCCCTGTTCTTATTCCTTAAACAATGTAAATAAAAACTATTTATATATTGTTTACATTAGATTAAGTATTATAAATAATCTCAAATTATTTAAAGCATAAGAAGGATATGCAGATGTTATATACAAACACCACACCACATTACATAGGGTCTTGAGCACCTGGGGATTTTTGTATCATCAGGAAGCCCTTTAGAACCAACCCCTGTATGGATGA
Organism: Sciurus vulgaris; assembly: GCF_902686455.1. Classification (NCBI taxonomy): domain Eukaryota; kingdom Metazoa; phylum Chordata; class Mammalia; order Rodentia; family Sciuridae; genus Sciurus; species Sciurus vulgaris. The sequence continues at coordinate 56,073,903 of NC_136465.1, read as the reverse complement.
CCATACCTATTAAGTAAAACCAAGAGCCCAGATATTTTTAAATCAATGAGAAGAAGTATCACTACCGGAAAAGATGCCAGAAGCATAAAAAATCCTGAAATTTCCAAAGCTGCGGGTGAAGGAAATGTTCAAAGAAACCTAGCCTGACTAGCCAGTTAGAAAAAGCTTGTCCCAGTGCATCAGGTCATTTTCATAGATTTACTTAATTCCTTATCAAGATAAGTCCAGAGCCTACCTATTTTTCTTGCCCCTGGAATAAGTTTCTCATTGAGGCCAAAAAGTGACTGTGCCTGGTGCCAGTTTTAAGCTCTAAAATTTACCCTACCATGATTGGTTCCTGAATCATGAGTCTTTGCCCTCACCCCCTTTACCTCCTGTCAGAAGATGGAACTGAGGCACACTGGCAGCCCCTGGAGAGCTGTGCTTCCCTATCCTGGATCACTGCATATAAGCCTCAAGGTCAAAGCTCCATGAGGCGACGCCCAGCCTTCAGCCTTCATCTGCCTTCAGGAACAGAAGAGACAAGAGACATACAGTGTAGAAATCTCACGTTCTAGAAAGACATCACCCAGTCCCAACCTCAAGACTGTGACCTAAGGCAGTGAAACAATTTTCCTGAGGTCAGGCAGCCTCGGTTTACAGGCTGAGACTGAAATCAGGTGTCCTGACTCTAGAGACATTCAAATTAAGACACCGTCCTCTTTTCAAAGGCTTAGTCCCAGACATTTCTACCTTCTCTACACTGCTTAGAAAGGAAAAGACCATCCTTATTCATCCTTTTTCCCTGAGATAAGAGTTCATTAGGGGAAGGATGCACCCCTGAGTGACATGCGCTTTCCATTTTTCCATCCTATCCTTGTATGTAAAAACCCCCAGATGGTCACAGAGATGGAAAATTTACATTAGTGTGCCAACTTACTTATTAGCCTCTTCACACCACCCCTGTCCCCATTCTAAAAAATTTTTTTTTAAAAATTATTCCCAAATATCTAACCTGCCTGACTCACTTTTACATTTTGCAAGTTCATTTTCTCAAAACAAGGCACCTACGCCAATAAGATCCACCCTATTCAAAACCCACCCTGCAATTGGCCAAACCCCACCCTGGAGATGGCCAAAGCCATTTTCAGGGCAGTCCTTGAAAGTGGCCTCTGCCACTGGAAGCAAGAGTCACACCTTCAGGGCCCCCTCATGCCCTTCAGGCACTTGTACACATGTGTATAGTTACACATAAACATATGCACATATGTGCAAGCACACACACACACGTACACAACATGTAGCAGCCTAGAGAGCCAAAACAAGAAAAAGGCCCATGCAGGAGAGGAGAAAATGTCCCCTTTACATCTACAGGCTGCCTCCAGCAAAAGCATTCCTAAATACGATAGGTTAAATATATTGCTGCCATTACACTCTACAAGAAACACATTCCATAAAAACGAAGGTGCTGTAAATTATACAAATATGATGCTAACAAGCCAGGAAACGCGCCGCTAATGAGGTCAGCTACAGAACTCCCGCAGCGCTGCAAATCATGTGCCAATCCTGCATCTGAGGTACAAGAACAGCATTGGGTCAGCATTTTCTGAGCGTGTTTGTAGCCTGCTGTTTGGTGTATGGTTACACAGGTAGATAAAAAGCCTCCACGTCTCCCCCCACCCCGTGTCACCCCCCTCAACTTTGTTTATGTGTCAAATATCCAAGTCACCAGACGAGCATGCTCTGCATTAATGTACCTGACTATTATGCCTATTGTTCTCCTGCTCAGAGTAGAGAATTAGTCACTCAGATGTGTAAATATTGGTTACAGTTTTGAAGCATGCAAGCTTTGTGTTTCTATCAGCCCGTTCCTGGAGGAATTATGCATGCTGTTGGCACCGGGTTTTGTACACACTGTATTTGCTAAAGCTCTAAAAATCAAATAAACATGTTCTCGGCTCCTGAATTATTAGTCCATTCACCATCTTTCCCCGTTAGGGGGGGAAACAATAAACACGCCGAAATGTGGCATTTAGGAACTGCAACAAGATTTCTGCTTGGCATTTACAAGTTAGAGAACAATCGAAACACCCTTCCTATGCCTTTGTCACGCAGCCTTCAGCACAGAGAGCCAAGACATCTTTGAAATCGCTCTTGACCTCTTGGCAAGGAAGACCTTCATCTAATGTGGAGGTGCAGGCCCAACTTCTGATGAGCTGTCAGAAGTGGAGATGAGGTGGGGAGGGGCCCAGAATCTAGGCCTGGAAGAAACCCATACTTCCCAAATTCGGAGGCCAGAACCACATCTTTAAGAGCAACCTGGCTTTCCCTTTGGGAGTTCTCCACCTCCGTTTGCAGCTCTCAATGAGGACCAGGAGAGTATCAAGGTAGAGTTCAAGGGGTACTGTTCACAATGGTTAGTTTCATTCGATGTGCCAAAGATCCCCCAGACAGACATTTCGAAGAAGTGAAGGCCACCAGTTTTATAGGCCAATCTCATAATCTCTTGGCACATTTTTTTCCATACCAGGATCCAGAGAAATTAAAGTTTAATGCCACTGAGAGTGAGTGAATAGAAAAGTAAGAAGTTTAATGTGAGATGCTCAAAAGAATGCAAGAGAGCATTTAGCAGGTAAATATGAACACAAAGTTATTTTTTACCTCCCCCAATGCTAAGCAAGGTATTTATGGTACAGCTTAAGTTTAGAGCCAACATCGGGGGCGGGGGGTTGTTTTTTCCTGAACCTCCTGGCCTAGCCCTGCTCGCAGACACCTGTTTATACTCCATCTCGAAGCCTTTATTGAGTTTTTGTTCTCCCCAGTCTAGGGGCCCTGCCGTGGATCTATTTGTATACACATATCACAGGTTTTGGAAATAACTTTCAGCACATAAATGCCATTATTTCCAACAGAGTTGGTGTAAACCATATTTACTACCCAAACACTCAGCTAAAAATCGAGCTGCAAGGAAACGGCAGCAGCAGCAGCAGCAGCAACAACAACAACAAAGAAATCGGTGACAGCTACAAACCACAACCACAAATCAAACAAATCTGTAAAGTGGCCTTGAGGTGGGAAGCACAAAGCAAAGGCAGAGCAAGATGGCAGGCGGCAGCAGCGCTCACAGATTTGAAAAAAATCTGTGAATTACTAATTCCCTACTCTAAATTAAATACAGACTGCATGTGGGGAGCATACGGGGATGTAGAAAGGAAATGGGGAAGACACAGAGGGAGGGGGCACAGCAAGGAGTACTAGTTGTTCTCACTACCAGAAAAATCTCAACAGCCTATATGTTGCAGACAAGGGGATCCAAGGTCCACACAATGTGCGTGGGGCTGTCACTGACACTCAACAGCTACATGCCATCCAACATCATCCAAACAAGAGGAAACATCTCTTGGGCATCTACTGGGCAGCGTTCCCCCAGGTTGAGATTCTCCCCTGCCCTGCAAGCATAATTGCTTACTACTCCAGTCAAAATATAAAAAGACAGATCAGGCCACAACATCACAGTCACACTCATATCCCAAGTGGGAGATTCCATTCATTCACTTATTTTTTTTTTCATTCACCTACTGTTTACTAAACAGCAAAAGCTATGTGTTTGACACTGTAGAGAGATATACATTAGACATTATAGACTAATAATGGAATAAGAAAGATTAAATAAGAAAATACATAAGACATTATAGACTAAGAACAGAATAGTAAAGGTTAAATAAGAAAATGATAGTTAAATAGGAAAACAACAATTCCTTAGAAAAGAAAAAGTCAAAACAGCAGTGTATGATTGATAGCCAAAGGTGAGTAATATGGGCTATCAATGTTAAGTCACAAGTAAAGAGAGAGCATTACGGGTTGGGGCAATCCACTAAGACTTCAAGAAGGAGGTGAGCCTTGAAAGTAGAAAAGACTAAGCTGAGCAGAAGAGAGAGGAGCAGACTCAATGCAGGAGAATTTGATGGGGCAGAGAGTGAGATGGGCGGAGGCCCAGAAACAGGAACAAACATGACATGTTTGGGAAGCAACCATTTGGACAGAAGGAAAGCCCATATTCATGTATCTGGCATAAATCTGCATAGAGGACGAGTGAATAGATTCATTGACAGGGGCATTGTCTCCTACCTGCGCATGAACATGGTTGACAAGCATGCACTGAGGTCTTTATGCCACTTCCTTCCTGGAAAACACTAAACCAGCACCGTACACTTAGCAACAGCCTCTGCTTCCTCTCAGGCAAATGAGTGTGCCTGTGGGGGAGGGAGGAGGGACAGTGGAAAAGAGAGACAGAGAGATATGGTTCTTCCAGGCTAGGAAGAAGGTACTTGAACTCTGTGGGAAGGTCAGCTGTTTGTAATGGGGATGAGTTGAGAGTCACTATAACCCAGAGCAGACAAAGTGTGAAATATGCATTTTTCTCTTTCATTTTACACCATTTTTACGAGACCTCTGTGTAGATGCAGAAAGCAAAGCCCTTGGCTCAAGCCCTGCGGGGTTGGCAGATTTATTACTGAATAAAAAAAAAAATGAAAACAGTTCAGTTGTCTGGCCAGGTAAAAGGGATTATCTCTACTTGAAAGAAACCAGACAAAAAAGAATGTGCACTTCCACAGAGAGGGACCTGGCTCTGCCACAACCGTGCCTTCTACTGTGGCTAAAATCAACCACTAATTCTTAAAATGGCTCCAAATACCCACCTTCATCCCAGCTACAGAAACCAAATTGTCCCTCTCACAAGCACCTTGGCTGGGTCTCTTTGAAGTGAACTCTCTCAATGCCTGTCTCACCATGATGGAATTGCTGGCCCAATGCAAACTGATGATTCTTCCCCTAACCACTGAGGACCTGGGTCCTGGCTCAAAGAGCACTACCCCACTCCCTGACTGGGATCTAGGTCTGAAGCAGCAAATAGCACCAGAGCTGTAGGCTCCCAGAGAAACCCCAAGTCAAGAACACCCATCCCAGGACCTTTGCCTGGACCCATTCAAGGTTCAACCCATCCTCAGGTCAAATATTTCACCCCATTTTTACAACTAAAACACTGTAAGAGAAGAAAAAAATGAGCTGTCACAACTTACAAAATGCTCTTGACCTCCACTTTATCTCATTTGATCAATGTTCCATTTTAACAGAGTTTTCTGAACTCTTACTACGTCAGGCAGTATGCTAGGCACAGAGCATAGGGAGGGATGGAGACACAGCCCACCCCCAGGACCCTCACAGACCAACGGCTGATGTTTTTAATCTGTTAGGCTGCTATAACAAAATTCCTTAAACTGGGAAATGTATAAACAACAAAAACTTTTGCTTATAGTTTTGGAAACTGGGAACCCAAGATCAAAGCACGGGCAGACCTAGTGTCAGGTGAGGTTTCCTCTCTGCATCATAGGTGGCGTCTTTTGTGTTCTCACTGAGTCATCGCAGGGCTGAAGGAGTAAAAGGGTTCGCCCAGACCTGTCTTTTGAGGGCACAAGTCCCATTCACCTCCCAAAGGTCCAACCTCCTAACCCTATTTCACTGGGACTAGGTTTCAACATGTGAATTTTGAGAGGACACAAACATTCAGCCACAGCAGCTGGCCTCTCCCAGTCCCTGCTCAGGTAGAAGTTATTTTATGCCATTAGATGGTGACAAAAACTGAAACTCAAGGAAATTAGGTGCTAGCCCAAGGCCAAAGGCCTGACAAGGAAAACTCCATCCCTGGGAGCCAGCTTGGCTGGTCCAGATCCACATCCTGCAAGCTGCTCACCTCCACAGGCTCTTGGGTTCTCTAGAGCCTCTGCTTCCTGTCTCCCCCTCTCCTCCCCAGTCATCCTTGGAACACAGCTTCCTCTCAAGTCTCTTCTCCAGGTGCTGCTTCAATGTTTCGAAAGCCACACACTCACTCAGGGTGAAGCAGAAGAAAATTTGACTTCTTGCTTCAGATTAACCACTTTCCTACTCCGCAATACCTAAGCCAATTGCCTTGAGTCCAGCTTCTTGTCACTTGCCTGTGTTGGCCACGGAGAGCTGGGTGGCTCTTCCCAGCCATTGGCTGCCCCCTGAGCTACACACACCCCCAGCAGGGGCTCTTTTCTCAAGGCTACTGTGAACAAAAGAACCTCAAACTGCTAACTTACTTCCCTCCCAGCAACCTCACCCCCCAGCACCTGCCTGTGCTGTCACCATCCTGGGTGACCTCACCTCTTAGCCTCAGCCTTCTTCTCTTCACCCTACACCCCTCACTCCAGCCCCTAAGGCAGTGGGGGATTCGTTTTACAAACCACTGTGAGAAGGAAAACAGCCAAGTACTTTCCATCCATAAGAAGGAAGTGATTTTAATTGAAAAACGAAATCACAGATTACATGCAAATCTTTGTTGGCAAATTTCAATTACCGCCAAATTAAATGCATAGCTAAGCTAAGCATCTTCGGGACACTCCATTTAATGTTTCCCTGGGATGTGTCCACAGCAATCAGAGGTGTTATGATAGGTATCCTTCTGCAGAATGAGCCCCCAGGAAAGAACTCCAGGAGCTCAGGCTGTAGCTGCCTGGCGCCCCCACATCTGGACCTTACTCAAAATTATCTTAGTCAGCAAGTGGCCACAGAGGGCACAAAAAGAGAACTCTGGCTGGATTTACCCCTTCCAGTCTTTCAAAATCAGGTACCAGCAAGGGGATAATTAGAAAATATTCTAAATAGTGAAAATTACAAAAAAAAAAAAAAAAAAAAGGTTTTGCCTAATAGTTTAAAAATAAGATAACTGAGGCTCAGAATGTCCCTCGATTGAACTCAGGAAGTCAGCTGCAGAGCTGAGCCAAGATCATAAGTAACATACACCCAGAGCAAGATTTTGTTCCTAAATCCCCCTGTTAATCCTAGATTGCCAGGTTGAGCCTATGGAACAGGGCCCACACCTTGAGCCTGTAATAACCCTGTTATTTCATTCTCATCTTCTCTGGTATACTGGTGGTCTTATACTGCTCAGAACAGTTCAAAGCACAGGCGTTAGGCACTTACAACACACCAGGCACTTTGCTAGCCTCTGGGAAATGCAACAAAACCAGAAATCTACCCAATCTTCCATTCCTTCCAGTCGGGATTCACATCCAGCAAATGCTATATCTTGCTCTGAGAGTAGATGTGAGGATCACCACACCTGAGACTCTGGCTTAAGACAATTTCTCTAACCACTCTGCAAATGCCTCAAGGAAAGAATTATGTACTGGGGAACAGTATTGGTCAAATTATATTGTTATGTTGTGTGCATGTACAAATATATAACAACAAATCCCATCATTATGAATAATTGGAATGTACCAATAAAAAATATGGAAAATAAATAAATACCACCACCGGCCAAAAAAGAAAGAATTCTGATCATTAATCTATGCATCCCTACACTCTGGGTAAGTACCCTTTAGAACCTCCCTTAATGTATATTCATGGGAAATAATACATATTCAGAGGAAAACTGTAACATCATGTTAGTTGTGCCTCAAAAGATGTGAAGTTCTGCTCCAAATTAAGGGGTGCTCCCAGGATGCCTTTCATTTAAGCAGGAAGTTCCTCCTTGCTGCCAGGTTATGTATTTCAATGTTGACCAACACCCAAGTCTCTAAAACCCATCAAGGAGGATTCAGCTAAACAGCAGTGGCAGCCAGCACAGCACAGACGTGGCCTAGGGTTACCTCTGTTCTTGCCTAGTATCAAATCCCAGAACCTCTGTATACCTGGGGGTAGAAAGCACAAGAAGGTTGTGATTTGTGGGCCAGTTCCCAGAGTGGGAAGTCATATAGTTCCTTAAACCAGAACAGACGCCATAGCCAGGGTCCCATCTTCAGAGTATGGTGAGAGAAGCCAGGACAAGACTGACAGGCTCAGGCTGATGGAAAGTTCCCCTCAACAGGGCCTGGGGCTGCCCAGCTAGGGCTGCCTCTCATTCTGACTCCGCCTCTGCGGAGCATGTGGGTTCTCGTGGCCTTATCTGCCAGATGGCTCCCGGAGGGGATGATTTATTAGGTGCAGAAAGCTCGCTGATAAATTTTACTGCAAGTCCCCAGCAGAAGACTGGGGGTAGCAACAGCCCAGCACAGGCAGCTCTAATGGAAAGTGCCGTCACCAAAGAGCAAAGCATTATTTATGACTGTCTGTAATGCCGTTCGGGGGAAATTCATCATCGCCTCCCAGCTCCGTGCATGCAGGGACAGCAGCACTGGGGTAGAGGGGGGAGCACAGGACAGGTGGGGAACAGTGAGAGCTTCCCTGGGACTCTGCCAGTAGAGATCAAGGCCATATTTTCCCTGGGTCACCTAAGTCCCCTTGTCAGGCTCTGACCTACAAGTCCCCTCACTGCCCTGCATCTCCCCCACACTATCCTCAACCCCCATCAGCCTCAATCTCCACCACCAAACAGAGAGAAGAGAGGAAAAGAAGGTTGTCTCCTTGTGCTCTGCATGGAGTGCAGATTCTTGCATGTCTGCCCAGTTGAGACCCATCCTGTCTGGGAGCAGAGGTCTAGACCAAATAACACACCCATCCTCATCAAGCTCAGAGCAAGAAAGGGGAGATTCTCCCATTTCACAGCTGCTAAAGAAATGCTTGGAGCAAGACAGTGACCCAGCTATGTCACCAGCAGTCAGGGGCAAGGCACTCATAAGGCTGGTGCCCTTGGTGGATCTGGGACCCCTTTCCCTCCTGACATCCAGCATGGCCCTTGTGGTGGAGTCCCTCTAACCAGGTGTCCTGTGCTCTTGGCACCCCCTGCAACCATGTCAACAGGTGAGGTTCCAATTCCTGTTCTTTCTTTTCACAAATATAAATTAGTTAATAGGCCAGCCTAGGTAACATCAATGGATGAATGGATAAAATAAATGTGGTATATATGCACAATGTACTTTTATTCAGCCCAAAGAAGAATGAAATTATGCCATTTGCAAAAGAATTAATGAAACTTGAGACCATTATGTTAAGTGAAATAAGCCAAATTCAGAAGGTCAAGGGTCATATGTTTTGTCTCATACGTGGAAACCAGAGAAGAAAAAGGAAAAGAAATGGTGATTTCACCATCTCATGAAAATCCAAAGGAGATCAGTAGAATAAAGGAATGGGACCCCAAGGAGGGAGGAGGGGAGGGAAAAGGGAAATACTAGGGAATGATATTGGCCAAATTCTACTGTTATATTGTGTGCATGTACAAATATGTAATAATGAATCCCACCATTATGTCTGACCATAATACACCAATAAAAATGTGGAAGAAAAAACAGAGTAGTCATAGATTATCATGTGCCTTACACTTGAATTATTTATGTCTAAGTCTGTCTCTATTATCAAATTAAGTGCTCCTTGAGGGCAGGGTCTGTATCCTATTCATTTTTATATTCATCTCAGCAGTAAGCAAAGCTTCTGGCATGTAGGAGTCTTGATAAATGCTTGATAATAAAATTACATTGACAGACTTAAAGATATACTGGGATGGTGGCCCCATGTGTTCTCAGGCTTCTCTCATCATGCTGGTATTCATAGTATGGCAAAGGAGCTCATCCCCACCCATGTGTCAATCAGCATGGTATAATGGAAAGAGCTCTGGATTAAGAGTCAGGAGGGTTGGGTTCTAGTAGGCAGCAACCCCAAACATTCTTTGAGTACACAGCCTGGGCCAAGTCAGACTTCATCACTAGCACAATGAGTAAACTGCTCGGTTTACTCCTGTACGTGATGGTGCTCTGGGGAGTAAAGAAATAACAAAGTCAGTCCTTCCATCTAACAGGACTTCTGTGGGAACATGAGCCGTGCATTCTGGGGAGGGAGCAACTTGTTCCCTATCCCAGGAACAAAGTGCTTGGCACATGTTAGCTCATTTAAATACTTTCACAATAATTCTGTGAGAGTAGGTTCTATCATGCGTACAATATGAATTTGAAAACATTCAACTCCTTCACTCACTGGCTGGATGTCCTTGAGTTGAGTCATTTTCCCAGTTGGGCCTCCCATCTCATCTGCTAAATAAAGAGTTGAACTAGATGCATATTAAGTCCCTTCAGCTTCAAATCCCTACGAATCTCATAGCCATGCTGTCACCCAAGTGACCCAGGCAGTTCTAGCCCATAGAAGAGGTGGGATGTGAATGGGTGATTGGCAATACTAAGAGCAATAATCTGTGCATTGAATTTTTGCTTGAAGATCTGGGATTTTAATTCCCCCCAACAAGAAATACGAAAGAATATGAGGCTAGAACCCATCATGACTATCTCCTGAGGAGAAAAGAGTCTAACAACTTCAGGATCACAAATAAGGGAGGTCACTGGCAGCGGGACAGTAGATGCCTCAAAAGACCAGTGTCCAGGGTTGCCCACCCTTTGACCATCCTGGACTGGTGAGGACATTGTAATGGTGCTGCCAACAAGGGTACAACACTCTCTTTGCTAGCTCCCTGGTTGACATATTTTTTCTAAAATCATGATATTTTAGACAGAGGATTTTATGGCCTCTGGTTCAATGAATTTGTATGGAAAACTAAGAATCAGTGTGGTAAAGTAACTTACCCAAGTAACAGTTACTCAGTGACAGAGCTCCTGAGAAACCAAAACTCCTGACGACTTGTGTTAGTCAGCTGTCACTGTTAAAAAAAAAAAAAAAAATACCTGAGATAATTCATTTATGAAGAGGAAAGATCTGTTTTGATTCACAGTTTCAGAGGTTTCAGTTCATAATTGGTGTTACCTTGGGGTCTATGGTGGCATATCATGGAGTATGGTAGGGCAAAGCCATTCATCACGTGGATGGAAAGCAAAAGGGAGAAATAAGGGACTGGGGTCACACTAACCCCTTTGAGGGCACATTCCAAGTGACCCAAAGACCTTACACTAATGCCCCACTTCTTAAAGGCTCAAACACCTCCCAACAACTGCATGGGTTGGGAAACGAGCCTTCAACACAGGAGCCTTCAGGAGACACTTAAAATCTAAACAAGAACACCACTGATTGGTGTTCTTTCATACATTGGGTAAGCAATCAGTCCAGTGGGCACCAAATGGGTCCCGATCCACATGTCCTTCCCAGAGCACACTCTCCACGGGGAGCATCCAGGTGGTTCCATGGAAAGTCACAGGTATAAGGACCTCATTGGTTATTTTGATTGTCTTTTTAAAATAATGATAGTAAAAAAGAGCCCTTTAAACTTATCAAAAATATAGATTTGGGGCATAAGGTCAATCCTAATACAGTTTAGCAAATTTATTCATACAAAAATAAACAAATAATAGGCCTACTGCTTAACTTGATGAATTTCCATCAAGTTGAATTAACAGACCACCATTACTGTGTTTAGGAAGAGTGCTTCTCAGTTTCGACTTGAGGTTTGCAACACTAATGATGGCTTTTGGTCTGGGTTCCAACAATCTTGCAAAACACAATTTTTTGGGAAAAGAAATTGGAATGTAATAAATAAGAATAGGTGTTTTGGAATCAGGCAGCCTTAGGTTCACGACTCACATCCACCTCTTGTGTCATTCAAGGCAAGTTACTTAATTTTTTGAACACACATTTCCTCTTTTAAAAATAATGATTTTTCATAGTATTAAAAACTGAATTAGACAATGTAAAATATAGTAATAATGAAATGTCCAGTACAGAATAGATGTACAATACATGGTATTTATTACTATCACTATAAATTTCAAGGGAACTCAAATATTGTTCATCTAATCAGCACTATGATTTGAATGTTTTTCTCCCTTCTGAAACTCACGTTGAAACTTAGTCATAGTGTTTGGAGGTGGGGCCTAATAGGAGGTGTTTAATAATGCTACTTTAAAAGGGGTTTGCTGGAGTAGGCTCACCATCTCTGGCCCTTCTGCTGGGTGGTTTGTCCCTATTGTCTTTCCCCCATCCACCATGTGAGGGCGCAACTTAGAGGGCCCTCACCCAGATCTGGTGCCCAATCTTGGACTTCCTGCCCTCAGAACTATGAGAAATAAATTTTTGTTCTTTATAAATAATCTGATCTCGGGCATCCTATTATAGCAGCACAAAACAGACTGAGATAACCAGAAATTCCAAAACAATTTGTGTTCTTGGTCAACATAAACTACTTTCTTCCCTTTCAATCCCGCCTAAAAACAAGCCCAAAAGATAATATGGAGGCGTGGTAACTAATTCATCCCAAAGATTGACCTTCATAGAATTTAAGTCATGATCATCCAAATGACCAATCCCTTTGGAAATGATGACTTCATTTCCAACATCCAAAGACTGCTGTTTTCTATTTTCTATTGCTTGGAATACCATAGAAAGGAAGATAGCTCCACTGTGAGAAATGAATGGCATTTTTGGTCAACCATCCAAAGACATAGGCAAGGGCAAACAAAAAATCCTTCTCATTTCTGTCTCTGGCTCCTAAAAATGGTGGTCAGGTCTCAGACTGCAAAGAATCACATATGGAGTTTGGTAAACATGCTGATTTCCAGATTCTGAGACCAGAAAATCTGATTGAGTCTAAAATGAGGCCCCAAAACCTGCATTATAAACAAGACAGAGATTCACATGTATATCCCAGTTGAAAACCATTGATCTTTATAAGCCAAAGGTAATTTTTCTATGTATATTTTATTATGTATATTTATTTACTTATTACACATTTTCTTTCTCTTTGAATCTAATATTTATGCCATTAAATCACAGGGTAAAAACGGAAAATATCTTTGTGCTAGTCCCACAGCTCCACAAGCAACTTCCAGTTATATTTTGAGATTCTTACAGCACTAGATGTTATAAAATTTCTCCATTTTTAGTCTTTGAATTTCATAAAAATGCTACTCAGTATTTAAGAGAGTAGTAAAGTTTTAAGACTTTAAACAGAAAATAGCAAATAGAATTTATCTGGTGTAATACAACTGACTGATTGGCAGGGCCTGCCTGGAACACCAAAGAGCACTCTGAGGAAAGCCCCAGTCAGAGGGGAACGTGTGCCAGGTTCAGTTAGTGATGTCTGTCATGGGCACAGTCAAGGACAAGGTCAGAAATGTCTCTTCCTTCCAGCTCCACTTCAAAGAACGTTACCTCCAAGGAGGAAAGATATCAAAATTGATTTTAAAATGGTATTTACATGAAGTTTCATTCATACTTCAGCTGAGACCTCCTTTTACATTCTTGTCATTTTCTTAACTAAAGATGCATTCCAGAATCTGTGTGCTCCTGGTCCAGGCAAAGTATGAACTAAGACCAGAAAACCCTAAGAGGTGCTGGACTCATGTAAAGAAGGACAAATTGCAATGTAAATAAAGGAGTCTTTCTCATCTCACTGCCTTGCCTTGAACTCTTCCTTCTGGTCCTTTCTCTACCCTCTCATGTGTTTTTATTGCAATCCTACCAATCATTTAAGGTCCAAATCAAGACTTATCAACCTCCAAATAAAAGATTTCACAAAACCTCTCATTCCCAGTTATTCCCTCATAATATCTAGGGACTTATACAAGCACTCCTGCCATCTGCCTTGTTATCCTACTTAATTATATGTTTCTCTATCTCTTACCCTAGACTGTGTGCCCCAGAGAGTAGGGACAGAGTCATACTCACCGTTATACCCAGCAGGGTGAATGACCCTTGTAAGCACTCAACCGAATTAAACTAAAAGGGCATACAGCATTGGGCTTTTTATTTGTTTGTTTGCTTTGCTTTGCTTTTTGCTTTATTTTATAAAAAATAAAGTATGGGGTTGCTATGGTTTGGGTAAGTGTCCCCCAAAGACCCACGTGTTAAAGACTTGAGCCCCAGCCCGTGGCACTTTTTTAAAGGTTGTGGAAAATTTATAAGGTGGGATGCAGTTGGAGGTCTTCCAATTTTATGGGGATGTTCCCCTGAAGGGGACCTGGCCCATTCTCTTCCCCTCTTTTGTGTCCCAGTCAGGAGGTGAATGGTCTGCTCCACCACACCCTTTCCATCATGATATCACAGGCCCAAGAGCAATGGACCAAACAATCATAGAATAAACCTTCAAAATAGTGAGCCACAATAAACCTTTCTCCTTTTTAAGTTGATTATCTAAGATGTTTTGTTATAGTAACAGAAAGCTAACTAAAACAGGGGAAGGTCTTCTTTGTTCTTTGTGTATTCCCTGATATACCTGAGTGCAGGAAAACCTGTATAAGAAAATGTCCTAACCATCTATCTGCCAAGACTCTCCCCCTACTTCTAGAGATAATGCAGGAGTGCCAGCTTTGAAGAGGCAAGTTTGAAGTGGTTTGTCTTAGAAGAACTTATCACTCTATGGAATGTGAAGTATTTGCTGCAAAGTAGACCCAGCAACTATCAGAAAAGGAATGAATGACGCACTTTTCCAATATGGCCTGGAGGTGTCATCAGCAGAGCAGCCAGGCAGTCCAGTCTCCAGTCTCTCAGCAACTGTCAGAGCAGTTGGGCTTTTTGTGCACAGTTACATTTGCTGCCATTGTGCTGCCCAGCCATCAGTCCATACCCAGGAGCCCTTCTCTCCTCCCCAAGGCCAACAGGTGATCACTCAGCGGGAGGAGAGAAAGAGTCTTGAGTTCACCAATGGATCAGGGCTCAATCTAAGACCCGTGCAGTTCCTTCTGAGGCTGGGTTTGCCTGCCAGCCGTTTGAAAATTGTTCATTTCTTCCTGGCACTGTGCCCACAACCCAAGTAATATCCCCAAGACAGCTGTAGTTCTTTGATAACAATGCCAGGCTTACCAGTAGGGCTCCCTGTGGCAGGGATAGCTCAGGAGATGGACAGAACAAAGTTCACACACATAATTTGACTTTTTCTCTAAAAATTTGCTTCTTGTAGAATTACAGAATTATGAAGCTCATAGATATTGACAGGATCATTTATTCCAAGCTCTTCATTTTATAGATCAGAAAACTGAGGCCTAGACATGCCAAGTGATTTATTTGCTCCAGGGCCTCCATCTGGATAGCGGCAGAGAAGCAGGATGCCTGCTTTCAGGCCAGCATTATTTCTAATACAGGCTTCGAAATAGGTTAGTTATTAGCCACTAGCTTTTACTCAGGATAGGTGAGAAAATGCGTGATTTCTGACCAAGACACTGATTAAAATGATGAACCCTTCCAAAGGCTCTTCTGTTTTCCCTCTTAGTTCTTGAAGTTATACCAGACAGACTGTTTAGGCTTCTCCAGGAGAGAAAAATCAAACAAAGAAATGGAACCAATACTCCTTGCATACTTATGCCCATCCACAGCACTAGGCACTTCTATTTAGGTTACCATATTTAATCTTCACCAAAGCCCAGAAAGGAGCTACTAATCCCCCTTTTGAAGATAGGGATGGGTGTCTCATGAAAATAGAAGGGAGACCAGTAGAGTAGAGGAAGGAGACTAGGGGGCAGGAGGAGGAAAGGGAAAGGGAAGATAACAGGGAATGAAACTGATCAAATTATATGGTTATATTGTGTCATGTATGCATATGTAACAACAAACCCCACCATTACGTATAATTATAATATACCAAAAAAAAATTAAGGACCCCCTTTTTAATTAAAGAAGAAATGAAATCTCGGAAATATTATGGGACTAACTCAAGAAGAAAAGTTTATAAGTGTCAGAACCAGGATTTGAACCTCAGACTCCTGACTCCTAGGCCAGTGTCCTTCTGCTGTTCTGTGATACCTATCTATCTCTTTCTCTCTCTCTCCCTGATTTTGGCTTCTTAAGGTCAAGGCAAGGCAAGAGGGCATGTCAGGGCATAGGTGGTCAAGGTGATTTCTAAGAGTCCTGCCCTTGTTCAACAACCCCACCCAATGGCAGGTGACCTCTGTTCTGCCCCAAATGGAGTCCTCTGAGGTGTCCAGCCTCTGGATGGTTGTGAATTATACTGCTACAATCTCCTGTACTCTAGGTAAAGGAAGAAGTATATGCAGAACAAAGGGACAGAGGGCTTCCTCCTGGCCATCCCAAAGGAGGTTTCACACGGAGGCACAGAACAGAGAAGTCTGTACTCAATGTTCAGTTGTAACGTGGCCCCCTCTCCCACTTACCAGGATGCTATGAGGACAAATGAGGTAATATACCTGAAGTGTTTTGAGAGCTTTCTAAGTGCTACATAAATATAACAATGGAGTTGCTGATGCTGATAACAATAATAACAATGGTGAAGACGGGACTTCATCCAGGGTCATAATTTAAGGGAATATTTAAAATGAGAAAACCCCACCAAAATCAATCCACCGAACTTTATTTAGAAGAGAGGCTGCTAATAAAAATGTTATGGGAATGTGAACTCTTGGGAAATAATGATGATTTTCTTCTATTAAAAGGCTCATCAGATCCATTTCCAAAGTACAGCTCAGTTATTTGTGGGCTCTTTGCCACTCAGTGCAACAAGTTCTCCATTTTAAAAGAAGAAGAAGCTGCCCCTGCTGAGTGCTGAAACCCTGGATTTTGAAGATGCACCTAACCTGTGTTTCTAGACCTATTATCAGATAGTTCCATTTAACAAGGGGGCTGACTCAAGCAAAGCATGTGTCACTGATTTTCTTCTTTCTTCTCCTCTCATCCCTCCTCCCCATCAGCAAGTGCTGTAGAGCTAAAGTTGAGTCATTAGAAATGGGACAGTAATGGCTGGTGCTGTCTTTTTCAGAGTTGGGTATGGTTGCATTCCAAAGATAAATCTACCCAAGTATGAGAACCCAACAGAGTGGGTATCAAGGACCCTCTGCAGCAAAAAGTCCCCATGTAGAATGGGTCTGATCCCTGGCTGCTCACATCATCCTGCTTAGAGATGTGGGAACAGGGAGATAGCAACCTCAGATTAGGAGAAACCTAGGGAGGGAGGCAGAGATATACTAAGGGGAAACATAACTCTGGGAATTACACAAACATATGCTGAAGAAATCCTCGTTGTTCCCAGGATGAACACAATTCACAGTTTCCCATGCACAGCTGAGGCCAAGTCATGACAGGCAAACCTGAGGCTCCCCATCCAGGCTCACCTGAATGTGCCATTTCCTGGAACTCATAGCAAGAAAAAAAAAGTTTTCAGGACATCTCTCTTTAGTTACCACCAGGATTCAGTTCAAAAAGTAGTGAAAATTTGTTACCATTTTGTATGGGTTCTTAGTAAAGAGACCTTACCACTGACAGTCATGGACCACTGTTTAATCCATTTTATGTTGCTGTAAGAGAACTGAGCACTATAAAGAAAAGGGGTTTATTTGGCTCAGGATTTTGGTGACTGGAAAGTTCAAACAACATGGCCCCAGTGTCTGGTGAGGGCTCCCTGGCTGCAGCACATTATGATAGAAAAGAGGGACATGTGTCCAAGCGAAGAAACAAGACACCAAAAGGAGGGGCCAGGTTTGCTCCTTTATAAGAACACAAACCCTGTGAAAACTAAACATGTCCTGAGGAACCCTTTAGAAGGTGGCACCTCCATGACCATATCACCTTCCACTGGCCCCACTTCCTACAGATCCACCACTTCTCAATGTTGTCATATTGAGGAACATGTTTCTCCTATGTTATGGTTTGGATCTTAAATGTCCCCTAAAGGCCCATGTGCTAAAAGCTTGGTCATCACCTTATCACTATTGAGACATGGTAGAACCTTTAAGAAGTGAGGTCCAGTGGGAGGAAGTTAGATTACTGGAGGCATGCCCTTGAACGGAGATAGTGGGATCACAACCCCTCCTCTTTCTTTCTCTTTTTGCTCCCCAGTCACCATGAGGTGAAGACACCATGCATTCTTACCATGATGTACCATGCCACCACAGACCCAAAAGTAACAAGCCAAACAACAATGGACTGAAACCTCTGAAACAAGAAATCTTTCCTCCTTTAAGTTGATTTTCTCAGGTATTTTGTCACAGCAACAGAAAGCTGACTAACACATGAATTGTTGGGGAACACATGCAAACCGTAGCCAAAGCACAGAGGTCACTTCCTGCCCTTCCAAGTTCAGGGTTCCAAAATGGATTCAGTAAAAACATATTTCTCCCTTTGGGAGAGCAATGAAAAACACGTGCATACCTACATTCTTTTCCTGATGGTAATTTAAAACATGTTTTTTGCATTAAAATACGAATGAACTACGATAGAACATATAAAACATGGATGAGTTTTGAACATGAAATACTAAACTTCAGACATTGACACTTAAGCTGAGATGTTTCAGGCCATGGCATCTCTGAGGCCCTGTGCCTACCCATCTCTGTCCCTATTTGATAAGGAGGTTTATGAAGCTCTGCTTTGAAACAGGTTCCCTCCTGGCTGTCCACTCTGTAGCAAAAGGATTTAATTTTGTTATGTGTAGAATAATGTTTTAAAATTTTCAAAGTCTCAATATATTCTACAGAGATGTGCTCCTACAGCTTTATCCCCAGAAGGCTTCAAGGACGAACAAGGAACACTTCATTTAGGATGATTGAACCGGAATCTGCATATTGCAGGAGAATAAAAGCCCTGGCTTCCAAAAGGCTCTTAGCCTTGCTAATTTATAGTGTTTCCCTTGCCCTCTGCCAGACTTTCTCTACCTAAAAGAGCACAATGATCAGTAGCTCCATTCCCTACCCTTCTTCCTGTTCTCGTCATCTAAATAATGCTTCTCACTTCCACTCTCTGCCCATCCCAACAAGATATTAGGATTTGCTTCCAGAAGAAAATGAGGCCATTCACTATCTCATTCATCATCACAGAAACCAAACTCTTTTCAAAGGCATCCACAGGCAGCCACTACTGCCCCCATCCTGCCAGTGAGGCCCTGTCTCCTTACTCTACATTCCCCGTCCACTTACTGCTAAGTTCAGTGCATGCAAGGCTGTCAAGGAATAAGAAGGACAGGGAATTGCTGGCCACACTAGCTTCAAGTTTCAATCAGAAACACAGCATTTGGACCTGACCATCAAAAAGAATGCTTCCATCCTTCAGTAGGGCAGAGCGAAGAAGCCTGTGTTTTGGAAATACTGCCCACATTCCTAACACTTCAACATGAC
Organism: Sciurus vulgaris; assembly: GCF_902686455.1. Lineage (NCBI taxonomy): Eukaryota > Metazoa > Chordata > Mammalia > Rodentia > Sciuridae > Sciurus > Sciurus vulgaris. Next base: position 56,054,971 of record NC_136465.1, on the reverse strand, counting down.
AGCAGGAGGTGCCTCATGTTCCCTCAGCACTTGGTACTTTACTAAATGCAGTCGTTAGTCTAAAAACACATGAACCCAAGTCCAAGGACACTTCTACATTTACTCAGGACTATACCAGTATACCATTTTAGCCTCTGTCTAAACAGAGGACTTCTGAGAAGTTTGGATTTACAGATTAATATGACCTAAGTACCACCCTTGCCTGGTGTTCAGTCCATTCAGACTTCCACTGAGATTCTGACTGTATTCTGAGATGTCCAGAGCATTCTCAAGAAAAGCAGGAACTGTCGGACGTGGTGGTGCATGCCTGTAATCCCAGCAGCTCAGGAGGCTGAGGCAGGAGGATCGCAGCAACTTAACAAGACCTCAGCAACTTAACAAGACCTAAGTAACTTAGCGAGACCTTGTCTCTAAATAAAATGCAAAAAAAGGGTGAGGGATATGTCTCAATGGTTAAGTGACCCTGGTTCAATCCCCGGTACCAAAAAATTTTAGAAAAGAAAGCAGGGACTCTTTGACCCAATATCCTTAATTCAGAAACGCTTTTAAATAATTGGGAAGAAGCATTTAAAAAGAATGCTCACTAATGTTTGGATTCACCACAATTACTGCAAGAGGAATTCAATCTCATTTCTGGTGCTCTCAGATTAACACTGCTATGATTTGTTCCTGATATCAAATATTCTAAGTGTGGGGTGCAAGGGATTGAACCAGGGACACTGGTAGTAATTACTGACTTCCATCCCCAATCCTTTCTTTTCTTTCTTTTTTTAAACAGAGCCTCGCTAGGTTGCTGAGGCTGGCCTCAAACTTGTCATCCTCCTACCTTAGCTTCCCAAGTCACTAGGATTACAGGCATGGGCACCACACCTGGTATACTGAAGCATTTTGGTTAGGGGCCACTTCTTGTCTCCAGGAAGCTCACATTATTTTCAATATAGTTCTTGACCCACAGATACCACTGGACTTCACCTTATCCACAAAGTATGTATCTTGACAATTCTGTGGTCCACAATCAGAAGAGCCAGCATAAGCGAAGTTTTTTAAAGGACTTTTATGTATTCCTTGATTCAGAAATTCTCACAGGGTTCATCTGCAAACACTTTATCTTAAGAGCTTTCTGCCTGTCCTTGTTGATCCTTGTATTGGACAGCAAAATGAGTCATATGCATATCTCTTATACATAAATACCTTGATTCACCCCATTGCTTTTGCTATCTCCAATCCCCACAACCATTCCAGCTAGACTTCACCCTCTACTTACTCCCAAGTGAAGAACCACAGATTCGGAATGCTGAAGGAAAAAAAAGTCAATTTCACATTTCAGAAGCAGTTCCTGCAATAGAAGATTTCTCCAAAATAATTTTGGCTTCACTAGATTCACCAGCTCAATGACTTCAGAATATAACCCCTACCTGAGAAGTGACCCGGATCCATTTCCAGAACACCATACCATTTACAAACTACCTCAAACTGAAAGCCTAAATGCAGAACCCCTTACCTCCTCACTTCTACCAGCTATGCTTGTCCTCTCAAATGTAGCTGGAATAACACATGGGAGCTTCTTGGCTTAGCTCCTTCAACATGAACAGGAGACGCCATTTGAAATACTTAGTGCCCCATACTAGTCATATCAATGGTTAAGATAATTGCTGCCACAGCTCTCTACCCTTTCTATTTGGCCGCTTTCTCACTGAAAGGATTTTTCACCCCTTCTGACTAAACCAACTCAGAGCCATGCTTTTTAATCCTCTCCCCAAATGTCATTGCTCGTACAGAAGACATTTTAAGAACCAAGAAGCCTCTCTCTCTCCAGGTAGCTTCAAGTCAAGTCAGTGACTTGTACTCCATATACTCTGTTAGTCTATCTTATACCTCAGTCTTCCCCTCTGCCAAATGGGTCAACATGAATGGCAACCATAAGAAGACAAATCATAGTGTCAAATGAATGAAGTTGTACTTTACTAATAAATTACCATAAATGAAGTTGTACTTTACTAATCATTAAAAAGAGGGGAGTCCTGGAAGGGAACAGGAGCTCAACCAAGCCATTGAGCTGTCAGGGCAGAACTAGGAGACACCTATCCCCCACCTCCACTCCCAGTCTCCAGAGTCTCAGACCAGAGCTCTTTCCCCTACAGGAAAACTCTCCCATACACAAATGCCCCAGTTCCACCCCAGCTGGGGCTGTTTCTAGGGAGCAGGCAAAGCCATGATCCTCCTCCCCATAAAAGGAATGGTACTTCTCATCCATGGGGTGGGGGCGGGGGCCCTTCAGCCACCTGCAAGCCCTGAGTCCTACACCCCTCCCCCGCCCCCCCCCCCCCGCATCCCCCATGTCTGGGTAAAGGCCTTCACTCAGCATGTGTGTAACTCAGAGACACATGACACTGAAATGCTAAGTGAAGAGCAATTAACTTTTGCTTCTGAAAACCCACTTTAGCTTTCCATAACTCTTTGGGGGCCATTTCAACTAAGCCAAACCTCCCGCACATTCTCCCTCAGCAATAAATTACCTTCCTGGCTTTAATTAGCTGCTGGAGTGCAAATCGGGGCTGGGTGCTGACGTGGCAGCTTTCCCCACGGGTCCCATTCTGTCAGGCTCCAGGAGAATGGCAGCTGCGGGAGCCGCTGGGCCTCCTGGGTGGGGAGGCAGCCTGCAGTGGAGTCCTCACCTGCCCACAGGTGTGAGGGGGAAGCCCAAAAGTCCAGGACTCCTCCAGGTTAAATTTTAATGTCGATAAAATTAGTTGGAGAGGCCAAGGACCTCTGCTGCAGCTCCCCTGGTTGATGGACCCCCAGACCAGATGTTTCCCTCTTGCCAGACTCTCCTTTCTTCAAACTGCCCCTAAACACACATACATATGCCCCAGCCCCCAGGTATCCAATATCTTTATCTCCTTTATTCTTACTATGGGAGAAATTACTGACAGAGCTTAACATATAAGCCTTCCCAGGAGATTTTGCTGTATAAGTGTGAGCTAAGCTTGAATCAAAATAAGTAAATCTCTAAGAATGTGATTTTAGTCACATCTGTGGACCAAAATGGTATTAGCTGGAAAATAAAAAAGTAAAAAGGTACCCTCAGAATCCCCAACATCACTCTAAACCCCGGGTTAAGACTTGAGGTGCTCCCGACTCTATCTCTAGAGCGTGCCTCTCAGCAAGTCCCTACAGTGACCCCAGGGCTTATAACAAAGCTGCACCAGATGAGCCCAAGTACCTTTGGGTCCAGTCATACCTTCTGGAACTCGTGCATGTGAGTGTGCTTGGTTTGTAGGGAGTGGGTGGGAAGTGCCCCAGACTTCAGTGCATCCCTCAGCTTATCTAGATTCTGCACCAGCTGGGCACAAGGCAGCACCCACAGAAGCCTGAGTTCCAGCTGGGCCAGGGTCCTAGGGGCACCCACACACTTCATCATGGGGAGCAGCTTCCCTCACCAGGGAGGGCCCTGGGAAAGGCCTAAGGCCTCTCTCTCTTCTGCTCCATGAAAGACATTTATGCAAATGGCTTCTCCTCTGGCCTCAGCTTACACCTCCTCGAACAACAAATAACCTTCCAAATCGCAATTTATGGGCTCCTTTCTTCCACCTTTCTTTTCTGGATGAAAAAAAAAAAAAAAAAAACTTTTTTCTAATAAAAAAATCCAAACAGAAGGCCCACAGCCAGGGTCTGCTTGTGGCGGGCTGGTGACAAGCAGCGGGTTCTGCTCAGACCTCCCTCTGCTGAAGGGTGTGAGCGCGTGGCGCTGGGCCTCAGGTCCCCGAGCCCCTGCAAACCTCGGCAGTGATTTCCCTCCGCGCCTCTGCAATTACCAGGCAGCCTGTCAGCGCAAGGCGGCCGCGGCGCGGGCGGAGGCCGGCAGGCAGGTACCGGCTGTCACAGTCGCTAGACAGGGCCACGCAGCCAACCCACCCTGCCTGCCGGCGCCCGCCCCCACCATCGGTGTCTTCCCCAGCCTGTCACACACCCCACGCAGTGAGACGTGAACAAGTCCTTTAGCCCAAGGAGAGTGCAGGGATGTCGGCAGAGGCAGCATCTCTCTGTACAGCCTCAGTGGCCCCATCCTAGAGAGGATCAGGACTCCAGTTTCCTAGTCCCATCTCTCCAGAGTTGGTGACCCCCAAAAGGGTTTTCGCAGCATTGGAACCTAGAGAGCCACGGGGCCCTCCCAAAAGACCCGTGAGACAGTTTTGAGTGTTGGTTCCGACATGGCAACTGAGGACTGCGCAGATGGAGAATGTTGACGAGATTATTGGAGGCAAATCACTGTTGGTTCCTGACCCATTCAACTACACGCTGCTTCATTTTTCTTGCTTCTCTCAAAAGGGCACTAGGCTGAGATTCTAGGAGTGCCTCAATTCCACCTCCTGCTCCGGTGCCATCCCCTTTATTGAAACCTTTCCAAGTCCGCAGGTGAAGAAAACCCTGATCTCCGGAGGGCTTGGCCTCACTTCAGCCACAGGGACCAAGTTCATAAGCCAATACGAAGCCCTCCAGGGCTGAGCTGATCCTCAGGATTACCACCTCAGTGATCAGAATGAGAAATCCTTTCTTTGCCAGTTTTCCTGGGGAGCATCCAGCCTTTATTTCCCTGCCTGTCCAAGTAGATGCATTGAGACCATCCATGAATGCAGAAAACCCACCCATCTAAACTCTTTCCAAACCAGATGATGCCCTCTCCACAGATAGCTATGTGGACAGGGCCTCTGGGAGTCAGGTAACATAATAACCCGCCCTCCTCCTTGCCTTGCAGGCTGGAAATCAATATTCATGTGTAACCACTGTTGCCCTGGTACCTTTGGAAAAACATCTCTACCAGTTATATTCCCCTTATATCTGTCTAGAAGGCACAAATATGTGGCTTTGACCATATTCACAGAGAGTTGTGTAGGAACATGTATACCCATCCTGGAAATGGATAAATCATTTGGGATGACTCAAAATTGGTGTGAGGTGGAAAGAAAAGAAAGTGGCAAAGAATGGGGTAAAGGAGAAAGTGACAAATGAGGCAAGGTTCAATAACTCCCAGAGGGAAGGGACTGTCCTTATTGGTCTTCCTACACCTTGTGCTAAGGAAGTCAGCCTACAGTGAGCACTCAATGAACACTTGTAAAATAAAAGAGGGACATGAATCAGATTACATGATGGCTTGCCTAAATTTTTTGGCACTGAAAAGACAGTGTATGTCTCCAACACCCTATTTAGGCATCGGTTCAACTACCATCACCCCTGTGGATTGACTCCTAAGGAAAGAAGGAGGAAAAGGAGAAAGATGCTGAGAAAAGAGAGACCAAAGATAAAAAATGGTGAAAGAACACACTTTGGACGAAGTCAGGCAACATGTTTCTTCTCTCCACCTATACCAAGGACTCTGGCGGCTCATGTTCAAGCAGCTCTAAGAAGTCATCATATGTCTCAAGACTTACAAAACTGATACCAGAAGAAGGGAAGAGAGAAAGAGAGAAATGGTGTGCTCAAACTGGTTGCTAAGCTACAAAAGAACTAACAAACCTATAACCTTTAATTTGCATATAGCAGCATCCCCCTGTAAAGGGGAATATAAAGTTGTGGAGATGCAGATAAATAGAAACTAAGTGCCAGCTTCTATCCATGGCAAGGAAGAACACATATCAAATTCATTAATTATGATCCAATTTGTGCTTACACTGCGAAAGATAATCATTTGCCATCAAAGAGATGCCCGTCCCTTATTAAAGCTATCAAGACTCTCAGGAAGTGCTCAAGGGTTTGAAATTCTGTATTTGAATTTCACACATGCTTTTTACCACTGGGACCAAAACTCAATCAACACTTGATAGTGCTGACACCAACACTCAAGCCACAGGAGTCTTCACTCATTCACAACAGAGTCACAGACAAGGCCTGGTTAATAAATTCACTAATTTGTTCTCTGGATTTGTATGGGTATGTGTGTGTGTGTGTGTATAAGATAAGCATAGGCTTTTTTTTTTTTTTACATGAAGTGAGGTAGCAATAAAAGGACCCAAGCCAGGAAAGAAGAAGGAACAATCAACATCCTCTCTCCCAAATGTCCAAGGCCCAAGTGATGTTCAGTTGCCCAAGAGTGGAACCCAGAACTTCACTTCCATCTCAAAGCCAAACCAGCATGAACACATGGCTTAGAGACCAAGCTCCTCTTCCAGTGCTCAGCTCAGGTCTTCAATCCAGCCCCAGACAAGGTTGGAGTCAAAAGACAGAGCTCAGAGGTTATCACTCTTTCCTTCAGAAAGACCTTAATTTCCATCCCTAGTTCTTGTTCTAGAATTCAGGTTGAACCAGAGAAAGGCAGCATTTCCTGACTTGGCACACTAGGTGCTCAATGAAAGCACACTGGGCAGTACTGGTGTCATAGAATGGAATGCAATGGGCTGCAACAGAAGGAAGGTAATTTAGAAAAACCCTGCTGCTTGGGCTAGGTTTGTGGCTCAGTAGTAGAGCACTTGCCTAGCATATGCAAGGCACTGGGTTCGATTCTCAGCACCACATAAAAATATATAAATAAAATAAAGGTATTGTGTCCATGTACAAGTAAAAAAAAATTTTTTATAAAAGAATGCTGCTACTATCCAAAGAGACCTTTCTTTCCTCAAGCGTCCCCACTGGAAGGATGCAGAGGACTTTCCATACAGACTACAGCATACTGTAGCATAGAGTTCAGGCAACAGTGTAAAGCATAAGTGCTATATGCCTGTGGCATGTAGTATAGTCCATAGTATATATCATAGTCTAAGGCAAATAGCATGGTCTAAGGCATATAGCATAGTCCATGAAACAGCACAGTCTATGACATATAGTCTAGTCCATGTATATAGACTAGTCTAATGCATATAGCATAGTCTATAGCTTATATCATAGTCTAAGGCATATAGCATAGTCTAAGGCATATACCACACTCTACATCATATGGCATACTCTAAAGCATAGAATACATTCTATAGCATATAACCTAGTCTATGCCATATATAGTACAGCATATAGTATGGTCTATAGCATATAGTATAAATGCCATATACAGCATAGTCTATATCTCTTAGCATATGTGGCACAGCCTTTGTCATGTAAAAGATCATGGTTGGTAGCTTATAGCATATATAACACAGCATATAGCATATATGTAGCATAATCAATAGCATACAGCATATGTAGGACATTATATACCACATATATGGCATGGTCAATAGCATACTATAGTCTATAGCCTACTTGACTATAGACCAAGGTCTAATCAATTTTCATGAACAGCCAAAGATAATATTCAACTCTCTCAACCTATTGAGATGCTGCTATCTCTGTTTTATTCATGAGGAAACTCTGGCCCAGAGAGTTTAAGTAACTTCCTCAATGTCACAGAGCCAGCAAGGGGCAGGGAAGGAAGTCAAACTTATTCCTCTGTAAATAAATTAGGTGCAGGCAGGGAAGAACATATTCTTAGTCTGGCATATCTTCCTGATCTCAGAGGACCCACAAGAGATGCAAATGTAACACCACCATTTTGAATTACTGGTAGAGGTGTTTCCTTTCTGCAGTTTCTCTTGCATTGATATCAAGGTCTGAGCTGTCATTGTCCCCCTCACAAGGAGGCAAGGGCAGCTATAACTGCACTCGGCAGAAAGGAAAACTGAGCCACAGAGACATGTGATACTGTGAGAAGAGAGTGGTCAAAAAACAGATTATACCTTGAGTCATTGGTCCATAAGTCACTCCCAACTCCAAGGCACTGCCCTGCTCTCCCCGCTGCCCACCTGTGTGTGTTCCCTGGGGTATGATGGACAGCCCAGACCTCATGAGTCAAGGCTTTCAGATAGAGTTTTTGACACCAGGTGCTTTTGAGTGGGCAGGCAGGGCAAGGAGGGTGACAGGAGGTTGAAGGACACTCCATTTCCAAAAACAGAGCTAGAAAAGACCAGAAGAGTGCTCCAGAGACAAGAGGCACCAGATTCAACTGGAGAGAAAGAGCTCAAAACACCACATCCAGAGAGGCCAAGTTTCTACTCGGGCTCAACCAGACACGAGTAAATTGCCCACATACTCCCAAACAGCTTCCAGATCCCCACCACCACCCCACTTCACAACCAGCTTCCAGATCCTGCTCCATCCCACTGGGCTTCACAACTAGACCCTAAGGAAGTTTCTAAAAGGGGGCTACTGTGCCTAGACTGGTTTCTTCTCCCCCACCCTTCACCCCACTCCCACCAAGCTTCATTCTAAAATTCCCTGACTAGGAAAAAGCAAGAAGCATAATTTCAGCTTCCTGATCTGTGTGAATTTCCAAGTGTGACCCTCTGCTTCCACAGGATCTCCTCCTGGCACATGCATACCAGATCAAAAACCTTGTTCCCCTTCCACCCTGGCATCTAATTTACCTGCCCCATCCCAGATACTGTACTCAGCACTTTCAGGAATACAAAGAAGTAGAAAGTAAAGTCACTGCCCTAGAGAGAAGTAGAGTCTATGAAATTAAGAGACCTTATCCTGCCATTACAAGCACAGATAGGCCTTTAAAAACCCATGCCTTGGTTGCCCCTCTGAGTCCTGTGCAAACCATGAAATCATCTCTCCTGAAGGCCAGATGGCAGGAGCTGACCACTCTGGGGGGGTGATGATAGCATGCATTGTGCACCTGGGCACTGAGCAAGAAGTCTGACAAATACTCTTCAAGAGAGGCATTGTTGGGAGAAGGTGAAGGAAAGAGAAAGTACTAGAAATTGAAATGGAGAAAACTATGTTATATGCATTTACAAATATATCAAAATGAGCCTCATCGTTTTGTATAATGATAATGCACTAATAATGTTTTTTACAAAAAAGAGAGGTATTATTACCTCCACAAAGACACTGTGCCTCAGAGATGTCTAGAAAACCTCCTCATCCTCCAGCCAGTAAGGGCAGAGATGGAACTGAAATCACACACTCCAAATGCAATGGAATCACCCCTGAGTAGAGTGGAGAGTTGAATCACAATAATAATTGAATAAACTGTCAGGACCAATTTCCACAGCATTTACTGAACACATGCAAAAAACAATGTTTAGATTGATGGTGTAAATGGGGACAACCTCTTTGGAGAGCAATGTGGCAATATCGATCAAAATTCTAAATGCACTAATCCTGTGTGCCAGAAGTTTCATTTATATGAATTTATCCAACTGTACAAGGATGCTCACTGAAGCACTGTTTGTAATAGAAACAAGCTGGAATCAACCTAAGTGTCCATCAATAGGTAATAGGTTAAATAAATGGGTTCATCCATAAAATGAAATATTAAAATTATGCATGCATTAAAAAGAATGAGGTAGGGCTGTGGGCACTAACATGAACACATACCCATAAAAGGTTCTTCCATAAAAAAGCAAGTTGCAAAAAACAAAGAAAAAAGAAAAGCAAGTTACAATATTATAGACATAGTACTATCCTGATTATGCTTAACAACATTGGGTAATATAACACACAGTACAACCACAGCCCAAAAGATCTGGAAGACACATATGAAACTATTAACAATAGCTACCACTAAGGAGAGGGTGGGGAACAGGAGACTTTTCCTAATATTTGGGCTGCTTTTACAGAGCCTGTTTTACTTTCACAGTTTTAATGACACTGACACAAGTAAGTAATCCTTCAACTGAGATGAGAAACCAAGAGCATCAATGTGGACCTGCCCTCAAGGAACCTACAGCCCCAGGATTTTGAGGTCCTCTGTAGCAACCTTGGTAGCAATACAATTCTTGAGTACTTGCATGCATTTCACACATACCTGGTCCATTCTTCAAAAGCAGCAGCACCTGAAGAAAACTAGAAAAATCATAGTGGTCTCTGAAATCAGAAGACTTACATCCAAATCTGGCTTCAGGACTCTGGGCAGGTCATAGATTCTCTTGGAGCCCAAATTCCCTCATCTCTAAAATGGGTACAATGCCAGCATCCACCACACAGGATGGCTGTGTGGGTGCATTATAACAAAGTATGTAGAAGCACTTATTAAAGGCAAGTTTGGAAAGTGAAAAAAGAAATTGAAGTCATCTGTGACTGGCATCTGCCACTGGAGAAGATAGGTGGGTCATCAAGGAAGACAGCCCCATTCCAACCCTGAAATGACTCTCACCCCTTTGGTATTAACTTGGCAAAGTAATGGAAACCACCAAGTCTCACAAACTCTCCAAAGAACATCATTCACCTCTTGGGGACTGGAGGTCTGGGATAGTATGGCCAAGGAAAATGACCCTGCTTCCAAGTGCCCTCCAACAATGAGCCTCCTGTGTTGATTTCTAAATCCCCAAGTAAATATTGGTTTATTGGTCTGTTGATTAAAATCACTGATGGTGGACCTGATGACTGTCTGGAGACCCAGCAAGCTCAAACAGCAGTGAAACAACCCAGGATCCTTCAACCACAAGCCTCCCATGATCCCTAAACTAACTCTTCCCTCCTACCCTTCCTTTCCTTTCTTCTCCCTCATTTTTTCTATCATTGCCTCCCCACATCAACAAAAATTCACTCCCTTAAGAACACACCTGGGCTGGGAAAATAATCATTAACTTCATAGGCTGGTGTAATTACATGAAACAATGATGTTCACAGTAAGAATACAGACTTTGGAAGAAGAAAACTGAGTCTGAACTCTAACTCCATCGCATACTAGTAAAGGAATCTTGGGTCACTAAACCTCAGTTTCCTTATTAAACTGGGGGTTGATCATAAAACAATTCACACAGTTGTTGAAGGATATTTAGGGGAAGCTGCTGCCCATACAAGTGTAAGTTCCTACACTTAAGGGTGGGTGTCATTAAGCCACCATGTTAAGGTGACCATTTCAGCTTGCACAGAGATGACAAATGAAGGAAAATAAACCTCAGGAGGCTAATCCATTTCCCCAGAGTTACTCAGATGGTTAAGGGGACCCTCGAAGTGAACTTCTCTGACACTGAGCCCAGTGTTCTCCCCACCATGTCAGAGTGCAGTCAGGAGGGTTTTGAGGTCAGGCTTGGGGCCAGCTGGGTCAAATGCATGGGTCTCATCACATTCATCACCATCCCAATTTCTATCTCAAGGAAAGGCAATGAGCATGCATAAGGCCCAGAAGTACCTGAGTCTGGAGAACGAGCCTGAGCCTGAGCCTGAGGAGAAATGTAGAAAGATAAAGAAGAGTGGAGCAGAAGGGTCCCAAGTGCTTGCTGGAGGAACAAAGGTCAGCCTACCTGCAGGTCTGCTACACCAGCAACACTGAGGCTACCTGCAACGCTCTGAAAATTCCCAAATCCTTCTGCCACCTCAACCACTTGTGCAATCAATCTGTAAACACTTAGTGAGCACTTACTCTAGAAAAAGTACAGAGCTGGGCCTCTGGAGCTCAAAAAATGAGCTCATTACATTCTTACTACCTTCTAGGCATAGTTGCTTATCCTCCTAGGAATTTGTTTTCTCTGCAAGAATGTGTGACCCTCTTTGCAGGGAGAGAAGGTGCAAATGCATAGAAATGTAATTAATCCCGCAGTAGGCGGAGCTAAGATCCCAGTACAGGTGTCAGAAATAAAAGCTTTAAGCCCCAGAAGGAGAGACAGTTCAATAGGCTAGAAAAGCAGCAAAAGACATAGCCCTAAAAAAAAAATAAAAAAAAAAAATAAACCCTTTCGAATTCAAAAAAAAAAAAAAAAAAAAAAGACATAGCCCTTCCTTCAGTGTGGGTTTGAATGCAAAAGTATTCTGTCTGAAGTTCTGGCAGGGTAGAGTTAAAGCAGATTCTCATACTAGAGGTTGTGCTTTAATTTGACTGTGTTATTATCTGAATTTTTAATTACATAATAGAACATCATAGAAAACATCGGATTGCATCAATTCTAGCAAAGGTAAGTAGGCATGCACACAAAAAAGAAATCTCCCCACACACACACAGTTACATATCTGGGTACTGGGCCACCATGAAAGGTATATTTCTTGCTGTGGATGGTGGTCCAAGTCTGAAATAACCTAAATTAGAAAGGTAAAAAGTATGACCCTGGAGAATAGGTGCCTTGTTTATAAGGAAAGGAGTGAGAAAAGGTGAGGGCTAGCGAGGAAGGAGAGCATCCAGGAAAGAGTCCGAGACCCCCCTGCAGGAATCAGACCTGCCTCTCTGGCTGCAGTGAGCTCCTCACAGCTTCCACAACCCACAGTGGGAATCTGTTATGGTTTGGATGTGAGGCATCCCCCAAAGTTCATGTGTGAGACAATGCAAGAAGGCGAAGAGGTGAAATAATTGGGTTATGAGAGCCTTAACCTAAGTAGTGCATTAATCCTCTGCTAGGGATTAACTGGGAGGTAACTGTGGGCAGGAAGGGTGTGGCTAGAGGAGGTGGGTTGTTGGGGGCGTGCCCTTGGGTTCATATTTTGATGGTGGTGAGGGGAGTCTCTCTGGTGCCACATCCTGAGCTGCTTTCCTTCACCATACTCTTCCACCATGATATCCTACCTCACCATTGACCCCAAAGAATGGAGTCAGCCGTCCATGGGCTGAGACTTCTTAAACTACAAGCCCTCAAATAAACTTTTCCTCCTCGAAAATTGTTCTTGTCAGATCTTTTGGTTACAGCAACAAAAAGCTGACTAAAACAGAATCCTTCTCTTCTGAAGTCATCAGGGACTATCCAGTCCACAGTCAGGACTGGTGGCCACAGCGTCTCTGACCTTCCACAGCAGCTGGCACCACACACCAAGTGTTCCATTCTTTAAGAGTTTTATGTGTGAGGCTGGGTAAAAAGAACCTGAGACCTGGAGTAGCTGTGTGACTTTGGGAGAACCACTTCACTTAGCCTCTCTGAACCTCAGTTTCTTCATTTGACAATGATGAATATTAACTGAATGAGGATATCTCTTGGCCTTTTGATAATACTGTAAACTTTTCTCAAGAGAGAACCCATCTCTACTAGTTTTGTAAACTACCAACCATAGTGGTGCTGTGAATGGTGTTGGATGCATGAAGGTACCTAATATTACTGCTTAACTTAGAAACTGTGCTGGGTAAAAAGAACCAGAAAATGAAAAGGGAATCCTTGTACACTATTACTGAAATGTCAATCAGTACAGATATTATGGAAAACTGTACAGAGCTTCCTCAAAAAATTAAAAATAGAACTATCATATGATTCATCAATCTCATTACTGGGTATACATCCAAAGGAAGGGAAACCAGCATGTCAAAGAGACATCTGCACTCCTGTTTACTGCAGCATAATTAACACTAATAAAAAATAGAAATAAAATGTCCATCAACTGACGAACAGAAAAAGAAAACATGGTACATGTATATGATAGAATACTACTCACCCATGAAAAAGAACAAACCACATGATCTCACTCATGTGTATTATCTAAAAAAGTTGATCTTATAGAAGTTGAAAGTAGAATGGTAGTTACCAGAGGCTGAAAAGTAGCAGGGATGATGGGATGGGGCAAGATTGATCAATGGGTACTGAGTTACAGGTAGGTAGGAGTAAGAAGCTCTGGTGTGCTGTTGCACAATGGGGTTACTACAGATAACAATGATGTAGTGTACATTTCAAAAACTTGAAGAAGGGATTTTGAAAGTTTTCAACATAAAGAAACAATAAATGTTTCAGGAGATAGATATGTTTAACATGATTTAAACCTTGCACAATGTATGGGTCAAAAGAAATAAATGAAAATGGAACCCTTAACCAGTTTTTCCTCAAAAAAGCTATAGAACCATTAACAAATGCATTTTCAGAATGTATTAGGTTCTTTAAAATTTGCTCTTCTGAATTGGGTGTGGTGCTACACATCTGTGGTCCCAGCTACTTTGGAGGCTAAGGTAGAAGGATTCCTTGAGCTCAGGAGTTCAGGGCCAGCCTGGGAAACAGCAGGACCCCATCCCAAATAAAGAAATAAAATAAACCCACTCTTCCAGGAGTCATTGCAGATGGTATCGAACTGCAAAGATCTGTATGTAAAGATTTTTCACCTGATCAAGGTCAGGAATCCATATCAAGCATCTGATCGCCCTTACAAAGGAATTTCCAGACAATGATAGCAGTTAATGGGGCTTTGATCCAACAGTGAACTGTGTGGGCAATAAGTACTGAACTCTTTCTACTCGTTCACAATGCTTTCCTGGACCCAAAGTCAAGCCAACCTTTGAGATAAAAGCTTAACCAACCTGTTCACAAGAAGAATCTAGACAGGAAGGCCGAAGCAGTTCAACTCTTTCCTTTCTTCCTACAAATAGTGTCTAAGGACTCCTGAGCAAAGACTTAAACATGATTCTTGAGGGTGTTAAAGGAGGGGTTAGAATCTTGGTCCAGCCCTTTCACACCTGAAAACTTTACCCAGATGGCTAAGGAGCACCAATTAACGAGACAAAGAATCTAGGAACTCAAATAAAGGGAACCTCACTGCAGGAAAGACCTCAAAGGAAGTGGAGCTTCAGTTGAGCATGGGGAGGGGTGGGGTAAAACAGTGCTTTGGAAAGAGAGTGGCACCTGCGAGGTACAAGGTGGACACAGAACTTGATAGCAGGAAGCACTAAGAGGGGGGGCCATTGGGGCAGAGAAGCCATGGGGGGAGTAGCAGCCATGTGAACAGAATCCCAGAGCAGAGCTGGGGAAAGGTGCCATCAAAGTTGGGTGGACTTGATCTTATGGGTAATGAGAAAGCAGATCCACCTCATGCTTGGTTCCACCTGGAGAAGACAGCCAGGAAGAGTCACACTGCAAGGGTGAGGTTCCCAGAGAAATGCTACCTGCCTAGGAGACATTGTCCCATTCGGCGTGTACACGGAGCTCAGCTGAGGGACAAATACACACATCTCCAGGAGAAATGCCCAGCTCTACCTGTTAGGAATTCCTTCTCCAGCCTGGGCTGGGTCCCTTCTATCTTCCTCTCCATGTTCCAGTTGTCCTGCTTAGGAGGCTTAGCCAATGCCTAGCCAGATGGGTCACATGGACCCTGGCTCTTTCTTGAGTTAGGCCTGCATGTACATGTACATAACAAGAGGCAAAACTTGTCACAAAGTTGTCTCATTTAATCTTCAAGACCCCTGGGAAGCTGGCTGGGGAAAGGAGACTCAGCGACCGAGAGCTCGCCACTGAAGACATCTGTTCCAACTCTACACGTCTTCCTCCAGTCTGGCACTGGTTACTTAATGTCTCTGTGTGCCTATGTCCCCATCTGTAAAATGGGGGATATAATACCTACCTCTGCACAGGGTTAGATAGTATAATAAACACAAAGCTCTTGGACTATTCTCTGACATGAAGAAGCAGGCACTCAGTAGATGCTAGTTGCCATTATTCTTAGCTTCCTCATCCCATTAGCACCATTTTACAGTTATATTACGGTAGGCCAATGAAAAGAAATAAGGCACGTTTAATAGGAAGCAAAGACAATTTGGCTTCTGATCCCACAGTGTGAAGTTCTTCACAAGAATACCTTGGTTCTGGGGACATAAAAGTCACAGGAAGGGAAGTATTTTTGAAGTGGAACACTTGCAAATGTCCCACAGCCAAACCATGAGAAAGGGATCCATCTGTGGCCCCTTTCCAGCCACTATAATTCCCAGCCCCATGGCCTGTTTCCTCTGTGTGTCACTACCTAAAATAAAACCACAGAGGTTTCAGTTCAGACTGCCAAAGGCCTGTGAGATAAATAAGCCCAGTCCTCTCATTTTAAAAAGGCAGAATCTGATACCTGAACAGGAAAGCAGCTGAAGTCAGGTCAGATGGAGGAGGAGAAGCCATCGGGGTCTGGAGTCCAGCTCTCCTGCCTCCCAGTCTGAATGCCTTTTTGTCTGGTTTTGATGCTGCTTTTTGTTGTTGTTGTTGTTGTTGTTGTTTGGGTCTGTTTTATTTTGTTTTTCTACACTTTCTTAATAGTCCTCCATTTTCTGGTTTCAAAAAGATATCCCAGTTGAGATCATTTTTACAGTGGTTTCCCTCCTCTCCCCTCCTTGGTGTAGCCTACGAGATTTTCCTTTGGCCCTGCTTTCTTCCCTGACTTCTCCCCTCACTTTGCTCTAGCAACACTGAACTATCTGAAGTGCCCTGATTGGCATCTCAGAGTTCTTGTCCACCCTCCCCTGCACCAAGAACTCCTCTTTCAGTCATTCCTTGCTGAATTCCTAGCCATCCCTCCAAGACCTTCCTGGGTATCATCTGTATTGAAAGGACACTCCCCACTCCTTTTACACCTGCACTTGAAGACCCTGCTTAAATGCCTGTTCTCTGTGAGGGTTATTTTTGTTCTGCTTTTGCACTTTAATGATCCTCTAGTACAGTTCCAGAGACCAAGTTCTTGGGACTACCCTTAGAAAACCTAAGACCAGAGCTCCAGTAGCACAATCAATGCACCATACTTATACAGAAAACCAAGAACTAGGTTCACCATAATAGGGTTCATATTTCATCAATTTATTTCCTCATGACTATTCCCCCATCGTTAATATTTAATATGACCTCGTCTTTGTATGCCCAGGACCTACTGTAGGACCCCATATATTTGACCTATTGATAGATCAGTTGGTTGCTTTTACATTTTGGCATCAGTACTAGTGGGTACAGTACCAATCATTGTTGCATTGATTTAAAGAGAAGGAAGGAAGGAAGAAAGGAAATTTGGTAAGCAATCATACTTCCTCACTTTGTACCAACCCAGGAGAATATGATGCTTTAGTCTTTTAGATTCAGTTATGTACCACATAACAAGGTTGGTGTTGAGAACAGACCACAGTGTACCTGTAAGACTACATCACTTGATGAGTTGCTGTAGCCATCCCGGTGTATCTAAATACACTCTAACGTATTTGTGTGATGACAAAAACAATCACCTGACGAAGCATTTCTCAAATTGTATCCCTATTGTTGATGGTGCCTGACTGTAATGAAGTCCACCATGCTGCCCTACATGCTCCACAGGATTGTGGTGAGAAGGTTCCATGATGGGCCAGTACAGTAAAGTTCTTGCCAAGCAAAGAGCTATCTGTGGAGGAAAACCAGAGACCATACCATTAACATGATGGCTGCCCTGGTGCACACTACCTCAATGACTAGAACTGGAAAGCAGAAGGGAACGTGGCAAGGGGACAACCCCCCTGGGGCTATTGGATGTCCTCCAACCTAAAAACCAGTGAAGCCTGGAGGCCTCTCTGACATCAACCCCCCCACCACCACCACTCCAGCCCATCACCTCCATTCCTCCCATTACTGAGTTTGAAAAGTACTGAATAAGCTCCTGCTTAGGCTCCTTTTAATTAGCACACACACAAAAGAACCACCCCTGGGTTTTGTCTGTTGTACTTTTGTTCCCGGGTCTGTTTGTACTTATTCAGAAATTACATAATTAAAAAAAAATAATATTAGGTAAATGTGCACATCAGCCTGTCAAGCTGCCTGGGCCAGCGTTCACTTGGGAAACACAGTGACAGCCCCTTTATTTCTCTTACTTGTTTTTAAGCATAAAATATGTCACACCTGGAAGTAATTAGCATAATTTTTACTAATTTATAGCTAATTACACAATTACTTTTCTATGAAAGGTTCTGGAAAGACACCTGAAGTAAGTTTCACTAAATCTAGTGGCAAGAAATTGCTTGAAAACATTTTGTTAGCTTCAAACATTTATGAGGAGGGAGGGAGGGAGATCCCCCAATAAAGTAATTCTTTCCTATTTCAGAGTGTTCAAATATGACAGGGATATAATTTCTCCTGTAATTTACAGAGCAGAATGTCTAAATGTCTCGCTAATCCAACCCCACCAGAAGCTGCACCAGGGAAGAACTCCAAAAGAAGTGTTGTCAGAGAGGCCCACGATGGAACCCAAAAGACACTGCTCTTTGATTGCATTTGGTTTCTCGGCAGAACAAAAATTCGAGACTGCCAACAATGGCTCTTCCTCTAGGAGTAAACCAGTCTCTTGACAGAATGTGACCCCTGGCAGGTGTCTTGCTCAGTTCCTGAGAAAATATGAGCTCAGAAAGTCTACAATGGATGCAAACCTTTGGAGCCAACTGACTCTCGACATGAAGTTACAGGATGTCAGGATCTGAGTGAATTACATTTTTTTTTATAATGGTGCAAACAGAAATAAAAATAGTCCCTGATTCATTTCATTCAACTAACATTTGTTAAGTCCCTGCTTGGTGCCTTGTATTCCATGGGAAGATTTATAAAAGGAAAACTTCCTGATGTCCCTAGTCATGCAGACAAGGAGAAAAAAAAATGTCAATCAACCAACAAGTGTTTATTGAAAAGTGGTTCAGACAGAGGGAGAAACTGAAAAAAGAACTGGAGGCAGTCCCTGACTACAGGAAGCTGACAGTCTGGAGGCCGGAGCACACACAGAAAGCACATTGCCTAGCATGATGTCGGCCCAGGGCCCAGCCACGTCAACTGGACAGCATGGGCTAAGAGTGCTGCTAAAATGGAAAGAGGGTGACGGAAAGTCAATGACCAAAGAAGAGATGATGGGGCCCCATCTCTAAATGTGTTGGTGGTGAGAGTCACATCGTTCTGGTGACAGCAAAAGTGGTCAGGTCCATGGAGAAGGACCATGGGATACAGGAAAGGTGATGATGGGTAAAGCATCCTACACTCCCTAGGAAAAGGAGATTAAGGGGAGGCCACTAGAACTCTGAATTCCAGCCAGTATCTATCCCAGGGCTATAATATATAAAATTATTAAATTTCCATGTTGGGGGGTGATCAGGAAAAACTGTCTAAAAAGTCACCTATGGCAGGTGGAAGTTATTGGGGGAGGGAAGGAGGACATTAGTCAATGATGACAATCAAGGCTAAGAAACACAGGATTCTAGGAAACTTCTCCACCAAATTCCTAGAAGGGTGGACCTCATCTTCCAAGTGGTCCGGCTGTCATCTCTTCATCTTGGGATGAATCACTCCTTCCTCCCAGTAACTTTTGTACCTAAACTTGCCTGTCCTGTTCCAGGTGTCCCTGTAGTAAAACTGACTAGTTGGCAAGTCGGCCTTGCCTCCTGGGTTATGAGTTGCCTGAGGACAGAAGCTAAGAGATGGGTTTCTGCACCCCTGCCTCCTGGCGCCCATCAAGTGGCAGCAGGCACGTAAGAAATATGAATAAAACTGAGCTGAGCTGTCCTGCAATCTCAGGTCCTGCTTCAAGGGCCCCTGTGTAGGTGGGAGTAAGAGACTTGGCAGGTGTCCAGTTTCTGCCAGGCTCACCTCAAAGCTACTGAGACATTTTGGCAAAGGAATGTCCTCTGCCTCCCACGGGAGAGTAATGTTAATAGCTCACACTTGGCATATTTCTTTTCACTTTTTCAAATTACTTTCACAGCTGCTGTCATTTGACCCTCACAGAAAGCCTATGAGGCAGGTAGAGGAAGTCATTAACAGCCACTGCATGCAGGCTTCCTGATTTAGCCAACAGGTAGGCACTGAGCACCTGTGGCCTCAGTACTGCAGTGTTTTGCAAGGTAGAGGGGAACAGTATGGGAAAGGCCCGGCCCTCGCCTGACTTACAATCTCCCGAAGAAGAAACGAATAAATAGCAAGAAAGTTGTCACCCTAATAAATATTAGAAATTAAAGGAAAAAAGAAAAAAAAAAAAAAAAGAAGAGTTGTGGGAGAGAGAGAGAGATGCCTTAAACGATGTGCTCGAAAAAGCCCTAAGGAGAGGACAGGCATGACGCTGTGTGCAGAATGAGCAGAGTTAGTCAGAGGAAGGAACAGATGGAATGTGAGACCCATGGAGCTAAATAATTGGACCTATATCCCACCCCAACCTCCCATCTTTTAAGTAGAGAGAGATGTAGAGTCCATGGAAGGATGTGGTAAATGCACACACAGACACACAGACACACACACAATCTGTTAACTCCAAAGGCAGCACCAGACAGGCAGACAGGCAGACAGGCAGTCAGAACTCACAGCCAAAGCACCTGAAGGATGACTGAAGAAAGGGCTGGGCCAATCCAGGTACCTGCTCGCCTGTGGCTCGGGCAGGGCAGGAAAGCCAGCTCTCTGAGCTGCGCACCACGCCCCCTCCCTGCATTACGTGGCCAACTCGTCTGCCCCTGTGAACAGTGTTTATTATTCAACAGGGCATGATGAGACTGTTCTGAGATTTCAAAGTCAGCTGGTGGTTTCATTAGAAGCAATCAAGGAAGCTTTGGACAATTAGTGGGAAGGTTTTGACAGAGAGAATGTGCATAGTCCTGGTAGCTCTCACTAGCACACAAGTCAGAGCGTTTGTTTTTGTTTTTTTTTTTTTTTTCCCTGCCTCTGAAATTTGAATATTCATTTCCCCCTAAACAGCATCTCCAGTGACTGGTCAGCTGTTCCTCTCTCCCTCAGCAGATGCTCTAAATACCTCCATCTCAGAAATTCTCCTTGACCCTTAATGAAAACATTGCCTTTTAACACCCACAGCCCATGACTGCACGTTGGACTTCATCCTAAACAGTGAGCTTGATAGTAACTATGAATGAGCTCAAAAAGAGGTCAAGGGAGCATATACATCCCCTGGTCCACCTGCAAGTGGGTAAAGGACTGCATGTTTCACTTATGGCCCACTTACTAGGTGTCTTGGAGATCTATGTTCTTTCCAAACATTTTCTCTATTCCCCACTGAACATCTATGAGAAAACAATGAATCCCCATTTTTCAAGTAAAGAAACTGAGACTATTGACTTCTGTATCTAGGAAGATCCTGAAGCCACTAAGTGGCAGAGCTAATATTCAAACACTGGTCCATTGGACTCCAAATCTGGCATCTTTACATAGCAGGTGATATTTCTGCCTCTTCTCAGCCTCCACACCTCAGGTTACCAGCTGTGGAAAGGAACATCCACAGGAACAAACCTTGGCCACCGAACACATGCTCAAGGGCAAGGTGAAGGTCTCCTGGAGCCATAGCAGGAGAGCAGAGCTAGAAGCTCACAGAAGCATCTCACGTCACTTAAGAAAAGCTATATACATCCAGAGCCTCTGTGCTGAACAGCTGGTGGTCACAGCTGGGGCCTGAAGCTGCATTCACCCACTGCCAGCCAGGATTCACTCAGGACAGCATCCTTTTCGACTCCAAAACAAGATCTCCGAGACTGTAGCGTCACAGCTCACAGTAGGATGGGCCACCCCAGAAAACCACCTTGTTTGAGGGTTCTTCCTGATCAAGTTGAGAAAAGCCCTATGAACTTGTGGACAGACACTATGCTCTCTATGACCTTAACTTCACCAGGGTATTTTCCCCAATGTAAGAAAGTTGATTTCTGGGATTACCTGATTTTTTTTCATATAACATATATATGTAGCAGAAGTCAAAATGAATTTAAAATCAGGGCTGCAGGTGCAGCTGAGTGGTGGAGTGCTTGTCTTGCATATTCAAGGGCCTGAGTTCCATCTTCAGCACTGCAAAAAAACAAACAGACCAAAAATACAAAAAAAAAAAAAAAAAAAAAAAAAGGAAACCAGGGTGCTAGTCCTGACCAACATTAAACCACAGTGCTAGTCCTAACCCTGCACCAAACTGACAGTGATTTCTTGGACAAGTCACTTCTCCTGTGGGCCTTGGTTTCTCCATTTGACTAATGAGGAGGTTGGCATAATGATAGTTTGGGGTTTCCAGCTCTGGAATTCTGTCATCATCACAGGCTGCCCTGGAATGTTCTTTCCCTCTGATGCGAATATTGGAATAGGTTATCAGAGGGGTAGGAGGTGACAGAGAGCAACAACCGGCAGACAGAGGACAAGGGCACTGCCAGATGGACATAGACAGATTGAAGCAAAGAAGCCACCTAGCCAGAGAAAGAAAGAACAGTCTGTGGTGTGGAGAGAAAATGAGAGCCCCCTGATGTAAGCAGACTCTTGCCAGTATTGCTGGAAACAAATAGTGACAGATTGCTAACATGTTACAGTGAAAATTACCAACACGATGAGACTTCTGCACCATAACCAGCACCTCTTGTTATCCCATTAACAAAACTGAAGAGACCAAATTGCTAATAGGAGAAAACGTTCACATTGTGTTATATCTCTCCTCTTCAGCGTGGAGAGCACCACCCAAGGACAAGCCAGGAAGCACCTAGAAATCTCCCAAGAGTCAATTCACCTTAGACAGAACTGGGGGAAACCCTGGAACATCCCTCCTTCTTCCACCACATCCAGGAACACCTGTACCTACCTCCAGCACCTCCCCCTCCACTGCTCAAGTGTCTGCTCATTGCTGAGCTGGGCTGGGAAGAGCTGTCAGTCATTTTATAGAACTGGAGCCAGTGACCTTTACAAAGTACAGAAGGTATGCTGGCAAGGCCAGTAGGGAGGGAGGAACAAGTGGACAGGGGTGTGTCTCAGAGTGTAGAATTCTGGATTACAGGTCACTTCCGTTTACTCCTAGAACAAACCAACACTTCAGAACTCATGAGGACATATATTCACCACCCCCACATGGCCCCTGCTCACTATAGCTAAGCCAGTAAGTACCCTGACTCCTAATTCCATCAGCCACAGAGTTCAGGCTGTCCTCCATGCCCTGGGAGATGTAAGGAACAGGACACATCTGGCTTGGGAAAGTGTCTGCCCAGGTATCTGAAGAGGATCCTTCCTCTTTTGGCTGGATTTCCTTCTCTATCAACCCTCATCCAGTAAGCAGGATTAAGAATTCACTTTCTTCTCACTCCTCACTCAGAAAAACCCTCCAGTTGCCCAGACCCCTTTATGTTTTATCCCAGCTTTGGCCCTGTGATAATCACTGACTATCCCAAGCCCCCAGCTACCACCCCAGAGACTGAGGCCAGCTGTAGGCGGTATGCCCTGGTAGTCAATCAGAAAAGTAATTGGCCAAAGATTGTTCTGAGTAATTGAATGGCAAAGGCTTTTGTATACCAAACAGGGACTTGTCTTTGTCAAAAAAAAAAAAAAAAAAGTCTTTACAAAGTACCCAAGTGCTGGGTGTCAGACAGGACAAGTTTTTTAATCATGTTAAAATGATTTATTTAAACGTCAAGCCATGTCACCTCACTTCCTTTCATTTTTCAAACTGTTTGTGTTTTTTCTGGATGATAAATTTATCTTCAGACAGCCTCAATATGACTAATTAACTTTGAAATATAAGAACCAGATGTGTGAGTTGGAGAGCGTTCTGAACTAATGCCAGACGGGCTGGTGGGTTTTTTCCTTCTTCTTCCTCCCTGCCTTTCCCCCTCTCCCCCTACCCCCAACTCTCCTCCCTGCTGGCTGCCCTGAAATTATGAAGCAGAGACACATTGCGGAAATGAAAACACAGAGCTCCAGCTAGCCGTGGGCACCCACTGCTCATGCTCTGGTCTCCACTCATTGGCCTCTCAGGACCCAGCACTCCCCCTGTGAAAGAGACCCTGGTGTGCAGAGCCAGGGAGAGGCAGAGCCTTCTTTGGAGGAGGGGCTGGGAAAATTTCCCTTGCCTGCTCCTACTTTAATAAACTTCCTAATGTGGTGCAGGGAGCTGCCAGAATGCATTTGCCACATGAAAGTCAGTTACCCTGCACTGTGGCACAAAGTGATTTCTTTTAAAGAAAGTTCTCCCTGTGACATGCTCCTCAGATCTGCCTCCTCCCTGTTCCCTTTTGATGAACTACGCAGGAGAGAGCAGAGGCGGAGTGAAGGCCCGTTGAGTAAGCTTCTCAGTTCTCCACACTGGACACTTCTTAGCAAAGGCTGACTGGGGGCTGGACACCACAGATGTGTGAGTGTCCATGTGTCTGTGTATTTTTATGTGTATGTACACATATATATGTCTGCATATGTCTTTATGTGTGTGCCTATCTATGTACACATAGGGATTGGTGTTTGTGCCTATGTCTGCCTGCATATGTGGGTATTTGTGTCTATATGTGTGTGTGCCTGTGTGTCTGGGTGTGTGTGTGTGTGTTTCACTCTCAGGGACATAATAACTTCTCCAAATAATTAGATAATAGCTTTTTAAAAATTCACTTAAAATAGCTTTTTAAAAATTCATTCCAGGACTCATGTAGCTAAGTAGAAGAGACCCGAGTGAAAAATTTGAGCATGATGCCTCAGTTTCCCCATGCAGCTACTCTAGTCTGATGCACTAGATCTCTCTACCAGAAGTAGGTTGAGGTTATATGAGATCACAAGTATGAAAGTGCTTTGAGTGCTTTGAGAGACATGATATACATCCTAAGGGATTATTAGAATAATTACCACGATTATTCCATCATCATGACCATTATCATTATCATGCTCTTGATGTCTGAGATTTTTCACCTGGGATAATCTCACACACTTATTAGGTCAGTCGTGTTGCTCACCAAGCCACACCCCAACAGAACCATAAACAGCGGCGGACTTAACTCTTCTCCCTCTCAAGTACAATGCCAGCAGAGCTGCCTTCTGGGCCCTGGGAGAGGAAAGTCCGGACTTCACACCTTAGACTCTATGTTGCCAGCAGAGAATGACTCAGCCACTAGCAACCCAGAGCCTCGTGCTGTTGAGGGGACAAGAGAAGGGCTCCGTCCTCTTAGCAAGGCAATGAGAGGTCTGGGGAAGACCCTTCCCCTGCCTATCCTTCCTGCCTTTCTAAAAAGAAGTTTTGCTCAAGGATCTGGGGACAGGCAAGAATGTATCAAGTAAGTAAGACTCTCCAGAATATCATTGCTGGGCAGCGGGGTTTGTTCCTTGAGAGCCTCATGTTTACCCTACTCTGATCTCAACCCCACTCTCTTCTCCACAAATGCTTCCTTGCTTTCAGTTGTGTCACCTGATTCTCAGTAAGGAAGTGTCACCCTTCAAAGAGGTAGCTGCATTGTAGCAGGAGTTTCTGGAAACTTATGAAGAAAAGGAGTTTCAATCATTCAAAGCCCAAAGGAATGAAAGGGAGTAGAGAGAGAAAGCTCCTCACCTCTCAGGTCAGAGCCTGTCTCCTCCTGATGTGAATACTGTGCATCTCAGGGGCAGATGAATGGGCCAGAACAGGAGGATGTGGTGGGAAGGTGCTGTTGAGGAGTTCAGGGTGCGACCACCCTTCCTGAGGCAGGGTGAGGAAAGACCCAAAGATAGGGGTGGGAGCCTCAGTGAGCCTACATTTGGAAGCATGAACCAATCTTCTAGAGTCCTTGTCTTCCTCTCTAAAGACAAGCAGTATTAAACCCTGCAGAACTTCCTGGGAGTAGGAGAGTGATGTCAGAATATTGAGACCCACAGCGTTACTTGCATCTCCCATCCTCCTTGGATAGACACACAAATGGAAGGGCAAAGAGTGTGATAATCCAATCCACTTTGGCACTACTAACTCCCTCCCCCACACCCACCCCTACCTGCCTCCCCAGAGGTCAACTTTTTGAAATACTAAATGTTCATGTCCACTCTGGCCAGATTCTTTCTACCACACTCCCCCTACCCCACCCCAGGCAAGAAATTCAGATCATTTTCTGACTATTAATAACATTTCCTGCTATGTCAAACTAAGATAATTATGGAGCTTACCAAATCGCAGGATCCTTGACTAGCAGAAGTCTGGGGAACAGGAAGTCTGGAAAGTTCAGGAAGCACACAGAGTAGGACGGTGAACCCTGGGTCTCCTGGGAGGCACAGGACTGTGCCCCCTGTCACTCTGGGAGAAGAGCAGGCCTCTTTCCACAGGGCTGCACCTTAGACCTGAGACCTGAAACCATCCTTTCTCCCAGCTTCTTCCCCTCCCCAGTGGAAGCAGGAGATTGCATTTATGGGCCAGAAGGCACCCCTAGTTCTGGCCACAGGAGCCCACCCTGGGTCACCTCCAACTCCACAGGCCCAAGTCAGCATTTTTTTAAAACTAGATGATGTGGATTTTGCTCTGGGTCTCTACACGACCATGCAAGCACCCCTCGCCTTCTGCCACTAAGTGAACATAACCAGCAAAGAGACTTGACATGATCCGACAGGAGCCATAGTTTAGGAGCTGTCAGACCTGCTGTCTCTGAGACCCGGATCCCAAGGCCTGTCCCCCTGTACAGCTTGAGATATTTAATAAAGTAAAGCCCTCAGGATCAAGGGGCTTCAATCCCCCCCATTCCTTTCTGCAGCTCGCGCTGGAGTGCTTTAAAGCCTGCCTCGCGTCTGTCTCTCTCTCCAGAAAGCCTTTCATGCCGCCGTGCCAGACTGACATTTTGACAAGTTGCCACGAGTGACATCTGATTTGTACAAATTTCAAGACTAATAAATCTACCTGTCAAAGCGGAAACTTTAAAAGGAGCTAAGCCCAGCGGGTATAGTTTAACAGAACTCAAGTTGATGAAACTGTAGGATGGAGAAATTATATCTGTCACAATCCACCCACATTAGTTCTGCAGAAATGTTGGCAACTGAAACAAACGTCTTTCACGGGTGTTACCGCAAAAAAATTAAAAATAAAAAAATTTTTTTTTTAATCCAAAAAGGAGATTGTTAATACCCCGAGTAACAAGTAACAGTTCTATTTGTAAACTAACAAATTTTATTTATTTAATTTTTAATTTTGTTGCAGATGTTAGAAGTGACTCTCCTCCTACCTCCTTAGCTGTCTCGCTGGAATCCGGACTTTCCATTCAAGCGGCAGCCCATCAATCACTCTGCGGCTCCCAGCTTGCTCACTCCTAGGGTGAATCCTAGGCAGTGGTGGCCTCAGCATGCAGGGTGAGGCAGACTTGCTGCCCACAGTCTGGCATCCTGGGAACCCTGAGGGTACCCCATTCCCCTGGGGCAGACACGAAAGGCACTGAATCACTTCCCAACAGCCCTACCTCCCAATGTTGAGCTAGGGCCCCTAGACTAGCCTCCACTCTGAGGGTTGCTGTGCGATTTTTGTTTTGAGGTTGTAGACATTGATGGGGAAGTGTGGGAGGAAGACAACTAAAAGGAGAGGTACTTATGATCCTGGGTAACTTTTTATTTTTATTCTATCTTCCCTAACTATCTCTAAGGAGTCCCCTTTGGTCCTGCATCATTGTATCAGAGATGTTGGAGAAGACAGAATTCACAGGTCAGAGGAAGAAACCAGGCAAAGGATAAGCAGGCCTTCTCAGGATTCCCATATATATAGAAAATCAGTGAAAAACCTGCAACAAAGCCCCGCTTGCTGAATTAGTCATCCCTCCTCCACACCATCCCTACCCCCAAGGTCGGAGAGGAAGATAAATGCTCTGGTTCTCAGTTTGAGCTTCTAGTAGTGGCCTCCTATTGCCCTTAGAGGTATAAGCTGTTCTCCACCACCTCAACAAGACATAACCTCCAAATAATCATTGTTATTACTGCTACCTTTCCTCATGGGGGTTAAAAATGGGATCTCCTTTGACCTCTTACTCATTCAGTTAAGAAGTAAGCCAGTAGGGACAAAAAGAATCTTTCTCCTCATGTTAGGTTAGAGACAGAGACATGGGGTCACCCCCAGCAAGATGACTCTATTGTCCAGCACTCTGGGGTGAGGATGAGGCCAAGCTAGGAGACCGTGTGCTCCTTCCCCTCCCTCTCCATGTAGGCTCCTTGCTCGCTCCAATTCTGGAACTTCTGCTTAATTTTCTTTTGGCTAGTACAATATCTAGAAGTTAACACCTTTTCTATTTCTTGGCGTGCTCTCAGAGCTCAGTATGTGAGAGTGGAGTTAATAAGGATGATGCTCGTGATGATAACAATGAGGCTGATAGGGACTAAAGAGGGTTTCGAACAACAATTGGGGATGAGCCCAGAGACCCAGAGCAACCGTCTTGTAGGTTAGGGAACACAATGCCAATCTCTCTGCAGCAAATTGGGGTTGCTACTAGTTGTACCCAGTTCAACTTTTTTCCCTGTCAATTAAATATTTGTTAAGCAGATTTCATGTCCAAGACACTCTGCTCAGCACTGTATGAATTATGGAGAAGTGTAAAACATGATCTTGTCCTAAAAGAGTTTACAGTCCATATGGGGTGTTGAAACAGTGATATAAACAAAGTAACACAGAACAAAATAGATTCCGATTGAGAACAACGTGAGTTGAAGTACAAGAAAGCCCGGGAAGAGAAAAGGACACTAGACTCAGCCCTGCTGCCAACTGGCCGTGGGACCTCCCCAAGAACCGCCCTCTGTTAAAATGAGATGGTTAACCAGATGACCTCAAGGCCTCAACATTTTCTGCGGGTTTTTGAGAAGAGAAACTGGGAGATTTGACACTCAAAAGATCTTAATAAACTATAAACAGTTATGCAATTGCTAGTTGTTGTTACTGTCACTGTGGGCTGGACTGAACCAGCCTGTCTTCACCAAGGGATCACATCATGATCCAGCACAGAACAGCGCAAACCAAGGAGCAAATGAACAAATAAACAAAAAAACAAGCTGGGTCTCTGAAGAGGAGGGAATTCAGTCCTACTCAGCTCTTGCTTGGCCTTTTGCACCACAGCCTGAGCTGCAGCACCCAACAGCTCACCACCCTGGTGTTAGTGCCAGGTCTCCCCACTGACCATGGGAAACAGGCAAGGCCAGCAAAGGACCAGGAAATGAGGACAGCAAGAGACAGCTCACGGGAAACACCAAAATGGCTTTTTCCAGACAGGATCAGGGCAAAACCACAAATGAAGACAGCAGGTTTTGGAAGTGGGAGACCCTAGAATAGTCGGTAAAAATCCTGTGGCAGGACCCCAGGCCACCAAACCACTCCCTCCCCATCACAACCCAGGAAACAGACAGGATCACCAAGCTTAGAACCTCAGAGTCTGAGAGACATGTGGGTGTATCAGCCTCTACAGATAAGTGCCTGCAGGGAAGTATACTGAAATTCTCTAAGAGGATCACATATTAGACAGGGAGAGAACCAAATGCTCTGGTCCTCTGCACTAACAGAGCCCCCAACCTACTAGATTTATACACTGGACTGAATCAGAGAAAATCTTCAGACATGACAATTAGGAAACCAAAGTACAGAGAGGTTTAGTATCTGATAAACACTCACACCACCAACCAGCACAAGATTTAGAAAGTGCTGGGTTGGGTTTTCCTTTGAGACAGTTGCTTTTTATTTCTTTTCCCTCCACAGCAAGATGGTCCCTTCAGGGAATGCCTCAGTTATGCCAAATGTGACTAATAAAAAAGAAATTGTTTAAAGGGTTTTTTTTTCCTCCTAAAATAAACATTTCACTTTATATTTTATGGGGTTGGTGTTTGCTAACCCTTAAAGTTTCTTCCCTAGCAAATTGGAGACTGTTTCCCTTACATAATGAGCTTCCCCATGATTGGAGGTGAGTCAAGTCTTATGAGAGACACAGGCCCATGACAAGGCCTAGGTAGCAGCCCAGAGCAGGTCCAGGGGGCTGAGGCCCAGGCTGGGATTTGCAGGATCAAGGGGCTGCCTTCCTCTGTGAAGGGAAGCAGGCTGCTTTGTCCCTGGACTCAGCACTCCCCGGTGTACTTCCATAGCCCATTGCCTCCTGTCTGAGGCCCATTACCCACACGGCAGGAGAACTTCAGTTTGAAAGGAGGATAGAGGCCCATCTCTTTCTACTGCCTCCAGGCAGCTTTTTGGGTTTTGCAAGCAAAGAGAAAAGAGAAAAAGGAAGAAAAAAAAAACCTTGAGCTGTTTTTCAAATGTTCTGGGTCTTGGCAAACCCCAAAATGCCTTTTGCCAAATGCTTTTTCCCTTAATTTTTAAACCTCGGGTGTATTTCCAGAACAATCCAATCCATCTGCTTCTGATTCATTTACACTTAACTCATTAGAAGGCTGTTGCGTAAGGAACAGTTTGACGTCCCCAAGATCCCGGGTGAGGGATTCTTCTTCCCCCTTTGAATCAGGGAGAGGCATCTTGCCAGCTGGGCATGGCACACGAACCCAAAAAAACTGAAAGCCTGGCTTGAAACTCCAAGTCCCCAGGATGAGAATAGGTCTCGCTGGTGTCCTCACCCATCATTCATCTCCTTCTGCTCTTCCCATCACATCATTATCACCATTATTGCTGCTATTGTCATTAAGGGTATAATAAATGGCCACATATCCGTGTTAAAGGCTTCGCCTCGTATTCCACTGTGTGTCATTCTTCATTCACATGCTCCAAACTCATCTGGTGAGGCACTCAACAAACACTCCCAACCAAGTGCAAGCTACCAGCAGGGCCTCGAGGGAGCATCAGACACAGGACTTACACCCAAACACCAATGCCACCCATTTTTCCTGCTGGGAGGACTGTGAGCCCTTCCAGGGAGCATGAGGGGAGAGCAGTCTCTAAGAGCAGAAAGCAAGGCTGGGGCACATGAGGGTGGCCCAGATAAACACACAAAGGATAAAAGCTTACAGCTTTCCAGGGGCATGAATGACTGACCAACCTAGGCCACAGACTTCTGTTACATTCACAGGGATCAAGGAAATTGTTCTTTTCTCCCATCTTCCATTTCTTTATTATCCTCATCCTCAAAAAACACATTTACTTTTTAAAAACTACAAAAAAAAATATATCGAATAACTACTCTATGTTTAGCCCTGCCCTTTGCTGAGAACCAAGGGAACCCAAGGCAGATGAAATGGCCTTCCCTTGAGGATTCTGTGTGGCCCATCTGGGGAAACGTTTTTTTTGTTTTGCCTGAGGTTATGCCATTATCCAGGCAGCTCTTGATCAAATAAACTGGGCAGAGGAGAAGCCTAAGAGTGGTCCACTGAGGAAAGAGGACCACAAGCTGCCCTGGTCAGGGATGACTTCCCAGGGGAGGCTGGGGTCAGTGGAGGCAGACAGAAAGACCAGCGCTTGATTAGACAGCGAGGAGGAGGCACGGTCCTGGTGGAGGACAGAAGGATGAGGCTCAGTGGCAGGAAGAAGCATGGCATGTTTGGGGGCCATCGGCCACCATGTGGAGGAACAAAGGCAAATGAGTGGAAAAGTAGGTTGTAGGTGATTCAGCTGGAAAGACTGGCCTTGATCCCAAAGGCAAGAGTGAGTCATCGGAGGGTTTTGAGCGTGGAAGTGAGATGGAGACCGCAGCGTTTTAGGAGAAATAATCTAGTGCTAATGCACAGGGTGGACCGATGTGAAGACAGAGTGAGGGCAGGAGACCAGTTAGGAGTCTGTTGCAATCACTCAGGCATGTAATGACAGGGATCTCAAACAGGGTGGTGACAGTGACGGAGGGAGAGAAACAAAAGCAGCAATGAGACCAGATGACTCAGTGGTGGAGGACCCTGAGTGAGGGGGAAGATGTCACAGAAACCCAGGAGTGAATCGAGTGAGGGCAGAACGTTTTCAACTCCAGATGACATTTATGGAGCAGTTAATACACACCAGACGCTGTGCTCAGTACCTCTCGTGAACTATCTCGGTCTTTACCATGGAAGGGTACAGCAGGTACCATTAATGCAATGGGGTCAACGTCTCCTCCAAAACTCATGCTGAAATTTAATCGCCATTGTAAGAGTATTAACAGGTGGGATTTTTAAGAGGTAATTAGTTCATGAGCAGATTAAAGCTCATGGGTTAGTTCTCTTGGGAGCGGGCTCCCCACAAAAGAATAAGTCTGATTTTCTCCCTCCTTCTCCCATACCCACTTGTCCTCCCACCTCTGCCTTCCACCAGGAGATGACCCTCACAAGTTGCCAGTGCTATACTCTCAAGACTTTCCAGCCTCCAGAACCAAGAACCAAATGACCTTCTAAGAAAACGACCCAGTCTCAGGTATTCTGTCACAGCCACAGAAGAGAGACAAGGACAGTTATTAACTCCATTTATCTGATGAGGAACTGGGACTTAGATAGGTTTGTTACTTTTCCCACAAACTCGCATAGGGAATGGGTGGGGACTTGAGCCTTTAGCACACTGATTTGCTGCTTCGCCACCACTAATTTCCCAAACCAAGCCTCCATTCCTCATTTACTCATCTCCTCACTGACACTCACATGCCCACACTCACTCACACACCACCTCTACCTGCCTAAATCCAGATCAAGCCTCACCTCCTTCCAGAAATCTCCATCACCACATGAGCTTCTGCAGATCTTCTCCCTTTCCCACCACCTCTGAGATTCACTGTCGTCATCACAGACATTAGCCTCTAATTACACAGCATTCTCTATTGACTCGGTCGGTTCCTCTGTTCACATGTTTCCTGGCTTTGGGGCTTGGCACTGGTGCTGAGTCGGAACCCCAGCCTTGCCCCTTAAGTAGTTATGTAGCCTTGGGCCAATTACTCAACCTCTTTAAGCCTGTTTCCTTAGCTGTCAGTTGGAGATAAAAGGGTTATTGTCAAAATTTGATGAGAACATGCCTGGCACATGAAAGTCACTATGTGAATGGTATCTATCAAAATAATTAGAGTTGTTTTTATTAATAGTCCCATGACAGACAATGTATGTCCAAAGCTTTGGATATAGTAGGTACTCATGGATCATTCTTCTACTTGATCTCTTGGTAATTTCAACAGTTAACAGACATTTCAGTATTCAGTCTTTAAATGATTACATTTATTTCAATGCTTTTAAAACAAAAGTATG
Source organism: Sciurus vulgaris (assembly GCF_902686455.1). Taxonomy (NCBI): domain Eukaryota; kingdom Metazoa; phylum Chordata; class Mammalia; order Rodentia; family Sciuridae; genus Sciurus; species Sciurus vulgaris. The sequence goes on along the minus strand of NC_136465.1, from coordinate 56,022,533 downwards.
GAGTGAAGAGATCCTGCCACAGCATGTTTAAGACAGGGGATCTCCAAAACCAAGGTAGGAATTCAGAGACAGGGCTGACACCCACAGCAGAGGACTCGGCACGCTCACTCTTTCCTTGGGAAGGGGAATCCCCTGCTCATCTCAACCCAGTAGATGAGACTCAACTCACACTGATACTCTGCTAGTGCCAACAGTATCAGGTCCCCAAAATACTGCCCTCTCACACCCATTGGCCCCACACCCAAGGCAGCCCTTGGAAGTTGGGGCTCATAACTGGATGTCTGTTCTGGATCGTGGGCATAGCTCAGTTGAAATGCTTGCCTACATGCTCAAGACCCTGGGTTTCATCCCCAGCACTGCAAATAATAATAATAATAATAATAATAATAATAATTGGAAGTCTGTTCACATTTCCCCATAGGTGTCCTGTCTCACCCCCTCTCAGTCTTACAAAGCCATCCCTGCATTCTTCTTGGTCACCTAAAAGGCCAGTACCCCAGCCGCCTTGAGAGCTGAGAGCAAGTCCCCAGCAAGACAACCCAGGCCGTCTCTCTCCTCATCCCACTGCCCCATCAAATCTAGCTCCCACCAGCTGCCTCTAAAAGATCACAATTCACGGTGAGGTATTACTACCAGAAAGCTTATTAAACACTTAGAGCAAAAGAGGGAAGCACCTTAAACCCTCCCCCCAAAATAAAGTAAAAATGACCCATGTGGAAAAGAGTGAAGAAGATGGATTTTTGCAGGGGAAAGGGGGATGCTATTTCAGTGACAGGTAACTAAAGCTAATATCCTAGCCTTGATTTTTTTTTTTTTTTTTTAACATACACATGGAACTTCTGTATGGGACAAACATGGAGATGGAAACAAAAATGCAGGGGTGGAGGGATCAAGTGGAAGACTCTAGAAGTGAAGGCCCAGGCAGACAGTGAAGGAACTGCAAAGAACATGTTCAGGGACAGATGCCAAGTGTGGCAAGAAGGCACCCAGCTCCACATAGACCTGGAGACCTTCCTGTAGCTGACACAGTACACCTGACCCTTGGGAGTAAGCTCCTGGCTCAGCTAGAACTCAGTAACCATTCCTGTTCTGCTGCATAGCAGAATGGGCAGTGCTAGCTGCTGGGAGAGGGAAGAGGAAAATGCAAAAGAATGGACATGCAGCCTCAGCAGGGGGATGCTACCCAGGGTAAGCAAGAGAGCAAAGCACCCTTGGAGAGGAGCCTCGGACCTGCTTCCTTCAAGCAGGGCAATGAGGGAGAGAACTCCCTCAGCCCACAGCACCTCATGGAGTATTGGAGCCAATCTCAGGGGGGACAACTGACCTGCTGCTGGATCTGCCACCACCCAAGTGCAGCCAGCAGTAGGGACATTTGGGCCATTAGGCTCTGGGAATGACTTATCAGCCCATGGTCCTGGCAACTCACTCTTTTTTTCTTTTTTTCCCCCTTTTTAATGGGGATTCAGGGTCCCCCACTCTCACCCAGGCACAGACTCCAAGGGAGGGTGGCAAGAGGAGTCAAACCCCAAAGCACATCTCAGGCTTTCAAACTGCACAGGCTGTGCTTGGGGAAAATGTCACCGCTTGGCTGAGAGCATGGGTGGCACTGGCAGGCAGGGAGAGGCAGAGAAACGGGAACCGAATTTAGGAGTGACTGGAAGGTCGACAAGAAAGAAAAGCCAACGCACGGCGTGTATATACATAGAAACAAGAAGCACTCGTGAGCCTGGCTCTGGTACTCTCAGAGCACCCACCGTCGCTTCTGGGCTGGAAGAACTGGCAGTTCCAGGCTGTCTTCTGCTGGACGCGACCCACACTAGGCTCGTTCCTACTCCCCAGCCTTTGCTTCTGCTGACTTCCAAACTTGGAATGTAACTCTGCTACCCCTATTGTCACCACCACCATGACACACCTACACACACACACACACACACACACCTATCCATTCTCCATCTGTGTACAAACACCTTCCTGTCCAACAATATCCATCTCCCATCCTCTAACCATTTATGGCCCTTCCGGAATTTTTGATAATTTGAGCCAAGTGAGATTTAGCCTTTGATCCTAATCTGCCCTTGTATTGGTCCTAGAATTTCAAGTGCATCTTGTTTCTCCCACTAAAAGTGGCTTGTCCCCTGAGTTCAAGAACGTTGCCACTTGCTCCCCCTGAGCTGGCCTCTGTGTCCAGTACGTGTTTGGGGAAAGCACAGAAGGGCATGGGCCTGGGCTGACTCAGTTTTGAACACCGTGCTCCTGACTGACCAGGGAGGATGTGCATGACTGGGGAGAGTCCCTGGGCCCTGTAAAACAGCCACATATCCCTCCTCCTCCTTTCTTGTGAGCAAAGGTTCTTTTCCATGTTTTGTTTTGTTTTGTTCCCCCACCCAAAGCTATTATTTTGCAGAGAGGTCCTCCTTTTCCAGTCTGGACAAACCAAAATCTCTTTGCCTAATTCCTAATCATATCCAGTGAACCAGAGTTGCTATGTGATATCAAAAGATGTCAAAACCTTCCACAACACATGGGAGGATTACACCAGGAGAATTTAACTCTCTTAACTGTGATAAAGTCTGGTTAGGGAGATTATAGCTGTTTACCCAAGAAGTAAATACCTCTGAGCTCTGACTAGGAATAAGGAAGGCTTGTCTGGTGATTCTATTATCTTACAGAAAGAGAGAGGAAAAGAGAAAAGCAAGAATAAAAGATGAGAAGTGATAATCTCTGAAGTTGGGACCATTCCTGTGTTGTAGCACGTGCTGGAAGTAAAAGCTAACCACTCTCACAAATCTCACCCATTGATGGCCTGCTCAAACAGGAGAGCCACCTTCCTGTTGCCTCACAGAAATGAGAGTCAAGCAGCAACCTTGAAGGGGACACAGGAAGACAAATGTTCCAGGCCCAAAAAAAAAAAAAAAAAAAAAAAAAATGGTGGGTGCCGGAAGTTCCAAAAAGAGAAATGGTAAAGGTTGTCATGTCTCCTCAATTCCAGAATGTGTGTACACACACACACACACACACACACACACACGTTATGGTTTGGATGTGAGGTGTCCCCCAAAAGCTCATATGTGAGGCAATGTAAGAAGGTTTAGAGGAAAAATGATTGGGTTATGAAAACCTTAACCCAGTCCCCTCGTGGGGATTAACTGAGTGGTAACTGAAGGCAAGTAGTGTGTGGCTAAAGGAAGTGGGTCATTGGGAGTGTAGCTTTGGGCTATATATTTTATATCTGGTGAATGAAGTCTATTTCCTTATCATCATGTGAACTGCTTCCCTCTGCCACACTCTTCTGCCATGATGTTCTACCTTACCCGGGGCCCTGAGGAATAGAGCCGTCTGTCTATGGACTGAGACCTCTGAAACCATGAGCCCTCAAATAAACTTTTTCCCTCCCTAAAATTGCTCTGGTCAGATCTTTCAGTCACAACAGCAAAAAAGCTGACTAAAACACACATATACATGTATACACACACACACACACACACACACGTGTATAAATACACATTCACACAGACATATATATATTTCTAAGACTCCAATAATCTTATAACCAGAGCAAATTTTTAAACTATTAAGCAGAAGGATTCTCAATGGTGGTTAAGATGATAGAATGGTGAAAGAGTATATTGCCCAGAAAAAAAAAGAGTGGAAGTACAGAGGAATGTGAATCTTGAAAAAAAAAATATTTTGTGATTTACTTTAAAAGTTAAAAATAACATATTGCTTTTGGACTATCAATTGCAGTAAGTAAAGCCCAACAAAATCTCCTTAGCTGATAACGGCACAAATTTTTAAAGTGTTTAGAAAACACTGATTCTCATCCATCTTCCCATTTCACAGACTAGGAAACTGAGGTCCAGAGAAAGAAAGTGACTCACACAAGATCATGCAACAGGTTTTTGGTAAGTCAGGGAAACGAACAAAATCACAGATCATTATGTTATAATAGAATTACTCTTGCTGCCCTAAGTTTTACCACTGGGTGCCTGGCATGCCAAAGACCTTCACCACAGAGCATCACTCCTGGATTCAGCCTGGGGCTTTGACTACAGGAACTATGTCCTCAGCACAATCCAGAGCCAGAGTTCTTCTTAGAAGATGCCGTGATGTCATGAAAAAAAAGTATGGGCTTCCAACATTCAGATTTGATTTGTGCCTCCTCAGTTTACTAGCTCAATGAGTGAGAAAACTACTTAAACTCTCTGAGTCTCTGTGTTCTCATCTGTGAAATGGGTACCTGCCTGGCATGACTACCCCACAGAACTGTTGTAAGGAGTGAATGAAATCATGGAACAAAAATGTTTGGTATTTAGAAGATATTACACTACTTTTAGTTTCTTCAAAATCATTTCTCAGTGGCTAAAACTGTATGAGACCAAAGAGACCTCCTAAGGTCCTTCAATGTTCATCTCGTGAATAAGAAAACTGAGGACTAATGATGAGAGTCCCAGTAGAATGCTCTGTCTGCAGTGGCGTGCTCATTGTGTGGCAGTGACTAACTGGAGTCTGCCACCCAGCTGGAAACCTGTCCCTCCAGAACACTCACTGACCCACTTCAAGCCTTCAGGAAAATTGCAAAACCTGTGTCCTTCCCTTTTAAAGGTTTTCTGCTGGTGGCCCTTTTAGAGTCCTTAAGAGAAATTGTCCTGGTGTCTTAACAACTTTAATAATTCTATTCTAAAGAAAGAGCTTGAACAACAAACAAGAACTTGAGGTGGAACATATGGGAATTTCTCTAATGAGTCCTAGGTGGGAAATAATGGAGACCTGAATTCATTTTCTATCGTTGCCACCACAAATCTAGTGATGTGAAACAACATAATCCAATATCTTATAATTTTGGAGGTCCCAGTCTGGAATGGTTCTCACGGGTCTAAATTCAAGCTGTGGGCATGACCAAATTCAAGGTAAGAATCTGTTTCCTTGCCTTTTCCAGCTTCCAGAGGCTTTCATGTTCCTTAGTTCACGGACTCTTCCATCTTCAAGGTCAGCAAGAACCAGTCATGTCATTCCTACATAATGTCACTGACTCTGAGTCTCTAGTCTCGTTTTACTTGCAAGGATCCCCATGATTGCATTGGGCCCATGAGATAATCCGGGTAATCTTCCCAACTCAAAGGTAGCTGATTGGCAGCCTGAACTCCATCTGCATCCCTAATCCCTCCCCTCCTCATGAAACTATATAATATATCTGCAGAGTTCAGAAATTAGCACATGGGCATCTTTGAAAAATTATTATTCTGCCTACCCAATACTCAAACCTCCTTCTCAATTTTTTTCCATCACTGACAGAGACATTGCTGGTTGATCAGAACCCACATTTGTGCCTCAGATCCAGGCTCAAATTCCTGTTGAACACAGTGCTTCTGCAGTCAACACAAATCAATTTGACTTGGCTTAGATGCAAAAGCTGCTTGCTGGCCTGGACTACACTCAGTGAACTCTGGACTGGAAACAGGTTTGTCTATGAAATATTCATCTTCACAGGCCATCTCAAAGTGTTGGTGTCATCCCAGCCAAAGGCAGAGAGTTGGAGAATGCCATTCTCCTATCTCATTTTTGATATCAAAGCAGCTTCACTGGCTAAGTGGTCCCTCCCAATCCTCCCTCTGGGACCACTGTTAATAGCAGGAATTTTCCTGGCCAATTGTTCTTGGGGATTTTCTGTCTAAGCACTAAATTGTCCTGCTTGTTTAGGGTTCATGCAGGTACCTACTTCTCACTCTGCTAAGTACTACCCAGAGAGTCCTTATTCCTCAGAGACAAGGACATGCTCTTTCCCCTGAGGCATTCCTCATTGCTGGCCTCAGGAGAAGGAGCAGCCCTGCCAGCTGAGTCTGCCCATCAAACTGGTTGGAAAATTGTATCTGTCTCCCTTACCTTTAGAGGGTTTAATCCAAATTCGCTGACAACTGATGAACGGTCCAAAGCTTTATTATGCCTGGTTAGAAGAAGGAAATGGGTGCACTTGTCCATATGGGTCTAAGCCCCTGGCAGAGACACAAAAGAATAATAAACAAAGGTCATAATAAAGGGGACAACATGGCTGTGTCACTTGAAGTCCTTGCTCTTATGCTAACTGGATATAGAGTTGGGACAAGTCACTTCAAGCCCCTGTGAACTTTTGTTTCATCTAGTCTGAAAAAGAATGTTAGGCCAAATTAGTTCTAGGATTTCTTAAAACCTTGGAGCAAACAGCGTCGACTTTCACAGCTTGGAGTAATTCCAAGAGAGTAACAAGAATGTCAGAGAACAGAGCTGTGGGTTCTGGGGACATTCTGCCAAGAAAGAGAAGATGGCAGGCCCATGATGGTCCTCCCAGGCCTTGTCCCAGTAGCATATGATTCAACAAATGACAGTGACTTGACTTTCATTGACTCACTCAGGGCATTAACCCTCTACAAGTGCCTTTCGAAGTTCCTTAGTGCCTATGGGTACCCACCCCCATGTCTCCTCAAGACCACACAATCAGTTTTCTGATCACCTGCCATTTTACTTCCTCCCTATAGCTTGTCCCCTGCAGGATACTGGACACTGCCATCTTTTGCTGGGTGCTGCCTTCCCTGCCATCTCAGAGGTGCTGGAGGCCTCTGGGTACCAAAGAACTACAGGTTCCATGGAAATCATGTCATGATTTCAACTAGCATAAAGTAGTCACTGGGGAATAAGTTCAGGGATTTGACTTGGGAGTAAGATACAAAGGGGAGAAAAGTCCTCTTTTTCCTCCCCATAGGCCTCCCAATAAGCCCAACAGGGGCTAATGTGTGGGATGAATCCAATCGTGAGCCATTCAGCAGGACATGCTCAGAATTGCTCCTTTCCTGCTGCAATCAAAGTTTGGTTTACAGATCAGGTGTTTGTGCCCAGTTCCCTCTTCCTTCAAGATGATATCTTTCCCAGGAGGCTCCACAGCCTATGGTACACACAGGCTCCTAACAGGCTCACACTGCAGTTCGCCAGGCCTGCTCAGACACGTCCAGGCCAGGCCTGGGCTCAAGCTGGGGCTCCCTGCACACTTAATATGTAGCAGCCTGCCATGGAGCAGAGGCACTGTGTTTATGCAGCCCAGCTACCAAAAGACCAGTCAGCAGAAGCTACAAAGAAACAGAGGTTGTTTTCCTTATATGTTAAGCCAAAAACCTAACAGATCTGTCTGTACTAGAGTGAAATTCCTCAGGGGGTCAGGAGTACCCTATAATGTGAACCATTAAACCATTTAGTATGATGCCCGAGTGTAAACATTCGGCCCTGGAAATCTGTACATCTGACGTTGTTCACCAATGGAAAAGTACTGCTTGAATTGTTCTGGAATAAAAATCCCAGGGTTAAGCACCAGCCTATTGCCCAGGAAGAATAACCACCCTGAATTCCCCTTCACAGTCCAGTTGTCAAGGCTAAGACCCTCCTCGCTCACAGATGAAAGAGTCGGGTACATAGTCAGGACCCTTTGCAACTCACAAGCCTATTTCCATGTGATTGGGTCCAAAGAAGGTATGCTAAGTATGATCACATGTTTTAGAGTCAAGTTTATCAGAAGAGGTGATTCAGAGAGCATGGTAGCTACGCTCGAATGTACTAAGAGCTACGTGAAGCAGAAGCGCAATCATGTGTCAGGTTCAGGAAGTAAAAGTGTACATAGAATCTGAGTCAAAGCTATAGTGCCCCTTGCACTATATGCAAACTCTCTAGGCCTCCATTTCCTCAACTGTGAAATCACCCCAATGTCACGCACATCACAAGGTCGTTGTGACAAATCAAGCTAATCATCTGATAGTGCAGTGTGAACTGTGATTGGTGTCCCCAAGCTGAGTTCCTCAAGTGCATCTTGTTCAGCTTTCTACACCCAGTTCCTGGCACCCCACCTGCCACATATCATGCCAGTATTCAATAAGAGGCCATTGAATGAATTTGATGTTTGTCCAGAGGACAGAAGGCAATCGATAGTTAAAGGTCCTAGAGAAGGTAAATCTGTCTTTAACTTAGAGAAGCTCTATCTCACAGCCAGAGGAGTTCACTAGGCTGATACAGAGGCAGAGAGCTTGGTTCCACAGAGGAGTTCAATCCCAGAGCCTTGGCCACTGCCAGAGATGCTCTAGAATGAATTCTCCCCACAGGCCCACAGGACGTGAGAAGTAGAGAGTAGAGAAACCACACAAAAGAACAGACTCTTCACTGAAACTCAACCTTGCTCACCAGCCCAGAAGCCTGCCCCACACATGAGCACCTTAGCACCAACAATTCAAGCCAAGGCCTCAGCACAATCACAAAGCACTATATGCCCTGTGCCTTTGGGGCACTCACCAACAACAACAAATATAAAACTGCTCACATCAGGCTAACCAGAAAACCACGCTATCTCCCTAAACCTCTAAAATCAACATGCTACAGTGATGGGACTCTTCACTTAAGCAACTGCCCCAGACAAGCACCAGATTCATTCATTCATTTGTTCAAGTATTAAATGAACAGGTAATCTATGATAGGCACCATCCTGAAAGATGGGGAAATAATGACAGAGCCGAGTCAGGGATGGCAGCAAGAGTGGGGTATAGCAGTGGACAAAACAGATGTGTTCTCTCTTAGGGACCTGCAAATCCTTCAGGGTGCTATAGATTGATTGTCCCCTCCAAAACTCATGTTGAGATTTAATCACCACTGTGAGAATACGGGGTAGTAGGACTATCAATAGTTGATCAGGGTCATGAGGCTGGAGAATAGATAAGGCTGTTATCACAGAAGTGGGTTGGTTGTCGCACATGTGACTTTGTTACAGAAGCAAGATCAGCCTCCTCAGGACCTAGCTCCTGCCCTCTCACACTCATGCACTCTTTTGCCATGAGATGCCCTCTGTCATGTTATCAAGCAGCATGAAACCTTCACCAGACTCTGACAGCACCTTGATAGTGGACTTCCTAACCTCCAGAATCATGAAAAATCAATTTTTGTGTTTTATAAATTACCCAGGCTGTGGTATTCTGTTATAACAATACAAAACAGACTAAGATTCAGGGACACAGGCATTATGTAATAAATAAGTACATAATTACAAACTGTAATAAGTATTAAGAAAGCAAAGCAAGGGGGTATTGAAGGACCATCGCAGGGAGCCAGAGTCAAGGCTTCTCCAAGGATGCAGCGTGTGTGCTAAGATCTGAGGGCTGAGTTGGTGTAAACCAGCTGGAGAGCAGCGTGAGGTGAACATGGTTTGGAGACAAAAAAGCAATCAAGGTGGTCCAAGCTTGAAAGAACGCATGTGCAGTTGGAAATCATGAGCAAGCAGGAGCTTTTCTAACTTATCCTAAATGAAACGGATAACCAGCAAAGGCTCTTCAGCAAGAAGGATGAGAGCAGATTCATAGCTTTAAAAGATCACCCAGAAGATGGGAGTGGAAGGGACCCAGGAGTGGAGGCCTTTTAAGTTACCATTGTCTAGCAGAGCACAGTGACTGGTGGTGACTTGCACAAACGTAGGGTAGTGGCACAAAGGTCCTACAAATATCGATTCCACTTGAACTACCACCTACAGGAAGAGGTAAAAGAGCAAGGGGGAAAACAATCCTGTGTGCTCAGGGAAAATTATGGGAATAAATTTAAAGCAATCCTAAAGTCTTTTTTACAGCATCTGAAGACATATAATTAAAGTTAAAGGATAGATCTTAAGCACAGATCGTTCGCATAGCCTCAAGCCACTACTTAAAGAAAAAAGAATAGAAGGAAATACATCAATACATTACCAGCCATTATCTGGTGCTTTTTACTTCCATCTTTGTGTTTCTGTTTTCCAAGTAGCTCACCATTATTTACATGTTTCTTCTGTAATTAGGAAAATAATATCCATTTGATTAATTTTAAAAATAATAGTGTTGCCTTCTCACTTTCTGGGTGTGTCTACAGGAAAGATTTAAAGGTATCCACTAGAACTTCCTCTTCCCATGTAGACTGATATCCTTCCCCAGGGAATTGAGGCAGAGGCACAGGAACAGAGTGACAGCAGAGTCATACACTCGACAAGTCCTTTCCCTTGGACAAAAACACAGACCTGTCCTCACTTTCCTCAGGCACAGTTCCTTTGTGTAGCAGGGCCTCCTGTCCACATCCCCTCACAGAAATGGCTCCCCTGAGTCACCTTGTCCCTGGCTCCTGAGTTGCTGCCCCTTGGACCAGTTGTACACATCTGAGTCCAGTTAGGTCCACTGGATTTTCTCTGAAGAATGTAGAATTAAGACAATGAGACTAAGTTGGAGAATGATGATAATATTTAAACAAAAATATGGTCCAGTAGCCCTGAAGCACAGTTGATGTATAGCAAGTCAAAAGGCATGAAAAAGTCTAGCTAACAAACCCTCTGCCCCAGGAACCCAAGAAGGGAATGATGCAGGAACAGAGAGGCAGGTAAGAGACCTCGTGGCTCTGTGTCAGGCAGAGAAAGCAGCTTCAGCCCTGGGTTACACTTCCATTTCCCAGATGGTCTGTTTCTTTGTTGTCTGTGAGACAGGCTTTTGCATCTTCTCTATAAATCTTGTTTGCCTGAAATTGGGGAGTTTTTCTTTCTTATAACCAAAGAGTTCAACGAAGAATTTTCCTTATACAGATGTTTCAGTGTTGCAAAAGCATACATTCAGTAGAAACCATACTTCCAACTTTGAATTTTGACCTTTTCCCAAGCTTGTGACAGGGAGCTATAATACTCCCTCATCAGCTCCAAGACAGCTGTGCAATCATGAGAGAGAACATTCTACCCTCTACAGTGGACTGTGTTGCTAAGAGAGGAGGGTGGGTATAGTAAATACATTTACAATTTAACAATATTTTCAACTTAGGACGGGTTTATTGGAAATTCTTCCCATGGTAAGTCAAGGGTATCTGTATTCAACTAACAGCAAAACTTATTCTGTCTACAGAAAATCCACTCTGCTTATAATCAAGCCCCCCACCAATGCCTAGAGAAGGCCATGGGTTAGAGAGCCCCTTCCACAGAGCTCCCTCCATCCAAAGGTCCCACCACTCAGCCAGATCAAGACAAGCTCTAGCTCCAAGCTAGTGCAGCGTGTGCACCCTACAAATGAAACAAACCAGATCTGCTGCAACCCCCTTCAAGGACCATGGTGTACCACCATCAGGAAGCACACAGTGCCCTGTGACCTCTGGATATGCCCACAAGCAGAAGTTTGCCCCTTGGGGAGAAGCCCCCACAGGAGGGCCAATGGCCTAGCTTCCACTGTCTCAAGCCAGAGAAGAGAGGGAGTTTGACAGCTCCAAGGTAAAGCCTCTTTTTATTAAGACAACACAGCAAACTTTTTTTAACCACAGCTGACATCACTCTAATAAATCACCATCATGTCTTGTGGGATAGAAAAAGCCAAAACACTGTCACATTTGATTTTGCTGGCTACTCGCGTCTCAAGAACAAACCATGTGTTTTTAATCAACAACACTTTGTTTTGCATTTCTCAGACCCCAATACTCTTTAAATAGTTGCTTTTACCAGAGGGCTATTTTAAACCCAGGGCCAGCTTATTTGCAGAGGACATTAAGAAACAGAACACCATGTTACCGGCTCCGCAGGCTTATCCCCAGCACTTTCTCTTCTGTGATGATTATGTATTATGAGGTCGTATCTGTCTTTTTCAGAGGGGGGGCTTTCCTCTCCCCTCTTTGGGAATTTAATTAGATGTCTTCCCAGAAAGTTGGAGTTTTTTGGTTTCTCTAACAGGCAACCCGACTGGGTTATGGGAAAACAGCAAATTCCCAGCCAAAGGAAACAGAGAGAGTCACATCTGGAACTAGGATTCCAAAGAAGGTGGCAGAGGAGGGGGACTATTGGAGGGGAAAGAAGCAATAAAACAAGATTTCCGGAATGGCACATGTCAATTTCTGCATGCAAACAGGCCCCAGACTTCTCCACAGCGGATGTGCTCAGGCAAGCCGAAGGAGGCTTGTGTGGTGTTCCTCTTTATTTTGCTGGGATGGGTAGCACCTTGAGACAAGAATAAGCTATGTGCAGGAAGCTGTCAGTAAAAGGGGCCACTTGCCTAACTGCCGGACATGCCAAGACCTTGACAATGATTGACAGCTGGGTTCATCTTGTCCAGACATCTGTCTCCAACACCTGACTTGACAAAGACAACAAAAAGAGACAGAGACAGAGATCCCAATCTAAACTAGAGAAAAACTATACTGTTTGCTGAACAGTTCACTTCAGCCCAGTACAGTAAAAAAACAGGCATGGCTACTGTGTGATTCTGTTATAAACTGCCACCCCTTAGCCAAATGGTAAGATTTTTGACTACATGGTCTCTTTTCCCTTGAGTGACTACTGAAATCCTCTGACACAGGTCAGATCAGAGCTTTCCTCTGTGGTGGCCCTGATTGTTCAGCCTTTGCTAATCAGCTCATGCTGCACAGGGTAGTAAATAATATTCAGACCTGTTGGATGTCAGACTTATCCTTTCTAGGACCTTAGCAGATCATTCACTTTAAAGGACTCTCCACCATGCGAAGTTCATTCTTTAATGAAGAGTCTTCATCAGCTATATGCTCTGGCTATTCCTTTTTCTTCTTAATATGCCATAAATTAATGAAATATGGCATAAGCATCAAATTAGTCCATGAAAAACTCACTCTGACAATGTCCACTACAAAAGTGCCTGTCCCTAAGCATGTTCTGCAGCTGTGTTTTATACAAGTGTGTATTGTTTGTTATACATATATAAGTAATTTATGTACATCCCTGTCATTTGAGGAAGGGAGAATCTTCCAGGCTGAGTGCTGTCTGGAAGACCCTCTCCCAATTATCAGAAGCCCTTTGTTCATAGTCAGTTCTCTCCCCCTCCAACAAAAGCATCCCCTGTTTAGTTGTTTATTTGTAGCCTCACTGGGTTTTGCTGCATTAGCACACCAGGTATGAGGGGTCCATTTGATCATATAAGTATATTGGAAGGAACTATTTACAAGCCCAGGCTAGGGATTACTTTTCCAATTGAGTATTACAAATAGGTGTTCAAACTTGTGACCTGAGTCCTTAATGTTCTGTGGCAAATGTTTTCATTTATGTTGTTACCTTCTAGAATAAGCTAGGAAGCCTGGAAAAATAATGAAATATTGAAAAACATCTCTGCTTCCTATCCAAGACTGGATTCAGAAGGAGGTGTATGAGTGCATGTGTATGTGTGTGAAGGATTGCAGTTTCCAAGATTGACACCAGGCGATCACACCTTTTTTTTTATATTTTTTTATTATTTTAGTTGTTGATGGACCTTTATTTTATTCATTTATTTATATGTGGTGCAGAGACTCGAACCCAGTGCCTTACACATGTGAGGCAAGCGCTCTACCACTGAGCCACAACCTCAGCCCCAGTCATACCTTTGAGCAAGCCTCAGTTGCCTGCATCCACTTGCTTCCCAGGATCTCCCATCCATGGCCATGGCCCTTTCCAGATGCATGGAGGTAAAGGGGTAGGAAAGCACAGAGACTTGTTACTCTATGTGGTCCATAAAATTGTGGTATTTGCCTGCCTGTTAAAAATGCAGAAATTCTTCTACCCCACACCTACTAACTCAAACTGCATTCCCATAAGATCCCTAACTGATTGTATGAACACATTTGAAAAGCATTAGTATTTTTTAACACTACATGTTATAATCCATGAGGACTGTTATAACACTATTGATGCTAAGATTTAACTTCACACCAACAAAATCAGAATGGGACTTAGGCATTGGAATTTTATCTATCCCAGTCATTTCAAAGTCCAGCCAGGATGAAGACAATTAGCCCTAAAAGAATAATCATCTATTGAATCATCTACTATGTGCCACACACTGGTTGAGAATTTTACAGAGGCTTTATTTTTACCACAACCCTAGAAGGGTAAGCACTGTTCTCTCCACATCAGAGACAGCCGGTTTTACATTCCAAAGTTCTCATGCCAGAGTAGGCATTTGAACCCAGAGCCTTGAGCTCCAGACACTACCCATTCAGTCTGCAAATGACAGCTGTATCCCCACACTGGAGGACTACTGACAAATACAGACCAAAAGCCATGAAGCTCCAGGAAGCCCAGGGTGGAGGGATGCAATGTTCTACTTATAAACCAGCAAACAAGCTGGCGTGGTCAGGCAACAGTAGAGCAGCAAGAACACCAACTTGAGTGCTGCCACTGCCCAGCTAGGGACCCACTGAACCATGTCCTCCCAGGAAAGGCCAGTGCAGCAGCCCATAATCTAAGAGACCAGCCACCCAGGGGGAGCTTCCCAGGGTTCCTGCCTAGTAGCATCCAATAAAGCCAGGTCAGTCAGGTGAAGGATTTCATCCTGGTTTAATGGGACATTTATGAGCAAAACATACTTATTAGTAAACAATAATTATAGGAGAGCAGGTGCCCTAGGGGGAGCAGGTAACATGAGGCCCCTTTTTACTAATGCCCTCCATGTGCAAACCCCGTTTGAAATTAAAACATCCCTGCTGTCAACACGAGTGTTTAAAGAGACCTGGATTTCTGTAGTATAAGCAGTAATTCTAATGCCTACTGTTAATTGAAGGCTTCATCATTTACAGGGTGCTTTCACATACACTAATGCATTTAATCCTCACAACGAGCCTGTGAGGCAAGTATTTTTCTTTATCTCATTTTTAGATGAGGAAGCTGAAGCTCCAGGGATATGAGGTGGCAGGCCCAAGGTCACACAACTTGTGACTGAGTCATGGAGCTGGAATTTGAATTCAGGCCAAGCTGATGCCCTTTGCACTGTGGTACAGCAGTCTCTGAGACCACTGTATGTATCATCAAAACCCTAATCCCACCAGAAAACTTGCCCTTCACTTCTGGAATTCTCTTTGCTGCTAGTCATTAGAGCCTGTGTCCCTAACAACCTACACCCTGTGTCCTGGCTGAATTCTTGGGAGAGATTCTTATTGTTTCCATGTATGTCCCTTTTCTGAGACCTAAGGTGGTTATGAACAGCTCTTTGGCAGCCTGAAAGGAAACCAACCGTGGGCAAAACCTAAAGTTTACGCTGGGTGCAGTGGTGCACACCTGTAATCCCAGCAGCTCAGGAAGCCAAGGCAGGAAGATTGTGAGTTCAAAGCCAGCCTCAGTAAAAGCGAGGTGCTAAGCAACTCAGTGAGACCCTATTTCTAAATAAAATACAAAATAAGGCTGGGGATGCGGCTCAGTGGTTGAGTGCCCTGAGTTCAAACCCCACTATCCCCCCAAAAAACACTTGAAGTCTACCCCTTAACACACAGAGAGACAGACATACAAACACACACATACACACACACATGTTGTTTCAATAGCATACTGTGTTCCAATACCCTGTCTTTCTTTCGGGGTAATGATTTAAGTTGCCCCTAAATTTGGCAGGGGGTTGGGGGATGGAAGGAGAGTCATGAGCAAAAGTTATCATGAACACTTCAAATATGGCTACAAAGTTACAAACATCATCACCACCTTGCAGAAGATTAAGGAATCTGGGAACAAATTAGCCTGGTGTAGACAGTGACTTAAGGAGAAGTCTCAGGGAGGAGTCAGAGAAGCCAGCAACTTTAAATCCTGTAAAGTTTTTTTAATCAAGTTACACTATTATTTGAAATTGGCAGGACACCAATGGATTTAGTCCAAAGACATAATTTATGAATTTCTTTTTCGATTTTCTTTTTTAAGGGCATTAGGGTTTTAGTTCCTTTTTTCCTTCTTCTTGAAAGTTTTTTTTTTTTTTTTTTTTGGCAATATGTCGCTTTCTTTTCTCAAATCTGTTTCCATCCAACAAGTATAAAATGGAGCCAGTTTGAAGGGGCCCTACACCTCCCTCTCCTCACACCCCCAGAAAGAGCTTGTTCCTCCATTAACTAGCCAGCCCCGTAACCATGAACCACATAGCACAATTTTGTGCAGTAGCTTCCTTCTCCAACTGGTCCTCCTTAAAAGTTCAGTTATTCCCTAGTAAGGAGGGTGGGGGCTGTTCCTCATCACTGAATCACCCCAAGATTATGGGTGAACTTTACCCTACAAATGACTTCCCTCCATTCCATGTTCCCTATAGCAAATCTCTCTCGAGGCCTTTGTTCCCACAGGCCTCACATCTTCAGGAGCCCCATGCCCTTTGTAGTTCCTCCTGCCCTTCCCTGCTTCCCCCACACCCCACCCTGACCCTCCCAGCCCCTCTGAGGGCCAGTGTCCCTGGCCTCCCTTCTTCCTTCTCAGGAGTGCGGCCTCCAGTGCCTTGGGAGTACGCACATTCATGCAACTCCCCTCCCACAAGCCCTGAGAAATCCTGGAGATCAAAGAGCTCGGCAGCGGGGCCAGGTGTCCGTCCTCTGCCACAGGCCACGATTAATCAAACCGCCCAACTCACAGGGAGATCAAACCCGGCACCCCGCCAGCTGTTGGTTAAAGCTGGCCTTCAAGTTGCCCTCATTAAATTGCCTTCCCCTCTTTCTTGCTGACTCCTGTCCCGTGACCATCTATCTCTTGGATCTTTCTCTGGGAGCTTTCTTCTCTCTTTCCACCAGTCTTTCAGTTTCTGTTTTCCTCCATTTCTTTTCTTTCCGCACCCCCAACACTCCCTCTTCTATCTACCATCTCTCTCCCCATTTTCCTCCCATTAACTCTCTTCCACTCATTCAAAATTCCAGGGCCCTCAAACTCTTGCCTGGAGACTCCCTTCTACTCAGCCTCTGAAGTTCCAAGAAGGAAGTGGTCTGGGACTGCTGTGCCAGCTGCAGGGTGCGAGTCCACAGGGGGTGTTGGGAGAATGGATTTCCCCAGTCCTCCAGGTCAGGGGAGTTCACAGAGGCTGACCTGAATTCTTACCTGGCCCTCTGCAGCAGGCCAAGGCTTCTCCCATGCACGCCAGCACACGCACACAGGCACACCATATCTGGGCTACTGTTCACTTCCTGTTTTCCAAAGGCCTCTAAACCCACAGAGGGAGCTTCTCATTGCAGCATCCACTGTGAGACCAGCTGCCCCGCCTGGCCTGGGTACATATTGTAAGCCCCCACCAGAGGAACCAGTTTCACCTGGAACAAGAAACAGGATGTAATCTAAGTATGGGGAAAAGTCCTTTCTTTTCCCATCATCTCTATCCAGGAAGAAGAAGGATGGAAACTTTGGATCCTGACTTCTTGCTCAGCTGATGTGTTGAGAATATTTACTCCAGTTGTCAAAGAATTGTTTTTACACACTTTTTCTTACAACAAACACTGGCAAATGAAAAAAAAAAAAAAAAAAAAAAAAAAAAAAGAAAGAAAGAAAAGAAAAGAAAACACAGACTGCAGAGTACTGTCCTCTTTCTCAGTCTTGCTCTATATACATCTATGTATTTTTTTAACTTGTTTTTCATTTTAGTGGTTCTAAGGCGCACAGGCGTGAGAAAACACAGATGGAGAGGAGCAGACAACGTTGTCACTGTGCACAGAAGACATCACACCATGTTATAGATTTTCAGAAGTCTTGGAAGACCTCAGGATGCAGATTGGGGTTTTTTTTGGTTTCAGTTTGGGTCTTTTTTTTTTTTTTTTTTTTTTTTTTTTTTGCCCCCCTTTCCTCCTTACAGAGCTGGAAGTAGCTCCTCCTTTCCTTTCCCCTCTCAGTTCTATTTCTATGCCTCTGGCATCACCTGCTGCTGCTGGGAACACAGAGTCCCTTGGCCCCTGTGGCTGGGTCACTGGGCTGCCCCGGGTTTGACCCCACCTCTACCTGCGCATGTTTCCCCAGCTGTGAAGAGGCGAGCTGGTGGGAGGAGAAGCCATTCATCAACTCCAGCAGCAGAGGCCTGAATGAGGGCGGGAAGGGTCAGGAATGGTGCACACTTGAGCACAATGCAGGGGGTGAGGGGGGCTACAAATTGTTGAGCTATCAGTGCTGGGCTTGATGGATGGTACAGAACGAGGGGCAAGATACCGTCCCCCAAGACAGCTCTGGCACCAGGACACAGCCTGAGCTCCTGGTGTCTACTGACTTCCTCCAAGTCCACCCCCACCAACCCCCTTCTCCCCAGCTTGCTTTTTGCTGCCTGCTCACAGCCCATCCGTCAAACCATGCCCTGAAGCTGACCTTTTGCAGAGAACAGCCAGCCTGAGAGAACCATTTCTTGCTGAAACACCTCACCAAGGAGTTTTATTAATGCTGGCAGGCCCAGCAGTAAACAGTGTGGCACAGCTACCTCACCGTATCCTCTGCCTGCCTCCTTACCCATGAGTTTTTTCAGCCTTGAACAAGAAGGAAGAGTGTGGCCAGATTGCTTTACCAGAATTCCTGGTTTTCTTGCTCAGCATCAACCCACTTCTGTCCCAGGTAGGCCCTGCCAGATCTAACAGTCACCTGTGGAGTTGTGGGTGCTTGCCTCTCTGAGATTCATGGGTCTATAAGGTTCTACCTTCTCCTCTTAAAAGTAATGACAGGGTTTCAGGAGAGGCACTGTGGCCTCCTGTTGAGAAAAGCTAAAAATGGACCGAAAAGTCCAGAGAATCCTCGCTGGCAGCCTGAACTGCAGTAGGGAGGACAAGTGCTCAGGACTCGGCAGGGGAGGGACATGTAGTTGAGCAGTTTCTAGCTGGCCAGGGGACCTGTCCATCTTGATGGGGCTTCTTTTCCAGAGACCACACAGGTTGCTAGTCACACCATTGCCGCAGCACAATAGAGTAGAGAGTAGGGACGAACGTGTTGGGGCGAACAGTGATGGGAGATGTTTAATAGAATTACTCTTAGGCTTTGAGTTAATGAATCACAACTGCAAGAAATCATGATAATCCAGTAGGCATTAGTGACAGATTAGCTTCAAAGCTGCCATAAAAGTGCCATAATGCTTACCTAACGGCATGATTAATTCTCCCAGTACATAATGGCTTTATGGGGGAACCAGGCACCAACAGAGGCTTGATGGAAAGCCACATAGAGATCCTAGGGCGCCAAGGGCACCCCCACCCTGCCCAGCCTGTGTGGCTTCCGCTCTGCCTGGAGGCAACTCCTCAGATTGTGGTAGACAAAGCAGCAACTCAACTGTACCCAGAGCTGGCTCCCAGGGCTGTGCCCCTCACTGAGTGGCAACAATCCCGGTGAAGGAGGAAGTCACATCACCCCAACCCCCAAGACAGGCACTGCCTATGACCAACACTGGTGCCTGAAGAGCCCCATTCAGTCCTCTCCTCAAAAGATCAGTGTGGAGAGATCTAGAAAGATTGCTGGGCCAGAGCATTTTTCCTGACTCGACTCCTTACTTAGCTGTGTGACCTAGCAAGTTACATAACCTTTCTGGGCTCAGACAGCCAAGCTCTGCTCCTACATCCTTAACCACCAGATTGCTTCCCTATAATGGCACCTGATATTTAGCAAGCACTAAATTGTGCTCCAAGTAAAATGCAAATCTCTTTATGTGTATTTTTTTTTTCTGCCCCCAACAAACCTCTGAGATAGTTATGACCACTATCTTTACTTTACATATAGGGGATGTAAGCCTTGGAGAGGGAAGTAACTAGCCCACCATCAAGTTAGTCATAAATGTGAACCAGGCAGTATTCTCTAGCTCCTTGTTTCCCTATCAGCCCTGAGACCACCAGTCCGACCTCAGAGGAAATCTCCTTGTGAGACGCTGAGCAGCACTTTCTAGAGGAAACCACAATGAAGACCTGCTCAGCTCTACTTAATTCCCTGCCCCATCCACCACGCAGTGGGAAAACCGTGACCAGGGAGGCAGGAGGTCTGGACTTCACATTTGCTCTTCACCTTGACACTGTGGATGCTGTTCTGATAGGGTTACCTGAGCACCTAACCTCTGTAGGTCTCTGTAGGTCCCTGCCACCCTGAGCGTCTTGGCCTCTCCAGGCTCCGGATCTCTCTTTTCATAACCCTCTCTGGAGTCCAGGCCTCTTTGTGATGCAAACCCACCCGCTGCTCCAGAGGCTCGCACTGTGGCCTGCCCATCTTCCCATAAATATGGAGGCAATTAGCACGAAACCCAGGTCCAAAGGGAATTCTCGGAGCCATGTTCATCTTCATAATGTTGAAGAAAACCACTCAGGAGGCCTGAGTCACTGCTGAGGCAGGCGGGCTGTTTCTGGTCTGATTAACTAGGGCTCCGTGAGAGGCACGCAGCACTTCCTACAAGAGCCCTCCCGCCGTCCCACGCCACTCCCAGGACTCCCATCATGTGAAGCCTCCCATCAGTCCTCTGCTGAGAAGCAGCAAAAAAGGAGACTTGGTTGCCTCCTGCCAAAGTGTCAATATGCTTCAAACTTTCTCAAGCTGCATGCTCCTTTTAAATGCTAGAATTAAATGGCAGGCCATCACTCAATCAGTAAATATTTACTCCTACAGGCCAACATGGGAAAGGCCAAGAAGATTCACTTCATCCCTTTGCAGCCAGCCCTGCCTGAATCCCAAAATGAACCCAAGGCTCACACCTTTGGTGGCAGCTATGTTGCAGCTCCGGGTAGTTTTTCTGAAGGTGACTACCTTTGTCATGACCCATGCATCACTTGAGGCCCCACTCCCTTGTCTGAGCTAACTGTCTGACGTGTGTCAAGTGGATCCTGTCACTGAAGCCATAAAGTCATCAAATTTCAGTTTTGGAAGAAGACCTCCAAGAGATTGCTTCAGCCCCTTCTCAAATCTACCCCCATCTGCTATCAACTCCTCTTGAGTCAAATATATAGTTCTTATTTCAACATGCTGTGCCCAGTGAAAGCTCAATAAATATTTATTGATGGTGGTGCCCATGATGAATTAACAGCCAAAGCTATAAAATTAAAGTTTCACACAAGGAGAGATCCTGGTGGGAAAGAAACTGCTACATAAAGTTTAAAATTTTTCAAAATGACAAGTGTTCACACACAGGCACACACACAAACACAGGCACACCATGTTCTCTGCCCCACCAGAGAATCATATTGGCAAACAAGAAATGGCCTCTGGACGGAATACTCATGCCTTCAAGTTGAACATGAAGGGCATGCTCAGCTTCTCTGATGTCAGGCAGTCCAGCCTATCAGAAAGGGCCTGACCCCTAGACTCAGCATCCCCCTATCAACTTCTAGCACCAAGGGCCAGTGAAATTCCTGTTCTAATGAAACAAAATAGCACTGCTGAATGCTTCCTCAGGTCTCCCAAGTGAGCTAAAGTGAATGTAGTAACATACACAACTTTGTAGACACTAAAACTTTAAGGAGGACAGTAACTTATACCTCTTTTCAAAGGGATAGTTGCTTTGGTTTGGATCTAAAATGTCTCCCAAAAGCCAATGTGTTAAAGGTTTAGTCCCAAGGTTGGCAATATTGGGAGATGGTAGAAATTTTAAATATGTGAACCAGTTGGAGGTCTTCAGGTCACTGGGGACACAGATTATTGGATCTCAGTCTCTTCTTTTTCTCTTTTGCTTCCTGGCCAAAAGGTGAATGGTTTGCTCTGCAATGTTCTCCTGCCATGATGTTGTTAAGGTCTGGATCTTTCATGTGTTAGGCAATGCAAGAATGTCCAGAGATGAAACAATTAGATTCTAAGAGCTATAACCTCACCAGTGGATTAATCCATTTGATGGATTAATAATTTGAATGGACCCCTGGGGTGGTAACTATAGGCAGGTGAAATATGGCTGGAAGAAATAGGTCACTGGGGTTGTGCCCTTTAGGACTATATCTTGCTCCTGGCTCCTTTCTTTCTCTCTACAGCTACCATGAACTGTGAAGCTTTCCTCTGCCATGCCCTTCCACTACAATATTTTACCTCATTTTGGACCCAAAGCAATGGAGTCAGCCAACCAAGGACTAAACCTCTGAAACCATGAGTCCAAAATAAACTTTTCCTCTTCTAAGTTGTTCTTGTTAGGTATTTTGGTCATAGCGACAAAAAGCTGA
Source organism: Sciurus vulgaris (assembly GCF_902686455.1). Lineage (NCBI taxonomy): Eukaryota > Metazoa > Chordata > Mammalia > Rodentia > Sciuridae > Sciurus > Sciurus vulgaris. Next base: position 56,000,678 of record NC_136465.1, on the reverse strand, counting down.
GTAACACAATGTGCTGCTCCCCTCCCCCAACAAGAGGTTCAAAAGCAATAGATCTACCTGATCATTGACTGAAACTTCAAAACTGGGTCAAAGTAAAAGGTTATAAGGCATTTGTGACAGTAAGGGAAAACTGACTTGATACAATAGCGTATACCTAGAAGAAACAGCTAGGGAGTATAGCCACAAAGGATTCAAGCGACAAGTTATCACCAATCAGACAGTGCAGCCCCTGCCCCACCCCAAGGTGTTTATATACATGAACACGCTAATTGTAGGTCTAAGAGCCTCCATGGTTATTTTTTAGAACCAATAGACAAAACTAACATTTTCTGGACTACCTAGATCAGCATAGAAGCACCAAAGGTCACTTAGCACCTTTCAATCTTGGTCCTGTTGGACTCTTAGAGCCAGCTCAGGAGTCTTGCTAAGTCAGGAGGTAAAAGCAAACTGAGTCACAGAGTTGCCTAGACAACTAATTAGGACACAGTCCTACAACTCCCAAAACCCCACAAAGGGTAATTTACAATCTGGTCAGTTATGTGGACTAAAGAAAAACTCATCCAGCTTGAAAGAAATAAATTAGAGACAGCTGATCTTATAAAGAAAGGTGAGATTATATCTGAGCCTGGTCCACATCCCAAGCTTAGGAGGGGAGCATTTTGGGAGCTGCAGAGTGGGTCCTGGGACTGCTTGCCTTTCCAAGTCCCCTCCTGTTCCAGTCCTGCCTGTTCCTTGGTCAGTCCTCAGGAACCCTACTATGCTAGTGGTTGACCAGAAACCTGAGATAAGAAGACAGAGAAGGAGTTGGGGGTACCCACTGACGACAAACATTTAGCAGCATGGCCCTTGCTAGGCACCCTGCTATGTAGAATTTGTCCCTTGGGAAGGTCACAATATGTCCATGCATAGAAAAAGAACACCCACAGTCCTCTTGGCAATGCTCACTGGACTCTTCCCAGCCCAGGCCTGTCCTTCCTGGCTTCTGAAGGCTGCTCATGATTCTGCTCTCCTTTCTGGTGTGTGTTCCTGCCCAGAAGGGTGTCTGATCTTGTCATGGCCAGTGTTTTCCGCATAAGGGGACCTGGTACACTTTTATAGGAACCCAGTGGTTCCCTGGGGCCAGACTGTAATGCTGTCCAGATGCAGAAAAACAGAAGGGCCATTCAAAAACAACTGAAATATCAACACACTTTGAAAGCGGTCTGTTAGCACTTGTCATAAGCACAATAAACAAAACAATGAAACCATCAGAAAGTACCGTGAGACAGTCAGGCCTTAGGAACTTGGCTTTGATGACTTAAAAAAGCAAAGCGAGGGGGCAGAACCAGTTCCCACTTGGGCTGAGGCTTGTTTGTTCTGCTTATCTGAAGTCAGAGCTAACAATCCTCATCAGGATGAAAGAACCTAGACGTTTCTCCTCTACAACTGGCCCCTGTGCAGAAGCAGTGCAGCCATGGGTAACTGCTCAGCTTCTGCATGTAGCCCATAAAACTCATTTTATAATGCCGCTCTCTCTGCTGAAAGACCCTTGCTTCTCTTGTGTTCCCTCGACAAATGAAGGAACTCAACAAATGAACTTATTTTCTGGAATGCTTACCTGGCTAGCCTGGAGGAAATGTGACCTGAACTGGTAGGAGGGGACACTGGGGCACATTTTCAGTCACTCCTACCTCAACAATTAGATGCCCTATCCCCAGGTGAGTCAGAGCAGTAACCAAGGGTCTGTCAGTTCTTCCTGAGGCCCAGCTGCTGACACATTTGTCCTGCCTTTGGAGGAAGAGGCTGGGAGAGAAATGTCACCCATCCACCTGGCAGACACTGCATGCAGCCTTCCAATTTGAGTTGTGGAGCTGGGGCAGGTGCTGTCCCCCGGGTGAAATGAGGCTGCCTGCTTACCACAGTCACTCAAGGTTATTTCCCACTGTCTCCACAGCTCAGGCTTTGCTTAATTCCTACAGTGGGTGCTGGCCAAGCCATCTATCAAATTACCTGCCAGTGATTAAAGTAAGCTTAGTTCGTTTGGGTGCAGTCCTCCTGCATTTTGATTCTAAGTCAAGCAAAATAGGGGATTAGCCAAAGGGGGTGGGGAAAATTGACATGACTGTCCGCTGTGGAAGACCGGGGCCATGGAAGCCAACATGACCAGCTGGTGACAGAGGGGACCTGGAGACCCAGGACACAAATTCCAGTGCACTGCTTGACTGTAGAACCCTGGGTTGGTCTCTTGTAACCCCTCTACTCATACATAGATCCAGCCGGCCAATCTATAAGGCTCAATGTGTAGATCAATCAGAAGACTATGTTCTCCTTTCCTAATTGAGAAAGAAGAAAAAGAGGAGGAGGAGGAGCAGAAACAGATGTCAGAACAAAGAAACTAAATATACACAGAGAACCCTTCCATATCTGCTCCAGGTCTAAAAACTGAAGGCTAGTCTACCTAGTCTGCCATAGTCCTCCTCCTTCACTGGAAAATGTGCAATATCTGCCAGTTATGTCTGAATTCAGCAACTTTCCTGGAACAAATCAGTAGTAATTCAGCAACAATTGATAAAAATCCATTAAACACCTGTAATGGGCCAAATTGCTGCCCTTAACTACTTCAAACATCTCAATAGGTGGGAATAAGCTTAGAACCAAAGGCTCAACTTCCCAGATGCCTTATATTTTTTTTTTTCTTGATGCCTTTTTAATCTATTGTGGAGGTAACCTCAGCATGGGAAGCCCACCCCATCTCCACTTCTCCTAGCCAGGTGGGGACTGGAACAACAAGAGCTCAGGAGGCTTTGGAGCCAACACTTTACAGAGTGGCCACCTTTCCATCAATCAGCAGCCTCCTGTGGTGTAGAAAGGACATGGATTTTTTGGAGTCAGAGAAACCTGTGATTCAAATCCCATCTTTAGCAAGCTCTAGCTGCCAACCCAATGAAAGCTAGCTCATTATGACTACTCTGAGGACTAAAAGAGATGGTGCTTAGCAAGGACCAGTGCACAACCCAGCACAGAGTGCAATAAATACTAGCTGCTTTATTCTCATCTCCACCCACATACAGCTATCAATCAATCAATAGGCAAGTATTTGTTGGATGCAAATTAAGTGCCCAACACAAGGGGAGTTCAAGAGATACAGATAAATAAGCCAAAGTCACTGCCTGGGGAGAGCTCCTAGGATAATGGGGAAGATGATAAGATCATGTAAATAGGGAGTAAAAACGCTTCCATACAGAAACAGAGTAATAGTATCACAAGAAGGCAATCTAGGCCTTCCCAGGCTTGGAGTTATCTACTTGGTACTGCTCTTACTGGCTAGATGAACTTAACCAATACTAGACCCCTTCAGTCTTGGCTCCTCATCTGTAAAATGAGGAAAATGGTATCTATCTCATAAGACTGTCATAAGGATTAAGTTAAATTAAATTAAATATGACCCTTATTAGGTATGTAACTTCATTCATAAAATGTGGATAAAAAATTGACCTACCTCATACGGAAGTTCTACAGATTAAATTTGTTCATGCATATAAAGATTTTCAAAATGGATTATGTAAATGTTAGCTATTATTACCTTCTAGAACAAAAGTTCCTTGAGGGAAGGATTCTGGTCTGTTTCATGCACATTCCCAATAGAACCAGGCCTCGAACACAGTTCATAAATATTAGTTGAGGGCATGAGCTGTTGAAAGCTCTAGGAGAATGAGCAGAGGGGCAGGCACCATTCCAAGAAGACTTCCTGGAAGAGGTGATGCAGAAGGGCGAATAGGAGTTCTTAATGTTAAGGAAGTGAAGAAGGACAAGCCTGCAGAAGAAACAGCACAGAAAGGACACCAGGCAGGAAAGAGCTTGGTGTGACCGGAGACCTCAGGCAATCTAATATGGGTAGATTAAAAGCTTCAAGAGTCAGAAGATGGAAGCTCTCCCAGATCACCCACTGATTGATTTTGATGGGACCAAATACAACCTGGAAAACACACCCAAGCAGCAGTTGAGTCGTTGACAAAAACAACTTCCATCAGCCTCTCCTACAGCCTCCGGGTCACTGGGCCTGATCCCAAGAGCGCACCAGAAATAGCATTTTCCCATGAGCCCTCACCTCTGGGGAATGTGCCATCACATGGGACCCTTACCCATCTGTCTGCAAGATTTCCAGCCCACTTGGAGAACCAGGCAACCATGCCTGTGAACTCTGACCCCATCAATCCCAGCAGGGGCTGGGGAAGCATTTACATCTTCAAAGGTCCTGGTAAATGTTAGCCATCAGCCTCCTCCCCACCCCCATCCCTCACCTCCTCCTGCTCTGGGCTACCAGGGGTCAGGGACTAGGGTCACACCTGGCCAAGCCTAGCTCAGGCACAGATTCTGCCCTGCATGTCATTCAGAGTCATCCCACTCTGTATCCCACTCACTCCCTAGTGTACTTCTTTCCCTCCAAATGCCCCTGGGCCCAGGGCCAGGGGAAAATGTGAGCCAACAGAGAAGGGGCCTAGTGAGGAAGTCCCAGGACACCTTCTAAGGTGCCTTTAGAGAAATGGGAGCTCAGGTCAGATACCCTGCAAGGTGCCCTGGGTTCTGGATTCAGGTAGAGAGCAGGATTCTAAACAAGGGTCAGCTCAGGACTACCTGATCAAGCGGGTCTTAATGACTTCTTCCTGACCCCAATAAGCTCCAGTTGTCTTTCTGATCTGGAGGCAGGGAGGCCTGTTAACTTTTACCAGCCTTCTTTGACATGGAGTGCTAATAGGAACCTAGGAGGGAGGTTCATACAAGTGTCAAGGTTCAGGCAATACTCACAGCCTCACCGCCTCCACCCAGCCCTGGAGCTCCAGCCGCTCCTTCACTCCAGGCCATAGGAGGTGTGAGGAGCAGGGCTCTGGGCCCAGAAAAGCAAAGGAGGAGCCCAGGCCCTGGGGATCTGCCACCACACTGGCCATTGGCTTCCGTCCTACCTCAGACTTCAATTTCCCCTACAGATGGCTCCCAGGACATTATGGCCTCAGCTCACAGCCATGAGGGAGCTGGCCTGCCATTTTACAGATGAGCACAGCAGCATATTCCTACAGAGCCAGGCCTCACCAGGGCAGAGCTAGGACTGGAACCCATGGATTGGTGGTTTGGAGATGCCAAGGCTCCTCTCTGGGGACTGTTACCCAGCCAGTGCTGGCAAAATGCACTAAGAATGAACACTGGTAGCACTGTCTTGTGAGCCTTTCAACCCTGCCTGCTTTCAATCGGCTCCTGAGCAAAGATCCCCCAAAGGTTCCTACCTAAAGGGGAGCAGTCCCAGGAGCCTAAGCCCAGATCGAGGCCTCAGCTCTCCCATTAATGAGCTGTATGGCTTGGAGAGATCATTCGTCCTTTCTTGGCCTAAGTTTCCCCACTTGCAAAACAGAGTAGTGAGAAGGTGTGGAAGATCACCGTAATTCTGATTCCAAGATTCCACTGCCTCCAGTTTCTTCCACCCCTACCCTCTTTTCAAACCCTGCCTGATTCTCCTCTTCTGCACTTACCACAGAACTTTATAGCCAGGGGAGAGCATTCAGCCTAATTCCTTTACTTAAAAAAATGAGATAGCTGGAATTCAGAGACATAAATTAACTGAGTGACCTTGAGAGAGATGCCTCAAGGCAGAGCCAGGCCTGGCATGCTAGTCTCCTGGTAATTTATGCTATGCCAGCTCTGGCTCAGAATGCCCCTGAGAACCCTACCTCCTCCTAGAGCACAAACCAAATATTCCCCTGGTTTTCAGGACCTGCCTGACCACAGACCTGTATTCTTACTGCCCACTAAAAACCACCTCACTCTTCAGTCAGATTCACTCACTCTCTTCAACAGGACCCAGGATCAGTCTGGCCCTCAGCTCAGCCTCCAGAAGGCCCCTGTACAGCTCACCCAAAGTTCTCTTCTCTCCCCAAAGCCTCCTCTCCAGAGACCTTCTGCCCATACAACCAGCTCACTGACCACTTGTCTGAGTCCAGCCTGCCCACTTCAGCTCTGTCCTATTCTTGAATATATCCCCATTCCACCCCTGCCTTCTCTGCACACACCAAGGACGGTGGGGTGTGTCAGTTCAAAGCTGGGCGCAGAACCTGGCAGCCTGGGGTTGAATCCCGGCCCTACCACTCCCTGGTCATATAGCCTCAAGGTGAACTACTTAACCCCCCTGTACTTCTGTTCATTCTTATGAAAAGGAGGAATAACAGGAGTTCCCACCTCAGCCATTGTTAGCACTGCCTTTATGAATACCTACAACTATTTAAAACAGGGCCTGGGAGGTGCCTGTGTTATTCTCCATTCTCCATATCTTCTTCATTGGACTATAGGTTTCTCTGAGTGCAAATAAAATAACACATTTTGGGGGAAAAGAAACTGAGATTTATAAGTGTTTAAGATACCAGATTTCAAAAACTTGTTCTAAAAAGTAATGTGAAATTTTTCAGAATAATGCATTTCTTGGTACCTTCTAGAACAGTGCTGATGTGGAACAATGAGACATTCAAAACTGGATGGATAGATACATAAGCACCCCCAGTGCCAAGAGAGACTCAGCATTGGGATGGACCAGCTTGTGAAGGGAATGCTATACAGGATCTAGAAACAGCACATTTTCTCCCACCAAGGCATTCCCCAAACCATGAAGATCCCCCTTAAACTTCTAAAATGCTCCTTCCCATCTCCCACCACCAGTGGAATCCCTTAAATTATGTTGGTTCACCTGCTTTGCTTTGGTGCCTCATCCAGTCCCTCTCCCTCCCCACTGCGGACAAAAGGTTTTTGGGTGATTGATGGTGACAGTGACCTGCCACTGACCCTCCCAACCTGGGTCCTGCTGCTACCCATGAGCCCCTCAGCAAGCAGCCTTCCCTGCTATTTGAAAAGCCGACTCTCCGCCCCACGGGGCTGCTGGTTTTCCTCCACTGTGAAGTGGAATCTTTGATGTGTATCCTACTGGGTTGTCTCCAAATAACTGAGTCCTGGAATCACTATCTACAACATACTCACCAGACTCTCTGTGTGGGTCAGGGTAAGAAGCTAGACAGATCAGGTTCAAATCCTGAATCCTCTGTTTACAAGCTCTTCCCCTCTCCAAACCCCAGATTCTTTACGATGAAGAAGAGGCCTAAGGCATATCACAGTTTCCAGCACATGCTAGCACCTATAATTACTCAAAAATGATGAGTATGAGGAAGGATTCTAATGATGTGAAGGTACAGCGTGGTATGTGAAGACTAACTTAAACCCTATTTTCTTCTTTTCCTCCTCTTCTTTTCCTTCTTCTCCTTCTTCTTCTTCCCCTCTTCCTCCTCCTTCTTTTTCTAATAACATCCTTGATCTTCCTTCCCCTAGAATGGTGACGTCCAAAGCATATCTCTCTCTCTCTATCTCTCTCTCTCTCCCCCTCCCTCTCTCTCTCTCTCTCTCTCTCTCTCTCTCTCTCTCTCTCTCTCTCTCTCTCTCTCTCTCTCTCTCTCACACACACACACACACACACCCACACACACCAACCTACCCACAGCTTTTTTTCTTTGACTTCCTCCCTACCCAGAATTCCTCTAACTGGCTCTCTGGGACAATCTACCCCTGTGGAGCTATCTCCTTTTCACTTCTCAGCATCATTGGTCACTCAGGGTATTTGCTGACTGGGCTCATGTCCCTACAACTGAGCTGCCAAAGACTTGTTCTCCTTACAGAAGGATCTGTTTCCACTAAACCACTGAGCATTTCCCATGTCATAATTTTAAAGCCACTTATTTACTCATTTTCTTCAGTTTATTTGCCTAGTCCTCAAAAAAAAATCTATTTGGTTGAAGTGACTTCCTGCAACCAAATGTTGGTGTCCAACTGAAAGATATCAAGCCCTCTGTACTTGGAGATTGAGTTGTGGCTCAGACCGACCACCATTTTGAAACAAACAGTAGACCAAAAGAATGCTCACTTGGTCCTATCTCTGCAATTTTAAATAGACTTCAGTGAAATGTGGCCCATGAATAGCAGTTATCTGGAGAGGTGATTGCATAGAGGCCTGAAGCCAATGAAACTGATAGTGTCAACGAAGCCATCATATACCCATTCAGGGTAGGACAAAAAAGAGGAGAAACACACCAGCAACCTCATTTTCCTGGTGCTGCTAATACTGGTAAAAACGTGACTCAAGAAGAAGGCATGGATAAGTGAAATAAGCCAATCCCAAAAAACCAAAGGCTGAATGTTTTCTCTGATAAGTGAATGCTTATTCATAGTGGGGGGTGGTTAGGGAAGAATGAGGGAACTTTGGATTATGCAGAGGGGAGGAGTGAGGGGAGGGGAAGTGCAGTGGAGATGGGAAGGACTGTAGAATAAGACAGACATCATTACCCTACATACATGTATGAAAAAAAATTTTTTAAAGAAAAAGAATAAGAAGGCATGGAGCTGGGCACAGTGGTGCACACCTGTAATCCCAGCGGCTCAGGAGCCTGAGACAGGAGGATCACAGTTCAAAGACAGCCTCAGCAAAACTGAGCACAAAGCAACTCAGCAAGACCCTGTCTAAATAAAACATAAAATAGGACTGGGGATGTGGCTTAGTGGTTGAGTGCCCCTGAGTTCAATTCCTGGTACCCTCCCCAAAAAAAGAAGGCATGGATGACTGGGAGAACCAAAGAGTAAAAAAGGGCTTGCATTTGACATGAAAGAAGGTTTGACCTACCTCAGAGTTCCAGCCCTACCTCACAGACCACATGTTCCCCTCCAACATCTCTCTCTCCTTCCCCTGTATATAATATAAAGCTGCTCCCCCGCCCTTTCCGCTGCAGTCATTTCCCCGCCTCCCAACTTCTTGCCAGTCTGTGAACATCCTAGCTAGCTATTGGTTCATCAGTCAGCTTGCAAGTATCCTTCTCCGATACTGGTCCGGTTAACCCGCAGAATTTGACTGCTTAAGGATGGCTTCCCGCCATTTTCTCTTCTCTTCTCCTCACATTCATGCTTTCTCTCTCCTACTCACTTTCTCTCTCTCTCCTCCTCACTTTTCACACTCTCTCATGCGTGCTCTCTCTCTTTTCCTCTCATTTTCTCTCTCACCCTGCAGGGAGACACTGTTTGCTTAATAAACCCTCTTATGGGAGTTCCCATGTCCAGAGTGGTTTCTGGGTTCTTACACCCCCACCCACCCTTTTCTCTCTTCTTTCTGTCACTCACTCCATCTCAGAAGCTTCACTTTTGGGGACTTTAAAGATCGCAGAAACTGGACTTCCTACACTCCCAATCCTAAGGGAAGGAGGAACCATCAATGAGAGCCCAGGAAGAAAGAAAATTGCAAGGTGGGAAAAAGATTACTCTGTTTTTAAAATGTTAGTAAACACGTCTGTAAAACAGCCTCCCCTGCGAAGGCAACTGGCGAAGGATGAGATTTTTCCAGGTCTCGATTCCAGGAAGCTCATGGGACAAAGAGAATTTCCCTGAAAGAACCCCATGGATGTGAATGTGTCTCTGCTCTCGGTTCCCACATCCTGGGATGTTCAGAGCCATGGACCACGGGACGCTGGGGAGAGGGCTGGGAGTGGGGGTGGAGATCGAAGAACTGAAATGCAGAGGAGCTTCAGAAGGACTCCTCTCTCCTCCCTGGAGCAAAACGAACTCAGGGAGAAGGGAGCAAGGGGGTGGGGAGAGCGTTCCAAGTCGAAGGAGTCGCTGAGTTAAATTACAGGGGCCTGGGAGGGATGATTAACAACCCTCATGGTTTTCTGCTTCACAGCCATTACTCACTCCAAACCTGGGGCTTCTCGGTTACATAGCCCAGCGCAGGCCGACCATTTTTTCCATTGACTGAAAACACATTCTGACTGAAAACAAACTTTGGATCCCCGAGGCTTGGCAGGCCCTGGGTCCTTCTCCATATTTAATCAACGGGAAGCTAAACACTTTCAATCTGTGATGGCTCATTTGGACGGGGTCTCGGGGCTTTTGCTTGGTGCCAGATATAATAACTCTCCTCTCTCTTTTCTAAGGCCTATTTTATAATTTTGCTGTTTTTCAATGTCAAGCCCATCTTTTGAAGAATTTTTATTGGATTTCCTGCTAGACTTCAACGAGGATTTTTCTTGCTTTGGCAGAAATATCAAGCAGAACAGGGGAAAAACTCAATCATCGTCTTGGAAAGTCGTGATGGTGTGTGCGTGGAGGGGGGAGTCCTTTGTCTGTTTGCACACAAACAGGTTTCTAGAAGGCTTGAGCCCCAGTTGCCAGTTTCCAGGGGCCCTCCAACTTCTGATTCATGGGGTGAAAATTGACAAGGCAAGGCAGATGGATGTGGGAAGAGAGGGAAGTTGGAACAGGATGAGGAGAAGAGAGGTGTGAGTGTTTCAGAGAGGCGAAGGGTGGGTAGGGCTCTATGCAGGGTCCAGGCCAGGGCCATGGCACCACCAGGCATGCCTGTTCATGCAAACTGCAGGAACTGTGGGGGACAGGGAGATGCTGCCCACTTGGAGGACAGAGGGCAAACTCTATCCCTCTTTCTCAACCCCTCGGAGGTCATAAAACCCCAAGACTGGGCAGGAAGGCCACATCACCGAGGCTCCCATGTTTCCAGCCACAGCCTGGGTCTGCATGCCTGCTCAAGGCTACGTTCATATCTTTAATTTTTCTTCACAGAGATTATTCCTCAGGGGAAGCAGCTTGCCAGTGAGTGACAGCTTTTGTTTGCTCATGTTTTCCTTTCCTCCCAGAGTCAACTTTCAGAATATACCAGTATGTTCCTTCTCGCTTGACTTTCTTTTCTGTCTCCCCCAACCAACCCCAGACAATGAGTGGGGAGCATTTCTACAGAATATTATCCAGAGAAGTGGTTCTATGTCCAACAGTGAGAGAGGGAGGAAGAGCCCTTCCATGTCCTCTTTTTCTATTTTGTCTTGACATTTATTTGTTAACGTTAAGATGTGATGTGATGATTTCACACCTCCCTGACCTCTCCCACATTAACTCATCTTTTTATTCCCACAGCTGTCCTTTGAGATCAACCAGGCAGGTATCGGAATCATTGTTCTAGAGATGAACATGTATGATTCGCAAGTCAAGTGACTTGCCTGAGTCTTGGGGAGAGGAAGTGGCCAAACCCAGGTATGAATCAAGTTGGAAACTTTTTTTCTATTGTACCATAAAATGTATTTTCTGCAGAGGAGCTCTCCCTGTGCTAGGGAGCACTCCCCGAAGTAAATTCCCCAAAACAGAATACACAGGAGTGAAGAAATCATGTCAATTTTTTAGCATATCCACAAACTGCAAAACAATTTCCCTTTGAGCTCAGCTACAGGATGGGGCTTCCAGGGCATCTAAGCTAGTCCTTATTCTTTCCACTTCGAGTAGGAAAAAAGACATGTACAGATCAGGTAAACCAAAGTACTCGTGGAATAACCACTCAGGGCCCAGTCTTGGACTAGAATATTATGGGTTTCCATATGAGGAAAAGGTACAGAAGGTGAGGCACAGAGACATAGACTACTAGAACATTATAACTGCAAAGGACCTTAGAGATCATCCCTTGCAATCCTTCATTTACCAATGAGGAGATGAGACATAGGGAGATGACATAGGAGATGGGGAAACAGGGACTCGACAAAGGCAATAAGAGACCATATTCAACTTCATGCTAAAGAATGTGGTAGAGGCCATTAGTTGGTTAGAAAGAACAAAGTGGTCAAGGACCACTAGGAGAAAATAAAACGTGGTCTCAATCTTGAAGTATACATAGAACTGGGAGATGGACAAGAAGAGAAGGACCATCAAAGCAGAAAGAAGAAGGTGAACCTGAGTCCAGCGTGTTGGTGGGACTGTAAGGAATGGGGAGGCTGAAAACTTGAGTGAAGCCAGATCATGGAGGACATTAAGTAAACAGGAAGAGTGATGCAGAGCTGGTGAGAGGTCACTTGAAGGCCAAGCTTTTGGCACGTGCTTACCATGAAGCCCTGGTCCTGTAATTTCCCAAACCCCAGAACATTTCCTCCACACCCACACCTACCACATCTAAATTTATCCACAGAAATCTGTGGGCAGACAGAGGTCTTCATTTGCACTCTGTTCTGAGTCTGGATTGAGCAGCAACCACTGCAGAGTTCACCTGGCCCAGCACATTTCTGGTCATCTTGCTTCCCCTTTGACACTCCTCTCATTCCCGCAGCCACCACCCCAGTGGTCCCTATGAGTTCCCCAAATCTAAGGCCCTTGTCTGTGGTCTTCCAGGGAGATGCCAAGCAAGGACTGGTTTGACTAGACTGAAAAGACAGAGTGAAGAAGTAGAGGAGAGAGAGGCAGCCTTGAGGTCAGTAGGAGCTCACGTGGGAGAGAAGGAAATCAGAGCAGAAAGTCCTCTCCCCAGGACATCAAAGAAACTTCAAGAAAATGGAAATGAAGAGCAGGAAACTCTCCAGTCCTTGTCTGCAGAGCATGAAAGCTGGAGAGGTGAGTGCACCTGAGTCCCTGGCCTCCTGCCACATCCCTGTGGCTTGGGGAGATCCCTCAGCCTTTGCTCATGCTTACCTTGTGCCTCACTTTACCCATTTGGGCCTAAAAACAAAAATCCTTGTCTAACATATTTTAGTTGTCAATGGATCTTTTATTTTATTGATTTTTATGTACTGCTGAGTATCAAACCCAAGGCCTCACACATGCCAGGCAAGTGCTCTACCACTGAGCCACAACTCCAGCCCCAGCATGGTGGTTCTTGCAACTAATACTCATAAGGACCATAACAATGTCATTGATGCTCTGCTTCCAAAAACAAAGCCTGTCTGCCCTTGGGAACAGCCCTTTGTTCTCCTGGCAGCCCAAACCTGAAGGAGAAGCACCTCTTCCCGGGGTTACATCAAAAGCCTCCCATCTTCCTCCACTAAGGAAGAGCTCCTGCTACCCTAAACAGGAAGGCCACGGGATTCCACAAGCTCCAAAAAATTATCCTTCCTTATTTCCCTCAAAAAAGAAAGACCAACCCCGCCCACCTTCATTTCCCATTCAAGGTCACCAAGAATGAAAGCTTGCCCGCACAGCTAGGCAGCCTCCATCTACCCCTCTCAGTCAGTCCCTCTTTCCAAGTGTCCCACTCTACCCTGTTCCTCCACTGATCTCCAGGTTTTTACAGCTTCCTAGAGTTGCTCCCTTCCCCCTTTTTATTTCACTGTCTGTCTTTGTTCCTGCCCCCAGTCCCCATTTTTTTACCTCCCTCCTTTGCTGTTTGAGGTTAAAAATCATGCTCTGGTATTCCATAAATTACTTGGCAAGAGCAGATGACAAAAACAAAATGTAATTCAGATTAAAGTCACCCTCCAGCTGAAATGATAGTTTATTAAATAAATGGTCATGCTGCCGATCAACCTTGCTGGCAACTGGTCCTCCTATATTAATCTTTCTTGGGGTGATTTAGGATCCACCTGGGTCCCCAGAGAAGATTCTCCCATCATTTCCTTCCCATCTCTCTGGATCGGGCTGCTGGGCTTGGCGCAGTTGACAAATTCCCCAAGTAATCCCTCAAAAGATTGGAGAAATGCTCCGAACGCTCCATTAAATTTATTTTCCATGCTTTAAGAGACCCAAAACTATGTCCAATAAATAAGTGTTCCCTGTGATTTACTGAAATGCTCCTCTGATTTAAAGTTATAGGAGGAAAAATATGGAGCCCCTGGGAGCCCAGGACCAGCCTTGCAAGTGAGACCAGATGTGAGATTTCTGGCCGGGGAGGGGAGAAGAAGGGGAAAAAAAACAGCCCAACTGGTGGAGGTTTGAAAGTGACAACGTCTGAACCCCGGTTCTCGGCTTTAACATAAAAGGTCCCCAGTTGAGCATTCTTTCTCACAAAATTTATTGTGGTTGTAGTTAGAGGGGGAACCATCAAAAGAGTAATTCTGGCCCTTGTTTTGCAGAGCTCTTTTGATAAATATGATACTTAGAAATATGCCTCCCACTAGACAGAAAAGCCATATAGTTAAAATGAAGTAATCTGTCAGTAAACTCGCTAGAATCAAAGCCAAAATGAAACCTGTAAAAGGAGAAGAGGAAAAAAACCCCACTTAGAAACGCTTGAGTCAAGCAGGGGAGAAGGTGGAGATTAAGAATTGTCCTTTATTCAGATATTTTTATCTACAGAGTTAAAAGCGGAGATTTATTTTTAAAGGGGGCTATTTATGTTCCAATCTTCAACAGATGGGCCTGTGTTCCTGCCTCTCTCCTGCAGCCCAGGCTCAGCAAAAACAGCTTCTCTCTGGAGCTGAAACTTACCCAAAAGGAGGAGGAATAAAAACTTTTGGAAGCAAATGTAACCTTTGGAGCTGCTTGGTAAATATTGGATCTGTTTACTACAGAGGCCCAGATGTGCCAAAACCAAAAAACAAACAGGAAGGGGGGAAAAGAGCAGATGTAAAGACTAAACTATATATGTATATATGTAGTGTGTGTGCTGATTCCCAAAGTGCTGGAAAGTTTAGGCTGAGAAAGCTCCCAGTGCAGAAGTGACATCTTCAATGGATTGTCCAAATAGCCCTATCTTTGGAGACTTTCTAAGAGTCCCCCTTAACCTGATAAATCACCTGTCTAGAAAATGCCTTTCTCATGCTTAGCTTAGTAACTGAACATATTTAATTGCTCCCCTGAAGAAATTTCCCCCCAAAGTGTCTTGCTCTTCTTTACTCTTGTACCCACACCAAAAGAAACCAAACTCCATGGCTCCAGCACTATTGGGCAAGCTACTCTGGCAACACAGGGTTCCAAGCTTCAAGAGTAGCGCGGCCATCCCAGGACAAAATTCTCCTACTCACCAGCCAACAGGCGCTGGTCTGGGCTGCTTCCCCAAGGCCTCATCCCAGAAGAGCCTCCTTTGGTTGTGTCTGCTTTGGGACTTCCCCATCTCTGTCCCCAAAACAATGCCTCAGAGAATGGGGAGTGCCCATCACTGCCATTCCTGATTGAGGGGCAAGAATAGCTACCTGCTCTTCATCCTGAATTCACATTTACCCCATTGCTGGCACAAAAAGCAAGCATAAGACCCATGGTATGTGTATAAAATATCAAATTCAGCTGGGCACAGTGGCACACACCTGTAATCCCAGTGGCTCAGGAGGCTGAGGCAAGAGGATCTCCAGTTCAAGCTGGCCTAAGCAACATAGTGAGACACTATCTCTAAATAAAATATTTTAAAAGGGTTGGAGATGTGGCGCAGTGGTAAAGTACCCCTGGGTTCAATCCCTTGTACCAAAATAAATAAATAAATATCAAACTCTTCCTCTCCTTCCTCTGGCACTTGTGCTATATTCAAACGTGCCTGAAATGACCCTGGAAAGTGAGAAGATAAAGGAAAGTGTCATGGAAGAGGTCTTAAACATCAGATGACCCCAGATCAGATGACCTCTAGCTCTGTCCTTAGACATCTGTGTGACCTGAGAACTGTGGCTTCATCAACTGGAGACATAATTTCTTCATCTCTATGAAGAAGGGTTGAGCCAAAGGACCTCCTGGTCCTCTGACTGCTGGCAGCACTCCCTTCCACAGGCCCAGGCACCTCCCCTCCCTCCACCGCACCAGTGCTGGTCTGGACAGAGCTGGAGGGTGTGGAGTTTGAGCGGCACCTGTGTTTACACTGTACAATCTGCAGTTTACTGTAATAAAATCATTTAATACAGTCATAATTTTTTTGGCAAGAGGTTGTGTTTATGGTGAGCAAGACGGAGAGGGAATGATTGACTATGACTGATTAAAATGATAAATCAAAAACCAAAGGAGGGAGGACATGAAGAGCACAAAGCCACAGGCAAATCCAATTTAAGTCTCAAGTTTTGTGCCTTTATGGGAACAAGTTGGTCTGATGATGTGCCAGCTCTGGAGGTGAAGGCCTGGGGCCCAGGGTGGGAGAGATGGAGCCACAGGATCTAACACCTAGTCTCAAAATGGGGCTTATCCTTGTAGGGTAGAGAAATAAGGAAAGAGTTTGACAAGAACTAGTTTCCTGGGGCCTCCATAGTCACAAAGAATTTAGAAGGATGTTATCAGAATTAGTGTGTGTGTGTGTGCATGTGTGTGTACACATATACATTTAGGTATAATAATTTGAACATCACCTAGAGGGACTTTCCAGCATCAAAGTTGTCCCTCTAATACAGTACCTGAAATTCCATATAACAAGGATTACCTAAGGTGGCAAACTTCCCTCCTTGTAAACATCGTTCTTCAACAACTGGGCACATGCTACATGCTAGATAGGGCATAAAGGTAATAAAGGATTGTTCATTCAACAAACAATGACCAAATGCTTACTCTGGTCCAAGCACCACCTTAGGCTCTGGCAAGAGAAGAATGAAACAATAATCCCCAGCCCCATGGAACTATATTCTTATGGCATTTACATCCTTACAAATTAAGGGTCACGTTCACCTCCAGAAAAGAAGTTCCCATGTCAACAGTTCTTTATACTAGAGTGTGCTAACTGCTGTAAATTCTGAAGGGGGAAGAGGAAGGTAGACCATATCAAACCGACAGACCACCTGTTATGCCATTAAGATTCATTTACTTGCTGTAAAGTACCCCATCCAGGAACTGCTCCTGTGGGTTGATTGTTCTTTCTGGGAGAAACTCCATCCCTACTGCTAAAACTGGCCTTGGAGCTGCTCCTCATATCATCTCCCTCTTCTACTGCCCATTTTAGATTCCCTCACCCTCCATTACCACTTTTACTGGCCTAGATGGATTACTTGGTGGGATGGTCCAGATCCTGATCCTTTCCCAGGTCACCAAGCCTTCCCAGAATATGACTGTTGTACTTGTCCACCAGTCATCAAAATTGGACATAAGGGGCATGGTGGTACGTGCTTGTAATACTAGCAACTCAGGAAGCTGAGGCAGAAGGATCTCAGGTTCCAGGCCAACCTCAGCAACTTAGTGAGGCCCTAAGCAACTTAGAGAGACCCTGTCTCAAAATAGAAAATGAAGAGGTCTGGGGATGTGGTCCAGTGGTTGAGCACCCCTGGGTTCAATCCCTTATACCAAAAAAAAAAAAAAAAAAAAAATCATAATCTAAATCCAAATTCCAAGAGACACCTCAGAGACAATCATGTTCTTCCCTGCCTCCTACTACATGTCAGCAGCCTTATCTCTCCCAATGAATGGAGTCAATGACAACTAACAGATCGTGACTTCTGCCTGACTTTCTCTTCTCTTGGAACGGTCAAGGAGTCTAAGCTACTTGTCAACTCAAGGTGACCAGGCAGTCATGATGGCAAGAGTTAAATGGAATTCTTACTTTGTTTTCTGGTAGAAGCTTTCCCCTCTAAGAAGCAAACTTTGGCCTCATATAACCTTTAGGAAGAAGAAATTTCCCCAAATGGATCATATCAGGTGACAGTAATCAGAAAGGCTTCTCCTGGTCTAACACAGTCTGCCTATTGGAGATAAGCCACATAAGTCATCAATTTAGGATACATGATGCATCCTGGAGGATATACCTTACTTTCAAAGAGTATCATCTCCACTGGCACCTGAGCTCTGCCTGTGAAGAAGGTAGTTCCACGTCTTTATCCAGCCAGCATCTTCTGGGAGTTGTGATAGTGATAGGACCAGTTGACAGCATGATCACATATACACTACCATTTCTCCTTCACTGTAAAATGGGTCCCTTGGCTTGGTGCAGTGTCACACAGAATACCACATTGGTGAATCAGACTCTGCTAGCCTTTGTATAATTGTCCTTTCTCATAGAAGACCTGCTCAATGTCTTGCAAGTAGATTCCCCACATCCACCAAAGGTAAACTGATGGTATTAGGTGGAGGAAGAGTCACCTGTGCAACAACAGCAAATGACACAGGAGTCTGAGCTACTTGTCCAAACATCTTACTTGTGTCCTCTGGCACATGTGCTTGCACACAAAGTAAGGTGTCCCATCTTACTTTGGATTGCTCTTGGATCTTGGTGTGTCTGACAGAACTTGGCTCCCTGGTGGCCATGTTCTGCATCTACCAGGACCTGGTACCATACCAAGAGCTATTTTATGTGGTGAAGACAGTGTGGTCTTTCTCCAAATCCCTAGGGGTCTCTATTGTGAATGTCCTATTAGGAGAACAATACTTTCACCTCCTTAAGTTCCTCTAATATCATGAAGTCTGTCAGGTCCTATGGCCCAGGAAGCTGGGTTTCTTGGGCTTTGAACTTTTTGTACAACCACTTTCTGCCCTGGGTTCCACTCCAAGCTGAAAGTCATCCAGGTCAGTAGGTCAATGGATAAGAACTGTGTTCCCAAGTGAGACATACAGCCTCAAGAGACCTAAGAGGTGTTGTGCTTATTTCTTGGTGGTAAAGAATGGGAGACACAATAATTTGTCTTTTAGTTTAAAGAGGATGTCCCAGCATGCTCCAGACCACTGGATCTCTTAAAATTTCACTGATATGATGAGCACTGGAATATTTGTTGAGTTTCTCTCCCACTTTCTATTGTGTATGCATCTTATCAGTTTCTCCTGTATACTTGCCATTTCTTATTAATTCACAGTATGGTTATAAAAAAGGCATCATTTCAGTAACCAAGCCAGGCATGGTGGCACACACCTGTAATCCCAGTGGTTCCGGAGGCTAAGGCAGGAGGATTGCCAGTTTGAGGCCAGCCTCAGCAATTTAGCAAGGCCCTAAGCAATCTAGCAAGACCCTGTTTCAAAATTTAAAAGTTAAAAAGGGCTATGGATGTAGCTCAGTGGTTAGGTGCCCCTGGGTTCAATCCCTGGTACAAAATAAAAAAACAGTAACCTATAAGACATTCTATGAAATGTCTAGGTGGCCCTGATCCCCTTAGCCATTATTATAACAGAGAGTAAAGAGCTCATATAGCCCTAGGCCAAGTCATGAATGTATTCTGTTGCTCACCTCATGTGAATGTGAACTGCTTTGAGCCTCTTTCTTGTTAGGTAAGGGGAAAAAATGCCTTCAACAGATCAATGGCCACATACCCTGTTCCCACAGCCATGCTAATCTGTCGAGCAATGATACTACATCTGGAGAAGCATTGCAAATAGGCTCCCACTTGGTTGAGTTGCAGTTCACAGTCATCCTCCAGGACCCCTCTGGTTTTTATAGAGGTCAGACTGGAAAGCTAAATGAAGATATGATGAAAATAATAACCCCTGCATCCTTCAAGTCTTTAAAAATGGCACTCATTTCTACCATTTCCCTCCCCTTAGAATGCAATATTGGTGGGCAAAGACCACTTGGAAATTCCCATTCAAATAGCTCTTACCCAACATGCTAAGGGAAATAAAGTTATGATCCTGCCAACTATCAAGTCAATTCTAATTACACATTCAGGGAACAGGGAAACAATCACAGGACCCAATGGATCCACTATAAACCAAACTTAGTAAGACTATACTCATCCTTTTATTTCCTGGGTGTTGAAGTCAACTCAGACCCTGTGTCCCAAAGTCATTAAGTATTCTGTTCTCCACAAATTGTGGATACCCAAGTAAATGGTCATATATCTCTATGAGGAAGTATTGAAGAAAGTATTCTACTCTATAGTGGCTGTGGTTTTGCATGATCTTTTCTTCTGGAGACCTGACCTAACTTTCAGTTGATGGGCCCAGGTCTAAGTACTGGTTCCAGGAACCAGGCAAGGAATCATAACTTTCATTATGGTGACTGCCCTCAGTCTCCTGAGTATTCATCCTTAACTTCTTTGGGATATAGAGATTCTGCAGTACCCAATTTACTTTCCCAGTTATCTAGCCCTAGTTACCAGGCTTTACTATGTCCATAGCTCACTGTGGGTCAGGGCCCCCTCTGACTTTTGACCCTGCTCCTTATGGTCACTGTGCCTACTCTGTTTCTGATTATTAAGTAACATCACCTGGCCCCTCTTATTTGGGGATCCTACCGTCCCTCCTGCTATAAGGAAGTAAAATTCTGTAACAGAATCTCCTATATTGTTAGTCCTAGCCCACAGAGGACAGTCACCACTGAGCTTCTTTGTGACACTGGAAACAAGGATATGGTCCTTATCACTTTGGTAAATGTGGTAGGAAATAGTGGGGGGACTCCTTGGTCTCTCTCAAGAGGTAGGCAGTAGTGGGATTGCCAGGCATGCATGGCAGATTCCTTCTAGCATACCCACTTCTGTAAGGCTTTTGAACTATTCTCACACTGACAGCCATGGATTTCTAGAACTTCCACTTCACTTAGTATTTAGACCTTCATTTCTCCAAGCTCTCAAGAGTCACTCTAGCAGCAGTCTGCCAGGGTCCTTGTCATGTGGTTAAATCCTGAATAAAATGCTGCCATAACCTAATTAGAATAAGTTATACTCCATGCATGTATAAAATATACTCTACTGTCATGCATATCTAAAATGAACAAATAAAAAAGAAAAAAAATGAACGCTCCCATAGCAAAACAAAAATGAAAAACAAAATTCTCATTATGTTTATGTTTTACAACCTTTGATCTGGCACCCTCAGAATGTAGCCCCACAAATACTCCCCAGCTCCTGAGATGCATGTGGTCATGCAACTCACTTGGAATAGACTCCCTTGCCTCCTTGGCAGGCCCAATGCTGCTATGACCAGATTAAGTTGTGACTTGTCCCTAGTTACTAGGCCAGTGTCCAGGAAGGAAAGGACAGTTAAATCCTGTGGGGTATTCACTTTCTCTGGCAAGACACAGGCACCTACACCATCTTCCAGCAAGGAGGGAATGTCAGTCTTTAACAGGGAAAGGGATATTTCTGCAGGTCCAGATGGTTCTGAGAAACCTGAGGATTCAATATTTTTTAGTGTATCAACCCAAATGCCTCCACTCCAAGTCTCAAGGCCCATTTGTTTCCAATTAGCATGATTATTCCTGATTTTTAACATGACTCACTGGGATTGAGACTTCTCTGTAACTCTGCTATCCTGACATTCAAGCAACAGGCCTAATCCTTACCTCTTTCTGGCCTAAATTTAGGCAATAAGATTCTCTTTTAATGCTTCCAAGGTAGCCCTTAGTATTGGTGACTAATTACCCTCAGTCTTTCCTTTCCTTCTTCAAGACATCAACAGTTGTTTCCTTAGTCCTTGTAATTACTACTGCCCCCAAACTCCCCAAGTACCTGAGATATTATATCTGCCAGAATATTTCCTTCCATCAGTAGCCCACCCTGCCCCACCACCAGGAACAATTCTAACAAATGGAACCACGTTCTGTTAGTACTTCACCTATCACCAGAGTCAGGATCCTCATTGTATGTTAGCTGGTGGATGATCCAGTTCCCAGATCCCATTTTAATATCTATTTCCTGGCATCTCTGCCCATATCCTGTATTGTAGGTCCAGGAAACAGACTTTGCAATGGAGGTTTGCTTATAGGTGACTTATTGGGAAATGAATTTAAGAGAGAATGAAGGAATCAGGGTTGATTCAAAGTTGACATTGAACCACAATGTTGCTGTAACAGGAGCCTTAGCCAATACCACAGAGTGCCAGAGCTAGAATGATCTTCGGAGATGTCCCACATTGAGACATCAGATCCTTATAGAATACATTGCTCAGGCATTGGATAATTGGGTGTCTCTGAGAAGGAGCCACAACCGTGGGTGAGACAGATCCCTTCCATTGCAGGCAATGCCGGAGGAGGGTCTGTCATGGCCCATCAGCAGCAACACTTCCAGCAGCAGGGGAGACAAGTGCCTTTGTCCCCAGAGGGATCTGGGTCATTTGCAATAACATTTCACAACAACCCTCAAATCAGTAAAATTATGAAGGTTATAAAACTATGGCCAGTGCCCCCACACAAGCAACAGCATGCAACAAACCTGACAAAGAGAATTTTGCTCACAGAATTGACTCATGTGGACCACTGCTTCATGGATACACTGGTCATAGGAAAGCGGGTAGGAAGACAGTGAGTATACCTCACTTTTTTTTCTAGACCACCATAGAAAATGTTTCCCACCACCAAATTCATATGTTGGAACCTAATCCCCAGTGTGATAGTTTTAGACATGGGGCCTCTGGGAGGTGAACAGACTGTGAGGTGGAGCCAGCATGAATGGAATTAGTGCCCTCATAAAAAGAGACCCAAGAGTGCTACCTCACACCTTCAACCATGTGCGGACCCAGCAAACAAAACCATCAGGGAGCAGACCCTCACCCAGTGCCAATTCTGCAGACGCCTTGATCTTGGACTCCCCGGTCCTCAGAATTGCTGATGTTTCTTTATGCCACCTGGTCCATAGTATTTTTATTTCAGCAGCTGAATGGACTAAGATGTGTGCAAAGCACATCTGTCCATGGAAACAATGCTCTATCCCCGGTGCTCGCCTCAAACCATCACCTGAAATAGAGTGACCAAATATTTACCTGAACTTTGCAAGGCATTCTTGGACTAGGTCCTTCTGCCCAACCACCCATCAACATGGCAGGCTAGGGAATGAGGAGTGTAGTTGGAGAAAAGAGTTGTTGAGTGAGTGAGCCATACATACACACACACACCTATATTCAACAGCAGAAGTGGGAGAAGGGGATGTCCAGGAAATAGGAAGAGAGAATTATATTTGCTAAGTACCCTTTATGTGACAATCACTCTAACTAGGCCCATTAAACAGATTAGTTCACTCAAACCTCGCAACCCTGTTAGGAAGGCATTACCTCTCTGAGGGAGAGAACACCAAGGCTCGGAATAGTTAATGTCTTAGCCAGGGTCACACAGCTACTAAGTAGAAAAGTTTGTATTTCAAGGCAGATCTACCTTCATGCAAAATTCTCCCAAACATATATACTCTACATAGATTACTACTGCCTCATCTTCTCCTCCTACCTGGGCTCCAAAGAGACCACACTGAGCCACCTTGGATACACTGCTGTCCATTGCTGCCACTTCCACTATTTTTTCTGCTTTTAAAGGAGGGATTTGCCATTTGTTATCCAATTATATTTGTCACAAGAAAAGACTAAGAGCTCCACAAAAGCCCAAACTAGACTTTAATAACTATAGCACAATAGCCAGAATGTTCTAATATCATAGACCAGAGTGTTCAGATACTGGGGACTTGAAGAGCCATGGCTCCATGACCTCACATAGTTTTCCAGATAACAGAAGGGTTTATTTCTGGAAGAAATAAACTTTTTATTAAACTTCCTACAATTTCTACCCAGACTTTCCTATATCCTTAAATAGGAGTGATAAATTATAGAGCACTAACAAATGTTTATTTTATAGTAACGACTCCCGGATTGCTGAGCTGAACGGTCCCCGGCCGCTGTGCTGCTGCGGTTCCTGGGTTAGCCCTTTGGAGGTTTCCTGCCTCCTGCTCTACGCAGGTCACCTCTCACTGCCATCAGCATGATCTGTCTACCTCAGCCTTAATGTGTTATTTCTAAAAACGCACGTCTGGAAACAAAACATACAGGCTTGTGAGAATTACACATTAAATAACTATAACTAGATTCTAAGCCAGAGGGTCCCTCCTTGACACATCTAGGAAAGGTCAACACTTTGTTCATTTGAGAATCATGATCAAACACCTACTACGTGCTACTCTGTGTTGGGGTACAACAGAAAACAACAAACCAAAAAAGGAAAGAGGCCTTCTTCCTTCATTGTATCAAGATCAGAAGCACTGGAACACTCTTCTCCATATGCAAAGGCCATTTTTGCTCCCTTTCCCAGTTCCTGTGGTTCCCCTGGGTAAGACTGGCAAACAGTTGAATTCCCCACAGGCAAGGTACCATCCTGTCAGTGGTAAAGACACCCTTTTGTACAGTACTGTCAGTAAACAAAGATGGTAAGAACCATTAGTTCTATAATTCCAGTACACTGAGGATTAAATAGGTCTTGGTAGGCCAATCTTGGAAGCTGGCCACCATCTGCACCTCTGTTTCTATAGGAAAATATTTTCCAAGTTCCAGACAACTGACTTGGAAATGCCCTTTTGGAACAGAACTCATTTGTAAGTTTAGAACCCCTTCTACTTCTCTATAAAGGCATCAAATAACTAGGGCATACTTTGACCCAAGGGTTAGAAATGAAAATATCTGGGTATTTAGCCAGCAACCCCAATTGCTAGAATGGATGCCTTGGGCAATTCACTGAAACTCTGTGAACTTCAGTTCCAACACATATATATTGGGTTTCACTAAGGCTATTAAATACACAGGAGTTCTGCTGTTTGAAGAGCAATATTTTAAAAACTCAATAAGTCAGATGATCTGGCTTGTGCCTCTCTCTGACCCCAGTTACTTGGGAGGCTGAGGCAGGAAGATTGCAAGTGTGAGGCCAGCCAGAGCAACTTAGTGAGACCCTGTCTCAAAATAAAAAATGAAAAGGGCTGGAGATGCAGTTCAGTGGTAAAGCACCCCGGATTCAATCCTCAGTACCACAAAAATAATAATAATAAATATTTCTCAAATGAATGAATAGCTAAATGAATGAAATAAGTGAATGAGGAAACTTCACTTACATTCTCAATACACCTTGAGTGGTGCCCAAAAATGAAGAACATTTCCTGGAAGCTCATTTCTTTCTGAGGATTCTGACCCAAAGTCTAAACATTTGGGAAAGAAAGAATTCTTGTCCTCACTCCTGGGGATCCCAACTGAGAATCTGAGCTTCGGGTAGAATCCCAAAGAGCTGTTTGGACAAGTTAATCTGGTAGATTACAGGGCTGGAAATGGCCACAAATGACTAAGTAGCATGGACTTATTTGGTCAAAGGAACAGAATGTGGTACTTGGGGGTGGGGGGAATCAAACCAAAAAAAAAAAAAAAAAAAATAGCTTCATACATAATCACTCCCTCCCTCCCCAGGGTCAGGGTGGGTTTCATTCTAGACCTACGAAGGAGACAGTCTTACCCTGACTTCCGCAGAGGCATGGGACAGCCCTGTCGGGGCATGGCTCTGCTCTTTGTATTTCTACTGAAGCAAGCCTGGATCTCAAGGTCATATTCTGCCCTGGAATGATCTTTCTCCCACCTCCTCCTTCTTCAGGACCCCACCCCTCACCCCTGCCCACCCTCCTCCCAAGAAGGATGGCTTCAGAGAAAGGCAGGCACATCGAGGTCTTTCTTTGTGAGGACAACATTAATGGGAAACTCAGAGAAGAAAGTCCAGGAGACCAGGGGAGCTGTCACCACAAGGACTGGGAAGGAAGATTTATGTCAAGGACCAGGATGTGAACATTCCCATGAATTATCCCTTTGTGCCAAGGTAAATTGGATGGGGAAGAAACGGTGTCAAGGAGGTGGAGGCTGTGCTTGGCTGCGATCCTCACTGCACCTGGGGAAGGAGGCCCTCCCTTAAATTCTCGTAACTTACACAACTACCCAGACCCGATGACTCTTCCAGGCTTTCCCACATAAGAATAACTAACATGGGCTGAGTACTCTTATGCCTGGCATCTTAATTGTGTTGACTCATTTAACCCTTATGAAACCCTGTGGGGTCAGTGCTATAACTCTCTCCCACTTCAGAGAAGAATAAATTGAGGCATGAAGAGGTTAAGTAACACACAGCTCAGAGTGGCGAAGAAGAGATGTGCATGTACTCTTCCCCAAGATGCCATTCCTATAGTGTTCCCATGAGAAAGATATAGGAAGCCATGAAATCACCGAGAATAACTGTGTTAGTCAACTTTCCATCACTGTAACAAATACCTGAGATAGTCAAGTTATAAACAAAAAAGGTTTATTTTGGCTCAGTTTTGCAGCCTCCAAACCAGACCTTGTTGACCCCAATGTTTTGACCTATGGTGAGGCAGTATATCATAGTGCAAGCTGGTTGCAAAGAAAAGCCACTCATCTCATGGCCAGGAAAAAAAAAATGAAGAGGAAGGGGTTGGGTTAGCCTAGACCCTTCAAGGACATGACCCCAATAATCTAAAAGTCTCCCACTATGCCCTGCCCCTTAAAGATCTACCACCTCTCAACAGCACCACCCTGGGGACCAAACCTTGAAAACATGGGCCTCAGGGGGACATTCAAGATCCAAACTATAGCAATGATACATCCCCTCACTCCTTAGAGAAGGACATTGGCAAGCTCCCCACGTGACATCTGCCAGCACTCAAGAATAAGACTATGGGGACTTTTGCAAACTAGAAAGTGCCCTTCTTGGGCACAAGAGAGATACAATACCTGCTATAAGTTCTTAATGGCTTCAAGGAGGACCAAGAATAAGGGAACTCAAGAGGTCTGACTGATTTTTGTTTCAAACATTTCAGGGGTAACCACTGCACAAATTGCAGGGTAGTTTCTTCCATATTTTTCCATGCATCCATAAATATAACCACAGATTCATAGAGATATATTTTTACATCCTGCCTTATTCACTTCACATTACCCTCATTACAATTTTCCCTCTTTCTGGGAGGTGATAGAGTGTAGCGGTTAAGACCATCACTTGGACCATCAGAAAGCTCAGGTTCAAATCTTGGCTCTAACACTCTGTGACCTATCAATTCCCTCGACTTTAGATCTTTCTTCATTATCAATTTTTTTCAGCTTTATTGAGGTATGGTTGACAGATTTCATTGGTAAAAAAGTGAAACAAAAAAACCTCTGAAAACTGATAAATAAAGAGGACAGATTATGAGAGGGGAGGCCAGTATGGGACCAGAACTATGAGGTTAACTTCTATATCCCCAAGGGAGCCCTCCAGCTCCAGAGCCTGGACAAACCTCCATCTTCCAGGTAAAAGGTCAGGCACTGTGGAGGCTAGCCTGGAGACCACTGACTTGGATTCACACCAAGAGGAGTCTGAATGCCTCCCATTCCCACCAGGGTCCTCGGCAACTTGCAACAGGCTTTGGTGTTTCCATTTGCTCTTGTGTCCATTTGAGGACATTTATCACCTTGCAACAGGGCCGTATCTCCACCAAAGCTGGCCTACTTTTATAAGTGTGAGTTTTATTCCATTGGATGGGGACTAACTCTTCCTTTACATGACAGAGAACAAATTCAGCCAGGGGCTCCCAGCCCCTGAGCCCCGGCTAGGTCTTGGCCATGATGAGATGCGTGTTTGTGTGTTTTTGTGATCACTTGGCCTAAGAAGCATGGTACACCCTGCACCCCATGTACAATCCCACAAGGCAGAGAGTACAGGCTGGGTATGAGGGGCAGGCTGCACACCCAGCACCCCCACCACGACACGTCCCCTCCTCTTACCAGCAAATCACATCAGCATCAGATGCCGGCAAAGGAAGTTACGAGGTCTCCAGGGGACCACAGAGTTGTCCAAAGCAGTCTGAAAGGAACTGGGGATGTGAAGAAAGACAGGGACCCTGAGGGGAGGCGGGAAGGGGCAGGCAGAAGAGAGGTGCCAATGCACTAAGCACGGCGTGTGTGTGACCCTCGACCCACATTGATTTCCTCCCAGAAGCCTGACTCCAGCTCAGACGTCCACATGCTCCATATCAAAGTTCTCAATAACATGGACTTCCTGCCAGAGCTCAGATCTGCCTCCTTTGCTGGCCTGAGGGCTTTGGGAGTCAAAGGGTGCCCGGCAAGGAAAGAGACAGAGGGTGAGTGTGTAAACCTGGTGAAGCTTCCCTGAGAGCCACAGCCTCCCCACGTAAAGGCTCCAGCCCTCCCACCCGCCTGCCTCTCTAGCCTCTTCCCACCCCTCTCCCCAGGAGCAGAAGGCACACTGGCCACTTGCTGGTGGGACTGGTTCTACAGGAATCTGTGAAATGTCAGTCCCTGTAGGGTGGGATTTCTCTCCCTTTTTTTTTTCTTTTCCCACGCTCCCCCCACCTTTTTTTTCTTTTTCCCCAGAAACAGGGCCTGTGCCTCCACACCTCCATTACACATATTGGTTCTGACAGTTCAAATTAATATGTCAGATGCTGCGATCCTCGCTGGCGACAGGCCTTTTGACCCTATCAGCGCAATCTGCTTCCCTGATTGAAAATCTCTGTGCCTCAAATTGATTCAGAGTTTTATAAACATCCTGCAGCCACAATCCAAGAAAGCCACCGAGGAAACGCCTGGGAGAGCTGCCTCTGCCTGGCCCTGCCCCCGCCCCTCTGAGCAGTGGGCAGGATGTGCAAAGGGGTTAAAGAAAGGTCCACCCTTGCCCAAGAGTCTCGGGAACCCCTGAATCATCTGTGCTCCCCCACCCACACACACCCTGTCTGTATTTGAAAGTGTTGTTGGAAAGATCCAGTGAGAAGGTACCTGATTAGGCAGTAGAAGGCCTGGGTTGTCCAGCTCTGCCACCCACTTCCTGTGTGACCTTGGAAAAGTTCCTTAACCTCTCTGAAACTTAAGTTTTCTCTTAATAAAATGAGGATAATCATAACCATTCACAGTAACACAACAGGATTACTGTAAGGAGGGAATGAGACAAGGCATTCTGAGAGCTCTGGTGAACCACAGAAATAATGAACTGTAATAATACACTGAGGAGATGGATAAGACAAAATTGGTAAAATGTTGATAATCATAGATGCTGGAAGATGGATACATGGGGATCCACTATGCTCCGTGCTCACCTCTCTAATTTTGTGTGTTTGAAAATTTCCACACTACATTTTTTAAACAATACACATCAACTCATAAAGTTCTTAAGTCTTTCACGTATGCGTGTGTGCATGTGTGTGTGTGTGTGTGTGTGTGTGTGTGTGTGTGTGTGTGTGCACATGTGTGAACAAACCCACACACAAGGGAGTGGGGAAGGAGCAGAGCTCTTTGCTTGGGGATTGTCTCTCTGGGAGTTTAGTCCATGCAGCTGCCTCCACCTGCCCCTAGCAGCCTTCCCGGGTCTGATGCCTGCCACTTAGCAGAGAAAATGATGTCATTTTACCATTTACCTGCTGTCTCCTGAGTAGCACCGTGAGCTCTTGGAGTGCGGGGATGGGAACGTGTTGTAGTGACCTCAGTCCCTGATACTCAGCATAGCACACACTGTGGATTAAACAGCAAATCCCCTCCTAGAACTACTCAACCTCTCCCTCCCTTCAGTTGACCAGGATGCTTCCAGCACCTTCCCTCTGTTACCTTCCTAGAAATGCAGCCTCTGGTGTATGGCTACCCCTCGTCAGCCTGAGTTGGTGCAGAGTTAACGGAGGAGACCAGCATCTTTACTAAGACTCCTCAGAAGGACAGGGGAGGCTTTCCAGACCCCATTGTGCTGTGCACACCCAGGAGATTCTGATGGGCTTACACACTGGGAGCATCTCTGCCCGACCCCAACATCAGGACCACTCATCTGCTTCCCAGCCTCTCCAGAGCAGGTTCCCACAGCTGCAAGAAGGGGAGGCTCTAGGATGCTGGCAATTCTACTCTCCCCACATTGACAGTATGACAGAAAGAACACCAAATTCCTTCCTAATGTCTCCACAGTTAGCCAAGTACAGTGGTACCTGTCTATAAACCCAGCTCCTCTGGAGGCTGAGGCAGGAGGATCACAAGTTCAAAGTTCACATGGCTGGTGAATTGAGATCTGATAGGAAACCTTCCTGCACTGAGGAAACTCTACCAATGGACAGTATTCCTCTGCCAATTCAGCTCTGCAGGTTCAGCTCATTGTACTTGACAAAGATAGCTCCGTTTTCTTGAGGGAGGCAAGTTTTCCTCCGCCTCCAGGGCTGGTGGTGGGAAGAGGTGCAGGAGGAACCTGGTTACAGTGGCCTCACCTCCCTGTCTCTGATGCTCTTCATCCAGCAGCAGTGGCGTGGCTGCCGCTAGTTTTGTGGACACCCCTGCACAATCTCCGTTTGTTTCTTCACCACAGAAGTCACTCTGCTTTGTCTAGCCATGAGCCCCACCACTGTGTTTTCTGTTTGTTTATTTTTATTTTAAGACAGGGTCTTAAGGACCCAGGCTGGCCTTGAACAACGCAGTGAGCCTGGGCAACACAGTGAGACCCTGTCCAAAAAGAAAACAAACTTCTCTGGGACCCAAGGGTAACCACCATTCCCCTTGCTACAGTTTCAACCTGGAACATTCCCAAAGGCCCATGTATTAAAGACTTGGTCCCCAGCTTGTTGCTATTGGGAGTTGGTAGAACTTTAAGAGGTAAGGCCCAGTGGGGTGGTCTTTAAGTGATCAGGGGGGATTGCCCTGGAAGGGAATTGTGGGAGCCTGGTCTCTTTCCCTGTCTCTTTCACTTCCCAGTCATGAGGTGAGAGGTTTTGCTCCACCACACGCTCCAGTCACACCACTATGAACCACAGGCCCAAAAGCTAGAAATCAACCAATTATGGACCAAAAACTCCAAAACTGAGACAGAATAAACTTTTCTCTTCATAAAGTGATAATCTCAGGTGTTTGTTATAGTGATGGGAAGCTGACTATGCTTTCAAGAAAGTACCTTGGTATCTGGTACTTTCAAGAAAGTTCCAGCTTGGGGGTGCACGCCTGTAATCCCAGCTACTTGGGAGGCTGAGGCAGGAAGAATCACAAGTTCAAGGCCAGCCTGGGTCCTTAAGGGCTTCGCATTGGGCCCCATGATCCATCTGCAGCCTTGGGGAACACTTAGCAATCTCAGCTCCTCAGGGCAAGGCCAATGGTCATAATGACTTGAGTCAGCACCTCACTGAAAGCAGGCAACTCCCTCCCACTGGCCAGCTCCCTGGGCCTCTGGAGAAATAAGAGCTGAACACAGCCACCTCCCCCCTTTCTTCCCTACCCCTCTACTCCCCACCATTGTCACAAATCAAAATGTTTTCTGGCCAGCCTCCTCAAGCATGAGAGAAAATACTCACTCCCTGCAAGTGGCCTCTAAACAGACAACGATAAACAGATAGGACATTTGTGTCTTCAAATTCCTTTTGTCTAGAGAGCTCTTGATTTCCAGCACTAGCGACCTGGTCCCTGGTGTGTTGGGTCCAGGGTAACACTTGGCCTTGGGCTCAGATTCTGGCTCCTCCATTAACCAGCTATGTGACCCGGGGTAAGCTCCTTAACCTTTCTGTGCCTCAGTGTCCTCATCTGCAAAGCAGGAATCATGATTGTATTGACTCCATGGGACTGCTTAGAGGAATCGCTCAGCTGGATTCTCTGAAGCACTTAGAGCAGCATGCAACACATAATAAACAAGTGTTCTTGCATGTTAGCTGCCATCTTCATGGTCACTGTTCGCTAGGAACCCTTGTTTCTGGCTCACTAAAAGCTGATCTTTTTTCTTCTCTTCATCCACAAGCAGCTTGCTCACGACTTCCTTCACCAAGCCCTCGATTCTCAAAATCCAAACTATGTTTCAAAACTAAAATAGGCTGTTTCTTCTCACACTCCCTTCCTCAGGCCAGATTCTCGCTCATTCATGGCACCTTGTGACCCCTCAAAACATTGCATTTTTTCCCCTGTGCAACCAACAGGATCTCCTTTGTTCATCCATGAGCTTGTATTGATAATGGCTGCCAGTTTGCTAAGTTCTTTTACTTACAAAAAACTATTAATCCCTTATGAAGGCTGGGAAATGGTTAGGGATTGGCCTGTGGCCCTTCCTTTCCCACTAGCAGTTTGAAAATGACAGAGCCAAAGTCAGGCTCCTGGCCTATCTGATCCCAGGTCCTCTCTGAACATCACCTGCACCCAGGAGACGCAAGAAATTACACACCTGAGAAAGAACTGAGGGGAAATGGGTGCTGGAGAGACTGCCCTCTCCAGTTGCAGGCAGGTGCATCATAAAACATCTTTGCCTGCAGAGGAGGATTATTATACGATAATTTCTTTCTTAGTAAGGAAAAAAATTAGAACACTCTAGGACTTTGGGCAAGTCACCTTCTTCTGAGTAAAAGATTAGACCAGTTGAGTATTAACTTCCCTTCCTGCTCTCAAGTTTTCAGATTCTAAGACAATGACTCTCCTAACCTCTAGAACTGATAAGAAGTTTCTGGATCTAGGACATAGTAGGTGTTCATCTTTAAAAAAAAAAAAAAAAAAAAAATGGAAACAGCAATACTTACCTCACCCAGCTAAGCTGCAGAAGAAGTGAAGTAAAATATGGATGTCTCTTTGCACAATCCATAAACACCAGATATTAAACTTATATTCTTTCTCATTCTTCACAGCCCTCTTCCTTTATGGATTCTGCCAAAATGACCATGGTCCATACTTTTCCCTTATTATTATCTTTGCTTAGGGATTTTTTTTCTTATATGTTAGGGTTGGGAAGATTTAAATGAATGTTTAAATTTTAAAAACATGGAGCAAAAATGTTAGAATTATGTGTTATATGTTCCAAGAAATTATAATATTAACCACATTATATTATTATATATTATATTATGTGCATGTACAAATACATAAAAACATATCCCACTCACCATTATGTACAATTATCATACGTCAATAAAAATATGGAAAAAGGAAAATAAAGAAGTTATGATGATAATGGTACCTACCTTAGAAGCCATTGTTATGAGGATTAAATGAATTAATATGTAAAGTAATTAAAACAGCACTGGGCACATGTCAAGTATAAGTGAGTATTGGCTATTTCTATCATCATCACCATATGCTAGAAACCAGTGACAAATGGCTGCCTCTGGGAGAGTGGAATATGACAGGGGACAGGGATGGGAGCAATTTTCCTCTTTCCTTTTCCATAAAGAAAAGAAAAATCATATTCCTTTATGCCTTTTACCTTTAAATAACTTGGATATATTACCTATCAAAATTAAATGTTATGAAATTGCAAAAGAATGATAAGCCAGCACATGCAGAGTCCTGATTTTGTGATGGTCACTTAGCTCTTAGTTCTTTCCAGCCTGGACCTGTCCCTAGGTCCCAGCCCTTCATCTCCATTACCATGTTGGTGATGCTATCAGCCAAGCAACTGACCCAGCACGGTGCCAAGTAACCCCATCCAGCAAGTAATTTAACCTTCACATCAACCTTGGGAGCGAGGGAGTATTACTTCCCTCTTCTTTTATTACTGGTTCTTCTTAGTTATACATGACAGTAGAATCCATTTTGATAAAATTATACAAGCATGGAATAGATCTTATTCACGAGAACCCAAGCCAAGACCTTACAGACAGTGATTGACAGAGGAGGGATCCTACCAGATATGTCTGGCTCCTGAAGCTGCATGCAGACCATGAGCCATCACTGCTCCAAGCCCTCTTGCCCCCACTCCACTCCCGCACAGCCAGCTGGGCAAAATCTGGCCCCTCAAACAACACCATATTTCTAAAGAAGAGAGCCTATGTCACCCCTCTTTATATTTTTCATACCCCATTCCACCCCCCACAAAAAAATAACCATAACTTTTCTAGCCCTGAGCAAGAATAAGCATATAACTTTCCTACATTCATATAAGAATACACCACCAGTAAAACTCCACATCATGTACAACTGCAAGAATGGGATCTTAATTAGAACAAATAATACTCCATACATGTATAATATGTCAAAATATACTCTACTGTCATATATATCTAAAAATAACAAATAAAAAAAGAAGAGTCACGTTGTTAAATATTGACTGAATTAAATCAAATGTGTCAAAAATGCATACCTATAATCCCAGTGGTTTAGGGAGGCTGAGGCAGGAGGATTGCAAGTTCAAAGTCAGCACCAATGATTTAGTGAGGCTCTCAGCAACTTAGTGAGACCCTGTCTCAAAATAAAAAATAAAAAAAGGTCAGGGATGTAGCTCAGTGTTAAAGCACCCCTGGGTTCAATTCAATCCCTGGTACAAAAAACAAATAAATACATACATACATAAATAAATAAATTTGTGTGTATGTGTGGGGTCAGGTCACAGATCACGGTCTTCACCATCATTGTCATCATTACAGGCATATATTTCATGAGGCACCTACATCATGGTTGGTTCTAGAAGAAATCCATGCATATAAAATTCTGGCAGATCTAGAATGAGCTTCTAGATAACACATCCATGCACCCCATAATGATGTTGCAGTCAGTGATGGTTAGCACATACAATACTGGTTATGAAAGAGTAAAAAATTCCATCATAGCCACTGTGACATTATAGCTCAACATACGTCCCTTCGGTGTTTGTGGTGAAGCTGGCATAACAAACCTACTGCACTGCCAGTTATATAAAAGCATAGCACTTAAAATTATGCACAGTAATATGATAATAAAAAGCTGTTACTGGGTTATGTATTTACTAAACTACTTTTTAATTGTTATTAAGTTTTGCTGCAAAAGAGTGTGCCATGTTATACCAACAGCAGCTTCATGCATCTCATGTTTACAGCGTCTCTTGAAGGGCCACATGGAGTGACTGACCTCTTTCACCTACACCTGAGTATACTCTATGATGTTCACACAACAAAATCACCTAATGGCTCAGTTCTCAGAACACATCAGGTCATTAAGGGACACAGGACTGTGCTTCAGGGAAGGGAAGGGGGCAGGAATTTACTACACAACTCTGGAAATTTTGCAAAACTGTCTTCTCTCCCCTCCCCTCCCACACACACCCATGTATATCATGAAACATCCTCAGTCCAGATAAGGTGTTTCAGCCATAAATCTATCATGGTGGGGCAAGAGGTTTTATTTAGCAATTACAGAGCTGTTATTGCTCAATTATCAATCCAAGGAGGGAGTGATCAGCTCACCATCTCCCTTATCTTGAGGCTCTGGTTGAGACACCTGTCAGAACTAAAGCCAGACAGCTGCCTTTCGGGTTTGTTATCTTAAAGGCCCTACTGAGATGGGGCTGGCCCCAGGGCAAGGCAAGGCACCTCCAGACAAACTGGGAGTGGACGCCCTCCTCAGATGGGAGTGGTTGTAGGTGGCTCCCAGGAGTGCCTCCTAGTTGCAGAGGATTCTCCTTCACATCCTTAATTCTTGGAAGAGGGAGCCAGCCCCTAAGCCAGGAATCTGGTCCTTTCCAGGCAACCCAGGGTCGGAAGCATTTTGCTCCTAGAGGTTCTTTACAGAAAGGGGGTCAGTGTTCCAAATGACAGAATCAGAGTCATTATCATGGGAACTAACTGGTGCATATCACTGTAAAGTTTACCAAAGGTCTGCTATCCATCATCTCATTTGTTATTGTTCCACAACAATCCAAAGAGGTCAGCAGGGCAAGTGTCTGACCCTGTTTTTCAGATGCATCACAATGAGATAAAGTGACTTGTATGAGATCACACAATTGGTTAATGACATATATTGTGGGACCATCAGAAATTGCCAGTAAAGATGGGAAACCACAGGTCTTCTTTGAACTTCAGAAGACCAAGGCAAATTTTGACCTGTACTTTGACCTGGCAAAGTTCCCAGAGGAGTCAGCCAGCAAATCCATAAGTCCCTCATGGCCTTGGGGGAGGAACAGGGTAATAGCCCTGCCTTAGTCCTTCCTTATCATCCTTTGCTGTCTGCCTTCCAGAATCCAAGGATCAGCTGGGCAGCTCAGTAACATTTCAAATGACCACCAGCAGAGGGACCAAATGGGGAGTACAATGTCACCTGCCACCCAGCCCAGGCTGTACTTGCCCAACTGAGAGGCACAGTGCTGTCACTCTCCTTCTCCCCAGGTAGACAAGGATTCTCACTCTCTCCTCCAGACTGAGACCCCACAGGTTCATGTCTGCCCTCACCTGGCCCCAGGCTCCAGGCCCCTTCTCCTGAGTCTCCAAAGTCAGCAGGACATTTGCCTGTGGGTGCCTTGCCTCCTTGCAATCTGCAAGCCTTAATTCAGAAGTGTCCTCTTCCTCTGAAGGCCGCACATCTGCACCCACCCCAAGCTCAGATAGTTAGGAAATTCTGTTCCCTCTCTGCATGTCCATCTAGCAGGTCCCATCAATACATTTTTAGCCGAATCCCATTGTGTTCTACCAACATTCAAAGTGACTTACAGAAAGAGCATTGTGGTTCTCTCAACAAGCAAAAGCAGGGAGGCCAGGAGGTCTCTTCTCCTCCTTGTCTGTGGCCCCAACTCTGTACTTGATCACTACAAGATGGGAATGGTGTCTCTCTTCCCCACTACCCTGCACAGAGTGCAGTAGGGGCTCATAAACTCTCTATCCTCCCAGCACTTGGAATTTGCGGTTCTAAATACCAGTCTGCTTTCTAGTGTTCCCCAAATATGAGGAAAGCAACCAGAAAACAAACAGAAGGGACAAGTGTTTTGTTTAGGAACCACCTTCACTCTGTCTGACTGCTTTCCATTTTTAAACCTGTCTGCTGGTTTTCCATTTTTAAACCAATCTGACTCCATCCATCCACCCAAACTTGCTTCCTGACAGGTCCTGACAAACAAAATCTGAACTGTGGACCTGTAGATCTTGGTCCAGGTCAGTTAATTCAAGAAACAGTGTATAGCCCTTCTTGCCCAACAGAGGAGGCAAGTGGCATAAATTTAAGGGGTGGAAATCATAAGTACCTGCATTGCCTCTCTTCTCACCAGTGTGAGAAATTCCATTGACAGGGAAAAAGGCCCAGCTTCATATAACTAGGGATGAGGCTTCAAAATCAAATACACCCGAGGGCTGGGGATGTAGCTCAGAGGTAGAGTGCTTGCCCAGCATGTTTGAGGCCTTGGGGGAGGCAAAGAAGCAGTGGGGGGAGGAAAGAAGCAACACCTGTGAGAACTAAATGTTTACTTCATACTGAAGTGTAAATAACTGCTAGCAGGTACTCTCCTGAGGGCTAATTGATGAGGATGTCCCTCACAGGAAGAGAAGAGTATCTAGGGTCTTGGTGGTCTGAGCTCAGAGATTTCATCCCAGCTCTGTATATAATTTATCTGGTGTCTTTTAGGAAGGTTGTCCTACGTATTTCTTTGAGTCTACAAAGTTATAGAATGGGACAATTCAACTAGATGGTCTCTAAGATCCTTTTAAGATCTGGCAAGCTGTGATTCAATTATTTCAGTTTTGCTTCCAGCCTATTCAGTTTTGTATTCTTCATCTAGCACAGTGCTTATAACAAGTGTTTATCATGAACACTCCTAAAAATTGCCATTGTTCAGAGCCTGAGTCAAACAGTACCTCCCAGGTAGATTTATTAATCAAGGTCATCACAACCTCCTAGGAGTAGAGAAAGAAACAGACAATGAACTCCTATTTACAGTCACACATCACTTACTGCAGGAGGCACACGTTTGGAACATCAATTTTGCATTGCGTGGACATTAGGGGTGTACCTACATAAACGAAGCTGGCTACATCGCCAGGCAGATGGGACCATCGTCATACACATAGTCCATGGTTGGCCAAAATGTCTCTATGAGCCAAATAACTTGCACTCCTTTGGAGCAGCAAGAATTGAGGGTTAATTAGACAGGAAATGAACCCCTACAATGGCATAGATAAAATCACAGTGGTCCCTCAGATTTGTACCACAATTAACCACTGGCCATCCTCTTTCCTATCCATTATCCACTTGGATCCTCCTTAAAACTGTGTGCAATAGGACAAGAACAATCATCCCCCATTTTACAGACTGAGAAACCAAGTCTCAGAGGAACAGTAGCAAGTCAGTGGCAGCCAGGATTCAAACTCAGATCAGGTGATTTATCATGTTCCATGTCACCCGCCCCTCTGGTTCCAGACCCATAAATGACCCAGTAAAAGGCACAGGGAGACATCCTGGAGGAAAACCTCAGCCCAAGCAAAGGCGGGCAGGCCAAAGTAACCCTGTTAGCTCTGTCTCCACGCTTCAACCTCTCTGCCTGGGAACAGAAACCATCCTGCCCCCCGATTTTCACTGTTCCTCCCTGCACTACCTTGGCTGGGACAGTACCTCCCTTCATGGCCATGGCTGCAGCAAGGTGGACAGCTCCTGACAGCCTCTTGCCCCTTGAGCTCTGTCCTTTCGAGGCCAAGTTTACTCAGGGGTCAATGCAAAGCAAGAAAGTGGAGAGAACAATGCCAATCAGGAAAGAGGGTAGGAGTGGAGATCAAGAGATAAGAGAGGAAGGGAGGGAAGGAAGGAAAAAGAGAAAGGAAGGTGAAAGAGGAAGGAAGGAACAGGGAAGAAGAGAAGAAGAAGGAAGGGGAAAGGAAGAGAGGAAAAAAGGAAAGAAAGGAAGGGGAAGTGAAGAAGGGGAAGAGAGGAAGAAGAAAAGAGAAAGCCAGAAAGCCGCTTTAATAACAGGGTAATTGCCCTATTTAGGATTATAATCTACCAGCATTTCACTAAACTTTATGACACATGATGACAAGTTAATAAGCCAGATACCTTACTGTGTGTGATAAACAGACGCCTAGGCCTCCTCATGCAGGAGGCAGTTAACCTCCGACCCCAGACAAAAAATAAGGCAGGGGAAAAGAAGAAGGGGAAAAAAAAAAAAAAAAACAGCAAGGTACGGGGGAAGAAAGCCAAGAAGGTGGGCAAACTGGTTATGTCTGTTGTCAAAATGGCCCCAGCAATAAATCACCATTAATAATACTGTCATCTTTCAAAGAAGCTCTCTGGCTGCCAAGGCCTTTGAAGTAGCAGCACCTATAATTTCCTACCTATAAAAGGTACCTTTGTGCATGTGTCACGCTGGAAACCGACAGGAGCGAGACACCCAAGACTTCGTAAGTTCCCACGCCCATCACGCCCATCCCAACAGCCAACCGCCCGGCGCCTGCGCACTGCCCCACGCTCGCTCGCCCCGTGGACCAGCCAAGCCCACCTTCACTCAGAGAGGCCCAGAGGCTGGGAGGCTCTGCCACCACAGAGATGCAAGGTGGGGACAAGGAGAGCTAGGAAAGCCCATGTCCCCACGAGACCGAGGAAGGACACCTTCCTAATCCCTTCAGCGTGAAGCCCCGTGAACAAAAGCCTGGGATTGCCGAGTGTCCAAGCAGTGCCCGTGGAAGGGAGGCCTTCTCACAGAGTCACCAGCAGAATCTCCCCAGCCCCTCCCCCAGACATAACTAGATGGTTATGGGACCTAAATCTTTACCAGGCTCCCCCCAAAAAATTGCTTTTTGTGAACACGAAAGTGGGAAGCCCTGTTCCTGTGTCTCTTTCCCTCTAGAGCCCCACCAGGGGTCCAGAAGCCATGGAAAAGCAGATGGGCTGCTTCATGAGGTCTCAGGAGGAAGAATAAATGGAGCTTGTATTTGCTACAACAAATATGACAAGTTGGATGGCTTAAATAACAGACACTTTATTTACAGTCTGGAGGCCGGAAGTCCAAGATCTAGATGTCGGTAGGGTTGAAGCCTCTTTCCCTGACTTGTTAGATGTCCATCTTTTCCCTGTGTCTTCTGTGTCCTAAGTGTCTCTTCTTTCAAAGATACCAGTTATATTGCAGCAGGGGCCACCTTAATGACTTCAGTTCACCTTAATTACCTATTTAAAGACTCTATCTTGCTGGATGTGGTGGCACACACCTGTAACCCCAGCAACTCTGGAAGCTGAGGCAGGAGGTTCACAGGTTCAAAGTCAGCCTCATAAGCAACCTAGTGAGACTCTGTCTCAAAATAAAAATTTTTTAAAACGGGCTGGGGATGTGGCTCAGTGGTGAAGCACCTTAGGTTCAACCCCTGGTACCAAAAAAAATTAAAATATAAAATAAAGACCCTATTTCTAAATACCCTATCTCCACATTCTAAGGTACCAGGGGTTAGGATTAGGAATTTAACATATAATACAATTCAGCCCATAACTAAACCTTAAAACTCAACCCAGAATCAACCCTAGCCAGATGGAACAAAGGTCCTAAAATCCACCAACCTGCTGACAACATCTGAAACTCTCATTTCCTGAAAACTGAAATAAATATTATTCTGGAAAACTCAACTCAGTCCTCTAATCCTCACTTCACCTGAGAGGTGATTTGCCTCCAGATTTAAAATAGACCCTACACGCCCACCTCCTATCCAATATGGGAGGTCTTCCTTGATTCTGTCTCCCTTTTGCAGTGAGGTCCTTTTGAATGTGACTTGGACCAAGAATCCCAAGTTGTCTCTAAAGTGAACATTTATTGAGTACGTACTATGCCCCCAGCACTGCTCTAAGAGCTGTTATCATTACATCTGCACATCTACAAATGAGGACGCTGGTTGGTAATCCATTCAAGGTCATGAGCTAGTAAGGGCCTAAGTCCTGGAGCCGAAGTCCTAGTGACTCAAAATTCCATGCCTTCCTCCCCTCTACTTCCTGCCTTCTTTCTACCCACATAGATGCAAAATGAACAAAGTTTGAGCTGCCTCAGCTGCCTCTAAAAGCCTGCTGAGCCGCTGGGGGTTATAGACAGGGTTTTCTCATTTTAGAGGAGGTTAAGGCTACTTTTATCTATGGTGCATTATTCTGAAATTTGACCATACTTTTTATGTGTTTTATTTACGTATACATGTAGTCTATTGGTAGCAATGTTTGCATGCTTTTGTTTTGTGAATCAACTCAGCCTCGAGTATGGGGAATCCCAGCTAAGATCTGCCCTTCCCTCTCTGTCCTTCCTCCTGTGTCAATGAAAGGGTTAAGCTGAGTTATTTCTGCGGCCCCTTTCTTTACTTGAGGGAAACCTTGAAGCAGAGAGAAAATGGTGAGAATTTGCCTAAT
Organism: Sciurus vulgaris; assembly: GCF_902686455.1. Classification (NCBI taxonomy): domain Eukaryota; kingdom Metazoa; phylum Chordata; class Mammalia; order Rodentia; family Sciuridae; genus Sciurus; species Sciurus vulgaris. The sequence continues at coordinate 55,960,292 of NC_136465.1, read as the reverse complement.
GTTCCTTCCACCCTATCTTGGAAACCTTAAAGCTCAGTCCCAAAGCTTCCATGAGTCCTGAGGTAGAAGGCCTCCAAGGCCTCCTGCCTGCTGCCTCCAGCCTCCAGCCGCCTCCCCCTGGTCCTCCCCAGCCAGCTGCTTGGAAATCCTCTGGCTTCACCTCATTTTCTCCACCAGCTTTGACTTTCTTGTCACGTAGTCCGAGGCAGCTGCAAACATCCACTGGTCACATGGACACTAGAGAACGCTGAGGGGAATTCTGTAAGGCTTGGGAGCCCTTTCTCCAGTTTCAGTGACCACTCGATGATTCCCAGGACCTGGCTGCCGTGTTGTGAACTGAAGTTCGGAAGATTGAGTCTTCTAGTTGACTCTAGCTGTGGGACTGTGAGCAAGCCCTTTAACCTCTCAGGCCTCAGTTTCTCCTATGAAATGAGGGATGGGGTTCAAGGACTCCAGAGGGTTAGTCTCTCCTACTCGCAACCATTCATTCACCCATGGGGCATTTTACAGCCACTCAGGAGAAGGCTTACAACACCTGTCACACACAGAGGGCCACAGCCACACCCCTTGCCCTCACCTCTCCAGGCACAGGCTCCATGTTCTCTCCTCTAACACAAAAATCCTCTCTGGGCCTCAGAAGCAGCTCCCAGGACTGGACTGGCCCTGCCATGGCTCCTGAGAGGACAGCTTCTTGGCAGAGAGGGGAGTGGGTGGAGTAGAGCAAACCAACCCTCTTCAGTTGCCCCGGGCCTGACAGCCGCGGGGGGAGATTTATGACCTGGACAGCTTTGATCCCAGCCTCTGATAAACATCAGGAACAGCCCGACCCTACACCCGGAGGAGAAGGTTTATGGATCAGAATGTTGCCTCCCAGAGGAAGAGAACCCGGAAGGCAGTGCCCAGGCACAGGTCGGGCCCTGAAAACCGAGGCATTGCCATGGCCCTTGCCCCGTGGAGACAGCAGTGTAGCTGTGGGGTGGGGCTGGGGCCTCCGAAACCAGAAGCCACACTGCTCAGAGAACGGTGAGGACTCTGTCAAAGGTTAAATCAGGGAAGAGTTGGAGGGCATGGGCCCTGGCCTCTGAAATACAACCCCCGCTGGCTCACCTGTTCTTCCAAACATCATTACCCACGTTTCTCTAAATGTAGACCAAGTTAAAGCACTGAGAGAAAAAGAGATAAGACTTGACCTAAGAAAGGCCCAATTTACCCAGCAGCCTGCGGGCTTTATTGTCCCTAGTTCTTGTTGATACTGTTGTTCTGAGTGATCATGGGGGTGGTTAATTGCTTGATTATATTTCATCCCTGCCTCCTTTCAGAGAGAACAGAAGGCCTAGAGAGTCCCCCTATGGTCACAAAACAATTATTTTTTATCCCTGCCTCCTTTCAGAGGAAACAGAAGGCTCAGAGAATCTCCCTGTGGTCACAAAACCTTCATGGTGTTTCCCCTTGCCCTCAACTCGGCCCCTCGGAATGGTAGGGAACCCATACACCCTCATAGAGCATCCCCAGTCTTCCTGATTGAAAAGAAATCCAGGAAAAAAAAAATCTGCCCTCAAGTCCAAGGAAGGGCCAAATTGCCTCAACTGGATGTCACCACAGATTTGTTGCCTAAAGTCTAAAGTCTCAGCCGCCTCTACAAACCTCTTCCTGTCTTTAGAGCAGCTTCTGCCACGTGGAACCCTAGAAGAGCCTTCTCGAAGCCCATCAAACAGGCAGGGTCTTTGCACTCAGGTCCAGAGCATGTACAGGAGACACGTATCTGAAGAGACACCCTAATAAACTTGCAGCTATTCATTGTGCCCAACAAACCAGTCTGTGGTCCACACATGCAGGAATAAATACGTATTTGCTGAGCACCAAATTGGGTCTAATGACCCTGGCCTGTCTCACAGGGTCATCTTGAGAAATCGCTGATGTCAGACGATGATGGTGAGCAGCTGTTCTCCATTTGCACTCAACAAGAGAAAAGGGCCTTAAATTACAGCAGGAGGGATTAAGGTTAAACATTAAGAACAGCTTCCTGGCTAGGAGGCTTGTGAAACACTGTAATGTGTTACCAAGGGATTGCTGTAGACATTCCTTTTTCAATGAGACTTTAAGGAGGAAGGCAGTTGGTGATCTGCCCAGGAGGTTTTATTAGGAACTTTATTAGGTCATCTGGTCCATCCTCTTGGAGGCAAAGTCCTGGACTGTATGCCCACCAAGCAAGGTCTTTCTGGGCATAAATGACCTGTGCAGTTTCTTACCATCAAAAATGTTGAAGAGCCAGGCACAGTGGCACACGCCTGTAATCCAAGCTCTCAGGAGGTTGAAGCAGGAGGATCACAAGTTCAAGGCCAGCCTCAGCAACTTAGCAAGACCCTAAGCAACTCAGCAAGACCCAGTGTCTAAATAAAATATTTTAAAAGGTTGGTGCTGGGGATTTGGCTCAGTGGTTAAGTGCCCCTGGATTCAATCCCCGGCACGAAAAAAAAAAAAATTGTTGAAGAGCGCACCAGACCTTGCAGTTAAAGAGAACGCAGAGCCATCAGAGCCATCAGTAGGGCCACCAGTTTGGGGCCCACTTTCAAGCTCTTTCTAGCAATGGTCAACTGTAATAACACACGGGGGAATGCTGTTTCCAAACCAGATTGCCATTTACAAGGCAGCACCAAGAGAATCCTCCCCACCCTCAGGGTCAGGACCCCAAGTCAAGGACAACACCTGACATTCCCAGGGTAAAAAGGTCTCATAGGTGGAAGTGAAAGAGAAATATAACATGCTATTGCCAATGGAATAATTCACCCATTTGACAGATAGGGAGACTGAGGCCTAGACATGGGCAATGCCTGCACAGTCACTGTGTATCAGAGCTGGGAAAATCATGGTTAAGAGCCTGACTTTACCCCTCACCAGCTCTGTGACCTCAAACAGGTCGTTTGACATCCTCTGGCCTTCAGTAGCCTAACCTACAAGGTGGGAACTTTATCAGTATTAACCTAACCCATGAGGCCCTGCCAACACTCCACAGCACTACAGATCTGCAGTCACTGCTCTTCCTATCAGTGCTTTCCATCTCTAGTCCTTTTTGTTAGTCTAACCACCCTAAATCTTGTCCTCTAACTCCAAAGTGATTCTAATAAATTCTTAGATGAACCAAAAAATCAAAGCTTTGATCTTTAAGACCATGGAAGGATATCATTAGTCCTGCCTTTATCTTATCCAACCCCACTGGTTTTGCAGATGAGGAGATGGAGGGTGCCCAAGGGCAAGAATATTCGAGGAAGTGGGGGTGGGGTGCCGAGGACCAGCTCTGTTGATCTCCAAGTGCTGGGAAAGCTGGCCTGCTCCCTGGCCCTGTGCCTGATAGGATTGTCAATGCATTAACTTGAAATCCCAGGTCTTCCTAATCCGTTCTTTTGCCTGTAGTTCCTTAGTTGCCTTTGTTTCCACAGCCCACAGTGACTGGTCTTAATTAGGGTTATCTCCCAGAGTGTCTCTTGATAAAGCCCCAACGTGGATTGCTGATAGCAAGAAGGTCTGTTCAGTGATTTGGCCTTCCCAGCCTCTCTCTGCAGCCCTCCCATCTTTTAACATCGGCCTCCTCGCCTACCCACTTACCTTCAACTCAATCCCACCCACCTCTAGGGTGAATTCCCACCCAAGGTAAGAGGCACAGACTTGTGCTGAGTACAACTTTTTTGCAAAGTTCTCTGTAAGTAAACGCTATGATTTGGTCCCCCTCCTGCTTAACCATGATGAAAGATGGTTACTGTTACCACCTTTACAGATAAAGAAACCAGGAATCACAGAGTATATAACCTACCTGTCCTAAGCACACAAGTAGCAGAAGTGGCAAATCTAGAGATTAAACACTGGTTTCTGAGGTCCTTCTTTCTTGGGGCAGCTGCCCCAACCCACACCTGGGACTCCACATCAAGTCATTCTTCCTGAATGTTTCTGATATCACTTGCCATTTCTAATACCACAGCCCTCATCTTGTCCCCAGGCCTGAGTCCCCTCCCCATCCCCCAGATCCTACAGTTCCCTGTGACTAACTGGCCTACCTGCAGCCACCTGTCCATGTGGACTTTCAAACTTCCAGGTTCTCTGGCACTGTCTCCTACTCATCTGGAAGGTCCTTCCTCCTCACTAGTCACCTGGGTGACTGCCCTGTTACCATATTCTCAGGTTATATGGTACAACTGCAGAAAGGGACTCCTTACAAGGTCTAGCCTTTCTAAGGCACTTTGGTTTGTCTGTTGTTGGACTTTGCCAGATTCCCCCAAATTACTCCCAGACTCAGATCGGAAACCAGGCCTCCTGGAAAGACCTCCATTCACAACCACAGTAGACTAGCAGTTAAGAGACCAGACTCTGAGGTCAGGCTAACAGGGAGCACATCCTTATAAATGGCTTTCCCATTTATAAAATTGTGCTTTTATGAGAATTCAGTGAGTTAATATTTCTAAGCAATTAAAACAAAGCCTGGAACATGGTCAGCACAACATACGTGTTATTAAACAAAAACAGTGCTCTTACTCTCAAGGTTGTTTGTGTGTTTATTTTGGTACCAGGGATTGAAACCAGAGGTGCTTAACCAGAGAGCCACATCCCCATGTCCTTTATTTTTTATTTTTAGACAGGATCTCACTAAAAAATTGCTTAAGGCCCTGTTAAATTACTGAGGTTGGCCTTGAACTTGGGATCCTCCTGCCTCAGCCTCCTGAGCTACTGGGATTACAGGCGTGCACCATGACACCTGGCCCATTTCTTCAAGTTTTAAAACACAGACCAGGAATCCAGTCACAAGTATGGGAAAATCTTAAGATTAGAAAGGGATACCTTCTTCCTAATATAAGAGTCCTTACTAGCACAGTGCCTGAGGGTATGCATGCAGCCTCTGAAATACCTGTAAGGACAGGGAGCTCACCGCCTGCCAAGTAGATTATCTCAGTATTAAATAATTTTATTTAATTCCTTTTACCCTGAGCAAAAAGCAGCCTGTCTAGAGCTTCCACCTCCTGTCCTGAGGCCCGAGCCCTTGAGCCCTTGGAGGCTGTTCCCTTCCCCATGGCAGCCGAGCTCCACGTTCCCTCGCACCCCTGCCCTGGGCATCCGCAGCTGTGCAGTGTGATTCACGACTGTTTCCATGTTGGCAGGTAATGCAAACCAGCCTAGCACATTCTTCCCTGCTGCCCGCACCTTCCCTCTTCCAAGCCCCCAGGCCAGCATACCAGCACGCACACCCGTGTTGACAGCTCCCAGGGCAGCCGCTCAGCCAGGCAGGGCGTGGTCCAGAGCCAAGTGGCTGGTGCCTGGGGACACAGTGGGGAATGTGAGCTCCCAGGAAAGCACATGTCCAGAGGGAGGGAAGGGAGAGGCTTGTCCAGAATCTGCTCTAACACAGGCAGAGTAGTCGGGGACTCGGGGAGGAGGATCTGGGAGGCACCAGGATGTCTCCTGCCCTTTTAACGCTTGAGGCTTTGGGGTTAAGTATTGCCCTCTTCCTCTGTTCCTTTATTCAAAGTGAAATTGATGGGAAGAATAATACATAAAGCCCACAATACTTTGGTGTGAATTAGATTGACATTTGAGTGGGGAAGTAGATAATTAATAGGAAAGAGCGCCCAGAAAGAGAAGATTCTGGCAAATGGAGGAAAGGGCATCACAGGTAAAGACTCTCTTACATACCCCTTGCACCTCTCAGCTTGTCCAAAAGGGGCAAAAAAGGAAAAGATATAGTATTTATTTCAGGGACTACCATCGTGCTAAGTACTGCCCTTAAACATCAATCTAAATGAATATATTTAACCTTCATAATAGTACTGTGAGATAGATGTCATAATCCCCACTTACAAATAAGGAAATCAGGACTCAGCGAAGTGAAGCAAGTGACCTAAAGTCACATAACTACTAAATGGGAGAGTCAGAAACCAAACTCAGGTCTGGCTTACTACTAATACTTCCAAATGACTATTAATATTTCCAAATACTTCCATATGACTAGACCACACTGCCTCCTAAATATGACCCAAGCGCTACAGAACTTCCACATAAGGCTGGAAAAGGCTTCTCTCACACACACATAAGCACACAACACACACACACACACACACACACACACACCAGGACCCAGACAGAGTAGGTCTCTGGGACCACACCTGGCTCAAAGAGGCTAATTCAGCCTCTCTCTAGCTTGGGCTCCTCTTTGAGCTTCTGTTTCTGTTTGTAAAATGAGCACCTACTTCTTTGGGTCTAAGGGATAATGAACTGAGTCACATTCTGAAATGCCCTTAGAACAGCAAGCAAGCATGTCACAAACTGGGGAACAGCTGAGAGAGTTCAGATAGGCCTCAGATCATAATGAAGGGCATTCCTGTCTCTGAGATCTTATCTCAAAAGAAGAGGCCCTTTCCCAATGAAGCTTTCCCAATGTTTCCAAACTAAGCATCCTAGAAAGCCTAAGCTGCAGCTTTAAGTGAGTCTCTTCTGAGCAGCCAGCAAACACAGGTCTCAGAGATTGACCAGTCTCAGTGGGGGACACAGGGGCTTCTTTCCTGCTGTTTTAAAGAGGTTGAGCTAAGCCAGGTGCTGCAGTGCTTGTGATCCTGGCAACTCAGGAGCCTGAGGCAGAATGGTCACAAGTTCAAGGCCATCCTGAGCAACTTAGTGAGACTCTGTCTCTGAATAAAAACTAAAAAGGGGTGGGCATGTAGCTCAGTGGCATAGTGCTTACCTAACACGTGGGTCGGGGGTTGGATTCAAACCCCAGCACTCTAAAAAATAAAATAAAATAAAAATAAACAGATTGAACTGAAGGTTCTAAGCTGCCTAGTGTCCAGTCCAAAACAATGTCACATCCAGTTAATCAGCTCTACAGAAGGTGGGACCAGCAGGGCCCAGTACCTGTGTGCCTTGAAGGGCCCTTGCACAGGGGTGCTCTGGCCCTGGGGATGAACATGAGCACAGGACTTCCTGGTGCAAGCAGAAAGGAGGCCACCTGCTCTGCCTTTCCCTGTCACTCACCAAGAGGCAGGATGAGAAGGGGCAGGGGAAGATCTCTCCGTGGCAGAAAGGAGGGAATAAATGAAGTTCCAGGGTCAACAGTCCCACCGGGAAATGGCAGACTGGAGTTCCCTGTGTCCAGGGCACCCTGATCTTCTGCTCCATCAGGCATCACCCTTTCTGTACTCACAGTAGGGCATATAACTTTTAATTGGGCTTTTATTTTACTTGACTGTTAGGCAAGAGAGAGAGAAGAAAGAGAGAGATAGAGAGAGAAGAGAGACTCCACCAGTCTGCAGCAATTGCTGGATTTCCCCTCTTGTTAGACATTTAGGGACCCGCTGATTTATTAAAAAAAACATCTGGATTCCTGATGTCCAGCCCGCTGTGGAAAGGGGCTGACAACTCACATGTTCGATGCAGCCCAGCTCAGCCAATATGCACTGGGCACCTGCCATGGACAGTTCCCTGGGGAGACAGGAAGATGGGTTAGATGGAGAGTAGTTTGCTGTTGAGCTGAGCAGACAGAGGGTAAACAAAGAATTCTAATGGAAGGAAGACATGGTCATTGCTACATGAACATTTCAAACAAAATGCCCCAGACACCCAGGAAGGGATATGTGGCAGGAAAGCTAAGAAGCATGTGTTTGCTTTCTAGAAAGTGATCTGGGATATTCATCAAAACCTGAAAAAATGTTCATAACCTTTGACCCAGAAATTCCACTTCCAAGAATCTATTTTGAGGACCTAATCAGAAGCATGCATGAAGATTTATATGCAAAGACATATTTATGTTGTGTCTAATAGAAAAACATGGGGAAAAGAGCACTTTAGAATACGCACATTATATGCAAGAGGAATGGGAAGAGGCAAATATTTCAAGCAAGAGAGAAGAGAAGATACAGAGACATGGCAAGAAGGAGCTGTTATGGTTTAGATATGAGGAGTCTCCCTAAAGCTCATATATGAGACAATGCAAGAAAGTTTAGAGATTGGGTTGTAAGAGCCTTAACCTAACCAGCATATTAACGCAATAGGGATTAACTGGGTGCTAACTGTGGGCAGGGGCTCAGCAGAAGTTGTGAGCCTGGAGGTGCCCACAGAACCTCAGAGAAATGAAGTGGGTTCCCTGTGAAGCGGAGGTGGGAAGGTGATGAGGAGGCAGACATTCGCTTTGACCACAGAAGTTTATCTGCCTGGAAGGTGCTTCTGCAAGACACCCACATTTGGAGGGCCTCCACTAGTTTCTAGGAAGATTGGTGGCCACCTCAGAGTCAGCATACCTTAGCTCAAATTCAGGCTTTGTTACATGTTAAAAAATGGTCATCACAGCAACCAATTCTTAAGGTCATTGGGAGGTCACAGGACAACCCTGAGCAGGAACCCTGTGTCTGGCACACAGATTCACATAAAGGAAGGCTGACTCTATGGGGCTCGTTGCTGGGTAATGGCTCCCAGTTGCCTGTCCCAAGACCAAAGGGCAAACACACACAAAACATATGCAAAGGTGTCAGTATTCACATTTATAGTTAAACACACAAATATAATCATGACCTCTTACATACAACTACACAACCTGTTTATCTGCAAATATCCTTATAGTCACATTAAACTAATATTTATAACTTGACAATTTTTAATGTGTGAAATGCTTTTCACCTGCCCCTTATCTCATGTGATTATGAAAACTTCATTACATGATTATGAGGCATGTAAGCTAATTAATATGGCCCCAGTTCTTACAGGTGATAAAATGGAGTTCAGTGTGGCTCCATCTCCTGAACAGCAAAGTGGGGTTTCTTAGCTTCCCAAAGAAATGTTCAGGATCCACCTATCATGGTAATCATGAAGGAATAAAGAAGCCAGTTGTCAAATAGAGGAGGGTTCCTCCACTATCAAGCAGGCACACACAGCCACTCAGTTTAGTCTTCTTCATCCTCAGCACTTATTGGGGCCAAAAGCCACCTGCCCCTAGGGATCCATATGCCCACCCAAGGCTCATTTTCAAAGAACAGAACTCCCTGGTCCCCTGAGGGACCTGCCCTGAGGTCCCCAGCAGGCTTTTATAGTTCATGAGCAGAGGCAGGCAGCAGGAGTCACCCACCTGTGCTTGTCCAAGTGCTGTCCCTCAGCCAGGAGGCCCAGGTCACTGCTGTGACACTCCAGAGGAAAGGGAGAGAGAAAGAATCTCCTGGGGACCAGGAGAGGAGGGAGGCCATAAACCTTCTTCCCATCTCTAAGCCCTTCCCAAGCCTGCTCTGACCCAGCCCTCCCCTGAGGCCAAGCACTCACCAACTTGAACCTGGTTATTTGCCAGCCTTCAAGTGTCGCCTTTAGTTTGGGGAACTCAGCAGTTCCAAGGTGCTGACCTTCCAACCAGGGCCACAACAAACACCTGTCACAGGCATGAGTGCTAATGACAGGCCCAAGTGAGTGGCATTAAGGTTAGCACCTGCATTAGTGAGGTGCCCTTCAAGGTCAATGGTGCCCATTGAAGCATGAGGGGAGGCTGGAGGAGGGGAGGACGAGAGCTGGGGACCAGCCACCATTCAAGCCAAGCCGGTGGTTCTATTACTTGTGCTAAAGTTCCCCCCAGTCACCCGTGAAACAGAAGTCACTCGGGGGATTTTCTCTTACTTATGTGAAGCAGGAGGAAGAAAAGCAAAAGTCAGACACGTTTGTCTTAAGTAGCCTGTCAACCTGCCACTGGGAAGATGGTCCCTCCTAGCACTGGTGGGAGGGAGCTTGTTGATGCCAGGACCAGGACTCCTTAGTTCCCACCACAGGTGAACTAAGCCTGGGTCACTGTAGGAGGTCAACCCACCATCCTCCACACAGCTCCCAGGACCAGCTGGCTCCAGCCCCTCCCCTCAGGTGAGGCTTCTTCCCTTGGTTCTCCCTGCTCGGCTCCAGGACTCTCAATCCTCACCCCAGCACCCTCCCCTGGCCACCCTCAGAGACCACCTGTCTCCATGCTGGGACTCTGCAAGGGCTCATGACTTTGGGATAACAGGAGCAGATCCGGACACCAGGCTTGCCCGAAATGGAAACCATCACCAAAATGCAAGTTCAAGATGAAAATGGGAAGCATGGGGCCCTGGGCGATGATTTTACAGGAGTCCCCATTTATCCCCAGGGACGTACTGCAAGACCCCTGTGGATGCCCGAAACCACAGATGTACCAGACCCTATAAATACTACATGTTTTCCTCTACATGCATACCTAAGATAACATTTAATTTATAAAATGGGCACAGTAAGCAATTAACAATAGTAACTATTAAAGAAAGAAACAATTACAACATACTATAATAAAATCGAGGTGAATGTGATCTCCCGATCTCTCCCTCTCTCACACAAAACATCTTAATGACCTGTGCTCACCTTCCTTCTTGTGGGGATGTGAGGTGACATAATGCCATAGTTGACTGGGTAACTGAATCCTGAAAACCACAAAAAGTCAAACAGTGGATAAAAAGGACTACAGGATGTACCATGTACCTCGGAGGATCTGAAGAAGGAACAGTGCACCAGCATTTTCCTCCTAGTAGTTTAAAAGTCGAGAAGAATCCAGGGTCACTTTGTGCCACACACTGAACTAGGTAATGGGAGTCAAAAACACCGTGCCAGCTGGGAGCAGTGGACACACACCTATAATCCAAGCGGTTTGGGAGGCTGAGGCAGGAGGATTATGAGTCCAAAGCCAGCATCAGCAATTTAGCAGGACCCTGTCTCTAAATAAAATATTAAAAAGGGCTGAGGATGTGGCTCAGTGGTTGAGCACCCTGGGTTCAATCCCCAGTACAAACAAACAAACACCATGCCTCCAAAGGAAACTAAGATGGTGTTGGGGAGTGGTTAAGCATCCTGCTGCAAAGGAGAAAATGAGACATCTCTCAAAACAGGTGCAGGCAAAGAGCAGTGGGAGCAAATAGGAGGGAGAGGCCACAACCCAGGAGGAGAAGGAGGGAAGGCTTCTTGGAGGGGGTGGCATTAAAATCTTGAAGGATGAGAAACCCAGATGCCAAGTGATGGGTTCAGCTCATTCCCCATAAAGGAACAGAGAAGCCAGGGACCTGTAGATGGAAGAAGACCTCACAGGGTGTTCCTGATGACAGCCTGCCCTGGATGGCCCAGGCGACGACTTCAAAGTTGGGAGGAATTTATATAAAGATAGCTGCTCCATTTCAAGAAAATGGAGCAGGTGTCCCGGGAGGGAAAAAAAATCCTGGCGCTGATTTTTTAGGGGTCTGTGCATGTGATACATGGTGGGTGGTGTTATTATTATAAAAAGATGTCAGGAATAAACCACAGGCCTCCCCACAGATGCACGGCCAGATGGGAAGACTGACAGTGTGTCAACCTCACTTGCACCCTGTGTCCCAGGATCCCCCAAAGCCACCCACAAAGGGCTCAGACACCAAGCACTTCCATTAGCAAAACAGGAGGGGGAAACTATAACACAGCAACACTCAGAGTTTAAACAGCACCCTTTCTCTCCACCAGGGCTCATACCAAATACTGCATTTCTCATCTCTCCCAGGTCTCCAATTTACCTCAGGGGGCCATTTCCCAGATAGGGAAGACTGAGACTCATATCACATAGCTTAGCTCAAAGCAGAAATCAAGAGGAGGGATAATGGTGATAGGTATTATTTACTGCACTCTAGGGAAGTGCTAAGACTATTAGATCTTGTGATTCTTGCCTTATTTATAATTTCTATTTTATAAATGAGAGAGTTCAGAGAGTTCTCAAAGCCACACAGCCAGTTAAGTGATAGGGGAAACTATGAAACCATCCTTTTTTGACCCAAGACAACAAAGGCAATGTTTAGCTGCTATGCCCAAGTGCAACAAGCTTAAAGGCTGGGATCAGGCCCATAGTTGGATGGGAGGAAGATCCCCCTCTAGTGAAGGTTGCCAGAGTGGGCAGAGAATGCAATATACTTCAGCAATCGTCTCCTGACTTTGCAAGAGAAAGAAGTTTCCAAGGACTAACAGGAAAGGAAGCCCCAGGGTTTAACTCTGTACTGGTGGTTCAGAGATGGATTCCAGTATGGGGGAGGGCTGTGAAAAGAGAAAAGAAATCAAAGCAATAAAACTTCTCCTGCCATCTAAAGCAGGTAGCCAGGGAGGAAACAAGGCCAGCAGCAGTGTACCCCTCGATCCATATTTCATAGGAGAGACGATAACAATTGGACATGTCACTCCTGAAAACCAGAAACTCAAAGTAATTTTAGATGAACTTTCAGAATGATGAAACAAATGGCCATGTTCATGTTATACACCAAATAAATCACACCAAAATGATAGTTGTAATTCCCAAAAGTACACAGAGAATTGATTTTACTATGACACTTATCATGATGAACGGGTACACCCCTGGTCGGGCCCATCGTAAGTGTCTGCTGTTTAACCCCTGTCCTCCCAGGCTCAGCCCCTTCCCTGTAGGGTCTCCCGGCTGCTCTCTGAGCCCTGGCACACAAGGCCTGGTCCTGCCCCATGAGTCCCTGCTTACGTGGGCACCAGCAGCTTCCAAAGCCTGGGGTAAGCCCAGAGCAAGCTCTCATCTGAAGCTGGCTGAGTCTGAGCAAAGGGGAAAAGACCTGGCGTGTTCCACTGGCTGCCTGTTGCTTCTTACAGTTGCCTGTGTGCTGGGGTCAATGCTTCCTCCCATTTTCAAGTGTGTCCATCAAGGCTCAGAGAGACCACACTACCAGTCCAGGTGACTTCCAAGTGGATTCATTCTCTTCCCAACATGTTCTGCTGCCACTCGTGCTGCAAAGATCCTTCCCACCACCCTTTGCTGCAATTCATTCATTCGTTCAGTGTCCAGCAAGTGTTAATTGGGCATCTACTAGGTGCCAGACACTGGGAATAAGATACTTTCTGAGAGCACATTGGGGGTCAGGACCTGAAGGCAGTCAGTATGAGTAGAAAGAGGAGGTGAGGGCAGCAGGTGTCAGGCAAGCTGAGAGAGGAGAGGGGACTGAAACAGCAAAGGAGCTTTCCCCAACCACAAGGCTGTGGAAAGCCACTGCCAGGACTGGGCAGAAAGAGACACCATCAGATTTTTTTTTTTCCAGGGGCTGGGGATATAGCTCAGTTGGTAGAATGCTTGCCTTGCAAGCACAAGGCCCTGGGTTCAATCCCCAGCACCGCAAAAAAAAAAAAAAAAAAAAAAAAAAAGATTTTCCTTTCCAAAGCTCACTTCAGCGCTGATTCAGGGACCTCCTCGGGTCCCCTGGAAGCTCAGCTTATTTTCAGATTGGAAGTTAGAAGGCACAAGACCCTGTCTTTCATGTTTGCCTTCTCCCAACTGTGGGCCAGAATTATCTCACCATGACAGGCTGTCTAATGTTTTAGAATAAAGAGTAGGTAGAAGATGTTCTATAAACTAAGCTGTAAAAATCAACTCAAGGCAAAATTAAAGAGAGTCTCCAAAAATAAAAATAGATGACATTTCAGAAGTTAATGTCAACAACAGAAACTTTAGATCTATATTGTCACATTCACTGCTCTGTCTCGTCTTTTGCCTTTTGTTTTCCTTAATGCAGCTGGTACCATCTCAGTCCTGTGTCTTACTAGATATGTGGCCTTGGGCAAAAGTTCCGGCTTCTTTGCATCTCAATCTTATATTCATCTCTGGAATATTATAAACCTCTGACATCCAGAAATTCTGTAATTGACATACACACATTTATATCAGAAAGGGAATGACTGTCAAATTCAAGTTCTAGTCTCTTTTGATTAGAACAGCTCCAGAGAACAAATAACAGACGGAGACTTCTGACACCCAACCTCCTCAAACGCGAACTCCCAGGGCTGCAGGAGTCCAGCTAAAAGAAGAGGTATTTTGAAAGCAAATAGCCATCACAACTTGTCTAAGATGAAGAGCAATGGTCAGTGATCAGAATCCAGTCACCCCCAAATTTTAAAAGGACAAAAAACAGGACCCAAGTAATCACATTCCAGTAAGTTCCTCCTCTCTTGAGTTCTACAAGTTGTAGGTGAACACTTAATGAGTCAAACTAGAAAGGAGAGAGTTTTCTAGTAATGTTACTCTTCTGTCCCAAACAGGTTTAGATGGGGACAAATAACAGTGACCACAGTATAATTTAGCAAAACCTAGATATAAGCTCCTATCAAATTCCTTCAAAACAGTCATTTCTAAAATTTAGTAGTTTGGAAATTAAGGATGAGAACACATTTAAAGGAGGAAAAAAAAAATCTTACCAATCCACAGTAGGTTGACTTAAATTTTTTAGAGTAAATTAATATATACAAACACTAATCTAAACATAAATCCTTAGCTTCTAGCTCCTATGCCAATATAAAATAAAAACAAATTTACAGAATAAATACTATTAAAAGCACCAAACCAATAAAATTCAAATTAATAATATTAATTTACTATGATGGATAGTGGAACTTTACAGAACACTGGAGACCAGTGTCAGCCTTAACAACAGAAAGATATCATTTTGTTTCTTCCCCATATCAGCTCAGTTTTTTGACATTAACATGATGGACCATCACTTAATCCAGAGGTCAGCAAGCATCTTCTGTAAAAAGACCAAATGGTAAATATTTTAGACTTTGTGGACCATACAGCCTCTGTCACAACTAGTCAACTTCATTGTAGCATGAGATCAGCCATGGACAATACGTAAACGGATGGGCCTGGCTGTGTTCCAATAAAACTTTATTTACTAAAACAGGTGCCAGGCAGAATTTGGCCCAAGGGCCATAGTTTGCTGACTCCTGATTCAATCCATCATCTTTATTATGTCATCATTTGGCCTTTCGCCTTTTGACAATGAATTTCACTTCTAACCATTGATTTATTATTTTTATGGACCAGTCAATTCAATAATTCACTCAAAAATTCAACCTTGAAAAATAAATGAACAGAAAATGTTTCTTGCCTATTTACTACTCAATCATTGCTAAAGAACTTGTACAAGTTGATATGAGGAAAAAAAACCAAAAAAACAAGAATCAAAAAGATGCACCCAAAGTGGAAGTGGATGCCTTTGCATTTGTGGTTTACAGTCCTGAAGCCCACAACAACTCAATCCTTTTGCTTCTTTTCTTTATTTGAACTACCTATTGGACAACAAAGAGTAACATTCTCTTACCCTCCTTCGACATGATCATATTATTTAAGATTGTCAGACTCTGCTGTTTTCTCTTTGTTTGGCCATTCATTCATTCAAATAAAAAAAATTACTGAGTACTTACAACATATCAAGCACTTTTCTGGACACTCAAGATTTTAAGCGTGAGAGACAGACAAAAAGCCCCATAGTCACAAATCTCATATTCAGATTGGGGAGTCGGGGTTCGGAAATACAGACAGATTATAAAATTATAAATAGTGGGGCTGGGATGTAACTCAGCAGTAGAGAACTTGCCTGGCATTCTCCAGGCCCCGGGGTTCAATTCCCAGCACCAAAAAAAAAAAAATTTTTAATTTTATATATATGTATATAAGATATATATGCATATGAGAGACCTATGTCATATGTCAACACATAAACTGTGTGATTTTCATGAAATCAAGTGAGGATCTTTATTAAATAGCCTAAGAAGTCAACTTCATCTCAAAATATAACTTCCAATTGTGAAAAAAAAATCAACCCAAAGAGAAGCATTATATTTTCACCCTGCAGAAGAATTCAATGAGGGCAGACAAGGGATGCTAATTTATTTATATTTTTCAAGGACAGGTGGACCTATCAGGAACCAGTCTTGTTCACCAACACATCAGAAAGCCCCTGATGTCACTTCTGGAGAATGGTTAGGTGCCCATGTGGTCTAAGAGCAAATGCTCCGGAAGTGAAGTTGTGTGGCACTGCTTGGTCCTCACACATGACCTAGAATATGCAGGAATTTAGATCACCTCATCTCTTTTGCAGCTGCCCACAGGATGGTCCAGAAGAGACCAAAGCAGGCCCTGGAAGGCCTTGGTCTAGTCCTGCCTTTCCTGTCTTTCATACAGAATTCCTGAGAGAACAAGATGAGATAAATCATGAAATAATTTTGAAAATTAACCTGCTGAGGTCGATTAGGCCTCAGGAAAAAAAAAAATGAGGGCCCTAGCAAAGAGATTTGTATTGATTTGCAACATAGCTCCAGGCTCCAGCAGACCTCTGGGCCCTGGGTCTCTACTTCTAGTCAGGCCTGTATACACACAGGAGTTCTATAATTGTAATGTAGCCATATTATTATAATTACTATTATTTCAATGTGTTGCAAGAAATACTAAAGCTCAGATTTCAAGGATGCTCACAGAACTGTAACCTCTTTAGAAGACGCTTATCCACACTCATCTTAACTTCATGAACATAATTAGTTACCAAGTCTGAAGATTTTTTTCTCTTCAATTATTTCCAGCCAAATCTCTAACCCTTTGTAGACTGGTACTATATATTATTCCTATAATCTTTTGCTTTAATCAGTTTCAAAAAACAACTCCCCAAACCTTATTCCTATTGCATTATCCTCCGAGCTTTGGGGAAGAAAAAGCAAAACAAAACTCCATGTCTCCAAAGATCATATTTCTGCAGGGTCGGGGAGCTGACTATGAATGAATATTCATATTCATTAAATATGAATGGACGGGAGGACTTCTTTCCTAAAAGTTCTCCAAGTATGCCCTGTACACACACACTCATTCTTTTCAGTGGACACCTACCCAATCCCTACTGTTGATAGAGCATCAAATCAGAACAGACATAGGATCATCACTTCTTAAGCCTTTATAATATTGATCACACTGTCCTACATGCATCAATACGATCTAGGAAGGTGTACTATACTCTGTATTTTCCCTGAGGGAAAATCACTGTGCAACATACACCCTATAAACACAAATCTTTCTTCCTCTCTCTCTCTCTCTCCTTTCACTCTGTCCACTACCCTCTGATCATAGACCAGCCATTCTCAATCAAGGGCACACCACATTGTAGCTCATAAGCACTTGGGGCAATAGCCTGAGGTTTACAAAACCTAATAATAAGGTAGTTCCCAAGAGAAATAAAGCATCGTCGTCCACCCTCCCCATCCCCAGCTGCCAGGGCACCCCAGACCCAAGAGGCCAGCACAAGCCAGACTGACCCAAAAAAACAATTCCCCTAAGACGACAACATTTTCAATTTGCAATCTGATTTTTTTTCCCTTTAATATGTGTGTTGTGTGCTTTTTCCCTTTGTCAAAAGAGCACAAGCCTTTCATTTTGCCTTTTATTTGTCTTGCTGCTGGTACAGAGAAAATGTATTGGCTTTTCGGTTAGTGATTACACATCATCACATACCCAATTTATAACACCATGCCCCAAAGAACAGATGTAATAAAGCGAGGGCAGGAAGTATCAACCTTATAAAACAGTGCTGCAGACTCAAAGGTCTTTGCATGTACGCAGGAAAGAAAATGGTGCCAACACGAGGCCTGGGAACTTGTATTTTGCAAACAATTGCAGATGTTCTGTATGTGGCTCCAGTGAGTGGATCGGACAGTGTGGGAAGCTCAGGAAAGCCAGTTTCCTGCCTGCAAAGACTCAAGACCTATGTCCACAGTGCACCTGCAGGGAAGGGTCAATGTTACCTTTGAACTTAGCCCTCCAAGAAATTATGCCCATCAGATCCCACCCAGAACGGATCTAGGACCAGTCTCCTGAAGCTAAAGAAGCCTGGTTGACAGGTCACGCCATCTCTCCAGGGACTGGGGGTTCTGCTCAGTCATCACAAGAGGTTCCTGGGATTACAGCCTTACAAGGGACCTTCGATAGTCACCTCCTACAGAGGTTTCCCTGGGATATTCCTCAGAGACATCCCCACACACAACTACAGAAAGAATCCACCTCAAAGACCCCAGGAAATATTTCCTTGGTTCTAAGACCACATGAACCAAAATTATAACAAATTCCTCTGATGTTTCTTCTTTGGATAGACAATGAATGGATGAATGTAGAGTTCTTTGTGATTTAGTTGTATGCCCTGGGTAAATCAGAACGTCTTTTGTCTTTCAGAAAGGGCCCTCTAGAGGCTCAGACGATGTGGTCCCTCCCCGCTGGGCTACAGGGCTTCTACTAGGCATAGTTCTGCCAGGGCCTCTTCCCTTCACTCAGGGTGGTCTCAGGCCTGACCTCAGCAAGGTGTGGTGTTCACCTTCCTCTGTGGCCAGCCTTGTCTGACTGACACATGCAGCTGGCACCCTCAAGGTCCAGGTCCCTGTCCACTGGGTCTGAGTCCTCCTGGAGATGAAGTCAGAAGAAACTGCTGATGAATGTGCTCTCTTGTTCTTCCCCTTTCTTGTTACCTCTAGAGCAACCCCCTCACTTCTTTCAGCCAGAGCTCAAGGTAAGAAATTCCTCTGCAGCCCTATAGCCCTATAATGTGGGTTCTCTGGGCTTTCTCTCTCCCTCCCTCCCCATCTCTCTCCCAATCATCCCTCATCTCTCCTCTTTCCATTTCCATTTGGTAGGAGACCAGGGAGGTCCCCATTTCTTCTCTTCTAACCCAGTCACCACACTCCATCACATCTCACCAGTCCTTCCACACTCCACACAGGCACATACCCATCACACACTCATGCACACACATCTCACACACCCTTGTATTCACAGACTTTCATATATGCACATACTCACCCCTGAAGTCACACACTCACATGCACATACACCCACACTTTCACACTCATGCACACACATACACACACTCACACAGGCACATACACTCACAGCTCACTCACATGCACATCACACAGTCACATGCCCACACCCCCACACTAAAGCACACATGCACACAAAGAGAGACCAATTTCAATGCTCCATCCACACTGATCTCAGAATTTGAACTCTATTTCACACTTTCTACCACTTCTTTACTGTCCAATGGGTTGATGTGATAATCTCACACATATCCCCTGAAATCTGCCCAACCTTCATGAGGTAAAACTAAATACTTGGACTTCCCCCATTTCTCATTTCACAGTATTTAGCAAAGACTAGGTTAAGTCAGGGCTCAGTAAAATTTTAGGCTTTCTGAACTGAGAGTGACCTTAAAGATCACCAAGGCCCTGATCTCCTCTACTCCAACCAGGATGCACTGGATGATTGATCAATTGATTGATTGGTACATTGATTGATGACCTGGTTGATTGGCAGGACTGGAATGCCAATCCGTTGGATCGCAGAGGTCATGCTTTTGTTGCTACCCTATACTTGGCTTTTCAATGGAATACTCTGGTCTGGAGCCTTGCCACTGGACACTCCATCCTGGCTTCCACCCAGGGGAGATCACTGGGAGTCACAGGGATCAGAACCCTGACCCAGCCTCAGACCAACCTGAGTTCCAAGGCTGGTTCCGCAGCTCACTCACTTTGTGACACTGCAAGTTTCTCTTCGCCTTGGTTCTATACTGTGAAATGGACGTATTAGTAGGATCTACTTCAATGGTTACTGTGAACATGAAAGGAGACAGTGCAGGAATAGCATTGGGCAGGACCTGGCACATGGTAAAGACCCAACCCATGAGCACAATCGTCAGAGTTACAAAATATGAAGGAGGTTGCTGTTGAGCCCTGAACCTGCCAATAGGCTGCCTCTGACCATCACTTCTATGCTGGTTTCTCTGTTTGTTTTGCTTTGTTTGGGAGCTGATTCATTTTATTACTGGCAAAATAAAGATTATAAAACCAACATCACTGGACTATTGTGAAGGCTAAATGAAATTTTACCTGTGCATCCCCTCGTAGCACCTCACACCTACAAAAGCTTTTAAAATTTGCTGCTGCTTACTTCCCCATATTCTTTTTTTTTTTTTTTTTTTTTTTTTGTACTGGGGATCGAACTCAGGGCTATCTCCCCATTCCCCCATATTCTTTTATAAACCAGGTCCTAACTTGACTCTGTCATTACAGAGCTGGATTCTCATCCTCCTTCACAACTTGGGAAAATGGAACAATTATTGTTTTCATACAACCTGCAAAAAGGAGAGGAGCTGTGTCATGGATATGGCAAGGGCAGCCCCAGCCATGGGCTAGCCAGGGCAGCAGTTCAAATAGACCCCAAATAATGAATGGTCCAAACCCTCATCCTCAGGAGCCAGGGGTTTGGAGATACAGAACCAGGCATGGTTGTTTCAGGGAAACTAGAACAGACTCAGGTCATGCATTGAGAATCTGGGTAAGCACTTTGATTTGAAACTTTTTTTCTGAGTATAAAAGTAATCATAGAAAATGCAGAACAGCAAATACACAAGGAACAACTATATATACACATTATACATATACATACATGTATACTTATCAATATTGATTATATATTAATCAATAATTTATTAATTATTTTCCATATTTCTTTTTGAGCTGTTTTCTAGGAATACTTTAATATACTTGAGATTCCTGCATTAAAATGTTCACATCTGTTTTCCAGTTAATGATACATATTATTATACAATTAATTTCCTATATTATTAGAAACCTCTCTAATGACATCATCTTTAATGACTCCATAAATGCTCCTTCATTTGGAAACCACTAATTTATTCAACCATTCTCCTGCTCTTGGCCATTTAGCTCATAACCAATTTTTAACCCCAACAACCTTTCGAGTACCATGAAGTACAGTTTGGAAATTACTGATCTAGACCAGAGCTAAGTAATCTGCAGCCCCTGGGCCACATGTGCCGTCTCCACCCACCCCCAACCCCTGGCTTCACAAGGACCATGATTCATGACAGGAAAAATGATCAAAAAGCTGCCTCTGTGTTGCCGCTTTGCTAATATGTCCAGAACTAACATTTCAATGACTATAGAGCAATGCTGTTGTTCTCACAGACATTATTCTAGTCAATAAGATAGGTGATCTAAATTGTAGGGGAATCCAGTTTTACCAGAACTCTATAAAGTTTATTGAATGAAATATGACCTATAAATATTTTCTTTTCTCTTTTCTCACCTTTGATCTGTACTATTTTCATCTGGATTCTTTTGATTGCAAGGATCAGAAATTCACTCCAACTAGCTCCAATAAAAGGAAGGGTTATTGCAAGGCTGAACAGAGAGGTCTCAAGGGAAACCAGAAACATTGAATCAGGCCTCAAGGGCAGAACCCAGGGATTTCCTCGCTCACTCTCTCACACCTGCATTCTCTGGATCCTCATTGCCTTGCCTCTAGCACAGTTGGTCCATCTCACTGGTTCATTTCTCTCTCTCTCTCTCTCTCTCTCTCTCTCCCCCACACACACACAAGTGCCTCCTCTGAGTCTCAGTCTCTTGTACCCTCAGCAATTTCACAGTTCCAAAATGGTGCTCCTTGCCTGAACTTCATTTGGCCTTTCAGCACAAGTACACAATATCAGCCAGTAACATCCTTCTGGTCCTAGTTCAGATTCCCCAAAGGGGGAATCCTGTTGGCTTAGGTGAACATTTTGTTCCAGTGCACATAAGCCTTTGATTGTTCTCTGACCAGCCCACAGGCAGGCCACTCCTGGCTCCCATGTCAACACCTGATCAGTTGTGACAGAGGAAGGCAGGGTCACCTGGGCACTGATTACTCAGCAAGGCCATTAGAAGATAGAAGTTTCCCTAAAAGGGGAGTTCAGGTCAAATAGGATCCCCTATTTCTAATTCGTCAACCAAAAGTTATAAGCAATGTCATTGAGTCAGAGATTTTATTTCCAGAAAGTTTTAGGAATAACTAATGCTAGAAAGAACCAACTAATGCTATTTCTTCCTCATAATCAGTTGGATAAACAACAGGGTTCCTGAAAACCATAAGCCCAGTGTGCCCTGAACTAAGCCCCTGATTTCAACTAGAAACCTTGAACCTCCAGCCTGCCCTTCAAATCAGCCAGGACCTGGTCCACCTGTGCACTCAAGGAAAGTCCAGAAACATCTAGGGGCTGGACTAAAGGTGTCCTGGCAGGCACACTACCCTGAGGCTTTCCCAGGCTTCAGCCATCTGGTCTAGTCTGCAGGAAGCAGTAGAGTAACTGAAAGTCACTGTGCCCCACACCCCATCCAAAGACCTCATAAGGCACCAGCTATAACAAAACATGCTGGTACCTTATACTACACTAAAATTAGAAACTTCTGTTCATAATAACATACCATTAAGAGAGTGAAAAGGCAAGACACAAAATAGGAGGTATGTGCAATAAAAGAATAAATATACCCAAAAAATATACTGTGATTAAAATATGGTAAGAACTTGTACAAACTTAAAAAGATGAAATAGAAAAATGGCCAAAAGGATTGAATATGCAATCTACAAAACAGGATATTTAAATAGCTTATAAGTATATAAAAATGTGTTTGGGCTGGGGGTGCAGTTCAGTGGTACTGTGAGTGCTTAGCACACCTGAGGTCTGGAGTCCAATCCCCACCACCACACACACACACACACACACACACACACACACAAAAGTGCCTAACTGCAGTAGCCACTGGGTAAATGCAAATAAGATAACACATTCTCACACCAGAATGCAAAATTAAAAAGACTGCAAATATCAATTGTTGAGGAAGATTGGAGAATAGCAGAATAGCAGAAACACACTGCTGGGTGGCAGCATACATTAAGATGCCCATTTGCAAACTTATTTGGTAATATCTATCAAAGCTGCGTGCTAATAAAAAGAAAAAGAAAAATAGCTGAACCATATATATGCCACAGGACTTAGCAATTCCATTCTTAGAAATATGCCAAATAGGAATGTGTGCAATGTAAGATCCTGGGGAAGTGTCAAAAACTGGAAGCAACCCAAATGTCCATCGACAGTAGAGTGGATGCACCAGGGTGTAATCATAACATGGGATATTAGGGAGCAATGGGAATAGATAAATGAACTACTGCTACGTGAAACACCACAGATGAATCTTCCTACCAAGACAAGCCAGGCACAAAAAAAAGTCCATACTGTATGACTGCATTTAAGTGAAGTTCAGAAACAGTCAAAACTAACCCATGGTGTTAGGATATAAGTTTCTGGTCATTTTAGGGGGAGGAAGCTGGAGAGTGGCAGGGAGAGGGCAGAGAGGAGATTCTGGGGTTCCAATAATGTTTTCATAGTTTATCTGAGTGTTGGTTCCATGAGTGTGAACTTTGTGATGGTTCATTGAGCTGCATGTTCATGATTTGGGCAGTTTCCTAGATGCATATTATACATCAATTTTTAAATGTTCATTATTTTTGCAAAAGTAATTGCTATATGATGTAATGTATATTGGTATCCCCAATGTTATATTCCATGCACGCATATAATTCCTATGGACCACAGAGGTTAAACTATTTCCCTGAAGTCACATGGGTACTTAGTTAATGGTAGGCTAAGTCTCAACCCAGGAGAGAGGACTCCAAAACCAGTCCTCTTTCTCCTATACTCCATTGCTTCCATTTAGATATCAAAACCTCAGCCATAATCCCCATTCCTGGCAAGACTGATCACATATGCCTCCCCCTATCTCAGATTTAAAAAAAAAAAAGAAGAAATTGATATTCAAGACATTCTTTAAGCCACAAGCTAACATTGATGTCATGATAGCTCTCTAGGGGGCTTTAGCCAAACTCAACTCTCAATTCTTGCACCCTGCATATATTAGTCATTCCTACAGGAAACACCTCATTGAGAAGGCACCAAACCAAGGTGGCCTGCTTCTGCCAGCCTTCCCACCCAGCTGCAAGGATGCTGACCTCACATCCTACAATACAGCCTTGGTAAAGAAGCTACTTTGTTCATCCCAGGACCATTATTGCTTTAAGGATCTACCTGGTTTAACTTAAAACTAAAATAAAGAAAAAATGCAAAATTGTCTGAAATTATGAGTATAGTCATCTCATTGGATTGTACCTAGACTTTATGCACCTCTTGAGACTGTTGTGGGTGTCCCATGGGAAGGAGGAGTAGAGTATGTGTCCTAGGAGAGTCTAACACAGAATTTTAAAGTTCAAAGGGACTTCAAAGTTCCACTTCTAAGAGCAGAGGATATTAAAGACTACACTTGGAAAGCATTTTACAGGTTCCCAAGTCTTTTTGCAATTCTCAATTGATCTTCCAGGCAATCACTTCAGTTAAGATATTGTTATTATTATCCCCCTTTGAGAGACAAGGAAATCAGAACTCAGGCCATTTGCAGAGTTACTAAGAGGTGGCTTCCAGTTATTGGTCCCAGGTTGGTTGTGCCCAAATTCCAAGCTTTTTCTTTTACCACATGACATTATAAACCATACCCAGCTCAAAAAGAACATCTGGAGTTTGTCATCACTACTTCTCAAGAAGCCTTGGAGTCAAAGGCTATTTGATTCTGAAAAACTCAACCGATGGATAGGGTAGCACAAGACTGGCTGGTGCCATGCTGAATATCTGAGGATTTTTACAAAGGGGTTTATGGATCCACAGCACACTGCATTTGTAGAGAATCCTCCTCAGTCAACCCTCTGGGTCTGCAGGTTTAACCACTTCTGAGGGCTCATCCAGTTTGGTCATGGCCCAGGTCTGCTTTAAGATGTAGGTGCAAAGTTAATGGAGTGCTATGGAATTGGCATAAAGGATGCAACCTTCACATCCTATTATTTCTCCCCATAGATGTGAATACTGCCCCTGAGTACCAACATCTGCAGTTAGCTAAGGATTCTACTGAGCTTCTGAGCTGACTCCTGGGAGCACATCAGCTGGCAAGCATGTCACAGAGGAGGGGCAGCAAGCACACACGATCAGCAGATCCTGGAAAGAGACGAGAAGGAATGGGAAGGATAAAGCACCATTTCTGCCTCACAACACCTCAGAGCCCCACTACATGACACCTGGTGGGAAATCCACTAGGAAGAGCCTCAAGTGAGTGTCCACAGGTTCTGAGCCTCACTAGAAAATTCTCTGCCTAGATTTCTCCCAGCAGAGGACATATGACCACCTGGAGTCCATTAGAAGCCCCCCTCATCTTCTCTCACCACCCTGCCTCCTGGGGCGAGACACTGCCATGAGACACAGGAGATCTACACAGTATTTAGTCTGGTTCCTTCCACAGAACTGGAAGCTGAGGTGGGTGGTGTTTGTAAATGAAGGAGTACACGGATGAGGACTAGGAGTCCTGGGGTTCTGGGGATTGAGCCCAGGGCCTTGTGCATGCTAGTCATACGCTCTATCACTGAGCTACAGCCCCAGAACCTCTACACAGTATTTAGCATATGTTGTGTATGAATCAATTGAAAAACCAGTAGCTTTTTAACAATGAGCTTTCTTCACAGCTGAGCCCCAAACAGCAGCAAGAGTGAAGAAGACTTCTGTTTACTCAGAAGAGGAAGAACTCAGAAAAGGCACTCTCCCTTGTGTGGTAAATCCAGCAGCTATAAAGAACTTCCTGTTTCTAGAATTACCTTTCTTTGTACACTTGTTCATTTTCATTATTGCCGTTGTTGTTTGTGGTACTGGGGATTGAGCCCAGGGGCTCTACCAGTGAGTTCCATTCCCAACCCTGTTTATTTTATTTATTTACTTATTTATTTTTGAGACAGGGCCTTGCTAAATTGCCCAGGCTGTCCTTGAACTTGCCATCCTCTTGCCTCAGCCTCCAGGGTAGCTGGGATTACAGGCATACACCCCCATGCCTGGCTCGTACATATGTTTTGAAATCCCCCATAACAAACCCTCTTCTGCAAATTAGAAACAAGCAATGGTTTAAATACCACTACTGCTGCTTTGCCACCACTACTTTTAAAAGCATGCCCACAGAGCCACTCTGGTGGGCATGGCCAGCTGGCTGGAGGCAGTTTCAGGCCAGGAGCCAAACCCCAAGTAGCCTCTCATTGCCTTTTCCTCCTGAGTTTCCTGAAGTTCTGCTCATTGCACCCCAGAGGCTCAGCTCTTCCTGAATGTCTCATGAGCTCACACAGCAGCCCCAGGCATGCCACGGGTTTGGCAGAAGAGGAACAGCTGAACCATTGTGCCTGCTGTCGTGGCCAGGGGGACTGCACCAGGCTGGCTTTCAAAGGAGTCGTCCCACAGAGCTTGGGTTCCAACCCTTCACAAACCCTTCCCTGTAGCAGCGTGACTGCAGACTCGTGATTCCCCTGCCTGCTGCTGCCTCTGCAGTCAGAGGGGAGAAAAATATCTGGGCCTGGAAAAGTGATTGCCATGGGCTAGAGATCAGCACAGAACAACAGACACCCCAACATCCATCAAGAGCACATATTGACATTTATCGACTGTCTGTAGAGAGGCTTCATCAGGAGTTCTGGAGGATGCTGAGGATCAGCCTCAAAGGAAGGCCAGGAAATACCAACACTACCTTTGCAGAACACATTTCAAACCCAGGTCCCTGTGCGAGAGGGTTGACCTGAACTGCACAACCTGGAACCAAGCAAAACTGGTCACATGGGCCAAGAGATATACATACACCATAATCAAGGAAGGGTCCCTTCATCCAGTGGTTCTCCACTGTGAAAGTAAACCTCCTCATGGGACATTTGCAAATTCAGCAAGCAAAGTTTGAATTGCCATCATTCCTAGGAGATGTGACTGTCTTTTAGAAGACAAGACCAAGGAAGCTAAGCCTCCAGCAATGCAGAAGACCACCCTACGCAAAGAACTGGCCTTCACAAAACACCAGTGGTGTCATGGTTGAGAAAACTGTACACCTACAATCCCTCAGCCTTAATTCTTGGCCTTGTCTCCTGTGAATAAATTTCCCCTTCTCATGAGATGACCTGCAGTTTGGGGGATTCAGTAGCATACCTGGGATGGCACTGTGCTGGTAGGCATGAGGAGCTTTATGGTACAGTGGTTATAAGCAAGAACTCTGGTGAGGCTTCCAAGTTTAAAATCCCATCTGTGTGACAGTGGTCAGTCCCCCACCAATACACCTGGACAGTAATTGGTTCTTCCCCCATAGAACAGAGTTGCAGCAAGGATTCAATGAGATTATATGTGCATAGTGATATTTACAATTTGATAAATGTTTGCCCAGGAATCTGGATTTAATTTTTCTCTATAGAAGATACAACATGGCAAAGTGAAGACTGAGATTTAGAAAAGTTGAAGTTTTGGCGGGGGGTGTAGGGGGATAGCTTAATGATAGAGCAAATGCTTAGTGTGAGCCAGGTCCTGAGTTCAATAACCAGCACCAAAAAAAGAAAAAGACAAAGAGAAAGAAATTTGAGCTTCAAACTCGAGCTTTACCAATGAGATCATAGGCAAATCAGCTGATCTCTTTGAACCCTATCTTTTCAGTCTTGAAAATGTTAATAAAAACAATGATTCCTCCACTGGGTAATTGCGAGGATTAACTAAAAATAGGAAGTAAAAGAGATCTGACTGCTATAATGAGTGACAGGACTCTAAAGTATTCATCTCATGTTCCGTCTAGGCAGAACCACCTGAAACAAGAATGTCACACCCATGTGTTTGTTTCTCCCTCACTTAGGATGACATCATTTCCTCTGTGATTAAAAGTAATCAATGCAATAATATATCAAAAGATGTTCAATTTCACTGATGATAAAAGATGCATATTAAAATATCAAGTGACCATTTTTTACATAACATTGGCAAAGATTCAAAAAGCTAATGATTCTCAGTATTGGTGAGGGAAATAGGCTTCTTCATATATGTTATGGGTGGGAATATTAATTGACACAATATTTCTAGAAGACAGTATGGCAAGACATACCAAAAAAGTGTGTGTGTGTGTGTGTGTGTGTGTGTGTGTGTGTGTGGTGTATGTATATAAAGAAAATAATTAGTACTTCCAAAAACAATCTGTACAAAAGTGTTCATTGAAGCATTCTTTGGAATGGATAAAAATTAAAAATAGCCTAAATGTCTTTTAATTATGGATTAGGTAAATAAACAAACTATATCCATATAGGAGAATACATTTAATCATTACAAAATGTAAGCTAGAACTAGATATGGTCTTATAGAAGGATATTGCTGTTAAATTATTGAAAGAAACAGTAAATTACTGGAGAGTACAATGGTATGATCCCATTATTGCAAATGTATATATATTTTACAGATACTGTGTTAGTCAGTTTTCTGTCACTATGACAAAATACCAGAGAAAAGCAACTTAAAGGAGGAAAGATCTATTTTGGCTCAATGATGTCAGAGGTTTCATTTCATGAATGGTTGGCTGTATTGTTTCTGGGCCTGTAGTGAGGAAGGTGAGGCCTGTAGAAAGGCAAAACTGTTCAACTTATGGCAGGCAGGGAGATAAGAGAATGAGCTGAGGTAAAAGTATCCTCTTTAAGGACATACCTCCAGTGACTTACTTCCTTCAGTTAGGCCCCGCCTCCTAAAGTGTCCACCACCTCCAGTAGTGCCACCGGCCAACAACCAAGCCTTTAATACAAGGCCTTCCTGGGATATTTCAGGTCCAAATCATAACAGATAGGTTTCAAAAGTTTGAAAGAATATACACCAGACTCTTAAGCCCCAGTGGTTACCTCTAGGGTAGAGGTAGGGATTGAAAAGAAAAAATACTTTAAGTTTATATTTAGATGTACACAATAGTTAGAGGTACATTCTAGCTGAATATATATTGACGGTTAAAAATCAGCCGAAAACCAGGAGCAATGATGCATGCCTATACTCCCATTGACTCAGGAGGCTGAGGCAGGAGTACTGCAAGTTCGAGGCCAGTCTCAGCAACTAAGCAATTTAGTGAGATGCTTTCTCAACATAAAAATTAAAATAACTGGGGACGTAGCTCACTGGTAAAGTACCCCTGGGCTCAATCCCCATACCAAAATATATGTGTATTTTTTTCAGCCAAGAAAAGGCCAAAGCCTATGCATAATTCTATATAAAAACTTTATCATCACAATTTCATATTAAAACCATAATAAAATTTTTCAAGCTGACATAAGGTGCAGAAATAGTTTTTCTGGACGATCATATAAGAAGGGTGTTCTGTGACCCCTCAACTGACCATTAGTGCTGCTGAGGGATGTCACTTTTAACCAAGGCAGGAGAAGAGCAAGGTATTTGAAGAGAAGTCTCTTTTTTTCTCTATTTTTTTCTTCATTTTTATATTTTCCCTTATGTCTCAATCTAGAATCATTCATCATAGGTATTGCATGTGATTTTGGCATGTTTCCCCTTTTTGGAATTTTAAGGTGGCAAAATGGACTTGCTGTGTTTTATTCCTCCTCCCAAGGTGTGAAAGATTCTCAAATGAGGCTTTTTCTTGAAAGATTCCTGACCTAAAGAGAATTAAATATTTAAATATTAAAAGCACTTCTAAAAGGTCACTTTCCATACTGCCATGAATGTTATTCCAACAAATAATTCTGTCAAAATGAGATTTAATAACATAATCTAATCTACTTTTTAATCTTGTTATATTTTAGATTTTGTAATACATTTGGTTCCCAAACAGGATATAAGGATGTAATTTTTTCCTTAAAGTCGTGGAGCTAACATATTCACCTATCATGCCTATTAACAGTCAGCTTTTTCTTTATTTAACTATCTGAACATCAATAATACTTTGAGGGCATAATGTTAACAACTTTCATGACCACGGTTACTGTAGCACTTCCCTCAAATAACAAATGCACATTTTAACTTCAACTGACTGAGGGAATTTCAACATACAAAGCACAAAAGAGATTCTCACTCCAAGCTCCAGCCAGAGCATTTGCCTCCATTTCAAAGTGAATGTTTAGCTATTAACAAATTTGAATGTCATGCCCTGTTCAGATCCCGGCTGTCATTATGATGATTAGACAAAATGCAATCACAGATCGTTGATCACATACAAGTTCAGGGATGCCAGCAGTGACGTTGAGGTCAGCACTGACTACCCAACCTTCCGGAGGCCACACCCAAAGCTGAAGCCAAATAGCAGATCTGGCCCAAATCAAGGCCAGGGTTGATATTTGGTATATCTCTAGTTCATTCTTGTGTACCGTGATTTTTTTTTCTTAATGAGAAGCATGTTTATGATTTCAAATAAGTATTTCTATTTAAATCACACAGAAAAAAATTAGTACCTGTTGTGATCTGGGTCTTAAGTGTCCTCCAAAGTTTCATGTGTCAGTCCCCAGATGATGGCACTATTGGAAGGAGGTGGAAACTTCAGCAGGTGGGGCTTAGTTGGAGGAATTTAGTTCATTGGAGTGTGTCCCCAAGGGGTTATTGAGACTTTGGCCCCCTCTGGTCTCTCTTTCCTCCCTTCCCAGCTATTGTGAGGTGAGCAGCTTTGCTCCTCCTTCTCTACCAAGATGTTCTGCCTCACCTAAGGCCCAAATCACTGGGGCCAAGCAACCATGAAACCATGAGCCAACATAAACCTTTCCTCCTTTTAAGTTGATTGTCTGAGGTATTTTATCACAGCAACAGAAAGCTGACTAACAGTAGTGAGGTGGGAAGGATATGGGAATAATTGATTGGACCTCTGTGGAGTTTCCAACCTTTTTGAATGGTGGTTCTTGTTTGATTATTATATGAGTGTGAATCAAACAATCTCAGAGTTTACCATCCCAAAGATTAACATGACCCACTCATAAGTTCATTATGGAGTCAGCTGGCTCCACCTTAAGTCTCCCCTCACTCCAAATATGCCCAGGCATCTAACAAAGGTAGCTGTCTCCAACACAGGTCCGACATCCTCCAGCCCCTACGCAAAATAGCCTATAAGTTTTTTTCACTTATAGGATAAAGACTAACTCCTTGGGGTAACATTTAGCATCTTCTCTGATTCTCTACCCTATGTTTTCAGTCTCATCTCGGACTACTCTTCCCTTACAAACCATGCTCCTGGCATCCTGGACTTTGCTCATCCTGCTCCCTTTGCCTAAAGTACTCACCTTAGTGAACCTGCACTTGTGCTTCAAGATAGTGCCCATATTACCTCTTGGTGAAGTCCTTTTCTACCAAGCTCCAGGAGAATTCATCCCTCCTTCTGCCAGTGTAGGGAGAGTGGCTCCCCCTTACCAACCTGCCCATTCCTAAAAACAGGGACCGCATCATTGTCATCTTCACCAGCCCCCTGCACAGATCAAGCAAAATATTATTTCAGCAAATAGAAAGATGTTCACAAATACTGAAAGAAAGAATGAGTATATATAATTAGACCCAAACTTTTGTGGGAATTTTATGCCTATTCCTTGAAATCAATGGGATTATTCCAAACAGGTTGCAAGGGTAGAGTTGTAAACCACCAGACAGTTAAAGTTTAAATCTCATTCTCTAAAGACCTAAAGTTCACAGTAGAGACTGAAGACAGTATGGGGTGCCAGAAGAAGCAAGGACCCCTGTACTCATCCACACTGTATAGAACAGATACACTCTGTTCCTTCACCCAGGTTCTGAGTGGCAAAGTGTCTAAGAGGGAAAAGCTCATGCTTCCACAAAGAGTCTGGGGACCCTGCATCAGACCAAGTGACCATCTTATGGTGAGCAAGCCCATCTCAGAATGCCATCCCAAAAGCAAAAACATCACCCAAATAAAAAGTGTTGGCTTAAAAGTAGAACTGGAACTTCCTCTGACACCACGTGTGAGTCCTTGGGCAAGCTTGTGCCTCAGTCTCCCCAGTAAAAAAAAAGGCTACAAATGGCCACCCTTTCCCTGTGCATAACTGTGGTAGGTGCAGGAATGGGGGCCTGGGTTTGAGGTATGATGACCAAAAAGTGCACAACAAGTGGGTGACCTGTGTCACCTCCAACAAAACCAAAATTTAGAAATTTTACTGAGATTCCATCTCAGTCAGTCTCAGAATGGCAATTATCAAGAATGCAAGTAACAATAAGTGTTGGTGAGGATGTGGGGGAAAAGGTACTCATACATTGCTGGTGGGAATGCAAATTGGGGCAACCACTCTGGAAAGTAGTATGGAGATTCCTCAGGACACTTGGAATGGAACCACCATTTGACCCAGTTATCCTACTCCTCCATTTATACCCAAGGGACTTAAAATCAGCATACTACAGAGATACTGTCACATCAATGTTTACAGCAGCTCAATTCACAATAGCCAAGCTATGGAACCAACCTAGATGCCCTCCAACAGATGACTAGGTAAAGAAAATGTGGTATACATACACGATGGAATATGACTCAGCCATAAAGAAGAATGAAATTATGGCATTTGCTGGTAAATGGATGGAACTGGATATTATCATGCTAAGTGAAAGAAGTCAATCCCCAAAACCCACAGGCCAAATGTTCTCTCTGATATGTGGATGTTGACACACAATAGGGAGTGGGGAGAAAAGAAGTTCATTGGATCAGACAAAGGGGAATGAAGGGAAGAGAGAGGTAATGGGAATAGGAAAGATAGTAGATTGAAGTAGACACAACTTTCCTTTGTTCATATATGAATACATGACCAGTGTAACTCCATAACAACCACAAGAAGGGAAAGTTCTACTCCATGTATGTATGTCAAAATACACTCTACTGACATGTATATCTAAAATAAATTTAATTTAATTTAAAAATAAGGACAAATAAATAAACAAAATGATTTGGAACCTTTTCCAGCACCCAGCGTGACTCCCTCATGCCCCTCCCACCACCTCCATCACCCACCAGGTGTCAAGCAGTCTTTCAACGTTTTTCCCCATGGATTCCTTTTGCCTGTTTTTAGACTTGAGCTAAGTTGAGTCCCAGCGTATGTATTCTTTTGTGTCTGGCTCCTTACACTGAATGTAATAAATAGAGTATCAGCCACGCTGCTGTGTGTTTTATTTAGTTGTCAGAACAGCCAACTCAAACATCAGAGACAAACACAATTTAGAAAGCCCGAAATGCAAAATACGCCAAGCAAATAATTATCAGTCAAATCTCAGGCAGTTTGTAGACTGTAAGCTTCTTGAGAGTAAAAACTACACCTTGTTCATTTTTTTTATTTCCTGCCTTTAAACTTATGCCTACCTCTTAATAGGGATTCAACAATTTTTTAGTTGAACTGAAAATTATTATTATTATTATTATTATTATTATTAATTAGTCTGGCAGGTGAACATAGAACATAGTGCCTTTTTTTATGTGCCTATTTTTTTACTCACCTTAGTCTAACTAGCCTCCCCCTCTCTCCCCAACACAAACCTGTCCTGCTACACTCTGCCCTTTGTCTTTCCTCTCTGGGCTTTACCCACATGGTCCGTCCCTGCGTTCAGCTCTATTGCTTCCTCCTCCAGACACTGGAATGAGTCACGGGGTGGAGAGAAGAACTGGAAAGAAACAGGGCTGAAAGGCTCAAAGACCTAGACAGAAAACTGTCAGGAGAGGATGGTTCCCAGGCAGGCAAAGAGCTGGAAGCAGCTTGCCTAGACCCAGGGGTCAAGCAGGATACAGTGCTGTGCCCAGCAGAGACCCTGGCCTGGACTCCAGAGTTGAGAGCAAGAAGCCCACGGGTCTCAGTCTGAAGCCCTTGACCTTCCCTCCTCGATGTGCACCGTGGCCAAGTTATAGCTCACCCCAGCTGTCGGGGCACACTGTCACTCCAGCTGTTACTGAGCAATGGATTCCTGTTGCCAAGATATGGATTTGGTTTTAATAACAGTTAGTGCAAACACTGTAAATTTACTGCTGCGAGAGAGAGTTTTTGAAAACGTCCACTCTGGCTATAATTTTTCAGCCGCGCCAGCTGTTTGTGCTCAGTTCATACCTGACACGGTGCTTTGAAATAGCAATCACTGTATTTATAAGAAGGCAAGGACTCATAAATATGTCACAAGTGGAATATACAACGCCATATTTCACCATTTTCTATTTTAAAATTGTGAGTTATGGCTGCAGAAATGCACGCCCATTAAAGGTGATATGATGTATTTTCTGCCCTGTTCAGGAGTCCATCCATCATCGAGACAATAAAGAAAACCGCACTTACTTTTTTCCTGTCGTCTGTAATTTATGATCCCCAAAAAGCTGTAACCTTTTGGCAGGCTTTGCAGAAACCACTGCACTGTTAGCAACTAAATAACCTTTTATAAGGTTTTAAATGTGTTGCTACAGTCTCAATGCACTTGCTGTATTGATCCAGAAGATCTTGGGGGGGAAAAAAGGCAGGGGGAGGAATGGAAGAAGAAGATCTATAACAAGATCGATAACGGCATATAGATTGTTGAAAGATGCTTCTAATGATTTTTGCCAACCATCATCTTTCAGCATGCCACGCCCTATCTCTTAGGCTTAGGTCTTGGCTCAGAATTGATTGACCTTGCTTTCCAGCTGCCTCCCTCTCTCCCTCCCTCCCTCCCATCGAGCAGCCAGACTTGGGGAGAAGCAGAATATATTGGCCACCACAGGCTATTTGCAGAAAGCTCAGAGAATCACAGAGCTACAGGGTACATCCAAGACTATCTCAGTGTGCAGATGAGAAAACTGAGGCCCAGCAAGTGGCTGTGACTTGCCCAAGGTCAAATGGCCTTTTAGGAGCAGAGACAGGACTAGGACACCTGGTTTTCAGTCCACCAACTCTACAACCCCACTTCTCACGTTTGCCCTAGAGAAAGAGGGTGAGGACAGAGAAGGTGAATACATTTCTGATGAGCTTTGCAGACCCCATAAATCTGCCTGGCAGTGTGGTATAGTAGAAAGATAATGTGTCTGGGAATCAGAGAGAAGCAGGTTGAATCCTGATTCCAATTCTCACTCCCTTGGGCAAGTAACTAACCTCTCTGAATCTCTGCTTCTTCACTGTATGCCAATCATCCTAGCCAGTAGGGTGGTGCAGAAGATGAAATCTTGTGTCTGTGAGACAGGGGTCAAAGCCTCCGTGCATGAAGCAGGTCTCTAAGAAAAGTAACTGACTGTGGTCGGGCCCTATTTGTCCTTCTCCCATCCCAGCATTTTCTGGGTTCTCCTTCCTCTCCCTTTGTTTCCCTTGTCCTCCAGGACAATAGCCATGGAAACTTTCAGGAAAAAGCCAGCTCTGGAGGAAAGTAGGAAAATCTTTCCACACAAAATCTAAAGTCAGAGAGACTTCCTTGATTGTCACAGATGAGAGCAACTGCTATGAATGTGACTTTTTTCCCTCCCTCTGCATAAGCTGAGTCAAGTTCCCAGAGCAGAGACCAGGCCTGTGCAGTTCTCTTAGGAGCATGTGTAATTTAACTCTGTATCCTTAGCTGTGATAATTTGCAGGTTAATAAAAAGTTTTGGCAGAGGAACCAGATTGTGGCCCAGTGAATGTCTCTCAGCATATCCATCCATGGACAAGGGACTCTCTTACAAGACAGCCCTCCAGTTCAAAGCAGAACTGGAGGTGGGGCTGGGTTAGAGCTTGAATATGAGGTATCCCCAAAAAGTTCTTGTTCATGCAGGAATATTCATGAGAGCTCTAATGTAATCAGTCCATCTCATTTGAATGGACTGGGTGGTAACTGAAACAGGTAGAGTGTGTCTGGAAGAGTGGGTCACTGGGGTGTGCCCTGAAAGAGTGCATCTTCCTAGGGCCCATTCCCCCTCGTCTGCTTCCTGATCCCACCATGTGCTGAGCAGCTTTCTTCCACTGGGCCCTCTCCCCTTGATATACTGCCTCAGTGTGATCCAAGAGCTATGGAGTCTGCCCTCTATGGACTGAGACCTCTGAAACCATAAGCAAAATAAACTTTTTTCCCTCTAAGTTTGTCAGGTACTCTGATCACAGTGACACAAAAGCAGACTAAAACAGTTGGGTTGGGGGGTCCACAAACCATACCCCAGAGGGCAAATCTGTCCATGGCCTGCATTTGTCAATAAAGTTTTATTAGAATACAGTCATGCCCACTCAATTATGTATTATCTGCTTTCGGGCTACATCAGCAGAGTTGAGTAATTCGGACAGAGAACACATGGCAACCCAAGCCTAAAATACACACAGACTTGCCCTTTCCAAAAGATGTCACAGACCCCTGTCCTTCTTCCTTCCAACAATAGAACAGACCTTCAGGGTAGAAGACAATCAATGACTCATATATTACGGCATTTATTAAGTGCTTTCATGAACAGGATCTGGGCAATCCTATAAAATGGAGAGTCTTGCTATTCCTGTTTTAGAGAGGAGAAAACTGAGAAGCAGAGAAGCAAAATAACTTGCCTGAGGTCACATAGAGGTAGAGCTGGGAGACGAGCCCAGATAGGTGACCCAAAAGCCCAGAATTCCCCACTATTTCATCCTGAAATCAGGGAACCCCACACCTTCTCCAATGCTGCTACTCACCAGTTGGTGGTCTTGGAAAGGTCACTCAGCTTCCCTGGACCTTAGAGTCCTCATATCCAACACAAGGAATTGCTACTTGGAGAGTCACTAAAATATTCATTTGAAAGATGCTAAGGGACTCTCCAAGCAATCCCCAAAACATAAGCACCTAGGAAACATTTCCTGGGGCAAACTCTGTTTCCCTTGCCCAATGTGGCACCTGTTCCACCCACAGACAACTGTGGAACAGGAGAAGCAACTGAGGCAGACATGTAGATGGGAAGGAGAATTCCACTTAGGAGACTGATCCTCCTGAAGTCCACCAAGAACCCCGGGATCCCAATAAGCTGCAACAGGCCATGGAGACATTACTAGTAACCACAAAGAAGCTGCAGAGCATATAGCAGATGCCGGCTGGCTCTCTGGTCACGTGGCATCCAAAGTAAAAGCAATCTGCAAGACCAGAGATGGCCCCACCGCCTCATCAGTGCTGGGCTGCCCCTTGCACCTCTTGGGCAGGTTAGGTAGGGACAGGTAATGAGAGGGGTAAGAGCAGTCAGCCTTTGTCATGTGTCCTGCCATCTCTCTGTGTCAAAGTCACTGTCTCTCCTTTTCTTTTTCAGCACTCTCCCAGAGCACCCCCCACGATCATTATTAACATTATAAATAAAAAGAGAGGCAAGTTATTAAATGTAAAATATGCAAAGTTCCTCCCAGAACTCGCCGGGCAGTTCATAAATGTGATGGCTTAATTTTGTTGCTGATCCAGGCAGCTGATGAAGCATCTCCAGCTCTTGGGCTAATTGAAGTTGTTAACAAAGTGGAGGAGAAAGATGATGATGGGCGGCTTCCCTCCCGCCTGCAGGGGATTGGAAAATCAAGCCTGGATCAAGAGGGAATTCACAGTCCCCATCATGTCACTGTAGCCATCTACCTCAGGGGCCTGGAAATTCCCTAATAGAGGACTCCTTCACTGTACCTAGCAGAGCGCTGAACCTCCATCTAAGTCTACTTTAAGAATCAGTAGAGGTTCTTTCCTCTTTCCTAGGGCTATGATTGGATAAGTGTCCTCCAAAAACCCATGTGTTAAGTAAAGGCTGACCTATTAGGAGGTTGTGGAACCTTTACAAGGTGAGGCCTGGTGGGAGGAAGTTAGGGTATTAGAGGAATACCCTTCAAGGGGATATCAGAACCATGGCCTCTTTGTGTCTCTCTCTTTGCTTCCCAGCTACTGGGAGGTAAATAGGAGTCCTCCACCATACATCTCACCATGATATTCCACCCCACCACAGGCCCAAAGCAACAGGGTCAACTGACCATGCAACAAAACCTTTTCTAAAAAAAAAAAGTTGATTGTCTCAGGTATTTTGTCATGATAATGCAAAGTTAACAAAAAAAAAAAAAAAAGAGCATTTTTTTTTTTTCTGTACTAAAGATAGAACCCAGGGGTTCTCTACTACTGAGCTATACCCCTAGCCCTTTTATATTTTTTTATTTTGAGACAGGGTCCTTGTAAATTGCTGAGGCTGGTCTTGAATTTGCAATCCTCCTGAGTTCCTGAGATTACAGGTATGTGCTACCATGCCCAGAAAAAGAAAAACATTTTCAAAGATTGGGATGGGTCCTAGAAAGGCTTGATTTTCAGGGTGACTGGAGATATTCTGGCTCAGAAACCCTTGTTCTCCAAATGGGCTGAGTGGAAACACCCTAAATGTCTATCAACAAATGAATGGACAAACACATCGGAGAATACACACACAATAAAATATTATTGGGGCACAAAAAGAATAAAATATTGACACACAACATGAATAAATCTGGATATCAGTATGCAACAGAAAGAAGTCAGGCATAAAAAGTCACATAGTGTATGATTCCATGTCTATGAAATGTCCAGACTAGGTTAATTCTTAGAGACAGAAAGTAGATGAGTGATTTTCCAAGACTGGAAGGAGGGGAGAATGAGAAAGAACTGCTTAGCACCTACAGAGTTTTATCTTGGGGTGACAAAAATATTTTGAAGACAGGTAGACAATACAGTTATACAATATTGTGAATGAGTAAATGCTGCTGAATTATTCACTTTAAAGAGTTTAATTTTATGTTATATGAATTTTGCCTTAATAAAAAATATTTTGGGAGGAAAATCCCAAATCCAGACTGTTTCTTTGGGTTTTCAGTTTTTTGTTTTGTCTTTGTGTTTTGTAGTACTAGAGGTTGAATCCAGGTGTGTCCTACCACTAAGTTACATCCCCAGTCCTTTTGATTTTTTATTTTACTAAGTTACCCAGGCTGGCCTCGAACTTGAAATCCTCCTGCCTCAGTCTCCTGGGATTATAAACATGGGCCACTACATCTAATCCAGGCCAAGTTTGATTTCTCCACATCTGTGAAGTTGGGATCCTCTTCATGAGCTTCTGATTTTTTCATCAAGAAATCTAGTTCAAGACCTACCTATGTGATCCAGGCCCCTGTATGAAAAGCCTCTGGGTTCCACCTCTTCAACCCATCCAAGCACCAAAAAGAGCTGCCAGCCTTTGTCCCAGTTGGGGGCAAGGTGAAACCAGCAAGCTTTTGCAGGAGAGAGTTTAGTATGGCAGAAAGAACAAAGAAAGCGGGTGAAGTCAAAGAAATTTATTATAGTCCTGGTTCTACCATGGTCTAGCTGTGAGATCTTGAATAAGCCCCCCAAATTCTCTGATCCTCAATTTCATCATCTGTAAACTAGGGATAATAATATCAGCCTTGTTCTCTTCATATAAATTTGTTTTAAAAATCAAATGACATTGTGTTAGTCAGGTTTCCAATATTTTAAATAATCCCTGAGGTAATCAACTTTTAAAGAGAAAAGGGTTGTTTTGGCTCACAGTTTTAGAAGTTTCAGTCCATGGCTGATTGGCCTCATTGGTTTGGGCCTGTGGTGAGGCAGCACAACCTGGCAGAGAAAAATCACTGACTTCACAGTCAGAAAGCAAAACAGAGAATGAGGACAGGCACACCACAGGAACCTAAAGACCT
Organism: Sciurus vulgaris; assembly: GCF_902686455.1. NCBI lineage: Eukaryota > Metazoa > Chordata > Mammalia > Rodentia > Sciuridae > Sciurus > Sciurus vulgaris. The sequence continues at coordinate 55,921,150 of NC_136465.1, read as the reverse complement.
CTCACTAGGCCCCACCTCTTAAAGCTTCCACCAACCCCCAAAAGCCAATTTGGAGATGAAGTCTTTAACACAGAAAACTTCCAGGGATATTTAAAACCCAAACTACAGTGGTCATTATTGGTAACTCAAGAAGCAGTGTTGGTCAATAAGCATTTAATAAGGAACTACTAAATTCCTAGCATTGTTAAGTGGTATGCAGGGGTCAGAGGAATGGGTCACAAGGTGGGGTATATAGGGAATAGGTGTAAGAGATGATTTCTGTCCTCTAAGGCAGGACTAACCCAAATGAAACCATTCCAAATCAGACAGCAGTGATCTACAATCATTCCTGTGTGTTTCTGGAGTGGACATTGAAAGCCCAGGAATCTACATTCTAGTCATGCTTTGCGGCCAACTCTAAGCAATTTGGGAGTCGCTTAAATATGTTGGCTTTGGTTTCCTTGTTTTTGAGACAAAAGAGTTATTTTAAAAATCTGCAAAGATTCTTTTAAGCTTTAAAAATATGATACTAAGCAAAATTAAAAGGCAAAACCAGAAAATATATATTTTTAATACATTTTTAGTTGTAAATGAACATGATGTCTTTATTTATTTATTTATTTATTTATTTTATGTGGTGCTGAGGATCAAACCCAGCACCTCACACATGCTAGGCAAGTGCTCAACCACTGAGCTACATCCCCAACCCCAGAAAGTTTAATAAATGAGTTGAAAGATGGATATTCTTAATATATAAAGGGACTTTTAAAAGTCAATAGAAAAAAAAAAAGTACCCCAGAAGGAAAAAAATATAGGTAAGGAACACAAGATTTTATACAATTTTATTCCCACTAAATATTATTTCTTGAAATTGAAAAGTTTAAATTCAAAGCAATACAGATAATCTTCATTTTAATCATGGCAGGCATGTTACATAGTCATTAATAATTATCATTTATAATTAATGATAGAAGAAAGTATTCATAATAAAAGAGAAAAAGAATTAAAACTTGCATGATTCCAGTTTTATTTTGTTCTTTTTCTTTAAAAAGTCAGTCATAGATAGAAGATAAATAGGTATAAATTAACAAAACACTAGAAAAATATACACCTAAGAGCTAATAGTTATTTCTCCTTTATAAGACTTTGAGGTTTCTCTGAATTTCTATAATGAGTATATTATTTTCTAATTTAAGAAAAATATATTTACTCTGTGATAGAACAGAAAAGCAAACTCACAGTTTTACATTCAGCTCCATTACAAGTTCATTCTAGTATCAAAATGATAAAACTTTCATTAAAATACAATGTTACTTAAGATGACCTCTATTTTTCTGAAGTTATTTCAGTATCTATCTCACTTAATTATTGATTAGCCTATCTATATTCTCAACTCTACATAAAATTCTTTAGGGACAGGAATCTGGTCATATCTATTCACTGCACCAAGTACTTTAATAGATGCTCAATAAATGTAGATAAATGGTAAGAATTGAGAAAGCATTGGTCTGAAAATTGGGCAGGAGGTAGTAGAAAATGAAGCAGACCTTGAAGGGTGGGCAGCAGGAGATAGGTATGAATACATTCACCTGTTCACTCAACCTGATTGACCTGACCACGTGCTGGGCACAGAGGATCCTGAACTAATGACACAGACCTTCACTGTGAGGAACTCACAACTTAGGGATAGAGGCAGACACTTTCAAAAATGACAGAAATAAAATAATATAGTAGTCCTCTTCTAACTGAAGTTTCCCTTTCCATGGTTTCAGGTACCTGCAGTCAACTGCAGTTCAAAACACTAAGTGGCAAAATCCAGAAATAAACAATTCATAAGTTTCAAATTACATGTCATTCTGAGCAGTGTGATGTCATTTCACTGTGTCCCGCCAGGCCACAAATTATTCCTTTGTCCTGTATATTCACACTGTATATACTACCCACGTAATAGTTACTTAGTAGCTGTCTTGGTTATCAGATCAACTGTTGCCTTACTGCCATATTTGTATATAGGGTTCTATTAGATGAGGTTTCAGGCACCCAATAAGGGTCTTGGAATGTCTTCCGCATGAATAAAGAGGAACTACTGTAAAGCTAGAAAAGTGAGGCAAAAAGAAGAAGCTGTTCATCCTGGTTTTTTTTTATTATTATTATTTTGTAGTTCTGTATGGACAGAATTCCATTTGTTTATTTTTATGTGGTGCTGAGGATTGAACCCAGTGCCTCACATATGCCAGGCAAGTGCTCTGCCACTGAGTCACAGCCCCAGCCCTCATCCTGTTGTTGACAGAGGACAAAAAGAGAAGAGGGAGAGAAAGGGGCAAGGCCATAAGAGCAGTATTCAAGGGAGAGTGGCCATAACAAAGATACTGGAGAGAAAGAGGTGGGGGTGGGAGGTGGCATACTTCAGAATGCCTCAAAACTCCATATCCTTTTCCATCAATCCCTTTCATACCAAGTTCACAGGAAGGAAAGTTGAGGCACTGAAAACCTGTCCACCTTCTTAGGAGAGCTCAGCCATGCACCAGAAGCCTGGTAGACTTGAACCCAGGGTTGCTTGCCACTGAGTCACACCCCCAGTCCTTTTTTTTTTTTTTTTTTTTTCTTTTGAGACAGGGTCTCATGAAGTTGCTTAGGGCCCCGCTAAGTTGCTGAGGCTGGCTTTGAACTTTGATCTCCTACCTCATCCTCCCGATTCACTGGGTTTACAGGCATGCACCAACTCACCTGGTGATGATAGGCTCTTCTTATGACCATTGTCTTGATCCTTGAGACTACACTGGGCGGGAATCACGTGTCCAGCTCTTTTTGGGAAATTATTTTAACCTGAAGAAGAGATGGTCCTTAAATGTGGTCCCATAACCACACTGTCTGCATCACAATGCCATCACTTCACGGGGATGAAGGCAGGTAGAAAAAGGAGTTACTTTTCAGATTTGGCTCCCTGGCTTTAAAATGCAATTACCTTACCTGATGAGCTGGTAGAACTTCCACCAAGGAGTGCCCCAAAAGCACATAGAGTCTCCTGGATACAGAAAACATCCAGGAAACACCGGATTGTACCTTAGAGTTGTTGCTAGCTCTGATCTGGAATGCATTATTTGAACACAGGCAAATGTAAATTAATGTATAGTCATCAAGTTGGGCTTCTCAGCAAGGTAACAAAATGTTGACGTCAGCCCGAAAGACAAATGAGGCTCTGCGTTATGTGGTGTGACTAGAGGTGTTGACATGCTGGCCCTCTGCCTTCCAACCTTCAGGAAAGAAAGCACATGATTAGGAACAGAGCTCATGACTTCAACCACTTCCCAGAACACCCCTGGACAGCGAAAAGTCCTTGCTGAGAAGATCCATGGCATAGCCTCATCCTCTCTCCAGGAAACACATGTGATGCATTCAGTCATTCTTCACACCATTACTGATTATCCACAGTGTGCCTGACACTGTGACAGGTACTGAGGTTAGCAGTTGATATCCAAAGGTAGAACAGATATAGATCTAGCTAAAAGATCCTCCCATCATCTCGTCATCTCCAGCCAACCCACAGCCAAGTTGTTCCTATAATGTGCCCTCCCTTCCTCACCTCCCAGTCATTCCTCAGTTCACCCCAAGTTGCAGCTGCTGGCCACACAGAAAACACCAAAAATCTCCTCATCATCCTGCCTAATGATGGGACTCATTTCTCTGGTCACCCAATCTTGTGTGTGTGTGTGTGTGTGTGTATGGTGTGTGGTACTGGGAATTGGACCAAGGGGCACTTAACCACTAAGCCACACCCCCAGACCCTTATATATTTTATTTAGAGACAGGGTCTTGCTAAGTTGCTTAGGACCTTGCTAAGTTGCTGAAGATGATTTGAACTTGTGACCCTCCTGCCTCAGTCCCCTGAGTCACTGGGATTACAGGCATGTGCCACTGTACCTAACCCAATCTTCTTCTAATATTTACAATTTGCATATCACTCTTTTTTATATTCTCTCCTCTCTTACATTGTATGTTATGACTCTTTTGTGGTTTTTCCACAAACATTCTGACATAATTTTCCTTAAAACCCTCAAAGTCCTCCTCATCTTCTATAACTATAGAATCCAAGCTTTGTGGCATAAAAAAATAAATAAATAAAAACTGTGATCCAGTCTTGGCCAACCTCTCCAGGTTTATCTCCCCGACTCCCTTCTCTTTGTACCTAATGCTACAGCAACACCAAGATTTTTATAACATCCCTCCCAAACAACATGCTGCCTCTTGCTGCCAACAGTATGCATGCTCCTCCCTGGCAAATCCTTTCTTCACTCCACCTGGTTATCTACCTGGTGAACCGGGATAGTTCACAGAACCTACTCAGTTGCCACTTCCTAATGAAGTTGTTCCCAACCAGCCCCCACCCCTACCTGGATTATCCAGGTCATCCACCCATCCTCTCAGCTTCCTCTACTCCCTTCTACTTCAATGCCTGTGTTGAAAGTATTTATGCATCTGCCTTACCCACCTGGTTCTAAACTTCTTGAGGATAGAGATTTTGTCTTATTCCTCTCTGTTTCTCCAGCTTCATGCACAGGGCTTGACACTGAATTCAATTTTGAACAATGTTTATTGAACAACCTTAAAGAGCTTTTCATGCATGGGAGATGTGGTAGACAGGACAATGCACTCCCCCAAAGATGTCCCTGTCCTAATCTCAGGAACCTGGGAGCATGTTACTCTGTGTGGCAAAGGGAATTAAGGTTGAAGATGTAAGGTTAAGGACCTTGAGATGGGGAGATTATCCTAAATTATCCACCCCACCTCACAGTCTATCATGTGACTGCTTAAAAGTGGAGAATCTTTCCCATTCTGATCAGAGAGAGACAGCCATGGAAGAAGAATCTCAGAGATGGGTTCCATCTGCCTTTGCAGAGAAGGAAGGGACCACTAACCAAGGAGCCTGAGTGGCCTCTGGAAGCTGGAAAGGCAAGGGGATGAATTTTCCCCCAGAGCCTCCAAAAGGAACACAGACAACCCTGAGAACATTTTGATTTAGCCCTTTGACATCCATGTTGGGTCTCTGACCTGCAGAACACTAAAAAGGTACATTTCTGTTTAGCTACTTAATTGGTAGTAATTTGTTCCAGCACAAATATAAAAATAATACCAAAAAAAAAAAAGAGTTAATACAGCCAGGCATGGTGGCACACACCTGTAATCCCAGCATCTCAGGAGGCTGAGGCAGGAGGACTGGGAATTCAAAGCCACCCTCATCTACAGTGAGGAGCTAAGCAACTCAGTGAGACCCTGTCTCTAAATAAAATACAAAATAGGGCCAGGGATGTGGCTCAGTGATCAAGCACCCAGTACCCCACCCCCAAAAGAGAGAGAGAGAGAGAATACAAAAATACAATAACTCAAAAGAGGAAGTGTCCAAAGACTATCAAAGAGGTGTAAAGAAGATGCCAGTGGTATTCAATGAAGGGAAGGGGAATGCCCCATTGAGAAATTGCACCACACTTTATGGGAAAGATGATGGCAGAGCTGATTTTGAAGGATGTGGGTACTAGACACAAGGAAATGGGGGACCCAAGTGCTGTAGCTGGAGGGAGAAGCAAAGAGAGAAGAAAGCAGAGGTAGGTTTCTTACCAGCATGGAGGGCACAGAAGACAACACATCCTTGATCCTTGGCTCTTTAGACTCTGTCTGGATGAGAAGTACCACATTTTTTCAGAAAACTGGCACATCCCGAGGGGGATTCAAGATGGCGGACTAGAGGGTGGCTGCGTTTCGTCTTGCTCCAGGACTCAGGACTCAAGAAGAGGAGATATAGAGAGACTTGGGACCAACTCAAAGCAGCCGGGCGAGAGTCTCCCACTGGGCAGGCGTCCCGGACGGGGCAGGAGTCCTGGACGGGGCGGTAGCCCCAAAAGCAGGGATCTTTGCAAAGTAGAACTGCTGGCGAGGCGCCCCTCCCCCCGCCGGAGCAGTGATCGCAGACAGCTGGGAGCATTGAAGAGGGGGCTGCCCAGAGGAGAAGGAGAAATACGGGCTCGGCACGTCGCTTGGAATTGGATCAGCTGCGCCAGGGCTCCGGGCGGCTATCCGGAGGAGCAGCGTGGACTCAGGACTCAAGAAAAGGAGATATTGAGAGACTTGGGACCAACTCAAAGCAGCCAGGTGAGTGTTTCCCACTGGGCAGGCATCCCGGACGGGGCGGTAGCCCCCGGACAGGGCGGTAGCCCCGAAAGCAGGGATCTTTGCAAAGTAGAACTGCTGGCGAGGCGCCCCTCCCCCCGCCGGAGCAGTGATCGCAGACAGCTGGGAGCATTGGAGAGGTGGCTGTTCACCACAGCGCTTGGACTCGGCGCAACCCACCCGCGCTCTGGGAGGCTGCCCAAAGGAGAAGGTGCTTGGTGAGCTGTTTGGACTGAACGTGACCACCCCTGAACACAGGGGGCTGCCCAGAGGAGAAGGAGAAATACGGGCTCGGCACGTCGCTTGGAATTGGAGCAGCTGCGCCAGGGCTCTGGGCGGCTATCCGGTGGAACAGCGTGGTGAGTGGTTTGGTCCCAGAGCATCTGCTCCTGAACATAGGGGGGTTGTCTGGAGAAGGAGGAGGAGCGCGGCGGGGTGCTTGGGCTCGAAGTGACTGCACCAGGGCTACGGGAGGCAGTCGGGACAAGAAGGTGCACAGTGAGTTCTTGGGACTCGTGACGCACCAGATCTCTGGGTGACTGCCTGGTGGAGAAAGTGGTGCGTGGTGGGTCACTTGGTCTTAGAGCGACCGCACGGAACAACAGGCGGCTGCCGGAGGAAAAGGCGTGTGGCGGGTCACTGGGACTCGGAGCGACTGTAAGGGGCTCCAGGTGGCTGCTCAGAGGAGGGGCCGCATAGCCAGGCGAAAAGTGCAGAGCAGGGTCCTAGACGGCTTCTTGGTGGAAGGGCCCCACAGACAAACTGAGGGGCGGAGCGAAGGCTCCAGGACTGCAGGCAGCTTCTCTGAGGAGAGGCAGCCGAAGGAGATTCGTTTGCGAAGGGTGAGGCTTCCAGGCCCAGGAGGTAGGTCCGGGTCCCTGGGAACATTGCAGAAGAAGGCTGCCCAGCCCAGGCGGTAGTTGTGAATTGAACGGAACCTCTGGGAGGAAAACCGACCAGCGAGACCTCCCCACCGGGTGACTCCTCCCTGTTGGGTGAGGTTCTCCCAAAAGGACCGTAAAATCAGAGACACAGGCCCAAACTGGTCTTGCATCAGCCCACAACCTACTTCCCTTCTGGATGACCATTCATCAGCAAGTGAAGGTACCTCTGCCCACTAGCAGGGAATATACCCCACCAGAAGGCCACCACCCCTAGGGAGTCAGCTCCCTTGTGGAGCACTGCATTATCAACTTCCTCCAAGATTTCAGGCTACTGAAGACTAAGAGGGGATATAATAGAAATCTTCAGGGATATTATAAGACAATAGAGGAAATCTGCAATATCACAGCGGTCAACTGATACCTGAACAATATGAGAAAACAAGGAAAGAAAATGCTGCAAACAAATCTAGATGTTACATCAATGAAACCCAACGACAGCATGGCAGAAGAAATGACAGAAAGGGAGTTCAGAATGTACATAATTAAAATGCTCAGGGAAGCAAATGACGAGATGCAAGAGCAAATGCAGGTACTGAATGATCGCACCAATCGACAGTTAAAAGAGCAAATACAGGAAGCAAAAGATCACTTCAATAAAGAGTTAGAAATATTGAAAAAAAAACAAACAGAAATCCTTGAAATGAAGGAAACAATAAACCAAATTAAGAACTCCATAGAAAGCATAACCAATAGAATAGAACACCTGGAAGACAGAACATCAGACATTGAAGATAAAATATTTAACCTTGAAAACAAAGTTGAACAAACAGAGAAGATGGTAAGAAATCATGAACAGAATCTCCAAGAACTATGGGATATCATGAAGAGGCCAAATTTGAGAATTATTGGAATTGAGGAAGGCTTAGAGAAACAGACCAAAGGAATGAACAATCTATTCAATGAAATACTATCAGAAAATTTCCCAAATCTGAAGAATGAAATGGAAGATCAAGTACAAGAGGCTTATAGGACTCCAAATATACAAAATTACAACAGACCCACACCAAGGCACATTATAATGAAAATGCCCAACATACAAAATAAAGACAGAATTTTAAAGGCCGCAAGAGAGAGGAATCAAATTACATTCAGGGGGAAACCAATACGGATATCAGCAGATTTTTCAATCCAGACCCTAAAAGCTAGAAGGGCCTGGAACAACATTTTTCAAGCCCTGAAAGAAAATGGATGCCAACCAAGAATCTTATACCCAGCAAAACTTACCTTCAATTTGATGATGAAATAAAATCCTTCCATGATAAACAAAAGCTAAAAGAATTTACAAAAAGAAAGCCAGCATTACAGAACATTCTCAGCAAAATATTCCATGAGGAAGAGATGAAAAACAAAGAAACAAATCAGCAATGGGAGGAACCATCCTAAAGGAATTGTCAAATAAAGGAAGAACCAAGTCGTCTCAAAATAAATAAATAAATAAATAAATAAATAAATAAAATGAACCAAATGACCGGGAATACTAATCATATCTCAATAATAACCCTGAATATTAATGGCCTGAACTCATCAATCAAAAGACATAGACTGGCAGATTGGATCAAAAAGAAAGATCCAACAATATGTTGCCTGCAAGAGACTCACCTCGTAGAAAGAGATACACATAGACTAAAGGTGAAAGGATGGGGGAAAACATATCATACACATGGACTCAGCAAAAAAGCTGGAGTATCCATCCTCATTTCAGATAAGGTGGACTTCAAGTCAAAACTAGTCAAAAGGGATAAAGAAGGACATTACATACTGCTTAAGGGAACCATAAATCAGCAAGACATAACAATCATAAACATCTATGCCCCAAACAGTGGCTCATCCATGTATGTCAAACAAATCCTTCTCAATTTCAGAAACCAAATAGACCATAACACAATAATACTAGGTGATTTTAACACGCCTCTCTCACCACTGGACAGATCTTCCAAACAAAAATTGAACAAAGAAACCACAGATCTCAATAACACAATCAATAATTTAGACTTAACGGACATTTATAGAATATACCATCCAACCAAGAGCGAATACACTTTCTTCTCAGCAGCACATGGATCCTTCTCTAAAATAGACCATATATTATGCCACAAAGCTAATGTAAGCAAATACAAGAAGATAGAGACACTACCTTGTATTCTATCAGATCATAATGGTTTGAAGTTAGAAATAAATGAAAGAGTAAAAAACAGAAGCTACTCCAACATCTGGAGATTAAACAATATGCTATTACATGATGAATGGATAACAGAAGATATTAGGAAGGAAATTAAAAAATTCCTAGAGGTAAATGAGAACAAAGAAACATCATATCAAAATCTTTGGGACACTATGAAAGCAGTACTTGGAGGAAAATTTATTTCATGGAGCGCATTCAATAAAAGAAGTAAAAATCAACAAATAAACAACCTAACACTTCAGCTCAAAGCCCTAGAAAAAGAAGAACAGACCAACACCAAAAGTAGTAGAAGACAGGAAATAGTTAAACTCAGAGCTGAAATCAACGAAATTGAAACAAAAGAAACTATACAAAAAATTGACAAAATAAATAGTTGGTTCTTTGAAAAAATAAACAAAATTGATAAACCCTTAGCCACTCTAACAAAGAGAAGACGAGAGAAAACCCAAATCACCAAAATTCGGAATGAACAAGGAAATATCACAACAGACACGATTGAAATACAAAACATAATTAGAAGCTATTTTGAAAATCTATATTCTAACCAAATAGAAAATTTCGAAGACATCAACAGGTTTCTAGAGACATATGAATTGCCTAAATTGAACGAGGAGGACATACAAAATTTAAATAGATCAATTTCAAGTAATGAAGTAGAAGAGGTCATCAAAAGCCTACCAACAAAGAAAAGTCCAGGACCAGATGGGTTCTCAGCCGAGTTCTACAAAATCTTTAAAGAAGAGCTCATTCCAATACTTCTCAAAGTATTCCATGAAATAGAAGAGGAGGGTACCCTCCCAAACTCATTCTATGAAACCAATATTACCCTGATACCCAAGCCAGACAGAGATAAATCGAGGAAAGAAAATTTCAGACCGATATCATTAATGAACATTGACGCAAAAATTCTCAATAAAATTTTAGCAAATCGCATACAAAAATATATTAAAAAGATAGTGCACCACGATCAAGTGGGTTTTATCCCAGGGATGCAAGGTTGGTTCAACATCCGGAAATCAATAAATGTAATTCACCATATCAATAGACTTAAAGTCAAGAACCACATGATTATTTCAATAGATGCAGAAAAAGCATTTGATAAAATACAACACCCCTTCATGCTCAAAACACTAGAAAAAATAGGGATAGTGGGAACATTCCTTAACATTGTAAAGGCCATCTATGCTAAGCCCATGGCTAATATCATTCTAAACGGTGAAAAACTGAAAGCATTCCCCCTAAAAACTGGAACAAGACAGGGATGCCCTCTTTCACCACTCCTATTCAATATCGTTCTTGAGACTCTAGCCAGAGCAATTAGACAGACCAAGGAAATTAAAGGAATACGAATAGGAAAAGAAGAACTCAAACTATCCCTATTTGCGGATGATATGATTATATACTTAGAGGAACCAGGAAATTCCACCAGAAAACTGTTAGAACTCATAAGTGAATTCAGTAAAGTGGCAGGTTACAAGATCAATGCTCATAAATCCAATGCATTTTTATACATAAGTGAGGAATCCTCAGAAAGAGAAATTATGAAAACTACCCCATTCACCATAGCATCGAAAAAAATAAAATACTTGGGAATCAATCTCACAAAAGAGGTAAAAGACCTCTACAATGAGAACTACAGAACACTAAAGAAAGAAATCGAAGAAAACCTTAGAAGATGGAAAGATCTCCCATGTTCTTGGATAGGCCGAATTAATATTGTCAAAATGGCCATACTACCAAAAGTGCTATACAGATTCAATGCAATCCCAATTAAAATCCCAATGACGTACCTTACAGAAATAGAGCAAGCAATCATGAAATTCATCTGGAAGAATAAGAAACCCAGAATAGCTAAAGCAATCCTTCGCAGGAAAAATGAAGCAGGGGGTATCGCAATACCCGAACTTCAACTTTATTACAAAGCAATAGTAACAAAGACGGCATGGTACTGGTACCAAAATAGACAGGTAGATCAATGGTACAGAATAGAGGACACGGACACAAACCCAAATAAATACAACTTTCTAATACTAGACAAAGGCGCCAAAAATTTGCAATGGAGAAAAGATAGCCTCTTCAACAAATGGTGCTGGGAGAATTGGAAATCCATATGCAACAGAATGAAACTAAACCCATATCTCTCACCCTGCACAAAACTCAACTCAAAATGGATTAAGGACCTTGGAATCAGACCAGAGACTCTGCAGATTATAGAAGAAAAAGTAGGTCCCGATCTTCAACATGTCGGCCTAGGACCAGACTTCCTTAACAGGACTCCCATAGCACAAGAAATAAAAGCAAGAATCAATAACTGGGATAGATTCAAACTAAAAAGCTTTCTCTCAGCAAAGGAAACTATCAGTAATGTGAAGAAAGAGCCTACAGAGTGGGAGAATATCTTTGCCAATCATACTTCAGATAGAGCACTAATCTCCAGAATCTATAAAGAACTCAAAAAACTCTACACCAAGAATACAAATAATCCAATCGACAAATGGGCTAAGGAAATGAACAGACACTTCACAGAAGAAGATGTACAAGCAATCAATAAACATATGAAAAAATGTTCAACATCTCTAGTAATAAGAGAAATGCAAATCAAAACCACCCTAAGATTCCATCTCACCCCAATTAGAATGGCGATTATCAAAAATACAAGCAACAGGTGTTGGCGAGGATGTGGGGAGAAAGGTACACTCATACATTGCTGGTGGGCCTGCAAATTAGTGCAGCCACTCTGAAAAGCAGTGTGGAGATTCCTTAGAAAACTTGGAATGGACCCTCCATTTGACCCAGCTATCCCACTCCTTGGCCTATACCCAAAGGATCTAAAATCAGCATACTACAGAGATACAGCCACATCAATGTTCATAGCTGCTCAATTCACAATAGCCAGACTATGGAACCAACCTAGATGCCCTTCAATTGACGAGTGGATAAAGAAACTGTGGTATATATACACAATGGAATATTACTCAGCCATAAAGAATGACAAAATTATGGCATTTGCAGGCAAATGGATGAAATTGGAGAATATCATGCTAAGTGAGATAAGCCAATCTCAAAAAGACAAGGGACGAATGATATCGCTAATAAGTGGAGGATGACACATAATGGGGGGGAGGGAAGGGTTAGTGTTAGGGTTAGAGTTAGGGTTAGGGAGGGGGGGCAAGTATGGAGGAAGAAAGTACTGTATAGAGGGTAAAGAGGGGTGGGAGGGGTGGGGGGAAGGGGAAAAAATAACAGAATGAATCAAACAACATTACTGTATGTGGATTTATGATTACACAAATGGTATGCCTTTGCGCCATGTACAAACAGAGAGGCAACATGTATCCCATTTGTTTACAATAAAATAAAAAATAAAAAAAAAAAAAAAAAAAAAACTGGCACATCCCTAACCCTGACCCTGTTCCACAAACCAGACTTTGATGTTCTCCTTACTCAAACAGTTATGAAATCACTGAGAAGCTCCTTCCCAATACTGCCAGCCTCCAGATGGGTCAGAGGAGACTAACCACTGGAAATGATCAGAGAACAAAACAAGACAATATACGGTATAATAGCAAATTTGAAAATCACTGAGTGCCAAGTGTCTAGGTAAAATGTAATGGGAGGTGATGGAGAAAGACATCACAGTTGGCTCTTTATTTGGGGAAATTGTTTTGGAGGAGGTAGGACTTCAATAGTGCCCTGAGTGGATAGAAGTCTTCTTTCCTGACAGGGAGGAAGGCAATTCAAGCAAGAGCACTACCATGTCCCAAGGCACCTGCAACTGCGCCCCCTAGTTCAAAAGATAGCTACTGCCATTCTTGCGCTTCTCCTGGAAAGAAGGACATGAGGACACTTGCTAAATCCTACTCTGAGCTCTCACTGTTGGCAGTTTCTAGAGAATGGGAAAAGCCGAAATAGGTATGGTATACATAGTGTCCCCTGGGTAAACTTAGGGGCTGAAAGAGAGCACCTCTCTGACCTAGGCAGCTGCCTCTGAGGAGCTAACCTTCCCGGAGTGCATCCCCTGGTTCAGTGTCAGAAGCAGCACAGACAGGCAAGAGGTCTTAACATTGGGCACACAGGCTGCCCTCCAGATTCTGGACGTTTAACAGAGGACTAACCCATACCTCGTCTTGGAGCTTCCTTTGGTCCAGTGTCCCAGACTACTTGGCAGACACCCTCATATGAAAAAAAAGAAAGAAAGAAAGAAAATGATTGCTCCCAAATTGCCCAGGAAGTGAGTTAGTGAGTGGGCAAGGAGACAAGCGTAGGCCCACACTATTTGACCTGAAGTAGGAAGGTGGGTGAGTGATTTCTTTGCCATGATAGTTAGAGATTTAGAGATTGGACCACCTATGGAGCGCTGGATGTCATAGGTCAGTTGAGTTAGACTAAAGTGCTCATGATTCTTTTTTTTTTTTTTTTTTTTTTTTGGTAGTGGTGCTGCGGACTGAACCCAGGACCTTGTGCATGCTAGGCTAGCACTCTACCAACTGAGCTATTTCCTCAGCCCTGATTTTATTTATTTTTATTTTCTGTCTTGCTGAAAATTTTTCCATTTCCTTTTTTGTTTGTTTTTTGGATTTTTTTTGTTTGCTTTTTGTTTGTTTTATGTTTCTGTTTTTGTTTTTAAACTGCCATGTGATAAATAGAACCACAATACAATTCTCAATGCATACAATGATTTTGTGTGCATTGGACAGGGCATGTGTCCTGCTGTTGTTGTTTTTTTCCCCATTTGGGAAGATGGAGAGAAGTTGAGCTTCTTCTCACCACAAGCTCTGCCCTCCAACATCCTGTGTATGCCTCGCTGGCTCTTCCACCCACCTCCCAGCCTCACCAAAGAGCAGTAAATCAGAGAGGCTAAGCACCATTCTCATGTCAACCCCTGTCGGTTCTCCAGAGGCAGGTGCCATTAAGAACTAAAACCAACTGTGTTCAAGGCCCCTGCACAGAAGGATGGCCCCTCTGCCTTCACTGCATGGATACATCCTTTTCCAAGCCTCCTTGAGAAGCAAAGACCCTGACCTCTGGGAAAAGGCCAGATGACTACAAATAGAAAAACAAGCTTTTCAAAAAGAGGCAGAGGAGTAAGGGCAGGTTGAGGGGAGAAATGGAGGATCCAGTGCATAATGTTATGTTTTAAACCACATGCCTTTTTCCAGACTGGGTTATTAAATTAATTCAGAACTTATGCTCACACTTAAAAGATTTCTGTCATATTTTATGAACACGATGATCTCAGAGTAATTTGCACTGGAAATGTGTCGTATTAAATCAGGAGTACTAATAAACTTTATTACTTAAACTCCACATGGATCAGACATGGCAGATAAACCATCTTACTTTTGCACTTATATTCATGCCATTGAAATATGGCTCCTCCTATGGGAAAATATAAATAAACTTGATAACATTCCCTCTGCCCCACCATAAATGTACCCATCTGGGCTGGAGGCATCACCGACCTGTCCTTCTCTCCCACGTGGAAGCTTGATGAGAGGGTGGGGGATTGACCCAGGCAGAGATATTTCTTTGGGACTTTAAAATACTCTGACCTCTATGGCTTTATCACTTTTCATTCACACTGGCAAGGCCTTTAAGCTGGGCAGTGTGTAACTGCTGAGAACTGTTTTACAGGTACAAGTCTGGAATAAAAAGTACTAGATGATGAGTTATGAGACCCAAGTTCTTCTGGTTCTGCTACCAGCTGGCTCTGCAATCTACACACAAATCAGACAAGACTGTGTAATAGGAAAAGCATAGGCATTGGGATCAGAAAGTTTCATTTCCATTGAACAGATGTTTTTTGAAAGCCTAGCATGATCCAGGCTGTTGGCAAGGCCCTAGAGATGCAAGAATGAATAAGAATTCAATTAGAATCCAAACAGAGTTATTTGGGAAACTAAGTTAAATTATTATAAAATATAATAATTTTACAGAGCTGAAATACTTCTGTGATTTTTTTAAAAAATTCATATTAAAATTCTCAGAGAATAGCCAAGAAAATTAAGAATAGTGAGGAAGGACTCACCTCATCAGATACTAAACACAAATCCTATGGCATTGGCAAGCTTATGGGCTCATAGACAGACTTTTAGCCAACAGCCCTGTGGGTGTGGGAACTGGGGTGGAAAGAAAGGGAAATGCTGGGAAATCTGTGTTCAGAGCCTGTGGACTTCCCCAGACCCCTCACCAAAGTAAGCAACCACTTATCCTCCTGTTCCTACCACTCAGGGATACTGGAAATCTTTTCTTTGAAACGAAAAAAAATTTAGACCAAAAAGTTATGAATTCAAGAAAATGGGTTCATCAGAGGACAGGAACTAGGCAAAGGTAAAAGTAGGGGATTCAGTGGAATCCCATACTGTGCTTAGTGCAAAAGACCCTGGGTGCTTTTTAGTTATGTTTTCAGAACATAGCAGCTGAGGACACCCTCACACACATCATGAAAATTCTGAAGCAGGAGGTTGTAGACACATCTCAGGTCAGGAGAAAAGACTCTCCTGTCCTCACACTACAGAACTACAATGACAACCTGATATCCCCCAGGGAAGCTCCTTCCTACACACATACTCCATTTAAGCAAAGGCAGAGAACCCAGGATCAGACCCTTGAGGAAATCCTTCTCGCAGAAGATACAATCCAAAACAAACATGAGGAAAAGGACCTGGAAGAAAAATAGGACAGGCAACATATTCTCAGAGAGAAAAGATGATGTCCTGCCCCTAAAACAAAAGTTAAATGCATGCCATTAAAAAGACACAACTTGAAAACAAGAGAGAGATCTTAGAAGTTAAAATTGATAACCAAAATAACATTAATCAAAGGAGAGAAAATGGAAAGTTAGGGAAATGTCCCATTAATTAGAAATAAACGGCAATGAAACTGAAAATAGATGTAGAAAAGATTGAAAAATCTAGTGTAAACCCAAAGGGCCAAAATCCAAACAAGAATTTCACAGGGGTAGAAGAGAAGAAGTAAGAAGGAAATTGTTGATGGAAAAATTAAATAAAATTTCCCAGAATTAGCCAGGCACAGTAGCGCACTCTTGTAATCCCGGGGGCTTGAAAGTCTGAGGCAGGAGAATTACAAGTTCAAAACCAGCCTCAGCAACTTAGTGAGGCCCTAAGCAACCCATAAAGACCCTGTCCATAAATAAAATATAAAAGGGGGTGGGACTCAGGTGTGGCTCAGTGGTTAAACACCCCTGAATTCAATCCGCAGTACCAAAAAAAAAAAACAAAAGAAAACAAAATTAAAGGACATTAAATTACTCCAAGTAACTAGTGTAGTAAATAAAGTAAGACCCATGCCTGGTGCAGTGCACACACCTATAATTCCCACTATTCAGGCAGGAGGATCACAGATTCAAACCCAGTGTAGGAAATTTAGTAAGACCCTATCTCAAAATTTTAAAAAAGTGTTTAAAGGATTGGGGATGTAGCTCAGTAATATAGCATTTGCCTAATATGTGCAAGACCCTGGGCTTAATCCCCAGTACCATCCCCCCAAAATTAAACATAGAATATCATATGATTTAGCAATTCTAATCATAGATACTTACCAAAAATTAGTGAAAGCAAAGACTCAAACAAGTAGCTATATTCCCATGTTCACAGCAATATTTTTCATTATGGGTGAAAGGTGGAAGCAACCCAAGTGTCAACTGATGGACAAAATGTGATATATCCATACAATGGAATACTATTTCACAATAAAAAGGTACAAAGTATCATTGCATGTAACATTGGATGCATCTTGAAAAATTATACTCAATAAAAATAAAATAAAAGAGTAAACGCTATAAAATAAAAGAGTAAAACAAAAGAATAAAAGAGTAAACGCTATGTGATTCCATTTATATAATATTTCTAAAGAGGGCAAATCAATAGAGACAGAAAGCAGATCGGTGGTTGCCTGACACTTGGGATTGAGAGGCGAGACTATTAATGGGCACTGGGAGTTTTTTGGACTGATGGAAATGTTCAAAAACAATCAATGATTATTGCACAACCGTATACATTTACTAAGTTCATCAAACTGCATATTTAATATGGGTGAATTTTATAGTACATAAACTATACCTCTGTAAAGCTGTTCTTAAGAAAAAAAAAAAAAAAGAAGTTAAATTCATTATTCTCTCCAATACTTACTGTATTACTCAAGAGCTTTGTTCTGAAGTCCTGAAAGTGAACAGGGAGGGGTTGCAGACAAAATGAGAACAATCAGATTGTCCACTGAAGTGCTTTATGACACCTAGAAGAAAGGAACGAAGGCTTTGGGAGCTGCTCTGTCAACATGAAGAAGAGGCAGAGCCAGGGTGGAGCCAAGGTCCCTGTGCCTGCTATGGGAAAGAGATGCAGCGACATTTGGCCCCATGCAATTCACAGGTGCTGTTTCTCAGACTCTCCTTGGGACAGCACAACATGCACACAGTGGAGCCTGCCCTGGGAGGAGGGATAGTGCTTCTTCTCCTCACTGTCCCACTGCCAGTCTGCAACCTGCAGAAGGAAAAAGGAGTCATTAGCATTGAGTGGCTAAGGAGTGTGAGTGTGTGTGTGTTTGTGTGTGTGTCTGAGAAAGAGAGAGAGAGTCAGTGTGCGCCCTGTCAAATCATATACAGGCCCAGGGATACACAAAATATAAAGTCCCATCACAATTCTATTGCACATTTTTAATTATAGAGAAAAGATAAGAAGGCAATATACTCAGATGCTATTCTTGGTTGTTAATTTTTAAATTAGGAAATGAGTGTTACTTAAAAGAAAAAAAAACTTGCATTTTTTACATGGGTTAGTCCACATGCAAAATGGCAAGACAGAATTTGTACAAGTAAGAGAAATGCTTAAGTCAAACTTTTGTGTAATGCAATTGATATTAATATAAGATTTTTAAAAGGATCAAGGCAATCTCAAATGTTAGTCAAATTTTGCAGTTATTGAAAGAAACCATTTGAAAACAGGGAAAAAAATTTTAAAACACTGTTATTGGGTTAAAACAAAAGCTTTGACTGGCTGAGAAATCATTTGTGCCTTGACAGCAACCAGAGTAGGGCGATGGTATCAGCACCACTGTTTAGTACATGAGAAGATGAGGAAGCCGGAGACCAGGGAAGCAAACTCCTCTGTGCCGATGAAAACCCTAAATAACACAGGTTCCCAAAGATCATTCTTTTGCTCATATTTCCCAAGTGGCCAGTTCCATATCAGATTAGCCAAATGTTTACAGAATTTCCACTTTCCCATTATGCCTTATGGACAAAACAAAGGGTATAGTTTGTAGGGAAAAAGTTCATTGAAGTAGAATGTAATGTGAAGTCAAATGCCATTCACAGGTTATTGACCTATGTATGTGCCAGCTTACGCAAGTTTAAAACATGCAGGAGAATTCCCACCTCTCGGGATTCTCTTGAGAATTAAATAGCATAATTTCTGACAAACTACTTGTCTTAAAGAGGACATTCAGTGAATGGTATGTCTTTTCCTTTCCATTCTACATCTCACCTATTGTTCACCACCTTATTCGGCCTGCATTCCCTTTCTCTCTCTCTCTCTCTCTCTCTCTCTCTCTCTCTCTCTCTCTCTCTCTCTCTCTCTCTCTCTCTCTCACACACACACACACACACACACACACATACACACACATACACACACACATCATAAGTCTTACTTTGAGAAGCTGCACTGACCTATTCCATGTAAAAATTAAAGGGGACCATTTTCAAAAAGATAAAGGCCCAACTTCACCCAAGAAGACTGTAAAGGCATTTCTGCTCCCTGGAAGGAAGAGCTGGTAAAGAAGCAGCAATGAGACAACTATTCCCCAGCCCTCCCCACTGTTCTGGCAGGAACACAATTTGAGGAGGCCAGAGCATGTGGATCTGACTAGGAATCTGCTGAGTGAAAGGCAGAGCCTGGTGAACTTGGCTGATGATGAGGTCAAGGTTGTATATTCAGGCCCCATAAGGAGATTCGTCCTGGAAACAACATTACCCCTGGTCCTGGTCCATTCATGGCTATTTCCCTTTGGATGCGGGAACTTTTTTAGGGTCTCAGGGGAGTAAAGACTCAATATAACCTGTCTTCATTATCATAAAGATAATAATTAAAAACTTAAAACATTAGTCTTACTGAGAGTGATACCAGATGTCCTTTTCAAATGTCAATACTTGAGAGGGATTGCAAAGAAGTAAGGTTCTGGAGTATAGAAGAGGACTGCATGACAGGAAAAACATTCAGTTGCTATAACAAAAGTCAAAGTAATGGTGACTTCAACATGAGGGTTTATTTCTCTCACATAAGAATTCCACTATAAATAATCCAGAGCAAAAGGGCAGCTCCACAATATCAAGACCCAGGATCCTGACAGCGAGAGCATGTGGTTTCCACACTGCAAGACAGCTGCTGTAGCTCCACCATTACATGTACATTCCAGCAGAAGCAAGGAGGAGAGAGCCAAGGCAAAGCACCACCCTTCCCTCTTGTTCAAAGTGCATAAGTTTGTATTTGACCAAATTTGTAGATTTGGTGTCCAATCTATACGTTGATATTCACAATTTTATTCAATACTTTCTCTATAAGGACCTCATAATAAATTCACCTCAGATCAAAAGGCTAGAAAAACACTGTTTCTTTTAATGAGCTAACATATGCTGTATCCTAAACAATGAGGACAACACCATCAGTTAATTAACCTCTTGCGTGGGCTACTGAGAATCTGAGTATAAAGTTTGGGTTGTATTATACTATTTGGGGTTGTATGTATACTATTCTTATTCTGAGATTTGTTTTATTTTTGCTTTTCTTCTAAATGCTCCTGTTTCTACTCTTTTGTTAATAAAAGTGACTTTTATGCTGAAAAAGAAGACACAAGAAAGTTGCACACATACCGTTATTACAATAGCCAAGATATCGAATCACCATGGTGTCCATCAATGGATAAATGGACACATTGTATATAATATCAATATCTACATACAATGGAATTTGTTCCACCATTAAGAAACAATGAAATCATGTTACTTGCAACAAAGTGGATGGAACTATAGACATTATGTTAAGTGAAATATGTCAGACTCAGAAAGACAAAACACTGCATGATCTCACTTATATATGAAAGCTAGAAAAGTTGATCGTATAGAAGCATAGAGTAGAATAGTGGTCCCCAAAGGCTGGGAAGTATAGGAAGGAGGGAAGGTACAGAGGTTAGTTAGATAATACATACTAAAATACAGTTAGGTAAGAAAAGTAAGTTGAGATGTTATATAGCACATGAGGTGTCTATAGTTCAGAACAGTGCATTATATATTTTATAAAGAGCTAGAAGGAATACGGTGGTTCCTAACACAAGGAAATGACAAATGTTTGAGAAGGAAATGTCAATTACCCTAAGTTGATCATTGCATGCTGTATATATGTAACAAATCATTACACTGTATCCCATAAATATGTACAATTATTATAGGTCAATATTTTTAAGTATTATGTGAGAAGAAAAAGTTTCATACATTCCTTGGGCTCACAGTCCAGTGACCATAGTAAGTAACAAGGAACTTAGACACACAGCTGCAAGGGAAACTGGGAAACAAAGTCCTTACTTTGGGTGACTTTGTGCCTAGCACAATTTAGGTGGTGTGGTGGTTTCCTAGGGCTGCCATGACAAAGCACCACAAACTGAGCGTCTTAAAACAACACAGGTTTATTCCCTCACAGTTCAAGACACCAGAAGTCTGAAATCAGGGTTGGCAGGGTTGGTTTCTTTAGGAGACTCTGAGGGACAAGTTTTCTGTCACTTGCCCACCACCACGTAGACACACAGGCCAGGAGAAAACAGAGGTGGAGATTGTAGTGACACAACTGTGAGCCAAGGAGTGCCAAGAATTACCAGCAGCCCCATCCCACCCCAATGCAGTATGACCTGCAGATTACATCTGCAAAGCTTCTCTCTCCAAATAGGGCCAAGTTCACAGGTACCAGGAGTTAGGACTTGACCTGATCTTGTGGGGAGACAATTCAACCCATCCAAAGGGGTCATAGCTAAAGGAAGAAGAGGAGGATGGATATTGAAGAACAATCACTCCCTTGCCACAGGACACCAGGAAAAGGTACACTCATACATTGCTGATAGGAATGCAAATTGGGGCAACCATTATGGAAAGCGGTATGGAAATTCCTCAGAAAACTTGGAATGGAGCCACCATTTGACCCAGTAATCCCATTCCTCAGTTTATACTCAAAAGACTTAAGATCAGCATACTACAGTGATACAGCCATATCAATGTTTATAGCAGCTCAATTCACAATATCTAAACTATGGAACCAACCTAGTTGCCCTTCAACAGATGAATGGATAAATAAAATGTGATATATGTACAAAATGGAAAATTACTCAGCCTTAAAGAAGAATGGCATTTGCTGGTAAACGGATGAAACTGGAGATTATCATGCTAAGTGAAATAAGTCAATCCCCAAAACCCAAAGGCCTGATATGAAGATGCTAATTTACAATAAGGCAGGGAGTGGGGTATGGAAGAATAGAAGTACCTTGGATTAGACAAAGAAGAATGAAGGGAAGGGAGGGGGAATGGGAATAGGAAAGATAGAATGAGTCAGACATTACCACACTATGTGCACATACGATTACACGATCAATGTACATCATGTACAACCAGAAGAATGAGAAGTTATATTTTACATATACTCTGTATATGTATAATATGTCAAAATACATTCTGCTACCATGTATAACTAATTAGAACAAATTTTTTTAAAAAGAATGACTGCTCATATAACATGGTAGATGCAAAGTCTTTATTAAAGGGTGAGAGAAACTTCCTATTCTTCAACACCATGTACTGTTCAGTCTTTCACCACGAGTCTAACTCGCCTCAAAATACATCTCATCCCAAACTAGCCATCTGTATTTTATAACCCATATAGATATCAAATCTATTATTTCCTGATGCATTTCATTTCAACTCATAAACAGATTTGTAAGGCTCATCTGCTAGGATGACCGAGTCATCCCAATTGACACAGAACTTTTCTAATCTGGGCACTGAAATTCTTGCATCCATTCAGTTCCAGGCAAACCAGGTCAATTGATCAACCTATAATGATATCTAAATTTCATCATCCTCTACTGAACTTTATGTATTTAGATCAAGAAGATGAAAATCACTGAGAACATTTTTTTTCCCAAAAACATATCCCTCACCAATAAAAAAAATTTTAAGTAGCTATCATAACTCTGGAAGTTCAACTAGGGTCCAATGCCACAGCTCAGCAAAATGAATATGGCACTAAAAGTAGCCATACCAAGTCCTCTGGCTCCTATAGCAACTCCAGTGTGAAAAGGAATAGCTGTGAGGCAGGACTATGATTTGGACACATGTCAAAGGTCCACATGGTGAAGGCTTAGTCCCCAGTTGGCATTATTGAGAGGTGGTAGAAACTTTAAGAGGTGAAGCCTAGTAGAGGTCTTTAGGTCACTGAAGTCATGTCCTGGAAGCGGGTTGTGCAACCCCGGTCTTTTCCTTTCTCTCTTTGCTCCCTGGCAATGAGAATGGATCTGCTCTACCATGTGCTTCCACCATGATGTGCTGCCTCACCACAGGCCCAAAGCAACAGGGTCAATCGATCATGGACTGAAACCTCTGAAACCATGAACCAAAATAAACCCTTTCTCATTATAAGTGATGGTTTCAGGTATTTGTTACAGTGACAGAAAGCTGACTAACACAATCCACTGAATTCTGGACTCACCGGAATGGTCTCTTTCATAAATATTTTAGGTGAGTTATGAAAGGAGAAAAAGGATTCACACGATGATTCTCTAACCACAGTGCACTTAAGAATAACCTGAGGGCCTTGTTCAAAAGGAGATGCACTTCCAGGCCCCAGAAAGCTTGGCTTGAAAAAGTCCAAGAGGCACTCCTGTTCACAGGTACTCAGAGTGGACCTTGATGCATGTAAAACACACTTTTCAAAACTCTGGATCAGAGGAAAGCTGTGAACATTGCTCCATCTCTCACAGAAAGTAAAACAGAAGCAGACCATACCAGGAAGAAGAAACGGAGTTATAGTAACAAAGAGGAAGACACTGAGTGTTAGGACCTGTTATCTAAAAAATATACTCTTGTAAGTCTTGACATTGCTGGAATATCTAAAGCAAAGCATATCTGGTTAACCAAGGCAGCCATGCTCTGTCTACAAACACATACGTGCTGTGTGGTATGTAGATCTATGCAACTATTATATATACAGAGATGACAGCAAAAATGAGAAAACAGCCATCAAAGTGATTCGTATGTAACAGCACTCATAAGTGTTTATTCATATATATGCCATAGGAGTGTGTTTAATATATGTATATAAACAAATCAATAGTCTCATTTTGGTCATAGTAAATCTGAGATGGCCAGAAGATAGCCAAATAGAGTTGACAAATAGAGAGTTGGACATAGGAGTCCATATTCTGAAATATTCCTGGGGTCAAGTTAGGGCTAAAGATATAGACTTAGGGAGCTATCTGCACATGGCCTCCAAAGCATCGATAAAACATGAGCCACAGGGGTGGGGGGTTAATGCCAAAACAAGGTCAACATGCCCCATGGCCTTGCCAGCAAATTAGCCTGTTTACATGTAATCAGAAATTGGTGGAGGTAGCCGATCCTTAAACAGAAATTAGGATGTCTTTGTTCATCAGCTCAGAATAATACAGCTCCAAGGTCATGTGTGGAAGTCCTTCACTTCTCAAGGTAAAATTCCTAATTCAAGTTATCCCTCAATACAGAAATCCAGAGACCACAAGTGGCAGCAAGCATGGATTGTCCCCAGAGAAAGGCCTTCACAACCCAAAACATAAACAGGGAAAAAAATTCCCACATACAGCATCCCCAAGGGAAGACATACTCAGGAGGCCCGGACCACAACATATGAGGAAGTCCAAAAGTAGCCAGGCAATTTACAAACCCACCACCAGCCCATTTCGAGAAAAAGGAAGAAACCACATGTGCAGAGGTAGAAATAACAGAAAACTCTGAGATCAGTGTAGTTGGCAACAGAAAATCATTCAGAGATTTTGAAAAAAAGGCAGAACATACTGAAATGGGTGTTTTAGGACAATTTGAGTGGCGATGACATACAGACAAAAAGGAAGAAGGCTGAGAGTAGAGGCAGCAAGACCAGCCCAGAGACTTCACACTCTCCCTAAGGGTAATGTCCCCCTGCTTCTGAGCCCTCATAAAATTTAACTGTTACATCTCCTATGACCTTATGATCTCAACACTTTATTCCTTGTTTTATAGTTACTTTCACATATCTAAATCATATAAAGGAACTTGCAGAACTCAAGGCCCTTTGTAGGGTGTGTGTGTGTGTGTGTGTGTGTGTGTGTGTGTGTGTGTGTGTGTGCACATGCACACGTACACACATGTATGTGGAGATATACATATATATATGCATATACCCACATGTATATTTACCTATATGTACATATATATCTTATAAGCTTTCTGTATCCTCCACAGCAGCTAACATAGTACACTGGGTACATAGAAGATGTTCTATAAATCTCTAACAAATTAATCAACCAATGAACAAGAACCATGTCAAGACACTGATTGATTACAGCCTTGCCCTGTGAAGCTCTCACTTGAATTGGAACACAAAACCAAGGTGATGGTATATCATTAGTTCATCTCCTGAGGACCTGAGAAGCTCCCTAACCTGGCTCTCTTCTTACCCTATGTGCACATCATCTGTCAATGCTTTTAAAAGTCAACCGAATTCAGTGACAGCTTCAAGCCCTGTGGCACTGATGGAAATCCTTAGCTATGTGTGGATTTCCCTGGTGCAGATTGCTATATAACCTGTCTTCCTCTGCACATTGATTGTCAGTCCACAGACATTTGACTTTATGTTACAGGAGGCCTTGCCCTAATCTGACTACTGTATTCCTAATTAGAAAGAACCCTTTCTCCTTCTTCTTTGAGGAAAAAAACCCTAACTTAATGCCTGAGCGTTGGGAGATAGAAATACTTTAATAACTTGCACAGGAACAAAAATTTGCCATATCGAATAGCAGAATAGCACAAATTTAGGCCCTCTTGAGAGGCCCAAAGCCATATTTATCTCCAGAGCTTTCCTACATGTTGGTGGTGACAATGGCGATATTGATGGTGATGAAAGAAAGCTGTCTTTTATTGAATATCTAATATGGCCAGGCTTTATCTAAGGCATCTTTAATACAATTTGGCATATAATCCTTACAAGAATCCAGTAAGGAAGGTTCTAGCATGACCATTTCGCAGATGAGAAAACTGAAGATGAAAGTCATTAAATAAGTTGTCCTCTATAAACTTGTTTGTTAGAATCATTTTTTAAAAAGTCATCCATCTTAAGCGTCAAGGTCACGACTCAGACCACAGGTCAATCTGAATGCAGTTTGTATCCTATCTACCTCCCCACACCATTTCCACTGCAGATGCGCATGCCCCAACAAAACAGTCAGTGGTATTCAGCCACTTTAAATAATGGTCTCAAGAATTTCAGATGATGTACATGAGTTTTGGAGCTGGAATTTTTTCCCAGGAGATCATAAGCACACACAGGCACCCGCTTCCTGTGTTTTCATTCCAATCTCATTTGTGGCTTCAAGGGAAAGACTAAATAAATCCAGTCTTATCATGTAGCTTCCATCTCACTCTATAAGGAACGAGCCAATCCTGCCCAGCTCCTGATTTTCATGTCCTGAATGTGAGGCCAGCTACTTGCCCACATAGCCAAAGCAACTGCAAATAAATAGCACTGAAATTTTAATGGGCTTCTTTGGGAATATAGAGTTAGATCATAATAGAGAAATAGTATTCATAGCACATTCTAGAACCACTGAAATGGTTCATCACTGTACTAGCTTGCTTTGTGAGCTTAAAATAACTACAGAATTAATTATTTGAAATGCTTTCAAGAAGCTTAAGATGGGTGACTTTTTTAAAAAACTGATTCTAACAAACAGCATGACCTCAACAAGACAATGAGAGAAATATATTGTGGTCCATTCACACTGTGGAATATTATAAAGGAGTTAAAATAGATAGATTATGGCTACTTGTAACAATGTGGATGAAGTTTAGAAACATGATGTTGGGTGAAAAAGCAAATCCCAGAAATCTACCAACTATATGTGGCTAATTCTAAAACATGCTCACAAATTCTTTGACAGCCCACCCTTCCAAAGATGGAGACTAATTTCCCTCTTCTTATATTAGGGTCAGATTTAGTGATTCATTTCCAATGAGTATGACAAAAATTATGGTATGCAGTTTCAAAAATAAGTAGAAAAAAAGTTGCCACTTTTGCCTTACTCTGTGTCCCTTATTTTGCAAAGCCAATCACCAGTTATAAGGACGTTCAAGAGCCTGTAGAGAGGCCCACGTGGAGAGGAACTTAGCTTTCCTGCCTATAACCAACAAGAACCTGACAGCCATGTGCATAAGACACCTTAGAAGATCCTCAGGCCCCAGTCAAGTCTTCAGATGACCTACTGAAATCCTGACTTCAACCTCATAAAAGATTACGAAAGTAATATGATACCACTTTTTATAAATCTCGAAAGCAAGAAAATCATTTATACAAACTTGTATAGATGATAAAAAACTGATTTTTTTTTTCAGAGTTACAGGCATGAGTTTATTAGGAGGGACAGAAAAGAGAAAGAGTGGGTCCTCTCAGCGAGAAAAGGGACACCCGCCCCTCATGTTCTCCAGTTTTATTGGGAGTCCCAAGAAAGTTTCCAGAGTCCTGCCAAAGTCTACCTCCTGACTTTTGACTGACAGAATAGAACTACATGGACCACCTCCAAGAGAGAATGGTATAAAACTGTTTTTCGGTTGCTTCTATGGTGCTAGAGTTCAATTCCAGACACTGGTGCATGCTAGGCAGACATTCTGCCACTGGGCTACACCCCCAGACAATACAGCTGCTTGTTAAGTAAGGGAATATGAGGAAAACCCTTAATAATGACTCAGAGATTACTAATAGCAAATACAATTCTTAGATTAAATGCACGAAACAACTGTGTAAACGTATCTGAAAGAAACCACGTTTAGCAGGACTGGTGGGACCAAGAGCACACAGGATAGGGAAGTGAGGTAAGCCATACATTTGGCTCTGATTTCTCCTTTAGGTCGTTTGTCATGGCATGATGTGGGGTAATGCAGACTGAAGGCAAGGCAGCAGAGAAGTCTGCAGAGGTCTCATTAGACTGGAAAGTTAGAGATCCAAGTTCAAGGCCATCAGTGTGGAAGGGATCTAGTAAATACTTTGGAATTTCAGTTGAGATCCCAGAAAGGCTATACCTCTAAGAAGTGACTTATGTATTACAATTAGGAGGAATATACCCTAGGAATCTGGCAATAGGGACAATTGGAAATAAACCAACCCTGACAAAGCTTTAGACCAATCCTCAATGGCATCAGGATGATTTGGCCATACTCTATCACCCTGCCCATAAGAAAATTAAATAATTTTTGTAGGGCTGGAAATGCAAAGCAAACCCTCTGCCACTGGGCTACACCCCCAGTCCCTAAATAATCTTTAAAGGGATATATATATAACATTAACCAGAGACTGTAATTTTTCATATATGATGTCTGGGTTTTTGCTTGAAAATTACCAGGCATGCCAATAAATAGGATCAAATGGCTAAACACTAAGAGAAGAAAAAGACAAATCATAAGAAAAACAGTAATACAGATATTAGAGTTTCAAGCAGGGACTTTTATTATTAGTTGTATGTTCAAGAAAATAAAAGAAAGGATAGAGAATTTTACAAAGAACAGAAGTCTGTTTTAAAAGTAATAACCCAATGGAAATCCTAGAACTAAAACAATAAAATTACTAAAATTGAGAACTGAAGCCAGAGAAAAGGACGGAACCCTTCCAAACTCATTCTATGAGGCTAATATCACCCTGATACCAAAACCAGACAATGACACATTAAAGAAAGAAAAATTCAGACCAACATCCCTGATGAACATAAATGCAAAAATTCTCAATAAAATTCTGGCAAATTGCATATAAAAACCTATTAAAAAGAGTGCACCATAATCAAGTGGGGTTCATCCCAGGGATGCAAGTTTGATTCAACATACAAAAACCAATAAATGTAATTCATCACATCAATAGACTTAAAAACAAGAATCATATGATCATCTCAATAGATTCAGAAAAAGCATTTGACAAAATAGAGCAACTCTTCATGTTCAAAACACTAGAAAAAGTAGGGATAGTAAGAACCTATCTCAATATTATAAAAGCTGTATATGCTAAGCCTAAGACCAACATCATTCTAAATAGAGAAAAAATGAAAGCATTTCCTCTAAAAACTGGAACAAGACAAAGATGCCCTCTTTTGCCACTTGTATTCAACATGGTCTTTGAAACTCCAACCAGAGCAATTAGACAGGAGAAAGAAATTAAAGGGATATAAAGAGGAAAAGAAGAACTCAAACTATCACTGTTTGTCGATGATATGATATTTAAAAGATGCAAAAATTTCCACCAGAAAACTACTAAAACTCATAAATGAATTCAGCAAAATAGCAGGTTATAAAATCAACACCCATAAATCAAACGTGTTCCTATAAATCAGTGATGAATCTACTGAAAGAGAAGTTAGGAAAACTACCTCATTCACAATAGCTTCGGAAAAAAAAAATACTTGGGAATCAATCTAACAAAAGAGGTAAAAGACCTCTACAATGAAAACTACAGAATGCTAAATAAAAAAATTAAAGCAGACCTTAGAAGATGGAAAGACCTCCCATGCTCCTGGATAGACAGAATTGATATTATCAAAATTGCCATACTGGGGCTGAGGTTGTAGCTCAGTGGCAGAGTGTTTGCCTAGCATGTGTGAGACACTGATTCAATCTTTAGCACCATATAAATATGAAACAAATACAATAAAGGCAAGGTGCTCATTTGCAACTACCAAAAAAAATTTTTAAATGGCCATACTACCAAAAGTGTTACACAGATTTAATATAATACCAATTAAAATCCTAACGACATTCTGCATAGAAAAAGAAAAAGCAATCATGAAATTCATTTGGAAAAATAAAAGACCCAGAATAGTCAAAGCAATTCTTAGCAAGAAGAGTGAAGCAGGAGACATCACAATACCAGACTTTAAACTATACTACAGAGCAATAGTAACAAAAACTGCATGGTATTGGCATCAAAATAGACATGTAGACCAATGGTACAGAGTAGAAGACACAGAGACAAACCCACATAAATACAGTTATCTCATACCAGACAAAGGCACCAAAAACATTCACTGGAGAAAAGATAACCTATTCAATAAATAGTGCTGGGAAATTGGAAAGCTACATGTAACAAAGTGAAATTAAACCACTCTCTCTCACCCTGCATGAAACTCAACTCAGAGTAGATCCAGGCACTAGAATAGAGACCCCGCACCTAATAGAAGAAAAAGTAGGCCCAAATTTTCACCATGTCCACTTAGGATCTGACTTCCTTAACAAGACTTCTAAAGCACAAGAAGTAAAATCAGGAATCAATAAATGAGACAAATTCAAACTAAAAAGCTTCTTAACAAAGGAAACAATTACATAAAGAGAGAACCTATAGAATGGGAGAAAACCATTACCATATGCATCTCAGATAGAGCATTAATCTCCAGGATATATAAAGGACTCAAAAGACTTAACACCAAAAAAAGCAAATAGCCTCAACAAATGGGCTAAGGAACTGAACAGACACTTCGCAGAAGAAGAAATACAATCCATCAACAAATATATGAAAAAATGTTCAACATCATAAGCAAATAGAGAAATGCAAAGCTACTCTAAGATTTCATCACACCCCAGTCAGAATGGCAATTATCAAGAATACAAAGCAACAACAATAAAAATGGAAAAAAATATTCTTAATGAAAAAAAAAGAATACAAGCAACAATAAATGTTGGTAAGGATGTGGGGAAATTACTGGTGGGAATGCAAATTGGGGCAAACATTGTGGAAAGTGGTAAGGAGATTCCTCAGAAAACTTGGAATGGAACCACCATTTGACCCAGCTGTTCCACTCCTCAGTTTATACCCAAAGGACTTAAAATCAGCATACTACAGTGACACAGGTACATCAATGTTTATAGAAGCTCAGTTCACAATAGCTAAACTTTGGAACCAACCTAGTTGCTATTCAACAGATGAATGGATAAAGAAGATGTGAGATATATATATATATATAAAATGGAATATTATTCAGCCTTAAAGAAGAATGAAATGATGGCATTTGCTGGTAAATGGATGGAGCTAGAAAATATCATGCTAAGTGAAACAAACCAAAGGTTGAATAGTTTTCTCTGATATGAAAATGCTAATTCACAATAGATTGGGGGGCGGATAGGGAAGAATAGAAGTACTTTAGATTAGGTATAGGGGAGTGAAGGGAGGGGAGTGGGTATGGGGGGAGGAAGGATAGTAGAATAAATCAGACGTTATCATCCTATGTACATATGTAAGTATACAAACCAGTGGTATTCTACATCATGTATAACCAGAAGAAGAAATTATACCACATTATGTATGATGTATCAAAGCGCACTCTACTGTCATGGATAACTAATTAAAGCAAATTTAAAATTTTTTTTTTAAAAAAGAATTGAAGCTGGGAGTGGTTGTGCATGCCTGTAATCCCAGAAGCTCAGAAGGCTGAGGCAAGAGGATTGAAAGTTCAAAACCAACCTCAGCAACTTAGTGAGACTTGAAGCAGTTTAGTGAGATCCTGTCTGTATATAAAATATTTTAAAATGGTTGGGGGTGTGGCTCAGTGGTTAAATGTCCGTGAGTTCAATCCCTGGTACAAAAGAGAGAGAGAGATAGAGAGAGAGAGAAGAGAGAATTGAACAGATGGATTTAAAAGCAGATTAGACATGTCAAAAAGAGGACAGTAAAGCAAAGAGTCAAAAAATAAATAAATAAAACAAAACAAATGAAAAATGGAGTTGGACCCAGTGGCATGTGCCTGTAGTTTCAGCTACTCAGGAGACTGAGGCAGGAGGATCACTTGAGTTCAAGAGTTCAGGACCTGGCTGGGGAGATAGCTCAGCTGGTGGAGTGCTTGCCTCACAAGCACAAGGCCCTGAGTTTGATCCCCAGTACCGCCAAAAAAAAAAAAAAAAAAAAATAGAGTTCAGGACCAACCTAAGCAACACAGCAAAACCCCAACTCAGAAAAAAAATGAAATAAGGAAAGAAGAGAAGAAAAGAAAAATGAAAGGGGGAGAAAGAGAGGAGGCTCAGGGACATGGTAAAAACATCTAGCATTTAGGTAAGTGGGTTCCAGAGGGAAGGAAAGAAAAAATTTCATAGAAGCAATTTTTAAGGAAATACGAGCTGAGAATTTTCTAAAAATGATGAAAGACACAAAGTCACAGAGCAAAGGACTTCTACAAATCCCATGAAAGATAAATACAAAAAAGACCACACCTGCATATATTGCAGGAAAACTGCTAAAAATGAAAAACTATGAGAAAAATCTTAAAAGCAGACAGAAGAGGTGGGGCGGGGGGAAAACCACATTGTTTTTAAAAGAGCAACAATAAAACTAAGAGCTGAGCAATTAAAAAAAAAAAAAAACTGGAAACCAGAAGATGAAGGCAATTGTTAAAGTGCTGAAAGAAAATAATTGCCAACTTAAAATTCCATACTCAAAACATATCCTTCAAAAGCAAAAGCACAGCAAAGACATTTTGAGGCCCACAAAAACTGAATTTGTCTCCAATGTATCTACATTAAGAGAGACACTAGAAGGATTTTTTTTCAGCAAAAGATGATCCCATACGAAAACACAGTAAGGCAAGAAGAAATAAACAGCACCAAAAATATAAAATGTATAGATAAATTTAAGATAATATGTACTATATAAAACAATAATGTTGGCTGGGTGTGGTAATCCCTCATGCCTGTAATCCCAGCAACTAGGCAGGCTGAGGCAAGAAGATCGCAAGTTCAAGACCAGCCTCAGCAATTTAGCAAGGTCCTAAGCAGTTTAGCAAGACCCTGTCTCAAAAAATAAAAGGAATGTGACTGGGTATGTGGCTCAGTCGTAAAGCACCACTGAGTTCAATCCTCAATGCAAAAAAAAAAGGAATAAAACAATAATGTTAATGTCTTGTGAGAATAGAGAGAATTAATTTATGTTAACATATCACAAAAAAACCAGGAGGAGTTTAAATAAAGTGTTATAAGTTTCTTGTATTATTCAGAGTGTGATATTAGTACTAATTTAAGGCAGGTTATAATAATCTCTAGAGTAATCGTTATGCTTATTTTGGCAGCACATATACCAAAATTAGAACAATACAGAAAAGATTGTAATGGCCCTGAGCAAGCATGACATGCACATTCTAAAGAATAATAAAAAATGTACAAAGAACAAGCAAGAAGAGCAGGGAAATGGACTAATAATGCATGATTAACACAAAAGAGGAAAGACAAGAGAGCAAAATTAACAAAAATCATATGGAACCAATAAAAATGAAATTGTAAGATGATAGATTTAAATCATACCTGCAATTACTTTAAAAATACATGAACCAGCTGGATGTGTTGTCCCATTCCTGTAATCCCAGTGATTTGGGGGGCTGAGGTAGAAGGATCACAATTTCGAGGCCAGCCTCAACAAATTAGTGAGAACCTGTATCAAAATTTAAAATAAAAAGGACTAGGGCTGTAGCTCAGGGGTAAAGCACCCTGGGTCAATCCCCAGTATTAAAAAAACAAACAAACAAACAAACATGAGCCAGCCAAGCACAGTAGTGCAAGCAGGAGGATTGCAAGTTCAAGGCTGCCTGTGCGACTTAGCAAGACCCTGTCTCAAAATAAAATAGTAAAATAAAATAAAATATAACATAATAAAATAAAGGATGAGAATGTAGCCTAGCATGCACACCCAGTACTGAAAAAAATAAAGATTGTGAAGCTAGACTAAAAATAAATAGCAACATATCTTAAGCATAAGGATACAGAAAGAAAGCTGTGTGACCGTTTTAAAACATAGTCATACTACAGCTTGGGAACTCTCTTGGGTTTCTCTACTCCACAATTTGGGCAGGCTTGTGGTTCCTTCAATCAAAAGGGTGTGGCAGAAGTAACTCTGTGTGGCTTTTGATGTCAGGTCATAAAAGGTTGTGCAGTATTTGGTGGAACAGTCACTGTGTAAGAAGTCTAACTACCAGAGTCTGCCATGCTATAAGGAAGCCCAAGCCACAGGGAGACCAAGTGTCGGCAAAGATGTAGAACCAATGGAACTCTCATACACCACTGGTAGATATGTAAATTGGCCCAACTGCTCTGAAAAACTGCTGTGTATCTATTAATATGTACATACACATGACATAACAGTTACACTCCTGTTACACTCAATAGAAATGAGCACAGTATATGCACCAAAAGATGTGGACAAAAATGTTCACAGTAGGTTCATTTATAATAACCAGAAAAAGGACCCAAACACAAACATTCATTAATGATAGAATGAATAAATAAATCTTGAAGCTTATTCATAAAATGGAAAACCCACCCAAGCATGGTAATGTACTGATACATGATAAAAAATGATACTACCGATAATATATAATAAGATGAATGAATCTTACAAAGAGAATGCTCACTAAAAGATGTCAGCCACAAGAATACATACTTAACAATTTCAGAAGTAATCTACGTTGACATAAATCAGAACAGCAGTTATGTTGGAAATGGGGGAAGGACTGATTGGGAAGAAGTGTAGGGGGGTTTCTGGAGTATCCCTAATATTCCATGTCTTAATCCATAAGTGGTTACATATGTGCGTACTTTAAAAACTATTCAAACAGCACACTTAAGATTTGTGCATTTTATTATTATGTATGAATACTTCAATTTTTTTAAAAAAGTTTTCTTTAAAAGCAAAGGAATAACAAACACAAAATTCAGGTTAATGGAAGAGAGACCAGGAAATGGGAGAGGAAAGAAGGAATACAAAGGTTATGAAATTACATAGAAAATGCTTAACTCTTTCATATGTATCAAATATTACATTAAATACACTAATAAACAAATAAACTATTAAAAACAAATTATTCAAATATTTACAATCCATGTACTGAACTCAGGATGAATTTTTAAAGTTAATATAAACAACTCTCACCTATATTTAAACACAGGAAGACAATAGCATGCATTTAATAAGTACCCTCCTTAGCATCACACTGATTGTTCCTTCAAGAGACCACTTTGTATGAGGTAGAGCAATAATCATGACAGGCATTATTGAGTACATACTATCTGTTGGGCACAGTTGTGAATGCTTTACATGCATTTAATTGTCATATAACCCTATGAGGCCAGGACTGTTATCACCCCAATTTAACAGATGGGGAAACACACACAGGGAGTTCAAGTGATTTGCCCGTGGCCTCACAGCAGGCAAGCAGCAGAGCCAACATTTGAAGCTTGGTTTTGAATTGCAGTCTGGTTTCAGAGCCTACTCTCTCTGCCTCCCCTAAGGAGTGCACTTCCCATTTCCAGGAATTCTCAACCATACCCCTGACAAGACCCGAAATGCAGTTCCAGGGTGTTATGTACACCTGCCTCGTAAAGTGGGATGTAGTGATGTGACCATAATTATGACAATGAATAACAATGGCATTACTGCCAATAACAATAGACATTAAGCCTACAAGTTACTATATTTTAGAGTATATTAAAAAGTTGTCACAATTGGACAGTTAATGTGTTATTTAATTCCAGACTTTACTAAGAAGGAATCTAGATAATTCATCTTCTCTCTCCCATCCTTTCCAGGCACATGGTACCAGCCATCTATACAGTGCATTAGATTTACTTAAGAGCTATGACTTTTCTCTCCTCTAGGAGAATAGGATTTGTTTCTGATTCTTCTTTACCTCCTTGTGGTGCAAATTACTTAGAGTAGATGTTTTGCGAGTATCTGCATAATGAGTGCATACGTGACAAATAAACGAAAATGAGTCAAATATCCAAGTTCTTTATAAAAGCTCTCACATATCCCCTGACTTCATTTATCACATTCACTGCCGTAGCCCAACAACTCAAAAAGGGGCCTGTAAGTTTAAGTGCTCACTAAATGCCAAATTTTGGTTGAATGAATGAAAGTAGGGGTAACAGATAATTCTTGCACAATGTAAAGTATCTACATACTTCACCTCTGTGAAGGGTCTTGCTAACTCTGAGATAGGTCAATAGGTCTCTCAACTCAGAGGGATACAGAACATGCTGCTGCACTGCTGGGGCTTGACATCGGAATGAATGAGTTTACCAGGGAATGACAGGCAGCTGGCTTGAGAGAGACTTCTTAAGAGAAAGTCCATGCACATGGTTGTGTGGTAATGGCCTGCAGTATGGTTTAGATCTTAAATGTTCCCCCAAAGGCCCATATGCTAAACCTGAGTCCCCAGCCTGAGGTGCTGTTGAGAGGTGGTAGAACTTTTAGGAGGTGGGGCCTACTAGAAGGAAGTTAGGTCACTGGGTTCATGCTCTTGAAGGAACCCCAGCCCGTTCCTCTCTCTTTTTGCTTCCCAGCCACCATGATGTGAGCAGCTTTGTTCTACCACACTTTCCCCACCATGGTGTTCTACCTCACCACAGGCCCAAACAACAGAGCCAAACAACCATGAACTAAACCTTCTGAAACTGTAAATCAGAATAAATCCTTATAAATCCTTATAAATTATCTAAGACATTTTATCATAGTGATGGAAAGCTGACTAACAGCCTGTCTGAAGGACTTGCAGTGAACAGCTCTTACCATGCATGGGAGAGGATGGGGATGAGTGTAAATGTCTCCAGCATCTTCCAGAATGTTCTTTTTTGGCTACTAAGAGCTCACTAGTCTGCAAAGCTGAACGAGCTCCCTAGAGGGGAGAGCAGAAGAGGTTCCCTTCCTCAGTCTCCCATGCTCCACACCCAGCTCTTGTTTGCTTTTGAGATTTATTCCTCTAGCAATGGGGAAGGCATGTGATGGCCATTTTAAAATATGGAATATCATAAGTCAGAGTAAGCTGCGCCTTGAGGCACCTGTGGCACAGCCTTTAGGGAAAGACTGGGTTTTTTCCTCTTCCTTCATAAGCATGCCTTGACCTCCTCTCTCATCCTCCTCCTCTTTCAACCCTCACCTCCTACCCCAACCCCTCCTTCAGGCCTAAGCTTCAAACTATCTCCCCTCCTTTTCTCCCTACTCCCACATTTCTTTCTAGTCCACAGTGGGGCAAGCCAAAAGCTTGATCTCAGGGGCAGAAAAAACCTACACACCAACCCACAGAGCCTAGGAGAACTGACCTGGTACAAAGTGTTTTTTAGGGACTTGCTCAGCAGACTATCAGAACCTGACACTCTGGTCTGATGTGTCTATTCATCTCCTTTGAGGGCAGAAAATCCAGTTCTGGCTATCACAGCCTGCGGTGCCCATGTAGGCATTGCTTAGCAAAGCCCTGAGTCTACCTCCTCCCTGCCTCCATTCCCTTGGCTGTGTGGCCCTTGGGGGACTGCCAGGAAGTGGGAGAGAACTGAGGAAACATCAGCCTGACCTTGATCACTCTCTGAAACTCAGAACCTAGTGTCTCAGAATTTCATCCAGAAACTTCCTTGTCCTCTAGAACCATTTATTCATTCATAATATTCTGAGTGAGTTTGTTGTTTTCTTTTTTTGTTTTTTTTTTTTTTTACCGCACCTGTCTCAACATTTCTGTTCTCTTCCAGGTATTTCTATCCTGGTCTATTTCATAGGTTCTCCTCTCTTTCTCTAATCTTCTCTCCTCTCCTCTCTCCCCACCCCACCCCCCCCCTCTCTCCTCTCTCTCCCTCTCTCCTCTGTTCTCCTCTCTCTCTCTCTTCTCTTCTCCCTCTCTCTCCTACTCTCTCTCTCCTCTACTCTCCCCCTCTCTCTCCTTCTCTCTCTCTCTCTCCTCTCCCCCTCTCTCTTCCTCTCTCTCTCTTCTCTCCTCTCCCCCCCCCCCCCTCTCTCTCTCCCCCATTTCTTCCTCGCTCTCCTTCTCTCTCTCTCCCCGCTCTCTCCTCTCTCTCTCTCTCTCTCCCCCCACTCTCCTCTCTCCCCCCTCTCTTCTTTTCCTCTCTCTCTCTCTCTCTCTCTCCCCCCCCTCTCTCTCCTCTGCTTCTCTCTCTCCCCCCTTATCCTTCTCTCTCTCCCCTCTCTCTCTTTCTCTCTCTCTCTCTCTCTCCCTCTCCCTCTTCTCTCCTCTCTCTCTCCTCTGAAACATTCTTCTCTCCCCCTGCTCTCTCCATCTCTCTCTCTCTCTCTCCCCCCCCCCTCTCTCTCTCTCCCCCCCTCTCTCTCCTCTCTCTCTCTCTCTCTCTCTCTCTCCCCCCCCTCTCTCGTTCTCTCCACCCCCCCTCCTCTCTCTCTTCTTCTCCTACTCCCCCATCATCTCTCTCTCCTCCTCTCTCTCTCTCTCTCTCTCTCTCTCTCTCTCTCTTCTCTCTCTCTCTCTCTCTCTCTCTCCTCCCCCCTTCTGTCTTCATCTCATTCCTATCTCACTGAGTCTCTTCGTGTGGCCCTCCCAGTCTCCGAGCGGCTCTTGGGTCTCTGTCTCTCTGCCTCCTCCACCCTCCCTCCGGGGCACTCTGGGAAATGCCTGAGTGCGCCCGTAAGTTACACCACGGCTTTCATCCCGATCCAGGTGGCTTCAATCCAGTACAGGATTTACGCTGCCCTGACCCTGAGCCGTCAAGAAGGAACAGCCAGATTAATGGGGTGGGCGGGCTGGGGTAATAATCGTTTGTTTGATGTGACAAGCCTGATAGGCGTTGATTTACTTACAGACTGATGGGCTTTTAATTGAGCACCTCCATCCCAGTCACTTCAAAGGCAGGGGAAGTTGACAAGGGGCCCCTTTCACGGAGTGTTCCTGGTGACTGACAGGCCCCCTCTGCTAACGCTCGCGCTCGCCGAGGATTGGCCCGGGCAGCCCTTACCCGGCCCTCTGGCAATGTAACACATTTTCTGTGTAACTCAGAAATGGCCTTTTGTCTGCTGCCAAGGAAGGCAGGCCCTGCTTGGAAGGTCCAGCGTCTCGCAGAAGGGCGAATGATGAAGAGGAGTAGGCGATGCCGAAACTGGTCCCGGGAAAAGCCAAGGAAGAGGTGTGGCAGATCCCAGGTCCTCCATGTGCAAATGGCTGCTTTGTTCTTTCCTCCTTGGCTGGTCCAACTCTCTTCACTTCTTTCTACATCTCCCCATTTCCTCCCTCTTTTCAACTCCTTCTTTTTGCTTTACCCTACCCAATGCTCAGGCCTCTTCCTTCTCCTTCTCTTCCTCTTCCTCCTCCCACTTCTTTTTCCTTACCCTGGGAAGAAAGGCCAGAAAAGGTGGAGTCAACTTCTGATGTCCCTGTTAACTTCAGTACCTTCCTGGACCTTCCTCTTTCCACTCTCAGGCTGCCAGCTGTGAGGCCTGCAGACCAGTATACCCTTGGACTTGAAGACCAGGCCTCCAAAGTGGACCCTTCCCTCCTGTAGGCAACCCTACTGTCGTTCCCCCGGTCTTCAATTTCACTTTCCTTTCTATGGTCTAAGTTATCTGTGGCCAAAGGTCTAAAAACATTAAATGGAAAATTCTAGAAATAATTCATAAATTTGAAATAACTTTTATTACAGTATATTGTTATAATTGTTCTATTTCATTATAGTTTTCATTGCTCATCTCTTACTGTCCCTAATTTATAAATTAAACTTTTTGATAGGTAGGTCTCATAGGAAAAAACAGTACATATAGGTTTTGGTACAATCCACAGTATCAGGCATTCACTGGGCATCTTGGACCTTGTCCCCTTTCATAAGGGGGCATCACTGTACAATGAAGAGGGTCACACTTGCAGTGCTTAAGGCCAGAAACTCAGGTCTGGTGGAGTTGCTATCCATTCTCATTTGGTCTATAAAATGCTTTAATGGATTAGGATTTATTCTTTTTAAAATTTTAGAAATAGTTTCACCAGGGAAATTCTATCAGAATGAATTTGCTTTGCTTCATTTGCCTTATGAAGCCCTAATTTATTGACTGCTAAACTTTCCTTATTCATAAGAAAAGATATGTCTGAACGTCTCCTGCAATGTCAGCTCCTTTTTAGTCCAGGACCCTATCCTTGGAGCAGAGTCCCTGAGGTCTAGAGGTGGAATCCTCCAGAGCAGTCCTCAAACTTCCTCACTAGATCAGAGTGGAAGGGGCCGTGAGACCCCCCAGGAGGAGTTTTGAATTCTAAATGAAGTTCCTTCAGTGACCCCGCCCCACCCCCAAGACTGTGGACAAGTCCTGTTCTTTTCTGTTCCCCTGTTGGAACTTTTCCAAGCACACAAAGCCAACACTGGGCTAGAAAGATGATAACAAGTCCCATTTGCATAGCATTATTTCATTTGGGAAGTGCTTTCGCATCTATTATCTTAATTGATCTAAGTAGGTAAGTTCCATGTTATGTTGCCCATTTACTAAATGATAAAATTGAGACTCCAAAGAATAATGTGCTCAGAAGAAGCAAAATCAGTTCTGAAACTCAAGTATTTTCCCTCTAAGTTCAAGTTGTCTGGTTCTTCCATTACTCTTCATGGGATGCAAAGACTTATCTCCTTCTCTTGTGTGTTTGTGTGTGCATGCGCCTGTAGGCATGTGCTGGGGATTGAACCCAGGCCTTAGGCTAAGCACATGCTCTGTCACTGACCTACACACCCATCTGTCTTGTTCCTTTTGAAGCCGCATTTTCTTACGCCCAAATAGTGGTTTGTTCATTTCCCTTCCTCTTCTTTCCCTTTGCAGGTATTTTTCTCCTGCCTTGGATGTCCAGGGACAGAGCCTGCAGCCCTAATCTGGGGAGGTCAAACTCTCCCTTAGTCTCTGTCCCAAAGGTCACTTCCAAATGATGCCTGGGAGCACCTGCCCCATGCTTTCCTCTAGCACCCATATGATCAATGACTGCAGGAGAAGCACCTATGCTCTGCTTCTCTCTGCTATTGAGAACATGTCCACTAAGGCCATTCACTTACTGCCATTTGAAAATCCACCTGCCAGATTCTTCTCAGAGCCAAAAAAACATGTATCTTTCTTGACCTGCTAGAAGGGCATTTTCTACTACAGAGCTAAGCTCCAGGGCTAAAGCTTGGGAGAAATTAGTCATCTCTTCCTATTCTGCCCCTGTGACTTGAATATATCTCCACTGATGCACTTAATGTCCTGAGATGTTACAACTTGTTTACATGTTGGTCCCCTCTCTGGAAAGTCTGAGCCTTTAGAACAAGTACTTATCTTTTCATCTAATATCCCCAGTGCCCAGTAGTAAAAAATTTTTGCTGAAGTGTTGGTTGCTAAAATATTTGTTGAAGGACAGTACAGTGTGATGGTGTGGTCAAATAGCATATGATCACAATCTCAGTTCCACTACCTGCCAGCTACCACCTTCGGACAAGTCATTTAAGTTTTCTATGCCTCAGTCTCATCTGGAAAAATGGAAGAAAAATATCACCTACCTTATAAAGTTATTATAAGGCTCAAATGAGTTAATAACATATTTCATCTAGTTCATATTGCACTGTTATTTTAGGTTCAACAAAGAGAGAAAAAAAAATGGTGCTAAATAATCTGTGACACAATGCTTTTTTTAAATCCGTGTCAGAGATGTTAAAAATGTGAAAAAATGCATCTTGGTTAAAGATGTCTATGTAAAATACTTAGAACTGTAGCTGGCACACTGTGCCTGCCATGAAAGTGAGAGCGACTGTCGCTACTGTTGGACCGCATTCTCACAAGCACCCTGTGACGAGCAAGTTAATCCTTGTTTTACAGATGAGGAAACAGAGATTCAGAGGGATGAAGTGGCTTGACCAAGCTCACGTGGCCAGCCAGTCCTCAACAGGCATTTAAACCTGCCTTTGAGGTACAATAATCTATAGTTATTACAATAGCTGGCAGCCGCCCACCAAGCTACCCTGGAGTTCCGAGCTGGGTTTTGTTCTCAATTGCATTAGCTTTCTTTAATCTAAGTTTTTTCCCCTCTGGTATAATTACTCTCCTTCTTCCTCCCCCTCCTCCTTTGTACTTGGCTCTGATCTTTTTACTTTTCCGTTAATGGCTTCAGGTTTTACTGTATCTGTGTTTTGAATTGCAAGCAACCTCAAATCTTTTATGGAGGTAGGAGGGATATAAATAAATAGAAAGGTTAAAATTGGCTTTTAAAGATGACACGTAGCAAGGGAGAGAAAAATGAGAGACTATGCCCACATCTTGCATGGCAATGTGCAGGCTCCACAAGGACACCCCTGAGGAACTGCCCAGCAAGTGACCTTAGTGACATGCTAATCTCTGAATCCCTCCAACCACCACTGAGAGCCCCGATGTGAGATGTCCCAATAAAATGCAGAAAGTCCACT
The DNA here is from genome assembly GCF_902686455.1 of Sciurus vulgaris. Classification (NCBI taxonomy): domain Eukaryota; kingdom Metazoa; phylum Chordata; class Mammalia; order Rodentia; family Sciuridae; genus Sciurus; species Sciurus vulgaris. Next base: position 55,879,407 of record NC_136465.1, on the reverse strand, counting down.
TGACCCTCAAATCTTCCCCAGTAGACTCTCTTTTCCCAAAGCCCATAGACACAGTATGGAACAGAGGGAAATCATGGGTAGGAGGTAAGTTGCTAACTCTTATAGGACCTTCTCTGACTCAGCTTGGTGCCCCCTAAAAGGAAACATGTACTTGAAGGAGAGTATGTTTCTAGGTCACTATTGCAGTGAGTCTGAGGCCAAGGAGGGAATCCATAACCACAAATGGAACCACTGTAAAAGGTCTAGTGCTGCTTTTAAATTCAAAAAAGGGAGTCCCCAGAATATACCATATTTGGGATTTTGGCAACCTTCATGGCAGTCCAGGACCCATGGTTATCCCAGGTCACAGATGCCATTTCTCCCAAGTGAAGAACTGACTCTTCTGCCAAGCCAATAATGATTACATTAAAAGATAATGAATAAATATAACATCGTATTTGTGCTGGTTTCTTTCCTCCCAAGCAGGCTAGAGGGGTATCTTTGTAAATTTGCTCGGGTTTGTCAGAATGGGATCAGAAATGACCCAACACTTCTCTCAACCCTCCCACACGTGTGGAGACCTGTTTGTGTGAAGGGTAGAGCTGCAGGTGGTTGAGGAAGGGATGTAAAGAGGACAGTTGCACCAGAGATCTTGGCCATGAGAAGAAGGGAAAGCACACCAGCCATCGCTCAGCATCCAGGGCCAGAGCCTACTGCTCTTCCAGGAGTGAAGCATACTCTGTACTCGAGACTCAGATCCACCAGACAAAGCAAGTTACATCAGCAGAGAAAGGAAAGGTGAAGATACGCCTTTAGCTCTTCATTTGCCTACATGTAGTTCATTTATAAGGCTCCCAAGAAAGCAGCTGCACACCCAAATCCCTTCCGACACTGTCTGTATCAGAGCCTCTTTTGAGATAATCCTCTTAATGGAATATTTAAGGAATCAGATGTAAATCACCAATCTTTTATCTCCCCTGAAGGTTCATATACCATAGGACTTCTTGTGTAGGCATCTATCTACATGTAGGTGGTTGCAGGTGCTTTTCTGAGTGGGTGTTCCTATGTTTTTCAATATCTAAGTCTTTTTTTGTTTTGCAGGAGAGAGGGGTACAAAAATATAAATTTTAGAGATCATAGGAAATAGATATACCTAGAGATATTTCAAAATTAGAACACATTCTTATGAAACCCTTTTTTGTCATTCACGACCAATAAAAATGCCTATTGTTATTACACACTCATAAATAACTTGATTTTGGCATCTGCTTTCGTACGAAACAAAAAATGAATAAATTAAATTTGATTTACAACCTTTTTCATTTTTATTAGCACTACTCTGAAGAGTTTATGTAAGGGACGTGCCAGAGCAGTTATGCCAAATGTTTTAAGGCGTTGGTATTGATATTATATAAATTAAGGTGTTTTAATTTGCATTCTTTAATTAACTAAATACTGGCAGAAAAATAAAACACAAGGGCAGCCCTGACTTATTGCCTCTATTAAATTGCTGACATCTCCAAAAAGATGCGTTAAGTAATCCAATTCGTGCGGGGGAGAAAGAGGGGGATACTAACACACTTGTATTTGGCACAACATATTGGGGTTTAAAAACCAATATCCTGCTTTGCTTGCAGAGTGGTAAGGGGGTAGGTGTGTTCTAAGGAAGTCTGAATTTGTGTCCCCAAGGAAGAAATTGGCCAAATGCTTGACTTATCCATCCTACCCAGGTCTGCACTGAAGGGTCATTCAGCATGGCCCCTGGGTGCTGCACATGGCTCCTGCCTTTACACCCCACAGCTGAATCATGGCCCTCCTGGGAAGAGTGGAGCTGGTTGAACTAATCAAGTGTATCACAGATCAACATGATCACACCAGAAACCAAGGAGAGGCACAAAGACCCTTTGCCTGAGATACCTGCTTCTGGTTCACCCTCACCATGGCACCTGAGCCACCAACACACCACCAGAAAAGTGGGTTTGGGTTGTTGTTGTGTTTTTGTTTTTTGTTTTTTTTTTTGTTTTTTTGAGTTTTTTGTTTTTATTTGTTTATTTGTTTTGTGGTACTTGGGATGAAACCCAGGAGCACGCTACCACTAAGCTACACTCCTGGCCTTATTTATTTACTTCTTTTTGAAACAGTCTTACTAAGTTGCCCAAGCTGGTCTTGAACATGTGATACTCCTACCTCAGCCTTCTGAATTGCTGGGATTACAGGTGTGCATCACCAGGCCCAGCAAATAAAGTCTTCTAAACAAAAGAGGCATGAGTACTGAAATTTCCAGACTTTTTTCTTTTCTTTTCTTTTCTTTTTTTAATTCACCACCACAGTGAAGTAACTTCTTTCAGATCTAAGGACATTTCTTTCTTTTCTCTACTTTCCTCATTTGTTTAGAAGGTTTTTTCCTCAGTTTTCCTCATTTGTTCCTTAATTTTTTTGGGAGAGCAGTGTACCAGGGATTGAACTCAGGCACTTGACTACTGAACCTCATCCCCATCCCTATTTTGTATTTTATTTAGAGACAGGTTCTTACTGAGTTGCTTAGTGCCTTGCTTTTGCTGAGACTGGCTTTGAACTCATGATCCTCCTTCCTCAGCCTTCCAAACCAGTGGAATTACAGGCATGTGCCACTGAGCCCAGCTTTGTTCCTTAATTTTTTTTTTTTTTTTTTTTTTTTTTTTTTTTTTTTTTTTTTTTTTTTTTTTTTTTGCTGTCTCTCCTCTCCTGCAGGGTCAAACTCAGCTAATGCCTCATTTTCTTATAATGTCCCCTTCCCCATACTTTTAGGGACAAGCAACTCTAAGGACAAAATGACAATCTCCACTTGTTGGCCATAGAAAAAAGATTTCTCCTCAAGTCCAGACTAAGACCATATGTCTCCTCCCTAAGCCCACGGGGTCCTCAATGAGCCATCTGTTTCCTGTTCTGCTGAGGGCCTGTCTTGCATTCTTGGCCAGATCCGGGAAACGTTGTGTTGAAGGCCTAGGTGCCTCATAGATCGTTGAGATGACTGGCGCCCTGACACAGAGCTGTGGGGTTGAGGTCCACCTCTGTCCTGGCCCCCATACTGCCCCTTCACTCTCACCCAGCATTCTCCAGAGAGTTCAGTGAGAAGCTGTTCAAAGCAGTTTAGAGAAGCCAATTGCTGGGGGTCTCTGAGTACTATCACATTCAATACCCCTACCCTAGCCTTCTCCCTGGATGATTTCCTTTATTTGCTGAAGAAATAAAGGATGAATTCCAACTTTTAATAAGGAAAACACTGCTCTCCTTTGCCAGCTCCCCATCCCCCTGCCCCCTCAAAAAAAATCGCACTTTCTTGTCGTTTCCCATCTTGCAACTCTGTCAGTTGTTTTAAAACAACTGTTTTAAAACATGTCTCCTGTCATAAATAAAATCATCATGCATTTTGACTGCAGTGGTGAAAAATTCACCCAGCTTTGAGAGAGGACAGAGACCTGTGAGTGTCTATTCAGTCCTGATGTGGAATGGGAGTAAATACAAGGGAAAGGACACATTCCACTCATGGTTTTTAACTAATGTGGCTTTTCTGGTTCGGGCTGTTATTGTGGTTTAGATATGAGTTAAGTGTGTCCTCCAAAGGTTCAGGTGTTGGAAGTTTGTTAAGAAATGGTGGACCTTTTAGAAGTGAGATCTAGTGAGAGGTCTTTAGTTGATTGAGGCCATGCCTTTAGAAAGGATTAAAGTAGTTCTGGTTTCTCTCTCTCTCTCTCTCTCTCTCTCTCTCTCTCTCTCTCTCTCTCTCTCTCTCTTTCTCTCTCTCATCTCCATCATAATGCCATCTGCCATAATGTCATGCAGCCAGGAGGACCTTTATCAGAACAAGTACCATGCTAATTAGACTTTCAGTCTCAAAACTGTGAGCTAAATAAACGTTTTTTTCTTTATAATTTACCAACTTCAGGTATTTCGTTATACAAACAGAAAACAGACTAATAGGGTAATAGGGTCAGGCACAGTGGCACATGCCTATAATTCCAGAGACTTGAGAGGTCAAGGTAGGTAGATCACAAATTCAAGGCCAACCTCAGCAATTTAGTAATACCCTGTCTCAAAACAATAAATAAAAAGGGATGGGGATGTAGCTTATTAGTAGAGCATCTCTGAGTTCAATCCCCAGCACCAAAGAAGAGGGAGAAAAAGAAAACAGACTACTGAGGTGCTATGTTTTGTTTTTATCACTTGTACACTGGTTTATTTAAGGATATTAATGGAGGGGGGAAAAAAACAGCTTGACAGAGAACATTTGCATTGAACTTATCAATGTCAAACCTTTGGAGATGTAGAAGGGGTACTTCAGGATGCCAGGAAACAGGAGGGTGAGAGAGAGGTACTCAGTAGGAACTGGAATTCTTGTTTTGAATTTTGAATTTGTTGACATCCCAGAAATTAAATGTGTCTTGATTGTATAAGCCCATCAAGACCCTGACCAGTCCAAAGCCTTTTTCCCAGCATCATAGGGTCAAGGTCAAAAACAAAGAGTGATGTTTGACTCAGTAGCCCAGGGAGGCCCAAGCCTAGGGTCAAAGGTGAGGAGACAAAAGTTGGGCACAAGCTGTGAGTCTTTGCAGTGAGAAGCTTCATGGATTAAAATACTTAGGGAATGGGATACTCTGCTTCACTATCCTCCCCCTTGGCAAATGGTTGATAAAGCAGAAAACTTTCTTCATCTCATCCCTTGCTGAGAAATGGTATAGATGAGCCCTTCTCTACTTTGGAATTCTGCAAGTTACACCTATTCAAAAAAGAAAGAAAAAGAACAAAATAAAGATGACTCTTCTGCCTTGGTGAATGCTCTGCTAACAACGATTATTTCTTTCATGATTTGATGTTGTCTGGTGCTACCCAGTCTTCATTCTGGAAATTCATCACGGTCATGGCTGGGGATGAACCTCTACTGACATAACCAAAATCACTTTACATTTTGTCTTGCCTTTTCATCAGCATAAACAAAAGAGTTCTAAATAATGCAGAGTCCCCATTAGGATTCACTTGTGGGAAATTTGCCTATATTATAATATATTTGTCAATATCTAAGATGCTTTTAGGGCAGACTAGATTATGCCTCTCCTTCTCTTACTTAATGAGGGACAAGGTGGAATGGGAAGAGGGGAACATGAGAAACATGCATGTTTTCTTAACCCCAAAGATGGAAATGGAACACCTTTTACATGAATTCTCCAAATTGATGTGCCAGAATGTCCCAGAGGCACTTCCCACAAATGCCTGCCTGAGTTCCCAGCTGAACTTCAGACACACTCCAGAGCTATCCTACTAACTTTGTTAAAGGGGACTTACTTTCAATGCATACAGCATTTTTTTCCCCAAGAGGCAGAGTATCACCAGGCACAGTAGCTCACACCTAAATCCCAGCTATTCATGAGGTTGAGACAGGAGGATTCCCAAGTTTGAGGACAACCTCTGCAACTTAGGGAGACTCTGTCTCAAAATAAAAAATAAAAAGAGCTCGAATATAGCTCAGTGGTAGAGCACACCTGGGTTGAATCCCCAGTACCACAATAACAACAACAACAAGTCCCCAATACCGCAAAAAGAAGAGGGGGGTGTGAATCTCACTATGTTGCCCAGGCTAGCCCTAAACAATTCTCCTGCCTCAGCCTCCTGAGTAACTGAGACTATAGGCACGTGCCATCATGCCCAACTATATATGGCTTTTGACTCAGCAATTCTACCCTTAGAAATTTACTCTACAGTCATGCTAACACACATGGAAAATGAATGACAAATAAATATTTAATTTCACTACAAAAGCAAAATGTTAGAGAGCATTTAAATGGCCATTAGTAGGGTACTGAGGCACATCTTGTAACAACACTGTGAAACTGGAAAAAAATAAATAAGACACAAAAGCCCATTATGCAATCTCTCAAATAAATTATTTTTTAAAAATTAAATACAGAAGAGTTTGTATAGTGTGTCCCATTTGTGTATAAAAGAGGGAAAGAACATATATGTATTTGCTAATATATGAACAAAATGTTTCTCGAAGGATAGACAATAATTCATTGCCTTAGTGTACTGGGGAGGCTACATGGCTGGAAGGAGTTTCTTCCACTTTACATTCTCATAGCTTTGGAATTTGGTGCCATGGGAATGCACTTCATCATAAATAAATAAGTTGAATTTTACAACTAAATAAAAAGCAATTTTCAATCACTTATAAAGGGGGTATATTATGTAAATTCCCACTCTGAATGGTCCTTCTACTCTTGGCCATTGGTCTGGTCTGGTCAGGACCCTGTTCCTCAGGTACTACTCCATGCAGAGACTGGCCGAGGGCCACCAAAATAAACACTTCTTGAATTTCTCTGACATCTTGGAATTTGCTTTTATCTAATACTTGTAATAATCAAGCCACTACTGAAACAGCTCTCCATTTTTGAATGTTGACATGTGTTTGGAAGCCAGGCACGGTGGTGCACGCCTTTAAACTCAGTGACTTGAGAGGCTGAGGCAGGAGGATAGCAAGTTTGAGGCCAGTCTCGGCAACTTTGCAAGGTCCTAATCAACTTAGTGAGAATCTGTCTCAAAATGAAAATAAAAGTGGGGGATAGGGTTGGGGAAAAGTGACTCAGTGGAAAAGTGCCCCTGGGTTGAATCCCCAATAAAAAGAGAAAGGAAGCAAGGAAGAAGTTAGTTTGGAGCTGTGCATCCCAGCTAGTTGGGAACCCAGCCTAGGAAAGGGTACACTTTGGGCAAGTTTTGACGCCAGAAGAAGGGATCATAAAAACATGGGAAGTTCATGGGAAGGGTCAGAAGCAGGTGTGACTGTGCAGCTGAGATAACAACAGACTACCACCCATCAAGATCTTCCCGAGACCTGGGATGCTCTTTGGTTCCAGCTGGTGGTAGTTCAGCACCTGGGGGTAGGATGATGGAGGACACAATGCCACAGGTAGGCCTGATCCCTTCTCACTGCAGGACCTTTCACTCTACTCCTGTATTTCCCTCATACCCAAATAAGAGGAAGTACATGACCATACCTAGGGGGGGTCTGCCCCAGAAGGTGCAGTAAATGTTAGTGGTAATCTGAATCTAACTTCAAGTAATGTACTTGACGCAGGAATTAAAGTAGGGCCTCCTAATGATTTTTGTTTTTTAATCTGCAAGAACACACAGATGATAAAAGGAAAGGACTGTCCTGACTTTTGGGAGACCCTGAACATATGTAAGAGAGACAGGAGGTCTGGGCTTGCTAGCTTGCTGTCTCTACCCACCCGCCATGGGGTCCCATCAGGCCTACATCTACCAAGTGACTGACTACCAGTGACTAACTAGTTCACTGACTGACTAGTCAGTGAACAGTAATTGTATAGATGATTAATTGAACTGATCAATCTAATCCAATTCAATTAATTCAATGTATGAGTATTCCCTCTATTAATACTTTCTCTGCCTCAGTTTCCTTCCTATCATCTTTAAGACAAAAGGAAAATCCTGATGGAGACAAGCATTCCACTGGGAAATGATTAATATGTCTTTGGTGTCTCCCCACCTTAAACCCCATGAGGCCCCAGGTTTTCAATTAATTATTTTAGTGAAATCAATTAATTATTTCAAAGCTACCACAAGCATTATGTTTGTTGCTCAACTTAAGTTGTTAGAGGTATTCCACATCTGGGACAATGGGACAAAATGGGCTTAAGTTTCTCTCTCTTTTAGGTCTGCACTCTATAGAGTAGTTCAGGAGTCAACTACCTGGATTGGAATCCCAGTTCTACCATTCTATAGCTGTGTAATTTGGCAAATTGTTTAACCTCTCTGGGCCTGAATGCCTCATCTATAAAATACACATAATAGTAGTACCCACTTTGTTGGTCTGCTGTGAGAACTCAATGAATAATGACAGGCCCTGTGCTCAGAAGAGTGTCTGGCACACAGTAAGTGCTCAATAAGTGCCATTATTATCATGGGTGGAACACTCACTCTGTTAACCACAATTGAGGTGTTGGCTGATAACAAGGGTGAGACACCTCCCAGCAATATTTGCAACTTAAAAGAGGAATCTCTAGGAAACTAGCAGGCCCAAGAGAACAAGTAGTCAAGGGTGAATGCCCAGGGCTAGGACTGTATCAGGATAGGGCAGGCAATGCAAGGAGAACTTCAAAAGCCCACCTACTGCATCCCCCTCACCCGGGCCTGCCTGTCTCCCCAGGAACTGATAGGAGATAAATGAAACCACTCTTCAAAGCACACTGCTCAAGGACCCAAATCAAAAGGGCAGGCTTAAAGATAAGTTTCAGTCTACATTTCCTTTTGTCCCTCCTTCCCACCACATCTCTAAAGGAAATTCTAGGGGGATGAAAAGGAGTTAATTTCCCTCTTTTTATCAGAAGGAGTTACCTCCCCATCTACATGGCAATGGGCGGTCACAGAAGTTAATAGAGCAACAACCAGAAAGGGAGTTCAGACACCCTGATCCCTACTCCATATAGCTGGCTGTTTATCCTGTGACTTTCAACTGTCCCCTGAGCTCTTAGTGCCTATTTCTTCATCTGTCAAACAGGAATTAAAACAAAACAAAAAAAAAAAAACCTCCCCAAAGTAACTCCAAAAACTATGAATTGAGGGACATGAACATACATTTAGGAAAAGATACTTTTGTGTAGTTTATATAGGCAACATTTTGAAAAGCAGACACCCAGTTTAAATTTTTTGGAATGTGGCAAAGTGAGATATAAATAAATAGCCCTTATGTGTAAAATTAATATACATTCATTAACAAACATTTGATGGACCCTATTGCACTAAAGCTGCCTGGATTCACACCCCGGCCCTATCTCTAAACATAACAGCTTGGACCTTGGGCAAGTTGCAAAACCCCCTCTGTGCCTCTATTTCTTCCTCCCTAAAATGGAATGACAGCTGGGACCTACCTCTGAAGGTTTCTGTAGGGACAGAATGAGAGAATGAGTGCAGAGTGCTTAGAAGGGTGCTGGCTTCTGCTGTGATGGTTCAACCCTCGGTTAGGCAATAAGAACAAGAAGAGGACGAGAAAACAAGGAAGCATCACCATCCAACGGAAGATCAGGCAAGTAGGCAAATAAAGGCAGATGCCCTGGGGTAAGTGTAGTGACAGAACATGACAAGAGCCACGAGAAGGCAGGAGAGGGAGCCCCTCAAGTCATCGGTGGAGCAGGCTTCCTGCAAGGCTGGCTGGCCTAACTTCCTCCTGTTTGCTCCCACAGCTCCTTGGTGACCCTCTCGTGCCCCAGGCTGTATCTGAAGCCCAGGAACAGGGCAGCCTGAGGAAGTGCCTCTGAGTGCTCTGAGTGCAGTGTGCTAAATCAGGGCTCCTGGCCAAGGCAGTAATTGCCAGTCGCTGAAAGATATTAAGCGCAGGAAGGAAAACCAAGTTCTCTATGAGACAGACTTTTCAGAGTTCTTATAGTTTGTTTAAAAAAAAAAAAAAAAAAAAAAAAAACGTAAATAGTTACCCAGTGAGATATTATTTTGTGTTGCTGCCATTAGGGTCTGAGTGTTATGCAGAGAGGTAATCATTCAGGCAAATTCACCTCAGCCAGGAATGAAAACTACACATTAACCCCACACAACAAATCTATCACCTCTCCGCCCAGCCTGACTCAGGTCTTTTTCTCCTGGGTGGTGAATTTTATGTAAATTGAAGTCATGAAAAAAAAAATCTATAAATATTCACAATTTCCTAAAAGATTTGCCTGATGGCTGCAGGGGTGGTAGGACTTTTTTTTTTTTTTTTTTTTTTTTTTTTTTAAAGAAACATTGAACTAGAGGCTGAGGGAGGGTTATTCTCATTTCCTTAGAATTCCCAGACAGCCTGGGCTCTTCCTGTTTGTTTCCAGTGTTGAGTTCTTCCGGATTGGGGTGCTGACGTGTCTGCTCCCCAGAGCAATTGTCCCATAGATGTAGATGATGCAATGCAACACGGCCGATTACCTGGGACTTTTTTGTGTGCCAAGCACTCACTCAGCATGTGACATGTATTGTGTGTTTGCAGCCTCTCCATAGTGGGTTGGTCACTCCTACATTTTACACAAGAGGAAACTGAAGCTTAGGGAGGTTAACTTGTTCAGGGTCATCACCACAGCATGTTTCAGAGGCCTGACTCCCAGGGACCCAACTCCAGGTAACTATCTCTCAATGTCCTGTGATTTTAGGTGACTATGCCTTCTATTCCTCACTTTCTTCAGCTTTAGCTGAGGATGAGAAGAGAACTCCATGTTTATTAAGCACCTGACATGCAGAATTGTTATTCTTTTCCACAATGCCATGGGGGCATTTCCAAGCAGCCCTTGTTCCTGACCTGTTTCAATAGTGGCTACTCATTACCAGGGCAATCTGGGAAGGGTTTTCATATAGTAAGGCCCCTTAATCATATACCTGTGACTTTTTTGCAAGGGAAGGACCTCTGCCATATGCCCTGTGTAGCAAGGACTTACATAGCTTTTCAACAACACCCCTAGCACAATGCTCTGCCCACAGCTGGTCATCAATAAACATGGCCCAACTGATTACTGAGTCATATTCTCTCCCAGGTGACAATCCTTTGAAAAGTGAACTTCCTTCCAGGCCACTAGGGCCCCATTTAGGGCTCTGTATAGGTTAGTGTTTCAGCTAAGTGAATGTCAAATAGTGATTGTAATAATCATTCAGTAGTGTTTTAATTAGGCCTCTCGCCTGGCTAAGTACAGTTTTTCATTTTTTCTCTTAAGGTAATGGGATGCATATAGCCAGAGAGATTCTGCTGCTCTCACCAGCACCCCAAAGTATTTCTGTACTCCTGTGTATTCCCAGAGTATGTCCCACTCACTTTACAGGAGGGAGAAGCAGGCCTGGCCTCTACTGCATGCTGTTTGGCACCACTGGCCCTAGTAGTGATTACTGCTATGAGTGTAGGAAGTGAGATTTTTCTAAAAGGATAATGAATTGCCAGGTGCGGTGGCACATACCTATAATCCCAGCAATTCAGGAGGCTGAGATAGGAGGATTGCAAGTTTGAGGCCAGTCTCAGCAACTTAGAGAGAACCTGTCTCAAAATTTAAAATAAATAAATAAAATGGACTGGAATGTAGTTCAGTGGTAAAGTGCCCAGTACAAAAAGAAAAAAAAGAAAAAGAGAACAATGAATTATTACCTAAGTAAATTCCCCATCCCCTACCCCCAGCCTGACGAACTTCTATTTACTTCTTTTCTTCCTTTCATTCACTACTTTTTTCCCTTCTCTTTTCCTCTCCAAATAAAAAAAAAAGCAAATATTCTATTGTCCTCCTTCCTTCTGTCCTTTTTTATCCACCCCATCCCAGGGTGGGAATTGACCCAGGGCCTTCCCACATGCTAGACCCCACCTTCAATCACTGAGCTACATCCTATATCCCCAGCCCTTTTTCATATGTTTTTTGTTGGTTTATTTTGTTTTACTTTCTTTTTAGTACCGGGGATTGAACCCAGGGGTGCTTAACCACTAAGTCACAATCTCAGTCCTTCTTTAAAATTTTTATTCTGAGACAGGTTCCCACTAAGTTCCTTAGGGCCTCACTAAGTTGCTAAAGTTGATCTCCAACTTGCAATCCTCCTACCTCAGCCTCTGGAGTTACTGAGATTATAGACATGCACCACTGCACCCATATATTTATACTTTATTTTGAGACAAAGTCTCACTAAATTGTCTGGTCTGGCCTCAGATTTGTGATCCTCCTGCCTCAGCCTCCTGAATGGCTGGGATTACAGGTTTGAATACCACACCTTAATTTCTCCTCTCTTTTCTACTGCCTCCTGCCCCCATGCACATTCCTAAATGTAAAGACTCTCTTCCTTTCCCTTTTCTCCCAACTTATTTTACATTAATCATTTCTAACACACATCTGCTTGGGTCCTAGAAGGATTTCTTGGCTCATTCTCAGCTGGGCTGGTTACAACAGTCAAGAAGTCTTTCATCTTTTACTATCTCTTAAGTCTTCCCCTTCTCAGTTCTTTCTCCTTTCCAAGGTGTCTACAAAGGCCAGTCCTTCTGCACTGGCTTTTTTCTGCTATTCTCCCTCTACATTATCAGTCTCCCAAAGGCCAAATGGCCTTAGAGGTTGAAGCAGTCCCACAGCGGAACTTTAAAGGTGGTGTTGACAGTGATAGTAAGGTCAGAATGCAGAGGCTGCTGTGAGCAAAAGAGGGATAGAGTCCACTGCAATAAGGAAATCACCTCCCTTCCCTTCCATGTCCCTCTTGCTGAAATGGAGGAGATACCACCTATCAGAGCATCCCTTGTGATTGTTTTACCAGGATTAAAATTGAGGGAAGAAAGCCTGCTTAATTTTTTTTTTTTTTTTTTTTTGCACCAGGTGTTGGGGATTAAAAAGGGGAGGGGTCTATCACCAAGCTACATACCCAGCTCTTTTTAATTTTTTTTAATTTTATTTTGAGACAGGGTTTCACTAAATTGTCCAGGCTGGCCTGGAACTTGCCATCTCCTGCCTCAATTTCCAGATTAGCTGGGATTACAGGCATGTGGCACCACACCTGGTTAAATTTGTGCGATTTCTAAAAGGTCTATAATATTGCTTTTCCACCTCCCATAAAAAGCAGTCTGGATCCAGGGAGTACTTTTAATATAGTAAATGACTGATATGGCCTGGGAGCCGGGCCTGCTATCTCTTGTACTGAACAGGATAAAGGTTGTGGTTTTTATTTCTATGGTAGTTATTTCTTTCAGTTTGAAGAAATCTCTTGAAATTTCCTACCCAGGTCTTCTCCTATTGTCACAAGGCGTTGGTCAGCAGGAAGAGTCAGGAATGGGTAGTCCTGGAGTAATATGCCTGGAGTGACAGGCCTGACAATGGAGTGATGGATTGGAACTTGGGAAAGTGGTACTCCAAAGGAGAAGATGACACCAGCGCGCCTCCACTGGCCGCTTAGAGCACGGAGAAGTGGTCACTCCAGGGGGCCAGCTTCATCTTCTGATAAGCTGCAGACACGGAAATTTAAAACCAGGGCGATGACTACGTAAAATCTCTGCCAAGAGAAAGACTGGCAATGTATATTTTATCCAAAAGGCGTGGGAAGCCGAGGTCGGGTATTGTTATTTTAATTTTTAAAAAGTTTTAAAAGTTTCCTGGGGAAACCTAGTGCATTTTCCCTTGCGTGGGGTAAGAATAAGGGGTATATCTCTGGAGTCAGTGTCATTCTGCCACACTTAGAGAGATCCCCATCTCTTCTAGGATACCAGTCTCTCCCATGACCCCAGGTTTCCCCCGACCCCGCAAACAACAGCAGGGTGCGGTACAGTGAGGGAACTTTACACCTTCAGACAGGACAGGACGAGAAACCCGAAACACACCCAAACACCGAACCTATAAATCAGAGCGTAGGCACTGCGCTCCAGGCGCGTCCGGGAGGTGCGCAGAACCCAGCGTACCGCACTTCACAAAGACTACCTCACCCCGGAAAGGAGTCCTCAAACTTGCAGTCTTCGCACTGGACAAGTTCAAAGTAGTGATAGCGACCGACGCCGCGCCCCGAGAATAGTGGATGCCTCCGAGGCTCAGGCACTTCCAAGTGAACACACCCGGGAGAGGCCAGTTGGAATTGGGAAGGAGAGCGGGCCAGAGCTGCGCCTGAGAAGGACCCTGCGTCCCTAGGCACGGCCCGCCCCCAGGCGACCTCTGGGAGAGGCTCGGACTCCACAGTACCCGAGCCGGCGCCTGGCGCTCCCACCCTACCCCAACGTGGACATAAAGGGTGACAGCGCCACTCTGCAGGGGTGGGGAGGGAAAGAGGAGATGGCAACAAGAAAGCCCAAGGAGAGTGAGCACAGCCCGGGGTCCGGGAGAAGTCCTGTCCCTCGAGAGACCCCGAGGCGAGGACGGCCCAGTGGGGCGGGGGGAGAAGGGAGGAGTGCAGAGAGCCGTGAAGGCCGAGTAGGCGGCCGCGCGCTGGCAAGGGCCCTTTAAGACTCTCCCCTCCCACCGGCGGCGCCGGCCTCCGCCCGCAGATCTCCCCGCCCCAGGGTCCCGGCGAGAGCTGCGATTGGGCGGGCGCGGCGATCCCTTTGAAGTGTGGCTGCCGATCGCGGCTATTTGACGTGCGGCTCGCGGAAGACTAAGGTTTTTGTGTTGCTCGCCGGGGCTAGCGGCGGCGGCGGCGGCTGCGGCGTCGGTGGAGGAGGGGAGGAGGCGAGGAGGCGCAGCGACTGCTGCACGGCGCTCGACGCTGCGGAGCGAGCCCACTCGCCCCCGGAGCTCGCCTCCCCGGTGCTCCCCCTCCCTCCCCGCCCCCCCAGTGGCGCTGCCTCCTCCAAATGAGCGATTCGCCCGCTGGATCTAACCCAAGGACACCCGAAAGCAGCGGCAGCGGCAGCGGCAGCGGCGGCGGCGGGAAGAGGCCGGCGGTGCCGGCGGCGGTGTCCCTCTTGCCCCCGGCGGACCCCCTGCGCCAGGCGAACCGGCTCCCTATCAGGGTCCTGAAGATGCTGAGCGCTCACACCGGTCACCTCCTACACCCGGAGTACCTACAGCCGCTGTCCTCCACTCCCGTCAGCCCCATTGAGGTCAGTCTCCCGGGCGCTACCCGCCCAGCACCGTCCCCATTCCGATCACCACTGCTGAGCTGGTGGTCTTGCTCCCGGCACCCCCCTGGCCCGGTGTGACACCCAGGTCTGGCCACGCTGGCGAGCTGAGGGACGGAACAACGAGGGCCACCAGATTTCCCCGTAGAAGGTTCTCCTTCCCGGCTTGTCCTTGTCCCTTGGATTGAATTTGCTCTGGAGTTCCCACTGAGTCCTTTACTTTTTCTCTGGCATCCAGTTTGCTACACAGAGGTGATCTCTCCTGGACCCACCCACCCCTAGCCCGCCCCACCCCCATCTCCGGCTTGTTCTTTTTGAAGCACTGGCCACCCGGGTCCCATTCCGCTTCCTTCTCATCCGGTTGGGGCACACTACGCTACACCCAGGCCCTCCCGATCCCGAGTCTTTCTTCCTGCTACTTCCCTGGGTGCCCTCCCTGGGAAGGAGGGAGGGGCTACTAAGAGTGCCAGCTGCAGCCCTGCCTTTAGAAATCACCTCTCTCAGTTCCTACCCAGCGGGCGCCATCGCCAGAAACCCGTCCCAAGCGAAGTTCCCCCAAACTAAAGACATAAGTTTTTCCCTGGGCCTAGAAGGGGCGGGGGTGTTACAGGAAAAGAGTCGAGTCACACTTCCAATCCCAAAGAAGGCACCTTTTTCCGCAGTGGCCCTTGGTAAACCCCTACCACTGCCCCATTCCCCAGTCAGGGCCTGTGGCGCACTCCCGAACCAACCCGCAGTGTGAGCGCAGTTCCGCCCATCTGCCCCGCCCGAGCCGGGCCTCGTCCCAGACCCTCTCGCCTAGGCCCTTCTTGCTCAGTGTTGCCGAAGTCGGTGCACCGGTAGCCCCGCTAACTTGGTGCGTCTCCTTTTCTCACCCCTTTCTCCCTCCCTTTGCCACTGTCTCCCACAGCTGGACGCCAAGAAGAGTCCATTGGCGCTTCTGGCCCAGACCTGCTCGCAGATCGGCAAACCCGACCCTCCGCCCTCGTCCAAGCTCAACTCGGTAGCGGCGGCTGCCAACGGGCTGGGAGCCGAGAAGGACCCTGGCCGCTCCGCCCCGGGCGCTGCCTCCGCTTCAGCGGCCCTCAAGCAGCTGGGGGACTCCCCCACTGAGGACAAGTCCAGCTTCAAGCCCTACTCCAAGGGCTCTGGTGGCGGCGACTCCCGCAAAGACAGTGGCTCCTCCTCGGTGTCCTCCACTTCTTCATCATCCTCCTCGTCCCCCGGAGACAAGGCAGGCTTCAGG
The DNA here is from genome assembly GCF_902686455.1 of Sciurus vulgaris. NCBI lineage: Eukaryota > Metazoa > Chordata > Mammalia > Rodentia > Sciuridae > Sciurus > Sciurus vulgaris. The sequence goes on along the minus strand of NC_136465.1, from coordinate 55,863,607 downwards.
GTCCCCAGCGCCGCCTGCCCGCCCTTTCCCCCGCATGGAGCGCCAGTCTCGGCCTCATCATCCTCATCCTCGCCCGGCGGCTCCCGCGGCGGCTCCCCGCACCACTCTGACTGCAAGAGCAGCGGTGCGGGTGGCGGTGGGGAGCTGGACAAGAAAGACCAAGAGCCTAAGCCCAGCCCAGAGCCAGCGCCTGTGAGCCGTGGCAGCGGTGGGGAGCCTGGTGCACATGGTGGTGCCGAAGCTGTGGCCTCTGGGCGCAAGTCAGAGCCGCCCTCAGCTCTTGTGGGGGCCGGCCACGTGGCGCCAGTGTCACCCTACAAACCAGGTCACTCTGTGTTCCCGCTGCCGCCCTCCAGCATCGGCTACCATGGCTCTATCGTGGGCGCCTACGCCGGCTACCCGTCTCAGTTCGTGCCTGGCCTGGATCCTAGCAAGTCTGGCCTTGTGGGAGGCCAGCTGTCTGGGGGCTTGGGCCTGCCACCTGGCAAGCCCCCCAGTTCAAGCCCACTCACGGGGGCCTCCCCGCCCTCCTTCCTGCAGGGATTATGCCGCGACCCCTACTGCCTAGGAGGTTACCACAGCGCCTCACACCTCGGAGGCTCCAGCTGCTCCACTTGCAGCGCGCATGACCCGGCCGGGCCCAGCCTGAAGGCTGGGGGCTACCCACTGGTGTACCCCGGGCACCCGCTGCAGCCTGCCGCTCTCTCGTCTAGCGCCGCTCAGGCAGCGCTTCCCGGCCACCCACTCTACACCTATGGCTTCATGCTGCAGAACGAACCGCTGCCACACAGCTGCAACTGGGTGGCGGCCAGTGGGCCCTGCGACAAGCGCTTCGCCACCTCGGAGGAGCTCCTCAGCCACCTACGGACTCACACGGCCCTGCCTGGCGCCGAGAAACTTCTGGCCGCCTATCCCGGGGCCTCCGGCCTGGGCAGCGCTGCCGCTGCGGCTGCAGCCGCAGCCTCCTGCCATCTGCACCTCCCCCCGCCTACTGCCCCTGGCAGTCCCGGGTCGCTGTCATTGCGGAGTCCACACACTTTGGGGCTTAGCCGGTACCACCCCTATGGCAAGAGCCACTTATCCACAGCCGGGGGCTTGGCCATGCCGTCCCTCCCTACAGCTGGACCCTACTACTCGCCATACGCGCTGTACGGACAGAGACTAGCCTCAGCTTCGGCTCTCGGATACCAGTAACTACAATTCTGACCCCTACCCAGCCCCCCTCTCCTCCCCCTCCTCCCTTGTCCCCCACCGCCTCCGTCACTGCTGCAGCCTCCACTACTGCTTATCCCTGCCGGGATTCCCGCCCAGACCCTCCCCACCGGACTGTGTATTTATTTACTATAATGTTAGCTTACAAGCTGGGAATATAAGTGCATTAACGGCCCACATGAGTCAATGGTATGCAAAAAGTCTATGTTCCCCCAAATAATAATATTAACCACGCAGATAACTACATGACCCTGCCCCTCTTCCTTTTATTTTTTCCTTAGAAATAAGTTTTAAATTTTTATTCCTTTTTTATTGGTTTGGTTTTAGGGAGAGGAGGGACAGTTGGGGTTCTTGGGTTCTTCTATGTTTCGTTTTCCCTTCCTAGGGAGTTTCTTGCATGAGTCTTAACCATTAAAACTACAGCTCCCCTCTCCTTTCCCCCTCTTTCCCCTTCATTCCCTCTTGTTTCCCTCAATTCGAGGTGTTTTTTTTTTCCCCCCTTTGTACAAGTAGCAGAGAGGAGTTTTGTTTTTTTGGTTTTTTATTTTTGTTTTAGTAACAATTTTAGGGTGTGGAGGGGGCAAGCTTGGTGGCTGGAGATCTTGAGCTCTATTGACCCCTCTGCAATATCCCTCCCTCTTCTTCAAGGGCCCTTGGTATGGGGCCTGGCTCCCCAAATTACAGCCTGGCCCCCTAACCTTGCTCTGAGCCAGGTGAGCCCTGACCCCACCAGTGGGCTTCTCCCATCGATAGGCCCAATGGCCTGAACAGAGCCTGTCTGCTCTGGACCCTAACACCCTGTATTCACACTGCCAGCTGGTGAGACACCTGTAGGGCTCATCTTATTCAATTAAAAGTCCTAGAAGGCCCTGCTGGTGTGAAACTGTGCTCCTTATATTTTGCGAAGTGCTTTATCGTCGTTGTTTTTTCTCTCCCTAACGGGCTGTACCCCTCCACTGGTGGCAGGGGTGGGGTCGGTGATCCTCTATGGATCCCTCCAAAGCAGACCAGTTGCGAAGTCAGCGGATGGTGCCACCTCACTAGGTCCATCTGGGGGAAAGTTGGGGACTCAGGGAGCACTCGAATGGTAGCAGCCCCCTCAACCTCTCCCAGGCCCGACCCAGCAATCCCCAAAGTTGGCCGTGGGTTTCTATGGGTCCTGCAGTGACTGGGATGGAAGACTCTGGCCCCTGTGTCTTCTCCCCACTTCTTCCCTTCCTCCTCGTCTCATGCAGCAGCGTTGGGGCTGCCAGGCATGTTTGGGGTGAATAGAGCTCTCCCTTGGTAAGACTTATTTTGTTAATAAATGGAATACTTGGCTATATTCACACCGTGGTGTGTTTCTCTCTTGCCTTACCCTCTCTCCCACTTCCAGACACCTAAGCAGATACCCTTCTTAAATTTTGTTTAAAATACTTTAGTGTCTTCTTCTGAGATTGGTGTACAGGGACGAGTTTAACACCCTTAAATGAGAGAGGGGGACTGCCAACACATTGCAAATAACAAGTCCACCTTTATTCTTTTCCCACTTGGTTGTTTAGCTCTCAGCCTCACTTGAAAGGCCTTGGCATTTTCTGGGGTCAGGGTGGAGGGCATGTGTAAAAGTGGCTCTTCTCCTGGACCCAAATTCGAGGTGCAAGGGTTAGAAGGGTACCATGACCCAGGGCTCAAACAGAGCTGCAGCACTGTCCCAAGCCCGGCAGGAGCGCAGGTAAAGACGACGTGCCTTTGGCGCCACCTGGTGGCAGGAAGATGAGAGACAGGCAGAGAGAAACTGCGACCGACTCCAACCGCGACCACACACTTTAAGCACTTCCCATTCCCTAAATTCGAAGGATTTCTACTCGCCGTTTGTGTGGTGGGGTTTCCTCCCTTACCTGAGCAAAGATTAAATACAACTTCTGAGAGGTTGTATCTCCAGGCTTGGGAGCTCCCTCGGCCAGCGATGGTGTATGGACCTGGGTCATCTGCGAGTGTGAAACCCAGGAACTGGGTTTGGGTTTTGCTGAGAAAGCGCGGCGATTATTTGGGACTTTAAAGTCATTCTGGTCCCCGGGAGCCAGGCTGCGGCCTGACTCCTCTTTCTTGAGCTCTGTGTCAGACACTAGCTTCTACATCCTCTGGTGGTCGAGGGTGGAAGTGCCCTTTGTTGGGGAATTGGTCAGTGCACTTGCCCATTGCACGGGATAGAGAACCCTCAGTGAGTGTCGAGCCCCGGCGCTGAACCTGATCGTGCCTAGTGCTGAATTGCTCCCCTCTAACCCCAGGGGCGAGAGTAGAATGCTCCTGCAGAAACCCTCTGGGCTCGGACCCCAGTTGCCCATCAACCGATGCCCACTCCAGGGAACCGCGGGCGCTCGCCCTCTGTATGAAGGGCCACTAATTAAACGCTGCGCCCGCGCCCCCTCCTGGCTGAGCTTCTCTACAGCCGCGCAGCGCGGCTTTGGGATCTTTTGGTGATGTGCTTTGCTTTTTCTGTGAGAGGTATGACTTATTAAGTAGTTTGCGCTCGGCAGACCGCGTGGTTCTGAAAACGTCTGTAGCCAGAGATCAAGTTCGGAAGGTGACATTGCTCTCTCTGCCTTGCTGTTGCAGTTGCACACAAACTCGACCACAGAATCTTAGGGCGAGTCTTGGCTGCGGTAGCTTCGCAGGGGGAAAGCGCCACGTGGGGTTGCTGGGTACCATCTCGAGATTCCATAAGGCCTCAACATAAGAAGTGTGGTGTGTGTGTGTGTGTGTGTCCCAAAATCTTTGTGCGCAAAATTCCTCCGTCATTGAAGAGAACATCAGGATTCCGTTGCAGTGTCAATGCTGGCTGCCCTAAGGCTGTGCATATCCCAGGGAAAGGAGGCTGCCGGTGTCACCCGGCACCGGGAGAACTCCAGACTGAGAGGTTGAATGGGCTGAGAAAATCGCCCTGATACCAGCCCGGGATATTGCTGGGGAATCAGCATTGTCTGATTTCTCAGAGTTCAAACTGGCCTGAAATTTTTTTTAAAACCTGGAATGTAGAGATTTCCTTGCCCTATTTGTTTATTTTTTTCATTTTCACTTTTGTTTGCTATTTATTATTTATTTCCATCTTCCCTTCCATTCAAGTTCCTCCTTTCTCCAATCACACTTTTTGTTTCATTTTCAATGCCTTCTAAAACTGCTGGAAATTGCTCCCCCTGCAGGACTTAAACTTTTCTCTTTCTTAAACTTCTGGGTCTTCAGACCTTCCTCCCAAAGAACAGAAGGCTCTTCTTAGCAAGGGAGATGGGAAGACATAATATCACTCACAGTTAGAAAATTCCCCATATAGTGAAAGAAATTTTTCTAATAGCTGCTTGGCTTACACTTCAGGTGTGAAAATGCAGGTTAGAAAACTCAATGACAGGGTTTCCCCTACAAAATGTATTGACAGCCTGGACCGGGAAAGGTACTCTGAATCTGGTTAGGTTAAACTATATCCCCCTCCCAACTACTACGGTGTCACCAAAGAGCAGGTAATGTAGTCCTGGATGTCCACCTCCTTACCATGACACAACAGCTCTCCCCACTGGTAAACTGGAGACATTCCCAAGAAACATGACCATGGCCATTTTAATTAGCTGGTGGGAAGTTTGTTACTTTCAATGGCTTAATTCCCAATAACCAAAGTTGCCGTTTTAATAGAGACTGTACTCCCTCACCAACTGCTTATTTGCATAATTAATTCACCCAGCAGCTCTTCCTTTTCGATTCACCTCCACCTTCTGTTTCTCTGCCTCTTCTTTGCAGCTTTCCTCCCCCTCTTCCTCCTAATCTCTCCCAGGCACCAGAAACCAGTCCTGTGTTCCCAAGGCACCAGGGTGGAAGCCACAGAGCTGGAACTTGAGATACTGGACGTTCCTGGCTCCAGGTCCTGTTTTCACACCTCTTGCTGGGTTATTTTTGTGGCCTTGTGGGTAGCAGAGAAAGAAGTAGAGAAGGAGGGGAAAGACACCCTCAGATATAGGTTTGACTCAAAACAGAATTGTGTGGCAGTGTTTTACCTTCCCAACCACCCATCCACAAGTCCATCTACTAAGAAATCTCCAGCCCAAGCAAGAGATGTGGAGCCTTCACCATCTCTATGCAGCCATAATTGCTTTGCCCTACCCAGCGTACTGTGATATGCCTCGCAACATATGAACTAACTCCCTCCTGATGTACATCTGGGTTATGGTGAAATTCATCTTACAATAATCCTGTGACTCTGGGCTTTATTAATCATTCTGTAGAGGAAGCTGCACTCCAGTTTTCTGTTTGATTTGATTTCATTCATCCTGTCTTTTTGCAAAATAGATGGTTGAGTGCATCCGATAATGTATGGTTTAATTTGGAGCACTATGGGTTTGAATTACCATTTTCATAATGTGCTGTGCATTAATGTGTTACATCATTTATAAAGAAGAATGGTCTGGGTTTCAAACTTTCTTCTGAAAGACAAAGTCACCTAAAGGAAACAAAGCCAATCACACCAACCCATCTTCTTATCTCCCTGCCAGGGAAACTCCTACCTCCCCAACTCAGGTTAAATCTGCCAAAGTTCATAAAACGTGACATGAGGTTTTTGTAGTCACATAATGCAGGTGGGTGTGGAGGTTTGGGGGGAACTTGCACAAGGCTGCCCGGGAGCCATCATTGGCAGTACAAAGCTCCCCCTCATTATTGCCTAACAACAGCTTTGCAGCCAACCGCGTTTGCGTTTGCAGAGACCTCCAGTGGATGGCTCTCCGTCGACCCTAATCCCAGCACTCCCTCCCCAATGGCTGTAATAACACCAGCTGTCTGTTACTCAAACTCTGACTGAGGAGGAAAAAGCACTGATTATCCAAATACAGTCATTAAAGGGGAAATGTGTTTTTAGGACTGTCAGAGTGATTAATGAGGGCTAGCCGTCTTTGCAAATGCACTTGTTTAGTCTAACTGGCAGCTTCTATTTTCCTATTGATTTATTGCAGCCGTTGCCGGGCCTTGGTGTGTGCGAAGTCAGGGCACTTCACAACTGTGCCCTGTTTAAACAGGAAAGGCATGCACCATTTTGTCCAGGAGGGAGGGAGCAGCCTAAAGTCTCTCTCTTCAATTCAGTCTCCAGGGGCCCAGACCAACAAAGAAGACATTAAAAACCTGCAGCCCAGAGAGAGAAGGAAACTGCCTCCCCTCCTCGGTCTTCCCCAGTCACTCAGATCCACAGCCGATGAAGACACACCGTGGTCCTTAGACAAAGCCTGCCCTATTGTAACCCACATTCTCTCCTCCAACACCACCAAACCAGCTGCCATCCCTGGGTCCAAGTGCAGGAAAAGCACCCCCAGCAGAGGGAGAGAGAGAGAGTGAAAGAATGAAAAAAACAGAAGCCAAGAAGCCCCTATAGGTATTGGGGTGTGTGTGTGTGTTACATTGATAGATACCAATGGTTGGTTTCAACTTTTAAAAAGAGATGGGGGGGGGGGCCACAAAAGTGATATATCTTTTTCTTTCCACTTGTGCCTTTCTTGTTTCGATAAATGAGATATCTAATGACCAAAACAGAGAAATGGCAACCCGAAAAGAGTATTTGGGGATTATACTTCCAGATGGTCGATCGTCAAAGCAGAGTTTACAAAATTCTTATTAGTGCCCAGCACAATGCCGAATGCCATGAGATACAGAAGAAGCCCAGACAAACTTCTTGCCCAGTTTAGTTGGGGGTGACAAGATGTGCTCATAAGAACCAGAGCAAGCCCGGCCCAGTGGCACAAGCCTGTAATCCCAAGTGGAGGCAGGAGGATTGCAAGTTCAAAACCAGCCTCAGCAATTTAGCAAGGCCCTAAGTAACTGTCTCAAAATAAAATAAAAATAAAAATAAAAAGGATATAGCTCCTTGGTTAAGTGCCCCGGGGTTCAATCTCCTGTACCAAAAAAAAAAAAAAAAAAAAAAGGCAAGGAGCAAGATAGCAGCGTACATAACTGCATTTATGCAGATCCAATAAAGTGCTAAATCATACTGTGCAGACAGTAAAGAACAGGACAGGATATAATAAGGTGCTAATTGTACAGATCAGATGGTGGAGCCGCAGGAGCTAGAGGAAGGAGAGCTCATGGGGGCTGGTGGAGGGGACCTGAGCCTCCCCAGTTCCTGCTGGGCCTATGCTTTTTTGAAAGCTGTAAGATGGATGAGGACTTCATACTATACTGGTGAGAGGGCTGAATTTGAGCCCCTGAGCCAATAATTTCTGTTTCTAGAACAGATCAAAGAACAGGCTTCACCCATGGTATAAACAACACATCTGAATTTTGTCCACTTGGATCTATCCCTAATCAGCTCACACCTTCCACAAAACATTCCAAGCATGGAAATGGTTTGTATGTCTTCCCTAAATGAAGTACCTTTCCAGGCCTTCCTAGGGTGGTGGCCTATCACCAGCATTATTAACACTTCCCATAGTAGGAAAAGCTATCGGTGGGTTTTTGGATCACAGATGAACTGAGAGACCTTTTTCTTAAGAGAAAAGAAGCTGACAACCTTTTTAAACTTCAGAATTGAAGACTAATGATATCAGTGTACTTTGTCAACTTCAGGACTATCCTGGAAAGTCCAGAATGTCTGGTTATTATGCAGTAGTAGAAAGAGCATTGAAGTGGAAGTCAGAGAACCTAGATTTTGTTTGGGTACTAAAACCTAATTGCTGTTTGACCTTGAACAAGGCAGTTAGTATCTCTGATCCTGTTTTCCCATTTCTGAAATGAAGTTGTTGGGCCCTATAATCTTTCAGTCCTTTGTAACTGGAATATTCTATGATTTTGTTTTTTAAGAGGCAAGATATCTGTGCTGCCCAGTCTTAAACTCCTGGACTCAAGCAATCCTCCTGCCTCAGCCTCCCAAGTAATTGGGACTAATGATGTGTGCCACTGTGCCCAGCTTCTGTGAATTTATAAAATATTTTAAAAGTGAAGCATCACAATGGTTGGAGTTGGTCAGGACATTCTGTCCCTGGTCCTTATCAAGTGCAATTCTGATGTTCCTATCAGAGTTGGGGTTGTAGCTCAGTGGTAGTGTGTGCTTAGCATGCATGAGACCCCGGGTTCCATCCCCAGCACCAAATAAATAAAAAAATAAAATAAAAAGTTCCTATCAAAACAGTAAATAGGGATGATCCAGCAAAGGAAGCACCATGACCACACCTTGATATCAAGGAGTGGAAAGGGGGTACATAAGCAAAATGTCGTAGTGTAGATTTTTTCACCCAAAAAATTGACTCCAACAGAGTGAACTACTAACATACTTTTTTAATTTGGTGAAATGCTGAGCATAGATTGATGAAGGTATTTCAGAGACTGCATGGGATGCTTAAGTGGGTTAGAAATTATTTTAAATAATTTTGAGAATCCCATAAGGTTAAAGCAAGATCTACAAACAGAATCCAATTTTTTATAGCCTACAGCCAATTGCTTTTGGAAAATGGTACTGGCAGGAGAAGAAATGAAAAACAGATAAAAATCAAACCATACTGGGGGGACCTTTGCTCTGAGTGGGCAGTGGGTATCTTCACAGCTCTTTGAAACATAAAATAAAATGATCCTTCTAGAGCTTAAATCAGAGCCAGATTTTAGAATGGAAACAGCAATTTGAAAAATGCCAAGGCTCATCCCCCCCACATCCTGTTTGCTCCCTGGGTATGTGTACACGTGAGTGTATGTGTGTGCATGGTGTGAGTTACACATGGGTTTATGCTCAGCCCATAAAGGAAATCATTTGTGCTCTTCCTTCTGACTTTTGACAACTTCAGATATGGGTACCACCAAATACAGAAATGACAGGTCAGGCATCATTTTGTGTGGCCCCTCATGGCCAAATAAAATAATATATGCTAGGCATTTAACGTTTAAAACAATCCTCCAATCCTCTCTCAGGATAAAATTCAGAAGAGGTTAAGTAAATTGTTCATGATCTCACAAATAAAGAACTGTGAAGCCAAAATTCTAATATGCTTCTGACTACAAAACTTTGCATGTGGCACACACCTGTAATCCCAGCAACTCAGGAGTCTGAAGCAGGAGGATTGTGAGTTCAAAGCCAGTCTCAACAACTTAGCAAGGCCCTGAACAATTGAGTGAGCCCTATCTCAAAATAAAACATAAAAAAAGGCTGAGGGCACTTAGTCAAGTAGCTTCAGACTTTGTATCTTGAGGGGTCTGGCGGCTACAGATAGAATGAGGGGGACCTGTCTATCAAAAAGTATTGACTGTTGAGTGTGTTGGGACTACATTAGACTACACACAATTCAAATGAAGTTGGTCCTGTCCTTCACTTCCAAGAGCTATGATGCTGGTGAGTACACAAGTTTAACACATTCAGTGAACATTTTGAGTACCCACTAAATAATATGTACAGTTGTCCCTCTTTGTCCTTCCTTGGGGTCCACATCCAAGGATTCAACTAACCAGGATCAAAAAGAAAAAAAAAATTCCTTTTGAAAGAATTGCATATAAGACTGGGGATGTGGCTCAGTGGTAGAGCACTTGCCCAGCATGAACAAGGCCCTGGGTTTGATACCCTGCACCACATACACAAAACAAAACCAATTGCATCTAAACTGAACACATATTTTTTTCTTACCATCATTCCTTAAATGCTATATTATTTGCATGGTGTTTACATTGTATTAAGTATTATAAGTGACCTAAAGATCATTTAAAATTTAAGCAAAGATGTGCATGAGTTATATGCAAATACTAGACCATTTTATATAAGGAACGTTGAGTATCTGTGGATTTTGGTATCAGAAGGAGCATCCTGAAGACAATTCACCTCGGATACCAAGGGATGACTGCACTATAATCTGCTCTGGGAATTCAAAAGATCTGAGAGGTGCTAGCCTTGTCTCTAGTCAGTTTAACAGGAGACAGATGCATAACTGACACATAATGTACTAAGGTCTTTATAAATGCTATTGCAGTTGTCAGTTTAAGCTAGATTGTGCAGTGACAACAAATTAACCCCCAGTTCTTAGCGACTTGACATAACAAAGGTCTTTTTCCTTTTTTATTTACACTACCTATATTTTGCAGATTGGCAAGGATTTCCATCAGTCATGGTTCAACCAGAGAAGCAGAAACAGTAATACAGTAAGGCATTTCTTAAATATTGGTTTATGCAATTCTGGTGGCTTATTGAGCAAATTAGAAGTCTTTAAGGCTAGTAGGCAGGAAATGATGTTCACAAATAGGCTGAAACTCTCTGGCAGGAGCCATGTGAAGTCTCTGAGCTCGGGGAAGGCTTAAACCCTTCTTAACAGCTTGCCTGATTAGACCAGGCCCACCCCAGATCATCTCCTTTTTTTTTTTTTTTTTTTTTTGTGCGTGTGTGTGTGTGTGGTGCTGGGGATTGAACTCAGGGCCTTGTGCTTGCAAGGCGAATACTCTACCAACTGAGCTATCTCCCCAGCCCGATCATATCCCTTTTGATCAACTTAAATTCCACTGATTAGGGATTTGGATCACATCTGCAAAATCATTTCACAAAAGCACAGATTCATGTTTGAATAACTGGAGACTGTAGTCCAGCCTCAATCAGCTGGTGCACCAGAAAGCATCACACAATTCTACCTAATTAATCAGAACCACTGACTGAGAGAGAGACAACAACCAAGGAACACCTGCAGGATTTTGCATGAGCTATTTCATGTTTCAGGCAAAAAATGGCATTTATCACTTCTACTCATGACTTTATGGCAAGCACTGGCTCAGTCCCTCCTAACTGCAAGACTGGGACATTGACTCTCCCAGGTTCCCAGAGGAAAGAATCGAAGGTAAATCCACCCTAGGTGTTGTCTGGAACATCCTGCTCCCCACCCCATTTTACACAGGGAAAACTGAGTCTGTGGTGAGATGAAGGCCACTGGTGACTGCCCAGGGCTAAGCTCAAATGAAAATGTCAGGGCCACTGGAAACAGATGTAAACCTTTTTCTTTCCTGAACATTTATGGAGCACCTAATGTGTACCAGGCACGGTACTGAGCACTTTGCACATCAGCTTTCATTTATCCTGACAATTCTCTGCCGTGTTGTGTATTATGGAACACATTTTGCCTAAGGTCACGAAGCCAGTAAGTGATAGAGGCAATATCCCTGCCAAACCTCTCTAACTACAAAACCTCTGTTCTTGCCACCAGAGCCACCACACACTCCTATACAAGTGGTGCAGGGCATGAACTCATCCAGCCGTGGTCAAGTCTTCAGGGCCCATGAGACCTGCCCTGGGGCTGCCTCAGCTTTTTTTTTTTTTTTTTTTTTCAACTCAGGATTGAATCTTTACCATCAAGCTACATCCCCAGTCCTTTTTTATTATTTTTTATTTTGACTCAGGGTGTCAATAAGTAGCTTAGGGCCTCACTGAGTTGCTAAGGTTGGCTGTGAACTTGCAGCCTCCCGAGTCACTTGGATTACAGGCATGCACCACCACACCCAACCTGCCTCAGCCCTTTTCTAAATCTCCAAAGGCTCCATGTGGGTGGGGGCAGGATAGGGAGGGCCTTGCTCACCACCAGCCCTCTCCTCCTAACATCATGAATCAGAAAGGAAACTTCTATTCCCTGATCACAGGCTCACCTCCTGATAGTCACAACTGAGCCTTATAGTAAGCAGAGACTGTGGAATGCTAACCATGAATCGAAAAAATATTTCTGGAGAAACTTCTATGTATGCTAAATGCTATTGGAGCACAGAAGATGCTCACCTCACAGTGCTTACAATCTAGTAGGGAAAATAGTACAAGAACATACTAATAGTATAAAGTACAACAATGACAAATGAAGGGCACCCTGGGAACTGGAAGGATTCATTCATTCTCTCAGCCCCAAGAGGAGGAAGGAGAGAGCTTTGAGGTTTGGTGGGGTGGGCAGCCTTAGCAGGGCCCAAAGTGGGACTGTACAAGCATGTTGAAGGACACCATGCAGTTCACACTGACCAGCGTCTATCTGCAGAAGCAGAAAGACAAGCACCTTAAGTCAGTGCGGCCATCCAGCAGCCAGCCAAAGGGGAGGCGACAGGTTCAGAGCAGGGAGGTAGTTATTGGAGGGATGCAGTAGGAGGGAAAGAAGGTGTTTGGCAAAACATAACTCTAGCTCAGGGTTTGGAATCGAATGGTACACCATGCCTGCTGCCCTGACTCTACCGGGCACAGCCGCCCACCCTGGGCTCGCCTCCTTGCAGAGCCTTTCTGGCTCTGATAGAGTGTCAAGACCCAGAGTACCATGAGGGAGTCTCAGGAGCCTCTTGATGTCTTATGACAGGTGAGGATTTCACTCCCATCCCTCCTTTTCTTTCTTTCTTTCTTTTTTTTTTTTTTTTTTTGTATGTGTGTGTGTGTGTGTGTATCTATGTGTATGTGTATCTGTGTGTGTTTGTTCTCAGTACTGGGGATTGAACCCAGGGTTGCTTTACCACTGAGCTACACCCCCAGCCTTTTCAAAAAAAATTTATTTTTATTTTGAAGCAGGGTCTCACTCTGTTGCCCAGGCCATCCTCAAACTTGTGATTCACCTGCCTCAGCCTCCTGAGAAGCAGGAATTACAGGTGTTGGCCACGATGCCTGCTCCATCCCCTTCTTGATTCTCACCTGTTCGCCCTCTTCTTTGGAAGTGTTGGGAAAGAGTTCTCAGAGAGCTGGCTCCTTTGCACCTTGCTCCTAACCATAACCTCCCCCTTTTGTCCCTCCCCCAATGCCATTCCTCCCCCCAAAACACCACACACGCACACACACACACACACACACTCTCCCTCTCACCCTCACCTCCCTTCCCTCCCCCACCCCTTCCCCTCCATTTGTTTCAATGAACAGCCCCTTTTATCTATTCTGTAGGTACAAATGAAGCTGTCAAATTTGATCAGGCGCTTGATATGACAGGCTGTGGGAGTCAGGACCCCTTGAACAGAGTGGGCCTTGTCTGTCACAGCCTGCCTGACACTTCCCATAATGCCCAGACTGATGAGATTCTGAGTAGGGCCCAGCACATTTTCAACTCTATTTTGGGTGAAAACCCTTCTTGAAAGATCTTGAAAGGAGCTGGCAGTTCAGCCGCCCGGATGATTAATGAGGGTTGGCTCCGCTGGATGGATTTCTCCTGGTGCCAACAGCCGTCCTCCCAACAGGCTAGAGCGTGTTGCCTTTGACTTCCCCCCAGCACTTCCCCCTCTTCCCCCTCATAGTGACACCCCCCAAAACCTTTCCCACCAACCCTCAGACGTTCCCCCAAGCCCCTCACCTCCGCAGTAAGCCACCCATCTCTCCCCATCCTCTCCCAGATTCTGATGCAGAGCAGCCCCTGCAGATGGAAAAAGTTAAGTGTCCTAGCGGAGGGAGGCCTGACTTGAGTGAGCAGGGCCTCCTGGATCGCTCTGCAGAGTTGAGGGATGCAGAAGGAGGGCTGAGCAGAGACTGCAGAGGACAGAGACCCGTGCTTTCCTTGAGTGCATGTCTCATGCCCCAGTGGTCAGGGGTGGGCCTCTTTGCTTTTTCTCCATGGATTTAGGAGCTCTGAGGACAGAAAACATAGGGTATCTAAAACCCCCTAGGATAAAACATCAAACTTCTTGGGTTGCTTCATTGTTGTTGTTTTCTTATCTCATGGTGTTTCTCAAAAGAGGCCCAATTGACATTTGGAGCAGGACAACTCTTTTTTTTTTTTTTTTTAATTTTTATTTTACAGAATGCATTTTGGATTCATTGTACACATATATGGTACAATTTTTCATTTCTGTGGTTGTACATGCTGTAGATTCACGCCATTCGTGTACTCATACATCCACATTCCACTCTTTCCTTCCCCCCCCATACCGCCTCCTCCATTCCCCATTTCCTTTTATACAATCCAACGATCCTCCATTCTTCCCTTACCCCCTCTCCCACCCCGTTATGTATCAGCATCCACTTATCAGAGAAAACAATTAACCTTTGGATTTTGGGGATTGGCTTATTTCCCTTAGCATGATATTCTCCAACTCCATCCATTTACCTGAAAATGCCATAATTTTATTCTTCTTTATGGCTATATAATATTCCATGGTGTATAGGACAACTCTTTAGGGGACAGGATCCTCCTGTGGAGGGTGGAAAGTTTTAAATCCTTAGTCTGAAGACGCTGATTGCTTGAAACACCTCCCACCAAGTAGATAACTAAAACCATCCCCTACAATCCCAGATGCCCCTGGGGGTGGCACCAGCCATGGCTGAGAACCACTGTTATGGTAAAGATGCTGCTCGCCTCATGTATCTTGAGAGCAATGCCTACTCCTTGATCTCCTTGAGCTCTTACTTACACCACTCACACCTACTTGAGAGAGCAGTGTGAAAGAGGGGAAGAAGGGGTTCAGGGCGTGCTCCCCTCCACCCTCAATACTGACTTTTCTCCTTTACTGATGCCTCACACCAGTCCCACTCCAAACTCCATGGTGTTCCCTTTCTCTTCCAGTTTCCTGTTTTCCCCAGAAGATTATGGAGCATGTGCTTAGGAGAAAGAATGATGCCCAAAACTTCTTTGGGGAGTTCAAGCTCAGAACCCTTCAGATGCAGGCAGGAACAGTCAGGGTCAGGAACTCACTATTTCTTTTTAAAACATCCATAGCTTTCTTTTTCAAACCAGGCTCAGGTATGCGGACTCTGTCAGAGGAGAAGCTGGATCCCTGTAACCAGAGTGTTCACCCATGACCTCTTGTGTGGAAAAGGATAAGCACATTCCTGGGGCCAAATCTCCCTACTTTATTCTTTTCCTTTCCTTCTTAAAAGAGAGGAGGGGATCACAAAATTTACCCTCCCCCAGGCCATTTGGTGAATGCCTAACCAACTCTGAGATCATCCAGCCCACACATAACCCAAGACCATAGTTCATTCATTCAGTACCATTTCCTGAGCATCTACTACATGCTAAGCACTGGGCTTGGCTCTGGGGAGATAATAATGAGCCAAAAACATGCTGCTTCTGCCTTCATAGAACTGGCAAATAAGGAAACAAAAACTAAACAAATCAATATACAATTGTTGCAGTAGCAATGAAGGAAAAGTAGAGTTTGTATAGTATCTACAGAAAGGGTCATATGTTAGCTTCCCAGCACTGTAACAAAATATGTGAGAAAACCAACTTAAAAGAGGAAAGATTTATTTTGGCCCATGGTTTCAGAGGTGTCAGTCCACAGTTCACTGGCTCCATTGCTATGGGCCTGTGGTGAGACAGAACATCATGGAGAACAGGGTGAGTTGGAACAGGGCTACTCACTTCATGACCGCCAAGAAGTAGGGGAGAGTGGGTAGAGACAAGATATGCCCTTCTTGGACATGCCCCCAGTTGCCCACCTGTTCCAACTAGACCCCACGTCCTAAAAGTTCCTACCATTTCCCAATAGTGCCACCAGCTGGGGGCCAAGCCTTTAATATATGAGACTTTGGGGGACATTCCAGATCCAAACCATAAAAGACAATAAACAAGGAATCTTCATTTTAGAACTAAGATCTGGAAAAAGCTCTTTGGGAACATGACATTGAAGCTGAGACCTGCAAGTTGAGCAAGATTAACTAGGTGAAGAGGGCAGAATATTTCAAGCCAGGGAAAGACACACCTGAACATCAGCCAAACTCCCCTGTCATAGAGGTACTGTCCCTATTAGCTATATCTTCATGGAAGGACAAAACCTCAGTAACTCAGTCAAACCCTAGAAGAACCAGAAGAGCAAAGAGCCGGGAGGAGAAAGGGAAATCAAGGAGTGCAGAGTGAAACTGACAACCATCCCCTTGCCCCTAGCTCCTAGGCACCCAAAAATAGCCCTGGGCAAGGTCTGACCTCCACATGCCAAGGCAAGCCAGGAGGACAACTGAGCTGAGCTTGTGCAGAACAAAGTCTCTTCAGGGCATCCTGGAGCTGTAAGTGGGGAGCTGATGGAAACAAAAATTCAATGCAAAATCACATAAAGCAATATGTAATTACAAGGTTCTTATGGGAATATGAGGCTTGAGGGATGTTAGCCCTCTCTTTTCCAGAAAGATAATTTTTTAATAAAATATGGAAGAATGTGTTTCTTACTTTTGGAAACTTGTGTGAGGCTGTGTGAGTCTGCTTTCTGTTGCTATAACAAATACCTCAAATAATCAACTTAACAAGAGGAAAGTTTTGTTTTGTCTCATAGTTTTGAAGGTTTCAGTCCATGATTAGTTGCCCCCATTGCTTTTGTGCCTATGGTAAGGCAGCCAGCGTGGTGGGGAATATGTAGAGGAGTGAAGCCACTCAATTCATGGCAGGCAGGCAAAAACAGAGGAAGAGGCAAGAACCCCACAATCTCCTACCAAGTCACACTTCCGATGACCTAAAACCTTCCATTGGACCCCACCTCTTGAAGTTTCCACTACTTCCCAACAGCATCAAGCTGGGACCAAGTTTTAAACACAAGGGCCTTCAGGGGACATTCCAGGACCAAACTATAGCACAGGCTTTCATTGAATCCCCATTGTCTAATAAGATCAAACCTTTACCTTAGCATTCAAGCCCTCCCCAAGTGACCCCAATGTACATTTCCACTGTCCTTACCAGAATTCTTCACAGGTGCCCAAAGGAACAACCCACTGTTTCCTAGACATCAGGATCTTACAGTGAAGAGTTCTTCCTGAGAGGACTATGGACCTCTCACAAATTTACCGCTCTCATTTTTACCCCCAGCCATTAGTTTCCATTTGCTCTCAATATTTTCAACTCCTTATTTTTATCTCCATAGTCCTTCTCCATGTGAGTGCCTCTTGCCTCCTCCCACTGGACCACAGGCTCCTTAAAGGCAAGAAGGGTATTTTATTTATCTTCATGTCCCCTATGCCTAGGACAGTGTCAAGCATATGGTACACAATCAATAAGCGCTTGTTATGTTTCATTAATTGACCTCTAAAGAGCTAAACATTTGTCAGTGTCTTGGAACCAAAGTCATTAGTTGAATGAGGGAAGAGCCCCAGGGATGAAATTGAAAGGAAGGACAAAAAAAAAGAGCAATCACGAGGGAGAAAGAATGTACCTGTTCTTCCAGAAAGATTCCTTTCTCTAGTCCATCTCCCTATGTCCAGACGGCAGGACCGTCCTAAGGGAACAGGAGCTGTTCTGAGGACTTTTAACTGTAGCAGCTACCCACAGAGGCAGGCAGAAGAGACCCACTGGATGGGACATCAGCAGCCTCCTTCCCCTACCAATGTGCCATGGTGACTGGAATGTCAAGTCATTCCTTGGAGGTAAGGAATGAAATTCCAGGAAAACACCATAAGACTGTGCTCATAAAAGCCAAAGCCGTAGCTCTGTAGTAGGGCACTTGCCTCGCATGTACAAGGCCCTGGGTTCAATCTCCAGTGCAGCAAAAAAATAAATTAATTAAAATAAAATGTCCAAAAGCAAGTTGGAAGGGAAAAATCAGCTTTAGTTAATACACTAGTGTCCACCAAACATGTTAGAAAGAGCATCTAAGTACTAGGTTTAGTGGTACACACATATAATCCCAGAGACTCAGGAGGCTGAGGCAGGAGGATTGCAAGTTTGAGGTCAGCCTTAGCAACATAGCAAGGCCCTAAGCAACTTAGGGAGACCCTCTCTCAAAATAATAAAATAATTTTTTAAAAAGGGCAGGGGGTATAACTTTGTGGTAAAGCACCCCTGGGTTCAATCCCAGTATCAAAAAAGAAAGAAAGAGCACCTAAGTAAACAGAGGTAGAGTCTGAAGAGAACAAGACATGAAACCATTGAGGGTAGAGAAAGAGTCAGGTCAAGAAATCTCCACACCAGGAACATTTTCCCAAGAAAGGTAGCTCCAGGCTAGCACCCTGGGAAGACCTGACAGCTGGACAACACACACACCAAGAATCTAGGGCAAGAGCGCTTCCCCACTCCAGCATAAGATTCTCCAGTAGATACTTACCTGCTCCACTAAAAGCATCCACCCTGATGGCAGAGATCTTGACCATATATCCCTGCTTTATCCACAGTGTCCAGTCTGTGCCTGGCATGTAACAAGTGCTCAACAGATAATTCTAGGATATAATGAATAAATGAATGAGACTGTAGAAGGATGATAGAATGGACCACAACCAGAAACTAGTCCAGGTGAAGCTGAGGCTGGAGTTCCTCTAAGCAATACCTGGAACCAGTCCAGGGCCCCTTCTAGCAGACACAGGTCCACACCTGAGCAGCTTGGGAAGGACATACACAAACATGCCCAGCATTTGGCATTTGGAACAGAACTGAGCCCCCTCCTGTCTTTCAGGATTTCTTCAGGGAGAAAAAGAATTTTCCTGCCATCGGGCCAGAATATAAAAACAAGGCTACATAAAACAGACCTAGGAGGGAAAGAGTAGGCCAAAAACAATATGCTCCCTCTCTCCTATTTTTTTAGGACCTCAACCTCTTTTCCCAGTGAGGGGGAGAAGAAGAGGGGAGCAAAGCTTAATAACCCTCTGCCCCCTTGCCAGGACAGAGGCCCTCACAGGCGGGGAGTCAAAGAAAACTTTTCCGAGACTGATTACCAAGAGGGTAACTAGGTACACAGAGCACATGTGAACAGGCTCCTCGTTTCCAATTCAGGACTGTCAGATGGTGATTAATGACTAACAGCCACAGAGCAGCCTTGATTGCCAAGTGCCGTATTGTTAATCCTGACGTTTAATGAGGCCGGACACGACTCCAGCACAATTCCACACCATCATCTGCAAATAGCGCTCGACGGACTTAATTGGTTAAGTATTTCTCTCTCTCTCTCTCTCTCTCTCTCTCTCTCTCTCTCTCTCTCTCTCTCTCTCTGTCTGGATGTGTGTGTGTGTGTGTGTGTGTGTGTGTGAGAGAGAGAGAGAGAGAGAGAGGCATAAGGGCAGAAGAAAGGGGCAAGATGTTCAAGTGTGAACTTGCCCTGCATGGACATCTCTATTTTTACCCATGCATCAGTTGGTACAAGGTCCACAGGACTGAATTTGTCCACCTACACTGTAACCCCAAGAGAAAACTCTCTGACATGATGCAACCTCCTCCTGCTGCAACCCTGCCCACCTCACTCTATCCAACCCCTTCTGCGGGTTCCTTCCCCACCACCCTCACCACCACTGCCTCTGAAGGGCAGCTGGGAGCTGGCATGTTTGTGAAGTTAAAACACATGAAAGGAAGTTGAAAGAAGAAGTTGTCTAGAAGTGGGCCAGGATCCAGGGCTCCTGAGAAGCCACTTTTTTACTGGACTCAGATCAATGGCACTTTGGCCCGACTGACTGGGCGGTTCCTCCTTTGCCAAGAGAGAACTATGTCACCCCCATTCCGGAACTCAACACTCTCTTAGGAAGTGAACAGAATCCATCTTATTGTTCTAGAAACAGCATCCTAGGCAATAGGGACAGAGAGACTGACCCAACAAGAATTCTCCAGGCCAACTCAGCAAGGTGACGAAGGGCCTAGGAAAGGAGGTGTTGGCTCCAAAAGGGCAAATCAAGCCAAGAAGAGTATTCATGGGATGCTGGCTATACTCAGTGTTGTGGCTGGGCCTTACAAGGACAGAAGGAAGTGAGTAGCACACAGGTAGCTGGCCATCTAGCTGGAAAATAGCCAATGGGATGTGAAAGTAGCCTAGATTTTGCATGCCAAGGACCATGTGAGCAGTGCAGATGGTGCCACAGGAGTCTGGAGAGGCCAGCAGAAGCTGAAAATGTCCAGAAAAGGCAGGGAGTATATACAGTGATCTGAAAAAACGGGAAACACTCAGGTGAAAGCACTGGGAAGGCCATTATCCAGCAAGGATTTTAGAAAAAATAATCCCCACTAAATACCCATTAAAGGCTTGAACCTCAGAAGTATGGCCCCCAAACCAGCAGCATGGACCTCACCTGGGATCCTATTCAAATGCAGACTCTCAGGTCCCACCCCAGACCCATGACTAAATCTGCATGTGAACAAGAGCCCCTAAGTCATAGTGCACACGTTACAGTTTAAAGGTGATGCCCTAAATGCCCCAACCAAGAAGCCACATGGGAAAGCAAGCCTGACCTAAGGACCCGATGCCTGGCGTTCCCCCCGCAGATGCCCACTGTACCACTACACCAAAAGGTGCCACCTGAGCAACCTGGGTTCCAGCCCGACTACAGAGGGAAGGCACTGGGTGGCTTTGCAAGGCTCGGCCACCCTGTGCGCTGAAGGGCTCAGGTCACAGGCAGAGGCAAGTGATGTTCTCCTGCGGGTGTCCCAGGCTCAGGCCTTTGTTCCAGTCCAGCGGCTGGAACCTAAAGGCCCCATGCTGAGGAGTTCAGTTCATTACTGAGGCCTGGTGTAATTACTGCCCTGCCAACTCTCATTCCATTTGGCATTCCTAACCTCCCTGATTGCCCTGCTCCAGCCCCTTTAACTGTGGGAGGGTCAAACTCAGAAAATAATAATTAAAAGCTAATGTGTCCTCTTGGGACTCTGGGCCTAGGGGTACCCTGCTGTGACCCACCAAATCCTCGCCATGGACCAACATTCTCCCTGCCGAGGTCTCTCCTTTTGGAAATCACAAATCTTAGGAGTTCTTCTCACTGGGCACCTGTTTTTTCTCCCCCTGCCAAATTCTGATTTACCCCCAGTCTTATCAAATGCTCCTGTGACTTCAGGGCTTCTATAAGCCCGCCCCACTCTGAAAGTTCAGGAAAGAACGTGTAGGTTGAAAGCAAGAGACTTTGTTCCAGTTCTAGTGCTCAGCCTCCAGAATGACTGGGCAATGCACTTCCCTATTCATGCCCATGTTTCCTCCTTGAAGAATGGGGGGATTGGACAACATGGTTGATCTCTAAGGTACTTCTCAGCTGTGACACTGTGATTTTATTTCAGAGAATATTGTGAGGATTAACTGTCAGATAAGGATGTTATAATACATTGAGGAGTTTAAAAACATATGCAAGATGAGTTCAAAGCCAGCCTCAGCAACAGTGAGGTACTAAGCAACTCAGTGAGAACCTGTCTGTAAATAAAATTCAAAGGAGCTGAAGAAATAGCTCATTTTGGAGAGTGTTCGCCTAGCATGCGGAAGGACCGCGGTTGGAATCCCAGGCCGCTCAAATGACAAGAAAAAATAAATAAATAAATAAAATTCAAAATAGGCCTGGGAATGTGGCTCAGTGCTCAGTGGTTGAGTGCCCCTGAGTTCAATCCCCACTACCAAAAAACAAATAAAAATAAAAATAAACATGCTAACATATGGAAATAAGGAGATTCTATCCTTGGGTCACCCCTCACTCTCTCGAGTGAGAAAGTGTCCTACTGTTTTCCTGGTTCTGTTCCCCTTGCCAGACTGGTAGCAACATGAGGGCACAGATTGAAGTTTCCACTTCTTTTGTATCCTCTCTCAGTGACTAACACCCACAGAAATGACTCAATAATACTGTTTACTGGGTGACAGACTGATTACCCTTCTGGCTGCTCATTCATTTAAATAGACTTATAAGAAGCTTAACAGAAAACTGGTTACCTTTGCTTCTTAGGAAAGAAAGGTAAAAGACCACTTTTAAATACACCTGTCTCACTTTTCTTAAGGAAAAAGGAATAGTTTATCACCTCAAAATTAACTGGATTTGGACATTCAAATGGAATCTTTAATACTGCCTTTCAAATGAGCACATGCCAACATGCCAAAGGCTTAATTTCATTCCCCAGGTTCTTCCTGAGTGTTCATTGTGCCAAACTCTGGCTCAGGTATAGGGAGCTACAGAAGAAATACTATAACATAATAATATTTTAACAGAATTTAGATATCAAAATAAGCACAGTCCCACTCAAAATGGTCACTTTCAAAGATATGTATATTCTGCTATGTTGACTTGTTCAAAACTCTTTGGATTTTTTTTTTTTTTTTTTTTTGGCAGTGCTGGGAATTGAACTAAAGGCCTCATGCATGCTAGCCAAGTCCTCAGACCTGTCTTTGGAATTCTTTGAAAACCTTCTTCAAAACCCATCACATTGCAGAACCAACCTAGATGTCCTTCAATAGAGGAATGAATAAAGAAACTGTGGTATATATACACAATGGAATTTTATTCAGCACAAAGAAGAATAAAATTATGGCATTTGCAGGTATATGGATGGAGATGGAGAATATCGTGCTGAGTGAAATAAGCCAATGCCAAAAAACCAAAGGCCAAATGATTTCTCTGGTAACTGGATGATGATACATGACGGGAGGTCAGGGGGAGGCAAGAATGAAGGAAGGATGGATTGTATAGAGGAAAATGAGGGGTGGGGAGAGAGTGGGGAAAGATAATAGAATGAGACAAACATCATTACCCTAAGTACATGTATGATTATGCAAATGGTGTGACCCTACATCATGCACAACCAGAGAAACAAAAGTTGTACCCCATTTGTGTACAATGAATCAAAATTAATTAATTTAGTTAATTAATACAAGATTTTGGACCAGAAAAAAAAAACCATCACAACATTCTAAATTGAAGGTGACAATTTTTCTTTTTTTCTTTTTTTTTTTTTTTTTTTTGCAGTTGCTGGGGATGGAACGGGCATTGCATATCATAGGTAGGTGCTCTACCACTGAGCTACACCCACAGACCACAACATCAAGTCTTCTTGTGTTGATTAGGGTGAAGGGGGTTTGAATATCTCTTGAAACCAACCCTGGTAAACAAACTGAATGACCAGGCTCATTCAGCCAGGTCAAAAATCTAAATAATGTATATAAAGAAGTTTTTAATGAGTATATGAGAAGGGGCAGCCTTCCAATGTGAGCACTCTGAAGATCCTCTTTCACTGAGCTAAGTTCAGTTGCCTCTGTAAAATTCAATCTGTAAAAGATCTCCTTTCTTCTACCCTGGTCCTACTCTCCACTTCTCAGGCCCCATCATCTGTTCTTGACAGATCAACCTGAGAGATCTTCTGGAATCATAAGTCAAATTATGTCATTCATTAGTCTGAAACCCCGCAAGGGTTCCTGTCTCGCTCAGAATGGAGGCAAAATTCCACAGGGTGACCTCTGAGACCCGCATGATCCACTCCCCAATCCCTCTGTGACTACTCTCCCACCACTGTCTCCTTCAGTCACTTGGCTCCAGTCACATGGCCTCCTTGCTGTTCCTCAAACATGCCAGGCATGCTCTGACTTAGGGCCTTTGCTCCAGCTGTTCTCTGCCTGGAAAACTTCTCTTCCAAGTATTTACTCCCTCATTTCCTTCATGTCTTTGGTCAATTTTCACCTTCTCAATGAGACTTATTCTGACCTATTTAATACCTCTGTTAATACTGTCTCCTAGTTAATAATTAATATTATTATTATTATTAATAATGTTAATAATGTCTCCTAGTTGGGCACAGTGGCACATGCCTGCAATTGGTAATCTGAGGTAGGAGGATCACGAGTTCGAGGCCAGCCAGTGTAACTTAGCAGAACACTGCCTCAAAATAAAAAGTGAAAAGAGTGGGAGATGTGATAGATGTGGTTCAGTTTGAATGCCACCAAACAATAAAAGTTTTTAAAAGCCTTCTACTTAGTACATTCCATTTAATAACTCTGTATACCTACCCACACACTCCTTATCCCATTGCCCATTCTTTTCCCCATGGAACTTATCACTTTCACCATACTATATAATTTATCTAGGCATTATTTGTTGTGTTAACTACTGCATATATCCCACTATGAACTCTAACCTCAGAAGGACTGGGATTTTTGTCCGTTTAGTTGAATCCCAAAACCTAGAATTGGCACATAGATGGCACTCAACAAATATATGTTGGGTGGGATCGGGTTGGTTGGGTTGGGTTGGATTAGGTTGGGTTGAGTTGGATTAGACTGAATTGGATTCGTTTGCATTACCTTGCCTTGCATTGAAAGATGATCCCAACTTAGAAACATATAGTCTCTGTCTTCCAGTTGCTGAGAAATTTGATTGAGAGACTAGAGACATATACACAAAGAGCATCTGAACAGTATACAACAGCACTGACCAAATGGAATTCCATGATGCTGTAGGAACCCTGGGAGGGATCTGTGTCAGAGGAGGAGGAAAAGGGCTTAGGCTGACCCTTCCATCTAATCAACCATATCTTCTTGACCCAAGCTCATGCCCCTATTATTCCAGCCTCTAACTCACTTGCTCATACCCTCTTACCTAAACCCTACCCACCCATTGATGCTCAGTCCACCTTTTCCTCCATACAACTTTCTTGGATTACTGATTGATCCCTCTCCCCTCTGAACTCCTGTAACAGCTGTATTTGTTTTGTTCTGTTTTTATGGTACTGGAGTTTAAACCCAGGAGTGCTCTATCACTGAGCTATCCCTAGTCCTTTTTATATTTTTTTTTATACAACTCATTAAGTTGCCCAGGCTGACCTCAAACTTGTGATCATCCTGCCTCAGCCTCCCACATTGCTGAAATGACACACATGTGCCATTTATCAGATCATTTAGCCTTTAAGTAAAAACATTATGTATGTGCATGATGTCTCCAGCTAAGAACCATATCCTTTGCATCTTCTCACATTTGAATAGAGCCAAGCACTGTGCAGGTAGTGGCACTTCATACAAGTGGCACCACCTGACTGATTAATAAGCAGAGGGGAAAAAAGAAGAGGCATTCCAAGCCAGGTAAGCCTCAAAACAAAAATACCATGGTGTGATGTGATTTAAAAATACTACACATGGGCTGGGTATGTGACTCAGTGATAGAATGCATGCCGACACTGGGTTCAATCCCCAGCATCACACAAAAAAACTTTAAATAAATAAATAAATGACACCAGCAGTTCTCAATGTAAGCTAAATGTTGCAACACCTGAAGAGCTTTTAAATATATCTTTAAGCCAAACATGGTGGCACACACCTAAAATCCCAGCAGGTCAGGAGGCAGAGACAGGAGGATACAAGTTCTCAGCAACTTAGCAAGGCCCTAAGCAATTTAATGAGACTCTGTCTCAAAATAAGAAATAAAAGGGCTGGGGATATGATTCAATGGTAAAGTATACTGCCCAGGTTCAACCGCTAGCACAAAGTGTGCGTGTATATATATATATATATATATATATACACGCACACTTTCTCCCCTTCCCCAAGTGTCAGCATTCAGCTTACTCTCTTATGCCTGCCTACCAAAAGAGCCAAAAAAGTATGTTAAGTATTATATATACACACACACGTTTTTCAAGACTGGGGTAAAGATGAGGGCAGGCTCAGTGGTAGGGTACTTGCTCAGTATGCTCAAGGCCCTGGGTTCAATTCCTAAGTACCAATAAATAAATAAATAATAGAAAGAAAGGGAGGGAGGGAGAAAGGGAAATAAAGGAAGAAATCTTCATTTAAGAGCTCTACCCCAGATCAACTTTATCAGAATATCAGGAAATGTGGTCCAGGCATCACTATAGTCCAAAAGTTTCTCAAGTGATTGGAATGTGTAGCTAGAACTAAAAAGAACAATAATGTGAGAAAAAATATAAGGGGCAAGGGAAAATTGGGTGTACAAGAAATTGGAAAATGACCTAAAATGCTATAATTGGCCCTATCCTTCTTTTCCATTTCGTTCCTATTAATTTGTCATGGGGATTCATCTTTGTCAGAGTAGCCTGGATGGATCAACTAAGGACAGATTCTTCTGTCCTTTGCCTAATGCTATAATGAGTAGCAAAAGGTCAGAGAAGCCATGGAGAGAGCAGACAGCAACAACAAATGCGGCCAAAGCCAGGATCAATCTAGACCCACAGGAAAAGTGTGGGGAAAACAGGACTATTTGAGATCACTTGGCAACTTATGATGCGATTTCTCCCCTTCAGCATTCACCCTACTCTCTTATGCCTGCCTATCAAACGAGTATGTTAAGTATTATATTGAGGATATTGCTTCAGAAACTCCTGGCAAATTCCTCACACCCGTCCTCCCTCTACGTGCTATGAAACTGAGCAGAAGTTGAGTCTTCTCTCTAAACAGTAACCTGGTTCAAGCATATTGACAAGTCTGTGGGAAACTTGAAGAACTGTAAGTCTCCTTATAGGATGGCCCACAGATGTTCTTTAGCTCATCATCTTTTCTTCTCTGGTCCCTCCTTTCTCTGTGTACAAAACCCAGAGAGACAGAGCAGCCAAACTACACTTCCCGTCAGTTACTTTCAGGGTCACCTGTGCAAACCAGGCCTCTCCACCTACTCCACCCATGATTGCACCTGTCACCCATCAAATATAACTATTCACCAATGCCACCAATGGAGATGTCTGAAAGCACAGGTGACCCTGGGAAAGGAAATCGAACCTTCATGCATGTAAAGGAGAGAGGTGAAAACTTTTCCTGTGAGCAAGATCTGCTTATTTGGGAATGGAGGGTGGGGGTGGGAAGGGTAGGGGAAAGGAACACAAAGGGAAATATGTTGGCACTCAGTGGCTGAAGGAGGGAAGAGAAGGGTGTGCCAGAGAATGAGGGGGAGGGTGCAGAAGGACGGCTGGAGCGTGACGACAAACTTCCCCAATCCCACACACTTGCCAAAGCCCAGCCCTAGATCCCAGAGGGGTCAAGGTCCAGGACCCCCTCTAAAGGCCACCTCCTTTCACTTTCTCACTCCTCCTCAGTCCCTGTATACAGAATCACTAACTGCCAGGTTTGGCCAACCCCACCACCTCTTTAGTCTGAAAAGCTCAGGGAGAAGGAACCAGCCTACAGCAGCAAACCAAATATATACCAAGAGCGAGAGGTAACTCTAAACTCCAGACCCGGCTCGGGGAGGAGGGGAAGGGGGGGGGGGGGATAAGGTTTTTCCACTTCCATTCGCAACTGTCAGGCGGGTGATTAATGACCAACAGGTTTGGAATCGCCTTTATTGCCAGATCAGTATTGTTGCCCGTGACAGCTAATGAGGTTGGACAGGCTTCTCCACACCGAGGTTTATGGGGCCCGCTCCCTCCCCTGCAGAGCTCATGAGCCCTGCCAGCTTTTGTGCACAGGAATGTTCAAGTCCCACCACCCCCCTCATTCCTCCAACACCACCTCCCCACAACTCCCTGAACCACCGTCTTACCCAGAACCTTGCCTATCCACGAAGGAAGCTGGGTAGCAAGTCTCCAGAGTCACAGCCCACTCAGAGACACCCATCCCCCAAATGGCTGCCACCCCACCCTGCTGGAGCTTGAGCAGTAGGACTAGAAGGAAAAGGAACAAAAGCAAACACTACAGCCCTTGGGGTTAAGACGAGGAAGGAAGCTCCCAAGCAATCCAGCCAACAACCTTAACAAGCCATTCCATAGTCAGCTGTAAAATTTAAGACATATTTTACACACTCACCACTTGGATCTGCAAATGCGCTAAGGGGGTGAGGATGGAGGAGTGAAGGAATTTAGGTTGGAGGTTCAATAACAGTTAATAAAGATTTTTGAGGCTGGGAATATAGCTTAGTGGTAGAGTATATGCTTAGCATGCATGAGGCCCTGGGTTCAATCCCCAGCACCACAAAAAGAAAGGAGGAAGAAGAATGATCTTTTTAACCAACACTAAACCTATATACATGAATACACAAAGCCAAGTTCCAGTGCAGAAATCAACCTGGTCCTAAGTCTAAGGATAAGGAAATATAGGCTTTGTTTTCTGCTCTCTTACAAATAATATGTACCTTTGTGCTAGTTCACATCTTGATATGGTTAAGCACATGTTTGCCTGTGGTTTAATATTTGAAGGAGTTGGAGCAATGTAATAAGCAAACAGTTTAAAAGGCCCAGAAAGACCCCCTTAGCCTAAAAATCTATTACTTTTCAATGTGATATAAATGTATTTTGCTTCTGCTCAGAGCAAATTCCTAGTTTACTCTTATTAAACCAGGAGACAGCTTAGCAGAGTTCTTGATTTATGAAACACATACTAGATTCATTAAAACCTTAAAAGATTTAATACATTTTATCAGGACATTAAATCTGTGCAGGCTTTTTAAATCAAATACCTGCCATATTTCATCCCCCACACCCTGCACACTTACTTAAGAACACTAAAATGGGGACTGACAAACATTATGGGTGTTTCAGGCCTGATTTCTAAGTGCATTAAAGTCCTCCCCTCTAGGATTTATAGCCTGCCTCTCCCCATGTTTGATCTTCCAAGGAGCAAGTGATTCCCCTCTTCAGAATTCGGTTCAGTAGGATGAGCTGAGATCTGTATATCATTCATACATACAAATGTTCCACCTCTCCCATCCCACAGCCACTAGTTTCTGTTCTCATGGTTTCTATTGGACTCCCTACCCCCCCGCCCATCTTCCATCTTCCTCCAGAACTCCTCCTGGCCTCTAGACTATACTTTGGATCTGAAGTATTCCCCACAGATCCATATGTTGAAGGCTTGGTTGCCAGCCAGTAGTGCTACTATGGGCAGGGTGGAACCTCTGAGTGGAACCTTCAGGAGGTAGGTCTAGTAAAGGAAGTTGAGTCATTGGGGTCATGCCCTTATAGGAGATATTGCGATCCTGGCCCTTTTCTCTCCTCTCTCTTGACTTCTTGGTTGCCATGAAGTGAACAACCTCCTCCATCACATGCTCTCACCATGATATACTATGCTGCCACAGAACCAGAACAACAGAGTCACATGGCCATAGACTGAAACCTCTGAAACCATGAGTCAAAATAAGCCTGGCTTTCTCTAAGTTGTTTAGCAATGTTAAAGTTAGCAATGGAAAGCTAACTAATACATTCTTTTTCCACATGTACACATGCATAACAACTCTCTCCATTCTCAACTCCTCCGGCGTTCTTTGCTCATGCAGAACAACATGGGCACAGCATCTGTCTTACTTTGGGAAGCCTGGAAAGCCTGCCTTCTTGTTATTAATCCCCCTTTAAGTCTATCTTGTTATTAATCCCCCTTTAAGTCTTTAAGAACAGTGGTTCTCAGCTGGGGGCACTTTTGTCACATGTCATACACACTGAGGACATCTGATGATGGAGACATATTTGATTGCCACAACTGGGCAGGAAGGGGCTTGCTACTAGGAACAGAGGCCAAAGATGCAATGGCCTCTAAGCCTCCTACAATGCATAGGACAACCCCTCTACCCACCACTGGGAAAGAAAGGAAGGGACAGAAGGAGATGGAAAGGGAAAAGAGAGGAAAGGAAAGGAAAAGAAAGAAAATGAAAGAAAGGAAAAGAGAGGAGAGGAGGCCAGGGGTGGTACCACACACCTGTATTTCCAGTGACTCAAGAGACTGAGGCAGGGGGATTATAAGTTCAAGGTCAGCCTTAGCAATTTAGCAAGATCCTGTCTCAAAATAAAATAAAATGGGCTGAAGATATAACTCAGTTTTAAGCACACTTGGGTTCAATCACCAGTTGAGGGTGAGGGGTGCCATGTGGGGGTCATGTGATGTCTATTATTGTATTCAATCAGCATTAATTGAATGCCCAGGGTTTACATGTGCTAGAATTTAAGTTATGCCCTGGGGGTAGGGGGATAGGAAGACTACAAAGATAAATAAGACAAATCCCCTGCCCTCAAGGAGGTTACAGTCTTGTGAGAAGTACTAACCTACAGCAGGGATATTTCAGTATATTATAATGGGTGCTATGGAGAAGAAGGCAGAGGATGCTGTGGAAATACAGGAGAAAATTGTGGAAGGGTCTAGTAAGACAAGTAAAAATTGTTACAACAAGACACAATATATAATAGAATAGTATCAAAGATAGAGACATAGGCAGGCAATCACAACATACAAGAAGTTAAGAGATTTGAATTTTTCTTTTTTCCGTAAGGATCCTATAATTTTGTTTTTAAATGGAAAAGGTATAGTCAAAAATTAAATGGGGATGGAGGTATAGCTCAGTGGTAGAGTGCTTGCCTAACAAGTACAAGGCCCTGGGTTCCATTCCAGAACCACAAAAAAAAAATTTTTTTTTTTGCAAACACAAAACACAAAGACCTTTTGGAAAGAAAGGTTAGAAAAAGAATAACAGATCAAGTACAGTGTTCTAAGAAATAGTGATGAGTTTATGATGGAGATTAAAAGGTGCATTTAGATAAGTTTAAGCATTAGGGGGTCAACCAACGTTACCAGGTACATCAGAGAAAGGGACTGGCAGACTGAAAACAAGGGAATGGCAGGCATGGTGGTGTTCACCTGTAATTCTAGCTACTTGGGAGGCTGAAACAGGAGGAGCTCAAGGAGGCCATCCTGGGCAAGTAAGTGAGCCCCTATCTCAAAATAATTTTTTTTAAAAAGCTGAAGGTGTAGCTCAGTGATAGAGTACTTGCCTAGCATATGTGAGGCCCTGTATTCAATCCCCAGCACTGAAAAATAAAACAAAATAATAATAAAAACCAGGGAATAGAAGGTGTGGAAATAAAGGCTGTTTCTCCCTCTGGATATGGCCCAAATTCTCCTTTGAATGTGCTTCTACTTTTCTACATATACCTTTATGTTTCTAGGAGTGGGGGGGGGGGGGGGTCACAACTATAGACTACTTTTTCAAGAAATTTTGCTGAAGCTGAGTGCCCTGGCACAGGCCTATAATCCCAGTGGCTCGGGAGGCTGAGGCAGGAGGATGGAGTGTTCAAAGCCAGTCTCACAACTTAGCAAGGCCCTGAGCAACTTATCAAGACCCTGCCTCTAAATAAAATATTAAAAAGTGCTAGGAATATGGCTCAATGGTTAAGCATCTCTGGGTTCAATCCCCATTACCAAAAGAAAAAAGAAATTTTGCTCAAAAGGAAGAAGACAAATCAGATGAACACTGGAGCTTCCCAGGTATCAATGGAGGGAGAATGAGAGAAAGAGATAGGGAGGGAAAGAGAATAACAAAGGCTGAAGACTGGCACTAAAGAACTTATAGGAAGAGGAGATCATTGAAGGCCTGTGTTACTGAGGAGAAACAATAAATAACAATCTAGATTTAAGCCAGACATGGTAGCAGCATGTGCATGTGGGTAACCTCGTGTTCTGAGAATCACATATCAAGGGCTATAGTTTGAATGTGTCCCCAAAAAGTTGATGTGTTGGAAATTTAATTCCCAAAGTCATATGCTAATGATATTTGGAGGTGGGGCCTCTGAACGGTAATGAGGATCACATGAGGTCATGGTAGGAGCAGGGGGGCTTCCTATGAGGGCTTTAGTGGCTTCATAAGAAGAAAAGAAACTTGAGTTAGCACTCTTGCTGTCTCACCATGTAATGCTCTCTGCCATGATGCAGCATGAAGGCCATCACCAGATGCTGGTGGCATGCTCTTGGATGTTCAAGCTTCCAGAACTGTGAGGTAGATAAACCTCTATTTTTTATTAGTACCCAGGATGTAATATTCAGTTATAGCAACAGAAAACAGACTAATACAACAAGTACATAATGTATAACTTTGCCTATGGCAAAGAGGAGTTTATCAATGATATACAGAGATGTACAGATAAACATCAGCAGATAAAATTCCACACCATCTTTTTTAATTCTAATATTGTTGTACATTTAGAGTTGGAAAGTTAGAGATGTCAAAGGAAAAGTCACCTCAAACAAAAAAAGGCCAAGTCAAATTGCAAAATGCCAGGTCACATACAGAATCTCAGAGTAAAAGGATACTCTTTCTCATCACCCTCCAAAAGTACTCTGGACCTTCACCAAGTCCCCTTTCCGGACACTTCTTCTCCTTGGCCCTCTGCTTCTCTGTGAATAAAATAAATAGGTTGGGTTAATGTCACAGGCAACAACTTATTCATCCTAGAATGCATAAACAAATTGTTTTATAGCTATACTAAGGAATACTACACAGGAATAAAGAGTAATGAACTACTCATAAATTGAACAACATGGATCTCAAAATAATTATTCTGAATAAAAGAAAGAAACCTCCCTCCTCAAGAGAAGAGTACATACTGTATGATTCCATTTATATACAATTTTACAAAATGCAAACCAATCTACAAGGGTGAAAGCAGGTCAATGTTTTGCGGGGGAATAGGGAAGGTTAGTCCCAGAGAGGGGTAGGAGGGAAAGATTATCAAGAGGCATGGGGAAATGAAGGACATGGTGTATGTGTTCATTATCTTGATTGTGGTGATAATTTCACAGATGCATTTGTGCCAAAACAAATCACATGCTTTATAGGCAGCTTATTACATGTCAATTATACATCAATGAAGTCATAAAAACATATAATCACAAAGGGATCTTTAAGTGTCTTTCAACTCAATTTTTTTCATTATGACTCTTTGATCTCTTTACCCAACTGCCTTAGAGAAACTTCATTAACTCTAAGCAAATATCCGTTTGTTCTTGGAAGACACCAGTCATTTTTGTCAAGTGAAAAAAAAAAAGGAGCAGAAAATTCTGAGTCAATGTCTTAATAATTAAGGACACAGTTGTGTGGTGCTGGGGATTGAACCTATGGATTCATGCAATGCTAGGTAAGTGCTCTACACTGAGTTGCATCCCCAACAGTTTTTCACTCTTTCCCCAAGTTCACTCAAATCTTCATTCTGAGATCAAACATCCTGAAAGATGACCTCTATTCTCTGTTTTAGATACCAAAGTAAAAAAAAGAAAATCTAACAAAAACTTTTGCCAGCAACTTTAATTCTTATGATGTAAAAGAACTGAAGCCAAGGAGTTTAAGAGTTACCTCATTCCTTTGGCATTAACTGGTTTCTAATTTTTAAAAATGGTCTCCACTGCTAAAGAAGGGGGTCTGTCTCTTCTCTCTTGGAAGTGACACTCTCACTAGTAATTCATTTAATAAAAGGACTAAACAGCAATCCAGAAATGGGGGGATGTGGCTTGCTAGGCATTATGGTTTGGATCTGTATGTGATTTCCCTCAAAAGCTCATGTGTGAGACAGTGCAAGAACATTCAGAGGTAAAGTGGTTATGAAAGCCTTAACATAATCAGTACATTAATCCACTGATGAATTAGCTAGGTGGTAACTCAAGGCAGGTAGGTGTGGCTGGAAGAGGTGGACCACTGGGGGCAAGGCTTTGGGGTTTATATCCTGTTTCTAATGAGTGAAGTTCTCTCTCTCTCTCACTTCGCTTCCTGGTGCCCTGTCTTGAGCTGCTTTTTTCAGCCATGCCCGTCTGCCTTGACATTCTGCTTCACCTTGGGTCCAGTGCTTTGGAGTCAGCCATCTATGGACTAAGACCTCTGAAGCCATGAGTGCCAAATAATCCTTTTCTCCTCTAAAATTGTTCTTGTCGGGGATTTTGGTCCAATTGCCAAAAAAAAAAAAAAAAAAAAAAAAAACTAACCAAAACACTAGGTGAGAGTTTGAGGGGGAGGAGTTGTTTTCTTTTGGTCCTGGGGATTGAACCCTGGTGTGCTTTACCACTGAGCTACATCTCCAGCTCTTTTATTGTTTTGAGACAGTCTTGCTAAGTTGCTGAGACTGGCCTCAAACTTGCAATCCTCCTGCCTCAGCCTACCAAGTTGCCTGAACTACAGGCGTGCACCACCATGTCCAGCTGGTTGAGGGCATTTTTTATTCAGTTCGTTACAGTTTGGGTCTTGACTATCCCCCAAAGGCCCACATGTTAAAGGCTTGGCCCATGACACTTTTGGGAGGTGGTAGAACAATTAGTAGGTGGGGCCTAGTGATAGGAAGTTAGGTCTTTGGGTGCCCTTGGAGGGGATACAGGGACCCTGGCCCCATCTTGTCTCTCTATTTGCTTCCTGGCTGACATAAGGTAAATAGGCTTTCTCTACCATGCACTTTCACCATGATATTCTGTGCTCACAGGCCCAAAGCAACAGGGCCAAGTGACCATGGACTTAAACCTTTGAAACTGTGAACCAAAATGAATCTTTCCTCCTTCAAGTTCATGGGTTAGTCAGTTTTCATCACTATGACCAAAAAAACCTGACAAGAACAACTTAAGAGGGTTAGAGGAGAAAATTTTTATTTTGGATCATGGTTTCAGAGGTCTTGGTCCATGATTAGCCAATTTCATTGCTCTGAGTTTGGGGTAAGGTAGAACATCATGGCAGAAGGACATGACAGAGGAAAGCTTCTCAAGGCTGCTCATGGCAGTTCATGGCAGCCTGGAAGCAGGCAATGGGAGAGAGAGGGCTTCAGGAGAAGATAAACCCTTCCAGGGTATAATTTCAGTGATCTACACTCTCCAACTAGGTCCCACCTCCCAGTAATCCTTTCAGCTCTCAATGAACTAATCCACTTGAATTAATCCACTGATGAGGTCAGAGCCCTCATGATCCAATCATTGCCTAAAAGCTTCACCTCCGAACCTTGCTGCATTGGGGACCATGCTTTGACCTGAGACTTTGGAGGACATTTTAGATCCAACTCATAATAATTGATTATCTCAGGTATTTTTCAATAGTAATACAGAGGTGACCAACATGCTGCTTCAATCTGTAACTGCACAATGAATAGGCTCAACTTAAAGTTTTGCGATTTCTGACCACCAATCTACATTTCTTAAAGACTACATGTGAAATAAATGTGGTGTGTGTGCCTGTGTCTATGAATGTATCATGTGTGTATGTTTTAAGGTGAATCATTTTCCACTTCATTTATTATAGAAGGGAAATAGACTTGGGGTCATTTGTATTCTGCTTTTGCAATTTACAGGCTCTTGAGATCTTAGACAATCCCTTAATTTCTCTAAATTTTGACTTCTTCCTCCAAAATGGCATTGAACTCAAAGGGCTGACCTGAAGCTTATGCAAAATGAGAAAGTGTAAGGCAGAAAGCCTTATACACGGAAAACACTCAATAATGCTTTTATGAAAACTGTATAGTAAATACCTATTGAAATGTGATTTCTGGGTCTGTTATCTCTTCTGATAAGCCTTCATTTGATTATTGCTCAATACCACACAAGCATAGGCTTTTCTCACCTCTGTCATGTTAATAATCTGAACCCATAAACATGCAGAAATACATGAAGGAAATTTACTATTTAAAACATCAACATTTAGCAAACACTTAATCTATATCACACCTTGTATGTGTTTTTATTGATTTGCTATTTAATCCTTACAACAGTCCTGCTAGATTCATACTATTATTTCCTCCATCTTACAGATGAAGAAACTGAGGCTGGGCAGTTGGCCACAAGCCTGTCATCCCAGCTACTCAGGAGGCTGAGGCAGAAGGATCATAAATTCAAAGCCAGCCTGGGCACTTAGATTTTGTCTCAGTATTTAAAAATAAATAAATAAAAAGGGCTGGGAATGTAGCTCAGAGGTTGAGTGTTCACCTAGCTTGCACAAAGCTCTGAGTACAACACCCAGTACCACAAAAAAAGAAAAAAAAGAAACAGAGACACAAATACTATAAGTCATTTCCCCAAGATTGCACAGCTAATAACAGGCCAGAGCCATGATTTAAACCCAGACAATCTAGCTTTGGAGTTTCTCAGCTTAACCACCACTCTATACTGAAAGGTTTTTGGTTTTGTTTTGCCCGCTTGGGGATGAAATTCAGGCGTTCACACATGCTAGGCAAGCACTCTACCACTGAGCTACATCCCCATTCCACAATAAATTTTTGTTTGTTTGTTTGTTTGTTTGTTTGTTTGGTACTGAGGATTAAACACAGGGTCACCCTACCAGTGAGTTATGTAGCCAGTCCTTTTTATTTTTTATTTTAAGACAGGGTCTGTTTAAGTTGCTGAGGATCTCTCAAAATTTCTGAGGCTGGCCTCAAACTTGTAATCCTTGTGCCTCAGTCTCCTGAGTCACTGGAATTACAATGTGAGCCACCATGCCCAACTTTCACAGCAAGTTTTTTAAAAACAGTTTCTAAACACTTTTGTTAATCAAATTATTACAGACTTATCTACTTGGTAACTTTGGATACTGTGTCATAAATATCACAGTTCTCTTTTAAAAAAAAAAAAGGGGGGGTGGGTTTCAGAACTGTTAGATCACCATCTACTGGATCTCCTGCCCTTAGGTGGGTCCACAAATAAATAGCTCAGGCCTGGCAAAAGGCCTACTGAGAACAAAATCCCACAACTTCCACTCACAATTCAAAGTTTAATAGTCATGAAATTTTTATGTTAAATACTTTATGCTGCAGACAGCCCCTGGGTTGATAAGCCTCCATATTCCTATTTTTCTTACTCATTCACTCAACTAGCAAATAAACATTTATTAAGTATATCTAAGAGAAAGAGAGAGGGCTCTCAAGTTCTGATATAATTGATGAAGAGACTGGTCACCTGTGTATGTGTGGGCTGCGGGAGGAAAGTGCACTGCTACAGAGTGGGAATAGGAGAGGCCCTCAAGCATGGAGGTGCGGGCAGAACTCCCAAATAGCACCGTATAGCCCATTCATGGGCTTAAACATGTAATTCTGGTAAGCTCACTCAGAGTAAACTCAGGGAGGGGAAACTGGCAAATCCCAAGCAGCCATGCCTAGAAAACCTACACTTTCCTTTTCCTGAGTCCAGAATTCATCTAACACTGCCAACTTGCTATCTTTCCTACATAAAAGTTTATCATTTACCAGTGAACTCCAAAGTTTTTTCACCTGCAAACAAAATGACTTCAGTGATTGACAGAAATACCCCATCCTGGGTGCAGCTCAGTAGTAAGGCAAGTTCTTAGAATGTGGAAGCCTCGGGTTCAATCCTGAACACACACACACACACACACACACACACACACACACACACACACACACAAAATCTAATAAAACTGCCCGATGTGATGCTGCTGAACCGTGTAGCTTGAGGGCAACGTCAGGCCCAGTAGGAGACCCAGTCTGGCTTCTGGGGCTGGTTCCACTACACCTCAGTCTGTACCTCCTAAGCATATAAGCCCCGGAGGTTGTGAAGGAAAAACTCCTACCTTCCGTAAATATATTGTGTATTCAAAGAGCGGACGACACGCACAAGCACCTGCAAGAAGCCCAGGTTAATAAAGGAAACCAGAAGGAAGCTTTCATTGACTGTTGTTATCCCCACACCTCACTGAACTTCTCAGATTCTCTTAATTACTTTATGTTGCTGTGGGGACCTCAAAGGACAAAGCTCCCAGAAAATTATAAATGGAAGTTCAAAGTAGGGATTGCTGATTACGTCACTGTGCTATAATCTACACATTTCAAAGATTGTTTCATTCAGCGGTGCTACGGGAAAGCGTGGGCAGAGGACTACAACATTGCGACTCGCTAGTACCTTCTCCGGAAGAAGAAAAAAAAACAGTTTGGACCTAACGTGGAGGGGAATCCGGAGCAATCTCCAAAGTCAAAACCTGGGAAAGTGATACCCGCGGCCACGCGCGTTCTGCCATTCACTCTCTACTCGCCAGACACCACCCAGCTCTCCACTCCATCCCCGCCCAGAAATCCTACACGGGTCCCGAGCCGCCCAGACCGAATCGCGAGCGCTCCCTGGCGGCCGTCCACGAACACTGACTACTAGGCGATCGAGGGGCGGAGCGGACAAACCAGGTTGAGGTAAGGAGGTGTGGTCTTCTCGCGGGAACTGATGGCGTCATCAGAGCGACGGGCCCGGAAGGAAGCAGCGTGCTGAGGGGTGTGGCGGTTTCTGCAGTTGCACAGGGGTTCGGACGAGTACGGAGCGCCTGGAGGGACAGCCTGGTACGCGGCCCCCGCCCCTTAGTTCGCGCACCGGGCCTCGATGCGGCTCCTGGCCCGAGCTCAGCCTTGGTCCTCCGGAGCTCTGGCCTTAGCCGCCTTTCTCCCTCAGCCGACCCATTCGGGAGCGAGAAAGAAAATCCTTTCTGTCTCTTCCCTGCCCACGAACCCCAGGAGGGACCGAGCGGAGGCTTTTGGAGCCCTTAGGACGCGCGACCCTCTCTCAGAGGAGAGCGGGGAAGGGGCGCGAGGTAGAGCGGAGGCGACTTCGGGGAGGGAAGGGCATTTGCAGAAAGGACGCAACTACAGCTCGGTAGCTAGAGGCGGCCAGGGTAAAATAAGCGCCTCAGACATCTGCGTCCCAGGTGTGTTAGACCCGGGAGGTAGAATCCTCGCCTTGTGCTGCTGGGCCCTGGCACACCCGACTAAACATTGCTGTCAGTCACCGTACGTTTTTTCAGGTCATTCAAGGTTCAGGAACTGAGTTTCTGGATGCCAGCTCTTTCACATCCAGTTGCCTGAACACGGTTAGACCCAGGAGCCCGCAATCTCCCATCCTGGGCAGTCTCGGTTTCTCCTAACCACCGGCTTGGGTGCAAAGGATATGGGCAA
The DNA here is from genome assembly GCF_902686455.1 of Sciurus vulgaris. Lineage (NCBI taxonomy): Eukaryota > Metazoa > Chordata > Mammalia > Rodentia > Sciuridae > Sciurus > Sciurus vulgaris. The sequence goes on along the minus strand of NC_136465.1, from coordinate 55,825,259 downwards.
GGGAGTGTGGCTTCAGATGACAACCCTATCCCGTTTAGGTCCAAAGGAATAACTGGGAAAATGGATGAAAGGACAGAGAATCCCACCTTGGAACTTTGCTGCTTGCTGCCTCTGTCTGTAGCGTCTGAATAATGGTTTCCTTTGAAAAGGCAGGCAATTAGAACTGGGAGGCTCTGACCAGAATTACATAGCCACAACTGCCTGTCATTTGACATCCCCTGTAATTTGGGCCAGCGTACTGCAGCTGCCTCCCTTCCCTTTACTAGTGTGAGTGGCTCCAGTAACAGCACATTTGTGTTCACAGGAAGTTAAGGCTGTGTTCCGAACCCTGCACAATTGGCACTGGTTCTTACTTGGGCAAGGAGTGTATCTGGAGCCATTGCCTCTTCACAGTGGTGAACATAATCTACTATTAGGGAATGGGAATGTTGACTGAGAGCATGGATGAAATGAGTTGTAGATGTAGCCTTATGTTCCCACTACAGCAGGCTGCATATGAGTCACTTTCAGGGAGCCGCACTTGGTGAAGTACTCACTGGCATGGCTTTTCTTCTGCATGTCTGGCCACACACATTTTCCCACATCTTTTCCCTAGGATAAAGGTTCACTGATGGCTCAGTTGGGAGCAGTTGTGGCGGTGGCTTCCAGTTTCTTTTGTGCTTCTCTCTTCTCAGCTGTGCACAAGATAGAAGAGGGACACATTGGGGTATATTACAGGTAAGGCAGAGACAGGTAGAATCTTTTCAACCTCCTGTTAAGTGGTTCCCTTTCCTAGTTACTATAGCAGACTCTGCTAAGTTTATATTTTATTGACTAGGGTAATGTTTTTAGATTGGGCTTTTTGTGTCAGTGACCTTGAGAAAGGGAATGTGTGGATATGAGTGTACTTGTATGTATATTTAAAATTTCCCTTAATATTGGCGATGGATAAACGTGTATATAGACTCAGAAACAAAACCAGCACTCCTTGCAGATAATCCCTGAAATATTATTGTCTCATACATACTTCTGGGAGGCTTGGCTCCACACTACCAGGTTACCTCTAGAAAAGCCATCTGAGTCCCAGTTCTTGATGGCAACTTGAGAAGATAGCCTACTCTGCTAATTTGGGAGTCTTTTTTACAATGAACATTTTGGGGAAAACAAAGTGTTCTGCAAGTTGATCTGTATCAATCAAGGCAAACCTTAAGATAATGGTTCTTAAAATTGTATCATTGTTTATGTTACTTTTTTTTATTAAATTTGACTTCACAATGTAAAGCAAAGAAACACTTATAAATCTTGCGTTGCTTTCCTTTCAGTAACCTCCATGACCAAGGCTTTTGCTTTTGTCTTTATGAACCCCTTTTATATGCCCTATGATGCTTATTTCTGGATTGTCAATAGCAAGTTCTAAAACTCTGAGTCTAGGGATGTAGCTAAGTGGTAGAGTGCATGCGTAGCATACAGAAGGCCCTAGATTTAATCCACAGGCCCCCGCTTCCCAAAACAGGTTATCATTACAAACAACTTGATTAGGAAGGTAACTCTATTGCCAGAAAAATATATTTAATGACTTATAGAGTGTACATAAGATTATTCTTTTGGTTGACCATGTCACTGAACTTCCCAATTAATTGATGTATCACTTCATTTAAGTGCCCAAATGGATTGCCACAAGCTCAACAGATAATGATCAAGTAAAAAAAGGACTTCCTCTCTTATCTTGAAAATAGCCAGGGATTCTGCTATCCTTTTTTTTTTTTTTTTTTTTTTTTTTTTTTTTTTTTTTTTTGGTATTGGCTCTCTAACACAGGGGCACTTTACCTCTGAGATACAGCTACATCCCCAGCTTTTTTTTTTTTTTTTTTTTTTTTTTGAGACAAGGTTTCACTAAGTTGCTGAGGCTAGCCTAAAACTTGCAGTCCTGTCTCAGCCTCCAGAGTCCCTGGGATTAAAGGTGTGCACCACTGCACCCGGTTTACTGTCTTAATTTCACTTCACCAGTATGCCTGTTTTTCTTAATGCAAAAGAAAGCCTGGTGTTTTACTATCAGCTTCCTCGTGTTAAGATGAGAAGAAGAAAAGGATCTGTGGATGTGGCTCCAGCACGTGTCACTCTATATTAAATGTTTATAGGACTGAAGAGAAAGTTAGCCCACGTGGTCTTAATGTAATAGATCCTGTTGCTACACTGAACCTGCCTCTCTCTCCCTCTGCAGAGGCGGTGCCCTGCTGACTTCTACCAGCGGCCCTGGTTTCCATCTCATGCTCCCTTTCATCACATCATATAAGTCTGTGCAGGTACACTTGGCTTGTGTGGTATGGTTGGATGACTACAAATTTGGATTGTTGATAATAATATGATTTGAAATTATTGAGCCATTGGATGAGTAAAATGCCTTTTCAGAGAATGATTTAAGTATCATAAACACATAACAAGCACGCAAACACAGGCTCTTGGAGCTTTACTTGATTATTGAAGTAGCTGAATAGAATCATCATTGCCTTGCCTTGGACCATTAGCCCTATATGGAAATTATTTCTTCAAGACAAAACCAAAGAAGAATCTTCTGAAAATATACAAGAAAAGTCTAATATATATGTATGCCTGTGTTTTACCATGATAGATGGAAATAAAGCAATAAAGCATGGTAATTTTGCTGGTTCTTATTTAAACTTCAGAAATGTGAAATAACTTTTTAGGGGGAAGAGGGAAGTTGGATTGGGTGAGGGGTAATAACATCTGAAGTAAGTGTAATATTAATTGTAGAATGCCCAGCACACCAGTAATCCCAGCTATTTGGGAGTTTGAGGCAAGAGGGTTACAAGTTCAAGGCCAGCCCCATCTACTTAGCCAGACCCTGTCTCAAAATAAAGAGGACTAGGGATGTAGTTCAGTGATAAAGTGCCCCTGGGTTCAATGCCCAATACTAATAGAAAAAAAAAAAAATGGTTAGATGTGACTGCTCTCAGCCTGGCTAAGATAGACTAAACATCTCTGATATGTCCATATAAGAAAAATCAGGAAAAAAAAATAACTTTTCAACTGATCCAGCAAAATGTCCTAGAATACCTCATAGTCATTTTCCTTTTATGGTTTTAAAAATGTATTCAAGTATATTATCTCATTTGAGTCTGGCAATAATCCTAAGGATCAACTGAGCAGGTACTGAAGTCTGAGACAGGTTAAATAAGGAATTTGCTGTTTTCAAACTAGTAAATATAAGAGCTAGAAGTAAATACACAGCTTAAGACTCCTAATCCAGGGTCTTTTTCACTAAACCATTATTCCTCTGCCTGTTCAGATGTGGTTCCCTTACAGTGAAGGTAGGGAAGGTACCCTTACCTGGTTTAGAAGCACACTCTGTAAAAGGGGATTAGGTGAGTTATCCATGTTTAACAAAGGCAAAGCTTAACCCAAACAAGTAGTCAAGGGCAAGGGCATTTGGGTTTCCAAATAGTAAATTACATTGTTTGTCACTACCCAACTTAAAGTATTTGATGTTCCTCTGTTCCCAGACCACACTCCAGACAGATGAGGTGAAGAATGTACCTTGTGGAACCAGGTAAAATACCCAGAGTAAAGCTCTGGGCTGGGGGTATAGTTCAGTTGGTAGAGTGTTTGCCTAGGCCCTGGGTTCGATCCCTAGCACTGCAAAAAAAAAGCTAAGCTCCAATAAGTAAGAGAAAGGACTTTCCAACTGGCTGCAGTAAGAGAGTGACACTCAGTTGTTTTTATCATGTATGGTTTTATCATATTCCTGCCCCACTTTTCTGACTTGACCACGTTATGGGGTGTAGTAGAGAAGATCCAAGGTTTAGGAGGGGCTAGAATAATTTTTATAATGAATGTTTGAGGGCATAAGGGAGGGCTGAACTAAAATGATGGCAAAGCCCAAGTGAGAAACACCAGGAAATTCCGCAGTGAACTTGTGTGTTCTAAAAACTTCTTTACCTTCTTTAGTCTTCTCCCTGCAATCGATTCCTTTCATCAGAAGGCATTGCTGATTCAAAAGATATGAACTAGTCTTTTCTTACTAACACCCCAAAAGTCTCACTGGTTCTTGTGAAGGTATTTTTAGGTTGATTTCTCTGAGATCAGGTTGTTGATAGGAACTCTGCAGATCTCCTGTTTGGAAATCCAAGATGCCTTCTAATGTTCCACAAATGTTTCTGTTCCTTTTCTGCCTGTCACACGTCTTATGCTATCACCTTAGGAGGTTATACACTATTCCAGAACTTATTAGTGACTTCTTTGTCCCTCTTTCTCCAATAGTGGTGGTGTGATGATCTACTTTGACAGAATTGAAGTGGTGAACTTCCTGGTACCAAATGCAGGTATGTCTTCCGGTATACCCTCCCCACTGGCCTAATTGCCTCACATCTGTTTGTCTCGGTTTCTCAGAAAGGGACAGCTGCTGTGTCTGAAAAAGTTTGAGAAGTTTGGAGTCTTGCATTTTCTTATACTGAGCCCTCTCCTCCCTGACCCAGTGTATGATATAGTGAAGAACTATACTGCCGACTATGACAAGGCCCTCATCTTCAACAAAATCCACCATGAGCTGAACCAGTTCTGCAGTGTACATACGCTTCAAGAGGTCTACATTGAGCTGTTTGGTAAGAAAGTCCCCTTTCCATGATCATGCCAGGGTTTAGTAGCCCTATATCACCCCACTGCCTATCCTGGCTACCCACAAGATAAGATGGATAGTGTTTGGGAACTGGTAATCAATGGAGTTCCTGGAAAATGTTATCATCAATGAAAGAAGATCCTTAGAGGGGTCAAGCTTTGAGAACAAGAAAATAGTGGAATAGCGTATTCACTTTTGACTAGAATCAGAGGACTGGAATAGAAATGTATTCTCTCTTTCCCTAAAATATCATTCTGTAATGAAGATTGTAAAAGAACCTTAGATGTTATCCACCCAACATCCTCATTTTAAGATAAGTGTACTGAGACTCAAAGTGAGGAAGTTATAAGCTAATTGCTAGTTGGTAGCAGAGCTGAAACTAGAACCTTTATCTCCTGGCTGTCACTTCATTATTCTCTGCATACTGCTTCACACCAGGTAAAGGGCCCACAGGGATGGGTGAGGAAAATACTGTGGTTCTATAATTCTAAAAGTGAAACCAGAATTATAACATTTCACAGTTCTTAGAACCTTTATGTTTTGCTTTTTTTTTTCCCCCTGCCACTCTGTCCCTATAGAGATGAACAGGAAAACAGTTAAACAAAAAGGATACACATACCTAAGTTGACACCTTTTGTCCTTTTTACCTGATCAAAGGAAACCCATCTGACTTTAGCAGCAAAGGAAAGAGACATTTCAGTAATTGTTACAGCTCCTTTGTGGTATTCTGTTTAAACTTGCTTCTAGAAGTTTTTAAGTAGCCAATATTAAAAGTAAATGAACTTTTCTTGATACTAACACTGGAAGATGATTTTTCCCTTTAACCCACATAAAAAGACCCAAGTGAGTTCTGGGAATTTTTGTTTTTATTTTTGTTTTGTTTTATGGTGCCAGAGATGGAATCAGAAGCCTCCTGTATGCTAGGCAAGTACCCTACCCCTGAGCTACAACCCAAGCCCGAAATGTTTTTTTTATTAATGGACAGAAGGAGGAATCATTTATATTGCCTGTGACCATTTGCTTAAACAAATAGCCTTTGCCTTGTCTAAGATTTAGGAAATCATTAGAATCACTTTTCTTCAGTGGAAAACTGAATGTAAATTCATTTTTTAAGGTTTGCCTTCTTTTGTGGCTTTTGAAATCATTGTGCCTTCAAGAAAAAAAGTTGGCAAATTTGCTATTGATTTTTTTTAACCTCAAACTAATAGAAGTTTATGAAATATTAATTTTCTCCCTAGCCATTGTTTTAGTATAGTGCCTTCAATGAACATTTCAGAGCATTTGAAATAACAAAAGACAAAGGATTTCTACTGTCCCTGAAGAGAAAATTAAAATACTAAATCGTCTTGTATTCAAATACTTTTTACTGTCTTACAGATAAACTGTAAGTGAAGTGAAGTGTGGCTTTTACACAGAAGAACTGGGAAAATGTATTTGCTTTGATACTTTTTCCTTTCTGAATTTCAGTCTTACTGGCAAGCAGTGTTTTGCTTGGAATCTGTGTACATTCATAAAGGAGAAATTCATATCTCTAATGTTCCTTGAACTACATTTCACCCTCCTCAAGACTCTCAGCCTCATCTTTAAACATGACTCTATATAATTTTTATCACTTCTTACTATGATGCATCTTCTTTGTTCATTTTATAAAAATATTTTCTAATACTTGTTCAGAACTTTACCTAAAGAACCTCTTGTGTTTACTTAGTAATGTAATTTAATTAGAATTTATCAGTATCACTATAGTATTTAAGCAACTTACTATACTACTGAAATGCTTTGCAAAATAGTTCTTCTAGACTTCCCCAATAAGTTACTAACCCAGGGCAACAGGTTTCTGCCTTAATTCAGATATAACTTAGTCTGATAAATGACTGTGGCACTTGCCTAGCAACATGTACAAGGCTCTGGATTCAATCTCCAGTACTGCCAAAAAAAAAATTTTTGTTTTTGTTTTTGTTGGCAGTACTGGGGATTGAACCCAGCTACGTTCTACCACTGAGGTATATCCCCAGCCCTTCCCCCCCCCCCCCCCGCCCCTAATTTTGAGACAGGGTCTTGCTAAGTTTCTAAGGCTAGCCTTGAACTAGTGATCCTCCTGCCTCATCCTCCCAGGTAGCTGGGATTACAAGCTTATATCACCACTCGCTGCTGCAAAAAGAAAAAATTTTTTAAAGTCTTACAGGATATCCTGAGGTTTCTGGGCTTTGTAGTACCATACTGTTGGGAAGATTTTTTTTTTTTTTTTTTTTTTTTTTTTTTTTTTTTGCAGTGCTGTGGATTGAACCCAGGCCTTTGTGCTTGATAGGCAAGCACTCTACTAGCTGAGCTATATTCCCCAACCCCTTTGGGAAGACCTTTTACTTCTCTTCTTGAGCCTCTGTTTCTACTTGTACTTTACTACCATCCCACCCTCCCCAATCTAGAAAGTATAACATTTCCTTTTTGTGTGTCATTGATTCCAGACCAGATTGATGAAAATCTCAAACTGGCTTTGCAACAGGACCTGACCTCAATGGCCCCTGGGCTTGTCATCCAAGTAAGCATTGCCACAGTGGGAGAATACCCTCTCTCTGAAATTTTATCCTCTCTCCCAAGGAATGTCCTTTTTATGAAGAAATATCTAGGCTCTGTAGGAGTTTATATCCCTTACCACCCTCACTTTCCAATCACTTGCTATTTGTATCTTTCTCCAGGCTGTGCGGGTGACAAAGCCCAATATACCTGAGGCAATCCGCAGGAACTACGAGTTAATGTGAGTATGCCCTAGGCCTACACTGACTGCCACACTCTGCCGCCTCCCACCTCATCCCATCCCAGAGTTAACCAAAGCTGTGCCAGGCTTTTCGTTTATTTCCTTTCTTGAGCATTTATTATAGGCTGTGCACTGTAAGATTGCACAGGCATGTCACTGCCCTCATAGGGGCTCCTTAACTGAGAGCCACAGAAGGAGCCTTGTAGAGCAGGATACTTTTAAAGGCCTGGAGCCTTCTTCATGTTCAGTGGCCCATGCCAGAGGTGGAGATAGGAGGGAAAGATGAATATGTGAATAGCAGGTATATTTTATTAGAAGTCCATTATGTTTTTATTTACATTTTGTTTTGAGATGGGATCAGGCTAGGCTTAAAATCCTGGGCTTAATAGTCCTTCTGCCTCTGCTGTACAGCTGCAGCTACAGTCATGCACCACCATGCCCAGATGTTAACATTATATATAATTTCCCATAAATGAGTTAGCTTGGAAGAGAAAGAGCCACTATCTGCAACAGATCAGCTTTTACCGTGGCTACTGAATATCCAGCAAAAAATCATAGTGTGCCTCTCCTCACTGGAAGAGTTTGGCTTCTCCAGGGGGCAGTGAAGTTCTGCAGAGGCTTTTCCATTACAGCCTCACAGCTGCATATTTTTCCCCCTCAGGGAAAGTGAGAAGACAAAGCTTCTTATTGCAGCCCAGAAACAGAAGGTGGTGGAGAAGGAGGCTGAGACAGAGCGGAAGAAGGCCCTCATTGGTCTGAATGTGGTTCTGTGATCCCCCTTTCAGGGCAGAAGGGCTGGGGACGATGGGAAGATACAGGGAAGACCCAGGCATGAATAGACTACATAGTCTTCCAAAACGTTTCTACCATGCCAGAGTGACATTCAGGCCCCAGAAGCCAGAAACTGTCAGATCATGGCCAGGGTAATGAGTTTTGAGTTTCTACCTATTTTGTAAATGGAAGAGCCCTTCCTATTAATCATAATTCATAATAATAATGGCTAACAATGAGTACTTACTATTAAGTCATGTCCTTCTCTAAGCACTTCATATGTGAAGGAACTGAGTCCTCACAACTGTCCTGTGAATTAGCTACCATAATTGGCCTTATTTGACTGAACTGAAGCAGAGAGAGGTTGAATAACATGTTCACAGTCTTGTGGCAAGTAAGAGATGGGACTGGGGTTCAACTCCAGAAACTAATCACTATATTGCATTATCAACAACCAATCCAACTACTAACTAAAATGAAGCGTCAGGTAAAACTTATTCCTTAAAATATTCTTTTGGGAAGAAGTAGACCTGTGACTTAGAAGAAAAGTCAGGACTTGTTCCTCACCTTCCTCAAAGAAATGGCTCTCCTCCCTGGGACCAGGGTCTTCTTAGTTACTCTCTCGCACTGATGATGTGCTATTATGCTCACTCCTCATTCCATCTCTGCCCCTATGTGCCTATCACAGGTGCCCTTTGGGGAAAGCAGCTCTCCATCTGAGCATACCACTGTCACATATCAGGGCACTCAGATCAGATAGAAGGTGAAATTAGTCAAACTTGAAGTGTCAGAGCTATAAGTCTTTTCTCAACTTCATTTATAGAGGCTGAAAAAGTAGCTCAGGTTGCAGAAATCACCTATGGGCAGAAGGTGATGGAGAAGGAGACTGAAAAGAAGATCTCAGAAATCGAAGGTGAGCAGAAGGGACATTGATACTTGAGTTTTGCTCAACCTCTACTTTATGGCAAGTGGGTGGGAGAATTGTTTCCTTTGCTTTTTAATCTCTTTCTAGGATGTCATGATCTCTCTAAAACATGTGTTTTACTCTGCATTTAGACTCACTCATGCTTGGAAATTTCAGACAGGCTAGCATCCAGCTACTTCAGAGAGCATCATTCATTCAGCAAATGCTGGTTGAGTGTCTTTGTGTGCCAGGCATTTTATGAAGCATAAAGAAAAGGGAAATCACTGCCTCTGCTGTTTTGGAGTTCACAATCTAGCAGGGGTCTCCAAGCATTGGGAGTAAACTTAGAAGCTGGGCCAGAACAGCAGCTGGTCCCCCTTGCCTCAGCCACCCACTCCTCTAAAGTCAGTTCATGCCATTTTTTTTTTGTCTTTAAGTCTGCTCTCAAGGTCTAAGCAGATAATAAGTTGACTTTGAAGAAAACATTTTTTTTTTAAAGACTGTCACAGTGGCATATGCCTATAATCCCAAGTACTCAGGAGGCTGAGGCAGAAGTATCACAAGTTTGAGGGCAGCCCTGCAACTTAGACCCTATTTCAAAACAAAAATAAAGAGGGCTGGGAATGTAGCTCAGTAGTAGAGTACCCCTGGGTTCAATCCCCAAAACCCCACACCACAAAAAAAAAAAAAAAAAAAAAAATTCAAAACCAAAACATTGAAGCTAAAAAGAAGTATTATCTTTGCTAGTTTTTCTGAATATCATTCACCTTCAGTTCCTGCTCCCAAATCCTCACCTTTGTCCCACTACGCATCTTTTACTTCATGTGATATCTCTATCAAGCAAATTTCAGGACAAAAATGGATTCTTAGGACGACTGAAGGCTACAAAGTGTTATGTTCAGTTATGTTCATTATGGAACCTATAAGGCTTTGAAAGGGCCTATTGAGGAGCCAGTTAGGATTTCACAGATCAGTAGCTCCTTGTTCAGAATCTCTTAGCAAAATAGAAGTTTCGTTTTATTTTGTTTGTTTTTCCTCAGTACTGGGATTTGGGATTGAATCCAGGGGTACTGTACCACTGAGCCACATCCCCAGCTCTTTTTATTTTATTTCATTTTATTATTTTATTTTATATTTTATTTTTTTATTTTATGACTGACTTTGAATTTGTGATGCTCCTGCCTCAGAGCCACAAGAAGCTGATATTACTGGCATGTGCCACTGTACTCATCTAAACAACCTATTTTTCTTACATATACCTGTTATCCGTGCTAAGGCCAATTGAATTGTCCCATAGTAACCAGAACTCCAGCAAGACTGCAGGTTCCTTCACCCCAGGGTCATGCTGAAGGCATGCAGTAAGACCCCCACAGACTAACCTTTCTCCCCAGGTGTTTTGCTACAAATATTACATGTGGCTGGCCTCATTCCCAGGGCAAGGGGGTACACATCAAAAATTTTGCTTCAGCTTGACAGAAAGCTAGTCTCAGCCAGGAAGGGAGGTATATCACTTGTATAGTGGGATTAAATAGATCAGAATCCGAACAGGTGTTAGTCTTGACCACTGCATGTAATTCTTTCTTAGAATTGTGCCAGCCTAATCACTGTTAATTAGAAGCTTTTTTTCCCCAGTACTGGGGTTTGAATCCACAGGCACTTTACCACTAAACCATATCCTTAGGCCCTCCCCTCTTTTTTTTTAATTTGAGACAGTGTCTTGCTAATATGTTCAGGCTAGCCTAGAACTTCAAATCCTCCTACCTCAGCCTGCCAAGTCAGTGGTATTACTGGCATGAGCCACTGCCCCAGTTAGAAACATTTTTAAATAATTGATAGAAATAAAAAGGAGGATGGGAATGGGAAAGACAGAAGAATGTATTGGATATAACTTTCCTATGTTCATATATGAATACACGACCAGTGTAACTCCACATCATGTACAACCACAAGAATGGGAAGTTACACTCCATGTATGTATGCTGTGTCAAAATACATTCTACTGTCATGTACAACTAAAAAGAACAAATTAAAAAAAGAAAGAAAAATGAAATGATTTTGGAGAGGAATGATTTTGTGTTTACTGTATTCAGTTTTAGGGTGAAGCACCCACTGGCCATATTCAGAGCCTTCTTTGGACTTCACTTGCTTTTGCCAAGTAGCAGGAGAGCTCTGGAACTGGCGCTTAAGGCAGGGATCCACTGCTTTGCTCCATAGATGTAGAGCTACAAAAGAAGAAAGCCTGTGGAAACAGGAAGTGTCTCTGGGTAGCTGTGCTTTTTTAGATTATGCTGTTAACATGTATGATTTGCACACAGCAAGAGACTTGCTCATAACTAATCCCATCCTAGGTAGATGCTTTCAAAGCACTTTTTCATCTTTGGTTGATCCTTACACCAGCTAGGACAATATGGAAAAAATGCCACAAGAATCCAGAGAGAGAGAGAAGAAAAAGGGGAGGGGGGACTATCTCCCCAAGGTCACAGAGGCATAGAGGCAGAGGAAAAGTTATAGGGGCAGGGACCACAACAGGTCCCCACAACCTCCCAGTGCTAGAAATCAAACCCAGGGCTTTGCACATGTTAAGCAGGTGCTCTGTCACTGAGCTACATCCCCAGTCCCCAGAACATAGTCTTCTGATAGACTGTGCACTTCCTGCAAAACCCAGTATTTGCACTTCATCCAGTTCCCTGCATTCCTTCCCCTCAGATGCTGCGTTTCTGGCCCGGGAGAAGGCAAAGGCTGATGCTGAATGCTACACTGCTTTGAAAACAGCTGAAGCAAATAAGGTAAAGGCCCAACACAGCCTGATGAAGACATGTCTTTGGGTTTGGGTTTAAATTGCTTGGTAGTACCTGGTATTAAATGATCATCACCACCCAGACCCCATTGGGGCTAGAACTGAGAGCTCCAGTTTTATGTAGGTCAGGTATTTTCCTTTGATAGTAGTTCTTAATAGAAATTTAATTTTTTGTGTTAAACATGGAAATGTCTAAAACTCTTACCACTCTGTCTTGAAGAGCTTAGATTACTTCATCTTAAAAGAAATGGTTCCCCTGTTACTAATATAAACAGGGAGCCCATGGAAAATAGAAAGGGGCATATTTCTTTGACAGGCTCTTTGCATATGAAAATTGAAGGGGTGCCACCAAAAATTTTCTCCAATATAGTTCCACCTAAGTCTTTATTTTTTTTTGTCACAGCTGAAACTGACTCCAGAATATCTACAGCTGATGAAATATAAGGCCATCGCTTCCAACAGCAAGATTTACTTTGGCAAAGACATCCCTAACATGTTCATGGACTCTGCAGGCAGTCTTAGCAAGCAGTTTGAGGGGCTAGGTGACAAGCTGAGCTTTGGCTTAGAAGATGAGCCTCTGGAGGCAACCACACAGGAGAACTGAAAAAAAATTTTATACAACCTCAGATGACACTTCTACAGATCTTTATTTTTTAAGATGAAACAATGCTCCTTCCTCCCACACTACCTTCTTTGACTCTTCAAGTTACTATGGTGAAAAAGAAGAAAAGGATTTAAATCTGCTCCCCTTCCTGGAAAGGGAGGGTGGGGATTGATGATTTGGGGTTTTATTCAGGTAAGTAGGTTATATATGACTTGTGACAAGATTATAAACCATGGGTTTGCCCTCTGACCTGCAGGCACCAATTTAGTCCCTTTGAAGCTGACTTAATTAGGGATTGTATCGCTAAGAGATGGGAGAAGTGTAGGCTCTTGCCTCCAGGTGATTTGATTTCCCTTATTTGGGAAAATGCAGTCCACCATTTGCACCCCCATCTCCAAGGCGGGAGATGTCTGTGGGGAGGCTTACCACTGAACAAACATGCACTTGTACATTTGCCAGTGGAAAAACAGCTGCAGAAAATGTTTGGCTTCCATGGCATTTTTGTCAGTGCATGTATGGGTTATTTTAGAAGCAAGCTTTTTGAGCCCTCTAAAGGAAGAACTGGTGCTAGGTTTTGCAAATTTTTCTATATGCTATGCTCCTTGCCCTACGGCTCAGAATGGTGGTTTCTGACTACATTTCCAGAGTCAGGGCTTGGTTACCACCACACATTCTTTTAGAAACTTTTCACTTAATCCGTGATTTGGTTTTTTTCTTCTCAATCTCCCTGTTGGCTCCATTCAGCATCAAGAGGACAGAAACAAACAACTCAAGTGTCTTACTAGTTGCTGAAGTGGTATCATTTACTATTAGCCACTGTAGTAACTGCTTGGCAGATTATGTATGTACCTTGAAATCAAGTGTCTTTATTATTGTGGGGATTCTACATTGAAGAGCTCTGATACCATGTATGAAGGAGGAATAAGGGTCAGCCAAGGGATTTCTGAAGTCCTAATGTCTGTTGGGCATTTATCTGACATGATGATAAAGGGAGTCTCTTCTATAAGTGGCTTATGTTTTTAGATCCAGGGCTCCCAGGCAGCCACACAGAGGTTAGGCTGAATGTTAACTCTCCAAAGACAGCTGTGTGGCTATATGTCAAAGTTCATGCCCATATTCCTGGGCTGAGTACCTGTCTACATCAAAATCTGTTCAAAGTGTTTTCTTCATTCCTAGTTAGGAAAATTATGAGTCACACTGGAAGATTCAGGATAGGGGAGAGCAAACATGAAAGAAAGATTTTTCTTATGTCCTAGAACCAAGGTTGGGGGTAGGGAATCCACCCTGTGTAGCCCATGAGTGGTATACAGAATTTTTAAGTGAAGAGCAGCTATCTGGAGTTAATTTGTAAGCATATTAGAATGCTGAGTGACCATGATCAGCTCTGGCTTAGGATTTGGTCTTGTTATTAGCTGCCCCCACCCATAGAAAAAAGCAAAAACAAGAATTTCACTGTACCTCTCTTCTATCTGTGAATACTATCAATGATACTCTGGCACCAATCCCACCTCTTTTGTGATCCCTCACGCAAGCTTCTGTTTTACCAAATGGTCCTAGAACTCAGGCTAGCTTGCTCCTAAATAGCACCAGACTTGTCAAGAAATTTTGAGCCTGCCTAGAAAGAAAGATGCAAAGTATTACCTCCCCTTACTTCAAATGTTGCCCTTCTCTGCTCTCATTCCTGGCCCTGAGAATTCTCAAACCACAGTCCTCATCGTGCTTGTTCAGGCAGCAAAATGTTTCCCAGTTGGGATGAATTTTAATGTTCTCAAGATTTCTTACTTGCAGGTCTCTCTCCCCCATTATTAGAATGCATTCATCCTCCTCCCATTCAATGCTGTTAGTCACTTATTAGGAGCAGCGTGACTCGGCCAGCATCCCCTTCACATGTATGTCTGTTCTACTTTGAATTCTTCCACGTGGGTCTCAGAAAACACCATTTTGCCACAGTAGATCAGGAGCAGGGTTATCTCAGCCTCTGAATAGCACACTTTCCTCAGGTTTGTTTTAACTCGAAAGTCTCTCCTGTACCAACATCCTGTGATACTTTGTCCCTTGACCACAAAAGAGCCTCAGTAAGTCCTGCTGCAACTGCCTTCCACCAGGTTAACGTTGCTTCCTCTTTAACAAAAAATGTAAACGTTATCATGCTCATTAGCATAAATCCAGTGGTTGTGGGTACCTGTCTGAGCAGTAAAATCATGGAAGTCAGCTGTCTCCTTTAGCCTGGGATAACTAATCCATCTTTGTTGTTTTAACACTTAATAGAAAATCTTCAAACATTTGAATTCTAAACATAAAATGTGATAGCCTGCAGTGTTGTAGGCAGTGAAGTAATGGCTGCTATTTATAAGTGGAACTTCTATCAAAATAAGTAACTGTTTATAAAATTCAGTTTTTGTAGGATTTTCCAAGGAATAGCACCTTAGTGAAATGTTTCTCATTAAAACTTTACAGAAGTGATTCATATTCAGTACTGCTTTTAATCACTTTTTTAAATATAAGGACAGAATGTTTGTAAGAAAGCCAAAGTTTGTTAATTTTTATATAACTAAAATAAAATAGATTTGGAGGGATCTGTATTCATATTAAGTTGAGAAAGACAGAATCACTGAAGCTTAGCAATGTATTAATTCAAAAAAAAAGGAGATGTTTTATAAATGATCTTTGGCAGTTTCTATGGGTCTGTTTCATTAACACTGATCACTTTACCATTTAAAGAGTAGTGAAAGTCATTTGGTCATATTTACTGACTTGTCAAGTTAGAGGATAAAGTGTATCTTGGCGAATGGCAACTTCATGTCTGTAAACTTAACCACTACTTCTTGGTTCTGTTCAATATGGTTCTAGCTACTGTTTTTATTGTTTCCTTATAAAAGATGTAATAGCCAATCATTTGTGTTTGTATTTCCATTCCTTTTTTATCTCTGCTTTTGTGCAGGCTGGTGATTGAATAGTCAAAGTAATTTTTCAAAGAGCCCCAAGGGTTTAATGATCCCCTTTGTTACTGAGAAATAATTCTTGTTATATTAATCATTCTATTAATGATACTGCTGGATTAATTGCCTTGGGTCGATAGCTGGAGGAATTGTTTTGGACAACACAAAAGGCCTCGTGATTTGATGTCTTAGTTTTATTTTCAGTCTGTCTAAATAAAATGAGTCTTTGTGTTTACTTTTTTATTAAAGTGATAGCTAATACTAAGATAGGTGATATAAAGAAATAAAATATCCCTGGCTAGTGAGTTAATTTGTACCTTAAAATATGTTCAGATGAAAATCAATCCCCATTATCAACACGGAAACAAACAACTTAAAGTTATTTGTGAACATGGCATAATTCTTGGCAGGTGTTATAAAGATTTGTCATTTTAAAGAATTAATACACCACTGAAGTTCTGCTCCAAGAGAAGAAATATTTCAATTGACCCAAAATGCATTTTGATATCAATTCTGTGGGGAAGTCCCAGGCTCTGCTCTGGCAAGCTGCCTAGCCTGGTGTTGCCAGATTAAATACAGGGTGGTCAGTTAAATGTGAATTTCAAACAATTTTTAATGTAAGTATATCCCAAATTTTGTATTTTTTAAAAGTATATTTTATGTTTTTTATCTGAAATTCCCATTTAACTGGGAGCCCTTTGTTTTTATTTGTTAAATCTAACAACACTACTCCAGGCTTTCTCAGTTTTTTTTAATGGTGCGTCCAGACTTTATTGGTTCAAAGCCCAATAAATAAATAATATCAATTTGGAATTGAATGAGTAAGATAAGAGTACCACTCCTGGAGTTAGACTGCTAAGGTTCATATCCCGGCCCTACCACTTCCTAGGCGTGTGGTCTTAGTAAGTTTTTTAAACTCTCTAAGCCTCTGTCTTCATTATAAAATGGGTCAGTGAACTATAAGAAATAATCCATATGGAGGATTTTAGCATTGTTCCTAGCATGTGTAAGTTTTCAAAAAAAAAAAAAAAAGCTATTTTTAGTCCTCTGGGAAAACAAACTAGAAGCACATAACTAGTAAGCGGATGCCACCAAGTAGAAAGTCAAATGTTTTTTTAAAAAAATGAGATTACAACTATAGCACATAGAGAAAGAAGGGAACATGTCTGGCAGCAAACACAGTATTGAGAATACATACCTCCGTGGAAATAGAGTATGCAGAAAATAAGCTGGTTTGACCCTTCTGAGAGGAATTGTGTGGTTCTGGGCTCCAATTAAAAGAAACAGGGCTGGGGATGTAGCTCAGTGGCAGCACTTGCCCACCATGTACAAGGACCCTGGGTGTTCAGTCCCCAGCACTGAATGAATGAATAGAAACTTGAAAGTCTAAGAAGAAAACAATGTTAAAACCAAGTGAGGGGTGGGGAAGCCAAAGCTCAAGGCTACGGATGTGGCTCAGGAGTAGAGTGCTTGACCCGCATTCCTGAAGCCTTAGGTTCAACCCCCAGCACTGGGGTGGTGGGGATAAGGGTGACTCTCCAAAAAGTAAACTCACCAGTTGATTCCAGAAAAGGGAAATTTAACAATCTCACTGGGCTTTGTTGTTGTTGGGGGTGGGGTACTGGGGATTAAACTAAGGCTCTCTACCACTGAGGTACATCCCAGGTCTTTTTATTTTTTATTTGGGAGACAAGTTCTCACTAAATGGTCCAGGATAGCCTTGAATTTGCCATCTGCTTACCTCAACCTCCAAGTAGCTGGGATCACAGATGTGCATACACCACGGCACCTGTCGGAGTGTTCTAAAAGGATTTACATATGTCTGGCTAAAGTTCCCAAATTTGAAGTTTGGGAATAAGTAGTTACCCGCAAAATAGAAAATAATTAAGTCTAGGAATTAGCATGGATAACATTTTCTTCTGATAGTCTTCAGAAATTGGGAAGATTCTATGCTCTGGGATGGGTTTAAATGCCATTCTTTCTATGTGAAAAGATGATTTCTGAAGTCCTCCACAGGTCTAGGGTTCTACAACCTATATTGACATTTCAAAAGCCAAATGACAGCATGTTTGTGCAGGAATTACTGTCATAGGCTACTTTGCCTGAATTCATTTAAAGTGGGACATGGGCATTATGATTCCATTCTCTTCAAAGTCAAATAACTAAGCAACAATAATTTTCTATTATCTTTATAATGCCCCCACCCCCTGCCACTCAAAAGAATTACTATAGGATCAGGAAAGTAACTTTAAAATTCATGTTTCTCTTATAAACAGGACCTTGGACTATAGAGGTGAATGTTTTTAAAACATTTATGGTAAGTATACTAAAATTTAGATTATTCATAAAATCTGTACCTCTGAAGCCAGGCATGATGGCACATACCTGTAATTCCAGCCACTCCAAAGGACAAGTCAGGAGTTCAAGTTCAAGGTCAACTTGGGCAATGTAGCAAGATCCTATCTTAAAATAAAACTTAAAAGAAAGTGCTAGGGATATAGCTCAGGTAAAACAAAGGACTGGAGGTGCTGCCCAGTGATAGAGTACTTGCTTAGCATGCTCAAAACACTAGATTCAATCCCCAGCACCTCAAAAAAGAAAGAAAAAAAATTTATTCCTTTTATTTTTTTCTAATCTGTTTTCTCCTTTGTCTCTGCAAATTATGGAAAGTATTTAAAGACAATTACTGGTACTGAAATAATTCTGGACTTGTATTTTTCAAGGATTATAAAAATCCTTGAAATAAAAGGTTAAATTAGATTGTTGATATCCAACCAACTGAAGAAGAAACTAAAAAAGGAAATAAGAAGCAGGATGCAGTGGTGCATGCCTGTAATCCCAATAAATCAGGAGGCTGAGGCAGGAAGATCATAAGGTCAGCCCCAACAATTCAGTAAGTTCCTGTTTCAAAATAGTAAATAAAAAGGGCTGGGATTTAACTCAGTGGTAAAATGCCCCTTAAAAATCCCCAGTACTGCAAAAATTTAAAAAAAAAAAATCAAAAGCTAAACTAAATAGTTTTAAACTGTAAAGAAGCTGGAATGTGAAGTGTTAATAGGACTAGGATCATTACCTTTTTCTGCTTCCCTTTTCATAAGATCATAGAGTGTTAGAGATGAAAAGCATGTTAGAAATAAATCTACAGTAAAGCCTCAACTCATCCTGGTCTCTGCAAGTTTCCTTTACAGAGAAATGCCTCAACAAATACTGAATAGATAAGAAGGTGGAGGATGACCCTGCCTAGTAATTCACAAAAGAAAGAGACCTCATCTATTAAGTGAAGATACAACCTGACCAGTGGTGTACATCTGAAATCCTAGGAATTTGGAAACTGAGGCAGGAGGATTTCAAGTTTGAGGACAGCCTCAACAACTTACTGAGAACTGAGACTCTGTCTGAAAAATAAAATAAGGGCAGGGAATGTAGTTCACTGATAAAACTCATGGGTTCAATCCCCAGTATAAGAAGGAAGGAAGGAGAGACAGACTACTTGTCATCATAGTAACCTATCACTTAGATTACTATCACCATTAGATATTCCCCAGATCTATGAAGTTTCTATGGGTTTTTTTTGGTTTGGTTTTTTTGGTGCTGGGGACTGAACCCAGGGTTGCTTTACCACTGAACTACACCCCCAGCCCTTTTTTTCATTCTGAGACAGAGTCTTACTAAGGTACTTAGGGCCTCCCTAAATTGCTAAGGCTGGCCTCAAACTTGTGATCCTCCTGCCTCAGCCTCCGAGGCGGGATTACAAGTATGTGTCACTGTACCTGGCATATTTATGGTTTTTAAAATGCTTTCCAAATAGCGTATTTCTTTAAAGGTATTTTATGCTCATCTATCCTTCCTTTATACATCCCTTTATCACCATTCCCTTTGTTCCTCCTATCACTTCCAATTTTGTGCCTCTGCAACAAACATCTATTAGGCTTATTCCATGAAGGGCTATTCTGTCACTTTTTAATGTTTACCCCTTTGGAGTAAAAATGTATTAAATCTAGAGTCATTTTACTTGAATACAATTACTCCTAATGTCTTCAGTAATTCCAGTTTATAGATAATCCAGTCATGTGTACTATGAAAAATGACCTTACATCATTGCAAGGATGTAAGGTTCTGCCCAAAGCTATTTTCCCAGAGCAGGATATGTAAAACTCCATCTCCCTTCTTGGAGTCTGGTGTAAAAAAGTGTAAGAGAGTGAGAATATTGCCCCTTCTTTCCAGAAGGTTCTGAGTGAGCCCAGTTACAAGACAAAAGAACCACCTAATAAAGGGCTAAAGAACAAACTTTAGCCCTTTCTCCAACATAATAGCATCACATCATTAAACTGAATTGAGACTCGCAATAGTAATTGCAGTCAAATGCACTTTCCATAAAATCAATCTCTTTCTACTGTGTGGTGTTTATCTAGCTCACAGAATTTAGGACCCTATTTGCCACAGAGCTGGACAAACAGGAGACTCAAGAACTGGACTGTTGCTGAGCTCATTCTTGTTGGCCTAAACCCGCCTGTGCTCTCCTTTGACAAATGGGACAAGTACCACTAGCCTATGTGGCCCCTGACCACTGAAGCAGGCTTAAGTCAAAACTACACACTGGATTTCAAATACTAACTACAATTTTTTTTTTAAGAGTTAAAGCAGCTCTTTTGTTTTTTGCAGTACTGGGGATTGAATCTAGGGGCACTCTACTACTGAGCTACAGCCCCAACCCTTATTAATCTTTAAGACAGGGTCTCAATAAATTACAGAGGCTGACCTCTAATTTGGGATCCTCCTGTTTTAGCCTTTGGTGTCGCTGGGATTATGGGTTTGCACCACTGCACCCTGCTTCACTGGTTTTTCATTGACTGCACGTTGAAATCTTACTTTAGATATACTGGGTTAAATAAACATAGAATTTTTTTTTTTTTTTTTTTTTAATGAACCCATGAGAAATGTTTAATTTCTATGTGAACCGCATATTTCTCTAGGAAAGCACTGGTCTATAGGATGCCAAAAAGAATCATACATTTGAATCATGCCATGTCTTCAGAGAGTTCTTTTGTATCTATTAAGGGTTCCTCACTAAAACCATCCAACATATTAAAAACTATACTCTGCTCTAGCAGTTCCTAATCCTGATCATTTCGCTTAAATTTTTTAATTTATAGAAACGGGCAAACCCGTTGTAACGCATTTTAAGGGAAAAGGACCCTGAAAACAGGGTTAGACTGAGAAGTCCCTTGGAGGTAAGGAGCGGCAGGAAGGAGAAGGCTCAGCCCGGGTGGCCCTAGGAGTCCAGCCGAACGCCTCGGTCCCCCGCGGCTGCGGCACCTCGAACCCCTTCAAGTTTCTCCAGCCAGGCCCGCGAGCGACCTCCCCAAGATGGCCGCCACCAGAGGCGGGCAGTGCGCCTCGTGCACGCCCCGCGCTGCCGCGTGTCGATTGGGTAAGGCTATTCGGTGGAGAGCGCTGATTGGGTCTCAGGGAGGGAGCTGGGCGGGACCGGAAGGTGGTCTCAGCCGCTGGGTTCCGAGGGTCTGGGATTCGGCGTAGGTCCCCGGGGAATGTTGAGAGCTGGCAGCATGTCCGCAGAGCTGGGAGTTGGGTTCGCACTGCGGGCAGTGAACGAGCGCGTGCAGCAGGCTGTGGCGAGGCGGCCAAGGGTGAGGAAAGGGAATGCGAGGGGTGGGAGGACAATGGGCGGCCTTTTGAGGAGGGGGA
This sequence comes from Sciurus vulgaris, assembly GCF_902686455.1. Taxonomy (NCBI): domain Eukaryota; kingdom Metazoa; phylum Chordata; class Mammalia; order Rodentia; family Sciuridae; genus Sciurus; species Sciurus vulgaris. Next base: position 55,804,171 of record NC_136465.1, on the reverse strand, counting down.
CACCTGCGTGGGACTAGGTCGTCACAGTGACGCAGAAGGGTCTCCCCGAGGGGCGGGACCCGCTGGCTAGGTGTCGGCGGGGACTGCGGAGTCCCCGAAAGGCTAGCGAAGGATTTCCTCAGTGACCTCGCGGAGTGTCTGTTAGGTTCCCTAGAGGTTGACTTTGTCCGTGCAAAAATTACCCGCCACATCGAAAAAATGACTAGTCTCCATGTGTCGTGGCCATTTTCCATTGCTTCGTGTAAAGGTCTTGGAGGACGCGAGGAGGGGAATGCCCACACACAGGCTGCATGACAAGTGTATTATACCACACCTTGCAAAGGAGCTACATCGCCCGAGATCACGTGTGTGGCAGCGTCTGACAGCTAGTAGGTGCTCGGTAAATGTTTTCTCCCCTAACTAAGGTGGAGGTGAATTGGCCCGACTTTGCAGGCACCAGAGCTGCATTTGTGGGTCTGGAGCAGGAAGAATCTGTCCCAAACAGTTTAAAAGGAGTTGTTGTGGGCTGGGGATATAGCTCAGTTGGTAGAGTGCTTGCCTTGCATGCATAAGGCCCTGGGTTCAATCCCCAGCACCGCAAAACAAAAAAAAAAGGAGTTGTTGCGTTGTTGGGTTTTTCTGTTTGTTTGTTTTTGGTTTTGTTTTTTTTCTACTGTATATATATATTGTTGCCTCTTGGACTTTCAGGAATCAATGTCTGTTTCTCTGCAAGTAAGCTGAATAGTGTGAGACAGACCTGAACATAAAGGATAAAGTCCTCTCTGATGAAGTATTTATGGTTTCAAAACTCCAGAATGCTGGCAAGAAGACAGAAGACCTGTGTTCCAGTCTTTCCTTAACTACCGAATAGGTGCTACCTCAAACAGATCAGACAAGAATTATTCTGGTCTTCTGATTCCTTTTCTGTGCAAGCAATAGGATGAACTCTGAAAGCCTTAAACTTCCTCCTGGCATTATTATTTTGATTCTCAAAGAAAAAAATCTTAGGCTTTCCCCTAGTAAACATCACTCTGAAAGACTATCCCAGGACCTCTGTCAGATAGATGGGCTGCCTGTTCCACTTTTCTCTCTGAAAACCATTCATTCATTAGCATAATCCTCAGAATTTTGACATGGCTTCCTACAAGCTGGTGGTCTTCCTAAGAAGGAAGAAAAATGAGATGTTATACAGTAAACCAGACTCCTACATGTCTTTGAGAATACTGTGATTCTGTGAAAATCCCAGGGTGAGTGAGGGACATGAAAACTGACCTGTAAGGATTAATCAGCCTCTTCTCTGATTGTTCTGTGTGGATTTGTTGTAGCAGAATACAGGAAAACAATGATCTTTATGTAATTAGTGTAGAAAGAGTTCAGATAGGTCTACTCCCAAGTCCAGAATTGTTTTGTGTTCCAGACTCAGTTCTGCCACTGGTTGACAGAGTCTTAGATTGAACAATAAATTATATCATCATCTATTCAGGCTACTTTTAGTGGAGATAAGCATGTTCAGGGTGATATGGACATAGACCTAATCAGACCACTTTCAGAGTGAATGGGGCAATATTAATAATTAGACCAGGTAGAGGATGTGGGGGGAAAAGGTATACTCCTACTATTGTTGGTGAAACTGCATATTAATACAACCATTTTGGAAAGCAGTATAGAGAGTCCTCAAAAAACTAGGAATAGAACCACCATATGACCCAACTATCCCACTCTTTGTTTTTTTCCCAAAGAACTAAAATCAATATACTATAGTGATATGGGCACACAAATGTTTATAGCAGTTCACAATAGTCAAGTTATAAAACCAGCTCAGGCATCCATCAGCAGATGAGATGAATGGATAAAGAAAATTTAGGGGGCTGGAGTGTGGCTCAGTGCTAAAGCACTTGCCTGGCATGTGTGAGTCCCTGGGTTCGATCCTCAGCACCACATTAAGAAGAGTAATTAAAAAGATTCATTGACAACTAAAAAATTTTAAAAGAAAAATCATGTATACACAATAGAGTTTTACCCAGCTATAAAGAAGAATGAAATTATGGCATTTGCTGGTAAATGAATGAAACTGGAGAACAGCTTGCTAAGTGAAATAAGCCAGACTCAGAAAATCAAGGATCAAATGTTTTCTCTCATATGCAGAAGCTAGAGCAAAATAAGGGCAAGGGAGGTAGCAGGTCCCACAAAAACAGTGAACAGTGGAGTAGAGGAAGAGTATTGAAGGAGAAGAAGGAGGGACAGGAAAAGGGAAGAACTGAAGAATACAATTGACAAAATTATGCTATGTACATATCTAAGTACTACAGTGAATTCTACCTCTGTGTATGTCTAAAAGCACTAATTAACAAATAGGCATTCCAATAAGCATCAGGGAGGCTGGGTCCAGGTATGTTGGAACTAGTTTCTCTCCCCAGCACCCCAGTTTGCAGCCAATAAATCATCCTTTTTTTAAAAAAATAAATAATTAGTCCGGACACAGTGGCATATACCTATAATCCCAACAATTCGGGAGGTTGAGACAGGAGGATCACAAATTCAAGACCAACCTCAGCAACTAAGTGAGACCCTAAGTAGCTCAGTAAGACCCTATCTTCAAATAAAAAAAAATTTTTTAAAAAGGCCAGGGATGTGGCTCACTGGTAAAACACCTGTGGACTCTATCCCCAGTACCTAAGTAAATGAATAGAAGGAAGAAGAAAGACCAGTAGAAGAAAAGAAGGGGAAGAGAAGGGAAGGGAGAAGATGAGGAAAAGAGGACTCATCAGGGTCTGAAATAGAGCAAATTATATTTCATGTATGTATGAAATATACATACATGAAATATAATCAGTCCCACTAGTATGTATAACTAAAATGCACTAGAGGCTGGGGTTGTAGCTCAGCGATAGAGCATTTGGCCTAGCATGTACAAGGCACTGGGTTCCATCCTCAGTACCACATAAGAATAAATAAAGGTATTATGTCTAACTACAACTAAAATATGCACCAATACAGACATTTTTAAAAAACACCAAAAACCTAGAAGTTAATCTGGAACCTAGAAGGGTTCTTAGCATACTCATCTGATTTCAACTACCATAAAAGACTGTCAGAACCACAAGCTTACAAAGGCTACCATAACTGTATACAAAAATTACTTCTAGTCAGGTACAGTGGTGCATGCCTGTCATCCCAGCGACTCAGGAGGCTGAGGCAAAAGGATCACAAGTTGAAGGCCAACCCCAGCAACTTAGTGAGACTCTGTCTCAAAATATAAAGGACTGGGGATGTAGCTCAGTGGTAGGACACCTTTGGGTTCAATCCCCAGTACTGGGGGGAAAAAAAAGGTACTTCTGCCCCAAAACTATCTATTCAACCTCAAAATGACACCATTCTTGTTATTAATCATTGTAACCAGAGATTATTGTTTGAAAATATCTGATGTAATCTCCATTTTTGTCTTTTAAAACTTCCCTTTAGCCAGACACAGTGATGCATGCAGGGACACAGGAGGCCAAGACAGGAGGATCATAAGTTCAAGACGAGCCTCAACAACTTAGTAAGGCCCTGTCTCAAAATAAAAAATAAAAATGAGCTTGGGATGTAGCTCAGTGGTAAAATACCCCTGAATTAAATCTCCAGTACCCCACCACCCAAAAAAAAACTTTCCTTTGCCTCAGCTTCCTTTAATACACCCATAGTTTACTAGGCACACATATTCCCCTTGCAGTAGTCTGCTGCTCCCCAATAAATATTATTGTTCTTTGAAGGAAAAAAATGATAATTATTCCAGGGCTAGAGTGAGTTTGCAAAACTGTATCCCCTCCCTAACTGAAACAAGACTTAATATTTTTCCTCTCTCGGGGTAAGCTATTATGTCCTCTTCTGTCACCAGAATGAAGAAATTCCAGACCTGGAAACCCAAGCAATGGCTCTCTCAAGGACACAAGTTAGACATTAATTATATTTACTGATGATAATACTTGCAGCCCAGTCCTTGTATTCCCCTTTTAAAAGCCCTCTGTTCCCCTGGCAGTTAGAAATACATACAGCCTTTATGACCTTAATCTGTTGCTTTTCACATTTGCTAGCAAATCAGGAAAACTTCATCCTTTTTCTCAAAGCCTTATCCCCGTTATTGGAATGTCACCAAGGACAAGGACCAAGCCTCCCTTCAGTGAAGTGATTTTTTTGTTGTTGTTGGTGGTGGTGGTTCTTTCCTTTTTGCAGTTCTGAAAAACTCATGCCAGGCAAGTGCTCTACCACTGACTACACTCCCAACCCAGTGAAGTGATTCTTGGTGTACATGAGGATCATTGGAGAGCTTGTTGAAAAGGAGATTCTTGCCAGGCAAGGTGGTACACACCTGTAATCCCAGTGGCTCAGGAGGCTGAGGCAAGAGGATCACAGGTTCAAAATCAGCCTCAGCAATTTGGCAAGTCCCTAAGCAACTTAGCAAAATAAAAAAGGCTGTCCCTAAGCAACTTAGCAAAATAAAAAAGGCTGTCTCAAAATAAAAAAGGCTGGGAATGTGACTGAGTGATTAAGGGCTCTTGAGTTCAATTCCTGATAACTACCCACCCCCTAAAAAAAAGGAGACTATGAGGGCCAGGAGTGTAGCTCAGTGGCAGAGTGCTTATCTGACAGGGAGAAGGCCCTGGGTTTAATACCTGATACCATAAAAACAAAATGAAAGGGAGCTTTTCAGAACCCAGCCCCCAAGATTCAAGATTCAGTAGGTCATGAACCCTGATGATGCTAAGCAGTTGATCAAAGACCACACTTTAAGGAAACACTGTTTTAACTTGCACAATTCCTCTGAGAGAGAAATGTCTTTTGCTAAATATTAAGGTAGTTAATACTAGGTTGAGAAACCAGGCATCTAATAGACATTCATGAACCAGGTACTATGATGCCTACCTGTAATCCCAGCTACTTGGAAGGCTGAGCAGGAGGATTGCAAATTCAAGATCAGCCTGGGCAATTTAATGAGACCCTGTTTCAAAAGACATTTATTCACCATTCTTTGATATTGATCTCCTTGAAATATCAGAAAAATGTATCTTTCCAAATGCCAAGTTGATATCTATGCTGATTGTTCTACAGAATTTATCCTACAAGACTTACTAGGATTATTTTCCCAAATGTTCATGTGACTCATGTGACACTCATATAACCCTTTGTCTCTTGGCAGGATCTCCCAGCCATCCAACCCCGGCTAGTAGCAGTCAGCAAAACCAAACCAGCAGATATGGTGATTGAGGCCTATGGTCATGGCCAGCGCACTTTTGGAGAGAACTATGTAAGAACCCTTTCCCAAAGAGCCTTTAGAAGAGTCACGATTGCCAGGCTTCTGACATTCTGTTTTTACCCTTTAGGTTCAGGAACTGCTAGAAAAAGCATCAAATCCTAAAGTAAGTGGATATCAGAAGTCTCTAGTTTGTATCTGAATCTTGACTGTGTAGTTGAAAATTAGACTCCATATTGGTGGTTGAGTTTTAGAGCAAGAAATTGGACTGGGATAAAAAAATTCTAGTTCATTTTTACCTTCTGTCCCAAATACTCAGATTTTCTGTCTTTATTCACACTGTCGCTTTATCTTTTGTGGCTGTTTAGAAATGGTGTTCTTGTTGTTTTGTTTTGTTTTGAGTACTAGGGATTGAAAGCAGGGGCACTTTATTGCATTTAATTCTAAACTACATCCCTAACCCACTTTGTTTTTTATTTTGAGACAGAGTCTCATGATATTGCAGAGGCTGGCCTCAAACTTGCAATCTTCTTCCCTCAGCCTCCTGATTTTCTGGGATGGCAGGTGTGTACCACCTGGCAAGAAATGATGACTTTTAAGAGTTTGCTGTAATTTTCTATCCTTTTGAGACTTGAAAGCTTAAATCAGTTCATCCTTAAAGGATAATATCTGAAAGATGAAAGGAGTAGATGGGAACAAGGAAGGGAAACAGTAGAAGCCTTGTATTTTTTTCTTTTAAGTTTCATTTTGCCTCATTAAGAGATGGCAGTAGCAGTTTATTACATTCAAGGGACAGAGCAGATTGAAAGGTCACTAGGAGTGTGCAGATTAACTGGCAAGGCCTCCATAAGTCAAACATGAGTCAAACATGGTTACCTTTTTCCGCTTCAGATTCTGTCTTCATGTCCTGAGATCAAATGGCACTTCATTGGCCACCTACAGAAACAAAATGTCAACAAATTGATGGGTAAGATGAAACTCTAAATATGAAATTAAAACTACTGCAACATTATATGACTTATGCTACCTTCTGTGTAAGAGAGCAACTTTTAGATCATACCCAATTCACCATATGTATTGTAGAATTTCTTTTAAGAATATTCAGAAAAATAAAATTAAGAATTAACTATAGGGGCCAGATGTGGTGCACACCTATAATCCTACCAGCTTGGGAAGCTAAGGCAAGAGAATCCCAAGTTCAAAGCCAGCCTCAGCAACTTAGGCCCTAAAGCAACTTAACAAGACCTTGTCCCTAAATTATTAAAAGAAAAAAATAGGGCTGGGGATGAGGCTCAGTGCTTAGCGCCCCTGGGTTCAGTCCCCATACAAAAAAAAAAAAGATTAACTACAGGACTGAGGTTAAAGCTTCAGTGGTAGAGTGTTTGCCTAGCATGTACAAAGCCCTGGGTTTGATCCCCAGCACCAAAAAAAAAGATTAACTACAGAAAGGTTTAACCATATGACAGTGACAGATGGAGATCTTGAGGAACTGAATTTCTCTCAAGATATCAAAATTAACCTATTTTTTCAAATAACTTTTTAAAATATAATCAAAAAATATATAATTGACTTACAATAAATTGCACAAATTTAAAGTGTACAATTTGATAAATTTTGGCATAAGTTTATACCTATGAAACCATCACAATTAAAATAGTCAACATATTCATCATTCCCAGAGGTTTCCTCCTGTCTCTGTGATCCTTCCCTTTCTCTTGCCCCTCCCCACTTCTTTTGCTGAAGTGCCTCTTACCTTTATCACTGTAGACTAATTTACATTTTTATAGTTTTACGTAAACAGAATCATGAAGTATATACTCTTGATTTCCACTCAGCATAATGAATTTGAGATTCATCATGCATGTATTCAGCAGTTTGTTCCTCTTTATTTTATTCCATTGTATAAATATATCACAATTTCTTTATCCATTGACCTATCAAAAATTTGAGTTGCTTCTAATTTTTGTCTGTTATGAGAGAGTTGCTGTGAACATTTGTGTACTAGTCTTTGTATGGACATATAATTCCTTCTCCATTGGAGTAAATACAAGTAGAATAACTGATTCACATAAGCATATGTCTAACTTTTTTTTTGAAACTGAGGATTGAACCCAGAGGAGTTTTACCACTGAACTACATCCCCATTCCTTCTATTTTTTATTTATTTTCACACGGTTCAGACAGGGTCTCCTGAAGATGCCAAGGATCTTGCTAAGTTGCTGAGCCTGGCCTCAAATTTGTGATCCTCCTGCCTCAGCCTCCCAAGTGCTAAGATTACGGACACATGCCACTGCACCTAGCAGTCTTTAAATTTAAGAAACTGCCAAGCTCTTTTCCAAAATGATTGTGCCACTTTAAATTTCCAGCAGCAATAAGGAAATTGTTGAAGTTCCTTGCTAACAGTATGTGATCAGTTTCTTTTTTTGTAGTTATGGGAATCAAACCCAGGGCCTCAAACGTATTAGGCAAGCACTCTACCACTGAGCTACATCTCCAGCCCAAGTCTTTTATTTTTAGCCATTCTAATAGGTATATGGCCAGTTTTGATGGTACATACCTATAATCCCATCAGTGAAAGGCTGAGGTGGGAGGATCACAAGTTCAGGGCCAGCCTTAGCAACTTAGAGGCCCTAAGCAACATAGCACAACCCTGTTTCAAAATAAAGGGCTGGGGATGTAGCTCAGTGGTAAAGCACCCCTGAGTTCAATCCCCAGTACCAAAAAACAAAGGTATGTGGTCATGTCCTTGCATTTCCCTAATGGCTAGTGATGTTGAACATCTTCTCACCTGTTTTCAGTCTTTGCTGTCTATATATTTTCATGTTTCTTAAGTTTTTTTGTCCATTGTTTTTCTTCTTTTTTTCCCGTGGTGTTGGGAATTGAACCCAGAACGTCACACATGCTTGGCATACACTCTACCACTGCACTATATCCCCAACCCTCTTTTGCCCATTTGCTAATTGGATTGTACTATTACTGTTGAAACTAGAGAGTTCTTTCTGTGTTCTGGATATGAGTACTTTATCAGATATGTGCTTTGTAAATATTTTCCTCCAGTCCATGGTTCAATGTCTTTTGAAAAGCAGTTTTTTATTTGATGAAGTCCAATTTACCAGTTTATTCTTTTAAAGAATGTTCTTTTGGCTAGGCGCAGAGGTGTATACCTATAATCCCAGCATCTCAGGAGACTGAGGCAGAAGGATCACAAATTCCACACCAGCCTCGGCAACTTATCAAGACCTTGTCTCAAAATTTTAAATTACAAAAAGAAAGGGTCAGATGTGGTGGTACACAATTGGAATTCCAGCCACTCTGGAGGCTGAGGCAAGAGGATTGCAAGTTCAAGGCCAGCCTCATCAACTTAGTGAGGCCCTAAGCAACTTAGCAAGACCCTGTCTCTAAATAAAATATGAAAAGGGCTATGGATGTGGCTTAGTGGTTAAGTGCACCAGGGTTCAAATCCCTAGTACCAAAAAAAGAGTGGGGAGAAGTGTTTGCTGGGAATACAACTCAGTGATAAATCACCCCTAGGTTCAAACCCCGTACCAAGGGGGGCGGGGGGTTTTTGGTGTCACATTTAAGAAATTTTTCGCTACCTTAATGTGAAAATTTTTTCCCTGCACTGCAATTGGTAATCTGAGGTAGGAGGATCACGAGTTCGAGGCCAGCCAGTGTAACTTAGCAGAACACTGCCTCAAAATAAAAAGTGAAAAGAGTGGGAGATGTGATAGATGGTTCAGTTTGAATGCCACCAAACAATAAAGTTTTTAAAAGCCTTCTACTTAGTACATTCCATTTAATAACTCTGTATACCTACCCACACACTCCTTATCCCATTGCCCATTCTTTTCCCCATGGAACTTATCACTTTCACCATACTATATAATTTATCTAGGCATTATTTGTTGTGTTAACTACTGCATATATCCCACTATGAACTCTAACCTCAGAAGGACTGGGATTTTTGTCCGTTTAGTTGAATCCCAAAACCTAGAATTGGCACATAGATGGCACTCAACAAATATATGTTGGGTGGGATCGGGTTGGTTGGGTTGGGTTGGATTAGGTTGGGTTGAGTTGGATTAGACTGAATTGGATTCGTTTGCATTACCTTGCCTTGCATTGAAAGATGATCCCAACTTAGAAACATATAGTCTCTGTCTTCCAGTTGCTGAGAAATTTGATTGAGAGACTAGAGACATATACACAAAGAGCATCTGAACAGTATACAACAGCACTGACCAAATGGAATTCCATGATGCTGTAGGAACCCTGGGAGGGATCTGTGTCAGGGAGGAGGAAAAGGGCTTAGGCTGACCCTTCCATCTAATCAACCATATCTTCTTGACCCAAGCTCATGCCCCTATTATTCCAGCCTCTAACTCACTTGCTCATACCCTCTTACCTAAACCCTACCCACCCATTGATGCTCAGTCCACCTTTTCCTCCATACAACTTTCTTGGATTACTGATTGATCCCTCTCCCCTCTGAACTCCTGTAACAGCTGTATTTGTTTTGTTCTTTTTTATGGTACTGGAGTTTAAACCCAGGAGTGCTCTATCACTGAGCTATCCCTAGTCCTTTTTTATATTTTTTTTTATACAACTCATTAAGTTGCCCAGGCTGACCTCAAACTTGTGATCATCCTGCCTCAGCCTCCCACATTGCTGAAATGACACACATGTGCCATTTATCAGATCATTTAGCCTTTAAGTAAAACATTATGTATGTGCATGATGTCTCCAGCTAAGAACCATATCCTTTGCATCTTCTCACATTTGAATAGAGCCAAGCACTGTGCAGGTAGTGGCACTTCATACAAGTGGCACCACCTGACTGATTAATAAGCAGAGGGGAAAAAAGAAGAGGCATTCCAAGCCAGGTAAGCCTCAAAACAAAAATACCATGGTGTGATGTGATTTAAAAATACTACACATGGGCTGGGTATGTGACTCAGTGATAGAATGCATGCCGACACTGGGTTCAATCCCCAGCATCACACAAAAAAACTTTAAATAAATAAATAAATGACACCAGCAGTTCTCAATGTAAGCTAAATGTTGCAACACCTGAAGAGCTTTTAAATATATCTTTAAGCCAAACATGGTGGCACACACCTAAAATCCCAGCAGGTCAGGAGGCAGAGACAGGAGGATACAAGTTCTCAGCAACTTAGCAAGGCCCTAAGCAATTTAATGAGACTCTGTCTCAAAATAAGAAATAAAAGGGCTGGGGATATGATTCAATGGTAAAGTATACTGCCCAGGTTCAACCGCTAGCACAAAGTGTGCGTGTATATATATATATATATATATATACACGCACACTTTCTCCCCTTCCCCAAGTGCATTCAGCTTACTCTCTTATGCCTGCCTACCAAAAGAGCCAAAAAGTATGTTAAGTATTATATATACACACACACGTTTTTCAAGACTGGGGTAAAGATGAGGGCAGGCTCAGTGGTAGGGTACTTGCTCAGTATGCTCAAGGCCCTGGGTTCAATTCCTAAGTACCAATAAAAATAAATAATAGAAAGAAAGGGAGGGAGGAGAAAGGGAAATAAGGAAGAAATCTTCATTTAAGAGCTCTACCCCAGATCAACTTTATCAGAATATCAGGAAATGTGGTCCAGGCATCACTATAGTCCAAAAGTTTCTCAAGTGATTGGAATGTGTAGCTAGAACTAAAAAGAACATAATGTGAGAAAAAATATAAGGGGCAAGGGAAAATTGGGTGTACAAGAAATTGGAAAATGACCTAAAATGCTATAATTGGCCCTATCCTTCTTTTCCATTTCGTTCCTATTAATTTGTCATGGGGATTCATCTTTGTCAGAGTAGCCTGGATGGATCAACTAAGGACAGATTCTTCTGTCCTTTGCCTAATGCTATAATGAGTAGCAAAAGGTCAGAGAAGCCATGGAGAGAGCAGACAGCAACAACAAATGCGGCCAAAGCCAGGATCAATCTAGACCCACAGGAAAAGTGTGGGGAAAACAGGACTATTTGAGATCACTTGGCAACTTATGATGCGATTTCTCCCCTTCAGCATTCACCCTACTCTCTTATGCCTGCCTATCAAACGAGTATGTTAAGTATTATATTGAGGATATTGCTTCAGAAACTCCTGGCAAATTCCTCACACCCGTCCTCCCTCTACGTGCTATGAAACTGAGCAGAAGTTGAGTCTTCTCTCAAACAGTAACCTGGTTCAAGCATATTGACAAGTCTGTGGGAAACTTGAAGAACTGTAAGTCTCCTTATAGGATGGCCCACAGATGTTCTTTAGCTCATCATCTTTTCTTCTCTGGTCCCTCCTTTCTCTGTGTACAAAACCCAGAGAGACAGAGCAGCCAAACTACACTTCCCGTCAGTTACTTTCAGGGTCACCTGTGCAAACCAGGCCTCTCCACCTACTCCACCCATGATTGCACCTGTCACCCATCAAATATAACTATTCACCAATGCCACCAATGGAGATGTCTGAAAGCACAGGTGACCCTGGGAAAGGAAATCGAACCTTCATGCATGTAAAGGAGAGAGGTGAAAACTTTTCCTGTGAGCAAGATCTGCTTATTTGGGAATGGAGGGTGGGGGTGGGAAGGGTAGGGGAAAGGAACACAAAGGGAAATATGTTGGCACTCAGTGGCTGAAGGAGGGAAGAGAAGGGTGTGCCAGAGAATGAGGGGGAGGGTGCAGAAGGACGGCTGGAGCGTGACGACAAACTTCCCCAATCCCACACACTTGCCAAAGCCCAGCCCTAGATCCCAGAGGGGTCAAGGTCCAGGACCCCCTCTAAAGGCCACCTCCTTTCACTTTCTCACTCCTCCTCAGTCCCTGTATACAGAATCACTAACTGCCAGGTTTGGCCAACCCCACCACCTCTTTAGTCTGAAAAGCTCAGGGAGAAGGAACCAGCCTACAGCAGCAAACCAAATATATACCAAGAGCGAGAGGTAACTCTAAACTCCAGACCCGGCTCGGGGAGGAGGGGAAGGGGGGGGGGGGGGGATAAGGTTTTTCCACTTCCATTCGCAACTGTCAGGCGGGTGATTAATGACCAACAGGTTTGGAATCGCCTTTATTGCCAGATCAGTATTGTTGCCCGTGACAGCTAATGAGGTTGGACAGGCTTCTCCACACCGAGGTTTATGGGGCCCGCTCCCTCCCCTGCAGAGCTCATGAGCCCTGCCAGCTTTTGTGCACAGGAATGTTCAAGTCCCACCACCCCCCTCATTCCTCCAACACCACCTCCCCACAACTCCCTGAACCACCGTCTTACCCAGAACCTTGCCTATCCACGAAGGAAGCTGGGTAGCAAGTCTCCAGAGTCACAGCCCACTCAGAGACACCCATCCCCCAAATGGCTGCCACCCCACCCTGCTGGAGCTTGAGCAGTAGGACTAGAAGGAAAAGGAACAAAAGCAAACACTACAGCCCTTGGGGTTAAGACGAGGAAGGAAGCTCCCAAGCAATCCAGCCAACAACCTTAACAAGCCATTCCATAGTCAGCTGTAAAATTTAAGACATATTTTACACACTCACCACTTGGATCTGCAAATGCGCTAAGGGGGTGAGGATGGAGGAGTGAAGGAATTTAGGTTGGAGGTTCAATAACAGTTAATAAAGATTTTTGAGGCTGGGAATATAGCTTAGTGGTAGAGTATATGCTTAGCATGCATGAGGCCCTGGGTTCAATCCCCAGCACCACAAAAAGAAAGGAGGGAAGAATGATCTTTTTAACCAACACTAAACCTATATACATGAATACACAAAGCCAAGTTCCAGTGCAGAAATCAACCTGGTCCTAAGTCTAAGGATAAGGAAATATAGGCTTTGTTTTCTGCTCTCTTACAAATAATATGTACCTTTGTGCTAGTTCACATCTTGATATGGTTAAGCACATGTTTGCCTGTGGTTTAATATTTGAAGGAGTTGGAGCAATGTAATAAGCAAACAGTTTAAAAGGCCCAGAAAGACCCCCTTAGCCTAAAAATCTATTACTTTTCAATGTGATATAAATGTATTTTGCTTCTGCTCAGAGCAAATTCCTAGTTTACTCTTATTAAACCAGGAGACAGCTTAGCAGAGTTCTTGATTTATGAAACACATACTAGATTCATTAAAACCTTAAAAGATTTAATACATTTTATCAGGACATTAAATCTGTGCAGGCTTTTTAAATCAAATACCTGCCATTTCATCCCCCACACCCTGCACACTTACTTAAGAACACTAAAATGGGGACTGACAAACATTATGGGTGTTTCAGGCCTGATTTCTAAGTGCATTAAAGTCCTCCCCTCTAGGATTTATAGCCTGCCTCTCCCCATGTTTGATCTTCCAAGGAGCAAGTGATTCCCCTCTTCAGAATTCGGTTCAGTAGGATGAGCTGAGATCTGTATATCATTCATACATACAAATGTTCCACCTCTCCCATCCCACAGCCACTAGTTTCTGTTCTCATGGTTTCTATTGGACTCCCTACCCCCCCGCCCATCTTCCATCTTCCTCCAGAACTCCTCCTGGCCTCTAGACTATACTTTGGATCTGAAGTATTCCCCACAGATCCATATGTTGAAGGCTTGGTTGCCAGCCAGTAGTGCTACTATGGGCAGGGTGGAACCTCTGAGTGGAACCTTCAGGAGGTAGGTCTAGTAAAGGAAGTTGAGTCATTGGGGTCATGCCCTTATAGGAGATATTGCGATCCTGGCCCTTTTCTCTCCTCTCTCTTGACTTCTTGGTTGCCATGAAGTGAACAACCTCCTCCATCACATGCTCTCACCATGATATACTATGCTGCCACAGAACCAGAACAACAGAGTCACATGGCCATAGACTGAAACCTCTGAAACCATGAGTCAAAATAAGCCTGGCTTTCTCTAAGTTGTTTAGCAATGTTAAAGTTAGCAATGGAAAGCTAACTAATACTTTTTTCCACATGTACACATGCAACAACTCTCTCCATTCTCAACTCCTCCGGCGTTCTTTGCTCATGCAGAACAACATGGGCACAGCATCTGTCTTACTTTGGGAAGCCTGGAAAGCCTGCCTTCTTGTTATTAATCCCCCTTTAAGTCTATCTTGTTATTAATCCCCCTTTAAGTCTTTAAGAACAGTGGTTCTCAGCTGGGGGCACTTTTGTCACATGTCATACACACTGAGGACATCTGATGATGGAGACATATTTGATTGCCACAACTGGGCAGGAAGGGGCTTGCTACTAGGAACAGAGGCCAAAGATGCAATGGCCTCTAAGCCTCCTACAATGCATAGGACAACCCCTCTACCCACCACTGGGAAAGAAAGGAAGGGACAGAAGGAGATGGAAAGGGAAAAGAGAGGAAAGGAAAGGAAAAGAAAGAAATGAAAGAAAGGAAAAGAGAGGAGAGGAGGCCAGGGGTGGTACCACACACCTGTATTTCCAGTGACTCAAGAGACTGAGGCAGGGGGATTATAAGTTCAAGGTCAGCCTTAGCAATTTAGCAAGATCCTGTCTCAAAATAAAATAAAATGGGCTGAAGATATAACTCAGTTTTAAGCACACTTGGGTTCAATCACCAGTTGAGGGTGAGGGGTGCCATGTGGGGGTCATGTGATGTCTATTATTGTATTCAATCAGCATTAATTGAATGCCCAGGGTTTACATGTGCTAGAATTTAAGTTATGCCCTGGGGGTAGGGGGATAGGAAGACTACAAAGATAAATAAGACAAATCCCCTGCCCTCAAGGAGGTTACAGTCTTGTGAGAAGTACTAACCTACAGCAGGGATATTTCAGTATATTATAATGGGTGCTATGGAGAAGAAGGCAGAGGATGCTGTGGAAATACAGGAGAAAATTGTGGAAGGGTCTAGTAAGACAAGTAAAAATTGTTACAACAAGACACAATATATATAGAATAGTATCAAAGATAGAGACATAGGCAGGCAATCACAACATACAAGAAGTTAAGAGATTTGAATTTTTCTTTTTTCCGTAAGGATCCTATAATTTTGTTTTTAAATGGAAAAGGTATAGTCAAAAATTAAATGGGGATGGAGGTATAGCTCAGTGGTAGAGTGCTTGCCTAACAAGTACAAGGCCCTGGGTTCCATTCCAGAACCACAAAAAAAAAATTTTTTTTTTTTGCAAACACAAAACACAAAGACCTTTTGGAAAGAAAGGTTAGAAAAAGAATAACAGATCAAGTACAGTGTTCTAAGAAATAGTGATGAGTTTATGATGGAGATTAAAAGGTGCATTTAGATAAGTTTAAGCATTAGGGGGTCAACCAACGTTACCAGGTACATCAGAGAAAGGGACTGGCAGACTGAAAACAAGGGAATGGCAGGCATGGTGGTGTTCACCTGTAATTCTAGCTACTTGGGAGGCTGAAACAGGAGGAGCTCAAGGAGGCCATCCTGGGCAAGTAAGTGAGCCCCTATCTCAAAATAATTTTTTTTAAAAAGCTGAAGGTGTAGCTCAGTGATAGAGTACTTGCCTAGCATATGTGAGGCCCTGTATTCAATCCCCAGCACTGAAAAATAAAACAAATAATAATAAAAACCAGGGAATAGAAGGTGTGGAAATAAAGGCTGTTTCTCCCTCTGGATATGGCCCAAATTCTCCTTTGAATGTGCTTCTACTTTTCTACATATACCTTTATGTTTCTAGGAGGGGGGGGGGGGGGTCACAACTATAGACTACTTTTTCAAGAAATTTTGCTGAAGCTGAGTGCCCTGGCACAGGCCTATAATCCCAGTGGCTCGGGAGGCTGAGGCAGGAGGATGGAGTGTTCAAAGCCAGTCTCACAACTTAGCAAGGCCCTGAGCAACTTATCAAGACCCTGCTCTATAAAAAAATATTAAAAAGTGCTAGGAATATGGCTCAATGGTTAAGCATCTCTGGGTTCAATCCCCATTACCAAAAGAAAAAAGAAATTTTGCTCAAAAGGAAGAAGACAATCAGATGAACACTGGAGCTTCCCAGGTATCAATGGAGGGAGAATGAGAGAAAGAGATAGGGAGGGAAAGAGAATAACAAAGGCTGAAGACTGGCACTAAAGAACTTATAGGAAGAGGAGATCATTGAAGGCCTGTGACTGAGGAGAAACAATAAATAACAATCTAGATTTAAGCCAGACAGGTAGCAGCATGTGCATGTGGGTAACCTCGTGTTCTGAGAATCACATATCAAGGGCTATAGTTTGAATGTGTCCCCAAAAAGTTGATGTGTTGGAAATTTAATTCCCAAAGTCATATGCTAAATTTGGAGGTGGGGGCCTCTGAACGGTAATGAGGATCACATGAGGTCATGGTAGGAGCAGGGGGCTTCCTATGAGGGCTTTAGTGGCTTCATAAGAAGAAAAGAAACTTGAGTTAGCACTCTTGCTGTCTCACCATGTAATGCTCTCTGCCATGATGCAGCATGAAGGCCATCACCAGATGCTGGTGGCATGCTCTTGGATGTTCAAGCTTCCAGAACTGTGAGGTAGATAAACCTCTATTTTTTATTAGTACCCAGGATGTAATATTCAGTTATAGCAACAGAAAACAGACTAATACAACAAGTACATAATGTATAACTTTGCCTATGGCAAAGAGGAGTTTATCAATGATATAACAGAGATGTACAGATAACATCAGCAGATAAAATTCCACACCATCTTTGTTTAATTCTAATATTGTTGTACATTTAGAGTTGGAAAGTTAGAGATGTCAAAGGAAAAGTCACCTCAAACAAAAAAGGCCAAGTCAAATTGCAAAATGCCAGGTCACAGTACAGAATCTCAGAGTAAAAGGATACTCTTTCTCATCACCCTCCCAAAAGTACTCTGGACCTTCACCAAGTCCCCTTTCCGGACACTTCTTCTCCTTGGCCCTCTGCTTCTCTGTGAATAAAATAAATAGGTGGGTTAATGGTCACAGGCAACAAACTTATTCATCCGAGAATGCCTAAACAAATTGTTTTATAGCTATACTAAGGAATACTACACAGGAATAAAGAGTAATGAACTACTCAAATTGAACAAACATGGATCTCAAAATAATTATTCTGAATAAAAGAAAGAAACCTCCCTCCTCAAGAGAAGAGTACATACTGTATGATTCCATTTATATACAATTTTACAAAATGCAAACCAATCTACAAGGGTGAAAGCAGGTCAATGTTTTGCGGGGGAATAGGGAAGGTTAGTCCCAGAGAGGGGTAGGAGGGAAAGATTATCAAGAGGCATGGGGAAATGAAGGACATGGTGTATGTGTTCATTATCTTGATTGTGGTGATAATTTCACAGATGCATTTGTGCCAAAACAAATCACATGCTTTATAGGCAGCTTATTACATGTCAATTATACATCAATGAAGTCATAAAAACATATAATCACAAAGGGATCTTTAAGTGTCTTTCAACTCAATTTTTTTCATTATGACTCTTTGATCTCTTTACCCAACTGCCTTAGAGAAACTTCATTAACTCTAAGCAATATCCGTTTGTCTTGGAATACACCCAGTCATTTTTGTCAAGTGAAAAAAAAAAGGAGCAGAAAATTCTGAGTCAATGTCTTAATAATTAAGGACAACAGTTGTGTGGTGCTGGGGATTGAACCTATGGATTCATGCAATGCTAGGTAAGTGCTCTACACTGAGTTGCATCCCCAACAGTTTTTCACTCTTTCCCCAAGTTCACTCAAATCTTCATTCTGAGATCCAAACATCCTGAAAGATGACCTCTATTCTCTGTTTTAGATACCAAAGTAAAAAAAGAAAATCTAACAAAAAACTTTTGCCAGCAACTTTAATTCTTATGATGTAAAAGAACTTGAAGCCAAGGAGTTTAAGAGTTACCTCATTCCTTGGCATTAACTGGTTTCTAATTTTTAAAAAATGGTCTCCACTGCTAAGAAGGGGGTCTGTCTCTTCTCTCTTGAAGTGACACTCTCACTAGTAATTCATTTAATAAAAGGACTAAACAGCAATCCAGAAATGGGGGATGTGGCTTGCTAGGCATTATGGTTTGGATCTGTATGTGATTTCCCTCAAAAGCTCATGTGTGAGACAGTGCAAGAACATTCAGAGGTAAAGTGGTTATGAAAGCCTTAACATAATCAGTACATTAATCCACTGATGAATTAGCTAGGTGGTAACTCAAGGCAGGTAGGTGTGGCTGGAAGAGGTGGACCACTGGGGGCAAGGCTTTGGGGTTTATATCCTGTTTCTAATGAGTGAAGTTCTCTCTCTCTCTCACTTCGCTTCCTGGTGCCCTGTCTTGAGCTGCTTTTTTCAGCCATGCCCGTCTGCCTTGACATTCTGCTTCACCTTGGGTCCAGTGCTTTGGAGTCAGCCATCTATGGACTAAGACCTCTGAAGCCATGAGTGCCAAATAATCCTTTTCTCCTCTAAAATTGTTCTTGTCGGGGATTTTGGTCCAATTGCCAAAAAAAAAAAAAAAAAAAAAAAAAGCTAACCAAAACACTAGGTGAGAGTTTGAGGGGGAGGAGTTGTTTTCTTTTGGTCCTGGGATTGAACCCTGGTGTGCTTTACCACTGAGCTACATCTCCAGCTCTTTTAGTGTTTTGAGGGACAGTCTTGC
The DNA here is from genome assembly GCF_902686455.1 of Sciurus vulgaris. NCBI lineage: Eukaryota > Metazoa > Chordata > Mammalia > Rodentia > Sciuridae > Sciurus > Sciurus vulgaris. The sequence continues at coordinate 55,785,389 of NC_136465.1, read as the reverse complement.
TAAGTTGCTGAGACTGGCCTCAAACTTGCAATCCTCCTGCCTCAGCCTACCAAGTTGCCTGAACTACAGGCGTGCACCACCATGTCCAGCTGGTTGAGGGCATTTTTATTCAGTTCGTTACAGTTTGGGGTCTTGACTATCCCCCAAAGGCCCCACATGTTAAAGGCTTGGCCATGACACTTTTGGGAGGTGGTAGAACAATTAGTAGGTGGGGCCTAGTGATAGGAAGTTAGGTCTTTGGGTGCCCTTGGAGGGGATACAGGGACCCTGGCCCCATCTTGTCTCTCTATTTGCTTCCTGGCTGACATAAGGTAAATAAGGCTTTCTCTACCATGCACTTTCACCATGATATTCTGTGCTCACAGGCCCAAAGCAAACAGGGCCAAGTGACCATGGACTTAAACTTTTGAAACTGTGAACCAAAATGAACTCTTTCCTCCTTCAAGTTCATGGGTTAGTCAGTTTTCAGCACTATGACCAAAAAACCTCTGACCAAGAACAACTTAAGAGGGTTAGAGGAGAAATTTTATTTGGGATCATGGTTTCAGAGGTCTTGGTCCATGATTAGCCAATTTCATTTGCTCTGAGTTTGGGGTAAGGTAGAACATCATGGCAGAAGGACATGACAGAGGAAAGCTTCTCAAGGCTGCTCATGGCAGTTCATGGCAGACTGGAAGCAGGCAATGGGAGAGAGAGGGCTTCAGGAGAAGATAACCCTTCCAGGGTATAATTTCAGTGATCTACACTCTCCAACTAGGGTCCCACTCCCAGTAATCCTTTCCGCTTCTCAATGAACTAATCCACTTGAATTAATCCACTGATGAGGTCAGAGCCCTCATGATCCAATCATTGCCCTAAAAGCTTCACCTCCGAACCTTGCTGGCATTGGGGACCATGCTTTGACCTGAGACTTTGGAGGACATTTAGATCCAACTCATAATAATGGATTATCTCAGGTATTGTTCAATAGTAATACAGAGGGGACCAACATGCTGCTTCAATCTGTAACTGCACAATGAATAGGCTCAACTTAAAGTTTTGCGATTTCTGACCACCAATCTACATTTCTAAAGATACGTGTGGAAATAAATGTGGTGTGTGTGCCTGTGTCTATGAATGTATCATGTGTGTATGGGTTTAAGGTGAATCATTTTCCACTTCATTTATTATAAAGGGAAATAGACTTGGGGTCATTTGTATTCTGCTTTTGCAATTTACAGGCTCTTGAGATCTTAGACAATCCCTTAATTTCTCTAAATTTTGACTTCTTCTTCTCCAAATGGCATTGAACTCAAGGGCTGACCTAAGCTTATGCAAATGAGAAAGTGTAAGGCAGAAAGCCTATACACGGAAACACTCAATAATGCTTTTATGAAAACTGTATAGTAATACCTATGAAATGTGATTTCTGGTCTGTTATCGCTTCTGAATAAGCCTTCATTTGATTATTGGCTTCATACACACACAAGCATAGGCTTTTCTCACCTGGTCATGTTAATAATCTGAACCCATAAACATGCAGAAATACATGAAGGAAATTTACTATTTAAAACATCAACATTAGCAAACACTATATCTATATCACACCTTGTATGTGTTTTATTGATTTGCTATTTAATCCTTACAACAGTCCTGCTAGATTCATACTATTATTTCCTCCATCTTACAGATGAAGAAACTGAGGGCTGGGCAGTTGGGCCACAAGCCTGTCATCCCAGCTACTCAGGAGGCTGAGGCAGAAGGATCATAAATTCAAAGCCAAGCCTGGGCACTTAGATTTTGTCTCAGTATTTAAAAATAAATAAATAAAAAGGGCTGGGAATGTAGCTCAGAGGTTGAGTGTTCACCTAGCTTGCACAAAGCTCTGAGTACAACACCCGTACCACAAAAAAAGAAAAAAAGAAACAGAGACACAAATACTATAAGTCATTTCCCAAGATTGCACAGCTAATAACAGGCCAGAGCCATGATTTAACCCAGACAATCTAGCTTTGGAGTTTCTCAGCTTAACCACCACTCTATACTGAAAGGTTTTTGGTTTGTTTTGCCCGCTTGGGGATGAAATTCAGGCGTTTCACACATGCTAGGCAAGCACTCTACCACTGAGCTACATCCCCATTCCACAATAAATTTTTGTTTGTTTGTTTGTTTGTTTGTTGTTGTGGTACTGAGGATTAAAACACAAGGGTCACCCTACCAGTGAGTTATGTAGCCAGTCCTTTTTATTTTTTATTTTAAGACAGGGTCTGTTTAAGTTGCTGAGGATCTCTCAAAATTTCTGAGGCTGGCCTCAACTTGTAATCCTTGGCCTCAGTCTTCCCTGAGTCACTGGAATTACAATGTGAGCCCACCATGCCCAACTTTCACAGCAAGTTTTTAAAAACAGTTTCTAAACACTTTTGTTAATCAAATTTATTACAGACTTATCTACTTGGTAACTTTGGATACTGTGTCATAAATATCACAGTTCTCTTTTAAAAAAAAAAAGGGGGGGTGGGTTTCAGAACTGTTAGATCACCATCTACTGGATCCTCCTGCCCTTAGGTGGGTCCACAAATAAATAGCTCAGGCCTGGCAAAAGGCCTAATGAGAACCAAAATCCCACAACTTCCACTCACAATTCAAGTTTAATAGTCATGAAATTTTTATGTTAAATACTTTATGCTGCAGACAGCCCCTGGGGTGATAAGCCTCCATATTCCTATTTTTCTTACTCATTCACTTCAACTAGCAAATAAACATTTACTTAAGTATATCTAAGCAGAAAGAAGAGAGGGCTCTCAAGTTCTGATATAATTGATGAAGAGACTGGTTCACCTGTGTATGTGTGGGCTGCGGGAGGAAAGTTGCACTGCTACAGAGTGGGAATAGGAGAGGCCCTCAAGCATGGAGGTGCGGGCAGAACTCCCAAATAGCACCGTATAGCCCATTCATGGGCTTAAACATGTAATTCTGGTAAGCTCACTCAGAGTAAACTCAGGGAGGGGAAAACTGGCAAATCCCAAGCAGCCATGCCTAGAAAACCTACACTTTCCTTTTCCTGAGTCCAGAATTCATCTAACACTGCCAACTTGCTATCTTCCTACATAAAAGTTTATCATTTACCAGTGAACTCCAAAGTTTTTTCACCTGCAAACAAAATGACTTCAGTGATTGACAGAAATACCCCATCCTGGGTGCAGCTCAGTAGTAAGGCAAGTTCTTAGAATGTGGAAGCCTCGGGTTCAATCCTGAACACACACACACACACACACACACACACACACACAAAATCTAATAAAACTGCCCGATGTGATGCTGCTGAACCGTGTAGCTTGAGGGCAACGTCAGGCCCCAGTAGGAGACCCAGTCTGGCTTCTGGGGCTTGGTTCCACTACACCTCAGTCTGTACCTCCTAAGCATATAAGCCCCGGAGGTTGTGAAGGAAAACTCCTACCTTCCGTAAATATATTGTGTATTCAAAGAGCGGACGACACGCACAAGCACCTGCAAGAAGCCCAGGTTAATAAAGGAAACCAGAAGGAAGCTTTCATTGACTGTTGTTATCCCCACACCTCACTGAACTTCTCAGATTCTCTTAATTACTTATGTTGCTGTGGGGACCTCAAAGGACAAAGCTCCCAGAAAAATTATAAATGGAAAGTTTCAAAGTAGGGATTGCTGATTACGTCACTGGCTATAATCTACACATTTCAAAGATTGTTTCATTCAGCGGTGCTACGGGAAAGCGTGGGCAGAGGGACTACAACATTGCGACTCGCTAGTACCTTCTCCGGAAGAAGAAAAAAAAACAGTTTGGACCTAACGTGGAGGGGAATCCGGAGCAATCTCCAAAGTCAAAAACCTGGGAAAGTGATACCCGCGGCCACGCGGTTCTGCCATTCACTCTCTACTCGCCAGACACCACCCAGCTCTCCACTCCATCCCCGCCCAGAAAATCTACACGGGTTCCCGAGCGCCCAGACCGAATCGCGAGCGCTCCCTGGCGGCCGTCCACGAACACTGACTACTAGGCGATCGAGGGGCGGAGCGGACAAACCAGGTTGATGGTAAGGAGGTGTGGTCTTCTCGCGGGAAACTGATGGCGTCATCAGAGCCGACGGGCCCGGAAGGAAGCAGCGTGCTGAGGGGTGTGGCGGTTTTGCCAGTTGCACGGGGTTCGGACGAGTACGGAGCGCCTGGAGGGACAGCCTGGTACGCGGCCCCCGCCCCTTAGTGCGCGCACCGGGCCTCGATGCGGCTCCTGGCCCGAGCTCAGCCTTGGTCCTCCGGAGACTCTGGCCTTAGCCGCCCTTTCTCCCTCAGCCGACCCATTCGGGAGCGAGAAAGAAAATCCTTTCTGTCTCTTCCCTGCCCACGAACCCCAGGAGGGACCGCGAGCGGAGGCTTTGGAGCCCTTAGGACGCGCGACCCTCTCTCAGAGGAGAGCGGGGAAGGGGCGCGAGGTAGAGCGGAGGCGACTTCGGGGAGGGAAGGGCATTTGCAGAAAGGACGCAACTACAGCTCGGTAGCTAGAGGCGGCCAGGGTAAAATAAGCGCCTCAGACATCTGCGTCCCAGGTGTGTTAGACCCGGGAGGTAGAATCCTCGCCTTGTGCTGCTGGGCCCTGGCACACCCGACTAAACATTGCTGTCAGTCACCGTACGTTTTTTCAGGTCATTCAAGGTTCAGGAACTGAGTTTCTGGATGCCAGCTCTTTCACATCCAGTTGCCTGAACACGGTTAGACCCAGGAGCCCGCAATCTCCCATCCTGGGCAGTCTCGGTTTCTCCTAACCACCGGCTTGGGTGCAAAGGATATGGGCAAGGGAGTGTGGCTTCAGATGACAACCCTATCCCGTTTAGGTCCAAAGGAATAACTGGGAAAATGGATGAAAGGACAGAGAATCCCACCTTGGAACTTTGCTGCTTGCTGCCTCTGTCTGTAGCGTCTGAATAATGGTTTCCTTTGAAAAGGCAGGCAATTAGAACTGGGAGGCTCTGACCAGAATTACATAGCCACAACTGCCTGTCATTTGACATCCCCTGTAATTTGGGCCAGCGTACTGCAGCTGCCTCCCTTCCCTTTACTAGTGTGAGTGGCTCCAGTAACAGCACATTTGTGTTCACAGGAAGTTAAGGCTGTGTTCCGAACCCTGCACAATTGGCACTGGTTCTTACTTGGGCAAGGAGTGTATCTGGAGCCATTGCCTCTTCACAGTGGTGAACATAATCTACTATTAGGGAATGGGAATGTTGACTGAGAGCAAGGATGAAATGAGTTGTAGATGTAGCCTTATGTTCCCACTACAGCAGGCTGCATATGAGTCACTTTCAGGGAGCCGCACTTGGTGAAGTACTCACTGGCATGGCTTTTCTTCTGCATGTCTGGCCACACACATTTTCCCACATCTTTTCCCTAGGATAAAGGTTCACTGATGGCTCAGTTGGGAGCAGTTGTGGCGGTGGCTTCCAGTTTCTTTTGTGCTTCTCTCTTCTCAGCTGTGCACAAGATAGAAGAGGGACACATTGGGGTATATTACAGGTAAGGCAGAGACAGGTAGAATCTTTTCAACCTCCTGTTAAGTGGTTCCCTTTCCTAGTTACTATAGCAGACTCTGCTAAGTTTATATTTTATTGACTAGGGTAATGTTTTTAGATTGGGCTTTTTGTGTCAGTGACCTTGAGAAAGGGAATGTGTGGATATGAGTGTACTTGTATGTATATTTAAAATTTCCCTTAATATTGGCGATGGATAAACGTGTATATAGACTCAGAAACAAAAACCAGCACTCCTTGCAGATAATCCCTGAAATATTATTGTCTCATACATACTTCTGGGAGGCTTGGCTCCACACTACCAGGTTACCTCTAGAAAAGCCATCTGAGTCCCAGTTCTTGATGGCAACTTGAGAAGATAGCCTACTCTGCTAATTTGGGAGTCTTTTTTACAATGAACATTTTGGGGAAAACAAAGTGTTCTGCAAGTTGATCTGTATCAATCAAGGCAAACCTTAAGATAATGGTTCTTAAAATTGTATCATTGTTTATGTTACTTTTTTTATTAAATTTGACTTCACAATGTAAAGCAAAGAAACACTTATAAATCTTGCGTTGCTTTCCTTTCAGTAACCTCCATGACCAAGGCTTTTGCTTTTGTCTTTATGAACCCCTTTTATATGCCCTATGATGCTTATTTCTGGATTGTCAATAGCAAGTTCTAAAACTCTGAGTCTAGGGATGTAGCTAAGTGGTAGAGTGCATGCGTAGCATACAGAAGGCCCTAGATTTAATCCACAGGCCCCCGCTTCCCAAAACAGGTTATCATTACAAACAACTTGATTAGGAAGGTAACTCTATTGCCAGAAAAATATATTAATGACTTATAGAGTGTACATAAGATTATTCTTTTGGTTGACCATGTCACTGAACTTCCCAATTAATTGATGTATCACTTCATTTAAGTGCCCAAATGGATTGCCACAAGCTCAACAGATAATGATCAAGTAAAAAAAGGACTTCCTCTCTTATCTTGAAAATAGCCAGGGATTCTGCTATCCTTTTTTTTTTTTTTTTTTTTTTTTTTTTTTTTTTTTTTGGTATTGGCTCTCTAACACAGGGGCACTTTACCTCTGAGATACAGCTACATCCCCAGCTTTTTTTTTTTTTTTTTTTTTTTTTGAGACAAGGTTTCACTAAGTTGCTGAGGCTAGCCTAAAACTTGCAGTCCTGTCTCAGCCTCCAGAGTCCCTGGGATTAAAGGTGTGCACCACTGCACCCGGTTTACTGTCTTAATTTCACTTCACCAGTATGCCTGTTTTTCTTAATGCAAAAGAAAGCCTGGTGTTTTACTATCAGCTTCCTCGTGTTAAGATGAGAAGAAGAAAAGGATCTGTGGATGTGGCTCCAGCACGTGTCACTCTATATTAAATGTTTATAGGACTGAAGAGAAAGTTAGCCCACGTGGTCTTAATGTAATAGATCCTGTTGCTACACTGAACCTGCCTCTCTCCCTCTGCAGAGGCGGTGCCCTGCTGACTTCTACCAGCGGCCCTGGTTTCCATCTCATGCTCCCTTTCATCACATCATATAAGTCTGTGCAGGTACACTTGGCTTGTGTGGTATGGTTGGATGACTACAAATTTGGATTGTTGATAATAATATGATTTGAAATTATTGAGCCATTGGATGAGTAAAATGCCTTTTCAGAGAATGATTTAAGTATCATAAACACATAACAAGCACGCAAACACAGGCTCTTGGAGCTTTACTTGATTATTGAAGTAGCTGAATAGAATCATCATTGCCTTGCCTTGGACCATTAGCCCTATATGGAAATTATTCTTCAAGACAAAACCAAAGAAGAATCTTCTGAAAATATACAAGAAAAGTCTAATATATTGTATGCCTGTGTTTTACCATGATAGATGGAAATAAAGCAATAAAGCATGGTAATTTTGCTGGTTCTATTTAAACTTCAGAAATGTGAAATAACTTTTAGGGGGAAGAGGGAAGTTGGATTGGGTGAGGGGTATAACATCTGAAGTAAGTGTAATATTAATTGTAGAATGCCCAGCACACCAGTAATCCCAGCTATTTGGGAGTTTGAGGCAAGAGGGTTACAAGTTCAAGGCCAGCCCCATCTACTTAGCCAGACCCTGTCTCAAAATAAAGAGGACTAGGGATGTAGTTCAGTGATAAAGTGCCCCTGGGTTCAATGCCCAATACTAATAGAAAAAAAAAAAAATGGTTAGATGTGACTGCTCTCAGCCTGGCTAAGATAGACTAAACATCTCTGATATGTCCATATAAGAAAAATCAGGAAAAAAAAATAACTTTTCAACTGATCCAGCAAAATGTCCTAGAATACCTCATAGTCATTTTCCTTTTATGGTTTTAAAAATGTATTCAAGTATATTATCTCATTTGAGTCTGGCAATAATCCTAAGGATCAACTGAGCAGGTACTGAAGTCTGAGACAGGTTAAATAAGGAATTTGCTGTTTTCAAACTAGTAAATATAAGAGCTAGAAGTAAATACACAGCTTAAGACTCCTAATCCAGGGTCTTTTTCACTAAACCATTATTCCTCTGCCTGTTCAGATGTGGTTCCCTTACAGTGAAGGTAGGGAAGGTACCCTTACCTGGTTTAGAAGCACACTCTGTAAAAGGGGATTAGGTGAGTATCCATGTTTAACAAAGGCAAAGCTTAACCCAAACAAGTAGTCAAGGGCAAGGGCATTTGGGTTTCCAAATAGTAAATTACATTGTTTGTCACTACCCAACTTAAAGTATTTGATGTTCCTCTGTTCCCAGACCACACTCCAGACAGATGAGGTGAAGAATGTACCTTGTGGAACCAGGTAAAATACCCAGAGTAAAGCTCTGGGCTGGGGGTATAGTTCAGTTGGTAGAGTGTTTGCCTAGGCCCTGGGTTCGATCCCTAGCACTGCAAAAAAAAAGCTAAGCTCCAATAAGTAAGAGAAAGGACTTTCCAACTGGCTGCAGTAAGAGAGTGACACTCAGTTGTTTTATCATGTATGGTTTTATCATATTCCTGCCCCACTTTTCTGACTTGACCACGTTATGGGGTGTAGTAGAGAAGATCCAAGGTTTAGGAGGGGCTAGAATAATTTTTATAATGAATGTTTGAGGGCATAAGGGAGGGCTGAACTAAAATGATGGCAAAGCCCAAGTGAGAAACACCAGGAAATTCCGCAGTGAACTTGTGTGTTCTAAAAACTTCTTTACCTTCTTTAGTCTTCTCCCTGCAATCGATTCCTTTCATCAGAAGGCATTGCTGATTCAAAAGATATGAACTAGTCTTTTCTTACTAACACCCCAAAAGTCTCACTGGTTCTTGTGAAGGTATTTTTAGGTTGATTTCTCTGAGATCAGGTTGTTGATAGGAACTCTGCAGATCTCCTGTTTGGAAATCCAAGATGCCTTCTAATGTTCCACAAATGTTTCTGTTCCTTTTCTGCCTGTCACACGTCTTATGCTATCACCTTAGGAGGTTATACACTATTCCAGAACTTATTAGTGACTTCTTTGTCCCTCTTTCTCCAATAGTGGTGGTGTGATGATCTACTTTGACAGAATTGAAGTGGTGAACTTCCTGGTACCAAATGCAGGTATGTCTTCCGGTATACCCTCCCCACTGGCCTAATTGCCTCACATCTGTTTGTCTCGGTTTCTCAGAAAGGGACAGCTGCTGTGTCTGAAAAAGTTTGAGAAGTTTGGAGTCTTGCATTTTCTTATACTGAGCCCTCTCCTCCCTGACCCAGTGTATGATATAGTGAAGAACTATACTGCCGACTATGACAAGGCCCTCATCTTCAACAAAATCCACCATGAGCTGAACCAGTTCTGCAGTGTACATACGCTTCAAGAGGTCTACATTGAGCTGTTTGGTAAGAAAGTCCCCTTTCCATGATCATGCCAGGGTTTAGTAGCCCTATATCACCCCACTGCCTATCCTGGCTACCCACAAGATAAGATGGATAGTGTTTGGGAACTGGTAATCAATGGAGTTCCTGGAAAATGTTATCATCAATGAAAGAAGATCCTTAGAGGGGTCAAGCTTTGAGAACAAGAAAATAGTGGAATAGCGTATTCACTTTTGACTAGAATCAGAGGACTGGAATAGAAATGTATTCTCTCTTTCCCTAAAATATCATTCTGTAATGAAGATTGTAAAAGAACCTTAGATGTTATCCACCCAACATCCTCATTTTAAGATAAGTGTACTGAGACTCAAAGTGAGGAAGTTATAAGCTAATTGCTAGTTGGTAGCAGAGCTGAAACTAGAACCTTTATCTCCTGGCTGTCACTTCATTATTCTCTGCATACTGCTTCACACCAGGTAAAGGGCCCACAGGGATGGGTGAGGAAAATACTGTGGTTCTATAATTCTAAAAGTGAAACCAGAATTATAACATTTCACAGTTCTTAGAACCTTTATGTTTTGCTTTTTTTTTCCCCCTGCCACTCTGTCCCTATAGAGATGAACAGGAAAACAGTTTAAACAAAAAGGATACACATACCTAAGTTGACACCTTTTGTCCTTTTTACCTGATCAAAGGAAACCCATCTGACTTTAGCAGCAAAGGAAAGAGACATTTCAGTAATTGTTACAGCTCCTTTGTGGTATTCTGTTTAAACTTGCTTCTAGAAGTTTTTAAGTAGCCAATATTAAAAGTAAATGAACTTTTCTTGATACTAACACTGGAAGATGATTTTTCCCTTTAACCCACATAAAAAGACCCAAGTGAGTTCTGGGAATTTTTGTTTTTATTTTTGTTTTGTTTTATGGTGCCAGAGATGGAATCAGAAGCCTCCTGTATGCTAGGCAAGTACCCTACCCCTGAGCTACAACCCAAGCCCGAAATGTTTTTTTATTAATGGACAGAAGGAGGAATCATTTATATTGCCTGTGACCATTTGCTTAAACAAATAGCCTTTGCCTTGTCTAAGATTTAGGAAATCATTAGAATCACTTTTCTTCAGTGGAAAACTGAATGTAAATTCATTTTTTAAGGTTTGCCTTCTTTTGTGGCTTTTGAAATCATTGTGCCTTCAAGAAAAAAAGTTGGCAAATTTGCTATTGATTTTTTTTAACCTCAAACTAATAGAAGTTTATGAAATATTAATTTTCTCCCTAGCCATTGTTTTAGTATAGTGCCTTCAATGAACATTTCAGAGCATTTGAAATAACAAAAGACAAAGGATTTCTACTGTCCCTGAAGAGAAAATTAAAATACTAAATCGTCTTGTATTCAAATACTTTTTACTGTCTTACAGATAAACTGTAAGTGAAGTGAAGTGTGGCTTTTACACAGAAGAACTGGGAAAATGTATTGTTTGATACTTTTTCCTTTCTGAATTTCAGTCTTACTGGCAAGCAGTGTTTTGCTTGGAATCTGTGTACATTCATAAAGGAGAAATTCATATCTCTAATGTTCCTTGAACTACATTTCACCCTCCTCAAGACTCTCAGCCTCATCTTTAAACATACTCTATATTTTTATCACTTCTTACTATGATGCATCTTCTTTGTTCATTTTATAAAAATATTTTCTAATACTTGTTCAGAACTTTACCTAAAGAACCTCTTGTGTTTACTTAGTAATGTAATTTAATTAGAATTTATCAGTATCACTATAGTATTTAAGCAACTTACTATACTACTGAAATGCTTTGCAAAATAGTTCTTCTAGACTTCCCCAATAAGTTACTAACCCAGGGCAACAGGTTTCTGCCTTAATTCAGATATAACTTAGTCTGATAAATGACTGTGGCACTTGCCTAGCAACATGTACAAGGCTCTGGATTCAATCTCCAGTACTGCCAAAAAAAAAATTTTTGTTTTTGTTTTTGTTGGCAGTACTGGGGATTGAACCCAGCTACGTTCTACCACTGAGGTATATCCCCAGCCCTTCCCCCCCCCCCCCCGCCCCTAATTTTGAGACAGGGTCTTGCTAAGTTTCTAAGGCTAGCCTTGAACTAGTGATCCTCCTGCCTCATCCTCCCAGGTAGCTGGGATTACAAGCTTATATCACCACTCGCTGCTGCAAAAAGAAAAAATTTTTTAAAGTCTTACAGGATATCCTGAGGTTTCTGGGCTTTGTAGTACCATACTGTTGGGAAGATTTTTTTTTTTTTTTTTTTTTTTTTTTTTTTGCAGTGCTGTGGATTGAACCCAGGCCTTTGTGCTTGATAGGCAAGCACTCTACTAGCTGAGCTATATTCCCCAACCCCTTTGGGAAGACCTTTTACTTCTCTTCTTGAGCCTCTGTTTCTACTTGTACTTTACTACCATCCCACCCTCCCCAATCTAGAAAGTATAACATTTCCTTTTTGTGTGTCATTGATTCCAGACCAGATTGATGAAAATCTCAAACTGGCTTTGCAACAGGACCTGACCTCAATGGCCCCTGGGCTTGTCATCCAAGTAAGCATTGCCACAGTGGGAGAATACCCTCTCTCTGAAATTTTATCCTCTCTCCCAAGGAATGTCCTTTTTATGAAGAAATATCTAGGCTCTGTAGGAGTTTATATCCCTTACCACCCTCACTTTCCAATCACTTGCTATTTGTATCTTTCTCCAGGCTGTGCGGGTGACAAAGCCCAATATACCTGAGGCAATCCGCAGGAACTACGAGTTAATGTGAGTATGCCCTAGGCCTACACTGACTGCCACACTCTGCCGCCTCCCACCTCATCCCATCCCAGAGTTAACCAAAGCTGTGCCAGGCTTTTCGTTTATTTCCTTTCTTGAGCATTTATTATAGGCTGTGCACTGTAAGATTGCACAGGCATGTCACTGCCCTCATAGGGGCTCCTTAACTGAGAGCCACAGAAGGAGCCTTGTAGAGCAGGATACTTTTAAAGGCCTGGAGCCTTCTTCATGTTCAGTGGCCCATGCCAGAGGTGGAGATAGGAGGGAAAGATGAATATGTGAATAGCAGGTATATTTATTAGAAGTCCATTATGTTTTTATTTACATTTTGTTTTGAGATGGGATCAGGCTAGGCTTAAAATCCTGGGCTTAATAGTCCTTCTGCCTCTGCTGTACAGCTGCAGCTACAGTCATGCACCACCATGCCCAGATGTTAAATATATAATTTCCCATAAATGAGTTAGCTTGGAAGAGAAAGAGCCACTATCTGCAACAGATCAGCTTTTACCGTGGCTACTGAATATCCAGCAAAAAATCATAGTGTGCCTCTCCTCACTGGAAGAGTTTGGCTTCTCCAGGGGGCAGTGAAGTTCTGCAGAGGCTTTTCCATTACAGCCTCACAGCTGCATATTTTTCCCCCTCAGGGAAAGTGAGAAGACAAAGCTTCTTATTGCAGCCCAGAAACAGAAGGTGGTGGAGAAGGAGGCTGAGACAGAGCGGAAGAAGGCCCTCATTGGTCTGAATGTGGTTCTGTGATCCCCCTTTCAGGGCAGAAGGGCTGGGGACGATGGGAAGATACAGGGAAGACCCAGGCATGAATAGACTACATAGTCTTCCAAAACGTTTCTACCATGCCAGAGTGACATTCAGGCCCCAGAAGCCAGAAACTGTCAGATCATGGCCAGGGTAATGAGTTTTGAGTTTCTACCTATTTTGTAAATGGAAGAGCCCTTCCTATTAATCATAATTCATAATAATAATGGCTAACAATGAGTACTTACTATTAAGTCATGTCCTTCTCTAAGCACTTCATATGTGAAGGAACTGAGTCCTCACAACTGTCCTGTGAATTAGCTACCATAATTGGCCTTATTTGACTGAACTGAAGCAGAGAGGTTGAATAACATGTTCACAGTCTTGTGGCAAGTAAGAGATGGGACTGGGGTTCAACTCCAGAAACTAATCACTATATTGCATTATCAACAACCAATCCAACTACTAACTAAAATGAAGCGTCAGGTAAAACTTATTCCTTAAAATATTCTTTTGGGAAGAAGTAGACCTGTGACTTAGAAGAAAAGTCAGGACTTGTTCCTCACCTTCCTCAAAGAAATGGCTCTCCTCCCTGGGACCAGGGTCTTCTTAGTTACTCTCTCGCACTGATGATGTGCTATTATGCTCACTCCTCATTCCATCTCTGCCCCTATGTGCCTATCACAGGTGCCCTTTGGGGAAAGCAGCTCTCCATCTGAGCATACCACTGTCACATATCAGGGCACTCAGATCAGATAGAAGGTGAAATTAGTCAAACTTGAAGTGTCAGAGCTATAAGTCTTTTCTCAACTTCATTTATAGAGGCTGAAAAAGTAGCTCAGGTTGCAGAAATCACCTATGGGCAGAAGGTGATGGAGAAGGAGACTGAAAAGAAGATCTCAGAAATCGAAGGTGAGCAGAAGGGACATTGATACTTGAGTTTTGCTCAACCTCTACTTTATGGCAAGGGTGGGAGAATTGTTTCCTTTGCTTTTTAATCTCTTTCTAGGATGTCATGATCTCTCTAAAACATGTGTTTTACTCTGCATTTAGACTCACTCATGCTTGGAAATTTCAGACAGGCTAGCATCCAGCTACTTCAGAGAGCATTCATTCAGCAAATGCTGGTTGAGTGTCTTTGTGTGCCAGGCATTTTATGAAGCATAAAGAAAAGGGAAATCACTGCCTCTGCTGTTTTGGAGTTCACAATCTAGCAGGGGTCTCCAAGCATTGGGAGTAAACTTAGAAGCTGGGCCAGAACAGCAGCTGGTCCCCCTTGCCTCAGCCACCCACTCCTCTAAAGTCAGTTCATGCCATTTTTTTTTGTCTTTAAGTCTGCTCTCAAGGTCTAAGCAGATAATAAGTTGACTTTGAAGAAAACATTTTTTTTTAAAGACTGTCACAGTGGCATATGCCTATAATCCCAAGTACTCAGGAGGCTGAGGCAGAAGTATCACAAGTTTGAGGGCAGCCCTGCAACTTAGACCCTATTTCAAAACAAAAATAAAGAGGGCTGGGAATGTAGCTCAGTAGTAGAGTACCCCTGGGTTCAATCCCCAAAACCCCACACCACAAAAAAAAAAAAAAAAAAAAATTCAAAACCAAAACATTGAAGCTAAAAAGAAGTATTATCTTTGCTAGTTTTTCTGAATATCATTCACCTTCAGTTCCTGCTCCCAAATCCTCACCTTTGTCCCACTACGCATTTTACTTCATGTGATATCTCTATCAAGCAAATTTCAGGACAAAAATGGATTCTTAGGACGACTGAAGGCTACAAAGTGTTATGTTCAGTTATGTTCATTATGGAACCTATAAGGCTTTGAAAGGGCCTATTGAGGAGCCAGTTAGGATTTCACAGATCAGTAGCTCCTTGTTCAGAATCTCTTAGCAAAATAGAAGTTTCGTTTTATTTTGTTTGTTTTTCCTCAGTACTGGGATTTGGGATTGAATCCAGGGGTACTGTACCACTGAGCCACACCCAGCTCTTTTTATTTTATTTCATTTTATTATTTTATTTTATATTTTTTTTTTTATTTTATGACTGACTTTGAATTTGTGATGCTCTGCCTCAGAGCCACAAGAAGCTGATATTACTGGCATGTGCCACTGTACTCATCTAAACAACCTATTTTTCTTACATATACCTGTTATCCGTGCTAAGGCCAATTGAATTGTCCCATAGTAACCAGAACTCCAGCAAGACTGCAGGTTCCTTCACCCCAGGGTCATGCTGAAGGCATGCAGTAAGACCCCCACAGACTAACCTTTCTCCCCAGGTGTTTTGCTACAAATATTACATGTGGCTGGCCTCATTCCCAGGGCAAGGGGGTACACATCAAAAATTTTGCTTCAGCTTGACAGAAAGCTAGTCTCAGCCAGGAAGGGAGGTATATCACTTGTATAGTGGGATTAAATAGATCAGAATCCGAACAGGTGTTAGTCTTGACCACTGCATGTAATTCTTTCTTAGAATTGTGCCAGCCTAATCACTGTTAATTAGAAGCTTTTTTTCCCCAGTACTGGGGTTTGAATCCACAGGCACTTTACCACTAAACCATATCCTTAGGCCCTCCCCTCTTTTTTTTAATTTGAGACAGTGTCTTGCTAATATGTTCAGGCTAGCCTAGAACTTCAAATCCTCCTACCTCAGCCTGCCAAGTCAGTGGTATTACTGGCATGAGCCACTGCCCCAGTTAGAAACATTTTTAAATAATTGATAGAAATAAAAAGGAGGATGGGAATGGGAAAGACAGAAGAATGTATTGGATATAACTTTCCTATGTTCATATGAATACACGACCAGTGTAACTCCACATCATGTACAACCACAAGAATGGGAAGTTACACTCCATGTATGTATGCTGTGTCAAAATACATTCTACTGTCATGTACAACTAAAAAGAACAAATTAAAAAAAGAAAGAAAAATGAAATGATTTTGGAGAGGAATGATTTTGTGTTTACTGTATTCAGTTTTAGGGTGAAGCACCCACTGGCCATATTCAGAGCCTTCTTTGGACTTCACTTGCTTTTGCCAAGTAGCAGGAGAGCTCTGGAACTGGCGCTTAAGGCAGGGATCCACTGCTTTGCTCCATAGATGTAGAGCTACAAAAGAAGAAAGCCTGTGGAAACAGGAAGTGTCTCTGGGTAGCTGTGCTTTTTTAGATTATGCTGTTAACATGTATGATTTTGCACACAGCAAGAGACTTGCTCATAACTAATCCCATCCTAGGTAGATGCTTTCAAAGCACTTTTTCATCTTTGGTTGATCCTTACACCAGCTAGGACAATATGGAAAAAATGCCACAAGAATCCAGAGAGAGAGAGAAGAAAAAGGGGGGGGGGACTATCTCCCCAAGGTCACAGAGGCATAGAGGCAGAGGAAAAGTTATAGGGGCAGGGACCACAACAGGTCCCCACAACCTCCCAGTGCTAGAAATCAAACCCAGGGCTTTGCACATGTTAAGCAGGTGCTCTGTCACTGAGCTACATCCCCAGTCCCCAGAACATAGTCTTCTGATAGACTGTGCACTTCCTGCAAAACCCAGTATTTGCACTTCATCCAGTTCCCTGCATTCCTTCCCCTCAGATGCTGCGTTTCTGGCCCGGGAGAAGGCAAAGGCTGATGCTGAATGCTACACTGCTTTGAAAACAGCTGAAGCAAATAAGGTAAAGGCCCAACACAGCCTGATGAAGACATGTCTTTGGGTTTGGGTTTAAATTGCTTGGTAGTACCTGGTATTAAATGATCATCACCACCCAGACCCCATTGGGGCTAGAACTGAGAGCTCCAGTTTTATGTAGGTCAGGTATTTTCCTTTGATAGTAGTTCTTAATAGAAATTTAATTTTTTGTGTTAAACATGGAAATGTCTAAAACTCTTACCACTCTGTCTTGAAGAGCTTAGATTACTTCATCTTAAAAGAAATGGTTCCCCTGTTACTAATATAAACAGGGAGCCCATGGAAAATAGAAAGGGGCATATTTCTTTGACAGGCTCTTTGCATATGAAAATTGAAGGGGTGCCACCAAAAATTTTCTCCAATATAGTTCCACCTAAGTCTTTATTTTTTTTGTCACAGCTGAAACTGACTCCAGAATATCTACAGCTGATGAAATATAAGGCCATCGCTTCCAACAGCAAGATTTACTTTGGCAAAGACATCCCTAACATGTTCATGGACTCTGCAGGCAGTCTTAGCAAGCAGTTTGAGGGGCTAGGTGACAAGCTGAGCTTTGGCTTAGAAGATGAGCCTCTGGAGGCAACCACACAGGAGAACTGAAAAAAATTTTATAAACCTCAGATGACACTTCTACAGATCTTTATTTTTTAAGATGAAACAATGCTCCTTCCTCCCACACTACTTCTTTGACTCTTCAAGTTACTATGGTGAAAAAGAAGAAAAGGATTTAAATCTGCCCCTTCCTGGAAAGGGAGGGTGGGGATTGATGATTTGGGGTTTTATTCAGGTAAGTAGGTTATATGACTTGTGACAAGATTATAAACCATGGGTTTGCCCTCTGACCTGCAGGCACCAATTTAGTCCCTTTGAAGCTGACTTAATTAGGGATTGTATCGCTAAGAGATGGGAGAAGTGTAGGCTCTTGCCTCCAGGTGATTTGA
Source organism: Sciurus vulgaris (assembly GCF_902686455.1). Taxonomy (NCBI): domain Eukaryota; kingdom Metazoa; phylum Chordata; class Mammalia; order Rodentia; family Sciuridae; genus Sciurus; species Sciurus vulgaris. Next base: position 55,767,852 of record NC_136465.1, on the reverse strand, counting down.
TTTCCCTTATTTGGGAAAATGCAGTCCACCATTTGCACCCCCATCTCCAAGGCGGGAGATGTCTGTGGGGAGGCTTACCACTGAACAAACATGCACTTGTACATTTGCCAGTGGAAAAACAGCTGCAGAAAATGTTTGGCTTCCATGGCATTTTTGTCAGTGCATGTATGGGTTATTTTAGAAGCAAGCTTTTTTGAGCCCTCTAAAGGAAGAACTGGTGCTAGGTTTTGCAAATTTTTCTATATGCTATGCTCCTTGCCCTACGGCTCAGAATGGTGGTTTCTGACTACATTTCCAGAGTCAGGGCTTGGTTACCACCACACATTCTTTTAGAAACTTTTCACTTAATCCGTGATTTGGTTTTTCTTCTCAATCTCCCTGTTGGCTCCATTCAGCATCAAGAGGACAGAAACAAACAACTCAAGTGTCTTACTAGTTGCTGAAGTGGTATCATTTACTATTAGCCACTGTAGTAACTGCTTGGCAGATTATGTATGTACCTTGAAATCAAGTGTCTTTATTATTGTGGGGATTCTACATTGAAGAGCTCTGATACCATGTATGAAGGAGGAATAAGGGTCAGCCAAGGGATTTCTGAAGTCCTAATGTCTGTTGGGCATTTATCTGACATGATGATAAAGGGAGTCTCTTCTATAAGTGGCTTATGTTTTTAGATCCAGGGCTCCCAGGCAGCCACACAGAGGTTAGGCTGAATGTTAACTCTCCAAAGACAGCTGTGTGGCTATATGTCAAAGTTCATGCCCATATTCCTGGGCTGAGTACCTGTCTACATCAAAATCTGTTCAAAGTGTTTTCTTCATTCCTAGTTAGGAAAATTATGAGTCACACTGGAAGATTCAGGATAGGGGAGAGCAAACATGAAAGAAAGATTTTTCTTATGTCCTAGAACCAAGGTTGGGGTAGGGAATCCACCCTGTGTAGCCCATGAGTGGTATACAGAATTTTTAAGTGAAGAGCAGCTATCTGGAGTTAATTTGTAAGCATATTAGAATGCTGAGTGACCATGATCAGCTCTGGCTTAGGATTTGGTCTTGTTATTAGCTGCCCCCACCCAAAAGAAAAAGCAAAAACAAGAATTTCACTGTACCTCTCTTCTATCTGTGAATACTATCAATGATACTCTGGCACCAATCCCACCTCTTTTGTGATCCCTCACGCAAGCTTCTGTTTTACCAAATGGTCCTAGAACTCAGGCTAGCTTGCTCCTAAATAGCACCAGACTTGTCAAGAAATTTTGAGCCTGCCTAGAAAGAAAGATGCAAAGTATTACCTCCCCTTACTTCAAATGTTGCCCTTCTCTGCTCTCATTCCTGGCCCTGAGAATTCTCAAACCACAGTCCTCATCGTGCTTTGTTCAGGCAGCAAAATGTTTCCCAGTTGGGATGAATTTTAATGTTCTCAAGATTTCTTACTTGCAGGTCTCTCTCCCCCATTATTAGAATGCATTCATCCTCCTCCCATTTCAATGCTGTTAGTCACTTATTAGGAGCAGCGTGACTCGGCCAGCATCCCCTTCACATGTATGTCTGTTCTACTTTGAATTCTTCCACGTGGGTCTCAGAAAACACCATTTTGCCACAGTAGATCAGGAGCAGGGTTATCTCAGCCTCTGAATAGCACACTTTCCTCAGGTTTGTTTTAACTCGAAAGTCTCTCCTGTACCAACATCCTGTGATACTTTGTCCCTTGACCACAAAAGAGCCTCAGTAAGTCCTGCTGCAACTGCCTTCCACCAGGTTAACGTTGCTTCCTCTTTAAACAAAAAATGTAAACGTTATCATGCTCATTAGCATAAATCCAGTGGTTGTGGGTACCTGTCTGAGCAGTAAAATCATGGAAGTCAGCTGTCTCCTTTAGCCTGGGATAACTAATCCATCTTTGTTGTTTAACACTTAATAGAAAATCTTCAAACATTTGAATTCTAAAATAAAATGTGATAGCCTGCAGTGTTGTAGGCAGTGAAGTAATGGCTGCTATTTATAAGTGGAACTTCTATCAAAATAAGTAACTGTTTATAAAATTCAGTTTTTGTAGGATTTTCCAAGGAATAGCACCTTAGTGAAATGTTTCTCATTAAAACTTTACAGAAGTGATTCATATTCAGTACTGCTTTTAATCACTTTTTTAAATATAAGGACAGAATGTTTGTAAGAAAGCCAAAGTTTGTTAATTTTTATATAACTAAATAAAATAGATTTGGAGGGATCTGTATTCATATTAAGTTGAGAAAGACAGAATCACTGAAGCTTAGCAATTAATTCAAAAAAAAAGGAGATGTTTTATAAATGATCTTTGGCAGTTTCTATGGGTCTGTTTCATTAACACTGATCACTTTACCATTTAAAGAGTAGTGAAAGTCATTTGGTCATATTTACTGACTTGTCAAGTTAGAGGATAAAGTGTATCTTGGCGAATGGCAACTTCATGTCTGTAAACTTACCACTACTTCTTGGTTCTGTTCAATATGGTTCTAGCTACTGTTTTATTGTTTCCTTATAAAAGATGTAATAGCCAATCATTTGTTTGTATTTCCATTCCTTTTTTATCTCTGCTTTTGTGCAGGCTGGTGATTGAATAGTCAAAGTAATTTTTCAAAGAGCCCCAAGGGTTTAATGATCCCCTTTGTTACTGAGAAATAATTCTTGTTATATTAATCATTTAATGATACTGCTGGATTAATTGCCTTGGGTCGATAGCTGAGGAATTGTTTGGACAACACAAAAGGCCTCGTGATTTGATGTCTTAGTTTTATTTTCAGTCTGTCTAAATAAAATGAGTCTTTGTGTTTACTTTTTTATTAAAGTGATAGCTAATACTAAGATAGGTGATATAAAGAAATAAAATATCCCTGGCTAGTGAGTTAATTTGTACCTTAAAATATGTTCAGATGAAAATCAATCCCCATTATCAACACGGAAACAAACAACTTAAAGTTATTTGTGAACATGGCATAATTCTTGGCAGGTGTTATAAAGATTTGTCATTTTAAAGAATTAATACACCACTGAAGTTCTGCTCCAAAGAGAAGAAATATTTTCAATTGACCCAAAATGCATTTTGATATCAATTCTGTGGGGAAGTCCCAGGCTCTGCTCTGGCAAGCTGCCTAGCCTGGTGTTGCCAGATTAAATACAGGGTGGTCAGTTAAATGTGAATTTCAAACAATTTTTAATGTAAGTATATCCCAAATTTGTTTTTAAAAGTATATTTTATGTTTTTTATCTGAAATTCCCATTTAACTGGGAGCCCTTTGTTTTTATTTGTTAAATCTAACAACACTACTCCAGGCTTTCTCAGTTTTTTTTAATGGTGCGTCCAGACTTTATTGGTTCAAAGCCCAATAAATAAATAATATCAATTTGGAATTGAATGAGTAAGATAAGAGTACCACTCCTGGAGTTAGACTGCTAAGGTTCATATCCCTGCCCTACCACTTCCTAGGCGTGTGGTCTTAGTAAGTTTTTTAAACTCTCTAAGCCTCTGTCTTCATTATAAAATGGGTCAAGTGAACTATAAGAAATAATCCATATGGAGGATTTTAGCATTGTTCCTAGCATGTGTAAGTTTTCAAAAAAAAAAAAAAAAGCTTATTTTTAGTCCTCTGGGAAAACAAACTAGAAAGCACATAACTATTAAGCGGATGCCACCAAGTAGAAAGTCAAATGTTTTTTTAAAAAAATGAGATTACAAACTATAGCACATAGAGAAAGAAGGGAACATGTCTGGCAGCAAACACAGTATTGAGAATACATACCTCCGTGGAAATAGAGTATGCAGAAAATAAGCTGGTTTGACCCTGCTGAGAGGAATTGTGTGGTTCTGGGCTCCAATTAAAAGAAACAGGGCTGGGGATGTAGCTCAGTGGCAGCACTTGCCCACCATGTACAAGGACCCTGGGTGTTCAGTCCCCAGCACTGAATGAATGAATAGAAACTTGAAAAGTCTAAGAAGAAAACAATGTTAAAACCAAAGTGAGGGGTGGGGAAGCCAAAGCTCAAGGCTACGGATGTGGCTCAGGAGTAGAGTGCTTGACCCGCATTCCTGAAGCCTTAGGTTCAACCCCCAGCACTGGGGTGGTGGGGATAAGGGTGACTCTCCAAAAAGTAAACTCACCAGTTGATTCCAGAAAAGGGAAATTTAACAATCTCACTGGGCTTTGTTGTTGTTGGGGGTGGGGTACTGGGGATTAAACTAAGGCTCTCTACCACTGAGGTACATCCCAGGTCTTTTTATTTTTTATTTGGAGACAAGTTCTCACTAAATGGTCCAGGATAGCCTTGAATTTGCCATCTGCTTACCTCAACCTCCAAGTAGCTGGGATCACAGATGTGCATACACCACGGCACCTGTCGGAGTGTTCTAAAAGGATTTACATATGTCTGGCTAAAGTTCCCAAATTTGAAGTTTGGGAATAAGTAGTTACCCGCAAATAGAAAATAATTAAGTCTAGGAATTAGCATGGATAACATTTTCTTCTGATAGTCTTCAGAAATTGGGAAGATTCTATGCTCTGGGATGGTTTAAATGCCATTCTTTCTATGTGAAAGATGATTTCTGAAAGTCCTCCACAGGTCTAGGGTTCTACAACCTATATTGACATTTCAAAAGCCAAATGACAGCATGTTTGTGCAGGAATTACTGTCATAGGCTACTTTGCCTGAATTCATTTAAAGTGGGACATGGGCATTATGATTCCATTCTCTTCAAAGTCAAATAACTAAGCAACAATAATTTTCTATTATCTTTTATAATGCCCCCACCCCCTGCCACTCAAAAGAATTACTATAGGATCAGGAAAGTAACTTTAAAATTCATGTTTCTCTTATAAACAGGACCTTGGACTATAGAGGTGAATGTTTTTAAAACATTTATGGTAAGTATACTAAATTTAGATTATTCATAAAATCTGTACCTCTGAAGCCAGGCATGATGGCACATACCTGTAATTCCAGCCACTCCAAAGGACAAGTCAGGAGTTCAAGTTCAAGGTCAACTTGGGCAATGTAGCAAGATCCTATCTTAAAATAAAACTTAAAAGAAAGTGCTAGGGATATAGCTCAGGTAAAACAAAGGACTGGAGGTGCTGCCCAGTGATAGAGTACTTGCTTAGCATGCTCAAAACACTAGATTCAATCCCCAGCACCTCAAAAAAGAAAGAAAATTTATTCCTTTGGGTATTTGGTTTCTTAATCTGTTTTCTCCTTTGTCTCTGCAAATTATGGAAAGTATTTAAAGACAATTACTGGTACTGAAATAATTCTGGACTTGTATTTTTCAAGGATTATAAAAATCCTTGAAATAAAAGGTTAAATTAGATTGTTGATATCCAACCAACTGAAGAAGAAACTAAAAAAGGAAATAAGAAGCAGGATGCAGTGGTGCATGCCTGTAATCCCAATAAATCAGGAGGCTGAGGCAGGAAGATCATAAGGTCAGCCCCAACATTCAGTAAGTTCCTGTTTCAAAATAGTAAATAAAAGGGCTGGGATTTAACTCAGTGGTAAAATGCCCCTTAAAAATCCCCAGTACTGCAAAAATTTAAAAAAAAAAAATCAAAAGCTAAACTAAATAGTTTTAAACTGTAAAGAAGCTGGAATGTGAAGTGTTAATAGGACTAGGATCATTACCTTTTTCTGCTTCCCTTTTCATAAGATCATAGAGTGTTAGAGATGAAAAGCATGTTAGAAATAAATCTACAGTAAAGCCTCAACTCATCCTGGTCTCTGCAAGTTTCCTTTACAGAGAAATGCCTCAACAAATACTGAATAGATAAGAAGGTGGAGGATGACCCTGCCTAGTAATTCAAAAGAAAGAGACCTCATCTATTAAGTGAAGATACAACCTGACCAGTGGTGTACATCTGAAATCCTAGGAATTTGGAAACTGAGGCAGGAGGATTTCAAGTTTGAGGACAGCCTCAACAACTTACTGAGAACTGAGACTCTGTCTGAAAAATAAAATAAGGGCAGGGAATGTAGTTCACTGATAAAACTCATGGGTTCAATCCCCAGTATAAGAAGGAAGGAAGGAGAGACAGACTACTTGTCATCATAGTAACCTATCACTTAGATTACTATCACCATTAGATATTCCCCAGATCTATGAAGTTTCTATGGGTTTTTTTGGTTTGGTTTTTTTGGTGCTGGGGACTGAACCCAGGGTTGCTTTACCACTGAACTACACCCCCAGCCCTTTTTTTTCTGAGACAGAGTCTTACTAAGGTACTTAGGGCCTCCCTAAATTGCTAAGGCTGGCCTCAAACTTGTGATCCTCCTGCCTCAGCCTCCGAGGCGGGATTACAAGTATGTGTCACTGTACCTGGCATATTTATGGTTTTTAAAATGCTTTCCAAATAGCGTATTTCTTTAAAGGTATTTTATGCTCATCTATCCTTCCTTTATACATCCCTTTATCACCATTCCCTTTGTTCCTCCTATCACTTCCAATTTTGTGCCTCTGCAACAAATCTATTAGGCTTATTCCATGAAGGGCTATTCTGTCACTTTTTAATGTTTACCCTTTGGAGTAAAAATGTATTAAATCTAGAGTCATTTTACTTGAATACAATTACTCCTAATGTCTTCAGTAATTCCAGTTTATAGATAATCCAGTCATGTGTACTATGAAAAATGACCTTACATCATTGCAAGGATGTAAGGTTCTGCCCAAAGCTATTTTCCCAGAGCAGGATATGTAAAACTCCATCTCCCTTCTTGGAGTCTGGTGTAAAAAAGTGTAAGAGAGTGAGAATATTGCCCCTTCTTTCCAGAAGGTTCTGAGTGAGCCCAGTTACAAGACAAAAGAACCACCTAATAAAGGGCAAGAACAAACTTTAGCCCTTTCTCCAACATAATAGCATACATCATTAAACTGAATTGAGACTCGCAATAGTAATTGCAGTCAAATGCACTTTCCATAAAATCAATCTCTTTCTGTACTGTGTGGTTTATCTAGCTCACAGAATTTAGGACCCTATTTGCCACAGAGCTGGACAAACAGGAGACTCAAGAACTGGACTGTTGCTGAGCTCATTCTTGTTGGCCTAAACCCGCCTGTGCTCTCCTTTGACAAATGGGACAAGTACCACTAGCCTATGTGGCCCCTGACCACTGAAGCAGGCTTAAGTCAAAACTACACACTGGATTTCAAATACTAACTACAATTTTTTTTTAAGAGTTAAAGCAGCTCTTTGTTTTTTGCAGTACTGGGGATTGAATCTAGGGGCACTCTACTACTGAGCTACAGCCCCAACCCTTATTAATCTTTAAGACAGGGTCTCAATAAATTACAGAGGCTGACCTCTAATTTGGGATCCTCCTGTTTTAGCCTTTGGTGTCGCTGGGATTATGGGTTTGCACCACTGCACCCTGCTTCACTGGTTTTTCATTGACTGCACGTTGAAATCTTACTTTAGATATACTGGGTTAAATAAACATAGAATTTTTTTTTTTTTTTTTTTTTTAATGAACCCATGAGAAATGTTTAATTTCTATGTGAACCGCATATTTCTCTAGGAAAGCACTGGTCTATAGGATGCCAAAAAGAATCATACATTTGAATCATGCCATGTCTTCAGAGAGTTCTTTTGTATCTATTAAGGGTTCCTCACTAAAACCATCCAACATATTAAAAACTATACTCTGCTCTAGCAGTTCCTAATCCTGATCATTTCGCTTAAATTTTTTAATTTATAGAAACGGGCAAACCCGTTGTAACGCATTTTAAGGGAAAAGGACCCTGAAAACAGGGTTAGACTGAGAAGTCCCTTGGAGGTAAGGAGCGGCAGGAAGGAGAAGGCTCAGCCCGGGTGGCCCTAGGAGTCCAGCCGAACGCCTCGGTCCCCCGCGGCTGCGGCACCTCGAACCCCTTCAAGTTTCTCCAGCCAGGCCCGCGAGCGACCTCCCCAAGATGGCCGCCACCAGAGGCGGGCAGTGCGCCTCGTGCACGCCCCGCGCTGCCGCGTGTCGATTGGGTAGGCTATTCGGTGGAGAGCGCTGATTGGGTCTCAGGGAGGGAGCGGGCGGGACCGGAAGGTGGTCTCAGCCGCTGGGTTCCGAGGGTCTGGGATTCGGCGTAGGTCCCCGGGGAATGTTGAGAGCTGGCAGCATGTCCGCAGAGCTGGGAGTTGGGTTCGCACTGCGGGCAGTGAACGAGCGCGTGCAGCAGGCTGTGGCGAGGCGGCCAAGGGTGAGGAAAGGGAATGCGAGGGGTGGGAGGACAATGGGCGGCCTTTTGAGGAGGGGGACACCTGCGTGGGACTAGGTCGTCACAGTGACGCAGAAGGGTCCCCCGAGGGGCGGGACCCGCTGGCTAGGTGTCGGCGGGGACTGCGGAGTCCCCGAAAGGCTAGCGAAGGATTTCCTCAGTGACCTCGCGGAGTGTCTGTTAGGTTCCCTAGAGGTTGACTTTGTCCGTGCAAAAATTACCCGCCACATCGAAAAAATGACTAGTCTCCATGTGTCGTGGCCATTTTCCATTGCTTCGTGTAAAGGTCTTGGAGGACGCGAGGAGGGGAATGCCCACACACAGGCTGCATGACAAGTGTATTATACCACACCTTGCAAAGGAGCTACATCGCCCGAGATCACGTGTGTGGCAGCGTCTGACAGCTAGTAGGTGCTCGGTAAATGTTTTCTCCCCTAACTAAGGTGGAGGTGAATTGGCCCGACTTTGCAGGCACCAGAGCTGCATTTGGGTCTGGAGCAGGAAGAATCTGTCCCAAACAGTTTAAAAGGAGTTGTTGTGGGCTGGGGATATAGCTCAGTTGGTAGAGTGCTTGCCTTGCATGCATAAGGCCCTGGGTTCAATCCCCAGCACCGCAAAACAAAAAAAAAAGGAGTTGTTGCGTTGTTGGGTTTTTCTGTTTGTTTGTTTTTGGTTTTGTTTTTTTTCTACTGTATATATATATTGTTGCCTCTTGGACTTTCAGGAATCAATGTCTGTTATCTCTGCAAGGTAAGCTGAATAGTGTAAATGAGACAGACCTGAACATAAAGGATAAAGTCCTCTCTGATGAAGTATTTATGGTTTCAAAACTCCAGAATGCTGGCAAGAAGACAGAAGACCTGTGTTCCAGTCTTTCCTTAACTACCGAATAGGTGCTACCTCAAACAGATCAGACAAGAATTATTCTGGTCTTCTGATTCCTTTTCTGTGCAAGCAATAGGATGAACTCTGAAAGCCTTAAACTTCCTCCTGGCATTATTATTTTATGATTCTCAAAGAAAAAAATCTTAGGCTTTCCCCTAGTAAACATCACTCTGAAAGACTATCCCAGGACCTCTGTCAGATAGATGGGCTGCCTGTTCCACTTTTCTCTCTGAAAACCATTCATTCATTAGCATAATCCTCAGAATTTTGACATGGCTTCCTACAAAGCTGGTGGTCTTCCTAAGAAGGAAGAAAAATGAGATGTTATACAGTAAACCAGACTCCTACATGTCTTTGAGAATACTGTGATTCTGTGAAAATCCCAGGGTGAGTGAGGGACATGAAAACTGACCTGTAAGGATTAATCAGCCTCTTCTCTGATTGTTCTGTGTGGATTTGTTGTAGCAGAATACAGGAAAACAATGATCTTTATGTAATTAGTGTAGAAAGAGTTCAGATAGGTCTACTCCCAAGTCCAGAATTGTTTTGTGTTCCAGACTCAGTTCTGCCACTGGTTGACAGAGTCTTAGATTGAACAATAAATTATATATCATCATCTATTCAGGCTACTTTTAGTGGAGATAAGCATGTTCAGGGTGATATGGACATAGACCTAATCAGACCACTTTCAGAGTGAATGGGGCAATATTAATAATTAGACCAGGTAGAGGATGTGGGGGGAAAAGGTATACTCCTACATTGTTGGTGAAACTGCATATTAATACAACCATTTTGGAAAGCAGTATAGAGAGTCCTCAAAAAACTAGGAATAGAACCACCATATGACCCAACTATCCCACTCTTTGTTATTTTTCCCAAAGAACTAAAATCAATATACTATAGTGATATGGGCACACAAATGTTTATAGCAGTTCACAATAGTCAAGTTATAAAACCAGCTCAGGCATCCATCAGCAGATGAGATGAATGGATAAAGAAAATTTAGGGCTGGGGTGGCTCAGTGCTAAAGCACTTGCCTGGCATGTGTGAGTCCCTGGGTTCGATCCTCAGCACCACATTAAGAAGAGTAATTAAAAAGATTCATTGACAACTAAAAAATTTTAAAAGAAAAATCATGTATACACAATAGAGTTTTACCCAGCTATAAAGAAGAATGAAATTATGGCATTTGCTGGTAAATGAATGAAACTGGAGAACAGCTTGCTAAGTGAAATAAGCCAGACTCAGAAAATCAAGGATCAAATGTTTTCTCATATGCAGAAGCTAGAGCAAATAAGGGCAAGGGAGGTAGCAGGTCCCACAAAAACAGTGAACAGTGGAGTAGAGGAAGAGTATTGAAGGAGAAGAAGGAGGGGACAGGAAAAGGGAAGAACTGAAGAATACAATTGACAAAATTATGCTATGTACATATCTAGATACTAACAGTGAATTCTACCTCTGTGTATGTCTATAAAGCACTAATTAACAAATAGCATTCCAATAAGCATCAGGGAGGCTGGTCCAGGTATGTTGGAACTAGTTTCCTCTCCCCAGCACCCCAGTTTGCAGCCAATAAATCATCCTTTTTTTAAAAAAAATAAATAATTAGTCCGGACACAGTGGCATATACCTATAAGCCCAACAATTCGGGAGGTTGGAGACAGGAGGATACAAATTCAAGACCAACCTCAGCAACTAAGTGAGACCCTAAGTAGCTCAGTAAGACCCTATCTTCAAATAAAAAAAAATTTTTTAAAAAGGCCAGGGATGGTGGCTCACTGGTAAACACCTGGGACTCTATCCCCAGTACCTAAGTAAATGAATACGAAGGAAGAAGAAAGACCAGTAGAAGAAAAGAAGGGGAAGAGAAGGGAAGGGAGAAGATGAGAAAAAGAGACCTCAGGGTCTGAAATAGAGCAAATTATATTTCATGTATGTATGAAATATACATACATGAATATAATCAGTCCCACTAGTATGTATAACTAAAATGCACTAGAGGCTGGGGTTGTAGCTCAGCGATAGAGCATTTGGCCTAGCATGTACAAGGCACTGGGTTCCATCCTCAGTACCAACTAAGAATAAATAAAGGTATTATGTCTAACTACAAACTAAAATATGCACCAATACAGACATTTTTTAAAAAACACCAAAAACCTAGAAGTTAATCTGGAACCCTAGAAGGGTTCTTAGCATACTCATCTGATTTCAACTACCATAAAAGACTGTCAGAACCACAAGCTTACAAAGGCTACCATAACTGTATACAAAAATTACTTCTAGTCAGGTACAGTGGTGCATGCCTGTCATCCCCAGCGACTCAGGAGGCTGAGGCAAAAGGATCACAAGTTGAAGGCCAACCCCAGCAACTTAGTGAGACTCTGTCTCAAAATATAAAAGGACTGGGGATGTAGCTCAGTGGTAGGACACCTTTGGGTTCAATCCCCGTACTGGGGGAAAAAAAAAGGTACTTCTGCCCCAAAACATCTATTCAACCTCAAAATGACACCATTCTTGGTATTAATCATTGTAACCAGAGATTATTGTTTGAAAATGTCTGATGTAATCTCCATTTTTGTCTTTTAAAAACTTTCCCTTTAGCCAGACACAGTGATGCATGCAGGGAACACAGGAGGCCAAGACAGGAGGATCATAAGTTCAAGACGAGCCTCAACAACTTAGTAAGGCCCTGTCTCAAAATAAAAATAAAAATGAGCTGGGATGTAGCTCAGTGGTAAATACCCCTGAATTAATCTCCAGTACCCCACCACCCAAAAAAAAAACTTTCCTTTGCCTCAGCTTCCTTTAATACACCCATAGTTTACTAGGCACACCATATTCCCCCTTGCAGTAGTCTGCTGCTCCCCAATAATATTATTGTTCTTTGAAGGAAAAAAATGATAATTATTCCAGGGCTAGAGTGAGTTTGCAAAACTGTATCCCCTCCCTAACTGAAACAAGACTTAATATTTTTCCTCTCTCGGGTGGTAAGCTATTATGTCCTCTTCTGTCACCAGAATGAAGAAATCCAGACCTGGAAACCCAAGCAATGGCTCTCTCAAGGACACAAGTTAGACATTAATTATATTTACTGATGATAATACTTGCAGCCCAGTCCTGTATTCCCCTTTTAAAAGCCCTCTGTTCCCCTGGCAGTTAGAAATACATACAGCCTTTATGACCTTAATCTGTTGCTTTTCACATTTGCTAGCAAATCAGGAAACTTCATCCTTTTTCTCAAAGCCTTATCCCCGTTATTGGAATGTCACCAAGGACAAGGACCAAGCCTCCCTTCAGTGAAGTGATTTTTTTGTTGTTGTTGGTGGTGGTGGTTCTTTCCTTTTTGCAGTTCTGAAAAACTCATGCCAGGCAAGTGCTCTACCACTGACTACACTCCCCAACCCAGTGAAGTGATTCTTGGTGTACATGAGGATTCATTGGAGAGCTTGTTGAAAAGGAGATTCTTGCCAGGCAAGGTGGTACACACCTGTAATCCCAGTGGCTCAGGAGGCTGAGGCAAGAGGATCACAGGTTCAAAATCAGCCTCAGCAATTTGGCAAGTCCCTAAGCAACTTAGCAAAATAAAAAAGGCTGTCCCTAAGCAACTTAGCAAAATAAAAAAGGCTGTCTCAAAATAAAAAAGGCTGGGAATGTGACTGAGTGATTAAGGGCTCTTGAGTTCAATTCCTGATAACTACCCACCCCCTAAAAAAAGGAGACTATGAGGGCAGGAGTGTAGCTCAGTGGCAGAGTGCTTATCTGACAGGGAGAAGGCCCTGGGTTAATACCTGATACCATAAAACAAAATGAAAGGGAGCTTTTCAGAACCCAGCCCCCAAGATTCAAGATTCAGTAGGTCATGAACCCTGATGATGCTAAAGCAGTTGATCAAAGACCACACTTTAAGGAAACACTGTTTTAACTTGCACAATTCCTCTGAGAGAGAATGTCTTTTGCTAAATATTAAGGTAGTTAATACTAGGTTGAGAAACCAGGCATCTCATAGACATTCATGACCAGGTACTATGATGCCTACCTGTAATCCCAGCTACTTGGAAGGCTGAGCAGGAGGATTGCAAATTCAAGATCAGCCTGGGCAATTTAATGAGACCCTGTTTCAAAAGACATTTATTCACCATTCTTTGATATTGATCTCCTTGAAATATCAGAAAAATGTATCTTTCCAAATGCCAAGTTGATATCTATGCTGATTGTTCTACAGAATTTATCCTACCCAAGACTTACTAGGATTATTTTCCCCAAAATGTTCATGTGACTCATGTGACACTCATATAACCCTTTGTCTCTTGGCAGGATCTCCCAGCCATCCAACCCCGGCTAGTAGCAGTCAGCAAAACCAAACCAGCAGATATGGTGATTGAGGCCTATGGTCATGGCCAGCGCACTTTTGGAGAGAACTATGTAAGAACCCTTTCCCAAAGAGCCTTTAGAAGAGTCACGATTGCCAGCTTCTGACATTCTGTTTTTACCCTTTAGGTTCAGGAACTGCTAGAAAAAGCATCAAATCCTAAAGTAAGTGGATATCAGAAGTCTCTAGTTGTATCTGAATCTTGACTGTGTAGTTGAAAATTAGACTCCATATTGGTGGTTGAGTTTTAGAGCAAGAAATTGGACTGGGATAAAAAAATTCTAGTTCATTTTTACCTTCTGTCCCAAATACTCAGATTTTCTGTCTTTATTCACACTGTCGCTTTATCTTTTGTGGCTGTTTAGAAATGGTTGTTTCTTGTTGTTTTGTTTTTGTTTTGAGTACTAGGGATTGAAAGCAGGGGCACTTTATTGCATTTAATTCTAAACTACATCCCTAACCCACTTTGTTTTTTATTTTGAGACAGAGTCTCATGATATTGCAGAGGCTGGCCTCAAACTTGCAATCTTCTTCCCTCAGCCTCCTGATTTTCTGGGATGGCAGGTGTGTACCACCTGGCAAGAAATGATGACTTTTAAGAGTTTGCTGTAATTTTCTATCCTTTTGAGACTTGAAAGCTTAAATCAGTTCATCCTTAAAGGATAATATCTGAAAGATGAAAGGAGTAGATGGGAACAAGGAAGGGAAACAGTAGAAGCCTTGTATTTTTTCTTTAAGTTTCATTTTGCCTCATTAAGAGATGGCAGTAGCAGTTTATTACATTCAAGGGACAGAGCAGATTGAAAGGTCACTAGGAGTGTGCAGATTAACTGGCAAGGCCTCCATAGTCAAACATGAGTCAAACATGGTTACCTTTCTTCCGCTTCAGATTCTGTCTTCATGTCCTGAGATCAAATGGCACTTCATTGGCCACCTACAGAAACAAATGTCAACAAATTGATGGGTAAGATGAAACTCTAATATGAAATTAAAACTACTGCAACATTATATGACTTATGCTACCTTCTGTGTAAGAGAGCAACTTTTAGATCATACCCAATTCACCATATGTATTGTAGAATTTCTTTTAAGAATATTCAGAAAAATAAAATTAAGAATTAACTATAGGGGCCAGATGTGGTGCACACCTATAATCCTACCAGCTTGGGAAGCTAAGGCAAGAGAATCCCAAGTTCAAAGCCAGCCTCAGCAACTTAGGCCCTAAAGCAACTTAACAAGACCTTGTCCCTAAATTATTAAAAGAAAAAATAGGGCTGGGGATGAGGCTCAGTGCTTAGCGCCCCTGGGTTCAGTCCCCATACAAAAAAAAAAAAAGATTAACTACAGGACTGAGGTTAAAGCTTCAGTGGTAGAGTGTTTGCCTAGCATGTACAAAGCCCTGGGTTTGATCCCCAGCACCAAAAAAAAGATTAACTACAGAAAGGTTTAACCATATGACAGTGACAGATGGAGATCTTGAGGAACTGAATTTCTCTCAAGATATCAAAATTAACCTATTTTTTCAAATAACTTTTTAAAATATAATCAAAAAATATATAATTGACTTACAATAAATTGCACAAATTTAAAGTGTACAATTTGATAAATTTTGGCATAAGTTTATACCTATGAAACCATCACAATTAAAATAGTCAACATATTCATCATTCCCAGAGGTTTCCTCCTGTCTCTGTGATCCTTCCCTTTCTCTTGCCCCTCCCCACTTCTTTTGCTGAAGTGCCTCTTACCTTTATCACTGTAGACTAATTTACATTTTTATAGTTTTACGTAAACAGAATCATGAAGTATATACTCTTGATTTCCACTCAGCATAATGAATTTGAGATTCATCATGCATGTATTCAGCAGTTTGTTCCTCTTTATTTTATTCCATTGTATAAATATATCACAATTTCTTTATCCATTGACCTATCAAAATTTGAGTTGCTTCTAATTTTTGTCTGTTATGAGAGAGTTGCTGTGAACATTTGTGTACTAGTCTTTGTATGGACATATAATTCCTTCTCCATTGGAGTAAATACAAGTAGAATAACTGATTCACATAAGCATATGTCTAACTTTTTTTTTGAAACTGAGGATTGAACCCAGAGGAGTTTTACCACTGAACTACATCCCCATTCCTTCTATTTTTTATTTATTTTCACACGGTTTCAGACAGGGTCTCCTGAAGATGCCAAGGATCTTGCTAAGTTGCTGAGCCTGGCCTCAAATTTGTGATCCTCCTGCCTCAGCCTCCCAAGTGCTAAGATTACGGACACATGCCACTGCACCTAGCAGTCTTTAAATTTAAGAAACTGCCAAGCTCTTTTCCAAAATGATTGTGCCACTTTAAATTTCCAGCAGCAATAAGGAAATTGTTGAAGTTCCTTGCTAACAGTATGTGATCAGTTCTTTTTTTGTAGTTATGGGAATCAAACCCAGGGCCTCAAACGTATTAGGCAAGCACTCTACCACTGAGCTACATCTCCAGCCCAAGTCTTTTATTTTTAGCCATTCTAATAGGTATATGGCCAGTTTTGATGGTACATACCTATAATCCCATCAGTGAAAGGCTGAGGTGGGAGGATCACAAGTTCAGGGCCAGCCTTAGCAACTTAGAGGCCCTAAGCAACATAGCACAACCCTGTTTCAAAATAAAGGGCTGGGGATGTAGCTCAGTGGTAAAGCACCCCTGAGTTCAATCCCCAGTACCAAAAAACAAAGGTATGTGGTCATGTCCTTGCATTTCCCTAATGGCTAGTGATGTTGAACATCTTCTCACCTGTTTTCAGTCTTTGCTGTCTATATATTTTCATGTTTCTTAAGTTTTTTTGTCCATTGTTTTTTCTTCTTTTTTTCCCGTGGTGTTGGGAATTGAACCCAGAACGTCACACATGCTTGGCATACACTCTACCACTGCACTATATCCCCAACCCTCTTTTGCCCATTTGCTAATTGGATTGTACTATTACTGTTGAAACTAGAGAGTTCTTTCTGTGTTCTGGATATGAGTACTTTATCAGATATGTGCTTTGTAAATATTTTCCTCCAGTCCATGGTTCAATGTCTTTTGAAAAGCAGTTTTTTTATTTGATGAAGTCCAATTTATCAGTTTATTCTTTTAAAGAATGTTCTTTTGGCTAGGCGCAGAGGTGTATACCTATAATCCCAGCATCTCAGGAGACTGAGGCAGAAGGATCACAAATTCCACACCAGCCTCGGCAACTTATCAAGACCTTGTCTCAAAATTTTAAATTACAAAAAGAAAGGGTCAGATGTGGTGGTACACAATTGGAATTCCAGCCACTCTGGAGGCTGAGGCAAGAGGATTGCAAGTTCAAGGCCAGCCTCATCAACTTAGTGAGGCCCTAAGCAACTTAGCAAGACCCTGTCTCTAAATAAAATATGAAAAGGGCTATGGATGTGGCTTAGTGGTTAAGTGCACCAGGGTTCAAATCCCTAGTACCAAAAAAAAGAGTGGGGAGAAGTGTTTGCTGGGAATACAACTCAGTGATAAATCACCCCTAGGTTCAAACCCCAGTACCAAGGGGGGCGGGGGGTTTTTGGTGTCACATTTAAGAAATTTTTCGCTACCTTAATGTGAAAATTTTTTCTCCTGGCAGGCACAGTGTCATGTGCCCACTACTCAGGAGGCTGAGGCAAGAGGATCATAAGCTTGAGTACCACAAGAAAATTTTTTTCTCCTTTTTTTTTTTTTTTTTTTTTTTTTTGGTGGTACTGGGGATTGAACTCAGGAGTGCTTTAGTACTAAGCTATATCCCCAGACCTTTTATTTTTTTTTAAGACAAGTTTCTTGTTAAATTGCCAAGCCTGGCCTGAAACTTTCTGTCCTCCTGCTTGAGCCTCCCGAATAGCTGGAATCAACACTGTGCCCAGGTGGCTCAGTATTTATTTGGATCTTTAATTTCTCTCAGTAATATTTTATAGTTTTCATTATCTGGGTTTTCACATCTTTTGTCAGATTTATCCTTAAGTCTTTTATATTTTTCATGCTATGGTAAGTGGTATTTTTCTACTTCAATTTCTGCTTGTTGCAAGTATATAGAAATATACTTGATTTGTGTATATTGATCTGCAACCCTGCTAAAATTACTTTAGTTCTAGTAGCTTTTCTTAGATTCCACTGAATTTTCTATATAAGTAATCACATCATCTATGAATAAAGGAAGATTACATTTTCCTTCCTAATCTGCATCTTATTTCTTTTTCTTTTATCATTTATTTATTTTCTTCAGTAGTAGGAATTGAACTCAAGGGCATTCTACTGCTGAACTACATTATTTTTTTACCCATTTTATTTTTAGCCTCCCTTGTTTCTGGGATTACAGGAATATGCCACCACATCCAGCTTACTTCTCTTTCTTATCTTCTAAGACAATATCTTAAAGAAGTGTTGAGCTTAGGCACATAGGTTTTTCATAGATGCCCTTAATCAATCAGAAAAAGAAATTTCCCTTGGAATTCTTGTTTGTTCAGAGATTTCTTTTTTTTCTTTTTTTTTTTTTTTTGTTACCAGGGATTGAACTTAACCACTGAGCCACATCCTCAGCCCTTTTTGTGTTTAGAGACAGGGTCTTACTAAATTGCTTAGGGCCTCACCAAGTTGCTAAGGTTGGCTTTGAACTAGGGATCCTCCTGCCTCAGCTTCCCAAACTGATGGGATTGTAGGCATGTGCCAATGCCGGCTATCCTTTTAATGTCATGTTTGATTTGTTAAATTTTGCTTAGAATTTTTTTATGTTCACACAGGACATTGATTAGTAGTTTTCCTGCCATATGTTTATCTGTGTTTGATATCAAGGTAATGCTAACCTCACGGACTCAGTTGGAAAGTATTCTATTACCTTCTATTTTCTGAAAGAGTTTGTATGGAATTTAATATTCTCTCTTTCTTAACTGATAAAATTCACCAATGAAGCAGATTTGTGGTAAAGTGTTTAACTATAGGTTAAAGTTTATGAAAAAGACATAGGGTTATTTACATAATCTGTTTTTTCTTGGGTAAGCTTTGGTACTTTTTGTCTTTTTTTTTATTGTAAACAAATGGGGTACATTTTGATTCTCTATACATGGAGTAAAGGCATACCATTCGTGTAATCATAAATTTACACAGGGCAATGTTGTTTGATTCATTCTACCATTTTTCCCCCTTCCCTCCCACCCCACGCACCCCTCTTTTCCCTCTATACAGTCCCCCCTTCCTCCATTCTTGCCCCCCTTCCCTAACCCTAACCCTAACCCTAAACCTAATCCTAACCCTAACGCTAACCCCTCCCACCCCCCATTATATGTCATCATCTGCTTATCAGTGAGATCATTCATCCTTTGGTTTTTTAAAATTGGCTTATCTCACTTAGCATGATATTCTCCAATTTCATCCATTTGCCTGCAAATGCCATAATTTTATTATTCTTTATAGCTGAGTAATATTCCATTGTATATATATACCACAGTTTCTTTATCCATTCATCAATTGAAGGGCATCTAGGTTGGTTCCATAGTCTGGCTATTGTGAATTCAGCCACTATGAACATTGATGTGGCTGTATCTCTGTAGTGTGCTGATCTTAAGTCCTTTGGGTATAGGCTGAGGAGTGGGATAACTGGGTCAAATGGTAGGTCCATTCCAAATTTTCTAAGGAATCTCCACACTGCTTTCCAGAGTGGCTGCACTAATTTGCAGTCCCACCAGCAATGTATGAGTGTACCTTTTTCCCCACATCCTCGCCAACACCTGTTGTTGCTTGTGTTCTTGATAATCGCCATTCTAATTGGGGTGAGATGGAATCTTAGTGTAGTTTTGACTTGCATTCCTCTTATTTATTTATTTATTTATTTTTCATATATCTGTTGATTGCTTGTACATCTTCTGTGAAGTGTCTGTTCATTTCCTTAGCCCATTTGTTGATTGGATTATTTGTATTCTTGGTGTAGAGTTTTTTGAGTTCTTTATATATTCTGGAAATTAGCGCTCTATCTGAAGTATGAGTGGCAAAGATATTCTCCCACTCTGTAGGCTCTTTCTTCACATTACTGATAGTTTCCTTTGCTGAGAGAAAGCTTTTTAGTTTGAATCTATCCCAGTTGTTGATTCTTGCTTTTCTTTCTTGTGCTATGGGAGTCCTGTTAAGGAAGTCTGATCTTAAGCCGACATGTTGAAGATTTAGACCTACTTTTTCTTCTATAAGATGCAGGGTCTCTGGTCTGATTCCAAGGTCCTTGATCCATTTTGAGTTGAGTTTTGTGCAGGGTGAGAGATAGGGGTTTAATTTCATTCTGTTGCATATGGTTTCCCAGTTTTCCCAGCACCATTTGTTGAAGAGGCTGTCTTTTCTCCATTACATATTTTTGGCACCTTTGTCTAGTATGAGAAAATTGTATTTATTTGGGTTTGTGTCCATGTCCTCTATTCTGTACCATTGATCTACCTGTCTATTTTGGTACCAGTATCATGCCATTTTTGTTAGTATTGCTTTGTAGTAGAGTTGAAGATCTGGTATTGTGATATCCCCTGCTTCGCTCTTTCTGCTGAGGATTGCTTTAGCTCTTCTGGGTTTCTCATTCTTCCAGATGAATTTCATAATTGCTTGCTCTATTTCTGTAAGGTACGTCATTGGGATTTTAATTGGAATTGCATTGAATCTGTATAGCACTTTTGGTAGTATGGCCATTTTGACAATATTAATTCTGCCTGTCCGAGAACATGGGAGATCTTTCCATCTTTTAAGGTTTTCTTTAATTTCTTTCTTTAGTGTTCTGAAGTTCTCATTGTAGAGGTCTTTCACCTCTTTTGTGAGATTGATTCCCAAGTATTTTATTTTTTTCGAGGCTATTGTGAATGGGGTAGTTTTCCTAATTTCTCTTTCTGAAGATTCATCACTTATGTATAAAAATGCATTGGATTTATGAGCATTGATCTTGTAACCTGCTACTTTACTGAATTCACTTATGAGTTCTAAAAGTTTCCTGGTGGAATATCCAGGTTCCTCTAAATATATAATCATGTCATCAGCGAACAGGGATAGTTTGAGTTCTTCTTTTCCAATTCGTATCCCTTTAATTTCTTTGGTTTGTCTAATTGCTCTGGCTAGAGTTTCAAGGACGATGTTGAAAAGTGGTGGTGAAAGAGGGCATCCCTGCCTTGTTCCAGTTCTTAGGGGAATGCTTTCAGTTTTTCACCATTTAGAATGATATTGGCCATGGGCTTAGTGTAGGTGGCCTTTACAATGTTAAGGAATGTTCCCACTATCCCTATTTTTTCTAGTGTTTTGAGCATGAAGGGATGATGTATTTTATCAAATGCTTTTTCTGCATCTATCGAAATAATCATGTGATTCTTAACTTTAAGTTTGTTGATATGGTGAATGACATTGATTTCCGGATGTTGAACCAACCTTGCATCCCTGGAATAAAACCCACTTGATCATGGTGCACTATCTTTTGAATATATTTTTGTATGCGATTTGCTAAAATTTTGTTGAGAATTTTTGCGTCGATGTTCATTAAGGATATTGGTCTGAAATTTTCTTTCCTCTATGTGTCTCTGTCTGGTTTAGGTATCAGGGTGATATTGGCTTCATAGAATGAGTTTGGGAGGGTTCCCTCCTCTTCTATTTCATGGAATACTTTGAGGAGTATTGGAATGAGCTCTTCTTTAAAGGTTTTGTAGAACTTGGCTGAGAACCCATCTGGTCCCAGACTTTTCTTTGTTGGTAGGCTTTTGATGACCTCTTCTATTTCATTGCTTGAAATTGATTTATTTAAGTTGTGTATATCCTCCCCGTTCAGTTTAGGTAATTCATATGTCTCTAGAAACTTGTTGATGTCTTCGAGGTTTTCTGTTTTGTTGGAGTATAGATTTTCAAAATAGCTTCTAATTATGTTTTGTATTTCACTCGTGTCTGTTGTGATATTTCCTTGTTCATTCCGAATTTTAGTAATTTGAGTTTTCTCCCTCTTTCTTCTCTTTGTTAATGTGGCTAAGGATTTATCAATTTTGTTTATTTTTTTCAAAGAACCAACTATTTATTTTGTTAATTTTTCCGATTGTTTCTTTTGTTTCAATTTCATTGATTTCGGCTCTGATTTTAACTATTTCCTGTCTTCTACTACTTTTGGTGTTGGTCTGCTCTTCTTTTTCTAGGGCTTTGAGCTGTAGTGTTGTTTATTTGTTGATTTCTACTTCCTTTGTTGAATGCACCCCATGAAATAAATCTTCCTCTAAGTACTGCTTTCATAGTGTCCCAGAGATTTCGATATGATGTGTCTTTGTTCTCCTTTATTTCTAAGAATTTTTTTATTTCCCTCCTGATGTCTTCTGTTATCCATTCATCATATAATAGCGTATTATTTAATCTCCAGGTATTGGAGAAGTTTCTGTTTTTTATTCTGTCATTTATTTCTAATTTCAATCCATTATGATCTGATAGAATACAAGGTAGTATATCTTCTTGTATTTGCTTTGTGGCATAAAATATGGTCTATTTTAGAGAAGGATCCATGTGCTGCTGAGAAGAAAGTGTATTCGTTCTTTGTTGGGTGGTATATTCTATATATGTCTGCTAAGTCCAAATTGTTGATTGTGTTATTGAGATCTATGGTTTCTTTATTCCAATTTTGTTTGGAAGATCTATCAAGTGGTGAGAGAGGTGTGTTAAAATCGCCTAGTATTATTGTGTTGTGGTCTATTTGATTTCTGGAATTGAGAAGGATTTGTTCAATGTGCATGGATGAGCCAATGTTCGGGGCATAGATTTATGATTGTTATGTCTTGCTGATTTATGCTTCCCTTAAGCAGTATGTAATGTCCTTCTTTATCCCTTCTGACTAGTTTTGGCTTGAAGTCCACATTATCTGATATGAGGATGGATACTCCAGCTTTTTTGCTGTGTCCATGTGCATGGTATGTTTTTTCCCATCCTTTCACCTTTAGTCTATGGGTATCTCTTTCTATGAGATGAGTCTCTTGCAGGCAGCATATTGTTAGATTTTTCTTTTTAATCCAATCTGCCAACTTATGTCTTTTGATTGATGAGTTCAGGCCATTAACATTCAGAGTTATTATTGTGATATGATTTGTATTCCCAGTCATTTGACTCATTTTTATTTTTTGACATGGTTTCTTCTTTATTTGGCTATTCCTTTAGGCTAGTTCCTCCCATTGCTGATTTGCATCATTGTTTTTCATCTCTTCCTCATGGAATATTTTGCTGAGAATGTTCTGTAATGCTGGCTTTCTTTTTGTAAATTCTTTTAGCTTTTGTTTATCATGGAAGGATTTTATTTCGTCGTCAAATCTGAAAGTAAGTTTTGCTGGGTATAAGATTCTTGGTTGGCATCTGTTTTCTTTCAGGGCTTGGTAGATGTTGTTCTAGGCCCTTCTAGCTTTTAGGATCTGGATTGAAAAATCTGCTGGTACTCTTATTGGTTTCCCCCTGAATGTAATTTGATTCTTTTCTCTCGCAGCCTTTAAAATTCTGTCTTTATTTTGTATGTTAGGTATTTTCATAATAATGTGCCTTGGTGTGGGTCTGTTGTAATTTTGTATATTTGGAGTCCTATAAGCCTCTTGTACTTGGTTTTCCATTTCATTCTTCAGATTTGGGAAATTTTCTGATATTATTTCATTGAATAGATTGTTCATTCCTTTGGTCTGTTTCTCTAAGCCTTCCTCAATCCCAATAATTCTTAAATTGGCCTTTTCATGATATCCCATAATTCTTGTAGATTCTGTTCATGATTTCTTACCATCTTCTCCTGTTTAATCTTGTTTTCAATCCTGTTTTTAATCCTGTTGAATCCAGGGTTTCAATAAGCCACGTCCCCCATTGTTTTTTTGTTTGTTTGTTTTGCTTTGGTTTGAGGGGGAAGTTGGGTTTTTTTCCTCCCCAGCCCTTTTCATTTCTTATTTTGAGACAGTCTTGCTAAGCTGGCCAGGCTGGCTTTGAACTTGTGATCCTCCTGCCTCAGCCACCTAAGTAGCTGGGATTAGAAGCATATGCCACCCATCATCAGACTCTTACATATGCTTCTACATTGTTTAATTTTTTTTTAACTCAAACAAATATACTTTGTCATTTCTTTAAATCTATGTTTTCTTAAGCAAAGTAGACTGAGCTCAAATTCAGTGTTAATATTATGGAGTTAGTCATATATATCTAAAAAGAACAGATTAAAAAGAAAAAAAAAAGACAGTATGGAGTTAAGGGATAGGGGTGTAGCTCAGTAGTAGAGCAGTCCCCAGGACCACAAAAAGAAAAGAAAATGGAGTCAATTTGCATTTGTTTAACTTGCAACTCTAATATTTGTTAATTTTGCAAACTTGAATAAAAAAAAAAGACTGCTCTTTACCTCAGTTTTCCCTTCTTATGTAGAGATAAAAGTATTTTGTGAACTGTTAAAAAGAAATGATTCAGCTGGGCACAGTGGCACACACCCGTAATCCCAGCAGTTTAGGAGTCTAAGGCAGGAGGATCATTAGTTCAAAGCCAGCCTCAGCAATTTATCAAGGCCCAAGGACTTAGTGAGGCCCTAGGTGACTTAGTGAAACCCTGTCCCCGCAAAACGCATAAGACATTTTTTAAAAAGGACTGAGGCTGTGGGTCAGTGGTTAAGCACTCCGGGGTTCAAACCCTGTTACAAAAAGAAAAAAGAATACAGGCCAGGCACCTGTAGTTCCAGCTATTTTGGGATACTGAAGCAGGAAACTGGGCAATATGGGCAACATAATGAGACCCTGTCTCATAAAAAAGAAAAGAAAAGAAAGATAATGTGGGCTGAGGGTACTTTCTAGTGGTAGACTGCCTACCTAGCATGCACACAGGCCCTGGGGGTCTATCCCCAGCATGGAGAGAAAAAAAATAGCTGGACCTGTAATCCCAGCAACTCAAGAAGCTGAGGCAGGAGGAGTTCAAGACCAGTTTGGGCAACTTAGTGAGACCCTGTCTCAAAATAAAAAATAAAAAAGTAGCTCAGCCGTCAAGCACCCCTAGGTACCACAAAAAAAAAAAAAAAAAAGTGAATAGTTGGTGTTGCCTGTCTCTGTTGATCGTTATCTGAGGCAAAGCTGATAACTTCATCTCACATACACTTTGAGAAAAAGGAGATGGCTTCAGTGACTACAGTGAACCGCTTAGCTTTCATTGTTTTGGTCATTTTGATATCCCTGTCACTCAAGAATACCTGCGTCCCAGAAAGTTTAAGAACACATTGATGTCATGCATTTTGGCTTCCACCAGTTAGTCTTTCTTGTCACCTACACCTTTTTCTCTGTTTGAACTGAGACTTAATCAGATGAAACCTGTTATTCAGAATCTCTCAAATTATCATCCTCTCATAAAGCCTGGGTACATATGCCTCCTAATTGTGGTATGTCTGTTTCCCTTTCCTTATTCATCTTTGTTGATAAGACAGGGATGGTCTAATGTCTGAACTTATATCTTGTAAATTCTCATGTTTGTCTCTTTAGTGGAACTGAGCTTTAAATGTCTTTTTCTTTTCCTGGGCTATTTTTCCATATAGCAAGTCAAAGACTTATTGAATGTTAGCTATCTTGTCTGTTTCTCATTTACAGCTGTCCCCAACCTCTTCATGCTGGAAACAGTGGATTCTATGAAGTTAGCAGACAAAGTGAACAGTTCCTGGCAGAAAAAAGGTTCTCCTGAAAGGTTGAAGGTTATGGTCCAGATTAACACCAGTGGAGAGGACAGTAAGTGACCAGACCTGAATTGTAGATTTTTTTCCTCCCTTAGGATGACTAAAGCTCAAGGAGAATGATGAGCATAAGTATCTGACCCATGAAGTTGTAGAAAGAAGTCACAGGCCTCCAAGCTACTATATGTAGAAGTGTAATGTTATGCAAGCCAGTCCATATACAATTCTTTAATACGTTCTGGTTTGTTATATCTTAATTTGGGGGAGGAGAGGGAATCAAGAAGGGATTGTGCATAGCCAGGTGGGGTAGCAAACACTTGTAATCCCAGCAGTTTGTAGGCTGAGGCAGGAGGGTCATAAGTTAGAGATCAACCTCAGCAATTTAGCCAGGCCCTGTCTCAAAATAAAAAGGGCTGGGGATGTGGTTTAGTGGTTAAGCACTGCTAGATTCAATCCCTGGTATCAAAAAAACTAAAAGAGGAATTGTGGCTGGGTACAGTGGCAGGTATATATGTAATCCCAGCAACTTGGAAGGCTGAGGCAGGAGGATCACAAGTTCAAGGCCAGCATGGGCAACTTAGTGAGACCCCGTCTCAAAAAATAAGGACTGGGGATTGTTAGCTCACTGGTAGAGCACCAATGAGTTCAATCCCCAGTACCAAAGAAAAGAAGAAGAATTTTTGACTCTGATCTCCTGAAAATTCCCAAAGGTCATCATCACTCTTGAAAGGGATTGTAGAGCTACATGTGTAATACTTCTTAGGATTTAACAAAATTACCTAGTGTTGTATTGGAAGAGAATAAAAGAAAAACCCCTGTGAGCACCAGCTGATGACTATCTTACAAGGCCTGGGCTAAGAGCTTAACATAGTGAAAAGGATTATGACCTTTAAAATCAGACAGACCCTGGGCTTGAGCTTCACCACTTTCCAGCTTTGTAGTTTTGGGTCAGTTACTTAACCTTTCTGTACCTCATTTTCCTTGTCTGGCAATGGTATCATAATAGTACCCACTCCAGAGAATATGGCAGAGATTGAATATGGTGATGCAGGCAAAGCTGTAAGCACAGAGCCCCACATATCTTCCTCCTTAGCTTTTTGTTAAAAATAAGTGTTTGAATCCAGGCATTGTGGCACATGTCCATAAATCTAGCTAGTCACCAGGCTTAGAGAAGGACCAGAGTGTCTGACTCCAGCCTCTACAATTCAGCAAGACTGTCTCAAAATTTTAAAATGTGGACTGGTGGGCGGGCCCTGGTGGTGGTGTTCAGTGGTAGAGTGCCCCCAGTTTAATCCCTGGGCCCATGAAAAACAAGGCTGGGGATGCAGCTCAGTGGTAGAGTGCTTCTAGGATAAAGTCCTCAGTGTCACAAGTAAGTAAGTAAATAAATAAATAAATGAAGTAATGTTTTGGTGGGTAAGTAAGTAAACACATACATATATACATAAAATGTTGGAAGCATCTTTTTGTTAAGAATAAATGTTTGGGGGCAGAGCGCTTGCCTAGCTTGTGTGAGGCACTGGGTTCAATTCTTAGCACCATGTATAAACAAAATGAAGGTCCCTCAACAATTGAAAAAAAAAAAAAAAAAAAAAGAAAAGAAAACACAACACAAAAACCAAAGTAGAGCTTTAAAAATAAGTTTAAAAAGAATAAATGTTTGAAGCCAGGCATGGTGGCACATGCCTATAATACCAGCTACTCAGAAAGCTAAGGCAGGATTACCCACTAGTTTGAGTTTAGCCTCTGCAATTTACTGAGACCTTGTCTCAAAATAAAAAGTAAAAGGGATTAGGGATGTATCTCAGTGGTAGATCACCCTTAGGTTCAATCCCTAGTACCACAGGGTGGGGGAAAAAGGCAGGGGATATAGCTCAGAGATAGAGCATTTGCCTAACATGAACAAAGGCCTGGGTTCCCCCAGCACCACACAAAAAAATCCATAACTTAAAATTCTGAGATGGAATAAAGAGACTCCAATTTATAGCTCTTTCCTTGAGAAATTCAGAACCTGGCCAGGGGTAGCAACAGAACACCAAACCTAAAGTTGCTCCTTAGGACTCAATAACATATTCCATGAGGTCCTCATCTGAGAGTTACCTCCTCTGGTAGAAGGAAGGAAAGAAAATGGAGCCTTCCTCTTCTGGCTGTTTAAGGCATTTCAGTTTATTTGTCTTCTGCTTCTTTTTGTGAAGGTAAACATGGCCTTCCACCTTCAGAGACAATAGCCATGGTGGAACACATAAATGCCAAGTGTCCCAGCCTGGAATTCGTGGGACTGATGACCATAGGAAGCTTTGGGCATGATCTTAATCAAGGACCAAATCCCGACTTCCAGGTACTGGGGGCCAGGGGAGGGGTGGGGTGAGGGATTACTCATGTGCAGAAGGAGGATCTGGGGACTGGGGGTATAGCTCCATGTTAAAGCACAGGTAGCATGAATGAGGCCCTGGGCTGGCTGTTGTGGTAACTTCAAAGACATTCCATATATATAAAAAGTACCCATCAAAAATAAATAAATAAATAAATGAGCAAAAGGAAAATCAGAGTAGAAGGAGAACAGGGGGAGGGAGGAGGGATGGAAATGTGGGAGAGTGGGGAGTGAATGGTGACAGAAATGGAGTAAATCAAATTCCATACATATATGAATTTTGTCAAATGAACCCAACTGCTATGTATAACTATAATGCTTTAATTTTTTAAAAAATTTTAAGAGCTGTGTGAGAAAAAAGACATCCCACATATTGCCTGTTAGATATTATAACCCTCTTCTGAACTCTTCTCATAAGGGAAAGGAAACAATAGGTTCCCAAACACCCACAGACAGACATTTCTAGCTAATTTGAAATTGGCTCACATAGTTTTTAAAGGTACTAGCTTTTTCTTCCTAATGACTAATAGTTTTCTTTTTCCATTGCTGATTTTTTCTATTTTGTTTTGTTTTCAGTGCTAGGGATTGAACCCAGGGCCTCCTGCAAGTACTATACCACTGAGCTACATGCATAGCCCCAATAGTTTTCTTGAAAGTGGGGGATTTTGCTAAAGCATTTGTAAGAACTTCTGACAATTTTGACAGGCCTCATAGTCATGAGGAATAAATAATCTTCTTCGGAGATTTTGAGATTTGGCCATTTTCAGACATCATTAGACACAGCAGGAATAAAGTGGGTGTCACACTTGTGTTTCTGTCAGGTGTTACTGTCCCTGCGAGAGGAGCTGTGTAGAAAGCTGAGCATCCCCACCGACCAAGTTGAGCTGAGCATGGGCATGTCCATGGACTTCCAGCATGCAGTAAGTATCCTTCTGGGTGCCCTTTTCTGCTTCAGAGTAGGACCCAAAAGGATGAAGCAGGAGTAGGTTTTTGATGGGTAAACTTTTGAAATGCCTCATTGCAGTAACAGGGTACTCAGTCCCAACTATTCTAACATTCTCAACTATTCTAACATTCCCCCTTTCCCCCTTTGTTCTTTTTGAAGAAAATTTACAGAAAATATAGCATGACATCTAATTTTTAAAAATTGAGTGTAACTCCCTGAGTGTAATCTAAAAGAAAGTAACAAATTAAACTACAGGCTCAGTAGTAGAGCACATGCTTAGCCTACACTAAGCCCTGGGTTCTATCCAGGGCACCAAAAAAAGAAAGAAATTAAACTGATATTTTTTCAAAAATTCTTTTTGCAGTTGTATATAGACAGCATGCCTTTCTTTTATTTTGTTTTTATTTTTGCAGTGCTAAGGAGCGAACCCAGTGCCTCACACATGCTAGGCAAGCACTCTGCCACTGAACTACAGCCTCAGCCCCTAATTTTTTTTTTTTTTTTTTTTAGTTAAACAATGCTTTTATTGCTTGAATACATACACAAATTTATGCCACCAGGGCAGAGGCTGTGGATGACTCATATTTTCAATTTGGTGGGAGGACCCACTTGGTCTTATAGCATCGAGCCAATCAGTGAATTCGACTCTGTATCAGAATCAGGCAGAATTTAGCATCCTTATCCTTTCTATTCCTCTCAAGATGCTTTCAAACAGCAACTGCTTTCTTAATTAAATGATAGAGATCCTCAGGAAGATCAGGAGCAGGTCCTTTGGACTTAAGGATTCTCAAGATTTTATTGTCAGTCACAAAACGTACTTGTGCAACACCATGTGAATCCCTCAGTATCACACCAATTTGTGAGGGAGTCAGACCCTTCTTGGCCAGTTTGTAAATCTGCTCCTTCACGTCATCAGACTTCAACTTCAACCTGGTGGCGACGCTGTGGCAATAGGGCAGAGCCGACTGGGACAGGCCCTTCCCAGGAGCATGCATGCAACCCATGATGGCAGCAGTCAGGCAGTAAAAAGAACCCCTAAACTAATTTTTAAAGGCATTTCATCATGTAAACTTCAGGGCATGGATATATGACAATTTTTTGTGGGTTTTTTTTTTTTTTTTTTTTTTTTTTCTTTTTTTGTGTGTGTGTGTGTGCTAGGGATTGAAAAAAGGGGCACTTAATTACTGAGCCACATCCCCAGCCCTTTTTATATTTAATTAGAGACAGGGTCTCACTGAGTTGCTGAGGTAGCTTTAAACTCTTAATCCTCCTGCATCAGCCTTCCAAGCCACTGGGATTACAGGCCTGCATCACCATGCCCAGAATAACAGTAAATCTTAACAAAGTGGTCTGATACTTAATCATGTATAGATTCACATGATTCAGCAGCTGTAAACATGAACTGATAAGAGGATATTTATTGGCAACATATATATGGGTTTATTGAATAGTAAATAACTAGCCAGGCATGGTGGCACATGTCTGTAATCCCAGTGACTTGGAAGACAGACAGGAGAATCACCAGGCTGAAGTCAGCCTCAGCAACTTAGTGAGGCCCTAAGCCACTTATCAAGACATGTCTTAAAAAATAAAAAGTGCTATAGAGGGAAAAGAGGGGTGGGAGGGGTGGGGGGAAGGGAAAAAATAACAGAATGAATCAAACAACATTACCCTATGTAAATTTATGATCACACAAATGGTATGCCTTTACGCCATGTACAAACAGAGAAACAACATGTATCCCATTTGTTTACAATTAAAAAAAAGTAAAAAATAAATAAAAAGTGCTGGGGTTGTAGCTCAGTGGTAAAACATACCTGGGTTCAATTCCCAGTACCAAAATAATAATAATAATAATAAATAATAATAATAACAATGAAATAGTAAATAATTTTATAAAGTTCCAAAAAATTAAAGTATGAATTTGCATTCCTGGAAAATTATATATATTAAACTAATATAAAATTATTTCTGTTTATAAATGAAATGGACTTAGGTTCTGTGCTCAAATAATTATAATGAGGCTTTTTCATCTATCTGACCACAGCACATTGGAAAGGCACATAGACTGAGACAGCGAGCGCTTCACTGTGCAGTTAATATCCTACATACCTCCAATATCCAGCAGCCCTGGTATCCACTGAACTAAATGCCTTTGAACTCCCCAACCCCTGTGAAAACCAAAGAAATCATTACCTGCTTCCTAAATACCTCCTCATAGATGGTACTTCCCCAGAGAGAGCCACACCCCATAGATACCTATTCCTGCATTATGGTGTTCTTCATAGAAACCTCTGGAGAGCCAGAAGGAAAGGCAGTTTCAGATGAACTGTATTTCCCTCTTTAGAAATCAGTCCTCAATACTCTCTCTTCTTTCTCATAGATTGAAGTAGGATCTACAAATGTCCGGATAGGAAGCACCATTTTTGGAGCACGGGATTTCTCAAAGAAACCTGCCCTGGACAAGAGTACAGCAGACCTAAAGGCCCCAGTGGGGGTAGCACAGGAACACTGAGCCAAGGACAACCAAGAAGACTACCTATGCACTAACTGTGATTCTCATTTTGATATTTGCCATATTACAGCCCAGTCATGCTCTCTTGTGACCTTGATAGAGCGCTGATGATTACATGTGTTGATGGAAACCATCTGACATAGGAAAGCTTGCCTCAAGCAATGGTTTTGGATTAAATTTGAAAAATCCAGTCTCATCTACAGAGCAGATACCAAATCAGTAGCTGGAAAGTGAGTTTAATGTTGAATTCTATAGACAAGCACCAACCAATCTGTGAATCTCTTTTTCAAGTTAAAATTTGAGTCACTGAGCCAAAGGTTGTGGCATACACCTATAATCCCAGCTACTGGGGAGTCTGAGACAAGTATCACAAGTTGGAGGCCAGTCTATGTAACTTAGACCCTTAGCAAGTCTCAGAATAAAAGGGCTGGGTATTAGCTTAGTGGAAAAGCACTTGCCTAGCATGTGTGAGGACCTAGATTCAATCCCCAGTACTGGGGGTGTCATTGATGCCTATAATTATGGAAGTCAGAGGGATTCCCCCACCCTCCTCCCTTTTTTTTTTTTTTTTTTTTTTTTTTTTTTTTTTTTTTTTTTTTTTGCGGTGCTGGGAATCAAACCCAGGACCTTGCACTTGCAAGGCAAGCACTTTACCAACTGAGCTATCTCCCCAGCCCCTCCTCCCACTTTAATAGAAAATTCCTATGATTATAAACTTGCTACAAGTCCCTACTTAATGGTAACATTACTTTGCTGTTCAGTAGATAGGGAAGGTATTTGCTGTTCTGGAATGTCAATGTAGGTAACATAAAGAGTGGCTCAAATTAAGGCTCAAAACACAATTTTTGCTAGGGAGAGGTTGTGTCATTGACCACTGTGATAATGACCCTGAAATTATAAGGGTTAACTGTAAATAAGACTTTGGTCTTTCTGTCATCTTCCTGAACAGATAGGATTTTGAGCTTTTTCCTTTAGAACCTACAGCGATAGAATTTAATACAATTTCTCCTCCACCATAACCCTCTTTCTGGTGATTTTTTAGCAAAAAAAAAATAGTGAATTTCACCCCTCCTCTGAAATGAAAGTTCTAGCCAGGCATGGTGGTGCACACCTGTGATCCCAGCCACTGGGGAGCCTAAGGCAGGAGGATCCTAAGTACAAAGCCCACCTGGGTAATTTAGCAAGATCATGTCTCAAAATAAAAAAGGGCTGGGGGTATAGCTCAGTAGTAGAGCACTTCCCTGGCATGCACAAGTCCCTGGATTCTATTCCCAGTACTTGAGGTGGTGGGGATGGAGTCTTTAAAGCCAGTTCAGGCACATGGTTTCAACAGCACCTTCCTTTGACCTTCCCTTTCTAAGGGAGCATTTTCTAGGCATATTTACAGCTCCCCACTGAATTTATAAGGCAGAATTTTGCAGCTCTTCTTGATTGTTAATAAAGTATTGATGTCTTCAAAAACCAGAAAACACAATTCTCTAATAGTCATGACAGATGGCTTCAGTGTGGGTTGTTGTTTATTTTCTAGATAGCTTTTTCTCTTATTTATTCAAGTCCTAGTCTTTAATTTTATGAAATAACTTTGAGAACATGATGCTGCTGCTGAATGTAATTTTGTAACACACCATTATGAGTCCTGTACTGTTTCAATCAGAGCTATAGTGTGATATTTCAGAGTCTGTTAAATAAAAATGTGAGTTTGAATTATACCATCTGTGCCAATTACAAAGCAATTAAAAGATTTATTTTTTATGATCTGGTGTAATGAGTGATCTAACAGGAGGTGGGCATTGGAACCGACAGGGAGCAGCTGCGCCTGTTACTTGCCAGCCTGGGCTTTGAAGAAGGGCTTTTCTTGGATCACAGATGCAGCCAAAGCCAAGCCATGGATGAAAAAGAGATTCTGAACTTCTAGGGCAAGGAAATGAAAAAATGAAATGATGATTCGGGAATTACAAAGAAATAACTTTGGCTTCAAGAAACTCTTGAATTGCCTCTAGATGGCGACATTGGCTAACCTGGGGCAAGTACTGGGGCTCCACTGTCAGCAATTTACCCTGGTTATTTAGTCTCATTCCCTCTCCCTCCCTCCCTCTCTCTCTCTCTCTCTCTCTCTCTCTCTCTCTCTCTCTCTCTCTCTCTCGATTTTTTATTTATTTGGGTAGTGCTGGGTATCCAACCCAGGGCCTTTGCATGGTAGGCAATCACTATACCATTGATTTGCACCCCTAACCTTATTGTTTTTTAGTACTGGGGAATGAACCCAGGGCGTTTAACCACTGAAGGGTGTTTAACCAGCCCTTTTCATGTTTTACCTTGAGACAGGGCCTCACTAAGTTGCTGAGGCTGGCCTCAAACTTGCGATCCTCCTGAAGCAGTGGGATTATAGGCATGGGCCACCAAACCTGGCTGCCTTAATCACACTTCTTAAAGCAACCTCTTAAGTTGTATCCCCTCCCCTTTTTTCTCTCTCTTTTTTTTTAGCATTCATAGTCTATAAGCACTATCCCTCATATTCTCTCATTTTAATCTCATGACAGATTGTCGTGTATTTTAGGCTACTTGTCAGTATCCTTATGGACAGGCAATGAGACCCAGACAGGGACCCTCCTTTTCTGAGGTCAGAGCAAGTTGGTCGCAGGGTAAGAAATAAACTCCAGATTTCTGATTTCTCTGGTCCACTGCTTGGTCACTATACTACCATGGTATCTTCTATCCCTGGCTTTTTGCAGTACAGGGGTTGAACCCAGGACCTCTCATGTCCTAGTCAAGTGCTCTATCACAGCTACATCTCCAGCCTCTATCTCTGGCTTTAATCACTGAAAAGTAGCATTCTTAGATTTGCAGCTTTAACATTAGAGAGCTATATCACATAAAACAAATATGCATTTTTTTAGCCTGTTGTGTTAGTTGAGAATTGATACATCTTAATGCAGAACAAACTCAAACCACAAGCAGTGGTCGTGAGAAGGAAGGAGAGAATTAAACTCAACCATGAGTGGGATTAGCCTCCCTTCCATCATCCCACTTCCCTGGCATGCACATTCCTCCTCCAAATTCAAACTCTCCCACAGCCTGCGGGGTTCACAGTGTGCAAAACTGTGCCCTCCCTCCCACCCCCGCTCCCCAGGGCTGAACCAGCAGTCAATTTCTGTTACCCAAGACTAGACACAGAAGGAATGAGGTCAGAACGGGGCATTCTTAAAACCCAAGACATTTTTGTCCTTTGGAAAACAAGTAACCCTGTTCTTCCCACCAAATCTTTTAGAGGGGAAGGATAATTCCTGAAGGACTGCAGTATGGGTGGGACGTTGCCAGTATGCAATTGGAAATGGTTTGCTCTGAGAACGGTGACTGTCTTTACCATGAAATCAGTTGAATGCTATTACATCAGCCTCATGACTAAGGGTAAAAGAATCCAAACCACCATCCTCCAAAATGATTTACTAATCTGCCCTCCTTGAAGGAACACAAAGGTAAAGAAAAAAAGGATTTTTCTCAGTGCTGGGGTTCAAACCCAGGCTTTGTGCATTGTAGGCACATCCTAGGCAAGTGCTCCACCACTGAGCTACTGAGCTACACCCCCCAGTCCAAGAAACGGGTTTCCTTTCCTGTCCCATTTGTATCATCACATATATACTATAGCTGTATATGGTTGAGTAGCCATTTGCAAGGTTAAAGTCACTTTGAGGTCCCAAGGGACCTTAAGCTAACACCTTTTTTTCCCCTATAAAGTCCAGCAGAGATCAAGTGACATGTGTGGGAATGAAGGGAGGGAGTTTTTGACACCTTTCTTGTATTGGAAGCAGAGGGGAGAGAGAGTGCTAGAGATTGAACCCAGGGGCTATCTACCACTGAGCTACATTCTTAGCCTCCCCTCACCCACCACCGTGAGTGTGAGTGTGAGTGTGTGTGTGTTGAAACAGGCTCTTGCTAAATTGCTGAGACCAGCCTTGAACTTGCCCTCCTGCCTCAGCCTCCTGAGAAACTGGAGTTACAGGCATTGCCACCATACTCCTTTCTTGTATTTAAAATAAATTTACAAGCTCAAGCTCTTGAGCTTTGAGTTGCTAAGGAAGCAGACACCACATTTTGGGTGCCTGAATGCCTCTCAAATGGCTCAGGTCACACTAGCTAGCTGAAACACCCATGCCAGCTGCCTGCTAGCATCTGCCCCCAACCGCCCTCCAAGGAATGACGTGTTGCTCTCCAGCTTCAGAGCTGAGCTTGACCCAGCTGCCAATCTCCAAAATAAAATCAATGTGTGACCTTATTCAGCAGATGTACCGAAGAAAACATGCATAAACCAGGGCCAACTTTGAAGCCAAAAAGGGAAGATGAGAAGTGGGAGAGAGAGAAAGAGGTAGGGAAAAGAAACTTGGCTGGACATGAAAGGTGTCTTGTCCGTCTGTTCCCCATTAGGCACAATTCTCTTGCAATCTGCAGGCTCAACATAATTCTCTTGACCAGAAACTCTCCGGAGAGATAGTGTCAGAAGGAAAACAAACAGAATAGCATCTTCTGACAGCGAAGTCACTTAAAAACCTATTTGGGGGGAGAAGAGGAGAATGTCAGCACATCAGGGGCGGGCACTCCTTGACAGCAGGGCCACATTGTGGAGAGGACCACTTGCCCAGAGACTGGACAAGGACAAGAAAGGGCTGATGTGCAAGAGCAAAGTGTCCCAGAAAGCCAAACCCTGAATTTTTCTGCAAACCATCTGTTCAGATGCCTCAAGATCTGCTTAGTCAGGCTTTCCAACATTAAAACCCACAAGGATGGGGATATAGCCCGGGGGTTAGAGCACCTGCCTAGCATGCCCAAGGCCATGGTTTCATGCCCCAGTGATGCAAAAATAAATAAATCCACAAGGCTGAGAAAGTAGTTCCTGGTAGAGAGCTTGCCTAACATGTGCAAGGCCTTAGCTTTGATTCCCCAGCACCATAAAAATTTTTTTAAAAAAACCCACAGTGTCGAGCTTTTTATGACCCCATTGTATATGGAGAATTCAGAAACTGTTTCAGAAAGAAGGGTCTTCATGCTTGTCATAACTTTACTTTTCCACTTCTGATGACACCAGCAACCAAAGACCAGGAACTCAACTACCCCTGTAAGTGGGTACCATCTCCCCAGCCAGTGAGAC
The DNA here is from genome assembly GCF_902686455.1 of Sciurus vulgaris. Taxonomy (NCBI): domain Eukaryota; kingdom Metazoa; phylum Chordata; class Mammalia; order Rodentia; family Sciuridae; genus Sciurus; species Sciurus vulgaris. The sequence continues at coordinate 55,731,725 of NC_136465.1, read as the reverse complement.
CTCTTCTCCCCCAGCTGCTTTGACCTGCCCTTGAGCTAAGCATCTCTAGTATTCGAGAATCAGGGCCCCACCCCACCCGCGGGAGCCCAGGGGGAAGGTCTGGAGGGGTGGGTGTGCAGGGCAGGGCAGGCCAGGGCGGCAGTTCTTGTGCTCAAGTTTCTAGGGCAGGCATCCTGTTATAGGAAGACCTTTTTTCAAAGGAAGAAAAACTAATCAGCAGAAAGAAGCGAGAGCTTTCCCCTGCCTTTCGGACTTGTTTATTACTAGGATATCTGATTTCAGCAAAGGAAGCCGGCACCAAAGCAAGGTTTTTATTGGCCGTGAGGCAAGAGGAATTCAGGGCTTGCCTTTGATTTGGCTTCCCCAGAACATGAGGCACTGAAGGGTGCTTGCTGCTTTGATGGAGCAGCTCGGTATTTGGGGGCCCTGAATTTCCCTATTTCAGCCAACATGGACAAAAATTCCTTTGGGAAGATGAGGGTAGAGCCAGGGGCCCAGAGTGGAAGGTGGCCTCAAAACACCTTCAGAGGGGTATGGGAAATGGAGGACAAGAGTCAACAGTCAACAAGGTCTGCTACTGGAGCGTGAGTGGGGGCCTGCCCCCCTTTCCTGCAAGTGGGGAGTCTAAGGAGGGCAGGGTCTGGTTTGGATGAAAGCACACTGTTTCTGAGACATCTCTAACGGACAGAACCAGGCAGGCTGCAGTCAAGGGCTAGGGCCTGATGGTTTCAATGTGTTGGGAAGATAAAGCCAGAGATTGGAGAGGCAGCCTCTGCCAATAGCACTCCACAGCTGGATGGGCTGGGGGCTCAGGGAAGGGGGTTTCTCAGCTGGGCCACAGCCTCCCCCAGACTACAGAGAGCTGCCATTCCGGGTCTGCAACCCCAGCTAGCCCCATGGCCCCATTTCACCCTGGGCTGGTGTAGCTTTCCTGCCTCCTTCAGATCTCCATAAGCGAACCACTCTCACAGTGGAGAAAAAGGCAAAGTGTGTGCCAATTTGTGGGCCCTTGGATTAACCCCAATGATATCTCTGTCTTTCTCCCCTACTCCCGCTCTACTGGGATTAAATTCAGGGGCACTTTACCACTAAGCTACATCCCCAGCCCCTTTTATTTTTTATTTTGAGACAGGGTCTCACTGTCCTCGAACTTGTGATCCTTCTGCCTTGGACTCCTAAGTCACTGGAATACAGGCATGTGCCACCACACTCAGCTCCATATCCTATCTTGATCTGCCTTTCCCTTGGATCCCCCTTATCCTTCTCCACTGGAAACAGGAAGAATTCCAAAGCTGAGATCTCTGAGTGGCCATGCTTCTCATTACTACGTTGACCAGCCCTATGGGAGGAGGCGGGAAGAGGCCAGCACCCTGAAGCTGCTGCCAGGGTTTGGGATTTGGGGACTTCATGGGCATGGAGGGATTCCTTTGGTGGAGCTGCCTGGCAGGAAGATGGCTCAGCCTGCATCTGGCTCCCTTCCTGTTGCAGGTTTGTGAGTAGAAGGCAGTAGGGTCTACATGATAGCCACCTTTTTCCTCTCTGGGTATGGGGCCTTCATAGGTATGTCTGTGTGTGCCTCCTTGTGACCAGTCATGGACTTTTCTCCGAGAACTGAGTGTGTGCCCGGCAGCATGGCACTCTCACTTCTGAAGCCCAGACCCACTTTGGCAGCCAATGTGGCATTTGGCCCTCTGAGCTGAGGCCCAGAGCCTAGGGCAGGGAATGGGGAGTGGGGAACAGGGCTCTCACTGTGTCCACTTCAAGGAACCCAGTCATCAAAAGCACTTTATGCAGTAAGTTCAGGGACATACTTACAGAGGGAGGAGCTGCAGGAGTCTTAAGTAGACAGCCCATGCTGCTACACAAACACACAAAGATACACGTACAGGCACAAACACACAGCCACACAGCAAAACTCATACACACACGTATGCATGAATACACACACAGCCACAAACACACATACACTTGTTTACAATACACACGTGCACGTAAGCCACAGGGTTGTTCCAAGGGTCTAGATTCAGTCTGTCTGGGTTTCAATCTCAAATCTGTTCCTTTCCTTACTAGCCAAATTACCTTAGGTCAAAATTCTTTTTTTTTTTTTTTTTTAAGTCACAAATCAAATTTTATTTTCATCTGTAAAATCCTCAGGCCAAATTCCTCAGCTGAGGCACCCACCAAGGGCATTAAGTAGGGGGTGATATTAAGAACAATATGGTTTCACCAGGAGTGATGGTGCATATGTATAATTCCAGTGACTTGAGAGGTTGACGTAGGAGAATCACAAGTTCAAGGTCAGCCTGGGCAACTCAGCAAGACCGCTGTTCTCAAACTTAAAAATAAATAGCACTGGGGATGCAGCTCAGTGGTAAGCGCCCTGGGCTCAATCCCCAGTACTACAAAAAAAAAAAAAAAAAAAAAAAAGTCAGGGGCAGTTACACATGATTCTACACTTCAGGTGGACACGCATCAAAGCCTGGCATGCAGAGTTCAGGTGTACATATCAGCTACCCAGTGTCTTTGCCCTCTTGACCCTTTGAATCTCCATGGAAAAATGGGGTGGAGCTTTGATGGACAGAGCAGATAAGGACCTTCAGGAAAACTGCTGCCTTCCTTCAAAAGTGGAAACTTGAAACTCTTAAGGCCGAGAAAGGCAGACCCCTCCAAGAGGCCACTAAATCTCCATGTCCCCAAGACAGACTCCCCTCGTGGGTGGCTCATGGATGACAGCTGATATAACCAGACTGTACTGGGAACAAGGACCTGCCTCCCTGTAACTGCTGCCCAACACATGGACATCCAGGCCTTCCTGCAGTTCCCCGCAGATTTTTTTTTTAATTATTTATTTATTTACTTGGTACTGGGAAGGCTTCGCTACTGAGCTAGCGTCCCCAGTCTCTCTCTAAATTGTGCTGAGGCTGGCCTTGCACTTGCTATCCTCCTGCCTCAGCCTCCCAAGTTGCTGGGATTATAAGCCTATGCCACTGCACTGGGCTTCCCCCAGGTTTAAATGAAAGAAAAAATCTAACTAAGAGACCAGGGTATACGGCTGGGGTTTGGTTCAGTGTACAGCACTTGCCCTATGTGGGTCGGGTGGTGAGCCCCTGGGTTCCATCCCCAGCACCAAATAAAATAAAACAAAAACAAAACTGAAGTCTGGGGTATAAAAACAGCAAAATTTAGACAAGAGTAAAACAAAAAGTAGGGCTGGAGATGTAGCTCAGTGGTAGCGCTTGCCTAGCATGCTCAAGGTCATGAATTCAGTCCCCAGTACTCGTGGCTCACACATTCTGGGCCTCTGAACTCCAGCAAACCCAAAGTCCCTCAAATGCAGTCCCCAAGCTCCATTCTAGGGAAAGGCTCCCTTGGTTCATCTCCAACCTCCACTATAGGCCTTCCAGAGTCCAAGAAGGAACCAACAGTCTGAGGAAATAACTTTTCCCTCCTTGGTGCTGGGAATGAAACCCAGGGTTTCATGAACACTAAGCATAGATTCTACCACTGAGTTTCACCCCCAGCCCTGGGTCTTGGTAAATAGAATGGCAACCCCCTACCAGAAGCTCTACCTTTTCTTTCCACAGTGAAGACCCAGGGCCCTGAAGTGAGAGTGTGTGTGAGAAGGAGGCACAAAGAAGACTGAGGGGAAAGCAGAAGCAAAGCACAAAGAAAAGTGGAGGAGAAGGGAGAGAAGCAGAGGGAGATGATGAAGAAGTCAAGGCAAAAGGGCCAGTTCCAGGCCCCCCACAGGCTAGTAAGGCCCCAAAAGCAGGGGGTTGCAGGGAATCAGGGTTCCATGCAAAGATGGACTTTTCCAGTCAATTTAAAATCCAAACTGACAGACTATGTGTGGATTGGGGCATTTCTCTGAGGCTCTAGCATAACTGGAGGGGACTTCCATAACCCGCAGCTCAGGCCAAGTGTTTGGGAAGGGGGTTACAGTGACCCAGAGAAGCTGGTTTGGAAATCTCCATACAGCTCTGAGAGAGCTATGGCCTGATGGGGAACTGGGAAGGGGAGCTCCTGAGAGCTGGATTTGAAAAACCACCATCAAAAGGGGTAGGCAGATGTCTCAGGGTACTAATCCTCGTTGGTTTGTTCCACAGCTGCTTCAACAAAAAGAAGAGAACTAAAGCAGGAACAGCTAAAAGCCCAGGCCTCTGGGAAGCAAGCTGGGGAGGGGACCATTGCTTTCAATTATAAGTTCTTCCACACGAGTCCATTTTTTAACCATATGCCTGTGCTACTTCGATAAAAATAACTTTTTAAAAGAGTGGTGAGAGCTGGAAGCAGGCTTAGCTCCAGACAAACTTTTGAGGTTTGCCTCAACCTCAGGCTCCCTGCCACACGCCTTGCAAAGGGGAGCTCACTTCTCACTGTTACCAGCCCCCACCTGGCCCAGTGCCCATGCACGACCCCAAACACTCCAAACCTACCCTGTGTTCTCCACCCCTCCTCTTTACTAGCATATGATCTGCAATTTTCTCCACCCAGCAATTTTCTTGTTCCCCTTCTGTTTTCTTCATGTCTGTCTGTCTGTCTCTTTCTTCCTCCGATCTCTCTCTCTCTTCTCTCTCAATCATCTCATCGGCTCTAGCTAGTCATCTCTCTCTCGCGCTCTCTCTCGCTCATCGTCTCTCAGCGCTTCTCTCATCTCGCTGGTTTTGTTTTTGCAGTGCTGAAGAGGGACCAAGGACCTCAAGCGTGCTAGGCAAGCACTCTATAGCTGAGCTATGAGCTACACCCCTCTCTTCTATTTTGCTTCAGTTCTGATTCAGGCCTCTTGAGTGGTGAGGGGTACTGATGTTGGAGCCTGGGTCAGGGAGGCCATAGTCCACAACTCCCGACACTCACCACTACCATGCCAGGTAGCAGGTAGCATGGAGAGAAGTGTCAGGAGAGCCAGGCCCCAGCCCAACTCCTCCATGAATGACCCTGTTGTAACACAGAGAAGAGGAAGGCCAAGCCCAAAAAGAGGAAGACCCTCCCTAACCCCAACATGCGCGCGCGAACACACACACACACACACACACACACACACACTGAATTCCAGTGTCCTCATCTCTGAAAGAGTAACAGTCATAGAGCATATGTGGACTAGAGGAAAAAGGTCAGTGAAACACTGTACATGCAGTGCTTCCTGCCCAAGAGCCCCAGTCCCTGTGGCTGTCCTCCTTTCTTTTCTTTTCCACAGCCTGGAAGTCACACAACCACATACCAGTATAAGAATGCTGGCCTCACTAGGCATGGTGGTGCACACCTGTAATCCTAGCAGTTCAGGATTACAAGTTCAAGGCCAGACTCAGAATTTAGTGAGGCTCTAAGCAACTTAGAGAGACCCTGTTTCAAAATAAAAAAGAAAAAGGACTGATGTAGCTCAGTGGTAAAGTGCCCAGGGTTCAATCCCCATAATCAAAAAATTAAAAAATTAAAATAAAAATGCTGCCCTCAAGCTGGGCTTGGTGGTGCACACCTGTCATCCTAGCTACCTAGGAAACTGAGGCAGGAGGATTACAAGTTCAAAGCCAGACTCAGCAACTTAGCAAGACCTTAGCTTTTAAAAAGAGACAGAGTGCTGGCCATATAGGTCATCTAGTAGAGTGCCTGACTCTCATGCTGGAGGCCCAGGTTCGAGTCCCCAGCCCTCTGTTCTTCTGAGATAGCTCAGCTGGTAGAGTGCTTGCCTCGCAAGCACAAGGCCCTGAATTCGATCCCCAGTACCAAAAAAAAAAAAAAAAAAAAAAAAAAAAAAAAAAAAAAGATCATGTCCATCTAAAAAGAGACAGGACCTAGTCATGGTGGTACATGCCTATAATCCCAGCAATTCAGGAGGCTAAGACAGAAAGATCACAAGTTCGAGGCCAGCCTCAGCAACTTAGCAGGACCCTGTCTCAAAATTTAAAAAAATAAAATAAGAAGGACTAGGAATGTAGCTCAGTGGTTCGCTTGCCTAGCATGTGCATAAAGACCTAGGTTTGGTCCCCATTAGTGGCAGGGGATCTGGCCTCAGGCCTCCTTCTCTCCCCTCTGCCATCACCTCTCCCTTCCTCCACCCTCACTCACACACTCCTGTCTCGACTAGAGATGCTTCTCCCCTTTCAGGGAACTGAATAGTCTTGGAGCAGGTGAGTCTCAGCTTCTCCACTGTCTCTGGGGAGAAAAGGCTATAATGGAACAGCCCCTCGCATGGCCCTAGAACAGTCACAGACCCCTAAGCCAGATGGGAAGCTAGTCCCCTATGGGCATGGCCTCTCAGTTCCCCGAGAAAAAACCCTCCTTCCATGGCTTGATGAGACGAAGGATGGGGAAACCTCCTCCTGAGCTATCTAAGACCCTGGGCAAGAGAGATCCAGGCTTCTTGGTTCAGAGGATCCCTAGAGCTGGAAGAGGTGTCTCCCTGGCCAGGAGAGGAGGACCAGCAGGAGGGGGAGGAGGAGGCAGCACCTGCAGCCCTCACCCCACGCTGACGCAGTCTCCCCACTTTCCTTCCTCCAACAACATGAGGTTCTCCTAAGGCTTCCCAGACTTGAGGAAGCTCCAACCTCCCTCTTTACCTGGCTAACAGCCGTTTATCCTTCAGGTAAGCTTATCTGTTACCTCCTCGGAGAGGCCTTTCTTGACACCATGGAAACCAAGGGCCCTCTGTCCCACTATTCTCTCTAATGCCCCCCTTTTCCTTCAAAGCATTTACCACAATTTCTGATTATAGAGTGGTATCCTTATCCATCCTTTAGCCATTCAACAACTACCTCTCCTCCTACACTGTCAACTCCATGAGGGCAGCAGCCATGTCTTCCTTGCACTGAGTAGGTCAAACTTGATTTCCTCCCCAGATCCTATTCTTCCTAAGCCTTCTGCAACTTGGTAAATGGCAATTCCACTTTTTTTTTTTTTTTCCATTTTGAGAAAGGGTCTCACTGAGTTATGCAGGCTGGCCCATAACTTGCCATCCTTCTGGAGTAACTGGGATTACAGGGTACATTACCATACAGGAATCAATTTTTAATTTTTTTATTTTTTAGTTTTTTGGATACCAAGGATTGAACTCAGGGGCACTTGACCACTGAGCCACATCCCCAGCCCTATTTTGTATTTTATTTGGAAGCAGGGTCTCACTGAGTTGCTTAGCGCCTTGAGTTTCTGAGGACGGCTTTGAACTTGTGATCCTTCTGTCTCAGCCTCCCAAGACACTGGGATTAGAGGTGTGCACCACGGTGCCTGAACTGAATGCAATTTTATTTTTCTACAACTTAACCCAAACATCTTGGGGTCGTTCCTTTTCTGGTTTTTTTTTTTTTTTTTTTTTTTGGTACTTGGGACTGAACCCAGAGGGGCTTAACCACTGAACCACATCCCTACCCTTTTTAATTTTTTTTTTTTAATTTTGAGACAGGGTCTCACTAAAATGCTGATAGTCTCACTAAGGCTGGCTTTGAACCTGTGCCCCTCCCGCCTCAGCCTCCCAAATTGCTGGGATTATAGCATGACCCATCACTCCAAGCTAGGGGTTGTTCTTGACAAATCCTTGTATCTGTGGTTCAGAAAATCCTGTTTGACACCATGAGAAGAAAACAAACCATTTTTCCTCTGTTCACATACAAAAAATTCTGAGACCCAAAACGTGTGGGCATGCCTCCCCACCAGGTAAGCAAGCAATGCTGCAGCAGACATCTGCTGGGTATCCTCTAATGCAGCTCAGACCTGACACTGGCTATCTGGAGATAGCATCCGATCACACAGGTTGAGGGCCTCCAACAATTTTGAGATTATGCTTCTGAGAACAGGCCATAAATCAGGGTCCCAACGATTCCCTCCTTGGTTTGATTACTGGGGTAGCTCATAGAACTCAGGGGCACACTTGCTTATATTTGCTGGTTTACTGTGAAGGATATTTCAAGGATTGCCCATGAAAAGATGCTTAGGGCAAGGTACAGGGCAAGGGGCACACAGCTTCCACGCCCTCCCTACGTGTTCTATGTGTATGGCTACCTAAATGCTCACCAAACCCTGTACTTTTTGGTTTCTACAGAGTCTTCTTTACATAGGCACAATTGATTCAATCACTGACCATAGGTGATCAACTCAACCTTCAGCCCTTCTCTCCTCCCAGGAGATTAAGTAACTTTCAGTCCCACCCTCTAGTCCTGTCCTGGTCTTTCCTGTGTCCAGTCCCCATCCTAAAGCTAGTAGAGAGTGCCAGCTGTCAGTTAACACGTTAACCAACAAGAAGGCACTTATTGTTTCAGAGACTCCAAGGATTTTAGGACTTTGATGCCACAAAATGGGAGCAAAACCAAATAAGTATCCCATAATATTGCACTCCGATCTCAGACTATATCCAGAACCCAATCTCTCGTCACCTCCCTCACCACGTCATCTGCCCAGGACGTCATGATTTCTCCCCTAGACTGTGGTGCTGGTTCTTCACCATCTCCTACTCCCCAAACTGTCCGACAACAGTTGATCCATCAACAGAGAGGAAATTTAAATCTAATTCAGATCTCATTATTTCCTTTCTCAACCCTCTTGGCTTCTCCTCTTGTGTGGAATAGAATTCAAAGTCTTTTTCCAACTTAATCTGTCGCTGTGAACCTGGTTTTTATTTGTCTCCCTTTTGCTTCCTCCACTCCCATCACACCAGCCCCCTTACTCCCCTGAACACATCAAGTTCCCTCCCACCTTGCCACCACTAGCTGCCCCTTCTCTATTGGTTGCTCTGTCCCTCCAAATTCATGTAGGCTGCTACTTCATTCCTTCAGAACTCTGCTCCAGGAGCAATTTGTCAGACAGGCCTTCCTATCATCTGTCAACCCTTGCCCTGCTTGATTTTGCTCCCTCGGTCTTTTCATCACCTACCAGATTATGCCTGTATATTTGTTTCTTTAGTACTGTCTGTCTCCCTATGCTATACTGTTAGCCCCCATGAAACCACAGACTGTCCTTTGGTTCACTGTGGTACTTTCAGGGCCTGAAACAGCACATGGCACATAGTACATGCTCTGTGAAGAACTTTTAAATACACGACTAAGACCTCCATAACACTTAGTTGGTCAAGTGAAAAAAATGCCTCTAATTATTTGTTGGGTATTGAGACAAGCTGGGAGGTCATAGAATAAATGAAAGAAGCCAACACTGTGGCATATGCCTTTAGTCCCAGCAACTCAGGAGGTCCAGGCAAAAGAAGATCACAAGGTTGAAGCCAGTCAAGGCAGTTTAAGTAAGACCCTGGGTCAAAAAAGGGCAAGGGTGGAGGCCGAGGATATGGCTCTGTGGGTTCTATCCTTAGTACCCAAAAAGAAGGAAAAGGAGAAAGAGGAGAAGGTGAAGGAGGAGGAGGAGGAGGAGGAGGAGGAGGAGGAAGAAAGAAAGAATTTCTGGGCTGGGGGTGTAATTCAATGGTATGCACATGCTTAATATGTGCGAGGCCCTGGGTTCCAACCCCAGCAAAACAGTACAGTACAGTACAGCACAAAAACAGTACAGCTGAGGAACAGTTAAATGGATAAAATGCACAGGGTAAGGTATGTGGGAGCTCTCTGCCCTCTCTGGCCATGCCACACTCCCAGCACCTTGATGTATTCACCCCTGGAAGGTCTCTGAATCTCATTGTTCACAAGTGTTTAGAGAGCCAGGAGAGTGGCACACACCTGTAATCCCAGCTACAAGGCAGACTGAGGCAGGAGGATCTCAAGTTCAAGAACCATCTTAGCAATTTAGCAAGAACTTGTCTCAAAATAATAAAGGAAAAACACTAAGGATGTAGCTCAGAGGTACAGTGCCCCTAGGTTTAACCCCTAGTGCCCCCTGACATGAACACAAAAAGGAAAAAAAAATTTTTTATAGAGCTCAATCTCCAGCTCCCCACTCCCCTTCCTAGAGGTTGGTGGGTGGGGCTGAAAGTCCTAACCCTCCACTCATTTGGCTTTGGGTGGCCAGCCCATGCTGAGTCAATGTTAGGAGATGCATCCTAAGTTACCCTATTAACATAAACTCAGATATGACACAAAGGGACTTATTAAAAGTCACTCCTAGCCAGGACAAGTGACAGCAGCCCTAACTTTCGGAGAGGCTGAGGCAGGAGGATCACTTAAGCCCAGGAGTTGGAGACCAGCCTGGGCAACTTGGGGGGCCGGCTGTGGGGGAAATGAAGTTAAAACATTCCTACCACTCAGGAAATTCTAAGGGTTTTAGGATCTCTAAGGCAGGAGCCAGGGAGAAAAATCAATACGTGTTTGTAATATACCACACAATATAAAAATCCCACCACAGTCTCTCAAAGCAGCTAGGATTGTTAAGATTTACAGGAGGAGTTGGTTTGGATGAGCTCCTACAAGAGGCTGGACGGACCAAACCAAAAGGGAGTCACTCATGCTGAAGTTCCATGTCACCAAACTGGAATTAAGCTGTTTTATCTGACCTTCTGAGAAATCAGGAGCGTGAAAAGATAATACCCAAATCCCCCAACAGGCCAGTTTTAGCCAGCAAGATAAGGAAGTTCCCTCTGCTTTAACCTTTACAAGCTAAGTAATTTGAATCAACTATCAGCTTTTTGTTTTCTGTTTCTGCTTTCCTTAGCCCTTTTTTGGTCTATCAAACCAAATCTGGCCAGGTGTAGTGGCACAGGCCTGTAATCCTAGGGACTGGGGAGGCTGAGGCAGGAGGTTAGAGGTTAGCCTTATCAACTCTTATCTCAAAATAAAAATAAATAAAAAAGGACAGGGATGTAGCTCAGTGGCAAAGCACTCCTGGGTTCAAGCCCCACTACCAGCATTAAAAAAAGAAAAAAAGAAAAAAAAAAGAAAAAGAAAAAGAAAAAAGAATGTGTTGGGTACAAAGGGCTGGAGATGTAGCTCAGCAGTAGAGTGCCCCTGGGTTCAATCCCCAGTGCCTTGTGGGGAGAGGGTCGGGGAGAGTAGGACTTTAATAGCAACAGAGATTATGACCCTTTCCTGTGACAAAGTCTAAACTATACACAGGTATTTTACATGTGGTGGAATCTAATCACCAAAGAGAAGCCCTTGCAGGCCCAGATATTTATCTGAGTGGCTTCCCACAATCCTGATTCATTCCTTCTGGTTGAGACATGAGCTTTTCTCTGACATGAACACTCATTGCAAATGTTCTAGCAGGACAGGCAGCTCAGCGCAGTTCCCCCAGGGAGGTACTGAACAGGTAAGAGGGTCTGAGGATTGCCATCCTCCAAGGAAAGTGGGGAAGGAGGTCACCTGAGGAACATCATATTTGCACCATTCAGTCAGTGTGTTAGGATTCTGTCTCTGAAAGGCAGTGAGGCACAGAAAGGAGTTTAAAAACCTAAGAATTAAAAGGTGAACAGCCTGGTGGGTGCTCAGACAGATCCCAGAAAGGAGCAGGGCCTAGTGCTGAGTAAATGCCACTGTAGTTTCAGATGCCTCTATGGGCTGATTTTTGTAGGTTCATTCTTTCTTTCTTTTTGTTTTTGTTTTTGTTTTGGTACTGGGAATCAAACCCATAGTCTCACATATGCTAACTACATGCTCTACCACTGAGCTATAGGGCTCCCCCACCCCACCCTCCCACCCCCATTTCGGAATTATAATTTCACTTTTATTTGTTTATGTATTTATTTTTGCAGTACTGTGAGTACTGGGGATTGAACCCAGGGCCTAGCAAATGCTAGCAAGCATTCTACAAATGAGTTACATCCCAGTTATCCCTACCCTTTTTAAATCTTTGTTGATTGTGGTACTAGGGATTGAACCACTTTACCATTGAGCCACAATCCTTTTTAAAATTTTGAGACAGTCTCACTAAGTTGTCCGGGCTGACCTCAAATTTACAATCCTCCTGCTTCAGACTCACGAGTAGCTAAGATTACAGGTGTTAATATTAGAGTTTGAACCCAGGGCATCAAACTTGCTAAACATGGGCTCTGCCACTGAACTACACTCTTGGCCCCACTTCTTGGATTCTTTATTCACCCCTTTACATTCTCCTGGTTTCCTAGTGAGGCTCCTTTGGAAAGTTTCTGCCTTCTCTGGCTCTGCTGGGATGAAGTAAAGGGGTTCCTGGTTCTATTACCCCTTATTGCTTTGAAAGTGGACATCTTTAAAGATCTGGCTCAAAGAGAGCCAGGGAATCAGAGTGAGCAAACCTCAAGGGAAGTGAAATTCTTGGGGGAATTGAGAGCTGTTTTTGTCCCAAGAATTTCTAGAAAATGACAGTTAAAATTCTGGATGTTGGACTGGGAGAGGTAGAGTGTTTGCCTAAGCATGCATAAGTTCCATCCCCACCACTGAAGGGGGGGGCGGGGAAGGTACCAGGAGTCCCTGTGTTCAAATTCCAATTCTCTCATTTACCAGTACATATTCTTGGGAAAGCGACTGTTCAGATGTCTCTTCACCCCTTGGTTCCCTTTCTATTGAAATAATTGTCCTCCCCCTATTGTGAGGACTAAATGACTTAAGTCTTGTAAAATGTACTGAACGAGAGCCACTCACATGATCAATACTCAAATAGCCAGCTGCAGCCACACCTGGAAAAGGCAAACATTTTTAAAATTCTATTTTTAGCTGGGTGAGGTGGTGCACGCCTGTAATCCCAGTTACTTGGGAGCCTGAGGCAGGAGGATCCTAAATTCAAAGCCAGCCTGGGCAACTTCATGAGACCCTGAGTCAAAACAAAAAAGGACTGGCCATGTACCTCAGTGGTAAGGTGTCGCAGCTTCAATCTCCACTACTGAAAAAAAAATTTCAAATAAGAATAATTCTTATATTTTTGAGATATAACATATATGCATATTTATGGGGTAAAATATAATGATTTGGTGCATGTATATAATGAATAATGTTCAAATAAGGATAATGGGAAATCCCATCTCCTTAAACATGCATCATTCCTATATGCTCATACACTTAAAGTTATTTTGAAATATATCATGAGGGCTAGGATGCAGCTTAGTGTTAGAGCACTTGAGGCACTTGGGGTTCTATCCCCAGCAATGTGCACACACACACACACACACACACACACACACACACGCATGCACATGACAGAAATATAGCCGAGCGTGGTGGCATATACTTGTAATTCTAGCGACTCAGGAGGTTGAGCCAGGAGGATGGCAAGTTTGAGGCCAGCCTCTGCAACTTACCTAGACCCTGTCTCAAAATAAAAAATAAAAAGTGCTAGGAATATAATTCAGTGGTAGAGTACCCTGAATTCAATCTCCCAATCCCCAGTACCAAAAAAAAAAAAAAAAAGACAAATATGTCATAGAAGATCATAACCAATAACCAATAGTTACCCTACTGTGCCATAGAAAACCTGAATCAGGCATGGTGGTGCACACAGGTAATCCCAGTAATTTAGGAGGCTGAGGCAGGAGGATCACAAGTTCAAGGCCAGCCTCAACAATTTAGCAAGGCTTTAAGCAATTAAGTGGGACTTTGTCTCAAAATAAGATATAAAAAGGGCTGGGGATGTGATTTAGTGGTAAGAGCCTCTGAGTTCAATCCTCAGTACCAAAAGGAAAACCAGAATCAACAAAGGTGTTCATCAATGGATGAATGGATAAGGAAAATGTGGTATTTGTGCACAATAGAAATTATTCAGCCATTAAAAAATCAAAAAAGAAATTATTCAGTCATTAAAAAGAATGAAATCTTGGCATTGGCGGCAACATGGATACAACTGTAAAGGTCTTTATGTTAAATAAAGAAAATAAGGAAAAGAAGTTAGATAAGAGCACCAAGCTTCTTTTCAGAAGAAGAGAGTACACGGGAGCCTCCAGACTCTTATGGAATAAGATCTAATAAAGGGGCTGGATTACACTTCTACCCTACATTTGACTAAAACTTTCGGTAAGTCCCCTCTTTGCTCTGGTCAGAATTAATTCAGCTTTACTCTGTTATCATAGTACCTTACCCCAACCTCCACTGAAGAGTTTATCACTTCTTATTAAAGAATATTAAAGGGGAAAGGGTGTTGGTCAGTGGTAGAACATTTGTCTGGAATGCACGAGGCCATGGGTTTCACCCCTAACACCATGAAGAAAGAAAGAAAAGATAGAATTTTGTTAGTCAGTTTCCCCAGCCAGATATTCTGAGGTCAGAAAATAAGTTTTAGACATCCTATCTCAAAATTCAAAGCATGAAGCTTTTTATTTATTTTGTTTTATTTAAAAGACAGGGTCTTACTGTGTTGTCCAGAAACTCCTGGGATCCAGCAATCCTCCTGCCTCATCCTCCTGAGTAGCTGGGAAGACAAGCATGTACCACTATGTTCAGTTTAAAATAAGATTTTGATCATGCTAAGTGAAATAAGCCCATCCCCCAAAAACCAAAGATCAAATGTTTTCTCTGATATGTGGAAACTAACCCACAACAAGCAGGGGGTGTGGTGCAGATAGAAGCTCAGTGGAGTAGACAAAGCGGAATGAAGGGAAGGGAGGGGGCATGGGAATAGGAAAGACAGTGGAATCAATCTGACATAACTTTCCTATGTATATATATGAGTATACCACGGTAAATCTCACCATTGTGTACATCCATGAAAAATTAATTCTAAAAAATAAAGTAAGATTTTGATGTGCAATTCATTTACTTCCCCTCTGCACCTCTGAGTACAGGTAGCAGGAAGCATCCTATGGGAAAGTCTTTGAGGGATTCAGAGGGCACTTAGAAAGGAATCAGAAGGTAAGCTCCAGTCCAGGGTGGTACATGCCTGTAATCCCAGCTAATAAGGAAGTTGAGGTAGGAGGATCGCAAGTTCAAGGCCAGCCTGGTCAATTTAGAGACCCTGTCTCAAAAAATAAAAAACATTGAGGATATAGCTCAGTAGTAAAGCACTCCTCGGTTCAATATCCAGTGCTGTAAAGAAATAAAATATATAATGTAAGTTTCCACCCCCCAGACTCCAGGCTCTTTATATCTCTTTATAACTTGGTTTCCTCATCCATAGTTAACAAACTGGGAAAGTGACCCCTATTCCATTACCTCCCTGTGCATACAGAAGTTAATAAATGTGAAGTCCATCAGGACAGGAGTATTCTGTGAATCTCTTCCTCTGGCACCTCATTCCCACCCACGGGAAAGCCTCCCTTCATTGTCATGTCCATGTCATCTGACCTCTATTCATCCTCAGAGAGTGGGTGGAACTGGAGAATTTCTTTCCAGAAATTCCAGTGTCTTCATTTAGCAAAAGGAAGTCACAGAGAAGCTGTGTGACCCAAGTCAGAGGCCTTTCCTCCTTCTTTTCCCTGAGCTTTCCTTGCCTGTGAACAGGAGGCCTGAATGTGCAGCCCCGCCTGTGGGCTGTGGCTCTGCTCGACCCTTTCCTGAGGAATGCAGCCTCAGCCAGGCTTTCGAAGGCTCCTGCTGGGGGAGTCCATTCCTTTTCTCCCTTCCTCCATTTGCAATCACTATTTATTTATCTTTGTAAGTTCAAGGAACCAGAGCCTGCAACTGGGAGAGACTTGTGGAGCCAGGGAGGGAGAGTGGAGAGGCCAGTGTCAGGTCCAGTGTCTGCTGCCAACCAGCAAGGGAGAGAAGCCACTTCCCTGCAAGGGGGTGGGAGACTTGGCTGGCAGGCCACAGTGGTACTGGAAAAGTAGAGCCAAGGTCATGAAAGGAGGTAGTCGTCTTAAGGACCACTTTGATGCTCCAGTGATGATTGGAGGACAGGAGTCCTGCCTCAATCCTGGTAGTTGGCCTCTTGGCAGCGAAGATTCTATTACGTGATAGAAAGCCATCTTTTGTGGGGAAACTGAGGCAGTCACCCTGGGCCATCTTCTCCTTTCCCTCTGTCCCCAGCCCCCTTTCCAGTTTGCACTATAGTTCATCTAACACCCATAGGCACTTTTTATCCCCCTCCCCAGTTGTCAAGGTCAGACCCTGCCCAAGGCTGTCCCCTCTCTCTCCTCCTTCTCCTGTCACAATTTATACTTATAAACTAGGAGGCAGACAGGACCCCATTTTGAACTCAGAGATATTATGGGTTGTGTCCAAAGTCAGACAGCTAATAACAGGCAGAACTGAACCTAGAATGGGATGTCCTATCTCATTGCACAGTGCTGTGCCCACACTGGCACAGATCCCTGTAACTCTTCTCATTCCCCCTGCCTTCCCGTTCACTCACATATTCAACACACACACACACACACACACACACACACACACACACACACACGGAGGTGGAAAGGGGAGGAGGCCAGATCTAGCAGGATCTGCCTTGACCTTTGACCTCCCTTTGGCCTAATGACATGTACTCCCCGCTGGGCAAGGTCACTGCTCCCGAGTCTAGGTCTGCTGCCTCCTTGTTTGGGTCTTGTATCCTCCTGCGGTGACCCCGATAGGGCTGTGAGAGGGAAAGCCAGCGTCCAGACAGGCCCATCACGTCAGAGGCCAGTGGAAACCTCAGAGTGGTAAGCAAAGTTCAACCCAAATCATGGCGCACCAGACATCTCAGGTCACACACAGGTCAATGAAAGCCCCAGAAGCATAGGCCTGCAGGGAGCCCAGGAGGGTTTTGTGCAAAGTGATGGTGGTTGGTTTAAAAGTGTGAGACGGGTTGAGGAGAGGAAGGGTCCTAGCCCAGGGGAACCGGTGGGGAGGCAGAGGAGTCTTGGTTCAGGGCGGGAACAGGGAACACATACGGGGGTCTCAAGCCAGCTCTCCAGCTCACACTGCCAAGAGGGCAGCAGCCTGGCTGAGCATCTGGAGGCGCTAGGGCCTCGCGGAGTGCCGAAGCGGGAGGGGAGAGCGCGGGGGCTGGCGGCGGCGGGAGCGGCGCGGCACCGAGCTGCCTCCATCCATGGCACGGAGTAGCGGCGGCAGCGGCGGCGGCAGGATCCCGGCGCAATCCGCTAGGTCCCAGCCCAGCGCTGAGCGAGTAGGCGACGCGCAGGGGCCGGTCCTCCACCAGCCCCAGAGCTGAAATTCGGGCCGCGCCGCCGGGGGCCGCCCGCGCTGCGCTGACAGCCGCGCCCGCGTCCTCCCCGGCGGGGCGCTAGCCGGACATGCCCCCGGGGCGCGGCGGCGGGGACCCCAGGGCTTGCCTCCGCCCAGGGCCCCCCGCCCCGCCCTCGGGCGCCCTGGGCCCCCGCTGAGCACGCCTCCCGCACCGCCGGGTCCCTCCCGCCGGCGCGCAGCTCGGCCCCAGCGCTGTGGGTCCCCGCGGGGCGATGGGTTGATGGGCGCCGGGGGACGCAGGATGCGGGGGGCGCCCGCTCGCCTGCTGCTGCCACTGCTGCCGTGGCTGCTGCTCCTGGCGCCCGAGACTCAGGGCGCGCCCGGCTGCCCAGTCCCTATCCGCAGCTGCAAGTGCTCGGGGGAGCGGCCCAAGGGACTGAGCGGCGGCGCCCCAAACCCCGCACGCAAGAGGGTGGTGTGCGGCGGCGGGGACCTCCCAGAGCCTCCGGAGCCTGGCCTTCTGCCAAACGGCACCGTTACCCTGTGAGTACCCTACATCGCCGGCACGAGTCGGAACGGGAGGACGAATGGACGAATGCAGGCAAGACGGGAGGAGGAGGAAGGGGGCCATTCCGCCACTTCAGAGACTCCAGGACAGGCCTGAGTCCAAGCGCTGAGCGGGAAAGCTTGGAAAAGTAGGGAGAAAGTTGGGACTTCGGGACCCTGGAGGGAGGAAGAGGCTTGTGCAGTCAGGTGCGCCCCAGAGAGAGGCACCGTGGGTCACCTGGACAGGTGAAGTGGAATGCATGCTGGCAGGACGCCGGTGCTCCTTGTTTCCAGCCTAGGGTAGTGTTAGGGACTTTAGGGACCTGAAGAGGATGGGGACCGAAGGGGCTCAGGAAAGATCGACGTCCCGGGTCCAGTAGGTAATTGTGGTCCTTACTGTCGCGGCCCGTCTGGAGCGGTACTGCAGGAGTCTCCTGACTACCGAGCGGTCCTGCCTCTCAAACCGGGGATACTCCATCCACTCCCCGGGCCTTCCAGCCCGACTTCCAGCCCTTCTGCATAGGACAGGCGGGAGAATGAGCTCAGAAAAGTCGGTTATTGGAATGCGGGCGCTCTACTCTGAATGAGACCCCGGCGTTCCGATTCCTCTTGGGTCCCTTTCCCACTGAATGCATGTGTGTGATAAGCTTGTGCTGGGTCCTGCGCCCCTGCCTGTTCTTTACCTTCCTGGAAATAAATGGATCTTTGGCTGTTTCTGATTGACTTTACGCAAAGATTACGAAGAAAAGAAACCCGACTGAAGGGAGGCGCGTGCCTCCCATCTCAACCAGGGCCTCGTTCAGCCCTTGCTTTACTGACCACAGCGCCGCTGCTCCGCAACACAAGCCCAAGCCGCCTACATGGGATCTTAAGTCCCGGCAACCTCCTGGGTATTTGCTGCCCCTTCCCATTACCACGATTTCCTGCGCTGACCACGTGCTCGTGTCCACGCACGCCGTGGAGTTGAGGATTGGTCTTAGGGGCGACCCCTTGCTTTCCTGTCCTGATCTAGCCTAAAAGCCGCTTCCCCTTCCTCGTCCTCCTGACCCCAGTGGCGATCTTTTCTCCACCACCCCTTGTTCGGAACTGGGGCTGGCCCCGTGTATTCGATTGTGTCCAGAACAATACAGTAACGCCTCTGGTTGGGTGAGTTCAGAGGCTGTCCGCTTCCTGACAGGACACAACTGGTCAGCCTGTGACGTTGGCCGCCTGGCCTGAGTTTTCCCCAGCTGGGGTGTGTGCATGCGTGTGTGCCTTGGGGTGGAGGCAATGTGTCTGTCCAATCCCAACTCAGGGATACGGCAATGCCAGTAAGGCACCAGTTGCTGTATCCCAGGTCTGAGTGTCCACCGGTGTTTAAGGATCGGCAGGCCTGGGCATTCATCAGCCCATTCAGTTCTGGAGAATTGTTTGCTGTGTGGAATAGTTGAGCTGGGTCTGTGTCAGGCAGAGCTGCACCATGATAGTCCTGAGATTGAGGTGGGGGGTGTGCACTATGCTCCTGTAGCTGTGTGCACTCACATACGTGGGAGTTGTCTCTATGTCTGTTGGTGGGGATTAGGGAATCCTAACATAGTCAAAGCAGAAAGAAAGCGGGAGGGGGGCAAAGGGGGGGATTGAAAGGTGGTTTTGCAGTACATCTTAGAATGATTTGGCAAGTAATGCTTTCCAGCCATGGCTAATTCCCATTGACGCCACTCTAAGGAGAGAGTGGGGCAAACGCTTGGTGAGAATATATTGTGACAGAGTGACAGCAGATGTGACTCCTAGGTTACCTTCCCATCTCAAACCCTCCCTAGAGGAAGGGCCCCCTCTTTCTTCCCAGGACACTGACCTGGCCCACAGCTTGACTGCACATCCCCATAGGGATAATGGACAAGGCAGGCAAGGAAATTCCTTGAGAGCCCAATGGCCCATCAGCGGGGGTGAGACTGAATCCCCAGCCAGACATATTTCTTAGCTTCACATAATCTTGATCTGGATGGTGCCCTCCTTCCCCCACCTGGCTTCTGAATGGAAAAGGAAAAAAAAAAGATCTTCAACAGAAGTGGGCAAAGATTCCTTCTTTTTCTTTCTTTCTTTCTTTCTTTTTTTTTTTTTTTTTTCCCCAGTACTGGGGATTGAACCCAGGAGTGCTCTACCACTAAGCCATATCCCCAGCCCTTTTTTTTTGAGACAAGTTTTTGCTAAGTTGTTGAGTGTCTCAACTAAGTTGCTGAGGGGCCACGAACTTGCTGTCTCCTGCCTCAGCTTCCCAAGCAGCTGGGATTACAGGTATGCACCACTGCACCAGGTGCCAGGATGCAGGCCCCAAAGAAGTAAAGAGCTGGGCAGTGGTTACCACTTCTGCCCGCCGGCAGCCAAGCAAAAAAAAAAAAAAAAGAAAAAAAGAAAAAAGGAAAGAAAACAAAACATGTACATGGTCAGCCTCACCAAACTCCTCTAATCTCGTTTGTTTTCCACACAAAATTTCCCTTTGCCTTTTAGCTTGTCACCTGGTGCAAACAAAAGACATGAGCCAATTGTTTTTGCACTGTGGCAGTGTCCTCCCTCCCCAACATCCCCTACATTCCCACTGAGGACCCTTTCTTTCCTCCAGAATGGGCCTGCAGGTACCATTCACATGAGTCCTCAGGGACCCCAGGATTCCACCTTGGGAAGCCTGGTAGACACTTAGTGTTGGGGCTCAAAGAGCCAGAGAAAGTCCCTGTCTGCAAAGGGACTCTCTTCTCAGTTCAGAGAAAGCCCCCGAGTAGAGTAGTCAAAAGGCAATCCTGTGAATAGTTCTGTTTACCTCATTGAGAAGCCTTCCTCCACCCTGTTATCTCTACTTCTGCCTTCTGTTTTTGTAGACTCTATGCCCCTCTCCCCACCCTTTGCTTTTTTTTTTTTTTTTTTTTTCTTTCATGGACTTTAATGTGCAGTTTTCCAGGAAAGTGGAGCTTTTGGCTTCCTTCCTGATCCATCTGTCCCACCCCACCCCCAGTCTCACAGCTCAGTCTGCAGGGCAGCTGTGGGCACAAATGCTCTTGTCCAGAGCAGGAGACTTCATTGGCCCCTCCTAAGGGAGATATCCCAGGGTGGGTGGCTTATTACAGGGAGAACCTGGCTGTCGATAAGAGCCCACTGTGAGCCTCCCCTGACTCCTGGGCAGCAATTGAGGGCCTGCCCACTGGTTCTTGGCTCTGGGAATTAGGGGGAGAGGGAAGGGGGTTTGAGAATAAGGAATTCCAGGAAAGGACTGATAATAGATAACTCCAGAAGAAATCTCCTATGAGGACCTCCCAGGACATCTGAGCAGACCCTCAGAAGACACCAGCCAGTGTCATAAATTCCTACATTGTCTGTACCAAAAAGGGTCTTTAGATAAGCAAGTCCAGCCCCCACATCTTACAGCTAAGCACACTGAGGCTGGAAAGGGACAGGGCCTGAATGGTCACACAGCTTGGTGGGGTCAGCATCTGATTAACTAGTTGGGTTCTCCTAGCTTTCCTGTTAGATGAGAGCCTTGCTGTTCACCTAACTGGACTTGGAACCCATTGGACACAAACACTGCTTTTAAACCCACAGTATTTTCCCAGTGGACCAAAGACCTTTCGACCTGAGAACATTCCAGACTGGTGAGAAGGAGGCAGGCATGGGACAGGGCAGTTCATATTCCCCCAACCAGCTAAGCCTCCCATTCCAGGGGGTTTGCCCACACTAGGAGAAGGGGCCATTGCCGCAGATGTGCCCAGCACTGGCTGCGTGCTTTTCCTGGGAGTTTGGTGGGGAAAGACAGGAGATAGGTAAGAGGTTACTTCATGACCCTTGTGCAGTGCTCCCACCTCAGGGAGGTGGCTCTTGAGCACATCTATCCTTCTGAACCTCCAGTTCTGTACTGGGACACAGTCACTGCAGCCACCAGGATCCAGTTAGGGGAATTTGGGGCAAAGTGTGCCAGCCGCCATGCACACAGCCCAAGGGCAGTGGAAAGATGCTGGCAGGAGGGGCAGACCCAGTCAGCTTCCCCCACCCCCTTCTCTTCCACCCTCTTTCCCCCATATGGTTCTCATAAGGTCTGGGCTCAGAGACAGCAGCCAGAGGAAGTGGCTGTGTACAGAGAGCTTTTGTGAGAGAGAGGAGGGGGAGGGGGAGAGAGAAAGGAGAAAGAAGGAAAGAAAAGAGGGAAGAGACTGGAGACAGAGGAGAGGGGAGGCCAGGAGACTCCATCATACTCCCTTACCCTCCTGGGGTGTGGGGTCTCAGTTCAAGCACCCCCAGATGGGCACTTGGAGCCCCTGGCCCCTGCCTGTCTGAAGTGAGGAACCCAGAAGTATTCTTACTGCCTCCTGAATCTTCCCATCTATCTGCTTGAGGGGCTAGAGGTACAAGCCCAGGTTCTAGGGATTCTGTCAGCTCCTCCTCTGGACCTTTGGGAACCCCTGCCCTTAGGGCTCCCTCTGGTACAAGAGTAGGTCTGTGGTTCCATCTCAGAGCACTGGGCAGAGAGCAGAGTCCTCTCGGGTTTGCTGGTTCAGTCCTTATTGCACCAGAGAGATTGGAGAGACCACCATGCTGAATTCCAGAGATGGCACATATAATTCAGCTCCCAAGGGGTCTGGGACCCAGAATGGGTTATTTAGGATTGAATTATTCAGAATATGTGCAAGAACCCGGCCACTCCTGAATCCCAAGGAAGTCCCTTCCTGATGGCTACCTTGGATCACCCCTCAGTGATTAGGGAGGGGGAGTGGCAACTCTTAGCCCTGGGGTGAGTCTGAGAATTTCCCCCAAAGGCATGGGCAAACCAGTGTAATGTGAACCTAACCATAGATTGACCCTTAAATTTGGGGTCATGTTTTTAAAGAGAGAGAGTGTTTCTAAGTTTATCCCACATGGGAGTCATTGGGATAAGAACTTTTTTCTACAGAAGAAAAAGTTGCAGCTACTTGTGAGTTGATCCAGATCCTTCCACTTAGTGGAGGGGTTGGCTGCTCTCTTCACTAAAGCCCAGAGAGGGAAAGAAAGTTCCTTAATGCCACACAGCCTGCCCTAGTATCACTAATTCCTCTGCCACCCCTGAGGTACAGGCTGCCCGGGGAGAGAAGAAGAAAGGAGAAGAGCGGAGGGAAATGGCCCTGGACGAGGGACCAGAAGGAAAATCCGGAGACTGCTAGGAAGGGCTGCTCAGAGGGGCTGTTTATTTTCATTCCCCCAGCACAGCCGCTGTGTTCTATTTAGAGCTCAGTCTCTGACAGGACGAAGCTGCCTCCTCCCCTTCCTCCCTCCTGGGGGTGGGGGCATCCTTCCCAAACTCCAGAACATTCCTTTGCTTTTAGGACTGGGCTATGGAGAGGGGAGGGTGAGAAGGGGAGAGAGCAGAGAAACTGAAGTGAGCTAACTCGGGCAGCCTCCCAGGACCCACTCCCCCAGCCTTTGCTTCCATATTCCTCTGGGAGCCAGGGAGGGCCCAGATGGGGGAGTAAGGGGGTGTGCAAGATGGATGGGGCCAGGTGAGGGGCAGGGGAACCCATCTGTCACAGAGGAGCAGGAAAGGGGGGCGGAGAGGGAGAGTGTGGCCCGAGGAGGGAGTTCCAGCCTGAACCAAGGGGCCAGACATCTCCCAGCTGGAAAGGAGGGAAGCTCCAAGCGCCCCCTCCTCCCACTCTCTCCCTCCCCCTACCCGGGCTCCTCGACTTGCTGGGAATTGAGTGGGGAGGGAAAAATGCTATGACTTAGGATTTCAGTCCAGGATGAGGAAGATATCAAAGATAAGGGGGGCGGGGGTCTCCAGTCCAGATCCTTCTTTACTGAGCAGGAAACCCACAGAGAGGGGCTGACCTGTCCCAGGCCACACAGTCCTAGTCAGACATCCACATCTAGAACTCAGGGCTCCTGAGTCCCAGTCGCCTCTGCAGGTGGAAATAAAGAGATCACGCCAACAAGAGGACTCATCTGAGGAAATAGGACAGAGACTGGGAAGCTCTGAAGCTTCTCAGGTCTCTGGGAGGCTTTCCACCCTGACCCCCAAAGGTCCTACTGCCAAAGACAGCAGGGGCCCAGAGGCTCACTGGAGTTTCAAGGGGTCTAAAAAATAGCATTCCCTCTTGAGTTGGGTCTGCCGTTAGCAGACGAAGGAGATCAAGATGTTTTAGTGCTGATAAAAGGTAGATTGGAAGGCCTGGCTGAGAGGTTTAGTGGCAGTGGGTTTAATCAGATTTTCCCACCCAGTAGGCATCCTCTGCCCACCTGGCCCTGGAAGGGGCAGAGCCCACAGCACATGGCTCTGTGGCTCTATAGGCAGGAGATACAGCTCTACACTGACCGAGCAGAGACATCGTCCCTGGGGACAGAGCAGGGCAGATACACTAATTTCCTCCACGAGGATACATGAGTCAGGGAAAAGGGGCTCCCCCAAATAATGACCTAACAAGTACAAGTGACTTAGGGGGAGCACTGTGAAGTGCCCAGAGCATTTGAAATCAGACTGACGCAGAGAGTGTGAGGCCTGGGGTTTTATCTCCCTCTCCTAAAGGGACTTGGACAACCTGAAATAAATGTGACCCTTAGGGAGCAGTGTCACAAAGAGCTGTACCACACAGCCAGGCTAGCATGGAAAAGGATAGGTGCTCTTTCCCAGGAATGGGGAACACACAGGGACTGGAGGTAAAAAGAAACAGTGTCCTTTACACAAATGGTATGCCTTTACGCCATTGGTATGCCTTTACGCCATGTACAAACAGAGAAACAACATGTATCCCATTTGTTTACAATAAAAAAAATAAAAAAAATAAAAAAAAAAAAAAGAAACAGTGTCCTGACTCAGAGAACCTAGAACCCCTTCCCTGGAGCTCTGCCCCACCGCTCACTCAACTGGTGCCTACTGTGTGTTCCAGCCCCTGCCAGGAAGTGAGAAAGCTGCTCTCTGTCTTAATGGGCCCTACAGACATGGTGGGACCAAGATACAGGCTCACAAAGCTGTGCAGGATTGAGGTTCCCCATAAAACTTCTAGGGAGGAAAGATTAAGGTTCTAATTTATACATAGGCATAAAAAACTGATAACAGAATGATCCTTTCAAGTATGTTTATCTATATCTATATTTATGTCTACATCTGTATGGCTGTATCTGTATCTATTCTTGTGTGTGTGTGTATGTATGTGTGGTATTGGTGAATGAAGCCAAGAGTACTCTATGCTGAGCTACGTCCTCAGCCCTTTCTGTTTCTTATTTTGAGACAGGGTCTTGCCAGTTTGCTGAGGCTGGTCTTGAACTTGCAAACCTGCCTTAGCCTCCTGAGTAGCTGGAATTTCAGGTGTGTGCCACCATACCCAGCCACATTCATTTATGTTTTCAGAGGCCTACTTTCTTCACTCAAAAGTTTGGCTCCCCAGTGGTGGAATTTTAGGCCATGTGTGGAGGAACTGTTTAAGGTGGGTTGGGAGTTACTTCCAAACTATTGCAAATCACATGGACACACACACACACACACACACACACACACACACACACACAGATGCAAATGTGTTCCACCCTCTTGGACACTTTTCTCTCCACCTAGGAAGGTTTGAGGTATGAATGAATGAATGCTTTGGTGTGGGTGGTTGCAACAAACTCTATTCCTTGTGTTTGACAAGAGTACTCGGACCCCAAAACCCCCCATCAAGGCATGCTCATCACCTCCCACAAACACCTGTAGCACTTTTTCTTATGTTCACTCCTCCAGATTCCATTCCAAAGCTCAAGGTCAATCCTTCCCATCTAAACCCCTGTTCCTTAGTTCTACTTCCTCCCCACCAAGATGGGGTGGGGGTGCCTTTGCAGAGAGAGTAGGTAAGAGTAAAGGAGTCAAGACCTATTAAAAAAAAAAAAAAAAAAAAAAAAAAAAAAACTAGGCCTGAGATAAAGAGATGAGCACTGTAAGACTATTTTTCTCTTGACCTTGGTGTTGACTGCGGGCCCTGCCTAGATAGCCCAACTTCCAGACTGAGTTCAAGGGCATTCTCAGGACTGGGGAGGAAGCCCCAATCTGGGTTCTTCTATTACCAGCAGTTGTTTGGGGCCAACTGGACAAGCTTCCAGCCAAGACAAGATGGTAGGGAAGTACTAGAGTAGGCAAGGCAACTGTCATGTCCTCTCCAAGGCTTAGGTGTCTTGCAGTCAGCCTCAATAGACATCATGGGCAGCCTCAAAGGGAGGAGAAACCACAACAGAGCTGTCTTTAGCCTGAGGGTGTGTGCTGAAGCAGGGCCTTCTGGCATTGTCACTTTGGAGGTCCTACTATGGTATAAACCCACAGTCTTCATTAAACATAATTATTGCTCATTGACAAAGTGTAACATTTTGTAGCTATGTAATTAGGCATTTGTTAATTTCCATTTTTGCACCTTATGTATTTATTTATGTACGCTGTGCTGGCGATGGAACCCAGGGCCTTGTATATGAGCAAGTGCTCAACCACTGAGCTACACCCCATGATTATTTTTAGGTCTTTTTGATATCAGCAAGCAGACCACCACCACCACCACCCGTCACTGCTCATCTCCCTAAGACACCTCCAGGCCTCCAACTCCAGTTGTTGGCAACTGGCAGTGGCCTGGACCCACCAGGGCTCTAGGGTCAGACTCTTGAGAATGTACATCCCTAGACACAGAGATGTGGTTGTTTCATCTGGTTGGTTTGGGGAGGGGGAATGAAATGCATGACTCTTCCTGCACATGTGAGAAACGATTATTGCAGGCGCGTGCTGGCTCCATGCCCCATAGAGCATGCCCACGTGACTCCTAGAGGGTCACCTTTGATGTCGGGTGGTATCTGGTGAGTTCCTGTGGCTGCCCAGAGGCCACAGGGCCTCTCTGTAGACGCCAGCCACTCGCTCCCTTGGCCTCCAGTCTCATTAGTGGTAACTCTGCTCACTTCTCTTCCTTAAAATAGGACCCCAGCCGGCAGACCATTCTGGAATGGACTTGGTGTGCCCCCTCCGTTTGGCCAGATTTCAAACTCTGGAGTAGAGAACAGGGGACCCTAGGGACTAACCCTCCTTCCCATGGAAAACTTGAGGTTGGGGGTGAAAGAGGAGGGAGGGAGGGAGGAGGAAGGAAGCTGAAGATGCCTGGCTGGGAGAGCCAGGACTCTGTGGGGCCTGCAGGGTTAGTGCGGTTAGAAGGGGACCCGCCAGGCTGGCTCCCACTGAGGCAGTAGGGCAAGAAGATGGTGCAGGCTAAGGAGGTGTTTGTGTGAGAAATTTAAAGAGGACCCACGATGACACTGTTTCTGGGACAGCTAGATGAAACTGTGGGGCCGAAGCTCTCTCCTTGTCTTCCCAATTGTGTGACCACCCTGTTTTCCTCCCATGAGACAGCCTAGAGTGGTGGGAACATTTTTCTTCCCATTGGATGAAGCTGGGTGGTATGTGTTCATCTACCCTACTAACAGCCCTGTAACTGCCAGCTTCCCACCTGCCCGTAAAATTCCCAGACCCATGAACTTAAGAACTTAACCCACAAACACAGAGAAGCCAATTCTCTGGAGAGGCCATGTTTAAAGTAAATTTCCTCAGACTGCTCCAGGTGGTAAAGGCCAAAAGATCCAATTCTGGGTATTTGGAGACTAGCATCATAGAGCCATCTGCCTGAAGTCTGTCCAGGAGCTGGCAGTACAGCAAGACAGGGGCTCACTGGGGGAGAAGGATGAGATACTGTTTGCCTGGTGCCTTTGTGAGTGGGTCAGAGGGTGGGGATCTGGGCTACATTCTCATAAAAAAATTGCATTTCAAAAGCTAGACTTTGTGCCAGGCAAGCCAGGCCGGAATCATGGGCTGCAATGACCACCACTCCTGTTCTTCCCTCTCTGAGCATACACAGAGGGTGCCTCAAGGAGGCAGAGAGAGAAGCAGGGCTAACCTACAGGAGGTTGAGACTCAGGCTACAGTAGGGTGGCACTTGGCTGGCAGCTGGCCTTGCAGCCAGGCCTAGCCTACAGGAGGTTGAGACTCAGGCTACAGTAGGGTGGCACTTGGCTGGCAGCTGGCCTTGCAGCCAGGCCAAGAGATAAGTTGTTCTGGCCAGAGGCTCATCCTGGTTTGCCTCAGGCGCTGGTCCCTAATTTTTTGCTCTGCCCCCTACCCCACCCGACTAAGGCACATGTGTACTTGTGATGTGAGTGATCTAAACTGAGATGTGCTGGAGTAGAATACATCCCAGATCGCACAGACTTCATACACATGCAAAAAGGGAAAATATTAATAATTTTGTATATTGATTACATATTAAAACAATATTTTGGGTACACTGAATTAAATAAATATATAACTAAAATTAATTTTTAAACTTTAAAAATATGGCTATAAGAAAATTTAAAATTATATATGCAGCTCACTTTGTATTTCTATGGGCCAGCTCTGATTTAAAGGATTTGATTTGAAAGGGGTTAAGACTAATGGCTGAAGGGTCTGAAGAACATGGGGAACGACCACCCCCAAAACCACCTCTGGACTACTCTGGTTTAGGGTTCTCAAACTGGAGTCCCAGGTTTTAAGCTTGGGGACTTGGGGTAGGAGAATTTTTTTAGCATTGTTTTTGATTCAATGATTTTCAAAAAAATTTTCCATTAAAAACTCTTACCAGGCACAGTGGGGCACACCTGTAATCCCAGTGACTCAGAGGCAGAGGCAGGCATACTGCAAGTTCAAGGGCATTCTTAGCAACTTAGTGAAGCTCTAAGCAACTTAGTGAGACCCTACCTCAAAATAAAAAAATAAAAAGGGTTGGGGGTGTAGCTCAGTGGTAAATTGCCCGTGGGTTAAATCCCCAGTACCAAAAAATCCCCCCAAAAAACAAAACCATTTGCAGAAGAGTTTTAGATAATTTTCAGTTAGAAAGCATTTACATAGTGTCAGATTTTTTCCCCCCTTGAGCTACATTCCCAACCCATAGCATAAGATTTTTAGTCAGTGTTTTTCAAACTGGTATATTCCCAGGAAATCAGGTGTCTTTTCCCTCTTACTCTAATAGGTCCATACCTTTATAAATTTGAGAAATAATGTCTATGGGTTTTCCCCTTTGCAGGATTGTGCTCTGATAATCTGGGAGCCCTGTTTCTCCATCCTTCCCCACTCACTTGCTCTGACCCCAAGCAGCTTTCCTGTTCTTTTTCCTCACATCCCACCCGGAGAGGGGACAATCCCTGGGACAGGGCTGTGGGGTTAGTGGGAGACTGGAATAGTGAGGCCCTATCTCAAAATACAAAATAAAAAAGGCTTAAGATGCAGCTCAGTAGTGGAGTACCCGCCCCTGGGTTAAATCCCCAGTACCACACACAAAAATAAATAAATAAAATTTAAAAAGAGCAGCCAGAGGTCTGGGGTGCCCTCACTACCTTTTTGATATGAATATACCTTCTTGGTGTATTCATCCACCCACATCCAGGAAACTCTGGGCAAATCTCTTTGAAAGCTCTTCTTTGCCAGGTCTTCCTCTCCTCTCCCTTACTATCCCTCTAGGCTGCCCACTTGAGAGAAGGTCTGAACCTCAGGCCTTCCAGTCATTTCTCCATCAGTAAGAGCAGAGAAAAGAAGGGAAACCCTTTTGCTACAGTCCAAGGCAGGCGTGTTTGGGCTGAGAGGCTCATTAAAGCTTTCTAATAAGCAATTAACCAGAGGGATGAGCCCTTTGGCTGGTCTGGACCTCCCTCCTCCTGGCAGGGAATCTGGCAGAGAAAGACTGAGTGGGTGGGCGGAGATGAGACTCCGGGGGCTCTTTCCTCCTCCCTTAAGTAAAACTGAATAAACAAACAACTCAGAGGGGGCAGCGCAAGGGCTGAGGCCTGGGCTTCTCCCAGACCTAGGGCTCCATAGCTGTTTGCCAGGACTACAGGCAGACTTGGGAAGTCGTTGGACACTCAGGTCCTCTGAATTGGGGGCCTTGAGAATTCATAGCGGTCATCTTTGGACAGGGTCCTCAGCTCCTAGGACAGCATGTTAGAGAAACTAAGAAGGGAAGCTCATCCATCGCCTCCAGGCCTGCTGGGCTTCTTCTTCCACTTGGAGCCAAACCCTGTCCCAATTGATTGATTCTACTCTACTCTGGAAATTGCAGGGAGAGGATAACAGGGGAACTGTGGGGTCAGTCCTGGGTTCCAAAGTGGAAAGAGACATCGTGATTTCACACCCACTCAACCCACCTGCACAGGGGGAGTGGGGGTGGGGGCTTTGCCATGCACAACTCCAGGGGTTGCTGTTTACACAGAAGGCAACATGGCTCTAGCAGTGGGGCAGGGGATCCCAGTCCATCTGCACTTTCCAGTGTCTGACAGCACCTTCCATCTGTGTTCTTCCTGTCCCTTCAGGCTTTTGAGCAACAACAAGATCACTGGGCTCCGCAATGGATCTTTCGCAGGACTGTACCTGCTGGAGAAGTTGTAAGTGTGGTGGGGCAGGCATAGGGGAGGGTGGTGCTGGGTGGGAGGGTCACTCTAGGGAGGATGAGGAAGGCTGGTTACTGAGTGATCCCAGAACCTGCATGGCCTGGTCCTGCCCAGGACTTGACCACAGAGGACAGAGCAGGGCTGGTCTGGCAGAGAGAAAGAGCCAGCAGCTCCTTCACCAGCATCAGTAGAGACCTAGGGAATTCTCACTGGTCTAGGCAGGGATGGGGCTAAGGGAAGCTCATTAACGCTCTTTAATGAGCAATTAGCTGAGAGGACTGAGCCCTTGAGCTGGCCCCCTCCTCCCAGCTGGGGGCCCAGCATGAAAGGGCTGAGGGAGACTTAATGTGACTGAGGCCTCTTTCCTTCCCGAAAAACAAATCAACAAACAAAGCCCCAAGGGGGCAGAGTCCTGGGCTGAGGGTGGAGAAAGTTGATCATTTCTAAGCCTCCACCCCCAGCCCTGCCCGGGTTTAAAGGGTTTAAAGCTGTGTGTCCTTCAGGCTGCCAGTAGGTCCCCAAGAATCTCCTCCCAAGCCAAGGACCCTTGAGGTCTGGTTGGGGCCAGTTTGTGGGAAAAAGTTACTGAGGAGGCATTTGAGGACATGGTAGACTGTGCACGGAAAAGAGAGGGGAATGCAGAAGGCTCGACCCCTCAGCCACAGCAAGGTGTTCGAGAGGGCCTGGGTTGGGTGGGATAACCCCTGGGTGGGACACCTGGCTCAGCCACTTAACCTGCCAGATGAGGGGCTTACACAAGCTGCTCCAAATTTCCCGTTCTGTTGTCAGGCTCTGGGAACCCTAGCCTGTACCATGGCTTTGGGTCCTTGTTCCCTTCACAGAAGTGACCTGCACCTCCTGGCTTTCTTGGAGACTGATTTTTGCTTTCTTTCCAACCAACGACCCCCTCTTCCACCTCTCTCCCCTCCTGTGAGGCATTCCCAGTTCCTCCAACAGGGTCCTGGACCCCCTCTACTACTATTTTGCCTGAAAACTTTGGATCAATGCAGTGGGAAATAACAAAAGAAGGTGCTAAGGTGCTCTGAAAGAGCCAAAGAGACCACAGTCTAGTGGAGACCACATACAACGCCATATACATCAGCATTAAGTAGGTTGAGGTTTCTTTCTGTCAAGTTCAAAGGAGGCACCAGCTTAGGCTGGGGTGTTCAAGGGTAATGGAGATGCAGTTTCTATAGGACATGGGGTTTAGATCTCTAAATACCAAGTCTTTCTTGGGAGGTAGCCTCTATCCCACCCAGTTCACAGCGGAAGGGAAAGCTTTGTGCCCAAATCCCCAACACCCCAGGCTAGGAGGGAAGCTGGATGACCTGGCAGGGATGGTGGGAGAGGAAAGGGGCCAAGTCCACATTTAGGGCAAAAAATTGCCATCTGGGGCAGGCTGGGGGCCAGAAGGGGATGACAGTAGTACATGCACAGTTCTGAACCCAGGTCCCTCAACAGCTGCTCTGCAGCAGAGTGATCTTGACAAGCATAAAGGGCTGCCTCCAAATTGCTATTCAAGTCTCATCGGGTGCCAATAAATAGGGAATGTTTTTAACCTCCCACAAACCCTTAAGCATTCGGGAGCTGGACCCTCCATTAGGCAGGCTTGGTCTTAGAGGTCCTTCAGGGGTCTTCTGGAGGAAGTGAACTATAGCCTCTCCAGCCCTTTGCCCTGCCCCAAGAGGGCCAGACCTGGCTCACAGTTGCTCTTCCTTCTCAGCACCAGCCAATGAGTGTGGCTTTGAGCCTCAGATGGCCTCACATCTTCCCCTCGTCGTCCTCTCCCTTCACTTTGTCCCCTACTCCTGTCCTTCAGTCTCACCAGGATACCTTTTTTGATGAAGATGAAAAGATAGCTCCTCTCCTTCCCACCCATTCAAAATAGTGAAGTAGGCTCCTCTCCTTAGTAGGACCCATAAACCCGGGAGACCGACCACACAGTAGGTGCATTCAAAGCATGGGAAGGGATCAGAAACATGGGAGGACAATCAAGGGACTCCTGAGAGCATCTGTCTCAGTGCTGAGCCATGGGATGTGGGAGAACTGCGGGCATGAGAAAGGGCACTAGAGCCAGAATTTCCAACCGACTGTAAATTCTTGATCTGTTATGAATCCCTTCATTCATTTTACAGATGTTCATGAGCTAGGCTCTGTTCCAGGCATTGGGAGTGAACACAGCAAAGTGCCTTCCCCCATGCCACTTACGGTCTACTGACAAGACCCAGGAAATAGCAAATGCATGTTGGGACATACATACAAAGAAAAACAAAGCACAGTAAAGGGAATAGAAAGCAAAGGGACAGGGATGCTGCTTTACGGAGAGAAGAAACACTTCCTCTTAAGGGGATTGAGACCTGAAGGGATGGAGAGAGAAAGCCAGGTAGCTATCTGGAAGGAGGGATGGAGAGAATAGCCATTGTGAAGCCCCTTGGGTCCTGGTGAGCTTGAAAAGCAGAAGGACAAGCTAGGTGCAGTAGCACACGCCTGCAGTCCCAGCTACTTGGGAGGCTGAGGCAGGAAGATTGCTTGAATTCAGGAGTTTAAGGCCAGGTTGGTCAATATAGGGAGACACTATCTCAGAGAAAAAAAGAGAGACCCTAGAGGGGATGGAGATATAGCTCAGTGACAGAATACTTGCTTAGCTCGAGGGAGACCCTAACCTCAATCCCTAGCACTGAAAAAAGAAAAAGAAAGAAAGAAAGAAAGAAAGAAAGAAAGAAAGAAAGAAAGAAAGAAAGAAAGAAAGAAAGAAAGAAAGAAAGAAAGAGAAAGAAAGAGCAAGCAGCACCGTGTGACTGGGCAGAGAGCAAGGGAGGAAGTAGTAGAAGTAAAAATCAGGGTGATTAGGAATGAGCATGGGCTCCAGGTTTAGGGCCCTAGTTTCCTCACTATGAAAACATGGGAAGGGGGGCGGTGGATGGGGTGATCTGTAAGGAGTATTATTGATTTAAAATTCTGTGATCCTTGGATGTGTATGGTACCCACAATGCTGCTTGGAAGGGTCAGAGCCCAGTGATATGGGCAGGGCCAGGCTTTCAGAAGAGGGGCCCTCTGGGCAGGGGTTGTGGTGCCCAACAGGAGAGCAGGGTACCCCTGCAGGGAGGAAGGAGCTGAGTCTGCTTCCTGGCTGACTGCCACTGCACTGGTTTTATATATATTTACACATGTGCACATACATTCCCATGTATTCTAAGGAATTGGCTCACATGATTGTGGGAACTGGCACATCCAAAATCTACAGGGTGGGCCTGTAGGCTAGAAAGTCAGGCAGGAGTTGCCGCCATCTTGAGGCAGAATTTCTTGTCCAGGAAACTGCAATTTTTCCTCTTGAAGCCTTCAACTGATTGTCAACTCCCATTGTCGAAGATGATCTTTAAGAATAACTACCTTTACTTAAGGTCAACTAATTGTAGGTGTTTCCACATCTACAAAATACCTTTACAGATTTGTGGGTTCAGTTTTGTTAGCTGTGTGTGTGTGTGTGTGTGTGTGTGTGTGTGTGTGCACTAGGGATTGAACCCAAGGGCGCTTCACCACTGAGCCACATCCCCAGCCCTTTTTAAAATATTTTTTTATTTTGAGACAGGGTCACACTAAGTTGCTTAGAGCCTTGCTAAATTGCTAAAGCTAGCTTCATACCTGTAATCCTCCTGCCTCATCCTCCTGAACTGCTGGGATTACAGGTGAACACCACCACACCCAGCCCTTTTAAATTGTTTTGAGGGCTGGGGATGTAGCTCAGTTGGTATAGTGCTTGCCTTGCACGTATACGGCCCTGGGTTCACTACCCAGCATCACAAAAAAAAAAAAAAAAAAGTTTTTTGGAGACAGCGAAGTTGCTTTGTTCTCCTGAGTTGCTGGGATCCTGTTTTTATGAGATGGCACCTTGCCATGTTGCCCAGACTGGCCTCATACTCCTGAGCTCAAGTTGTGCTCCTACCTCTGCCTCCTGAGTAGCTGGAACTACAGTTGTGTGCCTAGCTGGATTAGTGCTTTACTAAACCACTGAGTACTGTAGACTAGCCAAGTTGTCACACAAACTGACCCATCACAACCACCATTCCAGAGTGGGGAATGAGGCCTTGAATAACAGATATCCTGTGCCCAGTTCCTGGAGATGCTGAGTCAAATGGGGCCTGGGAATTTTTTTTACACAGTTTGCAGGCGATTCTCATGCTCATCCGGGGTTGGGAGCCAGCGGACCAGATGACCCCTAGACTGTGGGCCTATTCATCACAAATAAGATGCCACAGCCTGGTGTGTAGTTGGTGCTCAGGAAACACTGATCTCTCTGTCCTGTCAGGCTCAGATGTCTAGGCTTAGGCAGAGGAGGCCATAGCAGCTTAACATACCACAATCCATAAGAAGCAAATCCCATGGGAGGGTTGGGACCTAATCTAATAACTGAAATAATAGATCCAAACTGTTCCATGAAGTGCCCACATGGCGTCCTTGTGCACAGAGCCCCTCAAGCTTTTTTTTTTTTTTTCAAGTGGGGATTGAACCCAGGGGCATTCCACCACTGAATTACATCCCCAGCCCTTTTTATTTTTATTTTGAGACAGAGTCTCCCACAGTTGCCCACGAGGACCTTGAACTTGAAACCCTCCTGGTTCAGCCTCCTGAGAGTCTGGGATTACAGGCATGTACTACACAGCCTGACCCCCTCAGGCCTTCGAGAATGGGTCATATGTGAATGTGTGTGTGAGACAGGGATCACCTTGATGGCCAAGAGTGAGCAGTAGATGTACATGATGCCCATTTTGCAATGCAGGGCCCTGATTGAGGCCTGGGAGGAATGCAGGCAGGTGACAGTGACAACTGTGTGAGCATGGGCAGGAAGGCAGAGGAAGGGAGACAGTGGATGCAGAGTGGGACTGTGTCTGGGAGGATCTTATAGAAGGATCCCATTCCAGAGCTACTGGGGTACAGATGCTGGGACCCACCTCTACCGGCTGGGAAGGATGGAACAGAAAACCTGAAACGGGGCCCATCAGAGGCAGTTTAGGAAGTGCACAGAAGGACCCAGAAATGCATGAGGCCTTCCCTGAACCCTCCTATCTATATCTCACTACCTCTTAGTCTGTTTAAGCCTATACATTGCCCAGAAGATTTCTGAGGTAGGTTAGGGTGGGGTGAGGGAGGCTGATGAAGGAGTATGACTCCACTTTGGAGTAAAACAAGGCTTGGGAGTGAATCCTACTTCTGTCATTTACCTTCTGGCTGCCTTTCCAAGCCTCAGGTTACTCACCTGGAAAATGGGGCTATGAATGACTCCCTGACAGTGCCCCAGACGAATTCCAAGTTGTAGGGTGTTGCCCAGTCACCTGTCATTTGTGTAGTTTTCCAGACTTTTCCAGCCTTGTGCACTTGTGCAGTTAGGTATGTAAGTGCTCCTCCCACCCCTTTCCGATAATGCGGGAGAATCCAATCCAGAGCCTCACACATGCTAGGCAAGCACGCTACCACTCAAATACACCCCAGCCAGAAATGTGAGTGCTCAAAGTAGGCCATGACTCATTCCTCTGGTCCCTCCTCTGTCCAGATCCTCCACCAAGCATATACAATGGGGAGCAAGCCACCAGAAGACTTTTCAAGGGATCTGAGGGTGTCCTGGTCACAGTAAGATGCCCCTAGACTACAAACCAAGGAGGCCACAGCGCAGATGGCTGCCAGAAGAGCCCAAGGGAGCTAGACTAGCAACGCTCCAAAGTGTGGATCTGCATGAACACAGGCCCCCAGAGGCTGGTGCAGAGGCTGGAGGAAAGGGCCCGGGGAGGGAGGCTGGTCAGCCCCCGGGATGATTTGTCATTGCCTAATGAGATTAATGAGCCCCGGGGGCTGGTATGCAGCGGGTGCTGGGGCACTCATTAGAAGCAGATGCTCATGGGAATGAAGGCAAGTGCGGGCGTGAGGGTGGAGGGTGGGTGGACTCACGCGCCAGGTGGTTTCCATTAATCTGTGGGCGGAGCCAAGGGTGAGAGGCCTGGGGCTCTGTCCCTCCTTCTAGTTCCCATCCCCTCCAAACTGGGGAGGAATGCCACACGGAAGCTCGGGCACAACTGAGGCCTAGAGAGGAAGGTCCATGGGTCCCGGGACAGTCCTCTTGTTTTGCTGTGGTAGCCCTAATACCAGGCCCAATGTATGTGCTGAATACATACCTGTTGGTTGATATCAGAGACAAAAGCCCCCCCCCCCCCCCCCCCGCAGATTGGGGGATGGGAGGGAGACTGGGACCATCCTGTTTCCTTGGGCCCCAGAGCCTCCCTTTCTCCTCTCCCCAGACAACCTCTATACCTGCAGGGATGCTCTGGCTCTCTTCACAGCAGACCACACTTTCTAAAGAAACCTGGAAGTCTCCTAGGGCCCATGGCAAGCTGCTCTGTGACCTCCAAACCTATAATTTGGTTTTAAAACCCACAAGCAGGGAGGTCTGTGGGGGCCAGAGGGAACCAATTTGGTGCCACACCATCCCGAGTGAACATGGGTCCACACACACACACACACACACACACACACACACACACACCATTATACCAACTCACACACCCTTAACAGCCCTAATGGAGTATAATTTATATACCATAAACTTCACCCATTTAAAGTACACAATCCAATGGTTTTAGTATATTTTACAGAATTATGTAATCATCCCCATAATCTAATTTTAGAACATTTTCATCATCCACAAAAGAACCTTTGAATCATTAGCAGTCACTCCCCATTCCTCCACCCGCTATTCCCCAGCGCTAAGCAACCACTAATCTACTGTCTCTATAGATTTGCTTATTATGGACATTTCATATAAATGGAATCATATAATATGTTATATTTTAAAAATTGGACTCTTGCGCTCAGCATAATATTTTCCAGATTCATCTGTGTTTTAGCAGGCATCAGCACTTCATCCCTCTTTGCGGACTAATAATATTCCTTTTGAATAGTTCACTTGCTATCAGTTGGTTGACATCAGTTGATTGACATTTGAGTGCTTTTTGGCTATTATGAAAAATGCTGCTAGGAACTTTCATCAACTGGGTTTTTGTTTATTTGTTTTGTTTTGTTTGATAATGCTGGGAATTGAACCCAGGGGCCTGGAGCATACTAGGCAAGTGCTGTGCCACTGACCTATATCCCCAGCCCACCCACTGGTTCTAGTGGATATTTATTCTTTTCTCTTGGATGTATACCTAGGAAATGGAATTGCTAGGTCATATGGTAACTGTAACTGCCACACTATTTTCCAAAGCGGCTGTACCATCTCTGCACTCTGCATCCTCAACAATACTTGCTATTATTTCCTTTTTTTTTTTCTCCTCTTCTTTTTTGAAGTCCTGGGATGGAATTGAACCCAGGGCTCAAGAATGCCAGTATGGGGTTCAACTGAGCAACTGAGCTACATCCCCAACTCTTTTTATTTTTTAATTTTTTTAAAATTCATACAGGGTTTCAAGTTTTCTAAGGCTGGTCCTGAACTTGGACTCCTTCTGCCTTGGCCTCCTGGGGTAGCAGGGATTATAGGTGTGCATCACCACATCCAGCTGTCTTTTTTATTATAGTCATTTTAGTAGATGAAGTGGTATCTCACTGTGATTTTGATTTGCAGTTCCCTTAAAACTAAATGATGTTGAGCATCATCTCATATGTGCATGGTCATTTATATGTCTTCTTATGCTGCCTAGGCTGGCCTTGAACTCCTGGACTCCAGTGATTCTCCTGCTTCAACCTCCCAAGTGTCTGGGACTATAGGCTCATACCACCGCATCCAGCTTATATGTCTTCTTTGAAGAATTGTTTTTCAATCATTTGCCTTTTTTTTTTTCCCCCAGCTGGGTCATTTGTCTTTATTATTGAGTTGTAATCTTTTGAAATCCCAAGAAGTATTATGCATGTAACTCTCTAATCCCTTTCAGGAGTAATGGTGACCTTTGAGATTTTCAGGAGATCAAAGGCACAATCCCTCCTGGATAGAAGTTCCTGATCAGATATCTAATTTGGAAACATTTTTCTCTCATTCTGTGGTTGGCTTCTACTTTTTTGAAGGTATCCTTTAAGGTATAAAAGTTTAAAGATTTTTTATGCCCAACTTCTCTTCTCTTTTATTACTTGTGCTTATACACTCACTAATACATGTTCCAGTTTGCAAGCTTCTCTTTTCCTAAGAAGGGCAGAGGGTGTCATTGTTCCCAGCAACTCTCCCTTCACTCTACCTTAGGGCATGCTCCTCCACAGTGACACAGATACAAGGACCAAGTGTCCCTAGCATCAGGGAGGGAGAGCATAGGCCAGGCAGAGGGGAGAGTGAACTCCATCAATGCTGCCTCTTTCCCAGGTTCCAAGAATAAGGTTCTCAGGAAGCAGCCAGAGCATAGGAGATTCCACATCATAGGAACTTCTGTGTGTCCTTGGACTGGCTGCATTAGGCTTGTGATGTCACCCAAGAAATTCAGTGCAAGGGTTCTTAACATGGGCTCCACACCCCTCTGAAATCGTGTGCACAGTGTTAGGAGTGTTGTATTTTCTGAGACGAGACTCCAGGACCATCATCAGATTTTCCAAAGGATGTGCTAAACAAGATAGGTTCAGAACAGCCATTCAATCAGGGCCCTGCAGAGCCAAAGAACATCCAGATTCGCTGATCGCATTTCCCTCGGGGTACAACCTCAGAGTTGCTTCTCTAACCTGGAGAGACTAGGAGGCATAGGTTGCCCTTGGGCCCCTTGGGCTGTCAGAACTCAGCCCAGGGAGCAGCCCCTAAGCTTGTGCCCCCAAGACCAGGAGGGGACCCAGGACTATCCCACGCCCTGGGGCACTCCAGGGGATTACCTTGGTCACCCCTGAAGCCACTTTCGAGGCAGACATGGGGCAAAAGGGAAAGAATGCCAACACTTGGTGGAAGCTCCCCTCTCAGAGAGGCCCCACATGGCTCAGGCTGCAGGAAATCGAGGGCAGGAAGAGGGACTGGGGCCTGAGGGGCCCACTTGCTCCCATCTGCAGAGCATCAGTGGGGCAGGCGGGTGGGGGTTCACAGGGGGGCCTGAGGAGGAAATGAGAATAAACACAAGTGAGCGAGAGGGAAGGGGCGGGGAGGGGGGGCGCTGCAGCCTCAGCCCCTTGGCAGCCCATGAAGGGAAGTGACACAATGAGGAATGTGTTTCCCTCTGCCCGTCCCTGCATGGGGGTGGGAGTCAGAGCCCTGAGAATGGCCAGACCCAACAGGGGCCAAGGGGCACATACTGGAACAACACTGGAGGGGTGGGTTGTGAGGGTGGGGCCTGGGCAGCAAAACGGTGGAGGGTGGACAGGCAGTAAGGGCAACCCTGTGCAGCAGGGTGCTTATCCTGCCTGTGTTGCCTTCACTCCGCATGCGGTGTCTTCTAGGGCCTGTCCCTTGCACATTCCTCATGTGTGCCCAGCACTGGGGGCCCCTTCCCAGAACTCCAGTTTCCTCTAGGAAGCTGGTCCTTTCTGGTGGCTTTCTCTTCTTTCTTAAGGGGACTCAGGTTTATGGAGGGAGCTGAGTCCTCTATGTGAGATGGAACAGTGATATGAGGCACACTGGCCATATTCATATGTTCATTCTCTCTCTCTCTCTCTCTCTCTCTCTCTCTCTCTCTCTCTCTCTCTCTCTCTCTCTCTCTCTCTTTCCACCCTCAACTGGAACTGTGCACAAACAGGGCCCATAGAGGGACAGCACCTCCCTGCCCTGGACACCCATTTCCTCTTGCCCAGCAGGGAACTAGCTCAGTTAACTCCCTCCTGTCCAGAATTCAGACAGGTTCTGAGGCTTTGGCAGGCAGAACCAAGACCACCTCCGCCTGGGCTGGAGGGCTGCAGGGCCTTGGATAGCAGGTTGATCTGAGATCTCTTTTGTAATCTCTGTGTCCCTACCACAGCCCTTGTGACATTGTGGTTGTTCCAGGAGTCACCCACTTACCCTCTGCCTCCTAATCTCTTGGGCACTTGGGTGGGGGCAGAGAGACGGTCAGAACATTGGCAGCAATTGGGAAGGCTCTGGAAGTGCTCTGTGGGCCTCAACCTGATCTGAGTTGTGCAGGAAAGACCCTGAGTGGCCCTTGTGTAAGTTGGTGATGACTTCTGGCCCTTTAGGCACCTCTCTTCCTGGCCGTGCCCAGCATGGAGGACAGGGTGAGGAAGAAAGCCTATGAGTCAGCACCCAACCTAGTCCTCAGTGGTCCTCCCAAAAACCCAGAGGCCCACCAGGTTGGGTGATGGTTGGGACCAGATTGGTGCTGGCAGGTCCAAGGGGCAGACTCTGCAGACCCTGGAGGACAGAGGAAAGGAACAGAGAGCTGCACTCTAACCTCAGTGGAGTTTGAGCACCCTACTCAGGGTCAGTAGCTGCTGTGGGGACTCACCTGCAGTTCACCCCTCCAGGCAGGGTGGAACTGGGTCCCTGGGAGCCATGTTCTGGCCTGTGACTTGCTCAGTCTGGAAGCAGTGCTCCCCTTGCCACCTCTCTCAGCATTGGCCTCTTAAGAGACGGGGTGGAGAACTTTGCTTGTTGGGCCTCATCTGAAGAATGTCAGGGACCAGGGTAGAGAACATTTGCTTGTCCACCAGCTGACCTCCCCTCTCCCTTGGAGTAATCTGTTTGCAGAGATACAAAAACTATGAAATACTTCCTGATGGCCAAGCTCAAGAAGACTTTACCTTTGTGTAGCAATTTTCAAAAAACTCAACACCTATGTTCAAAGACTTCCCAAAGCAACCAGGCCCTCAGGGCAGCTCAGAAATGGAGCAAGTGGGAAGCTGAGGCCTCCTGACTCCCAGGGCAGTGTTCTCTTCACACCTTGCTTCTACCTAGTTCCTCCTCTGTGGTCCTTCTGATCCCCTTCCCACCCTGTCTCTTGGCTTCTGCATGGGTCCTAATGGTGTCCCCCAACCCCACCACCCAAATGGGGGGGTGAACCCAGGGTCACCTGCCTGCTAGGCAAGTGCTCTATCACTGAGCTACACTTCCAGCCCTTTTTATTTCTTATTTTGAGACAGAACTCACTGCGTTGCTGAGGCTGACCCCAAACTTACCATTCTCCTGCCTTAGTCTCCTGAGTAGCTGGCAGTGTTTTTCTGATCAGTACCCCATGATTGCAACCAAAGAGGTTGAGGAGACCTGTCTGGGGGTGGGAGAGGGTTCTTAATCCAACTTCCCAACCAGTGCTGAGGACAGGAGATTTAGAAGGAAATCAAGTCCCAAAGAAAGCCAGTATAGGGCAGTGTCCCAGAGGGGGAAAGGTATAAGGGTCTTCCCAATGTCTCCTACAGGGACCTAAGGAACAATGTCATCAGCACAGTGCAGCCTGGAGCCTTCCTGGGCCTGGGGGAGCTGAAGCGTTTGTAAGTGGCAAGTCCCACCCCCACACCTCCCAGCACTCCCCTTTTCCCTGGAGAAGGTCCTGGATCCAATGAGCAGCCACCCCTCCTACCCACCCCAGACTCTCTCTTCTCAACACCCCCAGCCCCGGCTCACACAATAGCTGGGGTCAAAAGCCTGGGCATTTCAAGCCAGCTCTGGTACTGGGCCTCAGCCCACTCCTCACACTAGTCCCAGCTGCACACATGCGTCCCTCACAAGCCATCCCATGTGCTACCACACAGCTGACTTCCTCAGTATGTGTCTCTCTAGAGATCTCTCCAACAACCGGATTGGCTGTCTCACCTCTGAGACCTTCCAAGGCCTCCCCAAGCTTCTCCGACTGTGAGTGGGGGGTGGGGGTATAAGGTGGGGAATGGGAGGAGGGATGGGGGAGGCTCAGC
This sequence comes from Sciurus vulgaris, assembly GCF_902686455.1. Classification (NCBI taxonomy): domain Eukaryota; kingdom Metazoa; phylum Chordata; class Mammalia; order Rodentia; family Sciuridae; genus Sciurus; species Sciurus vulgaris. The sequence goes on along the minus strand of NC_136465.1, from coordinate 55,690,104 downwards.
CTGGATGGAGGGCTGGGGAGGAGGAAAGCAATGCCAGACCCTTACAGGTCCCTACATTCTCTTCTCTCATCCCTCCCCTCCTCTGGCCCAGGGAGACCCTAAGATCCCGTCTCACTGTTCCCTGCCCCCTGCAGAAACATATCTGGAAACATCTTCTCCAGTCTGCAACCTGGGGTCTTTGATGAGTTGCCAGCCCTTAAGATTGTGTGAGTACCTTCCCTAGCCCAGGACCAGACCCCTGCTCCCTTCCTCTACCCAGGAGGGAGTCCCATAAGCACCGTGACCACTGTGGACAGCCTGATAAGTAGGCAGACAGCAGTGCATGGAACCTTACCAGAATCAGCGTGCCCTTGGTAATAATGGTGGTGGCACATGCATGCCCAAGTTTGCCCTCTCCAGCCTTGATCCTGTCCCCACCCCATGATTCCACATTCCCTTTGCTCAACTCCATGACTCCTCTGTCTACTCTGCAGAGACTTTGGCACAGAGTTCCTGACCTGTGACTGCCACCTCCGCTGGCTGCTGCCCTGGGCCCAGAATCACTCCCTGCAACTGTCCGACCGCACACTCTGTGCCTATCCCAGTGCCTTGCACGCCCAGACCCTGGGCAGCCTCCAGGAGGGCCAGCTCCGCTGCGGTGAGCAAGCCCTCAGCCTGCATACCTACAGGGACCCTGTTGGCCCCCATGCCCCAGACATAGAGCCCTGTGCCTCATGTATGGCCCTGCTGGCTCCAGGCTTTCTTGGTCCTTAGTATGTTTGTGTGATGAGCAGTGTCCAGGTCTTCCTCTCCCCCTCAGCCCCCAGGGAGCTACCCTCCATCAGCTTTTCTAAATGTCCCTTAGGGCTGCTTGTTTGTTCCTGTTTCTGTCTGGTCCCAACCTCTTGGATAACATGCCTGCTAGGAGCCCTTTTCTTTGCCCAAAACCTGCCTGCTCCTCTCATTTGCTCCAGAGACTTTCTCTTGACCCCTTTTCTTCCCAGCACAGGCAGAATATAGACAAAGGGACCCAGCACTGTCCTTGTGGATTCTCACAAGCACATGCAGGCTTGCTCGTGAGCATTCAAGCTTTACTACCTGGTGTCTCCTCCACAGAGGGGGCCCTGGAGCTGCACACACACCACCTCATCCCATCCCTGCGCCAAGTGGTGTTCCAGGGTGACCGCCTGCCCTTCCAGTGTTCCGCCAGTTACTTGGGCAATGACACCCGCATCCGCTGGTACCACAACCTGGCCCCTGTGGAGGGTGATGAGCAGGCAGGCATCCTCCTGGCTGAGAGCCTCATTCATGACTGCACCTTCATCACCAGGTACGGGCCCTGCTGCTCCTTCTCAGCCCATGGCACAGGGTGGCAGTAGGCACACTACCCATCATCTACCCCACAAAGGATCTATGCCCAGTCCCGTTCCCATGTGTGTGCACATGTTTATGGAAAGCTAAGATTCAAACATAATAGTCTGAATAGAGGTTAGAAATTTAAAGCCTAATAGAGAAAAGTGATATTTGACTTTTCTGGGGGGAGATGCTAGTGATAGAACCCAGGGCCTTGTGTGTGTTAGGAAAGTGCTTTAACCACTGAGCCACACCCCCAGCTGTTTGACATTTCTTTAGTGATTAACAATGTCTGTAGTGGCTCTCATCTATATCATCAGGTGTAATCTTTGTGGTAGACCTGCAAGAGTTATGATTAGCTGCATAATAAAGAACTGAAACTCAGAAAAGCAATACCATAAGGTCATTCGAAATAAGAAGAGCATGCACTCATATCTCTCACTTCATTGAGGAAAAAAGAACCTGAAGCTGGTGCCCCACGATGGGGCACCTGTGGGTGAACTGGCCAGGGGCATGGAGGGAAGGTGGCCACTGGACCTGAGAGTGCCTCACCAAACCAGCCCCTGCCTCCTGCTCACCTGCAGCGAGCTGACCCTGTCTCACATCGGTGTGTGGGCCTCAGGCGAGTGGGAATGCTCCGTGTCCACGGTCCAGGGCAACACCAGCAAGAAAGTGGAGATTGTGGTGCTGGAGTCCTCCGCTTCCTACTGCCCTGCTGAGCGAGTCGCCAATAACCGGGGGGACTTCAGGTACGTGCTGCTCTACTCTGCAGAGGACTGCCAGGAGAGATCCAGCGACATTCCCACCATATGCTCTCACACCTGAGAACATGGGTGGGCAGGGGCTCCCACCTGTTGTCCTCGGAGAGTCCGAAAGACTCCCTTCTTGTCATTCAGCTGAAGTCCTGCTGTTGGATTTTGAGAAACTTTATCTTTATGAATACAATCACCAGTTGCAATGCACTGCACAAAACACAATGGGAGCTGGTCTCAGTGGCACACACCTGTAATCTCAGCGAATAGGAAGGCTGAGGCAGGAGGATCTTGAGTTCAAAGCCAGCCTCAGCAAAAGTGAGGTGCTAAGCAACTCAGTGTGACGCTGCCTCTAAATAAAATACAAAATAGGGCTGGGGATATGGCACAGTGGTTGCGTGCCCCTGAGTTCAATCCCTGGTACCAAAACAAACAAACAAACAAACAAACAAACCAAAAAACAAAAAAAACCACCCCACAATGGTCTTTCCTCCCTACTCCCTCCCTCCCTCCTTTCATTCCTTCCCTGGGGCACTTTACCACTGAGCATGTTCCCAGTCCTTTTTAAAACTTTTTTTTTTTTTTTTTTGAGAAGAGGTCTTGCTAAATTGTGAGGCCAACCTCAAACTTGTGATATGCCTGCTTAGTCTCCCAAGTTGCTGGGATTATTGGTATGCGTACTACGCCTGGCCACAATGACTTTTGAAATTGCTCCCTTACAGGCTGGGAATGTAGCTCAGTGGTAGGGCATTTATCTAACATGTGCAAGGCCCTGGATTTGAGCCCCAACACCTCAAAAAAAAAAAGAAAGAAAGAAAGAAAAATATTGTTTCCTTTTATTAATAGTTTGCAAAGGTTTCTCACAAATAGTATCACAGCTTAATATTCCAGTAGCCCTCTCCGTAAGGCAGGGCTGGTATTATTCTCCCCTGCACAGCTGTCATAACTAATAACAGACTGAACTTGAACTCAGAGTTGCACCCCCCCCCCATCACCTGTGAAAGCTCTAGAAAGTACAAGGTGGGAAACCTTGAAGGCCATTGAACATCCTCTCCTAGATCCTTCTGGAAGTCCCCAGCAGTCTGGCATCACAGTTCTAAGGGCAGTGGTAAGGAAGGAGATTCCTGAGGAGCCTAAGTCATCAGTACCTTCCCACCTCTATACCCAGGTGGCCTCGAACTCTTGCTGGCATCACAGCCTACCAGTCCTGCCTACAGTATCCCTTTACTTCGGTGCCCCTGAGCGGGGGCGCCCCAGGCACCCGAGCCTCCCGCCGATGCGACCGAGCTGGCCGTTGGGAACCAGGGGACTACTCCCATTGTTTGTACACCAACGACATCACCAGAGTGCTCTACACCTTTGTGCTGGTGAGGCTAGGAGAGGAGGGGGCAGAGAGCACCCCTCCATCTCTGGTTCCAGGGATGGGATGAAGCCTCAGGACCACAGGGGAGGGAAGTCCAACTCCAAGGCTGCTCTGCTGTATCTCCTGCTTCTGGGGTGTGCTCAGCAAGGGGTGTGCACGGGAGAGTTGTGGGTCAGCCCCTTGTGCCTTGTGCTGTCTTTGAATTTCCAACAAGACCACCCTCAGGGGAGAGGGCTAGACTTCCACCCCTTTCCCCTCTTTATTCACCAACACTTCAAGGTTTGCCACTGGAAGGGGGAAGCCTGGGGAAGGGCTTGATGATGGCCTCATATGTGGTTTCTATCTTACTAGACCCACGGTTGGCCTAGGCCCCTCTCCCCAGGCACTGTGTCTTGAGCACCAGCATCAAAGAAAGGGGCCCCTATAGGGGCAGTTCTGGGGCAGAAAGAACAAGACAGGATGATCCTCTTTCTTTCCTCAACACCCCTCAGATGCCCATCAATGCCTCCAATGCACTGACCCTGGCCCACCAGCTGCGAGTATACACAGCCGAGGCTGCCAGCTTTTCAGACATGATGGATGTAGTCTATGTGGCTCAGATGATCCAGAAATTTTTGGGTTATGTTGACCAGATCAAAGAGGTGAGATTCAACTAGTCCACTGAGGACCCTGGAAACCACCCGCCCATTACTCGGTCTCTCTCACACCCCAGCCCCTGGTCCCAAAACCTATTCCTGCCCTCAGTGACCACTCTCCCCTCCATAGCTGGTGGAGGTGATGGTGGACATGGCCAGTAACCTGATGCTGGTGGATGAGCACCTGCTGTGGCTGGCCCAGCGCGAGGACAAGGCCTGCAGTGGCATCGTGGGTGCCCTGGAGCGCATCGGCGGGGCTGCCCTCAGCCCCCATGCCCAGCACATCTCTGTGGTAAATGGGTCAGCATGGAAGGGATTCCCATGAGGCTGAGCACTGGGAGGGTCATCAGAGTCAGCTGGGGCCAGCACTCATGGTCCACAGAAGGGAACACTTCCTTCTCTGTGGTGTGCCTGCCAGGCTCCAGCTAACAAGAACATTGACATTGGCTAAGCTCTGAGTTGTCAGGCGCAGTGTAAAGTGCCAGCGACACTGGAGAAATTGCACAAGACTCCCTGGTGGAGAACTGAGTTGGAGGGCTAGCCTGATGGAAATAAATAGGAGGAAGGTGGAAGGAGCAGAGGAACAGGAGGAAGGTTTGGTTGCAGGGCACACAGCACTTGTGCTGCAGTGACAGAAGTGCCCTGAGAAGAAGGTGACATTTCCAGTTGGGTGGAACTAACAACCATGGTGGAGCTTCTTCTGCATATATGCTAGGCATTTCAGGAGATACAAAGGAAGTTAGACATGGACCCTGCTCTAGAGCTGAGTTAGGACAACAGAAGTAGCAAATGCTAGCCGGACTTGGTGGCGCACACCTGTAATCCCAGTAGGCTGAGGCAGGAGGATGGAAAGTTCAAAGCCAGCTTCAGCAAAAGTAAGGTGCTAAGCAACTCAGTGAGACCCTGTCTCTAAATAAAGGTCGAGTGCCCTTGAGTTTAATCCCCAGTACCGCCCCACCCCCCAAAAAAGAAGTAGCAAATGCTACTAGGTGAGCATAGGAACGCCAGTGCTTTAGGAGAAAGGAGGAGGTTCATGGTCAGGTTGGGGAGGGCGATTCCATGGCACATGTAAGACTGGCCATGCCTTTGAATAGTGAGGAATAAAGGGCAGCGGGGCTCAGCCTGAGCAGATTTTTAGAGGGAATGTGCGGTCTTGTGCAGTTGGGGGTGACACGTTTCCTGTTCCTAGAACTCGAGGAACGTAGCATTGGAGGCCTACCTCATCAAGCCACACAGCTATGTGGGCCTGACCTGCACAGCCTTCCAGAGGAGGGAAGGAGGAGTGTCAGGCGGACGGCTGGGAGGCCCTGGCCAGAATGCCCTGCCCGAGCCTGAGCCCCCAGCTGATCAGCAGCTTCGCTTCCGCTGCACTACTGGGAGGCCCAACATTTCTCTGTCATCCTTCCACATCAAGGTGGGCACTGGGTGCAGAGGGGTAGGGACTGGATGTACAGATGGTGGAGGTGGGTGGTGTGAGAGATGCAGGGCTTGGAAAGTGGGAGGTGAAACGGGAGGAGAGTAGAGGCTGGAGGATGCAGGAAGACCTGAGAGCTCAGGGGATGCTGAGTTTCTCTAAGGAGCTCCTATGTCCCCCCAGAACAGCGTTGCCCTGGCCTCCATCCAGCTGCCCCCCAGCCTGTTCTCGTCCCTTCCGGCTGCCCTGGCTCCTCCAGTACCCCCAGACTGCACCTTGCAACTCCTCGTCTTCCGCAACGGCCGCCTCTTCCGCAGCCATGGCAACACCTCTCGCCCAGGAGCTGCTGGTCCTGGCAAGAGGCGTGGTGTGGCCACCCCGGTCATCTTTGCAGGAACCAGTAAGGGAATGAACCTGCTGCATATGTCTGCCCTGTACCCCTCATTCTGCCCTCCCCCAACCTATAGCCCCCTACTGCCCTTGTTGAGTTAGCAAAGGATGGTGGGTTCCCCATTTCCCAAGAGGAGGGAAGAGATGTCCCATAAAGGAAAGGTTGGTGGAGAAAAGGCTCAGGGAACACTGAATTTTATATCCCAGGTTTGTCACATTTCACAAGAGTTGTAAACATAAATCCTCAACCCACTCCCTCCACCATATACCAAAACATACCTGCTTCTTGCACTGCAACGCACAGCTCAGCAGGAAGCAATGCTGCATGAGTAGCTACTGAAGCTCAGTATGATGCTCAGTATAACAAGGAATAAAACATCTAGCTCAGGCCTCTGTCCTCATAGAGGCCACCAGCTCAATAAGCAATAGGAGGCCTGAATAACATGCCAGGGCAATAACAGGAGTTCCTGGAGCTTCTAAAGAGACATCATTGATGAGAAGTGTCCTAAAAAGGCAAGATGGCTCAGGCATTGTAGTCAGAGGTGGGACAGGGCCTTGAGGGATGGTCAGTAAGGGAAGATGGAGACCAGGGCAGAGATGTGGTGGAGGGATACATTGTGCCAAACTCTCTGTTTCACTCAGGGGCTGGCCCATTCTCGACTAGCCCATTCCACCAAGGCCAGCTGACTCCCACTATGCCTTTGTTCCCCCAACCCGCCCCCATAGTACTGGAGACTAAGTCCAGAGGCATTCTAACACTGAACTACATCCCAGCCCTTTTTATTTTGAGACAGGGTCTCACTGAGTTTCCAAGGCTGGCCTTGAACTTGGAATCCTATTGCCTTGGCCTCCCAAGTCACTGGGATTACAGGCATGCATCACCAAGTCCCGCCATGTCTTTTTTCTGTGATTCTACCATCCCTCCCACCCTCCAAGCTCTGGGCTTGTTTGCCAGTCTCTCTCCAACTTCAGGCCCAACCACACACTGTCACCAGATTCACCTTCTTAAAACATCCTGTTCACATCAAAGAGCTCCTTGAGATTCTTGGTGGTTTCCCATCATCAGAGCTGTCTTCCTCCAGGTGCCATCCAGAGTCCTATGTGACTTGGCTCCAGGACCTTCTCACAGCCACAAGGTGTTGCTGTCACCTCTCTGGGTTCCCTTCCCATTCGTAGAATAGACTGTTTTCATTCTGACCAGGAATGCTCACTGAGTGCCTGACACGTGCCAGACTCTGTTGGAGTTGGGACGCACCTAAGTACTGATAGTTGTGTCCTTGTCCTTGAGGAGCATGTACTTCAGAAAAGAAGACAGGCATTGAACAAGTCATTAGAAGTGAACAGCTGTGCAAGGTGTCTGGAGCACATAGTTATAAGGAATGGCTGAACCTAGTTAGGGGCCAGGGAAGCCTTTCCTAAAAAGTGAAGTTTCCCCAAAATCCAAAGGATAAGAATCACCTTTGGAAAGGTCAGAATCAGTGTCAGCAGCCTCATGGGCTTACTGCACTATGTGGAGAGAAGTGGGTGGTTTAGGAGTCGGTGGGTCCTGTATCACATACAGTCCTTGGCTCTGCTCAGAGCCCCTCTCTCTTCTTGGGAATAACCTCCTTCTTGTTCCCTCCAACCCACCCTCCAGACATGGCACCAACTTTCCCTCCCTCTCAGGGGCACACTCCCAACAGATTCCTCCCTTCACCTGATTTTTTTTTTTTTTTTTAAATACTGGGGATTGAACTCAGGCACTTAACCACATCCCCAACCCTTTTTTGTATTAAAAAAAAATTTTTTTTAAGGGCTGGGGATGTGGTTCAGTGGTAGAGCACTCGCCTATCATGTGTGAGGCACTGGGTTTGATCCTCAGCACCACATAAAAATAAATAAATAAAATAAAGATATTGTGTCCATCTACAGCTAAAAATATTTTTTTTAGTGGTAGATGAACACGATACCTTTATTTGTTTTATGTGGTGCTGAGAATTGAACCTAGTGCCTCACACGTGCTAGGCAAGTGTTCTACCACTGAGCCACAACCCTAGCCCTTTTTCGTATTTTATTTAGAGACAGGATCTCACAGAGTTGCTAGGACCTTGCTAAGTTGCTGAGGCTGGCTTTGAACTTACGATCCTGCCTCAGCCTCCCAAGCCACTGGGATTACAGGCATGTGCCACCATGCCTGGCATCATCTGATCTTTTATTCCCTCCACATTAGTTCTCTCTCCCTGTCCCTGAGCCCTTAGATGGACAGCAACACCTCTCATTGGGCACCTAGAGCAGACTCCTCTAAGCACTTATATCTATTTCTCCTCACTCACCCCTGTCCAGTCTCCCAGGTTAAACTGAAGTCCATACTTGGCATCCAGCTCTGCCCTGAAGGCCAGCAGTGCCCCACCCAGCAGGTGTCTTATGCATGCTCTGGTAGCTGCTGCAGCTGCTGCTTCCTCCCCACTGATCCAGCCTCCCTGGCAGCCTTGTGTGTATCCATGTAGACTTCCCTTTCCCCTGTAGGTGGCTGTGGCGTGGGAAACCTGACTGAGCCTGTGGCTGTTTCACTGCGGCACTGGGCTGAGGGGGCTGACCCCATGGCAGCTTGGTGGAGCCAGGAGGGGCCTGGGGGTTGGAGCTCTGAGGGCTGTCAGCTCCGCTCCAGTCAGCCCAATGTCAGCTCTCTGCACTGCCAGCACCTGGGCAATGTGGCTGTGCTCATGGTAGGTATCATGGGGGCCTAGAGTTGGGAAGGCAAAGGCACAGGAAAGTACAGGAGGCAGTGATGGAGTACTCTGATTGCCTGGGACCATGGAGAATACAGAAAAGACAGCAGCCTTATTGAGCCTCTTAACTGTTAGGACTCATGGAAAATGACCCCTAGGCCCCCATACCCCTATCTTTTAGGAACAGGGAGGTTTGTCTCTTTGCCCTTGTCTAGAGAGATGGATGTGACACTACCCAGTCTGACTTTCACATCCTGCATTTTCTGAGACCCAGATTCTTAAAGTGGGGGGGGGGGGGGAATCTGGGAACTTTTCTCCTCTTTCTAGTCATCCCCTCCCTCATCACATTTCATACTGTACTTTCTCAGATACTAAGCTGGCTTGCTCCTGTGTGAGACAGAACCTTCTCCATTTCCTCATCTGATTTGACTTCCTCAGATACTGAGCAGGCATGCTGCTGTGTCACAGACAGAACCTTCTTCCTCTTGAAAAGTTCCAAGGAAAGCAGGACAGTGGAGGGGAAAGGCAGGCAGTAGACTGTTAGCATTCCCTAAAGCTGACTTCCTGAGAGTGGACATCCTGATGTTTCCATCTGGGCCTACCTGGATGGACTAAGCACCAACCAAGGCTCAGGTCCCATGCTGGCAAGGCTGAGGAAGCAGAAAGTGGCCTGGGGGGGCCGACCAGTTTGGCTTGTTATTCTTACTTACTTCCTCTTTCCCAGGAGCTGAGTGCTTTCCCCAGGGAGGCAGGGGGCTCTGGGGCTGGGCTGCATCCTGTCGTGTACCCGTGCACAGCCCTGCTGCTGCTCTGCCTATTCTCCACCATCATCACCTACATCCTCAACCACAGGTGGGAGCTGCTGCAGGAAAGGAGGGTATGGGGGGAAGGCAGCAGGTCTCACCAAGGACTGGCAGGTGTTTCTTTCTCAGGTGGGTCCACATGACTTGCCCAGGCTCTTGTCTTGCATTGTATCTAAAGGTTCTGGGGTTGGAGAATTATTTTGGGAGTTAAGGACTTTCTGCCCTGTGGCCTTGGTCACATTCACCCATATACATGCACATACATAGATATCTGCCTTCCCCCCTTTGGCTCTTCCAGTGTCCTTGAGACTCCATAGGTCTACCTTGTGTTGGGCAGCCCATTAATGAAATCCTCTTTTTGGGGCAGCTCCATTCATGTGTCCCGGAAGGGCTGGCACATGCTGCTAAACCTGTGTTTCCACATGGCCATGACCTCTGCTGTCTTTGCTGGGGGCATCACACTCACCAACTACCAGATGGTCTGCCAGGCGGTAAGCAGAAGGGGCTGGGGGCTCCAGGATGAGTGATGGCAGCCTAGGCTTAAGAGTAGGCAGAGGTATAGCAATAAAGAGCCTCATAGGGATCGGCTCCAGCTCCCTGTTCTCCCTGTGCCAGCCTTGGAGGGTGAGTGGGGGTGGTGTGGAGAATGAGAAGGCATGATAAGAACCAGATCAGAGAAAACAGGAGATGGGATTTCAAAGTGGAGAGTGGGGATCACAATGGAGGAAGGTCAGGGATCAGCCCGATAGCAATGGTAGGGTGCTGGAGAATATGTGGGGCAGGAGCGAACCCTGGGTGGAAGCAGAGAGAAGAGCAGCAGGTTCAGAAGTTTAGTGAGTATCTAGGTTGTGGGCTGGAAAAAGAGAAAGAGCTGTGGGAGTGGTGGCTGGAAACACTGGGAGGGGTGGGAGCATTCTGGCAGGGCTGACTGGGGTGGCCCAGTCACAGCAGCCCAGGTCCCCCAGCCTCAGTGCCTTGACCCTGCAGGTGGGCATCACTCTGCACTACTCTTCATTGTCCACACTGCTCTGGATGGGGGTGAAGGCCCGAGTCCTGCACAAGGAGCTCACCTGGAGGGCACCCCCTCCACAAGAAGGGGACCCTGCCCCGCCTGCTCCCCGCCCCATGCTCCGGTACATACTTTCAACTGTCAGCTTTGCAATGAGAGATGGACTTAGACTGGTGTAGCAAAGCTCCCAGGGTGGATACAGAGTAGATCCAAAGTCCTTAGAGGTCACTCTCCAAAGACAGAAGAGGCGATGCACTTGGTGCAGACAGGTTACACGGGCTGTGGAATGGGTGTATCCTGCAAGCTTTCAGATGTGACAAAGTCAGGGAAGGAGGTAATTCCAAAAGGCATTCGGCAGGGATCATGAGAACCTAAGTGGCTCTGTGACTTCTGCATTGTTTAGGGTCAGAGAGAGTAATTCTGGCCTCTGACCCTTAGAACAGTCTTGGCCAAGTCCTGGGAACCTTAACCCTGTGTCTCTGGCAAGAACAATTCTGACAAGAGTCAAGGGGAAAGAGGCTGGGACAAAGATATCAGGTCAAGGGCTTGGCGTTCCTGGATCTCCTTTCCCATTCTCCCGTCTCTCTGACCTCCAAACCCCATTCCCCTCCAGGTTCTACTTGATTGCTGGAGGCATTCCACTCATCATCTGTGGCATCACCGCTGCAGTCAACATCCACAACTACCGGGACCACGGTCCCTAGTGAGCACCACTTCCTTCTGCCCTAAACCCACCCATGGGCACTGGGTGCCTTCTACTTCACAGGGAGGCATAGCTGCTCAGGACTACCTTGCCAGGGACCCCACCTAAACCCATGCATGTTGATTAAGCCAGGTGCTGCCTCTGCACTGCCCATATCCTACCTCCCCAACCATCCGGCCTGTGGGTCCCACCTCAGATGTGCTCCCCCTCATGCACTGCCTCTGTGTCTCCCCTCAGCTGCTGGCTGGTGTGGCGTCCCAGCCTCGGAGCCTTCTACATCCCGGTGGCTTTGATTCTGCTGATCACCTGGATCTACTTCCTGTGTGCAGGGCTGCATTTACGGGCTCCTCTGGCACAGAGCACAAAAGCGGGCAACAGCAGGTTCTCCTTGGAGCCTGGAGAGGAATTAAGGGGTTCCACCAGGCTCAGGAGCAGTGGCGCCCTCCTGAGTGACTCAGGCTCCCTTCTAGCTACGGGGAGCGCCGGAGTGGTGACGCCAGGGCCCCCAGAGGATGGTGACGGCCTCTATTCTCCGGGAGTCCAGCTGGGGGCGCTAATGACCACACATTTCCTGTACCTGGCTATGTGGGCCTGCGGGGCTCTGGCAGTGTCCCAGCGCTGGCTGCCCCGGGTAGTGTGCAGCTGCCTGTATGGGGTGGCGGCCTCTGCCCTGGGCCTCTTCGTCTTCACGCATCATTGTGCTAGGCGCAGGGACGTTAGGGCCTCCTGGCGTGCCTGCTGTCCTCCTGCCTCGCCCTCGACCTCCCACGCCCCACCCCGAGCCCTGCCCACACCACCAGAGGACGGTTCCCCAGTGCTGGGAGAGGGGCCCGCCTCCCTCAAGTCTTCTCCCAGCGGTAGCAGTGGCCATGTGCCACCACTGGGCCCCTGCAAGCTCACCAACCTACAGCTGGCCCAGAGTCAGGTGTGCGAGGCAGGGATTGCAGCACGCGCGGAAGGGGAGCCGGAGCCCACGGGCTCTCGAGGGAGCCTTGTTCCCCGCCACCCCAACAACTTGCACCATGGGCGCCGAGTGCACAAGAGTCGGGCCAAGGGGCACCGTGCGGGGGAAGCTGGTGGCAAGAACCGGCTCAAGGCCCTGCGTGCGGGAGCGGCCCCCGGGGCGCCAGAGCTACTATCCAGCGAAAGCGGCAGCCTGCACAACAGCCCGTCCGACAGCTACCCAGGCAGCAGCCGCAACAGCCCGGGCGCAGGCCTCCCGCTCGAGGGAGAGCCCATGCTTACCCCGTCCGAGGGCAGCGACACCAGTGCCGCTCCACTTCCCGAGACAGGGCGGTCGGGTCAGCGTCGCAGCGCCAGCCGCGACAACCTCAAAGGCGGCGGCGCGCTAGAGAAGGAGAGCAAGCGCCGCTCGTACCCGCTCAACACCGCCAACTTGAACGGCGCCCCCAAGGGGGGCAAGTACGACGACGTCAACATGACAGGCACTGAGGTGGCCGGGGGCAGCTGCATGAAGACAGGCCTCTGGAAGAGTGAAACCACCGTCTAGGGCTGGAGCGGGCGATGTTTTAGTATAGACCAGCCACAAGGGCTCACAACCGGAGTTTTCCAGGGGCCCTGAAAGACGTCTGTCGGTACGTCAACAAGTTTGAGGTGGCAGTCCCGGTGGCTGCATGTGAGCCCACCAGCTTTAGTCTTGGAGGCCGGGATGAGATAGGCAGATATTTGCCACATGCCTGGAGGGCCGCAGTTGCAGTAGCGACAGACAATCCTAGAAACAAGCATGATATATGTCCGTCCAGCTCTGACCAGTTTTGATGGTCAAGTGCTTGGTGGTCTCCCAGACAGCTGGGGAAAGCCTTGTCAGTCTATGGAGTGACCCTCGAATAGACTGAAAGGGCACTGCACAGCCCAGATGGGCTTTTAAGTTCTCCCTACATTCCCATCCACACTGCCTTACTAAGAAAACAGATGAAGGAAGGAAGCCCGGGAACCACATTCTGTCCTCACCACCCTCCTCTGCAAGGTGGCTGGCCGGATAACTGCCTAGATCCTGGGCCTCTTTCCTCCCCAGAATTTGGCTGAGGGAGCTATCCTGACAGATGAGCCAGGTGTCAGGCCTTGGGGGAAGGTAACAGGTGTTGCTTTTTGAGATTAACTACGCAATAAAGAGGGGGCAGTGCACAGGACGAACACCATCCCCATGGAGTGGTACACAAACCCTACAGCAGGGCTCAGCAGCAGTGCATCAGAACAAAGCCTAGGCCCTACAGCTGAGAAGCTAACTCTGCCAAGTGCCCCATGACTTAAGGAAAGTGGAGGGAGCTGGTACATAGATATGGGTGGAATCTATAAATGGTCTGAAGTGTAACTCTGCCCTAATATTGCAGGTGGTGTTTGGAAAAACACTTATTGTTCAATTAAGAGCCATTTCCCGGTCTTGGCCTTCCAACATCATGGAAGAACACCTCCTTGCCTCCATGAGGCCATATGGAGAGTCACCCCATAATCTGATCTCTTAACTCCTCAGTAGGGAGAAACCCCCCCAAAATGTCAAACCCAGCTTTCAGACTCACAGAAGCCCAAGGCCATTCTACAGGTAATGGCTAGGGTTCCTGCAGCTCATCAAGAGCCAGTGCCTTCACTACTATAAAACTTCAGCACCCATATCTTCTCCAAATTAAATTGCAACTACCAGCCTTTTACTACAGGACCAAATGAAGTAAAGGGAAACCAGGTCTGGTCCAAGTCCCCTTCGAGTCTTCATATCACCCTGGCCTGATCACCAGGTGAAAGAGGACACAGGGGAAGGGAGAACCCCAAACTTCTTGAGATGGGTCCTGTTATTTATGCTTGCTGCACAGACAATATTAGGGAAAAAAAAAAAAAAAAAAAAAAAAGCTTTGTATTATTCTTCCACATACGCTGGCTGCTGTTTACATACCCTGCCAATGCCTTAGCACTGGAGAGCTTTTTGCAATACTCTGGGGAAAGGGGAGGGAGGGAATGAAAAGTGCCAAAGAAAACATGTTTTTAAAAGCTCGGGTTTTATACAATAGAATGTTTTCTAGCAGATGCCTCTTGTTTTAATATATTAAAAGTTTGCAAAACCCTTTGAGCTATAGCTATAGTCCACACACAGTCCTTTTGTTAATGAGGTAGAGGATTTCATGACATACACAAACTCACTAGTGCCTAGAATGGATATGGGGCCAAGAATTCTCCAGTTCTTGCTCTTGAGGCTTGGTACTACGGAGAGTACCAGCCACTCCACAGAAGTGCTCTAGGACAGCCATAGTAGGCCTGCTGAACCATCGATGAGTTTAATGCAAACCCGGGCAAAAGAGCCTGGCATTTTCCCCATCGGGCAAGAAGCCATTCCACAGAATGTGAACATATGCAACTTGATCTGCACCAAGGGATATTCTTTCCCTCTTACAGCCACTCCTCCCAACTTCTACTCCAGGACTTCAAGTTCAACTATTTGCAGTGCCACTCTTGGTTCCTGCACACCAGACATATCCAAGGGCTCATATATACCTATTTCCTGGGATATGACATGCCTATTATCCAGCAGCTGTCAAATGAGGTACCTCTGGTGGCTGTGCATCAAGGAGGATTAGGGACACTTGTGGAAGCATGGCTAGCAGCTTGGGCTCTCTCAAAGTCCCTAACTTCCTGAGGGGTACGCAAATACTGCTCTATTTCACTATCAGAAATGTTCTCATCTCCAGTGACTGTGGAGACAGGGAGTATAGGACGGATCCGCTTCGGAGGCTTCAGCATGCAGGGTGGGAGAAGAAGAGCAGGACTAGCTGGCCGCTTCCCCTTGGGCAGATCTAAGGAACTATCCACTTCCTCTTCTCCATGTCTTTGCTCCTGTCTCTGCCCCTGCTGCTCCTTCTCCTGGTCCTCTGTTTCTGCTATTCCATCCTGAAAGGCCATGCGGACCAGCATGTGGCGGTGCTGGAGAAGGTCACCAATGTGCTTCACTACAGACCGCTTGTCAAGTTTCAGAACCTGCAACCAGGCCAGCTGCTCAGCCATCCGCAGCAGTATGGCCAGCAACTCCTGCAGGCGGGAGGCAGCAGGGTATGGTAGGTCCACATTTGCCAATTTACAAAATCGGGCAAGGGAACATGTCAGACGATCTGAAGGCTGCAGAGACTGCCATGCCAGGAAAGTAGCTGCAGTGATGACAGGCAAGGGATGTCGCCCAGTCACCAGCCACGTCTCATTTGCCAGTTCCACCAACTGCAAGGTTCGAGATAGCATCTTGTCTTTGTCTTCCACGTATTTGGCTGGCACTGATGGAGAGGCCTGGAACAGTTTGAAACTGAAATAAGCAAAATGAGGGTCAGTTCTCAATGATGGTGGCAGGGGGCAGGGGTCTGCTCTTTCAGGATAAGGAAGGGTAGAAGGGTAGCAGGCCACTCAAGAAGGGAAAGCTATTCTGTCCTCTTGGGAACACTCAAGTTCACTAGCAAATTCACAGAGGTACTCAAAACAGTGGGTGTCCTGCTTGTCAGGTAAGGGCAGAAGAAAGCATCAAGGTACTGACCATCACTTGAGCACCTCCCTGCCAGTCACTATTCAGAGTGCTCTACTATGTTCTCTCATTTCATCTTCATGAAAGTATATCCAGTTACGTGCATTTAAAGTTGGAAAACTGGCCCCTAGTAATCTAGTTTGGAAGGAATCAAGCTTCAACCATTACTTTTCTCTGTCTACATGTGTGTGCATGTGTGCTGGGGATCAAACCCAGGGCCTTCTGCACACTAGGCACACATTCTACCACAGGGCTACACCCCTAACCCCTAACCATTATTTTTTTGTTGTTGTGGCAGTGGTGGTAGTGCTGCTGAGCTACTTTAAAAAAAAAAAAAAAAAAAAAGGCTGAGTTTCTAACCCCAGTCCTTCCATTAACTATTATCCTTTCAGCTCCATTCACAGATGATCCTGCTGAGGTAGGGCACTGCACACAGCCACACATGCCCCACACCATGCAATTCCAAGCATTGCCATTCATAGAGCATGTAACATGAATGGTGCAACACAGTAGCCTTGTGCCAAGGTTAGGAACTACTTGTGCTAAGGTTAGGAAAGGGTTTCCTTCCACATTCTTTTAAATGACCTCTGGTAATACAAACGAAACTTCTGCAGTTAAAAGGATTTAGGTATAACGACACAATCCATCCCAGTGTTTCCTCCTAGGCAGGTACCTGCTACAGTAAGTCTTCACCAAGTCTGCCAAACACAAGGATGGCACATCCAGCCCCAGGAGCTTCACTATCTGCATGTATGTGCCAGAAAACACATCCAGATCTGCATACAACAGGGCACAGATGGTTCCCATGGTTAGGGGCCAGTTATGCTGCCGGCAGGTGATTAAAACACAGCATCCAACCAACACCTCCTTTTTCTGCAGCCTGGCAGCTCGGATGCCAGAGTGCTGATATGCCTGTTGGTAGTAAGCAATCGCTGTATCCTCGAACGTTGATGGCAACTGCAGAACTCGACAAAGATCTCTCACTCGGCGGAGACCTCGGAAAACCCACAGCAAGAGTTAGTGGGATCAAAGGAACAAGTGTGTATTACTCGCAAGTTCTGCTAGGGCTTAATTTAGTTCTGCTAAACTTGCACAGATACCAAATGCAAAAATGATGTATCTTTCTGCATTGACAGAACACTCTCCCACCACTCCCAGTCCTAGGGATCAAACCAAGGGCCTTTAGGCAAGAGCTCTACCACTGAGCCCTGGTGTGGCCATTCTAAAGGTACAGAAACATTTGCAGAAAGAAGTCACATTTCAACCCACCACTTTTTTTGGAGGCTAGTTTGATTCATGGCCAAGCCAAAGTTTTCTTGTAAATTTCTTTATTTGGTGCTGGGGATTGATCCCAAGGCCTCACACATGCTAAGCATGCATTTACCACCAAGCCACACCCCCAACTCCAAAGCCAAAGTATTATCTAGACTCTCTGAAGCTACTTCAAATATACTCCTATGAAAACATATCCAAATACTATACTGAACTGCTCCCCCTCCCAGAACTACCCCCAATCTCTATTAATACTTTTCTTTCTTTCTTCCCAGCACTGGGGACTAAACCCAGGGTCTTCCACATGCTAGGCGAGCACTCTGACACTAAGCTACACCCCAGCCCTTTTTAATTTTAAGACAGGGTCTCAAAGTAGCCCAGGCTGACCTCGAACTTGCAATCCTCCTGTCTCAGTCTCCTGAGTAGCTTGGCATTAGAGATATGTGCCACCACGTGGCTCCCAACCTTTATTTCTAATCACTGTTCTCGTCTATTCTACCTTAATGCTGAAAGCAGAAAAACTATATAGATGGGCTGGGCCATCAGGATAATTTTCTTTAAAGCCATTGTGTCATATAAGTGATTCTCACCTCTTTGCTGGCTGCGACTAACTTGTTCACTTTCCCCTGTACTTCGAGAATATGTTACTTCTGAAAGATAATGAACAACAAATATTAGGCTTATGCTCTATCCATCAGAATCCTGCCCTCCCACCACACAAGGTCAGGGAGCAGAATTCAAATCATTGTGCATCTGTTCCCTGTTCCATAGAGGATGCCCATGCATACAAAGGTAAAAGTCCATCTGTTTCTCTATGTCTATAAGCAATATCAAATGCACAATGACTAAGGAAGGATAGGACTGTACTAAAGCAGCTCCAAGTATTTCAAAGTTTTGGTCATTTCTCCTGTACATCCAATTCTGGCTGCATATTTTGAGGGCAGCACTGGTCAGGGACTTACAAAGCAAAAAAATAAAATAAAATAAGAGAGAGAGATGTTTGCCAATTAGTGCTAAAACTACTTTGAGATATTGGCATGTGCTGTACTCCTAGAGAATTTACCCACAATCCTTCGACTACCATTAGATCAGGCAATCTGGGTGGAACTTTCTCAACTTCACTTATTCAAGAATGACTAAACCCACTATATATGCCAGACATCCGTCTAGGTACTAAGAAAACACAGATGAATGGCAGTCCCTGATGTCCTCAGCTCATCTATTCACTTTAGGCCGTTTTCTCCCACATATAAGTGTGTACGTGACGAAGAATGGGAGGGAGAAAAGAAGAAAGAGCTGTTAATCCCTTCACCGCCCAGGGCTGTTCCCAGGGCCCAGGAAAGGCCAAGCACAGGTACCTCGGAGGTTGCCCTCGTCGGTGAAGGTGGTGGTAAGCACCCCCTCGGTGACAACGCAGCCGCAGTCAGAGCATACCAGCTGGCTCTGCGAATAGTGAGAATCTTCCACAAGCTCAGTAGAACCGCAGTCGGGGCACCGGCCTCCGCCCGGCATCTCACCACCTGCGCAGCGTCGCTTAAGCCTTAGATACCCACTTCTGCGTCCGCGACGGCAACTGTCCAGCAGCAGAAACTAGGAGGGGATTCTTTAAAGGGCTGCACGTTTCTTTTCCGGCCTGCGAGATGGCGGCATAAATGGCTGGCTCCTCCCGGCGGCCGCGCGCCACTTCCGGTCCTCGCCTCTGCAGACTCGGGTAGAAACGTGAGTTAGGAGAGAAGGTTCCCGACCTAAACTGCATCTCACATTCTCTGCTATCTATAGTTGATTCAAGGTGGGCCATCGGGGATTTGAATTTGGGGAAAATTTCTACCCACGTGGGCAAGTCTAACTGACCAGAAATTGTTGCCATCCCTGAACCACCCTGTTTTTAAAGCACTGCAGGAATCGCGGGTTCTTCATTTCTCTTCGAATGTTAATTTTGGTAAAAGTACAAAGCATGTAGCTACAAAAGTAATGTAGTGAGAGCACTGGAAATCATGTTCTCGTTTCCAGAGCTGCTTCCCGAGGCAAGTTGCTTCGTCTCTTTTGAAGTGTGTTTTTCTCAACTACAGAACAGAGGAGTTGAATTAAAGCCTGAGGAGGCAAATTCATGCTGATTATAGAGACCAAGGAATGTCTAAGGAACTCTGGAGTGGAATAATATGCAGTAGTGAGACTTCAGGCAAATTAGAAGGCCCAAGGAGATTCAGATGTGTTTAAAACCAGGGGCACTCCACCACTGAAATTCATCTCCAGGCCTTTTTATTTTTTTATTTTGAGACAGAGTCTTGCTAAGTTGCAATCCTCCTGCCTCAGCCTCCTTTCCTGGGTTCATGGGTGTGGGCCACTGTACCTGGAAGAGAAACACTATGGCTTTTTTAGAGACCATCTATCCACTATCACAGGGCTTGATCATACTAGAATCCCCCTCCCCCCATCAAGGGGCATAATAATTTCTGATTATCCTTTGCTTAAATTTGAATTACTTGCTCTAACCTCATACCAAAAGTGAACTTCAGCACAACAGCCACATATGGGCTCTGGCATTCCAAGTCCCCTGTCTTCAAGACATCCTCACTAGTGTGAAGTATATGTTGAGGATTTATTTCTGGTGTCTGGCAGCTAAATATTAAGACACATTTGCCTGGGAGCACACATGTACATCTCAGGGACATCCATTTGTTTTACAAAGTACACTTGACATTCTTACTGGGGAGGAGAAACATGTACCTAAAGGCAACATAATTGTCTTTGGAAGTCGTTCTTTACATTATTAAACAGAATAGAATCAGATTTAACCGATTCCTAATTTTGTGCAGATCTTAAACCTAACTGCATTAAAATAAGCAAACAAATAAATAAATATTAAAAGCTAGGCACAGTGGCACACACCTGTGATCCTAGCTATCTGGCAGGCTGAGGCAGGAGAATCATAAGTTTGAGGCCAATCTCAATAACTTAACAAGACCCTATCTCAAAATAAAAAAATAAAAAGGACTGAGGGTGTGGCTCAGTGGTAGAGTTCCATGAAGTTTGTTCCCCAGAACCACAAAAAATGAAATAAAATAAAAATATTAAAAAGTAGGCTTTAGGGGCTGGGGTTGTGCCTCAGTGATAGAGTGCTTGCCTCATACATGTCAGGCATTCAATTAGATTCTCAGCACCACATATAAATAAATCAATAAAGGTCCATTAACAACTAAAAAACATTTTTTTTTTTTAAAGTAGGCTTTTGGCCAGATGCAGTGGCCTATAATCCCAGCAGCTTGGGAGGCTGAGGCAGGAGGATCATGAGTTCAAAGCCAGCTTCAGCAACTTAGGCCCTAAGCAACTCAGAGAAACCTTGTCTCTAAATAAAATATAAAAAAGGACTGGCGATGTGGCTCAGTGGTTAAGCCTCTCTGGGTTCAATCCCCAGTACCCCCCCGTCCCCCGCCGCCAAAAAAAAAAAAAGGCTTTTGCAGAGCCTCAACATTCCACTTTCTCCAACGCTATTCATAGTAGGTGGGAGAGTGTTGAGAACAAGGTGACATCTGTGCAGCCATGTTGTATGAACAAGCCATTTCGGGACCTGGCCCATAAAATCCCCCCAGGAAAGGGTGCACAGGTGCTACCCTCAAGAGCCAATACAGGACAAACAGCACGTACTGGGCCCCCAGGATTTATCAAAGCTGTTAAGAGATATCTGTCCGAGAAATGGGCAGCTGCCCGGAAACCTTATCTATCAAGGACAGGGGAGGGGGCCTAGCCTGGACTCATCTCCTGCATAGTTCACCCCCTCCCTCCTCCCTTCTTCCTCCAGGACCATTCAGTTTTGGCGGGACCCAATGAGATTCAAATAAATTGGCGGGACCCAACCAAAAGAAAACAAATGTTTAGCTGTTCGAATGTTAACCAATAATGTACAGGTCTTTGTATGTGAATGATTGGAAATTTCTTAAGTAGAGTGCTTTCTCATCCCTCGAGTCCGCTCCCCACTCAGTCACGGTAGTGGTCTGAGAGGTTAGTTGCGGTCCAAGCTTGAGCTTGCAATAAAACCTCGTTGTGTGATTTGCATCGCCGTGTGTGCACTTTGACTCTCTGGGGATCGGTCGATATTGAACCCCAATAAGAGCAGTTCTCAGATCCTCCAAACAGCTACTGTAAGGGGGTAGAAATGTGATTCCTTTTTCCAGTCACAAGCTAAGAGTGTACTGGTACAATAAGAGAACTTGTCCTCAGACACAGGCTGGGAAGAGGGCAAGATCCGGGTCAGAAGATGGCGCACTCTACTAAACCATTTAAGTCTTGGCAGCCTCCACTTTCTCAGGAAAGTGATTGATTGATTGATTTGGAAATGTATTAATTGGCTTTGCTGCAGGAATGCACGACAGACACATCATCGTCAATGCCCTCTGCATCACCACAGACTCTTCTAAGCATTATTATCATTTATGATAGAGATTGTTGGTTTAAGTAATGCCCCTCAGCTGAGTACCCCCATTGGACTGGGTTAGACCTGCTGGGGGTGAGGGGAAGTTGTTGAAAAGGCAACCCCAGATGTCTTCCAGATGTGCAATGATGATTTTGAGGACAAGGTTTCTAGAGGGTACACTAAGGAGGATGGCAGGGAAGGAGAGGAAGATCTTGGAAGCACAAAAGGACAGGAAACAGACCTCAACGATTCAGAGAAGCCTTTATTCCTTCATGGACTTGGGCACCATTGGGGCTCATTTTCTGGATGGGAAAATGTCCATCAGTTACAGAGGGGATTTTAGTTTTATAGGGTACAATGAGAATGATATAATTATGGAAGCTGTGCATGTGCAGTTTTGACCGTGAGGGGATAGTTGTACAGGTTAAAACTTTAACTTAGGAGGGTAGCTGTAAAAAGGTTGAAACTTGTTGTCTGGGGAGACAAGACCCCGAGGGATAAGTACTCAAATCTTGACCATTTTTATTTGCTGTGCATTCATTTAGGACTAATTTGCCATGGGGGAAGGTCAAGGTTTAGGACCCAGCATTCAGTATCCACCCCTTTTCCCCAGGGCCCATTGTTATCAGAAAAGCATCTGCTGGGAGGTTAATCCTTGGCTAGTTTCCCCTCCCTCCTCCAGAGCCACACCTCTCTCCATTTTTCTTGGCAGGGTGGGGGGCTACCTTACAGTAATATTATTTTCCATAACCCTTCAGATCTGGCCTCTGCCCACCCTCCCTTGGTTAGCCATGTGTACTCTGGCTTAACTGTTTGCCAGTCTCACTTTCCCTCTGATTGCAAGTTTCTGTCAGAAGGATTGGCTTTCTCATCTTGAGGAGGGTTGGTGCTCAGTAAAGAGTTGCCCAACTCCTGTGACTATCTGTTCCAGGTGGGCCTGTCAGAAGCACCAGATGGACTGAGTTCCACAGTGGGAAATCATTCTAACCTAGAGCAAGTAAACAATGAGAGTCAGGCTGCACTTGAGGTCTGTAACTCGGCCCCAACCCTAGGCTCTCTCAGCACATTTGACTGAAACTTTGTGACTAACCCAGTTTCACTCTGAGCCTTGAATACACTGTCTCATTGTCACACTAAGCCTGGCAACTGCCTCAGGCCTTGGAGCCTTTCTGACTGGATTTTCTTTCTACCACCTCAGCTCTTTAGTGGACATTCTCCAGCACTTGCTGGTGAGACAGCCACAGAATATACAGTATAGAACCTGGCAGGGACTTCTGAAATTCTGGTATTTTTCCTTGCTCACATTCATTTTTCCTTTCTGCATTGTTTTGCTCATGGTTTCCAACTATAGTGGGTTGGCTCTGTTGATTATGGGCCTGTGGCAAGGTAGCACTTCATGGCTACAGCATGTGGTAGAGTAAAGCTGCTTCCCTTATAGCAGCCAAAAAGCAGAGAAAGACAGGACAGGGCCAAGGTCCCAAAATCTCCTTGGACACACCCCTAAAGACCTAACTTTCTCCCATTAGGCCTTACCTCTTAGAGGGTCTACCATGTCTCAAAAGCACCACAGGCTGATGAACAAGCCTTTAGCATATGGGCTTTGAGGGGATATTTAAGACCCAAACCACAACAGTGTTGTATTTTCCCTTTAAAGTGTATCTATTTGTATCAGAGGAAAATTTCTGTAACAAGAAGTCAAAATAATAGTGGTTTCCTCTTGGTAGGGTGAAAGTTTTAACTTTATATTTTCCAAGAACAAACACGATTTGATGTTAACTTAGAAAAATCTGCAAACTGAGACTATGGACTGGAGAGTGGAGGGAGAGGAACAGTGTTTTCTGCTGCTCCAGAATTGATCACTAGGGATCATTAGATCAGCTAAGCAGAACCTGTGGCCACCCAGCAGAGGTGAGTAGGGACTACCTAGCCCCTAGACTTCTGGGGTTTGATTTCAATTCAAAATTCTGAATTTGGAAATGTTTTATTTTTTTATTCTGCTCATATACCCTATTTTAATTTCCCTTATTTTCTTGGTATTTTTACAAAAACTCTTGTTATTAGCAGCTGGGCTAAGAGGACTCAAAAGAAAAGAGAGACTTGTGTCTTTGGAGTTTGAAAATGGGGCTGGGCTTGGTGGCGGTAGCAGGAACCAGACTGAGAGAACTCCAAAAGCAAAAGAAAGAATCTCAAAGAGAAAAGCTGGGGTCATTTGTGTAATTAAACTTTCCTTCCTTGGAGATTCTCCTAGAAGACCCTCCCTCCTTTATTTCTTTTCTTTTTTTTTTTTTTTTTTAATTCCAGTACCAGGTATAGAACCCAGGGTTCACACATGCTTAGGAAGTGCTCTATTAGGATTTTTTTTTTTAAACTAAACGTATAGGGCTGAGTTTCTTCATTAAGAGAAGCTGTTTGGGGGCTGGAGGTATATAGCTCAGTGGTAAAGTGCTTGCCTAGCATGTGGAAGGCTCTGGATTCCATCCCCAGCATGACAGAAAGGGGAGGGGGATGGAAAGAAGCTGTTTTCAGATGCCTTGACATGGTGTTTCCACTGATGTGAGCTGGAGTATCCAAGCACCTCCACCAAATCCAGAGAGGTTCCCCAGCTCCAACCCAGAGCTTCATGGGATCCACCTACCTATAGGCACTTGCTGCAAAGGAAAAAATGCAGCTTTAGTGCTGGAGGCAGAATATTCATATGATATGTATTGGCTTAATGGCATGTCGTGGTCTCTCAGGACAAGATGAGTGTGTCTAGGGCCTGGGGACCCTGGGGCATCAAGCAAAGTGGCAGCATCAGGAATCCAAGTGAGAGACCCTCATGGGATGAGAAACTAGTCACACACACAACTATAAGAGAGATTTTCCAGAAGACAGAAGAAACTTTTATCACACCCATATTAAAGTACAGGCACAAATCTTTGAAAGGCAGTACCATTTTATTTAGTGTTATAGGAAATTTTCAGTTACTTCTAAAAAATAAGACCAAAGAAATTTAAAAATCCCAAAGTAACAAAGCAGGAAATAGTTATTCTGTAATCCAAAACCTCTGGGTGATTTTAATTGGAGGAAAGGGAAAGTCAACTCAGTAACTCACATGGTAGAAATGGAGAATACAGAGTTGAGGTTGGTGTGGATAACTAGAAGGCAAAGGTCCCCATCTAAGTCAATTAATTAATAGGTCTTAAAAAAGGAAAAAGATGGGCTTCAGTTCAGTGGTAAAACACATACTTACTATCATGTGCGAAGCCCTGGGTTCAATCCCCAGCACCAAGAGAAAACAAAAGAAGGTTGATTGGGAGTAGGAACCCAGGGAGAAAGGTCTTGCAAAATTCAACATAAACAAGGCCTCTGGCCTTTGAGACAGTATGTGGCAAAGTGTCAGGACCTTCCACCCTCTGTGCCCTGTAGAATGCCCACTGGAAGCCCAGCTGGCAACCACAGGGCTGCCTCTGATTGATGCAGGTGCACATGCACAACCCTCCACTCTGGGTCCATAGCTCAGAACATGGCAAAGGGCAGTTGCTTGCTCCTACCTTCTGTTGCCTCCATGAGGTCAACACACTGGAATAAAAAGGCAGGACAGCTGGCAAAACCCAAGGAATGAGATGATATGAAACAACTAGGCCGAGGATTGACATTTTTTTCACAAAGCTGACCTCCAAATAAAGTTCACTGGTTTTTAAGCTGATGCTTCCCTCCAGTCCTAGTTGTTGTTTCTGGAGGAAACCAGGTAAGGCCAAGAAGAGAGCTTCTCCCACTTCTGTGGGGCACAGTTCCTCCCAGAGCCCGTCAGGTATTAGCATCTGCTGCAGGTTCGTGCAAATGCCAGCTCTCCTTGCGCAGATGGATGGATGTCCTTAGGCCTATGCCAGTTAGAGACTGCTCCAGTGCTCCAATTCACCAACTTCTGCTAATGGCTCAGAGCAGGCTAAAGCTGTTCTTAGGTAAGTCCCCTCCCACAGCCCCTAACTGAGTCAGGGACAATTAGTAACTGAACGACCTCTAGGTTATCTATTTTATGAGGTACAAGGAATGCTATAAAGTGAATTGTTTTTCCAGCAGGGGCAGAAGCCAGACACCCTTGAAGTAAATTGTCCTTCATTCTTCAGAGTTCCCAAGTGGCATTTCAGAGCACAGGAATTCACTCCTCTACCCAGATGTCCTTCTCCAATGTTGACTGAGTTACATACCCAAGTTCCTAGCAGCAGATATCTCCAAAGCTCTCAGGTCCCATGCAGGTCCCCACACTAGCTCTTTCAAGGGAGAGAAACCATCCAGCACATACCTGCCTCCCAGTGCACTTGGGTTATCACAGTAAAATACATTTATATCAAGTAAAAAAAAAAAACATGATGCAGAACAAATATATACATGTACATTTCCAGAGTTCAAGTGGATATACAGTTTCCTTTAGAGGCATGTCAATACATTTCACAGCACTACAAACATCCAAGGCATCTGAGAAGTTTACAGTGGTCCCCAGTGCTACAGGAGAGAATTAAATAAAATAAAATAGTTGTGGATCACTACAAGCTAATTAGATAAATCAAGTTACAATATCGCCCTTCAGATTAAAGTGCTCTAATAGAACCAAGGCTGCAGCAAGCACAATCCTGAAGAGATTCTGCTGCCATTCATCTTGCTTCTTGCCCTCACTGAAATGAGGGCATATGCAGAAGAGAGTCTCCATTTAATTACTGCCACCATCTCAACCCATGCCCATGCCATTGACCTCTGATGGTTCTTCCCGAGGAGCGATGTCAGGATTTGACGAGACTCCATTGTAATCAGGAGGGAAAAAATGAGCAACATGAAATGCTCTAATTCCAATATGAAGTGAACAACAGTGAAATTACCTGAAAAACTTGAAGTGGTGCTGAGTTACAAAGGATGCAGGTACCTAGCTTAAAAAAAAATATGTATTAGTCTAATTTTTAAAATATAGTCATCCAAAAATAAGTATCATCTTCCTTGTTCCCCACAATTTTTTTTCCTGGTGCTGGGAATGGAACCCAGGGCCTCCCACATGTAGGCAAATGTTCTGCATTGAGCTACATCCCCAGCCCCTGTCTGCAATTTTCTAACAAGGGTGTAAAATGCCTGTGAGTCTGTTCATGAAGGAAAACAAAAAAGAAGCAATGGTTTAAAGACCAAAGCATTTCTGTTCTGTTTTTAAATTTTATCAATTAAATTAAGCCCTGCACATCAACTCTTGCAATATTCTGGGCGTAACTTGGGTTTCCTTTCAGGCAGTGACATGCAGTATTTAGAGGACAAGTCATATGGATGCATCTCTAGCCCTTCAGGGTCCAGGTCTGTGGTTTCTCATGACCCACAAGATTAAAGGTTCCTGCTTCCTCTTTCCTTGAGGTACTGAGGACAGAACCCAGGACCGTGCATATGCTAGTCAAGAGCTCTACCACTGAGCTATACCCCAGCCCCAGCCTTATTCATCTTGAGGAGTCAGTGGGTCCTGGCACCCCTCCAGGAAATGCTGCCAAGGAAAACAGCAAGCCAAGCAAAGGCACAGGCCGGAATGGCCAAAGCAATCTTACCTATTCTATACCTGTTAGAACTATTTTAGTAAGAGCTTGGATCACTTAATCCCTTATCAAGGCACTGATGAGGGCAGTGCAGCCAGTAGGAACCTTGACTTTGACCAACTTTCCCTAGTTGAGTGAAAAGTGATTCTCTAAGTCCCATATTCTACTTTTCGCATCCCCAAGAGAAAGGACCTATGGATATTTTAAGGTTAGAGAGTAGTGGAATCTGATGTTTAGAAGAGTTGGTTTGTTCAGAATCTAAAAGGCACACTCAAGAGGATTTCCCTAAATGACTGCTCCAGTCAAAAAAAAAAAAAAAGAAAGAAAAAAGAAAAAGAAAGAAACAAGAAGCAAGTCTGAGAAGTATGGTAAGTTTACATGGTATCAGAATTCAATATCTGCAACCAAAAAGCTACACCTGAGCTGCTTAAAGGCCAAGACAAAAACACATAACAGCACCAATTGCACAGTCCTTTTCTCATCTCACCCCAAACTGTAATGGCTGGAGATATGTATTTGAAAAAGCTCAATATCAAAGAAAGACAACCCCACTGTTAAAAGATATTAGTATCTCTGGTGCCATCTGAATCTCTGACTCAGGATTAGTTCTTAAGACCATGTTTCTGGTGTGCATAAAATATTTACAACCTAGTTTAAGGCACGGTGGCATCTGAAAATAAAACCCTGGGAATGTACAGCAAAAGATTCATTGTAATAATTAACCTGGTTTCAACTGGTAGAATTAACTGTTGACAGATAACACACAAAGGAGATGGTGATTTGGAGTCTGTTGGCTGATTATCAGGCATACCATGTTCTTGACCTCAAGAGCAGGTGGAAACAAACTCACAAAAACATCTCAGTGTTTTATTCTCTGCAGTTCACATCTTTCCTGCTTTTTTGCCAACCTGAGCCGGAATTCGGAGGATGTTGGGGGTTTCTTCCATGACTCTGACAAGCAGATTGTCAATGTAGTCTTCCAGCTCTCGAACCTGAAACTCCTTTTTGCTTATGGTTTCCTTCTGTTTGAGGACCAACTGGATCAATTCATCGTGAGTCAGCTGTGCATAGGCAAAGGCAGGGTCCGAAGGATTGTATTTCTTTGGAGAAGGGAGAAATGGGGGAAAGATTATAAAAATCAGCATAGATATCAAATATTTAAAAGGATACAAAAGAGGAAAATGTTTATTAGTGACCTAAGTCTCTTGAAACTCTGTTTTCAATGCACAGTAAAAACAGGTTGTTGATTGATGAAGTTTCTATAAGAGGCGAGTAAGAAATATTTTAGACTTTGTGGACCATATATGGACTCTACTGCATGTTTTATTTAGTTTTGGGGTTTTTTAAAATGGTTTTTAAAAATATAAAAAAAACAGGGACTGAGGGTGTAGCTCAGTGGTAGAGGCTATCATGTGCAAGGTCCTAGGTTTGATCCCTAGCACTGCAAAAGAAAAACAGTAAAAACCACACTAGGCTCACAGATCACAAACATCTGGACTTGACTTTGGTTTGGGGGTTTCAAAAATTATTTCCACAATTAGGAGTTGAACAACTGTGGTAGAGCACTTGCCTAGCATGCTGGAGGCCCTAGGTCTCATCACCAGCATTGCAAGCAAAAAAAAGGAAAAAGAAATGAAATTAGCCAGGTATGATGGCGCAAACCTGTAGTCTCAGCTACTCGGGAGGCTGAGGCAGGAGGATCTCTTGAGCCCACAAGTGAGACCCCCATATAAAAAAAAAAAAAAAGTAATCATTGGAGGACTTCAATCCTCCCAAAGAGTGTGTACTGTCAATGCAGGGCTGGAGACAAGCACCAAGGAAGAGGGGGACTATGAAGAATCATGTAAGAGAGGGTGCAGGAAGGTGTTCTCCTGCCAACATAACAGAACACTGGTCATCCCAGATGGCCTGCTTCTACCTAAGCTACACTGAGAAGAATGTGGTGATTAGGTCAATGCAGTGGCCACTCAAAGACCCCACTTGAAGTCACTTCATCTCAAAAAATATGCGGTCAAAGCCAAGTGCCACTAGGCCACAGTCATCACTGGCAGCCATCTAGGACATGCCCTCTGGGTACACAGTGGCCCGTCCCAGAGCTGAATGTTCCCACTCCTGATGAGGGCAAGAGCCCTGCACAGTTGCTGTGTTGCTCTTCCTTATCAGCATTTATAATCTGGGACCACAGGAGTTCAACCACAAGCCAAGAAGCCTGAACCACAAGGAAACAAATGTAGATTAAAAAGAAGTACAAGTTGTACCAAGTCTCCATGAAGAAAGAAATAAGTGACTTTTCTGGTCGGCTTAAGAGATTTACAACTTTAAGGAAACAAGATCCTGGAGCAACCACAAGATGATTTTTTGCCTATAGAATTCAAGCAATAACAGTTTCATTGCCCTGAGGGTCTAACAGTTTCACTAACTACTAGGAAGGCTAAGAAACTGCCTTCTCCAGGTTTTAAGAAGCTAAGTCAAGGGCAAAATCAACACTCACTGTTCAATTACCCAACAGAAGCCCAACACAGTCAGTGAAGTAAACTGCTTGCATGCAAGCCAGAATTTGGACTTGGAATCCCATCCCTCCCACTTTGACCAGGAACAAAACTTCATGACTGCAATACTAACTTAGAAATACACACTGACATGTGCATATACAGAGTGGGTTTTAACCCAACTCAGATTGTACATAAATAAATGAGATGTTGGACTACTTCTGAAACCTGCGTCTCCCTTAATCCCTCATTATTTTAGCTGGTTGAAAGCATACATTCCTAGGGCATCTCCTCTGTACCTCAGTTAGTGTTTTGTTTTCATTTTCAGTGCTAGGGATCAAACCCAGAGCTTATCACACCCCAGGCAAGCACTGCACTGAGCTATACTCCCAGCCTAGTCACTCTTTTTGTGACTTCCAAAACTATATTCAAAAAATTGTATGTATGGAAGAGTTCTGGAGATTGGTAGCACAACAATATGAATGTCCCTAACACTACCACACTACCTTAAAAATGATGAGATGGGATTATGTGTATTTTACCACACAAATAGTCCCATGTCCACTTATAGTCTGTATCAAGGAAAAAAAAGTCATCTTTGTAAATAAGGGCCAAGAATATACCCTCAAAGGTTTTTTGTTTTCGCAGTACTGGAATTTAAGCCTAGCGGCACACTACCACTGACCTATGTTTTCAACCCATTTTTTACTTTATTTTGAGGCCAAAAAAAAAAAATCTTTTTCCTGGGATGGGAGTGAAACTCAGAAGCTGAGCATTCACAAGGTCCTGAGTTCAATCTCCAGCACTATAATCAATCGATTTATTTCTCCTCAAAATAACAATAATAGGGCTGGGGAGATAGCTCAGTCGGTAGAGTGCTTGCCTTGCAAGCACAAGGCCCTGGGTTCAATCCCCAGCACCGAAAAATAAATAAATAAATAAATAATGATATTTTTTAATTATAAAAGGAATATCTGTCTCACAGGGTTAGATTCATAAGGCGTATAGTATTCTATTATTACTATTTTGTGAGCATTTCCCATCATTAAATTTTAGTTAAAATTGTTTTCATAGATTATTAAAATTCCATTATATTTCAACCATCTCTTTTGTTATTTCGATTTTCCCAATTACATATAAAATTTTTATTAAAATGCATGAGCCTACAGCTTTGGTCATATCTCTAAATATTTCCTTAAGATAAACACCTAGAATTGAAAAGGCAAACACACTTAAGATACTTCATACAAACTGTCAACCAGCTCTTTAAGTTCGATTCTATAATCAAAAGGAAAGATATACAGGATTTTGAAATCATTTGGCAATCCTATTTATGTGATTTAAAAGAAAAATTATAATGCAATCCAGCCTTTCAAAAAGTGAGCAAGGGTCAGAGAGAGGAAGAGGCACAGAGATAACACCCACTAATACAAGAAAGAACGGTGCTCATTGTCATGTATTTCCTATTGGGATCCAGCTTTACACTGGATTTTGCTTTTTACATAGTTGCAATAATGACATACAGTCAAATGCATACCCAACTTTTTCCATGTAATATAATAGAAGATTTTAGGATCTAGTTGTCTTTATTATTGTAAAACAGAAGTGTTAAAGCCACCTGGGTAAACAACACAGTCCTAATTAGAAATCATCTCTGAAGAATGGAGGCCCTGAAACAATAGCCAAGGGAAAATCACTGTATAATGATGAACTAGGCTTCCCTAAGTTTAGCTGTGCAATTTCTTTCCCTAACCTCTCTCTTATTTTGCAACATTCCTAAGAGTACTTATTTTTTATAAATACTGCTTTATGCCTAGTACAAAGTGTCTATTATATAGCAGACCAATAGTATAGTCTCCAGGGGATTTTCCACATTTACAAAGAATATTTATGAGGGAGGGTCCAGGACCAAAAGATTAGAGGCAGGCAGAGGGGCAGCAGTAGGGTGTACATATCAGGGCAAAATAAGTAGTGTTGCTTTTGTTTTGAGGCAAGTCACTCCATTAATCAGTTCCAGGAGATAGACCTCTGATTAAATGAGCTTTGAAGAGTAAATAAAATGGAAGCCTAGAATCTTTTCAATTTCCTCAAAACAAGGTGTCTGTTTCTCCCTGGGTTCAACCTGCAGCACCAAAATAAACAAGCAAAACCAGAAAGAGCCACAAAGAACTTCGCAGTGAAAGGAAGAGGGGATGTAAGGCTGCTATATGACTCCAATTTTCATTCTGGTCACCTTTATGTTTTTCTTTCACCTGATGTCCTGGTAAATGTTATTAACACCAGGAAGACAGTTACTGCTGCTTTGACCTGCAACAATCACACAGAAGCCAGCCAAGCAGAGCTGGTCGTTTTATAGTAAGTATACATTTTTAAGCTAGAGCTAAAATATAGTAGGTACTCAGTCTGGTCACTGTAGGTAATGTGGAGAACAGTGCCTACCACCTGCCCTGTCGCCATGTTCTACCAGGGAAGAGAGGGCAAGGGGGCTGAATGAGGCTACCTTGTTTTCAGCAATAATTAGTTATCACTGTTCAGTCTCTTTTGCTGAAGGCTCAGATCTCCAGTCTCAGAGCATCTTTATCCCAGCTCCTCATGGCAGGAGTACAATGAAGACAGAGGGAGTAACAACACCTAGCACTTAAAAAAATGCTTTCAGGGGCTGGGGATGTGGCTCAGTGGTAGAGTGCTTGCCTAGAATGCCCAAGGCCTTGGTCCCCAGTACAACAACAACAACAACAACAAAGTTCAGTGTCACAAGTAGAGATTTTTATTTCAAAAACCAAAATGATGCCCTGGAGTCCAAGGAATTAAAAGACCTATGACTATATGAAACTTTATAGCTGCCTGAATTAAGATAAAAAGTTTTTTTTTTTTTTTTAATCTTTTTTTTGCAGTGCTGGGGATGGAACCCAGGGACACACACATGCTAGGCAAGCACTCTACTGCTGAGCTACACCCCCAGCTCAATAAAGTTTATTTCTACAGACTTATAGAAATAAATAATCAGTTCCCAATGATCAGTAGGAAGTTTCTCTCCACATATTTGAAATACAATATGTCCTTGCCCACTGAAGGTCACTGTTTCTCTGTAAACCATTCTCTTCCAGTTTGTGTGATAATGAGTCAAAGACCAGGTCTTTGCAACACAGCAGTATTCTAAATCCTTCAGATTTTAAAACAAAAAGAGTACTGGTGTTCAGCTCAGTGGCAGACTACACATTCAGCATGCTCGAGGCCCAGGGTCCCATCCCCAGTGCAAAAAAACCCGCCAAAACAAAACAAAAAAAACCTTAGGAACTATTCTAGAGTAAAATACACCGAAGAGACAACTACCTGCAGTGAGTGATCCTGAACTACTAAAATAACTAAATAGGTCACTATTGGGATAATGGAGAAACTGAAATATGTACTACAGACGAGAAAACTGTATTGTACCAATGTTAAGTTTATAGACTGTCCTTAGAATTATGCATTTAAGTACTTAAGGGTTAAAAAAAAAGGCATAATGTATACAACATGCTTTCAAATGGTTTAGACAAAAAGTTACATGTGTGTCTGTATATATACATATAGGGAGAAGGGGAAGGAGAAAAAGCAGAGAGGGTAAGGATGAAAAAGCAAATCTGGTCAACTGTTAAGAACTGGTGAATCCAGAGAAGGGGCATACAGGAGTTCTTTGTACTATTGTTGCAACTTCTTTTATATTTGAAATTATTTCAAAATAAAGTTATAAAACAAGTACATCTAAGCAACAATCACAATTCAAGAATTTTATATTCTTGCCAAAAGATAAAAAGGAAACATGGGGAAAAAGAAAGCAACCGACTTGAACGGGCCAGATTGTGGGGACATTTTCTTCTCAGTAAGAAGTACCAGGAGCTGGGGATGTAGCTCAGTGATAGAGCACTTGCCCAACATATGCAAGTTCTTGGGTTCAATCCCCAGCACTTTGAAACATAGAAATTTAAAGTAAATAAGAAGAAATGCCAGTTTCAGTCATACTGAGACAATTTCAACCATGAATAGGTAACTTTAAGAGAAAAAGTAACTATCCATCCAGTAGAGGGCTTCTAGGCTATCCAAAGGCTCAAGTGAACCTCCAGCCTCAGCATCCTGAGCCTCCTAGGAGTACAGGTGTGTGACTCCATGAGCCTGGACATGACTGTTTTGTAGATCCCTAACTAACATGGCAACTCCTTAAAACACATACCTTCATCATGGCTTCGTTGATCAAGTTCTCATTGATGATGGTAGCAGTTCCCAAGCTGGAGTTAGCAATCTTGGTGGCTGTTGTATTCATTGGTTTCACAGGGTGAAGTCTAAAGAGAAGGGGGAAAGGACCCTTAAGCCTTTCTGTAACCACAAAACCAAGAAATAGCCCATTTTAAAGATGGCAGCCAGCAAGTCAGATAAGAGGGTGGGAGAGTAGTGACACTGTTTACACCTCCATCCAGCATATACTCCAAGGTCTCAGTTCCTGTGGAAATGAAAGCAGGCAGGACTAGGCAGCCACAAGAAAGCCAGCAAAGCACATCCTTCACCGGGTGTTTGGATGTCCTTGGGAGCCCTTTAGTCTTGTTATGAGTGTTAGAAGGGATGAAAAGACAGTCTCATGCTAGCAGTGTAGCTCAATGGCAGAATGTGTACCTGGCATACATAAGGTCCTGGGTTCAATCCCCAGAGCCTTAAAAAAAGAAGAAGAAGAAAGAAGACAGTATCTTAATTTTGGTGGTAACTATAGCCTAGGCCTCCACTGAAGAACTCTCTGCAGAGCTCTCTATGCTTCTGCAGTAAAGAACAAGTTCAGAACAAATGTGCCAGCTGTTCAACACCACTAGATTCTACTGCTCTATCTCAGTCGTTTCTGAGACTTAATACACTGGTCACACTACATTTCTGCAACTGGAGAATTCCAAATCTGACTGTGTAGAACAACTCCTAAGCTATCTTTGAAGAGTATTGCTACATTCTTGCTACAAATAAAGCAGTCTTGAGGTATCCTCACCACAAGGGACAGACCCTGTCAAAAGGCCCTGCCAGCAAAACAGGCAGACTACAACATGAGGACATCCATGTGGTCTGAAAGCCATAACCTCTATAGGTAAAAGCAAAGGGGGGACATCTCTCCCATTCACAAATACAATCTCCCCATCTCTCACCTGTGCTTGGCTGCCCCAGTTCCAGCGCTTGGCTGAGCTGAGACTGGATGTGTCTCTGAGGGTGAGACCCAGGCCTGAAGAAGCGGCTTCCTCTTGCCAAAATTGTCAACTTTACCAGCGGAGCCCTCTGCTGTTGGTTTTTTTTGAGATTCTGCTGTACTGGTGTGGTAAGTGTTGGAATGTGGAGAGCTAGGGAGAGAGTGTATGGCAGGAAAGGTCTCAGAAAGGGAGGGGCTGTGCACAGGAGATTCCAGGGATAGGCCAGGAGGCTGACTTAGCCTCTCATCTCCCTTTGGTCTTTCTTCCTTGCTGCTGTCATAGACTGGCAGCTGTTTATCCACACTTGAGTTCTTGCCAAGATGTGGTTCATGAATTCCTAAAGCTGCCATCTGCTCTGAAGGAGCTACTGTGGGGGCTTTTGACCTGCAGTCATGCAGATTCTCCATGGTTGCTGACCCATCTGCCCCACTACTCAGTCCTTCTCCAGTCTTGGGACAGGGAGGAAACGTGAGTAAGGATGAAGCTGTTGCTTCAGCCAGCTTTGCTGTATTCCTGTCTTCTTCAACCTGATCTACTCTTTCATCATCTGAGGCCACTTCAGGAATGGAAGGAAGGGTCAAATTCAGATCAGCCATGATGGGGGACTTCACATCTGAGGCAGATCCAAGGCCACTCAGGGGGTTAGACAACAAACCTTCATGATCACTGGCTTTGCTCTGATATTGAGCCATAAGGGCATTGTTCCCCTCAATCCTGAAGAGTAGGGTGCCTTTCACAGAGCTGGCTTCACTTTTGGGGTCTTCTGAGGAACCCTCACCACTAGAAGGAGTGAGAAGGTGATCTTCCATGGGTGCTGGGGCACTGCAAGCATGGGCCACGGCCACAGATTCCCTCTCTGAGTTTTCTGCATGGAGACACCCAGGAGGCTCTGCATCAGGCACCTCTTCCTCAGCAGCCCCTTCAGAAGTCACCTCCTGGGGATTATTTTTGTCTTCTTCTCCCAACCAAGTATGTTTCTCTGCCTCCTCTTCTGTGAAGAGCTGCTCAGAAAACGATACATGTTTCTTGACTCTCTTTTGGCCCTCACTGGCATTCAGACCCATCTCTTCCTGTTTCTGCATCATGGCATCAAATGGGGGCGCTGCTTCCCCAGTTGCAGAAGTCATCCCACCATCCCTAATTTTGTCATCTCTCCCCATGGTAGGCTTCCCAGCAGGGCTTACATTTCCATCACTGTTGAGGGAAAGCACAAGTGGGACTTCATGGGCCTCTTTAGATGAGGGGATGTGGTCTTGTTTGGGGGAGGAAACTTTCAGAAGTTCTTTTGGTTGCTCCCCTTCAGGATGCTCCAGGAGATGCTTTCCTGGTTCATCACTGCTGGCATTCTTCCCCTTGCCTGTCTCACTGATCTTCCCCCTTGGAGAATCTTCCATTTCTTTCCATGCTGAGATGGGTGGCTGTTTAAAAAGTGATCCCAGGGCAGAAGACATGGTACTTGGAAGTGGTGTTAAACACTCCTTTTGCAATTCTGTTTTAAGGAGCAAAGATGGTTCTTCAGAACTGGCTTGGTCCTGGTCTGTGGGGAGCCAGTGTTCGATTGGGGTAGATGTGGAAATTGGAGCTACTATGGGAGATGATGAGGAAGAGAAGACAGAGGGACTTTCAGAGGACTGTGTCTCTGAACTACGCCCCAATTCAGAAGTGACAGGGGCCTGATCAGAACTGGAAGGAAGAGCAGAAAAAGAAAGAGGAGAGTCAGGGGAAGAAGGAAGCCTGGCTTTGGGCTGAACCTCTGGAGACACTTCCAGTCTGCAAAAAGGACAAAATAAAATCTGCAGGTCAGTTGCAGATGCATGATAACAAACAGAAACATGTACAAATAAAGTTGTTCAAAGAGGGAGAATTTTTTTACCTAAGGGGAAGTATTCAGATGAAATTAAAAGGAATACCAATTTTTAAATACAAAAGGGACACTTTGGAGGAGGTCCTAGAGATTGAACCCAGGGCCTTGAGCATACACTATATCACTGAGCTACATCCCTAACCCCTAAAAGGGACACTTATATCACCAAGCATGTCTACCACACAAAGGTCTGTTGCAACAGGAATGGAAAGACCCTGGTAAAGCAGCAGCCTGCAGTTCCCTTTGGTGATTAACACAAAGCCCTAGCATTTGATCATGAAGGGCAAAAAGCATCTAAAACGTTCAAAGCAGTAAAAGAAGTAACACAAGGAAATGGGAACAGATTTTGAAGAGAATGATGTGTGTGTGTGTGTGCACGATCAGAGCAAACAGAATCTTAAAAAAAAAAATTTCTTATCCCCCAGATCACAGAAATATTGCTAATGTACATGAGTTATGTAGAAAAGCAGGAGCCCCTCGAGGCTTAGGCAGGGTTTCTCAACCAAATGCAGAGGAAACACAGTGAACCATCACAGGAACACTCAAGAGTAGACTGAGGGTCTCTCCTGCCAGCAAATCAAGGCCAAAGTGCAAGGAGGAAAAACAGCATCTTCCTCAAAGGGTGATGTGCACTAAGAACTTAATAAACATAGGTTGTGCACGCATGAAGCAGCCCTAACCTGGTATTTTGAACACACACATTCAGAATCTCCCACAAACCATCACATTTTGCTGGGGTCTAATTAGCTTATTGAGAAGGACAACTCAGGTCTGCTGGGCAGTGGCTTTTGGGCTGTGAAATGACACTGCATTTTGTGCAGGGCAGGCCACATAGGCAGTAGGGACCCATGAAAACAAACATTGGAATAACACACCTTTGGCACATATGGGTACCATCACGGGACAGGCCAGATTTACTCTAATAGAGGCCCTGCTGAATGCCACAGAGAACAAGGAGGAAAGACCCTGGGTAAGAAGAGCAAAGACTTACCTAGGCTTAACAGCTTTGGTTTGGGGAGCCCTTGCAGAGGGAACAGGTAGCTTTGGTTCAGACTTGGACTCGAGTCTGGCTTCTGGTTCTGAGATCTGCACATCTTCAAAGGGGTTCAAGGAGTTACCCCGTCCAGAGGCTTCAGCTGCAGCATCTTTCTCAGAACTTCTCATGAGGTCTTCTTCCCTCAGCTGTGCTTCCATGAGAGTACCTTCCTTCTCCTTCCATGGGATGCTGGGAGGGCTTTCGCTTTCACTGCCCTTGGTCACATCCTTCTTTCCTGTCACCAGAGAAAGCAAAGAGGACTTCTTGCTCTCCTGCTTCTTGCTGTCTTTGGCTTCTTTTGTAGCCTCCGAATTCGATGAAGCCATGTTTTCCCTATTGTCACCACTAGACAGTGGTCGGTAGGATGGCAGAGACATGGACTTCATGGACTCCTTGATGGAGGCATCAGACAGCCACCTATCATAAGACATGCTGTCTCCTTCCCCAGGCTCCTTCCAAGAACGAGCAGCCAGGTTTTCAGTAGATGAGAACAAATGCTTCTTCCTGAAGCCCTGGGGGGATGGGGAAGAAGAAGGGCTGCTTTCCTTGGTCTCATTCTTGGCTTCTGCCTGCTCCAGGTAAACATGGTTCCCATTGATACAGACATTAGAGCGGGAAAGTGTGTCATTCTTGGACCGAAGGCCCCCAAGAAAGGAGAGTCCTTCCTTCTTGGGAAGGCTGAAGTTGATCTGGCTCAGCTGCTTAGGGTCTGCACTTGCTGTTTTCTTGTGGGATATGACTGGGAAGAAAAACAAAAAAGAGGGGATAAGAAATTAAACTAGTTGGGGTTAGGGCTAGGGCTCAGTGGCAGAGTGCTAGCTTAACATGCCCAAAGCACTGGGAAGGGAAAGGGAAAGGTAAAAGGAAGAGAGAGAAAAATTAAACGTGTGGTTTACAATAGGAGGTGCTGGTATCTGTCAATGTCGAGATACATTTTTGGTTGTCATAACTGTGGGGAGGGGTGCTATTTATTGGCACCTAGCAGGTAGAGCCCAAGGATGCTACCAAACAACCTCAATGTATATAGGAAAGTCCCCTACAACAAAAATTATCTGGCCTCAGGCAACAATGCTAAGATTGAGAAATCCTAACCCAATGGCAGAGGCAGCACTGGGTAGAGCAGCAAAATCTGGTCACTAGCAAGGATTTAGTCACTGAAGTTCAAGTCCAAAATATACAATTAATTCAAAATGAAGGGAACTGGATCACTTAAAGACATATCCCATGGGGGTAGACATGTAGTAGTAGTAATGGTTCATTAATCGTCTGATGAATTAAAGAAATATCAAAATTATGATAAGGTTCCATGGTTTTATCCTTAAAAAAAAAAAAAAAGGAAAAGAAAAGAAAACTGCAAATCAATAGAACTTGGATGCACTCATCCTGTTAGCTCCACATTCTAGTATGAATGTATATACACTGCAGAACAAGACACGTTGGAAAAGGCATCATATACATTCTTAGAAACTAGAAGGTTTAGGCCAGGCAGGGTAGTATAGGCTTACCCTGTAATCCCAGTTATGTGGGAGGCTGAGGCAGGAGAATTCCAAGTTCAGGACCAGGCTGGACAACTTAGCAAGACTGTCTCAAAATAAAAAGGACTAAGGGTATAGCTCAGTGGTATAGCACTTGCCTAGCATGCACAAGGCCCTGGGTTCAATTCCCAGTGTTTCAAAAAAAAAAAGGAAAAAGGAAGAGAAAACCATCACCATCATCCAGCATCCACTACTGCCCACCACTACCATCACCCTGGAAGTAACTCAGGAAGTGAACTAAAATCTTTCTCTTAAGATCTGTTTATTCTCTCTTAAAGAAATGTAGGTAAGCTGAGAAAGAGGGAAGGGAAGGCAGAAACTCACTGTCTGAGGCAGAGGAGGAGGACTCATCCTCATTGTCATCATCCTCCCACCGGGACTGGAAGTCTCCAGGACGAAGTAGCACTTTGTCTGGCTTTGAAGTAGGCAGGACAGACATAGACTGAGAAAGTGGTGTTTTCTGCAAATTCGACTTGGAGAACAAGGTTTTGATCTTTGATTTCTTCTTCTTGTCTTTGGAAAAAGACTCATCATCACTGTCTACTGAGGGTGACATGCTGGGGACTATGGCCGAAGTGGTATCTGATGCACTATCCTTATTCTTCCCTTTGATCTTGTCCTTCAGTTTTCCAAATGGATTCCGAGACTTGTCTTTCATGGAGAGATCAAACATGCTAGCAGTCATGTTGTTCCTCATAAACTGGATGTCAACCTCAATTTCTCCTCGCTCCTTATCCTTCTTTCCTGGTTTGGATTTCAAGGTATACCACCTAAGAGGAGAAAGGCTGAGAGGTCAGCTTGGATGGTAGAGTCTGGTTCACTATGCTATCTAACCGGCCTCTCCTCTCTGCTGCTCCAGCATCTTCTATAAACACATTTTTATGCTTTCACTTTGAGGAGTAGCAGTCAGGGAAGGGGAGGAGTACAGAACTTGAACATTTTATTTTTGAGATTTTTGCCTCTGCACTAGGTAAAGATATAATCTGATGTGGAACGTGGTGTACAATCATCTTTTTCTTTTTTTTTTCCAGTGCTGGGGAGTGAACCAAGGGCTTCAAGCATTGTAGGTAAGGATGCTACCACTAGCTACATTTCTAGCCTTTAAAATCCTGATCCAAAAAAGAACTATTTCTAAAAATGCAGAACCAGGCATGGTGGCATGCAACTGTAGTACTAGCTACTCAAGAGGCTGAAAGAAGGATCACGTGAGCCCAGTAGTTTGAGACCAGTCAGGGGAACATGGAAAATTCTGTTTCAAAAAAAGTAAGTAAAATGAAAAGAAAAAAGAAAAATATAAAGGCTCAAATCTCTTCTGATGACATATTTTTCTTTAATAAGGTAAAAATTCAAAGATCAGGCGCAAACAGCTAAGGAGGTTGTATGCAAATTTATATGTAAATCTAAGAGGAAATTAAGAGTTTGTAGAAAAGTATAATGCCTGCCAGGAAACACGGAACATACAAGATGGATGTACAAAAAAAAAAAAAAGGGGGGGGGGGGAGGGGGAATAAAAGAGTCACAAAACAACAAAAACTAAATGATATATGATTCTACTTATATCAGGTCCCTAGTGTAGTCAAATTCATTGATACAGAAAGAATGATGGGGCCAGGAGTTGGGGGAAGGCAGGAGGGAGGTTGATGTTTGAAGGGTGACCTCTACTTCAAGTTGGGGAAAATGAAAAAGCTCTGAAGATGGATGGTGGCGATATTACATAACAATGTGAACAAATGTACAAAAACCACAGAGCTGTATACTTTAAATGGTTAAAATGGTAAATTTGGAGCTAAGAGTGTGGCTCAGTGGTAAAGTACTTGCCTAGCACATGTGAGGCCCTGGGTTCAATCCTAATTCCTGAAAAAACATGTAAATTTTATGCTTATGTATATTTTATCATAAGCTGTAAAAAAAAATGAGACATTCGAGAGAAGGTATTCTCCTCTGGCTTAATCATCCAAAAGGGGAACATTTCAAACACGATTCAAGTATTTCATTTGGTCATTTGCAAACTACTTAAAGATCGGACAAACTATATTGTATTAATCCTACTCCCTTGACAAACCGCAGTTGTTTTTTTGTTTTTTTGTTTGTTTTTTGGGGGTACTAGGGATTAAACCCAGGGGCATTTTACCACTGAGCCCAATTCCCAGCCCTTTTTGTTTTTTATTTTGAGACAGGATCTCACTAAATTGCCAAGGTTGACCTCTACCTTGTGATCCTCCTGCCTTGGCTTCCCTCCAGAGTGGCTGGGATTGCAGGCATGCACCACCACACCCAGCTGACAAACCTCAGATAAAGGAAATCTCTTTGGCATTCATTTTCCAACTGGGAACTGGATGCCTTTGGTGAACATCAAGTCCAATTAGTGGTATGAACATTATGGGACAAACAACTCCAAACACCTGCCTACAGAAAGCCCTATCCATAGGTCATCCTTGCAAATGAAGACTCCTTCTTTTTTTTGTACTAGGAATTGAACCCAAGGGCCCTTTACCACTGAGCTACATCCCGAACCCTTTTTAAATTTTTTATTTTGAGACAGGGCCTTGCTAAGTTTTCCAAGCTGGCCTAGAACTTGTGATCCTCCTGCCTCAGTCTCCCAACTCAATGATATCACAGGCGTGTGCCACCACAGCTAGCTCAGAGAACCCACATTCTGATGTTCTTTTCGATGACCTATTTAAGAGTAGAAGGCTGTTGACTTTAAGGAAATGATGGTTTTTGTCTAAATGAACACAATTTCCTCTTTCACCTTTAGCTGTAGCTTGCTCACAGGGCAAACCCTGGGCCCCACTAGCTTATCCTACTTGTAAAGGAAAGCGGTAGAGGGAAGTAGAAACCTGCACTTAAATAGCACCTATGGCATACCTAGCATTGCACACACTTAGAAATACTTTTATGTAAGTCTCAAGAATGTTGTGAAGTGGATATTACACCCACTTTACAAATGAAGAAATTATAGCTCAGAAACTAGTTCATTGGTCCAAGGTCTTACAGTTGTTATGAGGTGCAGCTAGGATTCTGAATCAGTTCGGCATTTTCCCAAAGCTCCTATTCTTTCTTCTCCACCAAAATTCCTGTTTTAAACTTTCTAATTTATCTTCAGTGAGTCATCTTTCATAACACAGAGAGAAAAGAAGACTCAAGTTTAAATTGTTTCTGAAGAAATTTAAGTTTCTTTTCTGCAGTGATGGGGATGGAACCCAGGGTCTCATACATACTAGGTAAGCGCTCTACAGCTGAGCTACACTCATTCCATAGGCTTCCAATTTATTTTTTTGTTATTTTTAAAATCTTTTGGTGTTTTTTTGTTAGTTTTATTTATTTGTTTGTTCTTTATTTTTATAAGTTTCTAATTTATTTTTAAAGATTCTAATTTAAATGTATCCAAATGAGAGAAAAGGTGAAAATCCACCATAGCTTGCCATCAATCATAAATCATAAGATTACATAAAGCCCACTGTAAAAACTCATCAAGAACTTAAACTGTATAACATAATACAGTCAAAATCTAATAAAATGAGGTGAGCTACCACTTGGGATCTTTAGGAGGAAAAAAAATTTTTTTAAGTCATAAATTCACAGATGGGGGAAGAGTGTTGATGTTGCAAAATGTAACGTCTTTATGGACAATTTAACCCCTGCCAGAAGAAGGCCTAGAATCTTTCTTTCCAATAGATTTTCCAGGACCTAGCCTGGAATAGTTTGCATACTGGTCATTTAGAAGTTGAGAGGATTATTTGTATTTGTCTCCTCTGACAGTCATGTGGTAAATGGTTGCCTTGGTGATGAGGATGTTTGGCTTTTGTAAATACCAATTGTAAGCACCTGAAAAGGAGAAGCTGCTGAAAGGCACTGCAAGGCTCAGATGACTGCAGTGGCCACAGGGAACAGGCTCTTCTCCTCCCTACCCAGGGAGGAGGGGCCATCAGGGGCTCCAACACACAGCCTCTTTAGTTAGCCCTCCCTGAGGATGCAAGAAACTTTAAAGACCTTCAAAGAATGCCAGTTGATAGATCATGGGACCAGGCCTGCCTTTCCAAAGGTTAGGAGCCCCAAAGTGTTTGTTCTGACCAAATCTACAGCCAATTCCAAACCCCCACTAGGGGCCGATTATTACTTAAGTCACTAAAGGGATTTGTTCTAGATACTTCCAACACCACTAGGAGTTGCAAACAGAAATTTTGCCAACTCTTCTTGCTGCTTTTAAACCTAAAACCAAACACCAGGTAGCCAAGAACAGCTACGGAGCTGATTTAAGGCTGTAAAAAGCAGACTGGGAATCACAGGTAAGCAACCCAGCAAGGATTTTTTTTTTTTTTAAATCCCAGAATTTTTTAAAAACATGTGCCAGATTTATAGAGCTGGAAAAGGAAACTGGAATTGTTTCTCTGACTACCAATATTATCCTTAAATTCAAAACAGGATAACCTGGTAATATAAGACAGCATAATGAGGTAAGGTGAGTGAAAGCCACAATGCATGAATGTCTCACTCTAAGAAATCCCAAATTGGAACATGGTTATAGGTTCCAACATTTAAGATCAATTCAGTTTTT
Source organism: Sciurus vulgaris (assembly GCF_902686455.1). Classification (NCBI taxonomy): domain Eukaryota; kingdom Metazoa; phylum Chordata; class Mammalia; order Rodentia; family Sciuridae; genus Sciurus; species Sciurus vulgaris. The sequence continues at coordinate 55,646,579 of NC_136465.1, read as the reverse complement.
TCAGTGTTTCTGTCCCTGGACTTTTTAGTTCACTTAAGTCCTGCACCTCACAGAAGTAGTTCATAAATAATCTAGCCCTAGCATGAATACCCAACAAGTAAGGGCAGTGTGGGTGTATCCCAGCACTATCTTTTACACAGGCCTAGAAACCGAATTATCTCAGAAATCAGGGTTGGGTTCATTTTCTTAGACCAAAGGGCACAGTACAGAAACAAAGCCATAATCCCAATGTAGCAAGTTTACATTTAAACCCATAATCTGAAAAAATCCTTTAACCTATTTAAAAAAAAAAAAAAAATCAAATGATCCCTTTTCTAAGCAAATAACTGTTTTTATTTAAAATTAAAACTCAATCCCTTGAAAATTAAAAGGATATTTAAATACGTAGAAAGTGACAAGTAAATTATATAAATCTTTTTCTTTTCCTTTTGTGTGCGTATGTGTGTGTGTGTTGCTGGGGATCAAATCCAGGGCCTTGTGCATGCTAGGCAAGTGCTCTGCCACTGAGCTCCACTCCCAGCTCCTAAGTCATATTTTTAAGTTTAAAAAAAAAAAAAAAAGCATAGAGTAAAAATTCAAATCAGACAAAATGGTATAAAATGAAAAGTTCAGTCTTCCTATCCCTAAATCCAACCCCCTCAGTCCTCCTCCCAGAGATAAGTTACTGTTAAAAGCCTTATACAGGCTGGGGATACAGCTCAGTTGGTAGAGTGTTTGCTTCGCAAGCACAAGGCCCTGGGTTCAAATCCCCAGCACCGCAAAAAAAAAAAAAAAAAAGCCTTATACACCCACTCAAGTGATAGTACAGACATATATAAGCAAAATGCATATTATTCCAGCAGGCTACTGTACTGTACTGTTTTTGTGTTGTTTTGTTGTCAAATTCAAGGTAAGACAAGAGCTAAACATTTCCAAAAAAGTCATTTACGTTTCCTACACTTTGAAAAAGATGCCTTAACAAGTGAAAGAAGGGTGTCGGGAGCAGGAGCAGTGGTGTGCACCTATAATCCCAACAACTGAGGAGGCTGAGGCAGGGGGATCACAAGTTCGAGGACAGTCTCAGCAGGTTAGTGAGACCCTCAACAATTTAGAAAGACCCTGTCACAAAAAAAAAAAAAAAAAAAAAAAGGACTAGGTAAAGTTTCCCTGGGCTCAATCCCCAGTACCAAAAAAAAAAAAAAAAAAAAAAGAAAAAGAAGAAGAAGAATGAACTAAAGACTTGCAGCTGCATTCACATATGGAACAGCACACAGGACACAGGATCCACCTACTGAGCAGCCCAGTGAGGGGCACTGTGCGATCTATCCTAACAGTCATTCTGGAAACAGCTTAAACCACCTGACCATGCCCCATTCAGAGGACCCGTTTACCAAAGAATGTACAGTGTGTCAAACACACAGAAAGCTGATCCCCGGGGCCCCTTTCACAGGAATGCAGCAGGGGCAGGCAATGCAGTTCCTCCTATTGAGAAATGAAGGCTTCCAGTGCATCCCTGCAGATATTCAAGATTACACTGGCTGCTAAAGGACTGCCTGGTATGCCTCAAAAACAATTCTTTCTGCAGCTGAAGCGAACATGCTTTTCCTTTAAAACATTCCAGAGGGCAGACATGCAGAGAAAGGACTGCTTCAAAGATTGAGTGCAAACATTTTTACATGCCAGTACTGGAAACAAAAGCGATAAAGATTCCCTAAAAAGCTTACCCTCTAGTGGGATGGAGGGCAGGCTCACCAAACATCATGAACCGTCAATTACATTGGGACAAATGCTGTCATCTTTCTAACTTTGAACATTGGAAAACTACTGAACAACCTTCTCTTTTTCTTTTTTTTTTTTTTGGGGGGGGGCAGTACTGAGGATTGAACCCGGGGGTGCTTTACCACTGAGTACATCCTCAGTTCTTTTTTATTTTTTTTATTCTGAGACAGGGATTTGCTAAATTGTTGTGGTTTCCACCAAGTTTCTTAGGCTGCCCTTGAACTTTCGATCCTCCTGCCTAAGCCTCCCAAGTCGCTGGGATTACAGGTATATGCCACCATGACCAGTCAACCTTCTTTCTTTGGGCATGCAAAAATAATTCCACATGCTAAAGTATATATTCATCACAAATAAAGTTCTCAGCTAATGTCAGCCTCAAGGGGCTTTTAGAACCACAGACCTAGGGACTGTTCATGCATTACAGCAAAATGATTAAATGCAACAACCCCATATGAAACCCAAGAAGTTCCAGGAAAGGGAAGACAAAGAAGGACAATGAGCTAAAGCGTTGCTTCCACATTTTAGATGCATCAGTGTTCATCTCAAAGGTTGCCATCTCTGGGTTCAGTCTGGACTCCAAGGTCAGTGTGAACTGCCTACTTCCCTACTCGTCAGGCCAAATTTCAACTGTGACCTATAGCGTGAGTCATGCCCACAGTAACCAAGCATCACCACACAGGGGATTATGGCCTCTGGTGAGAAGAGAAGCAGGAAGAACAGAACAGCACCTGACAGAATGGAAGGAGGACACACTCAATTTTTCTTAGATGTAGACATTTTACAAAGCAGTTCATGCATTGCCTTCCAAAGAGAATAAAAACAAGGCTCAATGTCATGTGATGAGGCATTGAGAACATCTGTAAAGGTTCTGGAAAGGAGTGATTCCACTGGGTAAAAATGTTCAGTTTCTTTCCCTGGTATCCTGGAAGCAAAGTGTAACATAGAGACAGAAATGTTTACGACCTATAAAAAGCTGGTGAGTTTAACAAGTTTTGTGATGGAATGAAGTACTTGGTCATCAGCACCTAACTTTGAGTACAGAATCACCCATCAGTCAGTCTTTCCTCCCTAGACTTTATTCTCTGCCCTCTGTCAAATACTTGGAAGAACTCTTGGTCAATTCTGAGAGGAAAGATAGTTCATGGCTTGTTTTTTTTTCTTTTTTCTTTTCTTTTTTTTTTAACCCTAATCTCTACAATAGCCATTTTATCATCACTAAAAGGCTATTCATAACCATTGAATTTGATCCTAAGAACTGGTAAATGACCACAGAAGAGGTAAGAATACAGAAAACACAAGTCAAAAATGCTTTGGGGGTTCTTTCTTATATTAGCTGGTCTACAGAATTTCTCTTAGACAGTGATCAAACATAGTGCAGGAAAATATATGTGTGTGTGTGTGTGTGTGTGTGTGTGTGTGTGTATTCTTTTAAATTGACTCAATCGCATGTTAACCTATTACTGTTTTATAAATTTTCTTCAAGTCTTTTTCCTGTACTTTTTAACTGTTATTATTACAGACCTTAAGCAAAGTATTTAGCCTCTCTATGCTAAGTCTCTCCATCTGAAACAAGCTTAAGGGCACCTACCTCGTAAGCATGTTATGAAGATTAAATGGCTTAATGCATGTAAAATGCTTAGAACAATACCTGGCTAGAAGCTGTAGCTATAATTACTATTTAGTTATAACCAGAGCACACCTGCAATTTTATTTGTAGCACCTGATATAACATCGGTTCTAATGGCTATGTGATATTCTGTGTTATGCATATATGCCAGTTTATTTATCCATTTAGAAGGTTCTCAAAAAGGAATTTAAAATACCAATAGTTCTGACTGACTATATTACTAAGTACCCCAACTTAGGAATCAAATGCAAATAACAATGATTTGCATTTGAAGAGACTAGAAAAGGACTCACCTATACAATGGGTTTGTATTACATAATTCCCAAAATTTTAAAAATACATTAAGGATTTTTAAAACACCATGATCAGTGTATATTTTCTATAACTTCCTGAGAGGCATAATGATCCTCACAAAACCCTTCAGGGTTTCCACACCAGTAGGAGAGGTGAGAAACAGAACTCCCCAAACTCTCAGAAACATGCCACAATGGTATGATTTGTTTAAGTGTATGGATCAAGGCAAATTTTATAAGTGGAAAGCAATATAAGACTTCTTTAGGGGAAGACTAATGGGAAGTCCAAGAATCCTTATGTGAAGATTCTCTAAGAATTAGAAAAACTGACTCTTAAACACATAAGCCTACCACTCCTGCAGTCATCTACTTACCAATTCTTTGAACAGTTTGATCATATCTCAAAAGTCACAAATGTCAATATTCTACCATCAGATCTGGTTTCTCATCTGTTGCCCAGATGTAAACGCCACCAATGCATTACATTTCATCAGCCAAAAACAGCCTCCACAGCAATCATGGGGTCCTCATGCAAAGAGTTTTTTTGTTTGCATTTTGTAGCACCAGGGATTGAACCCAGGGACTCACACATGCTAAGCAAGTGCTCTACTACTGAACTCAGTTCTTTTATTTTTATTTTAAGACAGGACCTTGCTAAGTTGCCTATAATGGCTTCAAACTTTCGATCCTCCTGCATAAGCCTCCTTGACTGACTACTTTACTACATTCCCGTAATGTAGTACATTATGGGAACACACTATCATACTCAGCCTCATGCAAAGAGGGTTTTTTTTTTTTTTTTTTTGCGGTGCTGGGGATTGAACCCAGGGCCTTGTGCTTGCGAGGCAAGCTCTCTACCAACTGAGCTATATCCCCAGCCCGCAAAGAGGTTTTTAAGGATGGAAAAACAAAATGCTTTCGCTTGGTTCACCATTCCTTGGCCAGGACAAAAGAAAACATTGCATGACCAACATCAAAGAGCATTTAGTTCACTCCTCACCCCATAAACTGATTCATGTACTCCCTTCTATGAGAGTTCCTGGCAAGGGAGCAGAGAATCTGTGATTTATCTTGTAATCAAGGTGAGTCCAAAGGAAGAGGAAAAAGAATTTTTTTTTTTTTTTAAATCCTGTTTTAATAACAAATGATTAGTAAAAATGAAAAGTTCCATTTTGGTGAACCGTATGTCACGTTCACTGTCCATAAAAGGAAAACCCCACAGATCAGGTGCTATAGGAGGCTATACACCCCTGAGCAAATACCCCAGGGCACAGCCTGTCCCTGCTGCCCTTTGCATAGGACACTGATTCTTTATGATAACAAGAGGCCCTTTTAGACGAGGTTTTCTGGAAGTCCCAACTGTTCTACCTGAGATTAGCCAAATTCTTTCTCAAAAAAAAAAAAAAAAAAAAGAGTATTTAAAAAGTGAAGTGTGTGGCAGTCACAGTCACACCTCCAGAAATATTTCTCTGGGATTTCTTATAAATGCCTTCCCTCTGTACCATTCAAAGTCCACACTTAATTACCAATGCCCTCTTTCTTTCCATAGCACATTCCTAAATGTATCCCCCAGGGATACCCTGGAGACCAAAGCCCTTGATTTTTCTCTACTAGATTATCAACAGACTTCTCCCTGCAGGAAAAGAATTTCTCCTCTCATTAGTGGTGCAAACCAGCTCCTTTGCCAAAGGCATCCTTAGCACCAAGCTGCAGGCAGTAAACCTGCTTCATCAAAGGGCACTGACCACATGGCCAGATCCCCAAACTGGAAACAGAAAGAAGGGCTCTGGGCCCTTACTCCAGGCATCCCTACTCTTTAATTCATTGGGCCAAACCTAAAATTAAATGGTTCTCCACGTTTACTCAGGCAAACCACCACCTGCCCTGTAGGAAGCTACAGGAAAACGACCACTCACTCGCAAAGGCCCCTTGATCAAGCTCTGTGTTGGGTCACACAGCAAAGAACAGGACAAGAGTGGTCCCTGCCCCTGGGAGAAGCAGGGGAAAGTCAGCTTGGCATCCTCCTGAGCCAGCAGGGCATGAGATCTGATCAAGGACCCCTTAAAGGGAACAGAACTCATTTTTCCAATATAAGGGTTAGGTACTAATTTTGTTGGAATTCAAAGAAACCTACACCAGATCCAGAGCCAAAGGTCAACCCGTAATTATTCTGGTTGAAGATAAGGTCTCAAATGAGCTCCTATCACTCTCTTCATTTAGAGCCAGGGTTCCTTAATCCTTCTGGATCTAAGCCACAGGTAACCATACCTCTAAAATACAGGGTGAGGAGCATGATTTTCCAGGATGTCTGGCAATTAAAACTACAGTATTTTAATGGATATCTAAGATTATCGTCAAGGGGCAGAGGGAAAAGTAATGTCAGCAAATACATGTTGGAATTTTAATAAGCACGTCTTCCTTGTAATGTAATTATGAGATTTTTAAGTTAATAACTACAATTAAAATGAAATATAAGCTACTAATCATAAAAATTTTCCTCTGATGGTAGTCATGAAAGTACAATAGAGGTCTTTGTAGCCAAAAGGAAGTTTAGCCAAATAAAAAAGACACCAACTCTTTCCTATGCTTACCTTCACTAATGTAAAATATTGAAATGGTTTGCTTACTTCAGAGTTTTTTCATTTATGGGCTTGTCTTTCCTACTGTTACGTATTATTTTTTCCTTTTTTCGGTCCTATATTCCCTGAAGCAATGACATCATCAGCCACACAAGAGCACACCAATGAAATTACACCAACCACACAATTACAAAACAGAGACTTGGCCTGCACTAAAATGGTAACTACTGGAAGATTCATATATATACACACCCTGGTTTCAATGGTATTTCCTAGTCATTCACTCCAACAGAAGACACAACTCACAGGTGGCACTGCCCAGAGCTCTTTGTAATGATGACCTCACGCTGGTATCAGAGTGACTGTTGGGGGAAGAAAGCAGCCTCCACTTCTTCCTGGTTTACTTTCAACACCAAGCTCTCTTTATTTATTCATTCTTATCACTTCCTCTCTCTCAGCCCCTCTACCACATCCAAACCATCGTAAGTCAGGTCAATTAAACTCACAAAATATTTATAAAATCACTCACGTCTGTCCATCTCCATTACCCTATTATAAGCCACCACTGTGCAACACTTAGATTATTATAACAGCTTCTTCCCATTGGTCTGTTGCAGGCTAGGCCAAGTTTGAATCCATTCTCTATTCAGTAGCTACCGTAAACTCTGACAAATTGGATTATACCACCCACCTCTGCTCTAAACATTTGGTGGCTTCCTGTTCTTCTTAAATAAAGTCATACCTTCCTCTTCTGCCTCATCCTACACTATCTTCCAACTTTCCAAGTACTGTTGCCTCAGGACCTTTGCACAGGTTTCTCCTCCTCCAGTAGACCTCCTTCCTTTGCTCTTCACTAGAAGAATTCCTCTTTATTCTTCAGCTATTGCTACAGAGGCACTCTATCTAACTCACATGTGTTCTCTTTCTCTCTCTCTCTCTCTCTCTCTCTCTCTCACATACACACACACACACACACACACACACACACACACGTTCTCACTATGTTGCCCAGATTGGCCTCAAACACCTAGGCTCAAACAACCCTCCTGCTTCAATCTACCAAGTACCTGGGAATCCAGGTGTGTGCCACCATGCCAGGCTTTGCAATCTCCATCTTTATATCATGCAGTAACTTTCCTGCTCCTTTCTTTTATACCCTGTTCTCTTCCTTCACAGTACTTACCACAATACATGATTATTTATTTATGTGTTCCTCTGTTTAATGTCTACTCCCCCACGAGGCCCTGAGCTTCCTGAAAGCAGGGATCAGGCCTGTCTTATCCACCACTGTTTACACTGCATATCCAGCAAATGGCAAGTAGGTATTTTAAACGTATTTACTAAAAGAATTGATAAAATTCAGAGACCAGAGCAGGGGGAAAGCAGATGGAACTTCCTCCATGCTAACTGAATGTCTTACAAAGAAAATTGTAAGTAGAAAAACACAAGAGAACATCATCTTCCACATCACCTAATGACAACTCCGATGTACTCTCTTTTTTCAGTCATTTTACTTCATTGCCATAGTGAAAACTTTTGTTTATCCCAGGTCCTAGAGAATTCAGCCCTGAGCACTGAGTTTGGTTTTCTACACTGGAGTAGGAGGATCATGCGGCTGAGAGGAGGAATGGTTTCCTTTAAGGCCCAATATTATCTTCGAGGGAAACTTCAAGAAAGAAAAAATTTAACCAATAACAACACTGCTTGAATTTTCTAACCTGTTAGAAAGAAAGAAAGAAAGAAAGAAAGAAAGAAAGAAAGAAAGAAAGAAAGAAAGAAAGAAAGAAAGAAAAATGTGTGTACAAAGTCCACAGGTATAAGAACAAACCCTGATTGCTTATGATTTGCGAGTTATAAGATCTCTTTGGTCATGTAAGTCAATGCATCTACCTCTCCCGGTCCATTTCTTTCTTTTCTTCCTTCTTTCCCTTCCTTCTCTTGCAGGGCTGAGGACTGAACCCAGGACCTCACACCTGCTAAGCAAGTGTTCTACCAGGAAGATAATCTCCAGATCTTTTTATTTTATGTATCACTAAGTAGACCAGGCTGGCTTTGAACTTGGGATCCTTCTGCCCTCATCTCACAATCGCTGGGATAACAGGCATGCACCACTACACCTGGACCTTATTTCTTTTTAATAATCCAAACTTCTACCTTGACAACTTATTTCAGCATCTTACTACACTTACAGTTCTTTAAAATATCTAACCTTTATGATATCTAAGTTCTTTCATATTTACCCAAATGCTCTCTTGAGTCTGACAAATATGAGGAAATGACCCTCCATCATCATACTCTCTTCCATATCTGGAAGACTATTACAGTATTAAGTTTCTTTCATGATATTGAGTTACACAATGGCCTTCCAGTTACCAGGCTGAATAAACATTTCAATAATTCAATAAATATTTTCAAAAAATATTTCAATTCTTAAAAGGTTATTTCTTCAAATTTGGGTGTTCTTTGTAGCCTAAAATAATTTTTTTAAATCAATCTAAGATCCCAAGCTACACGACACTAGATAACAGAGCAGAAGGCTCTACATGTTGGTCACCTGATTGTACCCCTCAGACTCCTGTCTGTCCTGTGGTCATGGTACTTAACTGATTCCTATTTAACCAACCCCCACCGAGACCCCCAGGTCTTTAACAGATGTGTAAGTGCAAGATCAATTTATTTCAATTTTTCCTAACTGAAGGTCACATACTATTTCCTATTAAAAGTATTCTATTTATATGGCAATCTGTTTGGTGTCTTAAAGATGCATGTCATCACATTAAGTTTGAGGTCAGCAAATTGAGTCACGATAAATAGCACATTCTCTTGACTCCAGATAAATTTGATAGATGGGGACTTATCAAGAAAACAAGTAGAGGGGTTGGGGATGTAGCTCAGTTGAGAGAGTGCTTATCTAGCATGCACAAATCCCTGGGTTCAATGCCCAGCACCAAAGAAAAAGAAAAGAAAGAAAGAAAACAAGGGAAACATTAGGCCAGTCAGCTCTTAAGGCTTCATTGGTTCTTGAGTTTAAGTTTCAGTCCCATGACAAAAGTCATGCTCTGTTGCAGCAACTCTTCTTTACACATTCTCACACACACACAGTCATACTCACACAATCTACAGACCAAGATTTTAGCTTCTGCTTTGTTTTTAGTTTTTAATATCTAAGGTGGAGTTAAACCATTAATAACTAGTTCAAAAGACTTTCCTAGCCCAACCAGTTTCTTTCTGTTAAACTTCCGCCTCACATTGCATATCTTATTATCCAAATCTCAGCTATCTTGGGCACCTCAGTGATACACCTATGCATCAGTCAAGCTTACTTTAACTGGGTTCCCCCAGCACCTTGGAAAGTCCCAGGAAGTGGTAGATGGAAACCTTGCAATTTCACCTGCCTGTACAGAAGCAGAGAAGCCTTCCACTGCAGTTATAAAAACCCATTAAGTAATAGAAAGAGGAGTAACCATTTAGGTTTAGAATTACCCTGGAGAAGATGAGAACACTGAAGATGCAGAGACTAAATATCCTTCCTGAAAGAAAACATAAGAGTTTTCATCTCTCTCAAAGCAGTACAGAACCTTTTGAATCTTTACACTGGCCTCATTAGTCCAGGAACCCAGAAACATCTTACAAATATCAATTAAGTCTGGCAACATGCTTTATTTATAAATAGGGAAACTGGGATGTTTAGAGACAGAGCAACCCAACAATGAGTCAGGACCAGAATGGACACCAGAGCCAGGACTTTGGGGCCTCCCTTTCTGCCAGAGAGATGCGATGTCTTTCAAGGGGATGAAATATTCACATAAGAAACAGATGGTAGAGATGGAAGTAAATATCCACACATCTTGGGATGGGGCAAGATAAACAATGGCCAACAGCCAACAACCTAAGGCCTCATATTTCATTTAATCAAATGGAAAATTAGCATTGCTTCAGTCCCTCCTTAGCAAAGATGGTGCTCACCTTATGGCTTGTAAGTTGATGCTTTGAGATACCCCATCCAACATTACATTAAGGTTCTATATTTTTATCTGATTTGAGTTTAGAAATGCCTATTCACTTCTGAACAGATAAAAATCAGATATTTCATTTGCAAGCATGCGGGCTGAAAATGAACCCACTGTACAGAAAAGAGTCATGAGAACCACAAGCCCTTTGGCTTTTCCTGTCTACATCACAAGGAAAAGTTAAAATGTTCTGTACATCTAAACTATACAAAGGGAATCAGTGTGCTTCATAAACTGTCAGGGGTTTGGTAGTAACATGACTGGCTGGCATATTTAAGGCCAGCAAAGTAACCAATTAGGCTGATCAAGGCTACCTTTGGCATCCCAGATAAACATAATCAAATGTTCAATGGAGTTAAGCCCTGTGCTTTCCAAACACCTATGAAAGGAATAAATCACTAACATTGTGAAGCTTTTACTGAAGAAGTGAGATACTCTGACAAAGAATCTTTGGGGAGTGGCAGGTGAGCAGCCACTGGAAGTGGGACCAAGGAAGAGCTTGATGAACTCCAAAAAGAAACAATGCCCAATTCTACTCAGCAAAGGTGTCAACTCTGGAACCATCCATCACTGGGAAATCTTACTAACTTGAGACCTAGTGCAAACACCAAACTGTTCCAGTGTTCTTTCTGGAGGAGCAAATTCTCTCCTAGGAAGGAGAGAGTGAGAGCTAGCAATCACAGGGCAGTGGGCACTTCCCCATTAGGTCGCCACCAGCACCTTCATCCACCCAGCACTGACCCTTCTCTGTCCAGGGGTTAGCTTCTGGAGGTGTCAGGAAAATTAATTTCTCCAGTTAACTTGCCCTGTACTCTGGCCCACTCGTTCTCAGCTCAAAGCGTCTTGTTTAGTGACATATCCAAAAGGCTCTCCACGTGAGTTAATAGGTGTATCAGACATACACTACCCCCTCCCGCTAATAAAATGAATTCACCAGCCCACATATAGTTTCAATTCATCAAAAATTGACTTAGTGCTTACTGTGCCTGGGCCTGAGAAGTACCCTGCAGAATCAAACCTGCTCCTCCTTTCAAAAAGCCTCAATACTACGAGAGCTAGATGAGAAATGAAGCTAGATCGGACAGTAGTACAGGGTAGTCCTCTCCGACTGCGATTTCCTTGCTCACTCCAAAAGGGTCCCAGCGCCGTGGCCACTGTGGCCAAAGGGACCGAGCTGCGCCGCGGTCCGGTTCCCTCTGCCCTGGTCCTCTCGGCCCCGGCCCGCACTCACTGCGTCTTCCGGCGACCCTGGTCGCGGTGCAGCTCCCGCAGGTCCACCTCCGCGCGGCCCAGGAACTTGTCGAGTCCCAGCAGCGCGCGGTGCAGCACGGTGAGCTGCAGGGTGGCGGCGGCCGCTGGCACAGCTCCGGAGGACAGCAGCGGTGGCAGCTCGAAGGTGGCTTCTTCCCGCCACACCGGCGCGCCGAGGCTGCGCTCCGACACCGAGGTGGCGTACTTCTCCTTGCCCACCTGGATCACCGCGTACGCGTCGCTCGTGCCCCCGGGGCCCTTAGCCCGCAGACCCCGCGCCTGCAGCACCGTCACCTGCACGTGGGTGGGGGACCACACGGCCCCCGGGCCCCGGCCCGCCGAGGCCGCCAGAGACATGGTGACGATGCTGCGGCGGGTTCCGACACCAGAGAAGATCGCGGGGACTCCGGGCCTCTAGGGCCAGTCCCGCTGTCCCGGCCGCTTTAAGGCTTCCGGCCACGCCCCCGCCAGGACCCGCCCCTGCCCCTGCCAGCGCCCGCCCCACCTGCCCGCGCCGGGAGGCCTCAGGGGCGCCGAGGGCGGGGCTGGCGCCGCCAGGGAGAAGGCGGGAGGTCACGTGGGCAGGGGTGGCGGAGAGGGCTTCAGAAGTTCTGAAGTGAGAGGTGGTAGTTGAGGGTTGATGTCCGCGGCTGCCAAAGATTCCACCGCCAAACAGGAACTGGCCAAAGCTCCGAATTGGAGTCAGACCTAGTTTACAGTCCAGCATCGCCAAGTGGCAGATGTGTGATCTTTTGCAGATTACTTAGCATCATTAAGTCTCACTTTCTTCATCTGTAAAGTGAGATAGCAATCCCCGCCACCACCCCCCAATTGCTGTAAAAGAAAAATAATGCATTAAAGTTTTCAGCACCGTGCTTAGCACCTGTGAGTTCTAACTAAATGGAAACTGTGAGAGTGATAATGAAGATGACTCCCAGTGGTCTTTCTATTTTGGACCAGTGGGTGAAGTGCACTGGAGGAGGGCAGGAGCCTTGAAAGGTGAGGACGTTGTGAGGGCCTGAAAAGGAGAAGGTAAGTTGAGGGACATTAGATGGGTGAGGGAGTGTCCTCTACTGCCCTGGTCTCACCAAATAAGGTGAGGCTAAGTTAGGAAAAGTCAAGAAAGGGGGAACTAGAAATGGGATTGCCAAACCAAACATCAGGACCAGCAGCCAGCACCACCCAGCCCCTTGGTTCCCCATTTCTCCCTGGCTAGGTCCACTTCATTCTCTCTGGGCTTCATTTCTGGGCTTCCACTCAGCCACTTCCTTGTTCCAAGTATCTATTAGATTGACTGCTTCCCTTTATTTCTCAGTTCTGGTTCAAAGGCTCAACTCCTCCACTATTGGTCATCAGATTGAAAGAGTCCCTCTGAAGGGTTGTACAATTAAAGAGAGGTCCAGAACAGAGACCTGACATGACAAGGTCCCACAGCAGAGCTGGGAGGAAAACCCAGGTGTCCTGACTCCCAACTAGTGTTTACTGCATCTCTTGCTTCTTTCAGATCCTCAGAACCCCAGTCCTGGGTCACACTCGATTTTATTTCCCATATGATCTGCAGGCTTTCCTCCCTTACATCCACACTGTATGTTGCTTCACTAACCTTCACTAATCCTGCAATGTTGCCTTACCACGAACTGCATTTGGTTTCACACTCAGAGATTTCAAGGCTCTCCTCTTTAGATCCCACCCTAACTCATTCCCTCTACCTCCTGAACAAACATGCGGCCCAGATAATCTCTGTCCCTTGCGGTGTCCACTCCCTTGACTGTCTTTGCCATCCTCTCTGCACTCTGCAGTTCTTCCCACTGCAAGGCTTTGTCCAAATATCTCCAAGGTTTGATTTCCAATAGCCACCTTGAGGGCAGGGACCAAGCAACGACTTATTCATCTAGTCTCTTTCACAGCCCCTAGCAGAAACCTGGGCACACAGTAGGTTCTCAGGAAGTAGTGTCAAAGAGTTTGCAGGCTATTCCAGCCAATTTTGAGTACATAGTGTTTCCTTTTACCATGTAGGACATTAGAAGACAAATGTGTCTCAGGTTTGCATCTGTGGGCAGCTACAGTGTGGGAAAGGCCTATTTAGTATGTTGTAAATATTTAATGGTGATAAGGAGGTCAAGGTACAGGGCAGGAAAGGCTAACAGAACAGAATGTTTTTGGTACCATTTACCCTTCTTGAGGATCCCTTAACTTCATTCAACCTCATGGCTCCATTCACTTCCATAAAGATTTATTGAGAGTGTACTTTGAGCCAGGCACACGTTAGGTGCTTCACAAGGCACAAAGCTGAATAAGAATCAGTTCCAGGCACACTGTGACAATATAAAGGTACTCTTGTATTCATGAACTTTCAATATCTTAAGGAGAAAGCAATTTCTCTAGGCAGGTTGATTTTTATGAAGTGGCACTGAATTGGGCCCTAAAGGATATTTTAGATTTGAAGGGCAGAGAAGGAGACATAAGGGAACAGCATTTCATAGGCAGAAAATGAAACAGTCAAAGCAAAAGCATGGAGACCTAAGAGTCATGGTATGTTCAGGGGCTACAGGTACCTCCATGGAGGCTGATATATAGGATATTTCAGGAGGGCACTAGGGATGGGTGGTAGAAATATATCAGTCAAGGTGGGCCAGATCATGCAGACTATAAATACCGGTCTAAAACTAGGCATGGTGATGCATACCTGTAATCCTAGAAACTCCAGTGTCTGGGGCAGAAGGATCACAAGTTCAAGGCTAACCTGGGCAAATTAGCAAGACCCTGTCTCAAGAGAAAAAGGACTAGGGATGTAGCTCAGTGGTACAGAATTCCTGGGTTCGTTTTCCAGTACCAAATAAATAAATAAATACACCAGTCTAAGGAGTTTATTTCAACGTGTTGATTGGACTTGAGTAGCCAGTCTTCAGAGGGCTTTGAGCAGTGACATCATTAGGCCGTGCTCAGGTTGCTAGGCAGATGTGAGCAGCCAACAACATGGAAGGTCACAGCTAAATTATTCACTTTCACCTGGGGATTGTCTGCCTCCTCCCCATCTGCCTGTCCCTTACCCATACTTGGTGTCTCAGTACTAAATTAAATAGACATATACTTTCCTCTTTGGTTGCCCTGATTGTCCCCAGTGCTTCTCCTCAGCTAGATGAAGTTTAGTTTTGGGATCAAAACTGGCCCTGGGAGTAAATTTTTCAGCTCTGGTCTCCTTTCTACCCCCACACTCTCATTATCAGTGCAGCTTCCACAGTGAAGAAGGAAAGCAAGGAATGAAACCTAGCTGGGCAGCTTCACAGACCCAGAAGGATATGAAGCATCTCTTCCTGTCATGGAAAAAATCAGAAAGAGGGAGAGGAGCAGGAGAGGAAGGAAAAATCCTGAGCACCTGTGACCCTGTGTGTTTGGGTTACTGTCAGTTTCAGACTCTGGCTAAAGCAGGGGCGGTAGGATGGGGGAGGGCAAGACCACCTCACCACCAGGAGAAATCAAGGTCCTCCTCATCTGTAGACACTGGCAGGGAGTAACTCAGAGGTGTGGGGCTCATCTAAGGCAGGAATTGGAAACTGGTCAGAGAAGAGGGAAGCCCTAGCAGAGGTTGTGCCTCAGAGCCATCCTCCTGTGACCCCCACACACCTTGGTGGTCATTTTCTCCCCTCTTCCAGGACAGAGTACACAGTCCCTAAGACTCAGTGACTGACCACCCAGGAGTAAGAATCTGTCTTCTCTCAGTCTTACAACCCCACAACATTCTGGCCTGGGAGATCACAGGCACAGTGACAAGGGCAATGACAAAGCTGGCGCCCTGCCTGGCTCCCCTTCCCCTCCCACCACCCCTCTGACCTCTCCCCCTGGCCAGGGCTGCCAAACATTCACAGTTCCATGAATTCCAGGAGTGTTTGTAAATACCTCCCACTGCCAGGGTGCGGTGAGTTGACTACGCTTTCCTCCCATCCTGCCCCGCCTCTAACTGGGACTGAAAGAGGAAGAGAGTTTCAGTGGGCCCTGAGCACACAGACAAGATGCCCGGCAGGTTAGACTGGACAGGTGAGACACCTGCCCTTCTCCAAAAGCAGCAGACTCCCAGAGGCCAGAATGCTCCTGGGCCTTTCTGCAGGCAGCAGCCAGGAGACTGACAGGCAAGCCCAACTGCGCAGTTAGATCAGATCAGGAATGCAGATTTGTGTTTAGACCAGCTGGGAAGAATCTCCTGCCACTAGGGGTTGTGTGCAGCCACACTGGGGGGTGGGGAGAAAGGAGATGTGAGAGAGAGATTGTCACCACCCTACTAACTGCCTGTCACTCCTCCCTACAGCTCTTTAGCCCTTCCATACCCGCCACAAGAACACGGATTTAAAAGTCCTCTCTGTGGGCTCCTGATGGGCTAAGTGCGCTATCCTAAGGGAAGAGCAAAAAGGGGCTGGTAATGGCTGCTTGTCTTTCTCCTTTGCCTCAGACTCTGGGGTGTGGTGACGAACGTCCACACATAGTGATTCATTCACCTGACTCTTGGTAAACAACTGTCTGGCTTTTCCGTGTCCAGCTGCCTCAGCCTCCTGCCTGCTCGGTGACTGTGACTG
The DNA here is from genome assembly GCF_902686455.1 of Sciurus vulgaris. NCBI lineage: Eukaryota > Metazoa > Chordata > Mammalia > Rodentia > Sciuridae > Sciurus > Sciurus vulgaris. The sequence continues at coordinate 55,630,493 of NC_136465.1, read as the reverse complement.
CCTTCCAGGCCCAGGCTTGAGGAGCCAGGGGTATCCTGCCTAGTGGATCCACCCAGGGCCAGGAGGCACCGGTTCCCGACATCAGGCTCTCTTCCCGTGGCCCAAGGGTCAGAGTAGTGGGGAGAGGGAAAGTATATTTGAACTGGACAGAGATGCTTTCCACTGGTGGATAGCTAACCATCCTTTCTACAAGTTGTTGCTGGTATTGCTTTGCTTAACAAAGCTCGTGTCGTAGAGAACACAAAGGTATTCTCTTTCCGATTTGTCCAGTCACTTCAAACAAGGCCTTGGATTTCACAACTTGAAGGCCAGAGGACATGTGTACCCCACCTTCCCACTTTTTGCACACAGTCTTCCTGAGGACTCCCCATTCAGAATTCCTTCTTGTCTCATAACTTGTTTCTTGTTTTTTTCCACATTTTTTATTGGTACATTGTAGATGTACACATCAGTGGGGTTCACTGTCACATACTCCTACATGCACACAATGTAACAATATAATTTGGCCAATGTCACTCCCTAGCCTTTCCCCTCCTCACTTATTTCTTGTGCTTTTATTTAGCCCCTGTTTTATTCACTTGTAATCATCTCAAAGGCAGGAAGTGGGTATCTCACCTCCAGAAATCACCATTTCTAGCTGCCCAAGTCCTTGTGACCAGAAGGCAGTTCAAGTTAAGTAGAAGAGACATAAATGACTTCAACCTTCAGCACTCAAGACACTCAGTCACTACTCCCGCCACCTTTAACACTACTCTGCACAACCATCTTTTAAAAATAGTTTTGTTTTGTTTTTTTCTACTTAGGAAAGGAGTATGTGTTCTTCGTAGATACAGGCCCCACTGCATTTTTCCAGAAACTTCAGTGTCATAAGGGGAAAGCAGGGTTTTTCATTTACACTTGAGTCATAGCCCTCAGGGGCTATTCCCTGGCCTCTCTCTTATCAGCCTTGAGCCTCCACTCTCAACTGCTGGGACTCCCTCCACAGCAGTGCTGGCCAAGGGGTGGATGTAAAGAGCTCCACCTTCCCTTAATGCCTCTCCTGTTTTGATGCCACTACATATGGCAAGGCTGATGAATGTGTTGACTTTTGAGCCTGAGGATAAAACTGAACACAACATATGAATTTACAAAGTCCAAAGGAGAGTACCAATGAAGCTCTATACCTAGGGACAATACCAAGGCCAGGTGTGTCTGTCTGTCTCCCCCACACCCCCTGGCCTTTCTCTGTAATGCGGGGGATAGAACCGAGGGCCTCAGGCATGTTAGGCAAGTTCTCTACCACTGAGCTATGCCCCCAGCCCTAGTTTCACCCCTCAGGTTCCCTCTTCTCATCTGCCACTACAGTCCTTCTTAGGAATCTCAATGGTCTTTTGGGAAACCCTACCCCCTCATCCATCCCAGGGTGTATTACACTTCCCTCAGGTCTACTTATTTCTCCTGTAACAACATTTTCCACACCACCCCAACCACCCACACTCCAAGTGTGGACATGACTTCAGCAGTTAAAGTCAGTGATAACGAAGTCATAGAGCAGTTGCGGGAAGAAATTATAAAGCAACCTATTCCATGGCAGGATTGGGTCCTCCATTTTAAGTTGTCTTCCAGACTTCTTGAGGGAAAAAATGTGTGTGTGTGTGTGTGTGTGTGTGTGTGTGTGTGTATTCCATGTCCCCAAAACAAACATTCCTGAGAGATGGTACAACCTAAACCCATAACAAAAAAAAAAAAAGATTGTCATAATGATTCATGATTTTTTTTTTTTGTACTAGGGATTAAATCCAGGGGTACTTAACCACTAAGCCATATCCCCAACCCTTTTTATATTTTATTTAGAGACAGGGCCTTGCTAAGTTGCTTAGAGCCTTGCTAAGTTGTTGAAGCTGTCTTTGAACTTGTGATCCTCCTGTCTCAGCCTCCCAAGCCACTGGGACTACAGAAATGCACCACCACATCTGGCAACTCATAATTTTTCATAAACATATATATATATCAAAATCAAATATATGTGTATATATACATATATATATACATATATATGAAGAAATAGCTTGTTTAACATCAGAACTGAGGCCTTTTTTTTTTTTTGCAATGTTGGGGATGGAACCCAGGGACTTGCACATGCTAGGCAAGTGCTCTATCACTGAGCTACCTCCCAGCTCAAGAATAAATTTTTAAAAACAAACTTCTTAATTAAAACATAGCATAGCTATAAAAAAGCAAAAATGTTTACCCAATGAACATTTATAAATATCCTCTGCAGAAAGGTTAGGTTTGGTGAAATTTCACTGCCTAGACAAGAAATAAATCTACATAGATTAATTTCACTGTTTTTAAACATTATATAAATCTTTCAGACATTAGGGGATTATTTCAGGTCTGACCCCTTTCACCCAGTATTATGTTTATGAGATTCATCAATGCTGTTCAATAGGGATAAATTATCTTTCTTGGGTTTTGGTATTCCATGATATGGGTGCACCACAAGTTATTTTTCACCCCAAAGCTGATAATTAGGTTGTTTCGAGGCTCACACTGGACTGAATGGTGGCTCTCCAGAAGATATGTCCACATGCTAGTTTTTGGACCTATGAATGCTATCTCATTTAAATGTAGGAGTGCTTGCTGCGGTAATTAAGGATCTTGAGATGGGCAGTCATCCTGGATTATCTGGAGGGATCCTAACTCCAATGCCAAGTGTCTTTGCCAGGGGTGTAGCTCAGCAGTAGAGTGCTTGCCTCTTACATAAAGTCCTCTGTTCAATCCCCAGCATTAATAAACAAACAAACAAACAAGAAGTGAGGCCGGTAGAAGTGGAGAAAACCCTGAGAAAGAGGCAGAGATTAGAGTGATGCGTTGCTATAGTGTGGATCTGCAGTGTCCCCCAAGGTCTGTATGTTAAAGGCATGGTCCCCAGTTCATTGACATTATTGGGAGGTGGTGGAAACTTTAAGAGGTGGGGCTTAATAGGAGGTCTTCAGTCATTAGGGCATGCCCTTGAAGGGGATGTTAGGCTCTTGCTACTTCCTTTTCCACTCTTTCACTTCTGGGCATGAATTGAGGGTTTCCTCTGCCACATACTCCCAATGCGATGTGCTGCTTTGTTCAACAGCAATGGGATAAATCACTATAGACTGAAATTTCCAAAACTCTGAGCCAAAATAAGCCTTCTTTCTTTTTAAGTTGGTTAATTCAGGTATTTTGTTACAGTAATGGAAAGCTGACTAACACACATGCCTCTGCAAATCAAGGAATGCCCACAGCTACCAGAAGCTGAAAGAGACAAGAAACAAAATCCCCACTAGAGCTTCTAGAGCAAATTCTGTCCCTTTATTTTGGGCTTCTGAACCCCAGAAGAGGGAGAAAATAAATTTCTGTTGCTTTAAGCCACCAAGTCTGTGGTGATTTGTTACAGCAGCCACATAATACTACTAGGATCTATCAGAGCTATTAGGAATAAATTTGCTATGTGTTCTCCTATGTCTTTTGGTCCATATACATAAATGCTCACCCACACCCAAGAATGGAATTGCTGGGTCATAGGGTAGGTATATGTTCAGCACTGAGATATTGCCAAACAATTTTTCAAAGAGGCTGAACTAATTTATACTCCCACCAATGTTTGAGAGATCCAGTTTTTCCACATCTGTGTCAATCTTGTTATTGTCTGTCTTTTGTAGTTTGCCCTTCTGGTAGCTGTGCAGTGGTTTTAATTTGTATTTTCCCAAGAAGTAATGAGATGGTGTGCTTTTTCTGAATTTTTTTTTTCCCCTATTTGTATTTGGTCCTTGTGATGTGCCTAGTCATGTCTTTTGTCCATTTTTCTTTTCTTTTGTTATCTTAGGGAACTTTGTCTGTCTCTTACTGTTTTGTGGGATATCTATACTGTATTGCACTGTTATAAAAAACATAGTGCAAATATCATCTCCCACTCTGGGGTTTGCCTTTTCACTCTCTTCAGTGACATTTCTTGCTGAAAAGAAGTTTCCAGGCAGACAAGGGGGTGCACACTTATAATCCCAGCTACTCAGCTACTCAGGAGGCTGAGGCAGGAGCTTGGTAAGTTCAAGACCATCATGGGCAATTTAGTAGGACTCTGTCTCAAAATAAAATTAAGGACTGGGGATGTAGTTCAGTGATAGAGCACTCACCTAGTGTGCTTGAGGCCCTGGGTTCAATCCCCAGTACTGAAGAAGAAAAGAAGTTCCTAATTTTAGTGAAATCTGAGTTATCAGTGTTTTTTGGTTAGTGCTTTGGCACCCTGTTTAAGAAATCTTTGCTGTCCCAAAGTCATTAATATTTTATCCTTTGTAATCTTCTGGAAGCATTATCACTTTACCTTTTCCATTTAGATTAGCAAGTCACCTGGAATTAATTTTTGTCCATTGTTCTTAAAGATAAAATTATGGGTTTGGAGTGTAGCTCAGTGGTAGAACATGTGATTAGCATACAAGAGATTCTGCCTTCAATTCCCAGCACCCAACCAAAACAAGACAAAAAAAGAAAGGAAGAGAAGAAAAGATAAAATCATTATTCTCATATAAAAGTGAGTACAATAAAATTATATTTAATTAATAAGAAAAAATATTAAGATGTTAACACCTGTTCAAAAGTGAATTCAAATGACAGACACATTTATAAATCAGGAATATTGAAATGAATATGCAAATGGAGGCAAAACTGGCTTTTTCCATAGTGGAGGAAAGAGTGTCCCACAGCTGGACAATTGTTTTCATGAACTTTGCATTGCTATTAGTTATGTACCAGTCACAGTGTTGTAAAATAGCTTCTGTAGAATCAAAATCAGATAACCCAGAGTGCGTACTATAGACAACGTAGTTTTCCATTGAAGCACAAAATTTTTCCTACCATATGATATCAGATGGAGTGAAGTTTCTTTTCTATATGAATACGTGAGAGAGCTGCTGCCACTTATTGAAAGTTTCAGCCCTCCCCCACCAGCTCATCAGTATCACATTTCTGAACTCTATTCTATTTTTAAACCAGTGCCACACTGTTTTAAGTATCATAATTTTATAACACATATTTTTCCAGTACTGAGGATTAAACCCAGGGGCATTCTACCACTGAGCTACATCCTCAGCCCCTTTTTTTTATTTTTATTTTTATTTTGAGACAGGGACTTGTTAAGTTGTCCAGGCTGACCTCAAACTTGAGATCCTCCTGTTTCAGCCTCCCTAGTCACTGGAATTATAGGTGAGCACCACTGCATCTGACTGTAACACTTCTTGACATCTAATAGTGTAAAGCTTTCATCTTTGTCCCTTCATCAAGATTTCTTGGTGACCTGGGGGTTTAGCTTGATGGTTAGAATGCTTGCCTAGCACGTGCAAGGAAGGACTTGGGTTTGATTGCCACCACTGCAAAACAAAAAAATTCCTAAGCTAGCATGTTCATTTTAGAATCAACTCTCCCATCTCTTGGGGGAAAAATGCCTGCTCAAATTTTGATTAAGATTGCATTGAAGGGCCGGGGACATAGCTCAAATGGTAGAGTGCTTGCCTTGTGAGCACAAGGCCCTGGGTTCGATCCCCAGCACCACAAAAAAAAAAAAAAAAAAAAGATTGAATTTATAGATCAATTTGGGGAAATTTGACATTTTTACAATACTGAATCTGAAACAATGAACAAGAGATGTCTTTATATTTAATTTCTCTCCATGTTTGTAGTTTTCTATGTAGGAGTCTTGTGTAGGTCTTCTGGTAGATTTATTCCCAGGTGTTTCACATTTTTTATACTATTGTAAATGGTATCAATTTACATTTCTTTTTTTTAAATACCCATTTGTAATTTGTAAAACATTTTTGATACTTAGGGGAGCCAGTCAATCAGAACACACAGCAATGTCTGATGCTTTGCCTTCACTTTCCCTCTTCATCTTCCCTTCTGATACATGCACTGAGGTCCCGCAGATCTGCCAGGAACAGGGAGGTCTCCTAGGTCTTTTGATGGCTGCTGCCTTGAAAATAGAGACCACCATTTAAAAATAGGTAGGCTCAAGGGCTGGAGTTATGGCTCAGTGGTAAAGTGCTTGCCTGGCATGTGTGAGGCCTTGGTTTCAATTTGCAGCATCACATACGAATAAAAAAAAAAAAAAAAATAGGCGGGCTCTATGAAGTTCTTAACTAAAGGCTGTCATTTATCTCAGTTTCCTCCTTCTCCTCCTCCTCCTTTCTCATCCTTCTCCTCCTTTTTCCTTCTTCCTTCTTCCTCTTCTTCTTCTTCACTGGGATTGAACCCGAGTCCTCTACCTCTAAGTTACATCCCCAGCCCTCTTTCCTTTTTTCTCTTTTTTTAATAGGGTATTGCTAAATCGTCAAGTGGGTTTCCAAGTTGTGATCCTGTGATCCTCCTGCCTCAGCCTCCTGAGTAGCAGGACTTACAGGTGTGTGCTTCTGTGTCCTCTTCTTTTTCTATTTTTAAGATCTAAGTTTTTCTTTCTTTCTTTCTTTCTTTTTTTTTCTTTCTTTGGACACAACATACATAACAGAAAATTAACTTTTTCATTTACTTGTGTGTGTGTGTGTGTGTGGTGCTGGGGATTGAACCAGGGCCTCGTGCGTGCTAAGAAAATGCTCTACAGCCATGCTACACCCCTAGCCCAGTACAACCCCAAATTAATCTATTTATTTGTTTATCTATTTACTTGTACTGGGAATTGAACCTAGGAGCCCTTTACCACTGAGCTACATCCCCAGCTCTTTTTATTTTTTATTTTGACACAGTGTTTCGCTAAGTTGCTTAAGACCTTGCTAAATTGCCCAGGCTGACCTGGAACTTGAGATCCTTCTGCCTCAGCCTCCTGAGTCACTGGGATTACAGGTGATGACCACTGCCCCCAGTCAAATTAACCATTTTAAAAGTCTGCAGGTCAGTGGGTTTTACTATGCACTTAACTTTCTGTATCCACTGGTTCCACATCCACTGACCCAAACCAACCACAGATTGAAAATATTTGGAAAAAATAGTTATATATGCACTGAACAGGTATAGATCTTTTTTCCTTTTCCTTTTTTCTTTTTCTTTTTCTTTTCTTTCTCATAGTCTCTTCCTTCTCATCCTCCTCTTCCTTCTTCTTCTTTTTTTTTTTTCTTTCTTTTTTATTTCAGTGCTAGAGATTGAAACCAGGGTTCTGCACAAGTGCTCTGGCACTGTGCTATAGCCTCAGCCCAGACTGTTTTTTCTTTTTCTGTTTATTCCCCAAACAATACAGTATAGCAACTATTTGCATAGCATTTACATTATATTACATATTATAAGTAATCTAGAAATTATTTAAAGTATCTGGAAGGATGTGCCTAAGATATATGCAAATGTTATATTTCTCTATGTGAGGGACTTGAGTATCTGTGGGTTTCGGTATGTGGTGGTGGGATTCTGGAACCAATCCTCCAGAGATCCTAAGGGACGCGTCTATTCATTATGTCATGGTGTCATGACCACTATTTAATTCCATCATCTAGGGGAGGAAAAAAGCAAAACCAATCCCTATTTAGCAGTCAGTCCCTATTTCTCCTTCCCCGTCCACTGGCCGTCACAAATCTGCTTTCTGTTTCAGTGGCCTTGCCGACTCTGGACACTTGACATAGGTGGAATCACAATCACTCACCTTTGAGTGAGGAGCCTTCATCTCTGGCTGCTCTTACCTAGCACAATGTTTTCAAGGTTCGACTAGTTCATAGCATATAACAGTATTTCATTTCTTTTTAGGGCATCGCTTCAGTGTTCATCTAGGAAAAGACTGAGGAATGATTCATGGGAAATCTGAAAAAGAGAAAAATTGAAAAAAGATTCATTTTGTTCTGTTTTTTAAAGCCCTAATAACAGTGCACACACTTTTAATCCCAGCTACTCTGGAGGCTAAGGCAGGAGGATCACAAATCCAAGGCCAGCCTAGACAACTTATAGAGATCCTGTCTCAAAATTTATAAAATAGAAAAGACTGGAGAGGCAGTTCAGTGGTAGAGCCCTCTGGGTTCAATCCCCAGTACCAGGAGCTGGGAAGAGAGCACTCTATTCCACCTTGGAAAGATGGCTATTACTGTTACAGTGTAGTTTTCTGATCTTTTTTTTTTTTTTTTTTTGTGCACACTTTTCTTTAGATGTAGTTGAGTTTATACTCTATACACAATATTTTGAATTCTATTTCCATACATTTTCTCCTTTAATTAGAAAATTACATAAATTTAATTTCCATCAGTTGCTAAATTCCATCATATGGATCACACATGGATATCTTTAGGCACAAAACACTTTCTTTAGTTAAATTTATTTCCTTACTGTACTTCCTTAAGGTAGATTCTGGGAAATGCTCAAAATCTGTGAATATTTCTTTCTTTCTTTCTTTTTTTTTTTTTTTTTTTTTTGCAGTGCTGAGGATTGAACCCAGGGCCTTGTGCTTGACAGGCAAGCACTCTACCAGCTGAGCTATCTCCCCAGCCCCACTATGAATATTTCTAATATTCATTATATATAACAACAAATATCACTCCCCCAATCAAGTATGGAAAATTAGTTCATAGATGAAATGGTAATTTATGTATATATACAACTACAAAATAGTGCAATTTATATTTCTTTGTTTTCTTTCAAGGTTGAATATTTTTCTACGTGTGTTAATCCGTTGTTTCCTATTGTGAGAAAACTGCTCATATCCTTTGCCCCATTTCTCTATGGGGATTTAGATGCTCTTGACTCATCTGTAAGTATCTTTATGGAGTGTACACATTGATCCTTTGCATAGTTTATGGATCGCCTATTTCTCCCCTTGGTTTTATTGTTTACCTTTTAAGGTGATCATTAATTTTTCATTTTTACATAGCCCAAAATATTCTTTTGGGGCAATGTTTTCTCTTGCACTTAAGCTTGGAAGGTCTCTCTCCCTTTGGATAAATTCTTACCCATGTTTTTAGGTAGTGTTTCTTGGTTTGAATTTTCACTATTTTACATGTTAATCTTCCTGGAATTTGTTTTGGTATGTGATGTGGTATAAAGATAAATTTTACTTGTTTCCCCCAAAATGTTAATTGATTATTAAAACACAATTTAACCAACAACTTGACACTTTCCTCTACTGGATTTATGATCCTTCTTTATCAAATAATAATAATAATAATAAATTCTTATAATTACAGGGTCTTTTAGAAACATCCAATCTTTCTGAGTGACTCTAACCATTCTATTCTGTAAGATTCAATTTAACCCATTCTTTTCAAGTGAGGAGAAGACATCTATGGCAGAAAATAACCTGAGAAGTTCCCTCTTTACTCTATGTCACTGAATCCTGATATCACAGGTTAGAAAAGACTTTCAAAGGGCTTCTTGACTTGAGGCTGAACTACACTTAAACTATCCCACAGAGTTTCATAAACTAAAGAAGACCTCCTAATCCATCATTTTAGGGTTTTTGTTTTATTTTGTTTTGTTTTGTTTTGTTTTTGGTGGTACTGGATATCCAGCCCAGGGCTTCTCATATGCTAGGCAAGTGCTCTACCACTGAGCTATACTTTGCCAGAAACAGAATAGGCTTTAACTTCTAAATATTTGTTTGTTTGATTGTTTTTGTGGTGCCAGGGACACTCTACGCTAAACTACATCCCAAGCCCTTTTAATTTTTATTTTGAGACAGGGTTTTGCTAAGTTGCTGAGGGTCTCACTAAGTTGCCAGGGTTGGCCTTAAATTTGTAATATTCCTGCCTTGGTTGCTAGGTTTACAGGTGTGCACCACTATTCCTGGTTGAGGACCTATAATTCTTATGTTTCTCTAGAGTGACTTCTGGGTGGTGAGTAGAAGTTAAATGAGTGTGTGAAGACAGGTCCACACAGAGAAAGGAAGATATGCAAAGGGCCTATGGCAGATAGGAGCAAGTCATGGGAGACGTTCTAACTTAACTGGATCTAGGGAGCAAAGGCAATCGTGGTATGAGATAAGGCTGGAAGGGTGGAAAAACATAAACTATGCAGAGCCCTGGAGGCTATGCAAAGAGAATGTGTCTGAAAATCAGATTTATGTTTTGCAAAGATCACTGTCTAAGGTGTGGGAGACAGATGGAAATGGGGCTGAGCATGGGTAAACAAGTAGGTAGGAGGCTATTGCAATAATGTCAGTGAGAGGTTCTAGCAACATGAACTGAATGGTAATGAGGGAAATTAATTCAATCTGGAAATGATCCGGCAGTAAACCATAGGATTTATTAAGCACCCACTCCATGCTATGCATTCTCCAGGTCCTGAAGATACAGCAGAAAACAAGACAGGAGAGTCCTGCCCTCAGGGGGTTTATGTTCCAGCTCCAGACTTCCTGCTTGCATAACTATGTGGACAGTGATGCCTTTGGCTGAGTTAGTAAACACTAGAAAACAGACCAAGTTCCATTTTGGACACACTGAGCTTTGGGGACCTTTGAGACACTAAGAGAAGATGGTAAAAAATAAACACGCATGCGCGTGTGCACGTGTGTACACACAATTGGATATATGGCATGACTCTGGAGTTCAGGAGAGAGGTCTGATCTGGAAATACAGGTATATTTTCTTCATCAGACCACAGAATCAAGCCAAGAGATTTGAAAGATGCCATTAAATATCTTCAATGGTTTGGATGCAATTTGTCCCACAAGGGCTCATGTGCTGGAAGCTTGGTTCCCACTGTGGTGTTACTAAAAAGTAGTGAAAGACTCTATGATAGAGTGCATGCCTAGCATGTTCAAGGCCCTGGGTTCAATCTCCAGCCACAAAAAGAAGAAAGAGAATATAAAAAAGAGGAAAAACCTTTAAGAAGTGACTAAATAACCTCTTTTCTTTATAAAATATCCAACCTCAGTTATTTTATTATGGCAGCAGAAACAGACTAATACAATAGCTTTGTATACCCAAAGGGCACCATCCTTGTTTACTGGTGACTTACTACACAGTGAAAAAATAATGTGAATGTGCTTGGTCAGCCAAAAAGAAAAAGTCTACTGTGTACATATAACTACTACATATCTATACACATGTAATTTTCTTGTACTTACTAGTAAATGTCCTTGTTTCTGTTACTATTTTTTTCACACATAGGAATCTGAACTCTTTATAAATTGGACATCAATCAAAGTCTACTTTTTATTAGAATTTTTTAAAAATATTTTTAAATGTTGCTAGACCTTTATTTTAATTATTTTATTTATATGTAGTGCTGATAATCAACCCAGTGCCTCACACATGCTAGGCAAGTGCTCCACCACTGAGCCACACCTCTCGCCCCTTATTAGAATTATTAAAACATGTGTTTACCTTTCATAAACTTCTACAGAAAAAGTCTATGTCTAGACTTCACCGTTTCCCCCAGAGCTCTGCATTCAGTGGGTAGAATTAAATTTTCTTCTCTCTCAGATTCATTCATTCATTCCATGTATCAGGAATCCAGATTTGCTTCTGTATATACATTAAGACACTCATCAACAATGGTTAAAATTGTGCATATGACACAAATAAGCATTCCACTATTACTTTAACTCTTAAATCTGTTATCTTACATAGGTATGTGTGTGTATCTGTGTATTTCACTTAATTTTGTCAAGATCTTCTAATCACAATTGCATTTAGATCGGAAAGAGGCCAATCTGAGTAGTGAGAAAAGTATATGTCCTAAATCTTAGTTTAGATTTAAACACTTCCGCTACTCTACAGGAATTGCTCCTCAATTCTCTGAAGAAATGGGATCAAATGAGCTCTATGGTCTCTTCCATCTCTAAATGCTTTGAAATCTAATTGAACAGTAAGGAAGACTTTTCAATGCTTACTACATCTGACTATGAGATATTGGTTGAAATACTTAAGAGAACACAGGGAAATATGCCTAAGTGTTTGGTATGACTGTGTTCATCTTTTTTTTTTTTTTTTTTTAATGGTGCTGGGATGGAATCCAGAGTTTTGTGCACATTAGGTATGCAGTCTGCCACTAAGCTCCATCTCCAGCCTTTTATTTATTTATTTATCTATTTATTTTTGAGACAGGATCTCATTAAATTGTTGAGGCTGTCCTTGAACTTGCAATCCTCCTGTCTCAGCCTTCCAAGTCGCTGGGATTACAGGCATGAACTGCTGTGCCCAGTTTATGTTATCTTTTAATGTGGGGGAAAGCAAAATTAAAACTGAAAACTAAGGTTGGTACTGGAAGTTACAAAACAGCATCTGGTTTGAAAGTGACACTGGGAAGATGTGTTAGAAGGACCACCCCACTGAGGAAGGGAAACATGCGGTCCTGCAGTTTGAAGATTGCTCAGGTCTGTAATTAGCACAATAAGTTAACCACTGACCTGATGGACTTCTGTAGAAAAGTTGAGCTCACCATGTGAAGTGTTATTCTGGTGTGCACAGCCCTGGAGGGTGGGGTCATTCCAAATGTCAATCATCTAGAAAAGAAGCAAATTCTTGGAGAGAAAATAGAATCAAGAGGGGGGCCTTGGGAATGTTGGCAGACAAGGCATTTCCTGTTTCTGTCCAGGCCTTGCTGTCTTCTCTGTAGACTTGGAAGAGGAGTATGTGAGCATCCTAAGAGGGCCCCACTATCTTGAGGCAGCCTGGAGACTAGGAGAGACATCCTGCAAAGGAAAACAAAAAGTATAAGTTATACCTTGAATGACCTGGTTTGTGTTAATTTCTGCTTATATTTTACTTGTTATTGCACTGTGTGTGTGTGTGTGTGTGTGTGTGTGTGTGTGTGTGTTTTGCTGGAAATCAATTCCAGGACCTTGTTTTGCACATACTGGACAAAGCACTGTACCACTGAGCCACATCCCCAACCCTCATAATCCTTTTTAAAAGTCATTTAAAATGTTCCAGTCTTGTGAATTTAGAGATTTAGAAGCTATGCCAGAGTAGTTTAGGAAAAGGTTAATTGTAAAAAAGTGGTTCAGCATTTCCACCCCACTCGAGATGCCAAGGGAGAGGCACCAGGAATTCCAGGGGTCAAAAGTTAGGTCACAAGTTCTGCTGCCTTGCTCTGGAAAGAGTTCTCTCCACTGCCAATCTGGAGGATTCCGGATGTTATGCTCACTGAGGGATTGGCAATTTCCTTACATCATCACAAGATTCAGCCAATATCAGGTCATCTAACCTTTGAGAGCTGAAGGTTGGGTTTTTTTTTGTTTGTTTGTTTGTTTGTTTTTTTTTTCTATTTATTTGTACCCTACCCTGTTTCAAAAAAGAATTTATGTGGTTTCTGCAAAACCACATAAATGAAGTTAAACAACATAAATTTGAGCACCGTGAGAAAGACAAGGCAGAGGGAAAACAAGGACCAGAACGTGACACTCTGAAGGGCTGGAGTACCTGGCCTTTTAGAACTTGCTGAAGCTGTCAGACCAGTGCTGTGTTTTCATTCCCCAGAACCCTGTCATTGTTGGGGGCAAAGCCTGGGGAAACATCTATTGATTCACAAGGTAGAGGGAGACCTCCCACTTAATCCAGCACTCTCACCAACTTAGAAAGTGCTATGGTTCACCAACCACTCTGTTTATGCTTTAAAAAAAAAAAAATTTAGTTGTCAATGAACCTTTATTTTATATATGTATATGTGGTGGTGCTGAGGATCAAACCCCATGCCTCACACATGCTAGGCAAGTGCTCTACCACTGAGCCACAACCCCGGCCCCCATTTATGCTTTTTGAACCCTCATTCACTGGATAGATGCCTGAAATTTTAAAACATGTCTGAGGAGGTATCAAGTGTTTGGTCTGTTTTATTGTGAAGTCCAGATTCCTCACAGCACTGGTTTTGGTTTTGGTTTGTAGTGCCGGGAATGGAGCCCAGGACCTCACTCATGCTGCAAGCACTCTGCCACTGAACCACACCCCTAGAACAGTTCCAGCTTTCTAAGGAAAAGTGGCAATCCTGGGACCAAGAGGAGCTGGCAAAGCCATAGATGCTGTCCTGAGCCGGACAGAGGGTGAGTCACCGCTGAGGAAGGTGTGTGATGATGCCTTTGAATTTCTTCACCCTTCTAGAAAGACTGTAGGTGGCCACCACCCAGGACTTCACCTGAACCACATTCCAGAGACATTTGGAATAGCGACACGTGGGAAACACACACAGGCACAAATCCCAGCCCGCCCTCCCTCCTCCCTGGGGCTGGCTGAGGAGCTTAAAGAGGAAGTAGATCCCCATTTCCCATACCCTCCTCTGCTCTGGTGGATCAAATGGAGCCAGTTACCAGAATGCAGGTGCCCACTTTTTTAAAGTTCAGGTTTCTTCTCAGTGCCCAAGTTTGCTGAACAGCGCCACCTGCTGTCCAAAAAGTCATGAACGTTTTGTCATCTGAGTGAACCTCACTGATTCACATTTTAGGCCCATGTGTGAGACCCTCAAGAAAGGCAGAGGGAAGGGAGGACATACTTGCTGTCCAGCTTTGTGTTTTCTCCTCCTCTTACCCTTCCTAGTCTACTCCAGTCTCCCTATGGCAAAACCCACCAATTTCCCACAGCTTTAGGTTCATTCCTCCCACTGCCCCATCAATGATCCTCCACCATAAAACTCCTATTGATAAAACAGGGGCTAGACCCAAGTTCTGTCATTGACTTTTGCACTTTCTGGTAGGAAGGCTGAACTGCTCAGGGTCTTGCAGGGTAGACCTTAAAAGTTCTCCCGGAGGACAAATTGCCCAGTAACTTCTTTTAAAAAAAAAAAAAAAAAAAAATAGGTGGTAAAATACACATAAAATAAATTTATACTTCAAATGTACAATTCATTAATGTTGTGTATACTCACGTTCTTGTGCAACTGATCCCCAGGGATCTTTTCATTTTAGGCCCAGTAACATAGTAAATGTCACTCTCTGCTTTCTCAACCTCTATTGCCCCTGCCATTCCTGAAGTTCTTCTACACCACATATTTTTTCACTGATATCGTAAATTGTCCTGCTCACAAAACATGTTCCTATCACCTCAGTCATTTCTCCATTGTACATGAGCTGTCTCTGAGCACTGGCCTATTTCATTTTTGTCTCTCCACTCTCCTTAAAGCAGTGATTGGCACATCCTGGCAAAGGGAAGGCAGGAAAAAGGAGGAGGGTTGAGTCTTGCTTGTTTTCCTGCTGCTGCAGCTCTTTGAGCAACTGTGCAGGAAGGTCCTGAAGATGGCATCTGGGCTTCCTGGATCTTCAGAACACAGCAGGAATGATGAATGGGCTTTACTGGGTCCAAGAGCTCCTGAAACTGTATGCGAATTACACATGCATGTGAGAATATACATTTCTCCTATCTCTTGTCAGTTCTTCAAAAGGTACCAACCCAGAAAAGGTTAAAAGCCACCAGACCCCCTTGTAGATGGGCATCTAGGGCTTTCATTTGTCAGGCTCCTACCTTGCAGAAGAAGTCACATGATGGTTAATGGTACCTCTGCTTCATGTGTGACCACAGTTATGGGTTTAGTGAAGCCATCAGAATGCAAAGACATCACAAAGCAGAAATTTGAGCAGAGAGATGGGGAGGAAGATTATAACCTTCAGACATTCTAGGAAGTCAGAGAAATAAGGAGGCCACCCATCCTGGCTTTGGTGGCTACTTGAGTTCCTTCCTTCAGACCTTAGTGATAATAGAACTTTTCTGGAAGACTCCTGCTAACTCTTAGCTTTTTTGTTTTGTTTTGTTTTGTTTTGTTTTGTTTTTTCTCTCCAAGCACTGGGGGATTGAATCGCGCACATGATAGTCAAGCCCTCTACCACTGAGCTACATCCCCAGCTCTTCTGCTACATCGCATTGGCAGTTATTGTGCTCCAAACTCTTTACATAAATGATCTTATTCATCCTCACCACAACTGAGAAAAGTGGGTATTTCACCCCCATTTTACAGATGAGAAAACAAAATCTTAGAGATAATAGGTAATTTGCCCAAGGTCAATGCAAAAACAGATTTCAACCCAGATCTCTCACTGCAAAACAGTCTCCTAACTGCTAGCCCATTCTTTCAAAAAAAGTTTTAATAAAGGACTGGGGCTGTAGCTCGGTGGTAGAGTGGTTGCCTAGCATGTGTGAGGCACTGGGTTCAATCCGTAGCACTGCATGAAAATAAACAAAATAAAGGCATACTGTCCATACACAATTACAGTAAAAATTTTTAAAGTTTTTATAAAATGGAGAAAAGCTATTTTTTTCATAAGTACAGAACACACTCTTTCGCCTCCAGGGAAATCCATTTTCATTGGATCAGTATTAAGTAGGCTGCTGGGTTGTGGCAGGGGGAGGTGATAACCCCTTCCTTCAGGGGAGGGAAATGAGGCGCTGGGAGCCAACCAGGGACTTTAGGGAAAGACCAGAGAGGTCTAATTGGGATTTACTAAGTTTTCAACATGGGATAAATTCACTTATCCATGTCGTGGGAACAACTTCATATGGCAATGAATCAGTTTTGGAGGAACGTGATGATTTGCTGATCGTCTGGAAAAGGGAACCCGGTAGAGGTCAGGCCAACCCCCACTCAGTGTTCCATATTTATTGATCTGAGTGGCGGGAACCGTGTACTACGGCCCCGGAATACCGCCTGCCCGGCCACCGACTTAGGACTTTAAGGGAGGATTCAAAGATAGTCCAAGAGACCCTGGGTTAGGTCTCCCGCGCCGTATGAACTCGAGGCTCAGATCCCGCAGAGACCCCAAGATGCAGGTTCGTCACTAGGACGCTCTGGAACCCCTGCGTGTGGCTGCCAAACACCTTCTGAGCCGGATTCATTTGAAGACCGGCGATGACCGCAGCTCCCTTACACTGGGCTTTGGAATACTTCCTCCTCGGCGCCCTTCTCCGCAATACCTTCATCCAAGCCTCAGCGGCTTTGGCCAGCAGGTCCACTCAGCAAGCAGCAATGGCTTCGAGGAATCTGACTGCCACCTGTAAACGCTAAGCCACGGTGTCGGCGCAGAAGTCGCCTCCGGGCTGGGCTGCAGAACCTGGTTTTCAGCAGCCATCCCCTCCAGACGCTAGTGAGCAGCGTCCTCCTGGTCCTCCTCCCTGTCCATCTCTGGGCTGGTCCTGGCCCCCGCTGTGGTCACGTCTTCCTCCTGATTTGCCTGTGCTGTGCAGCAATTCTTTTTCCTTAAGGTGGTAGGTAAAGTCGGTTGTGGGCACGGACTCTGAGGACTCTCTGGGCTGGAGCAGCCTTCCTCTGGGCTCTGCTCTGGATTCTTCATATCTCCTCAGGCAGAGCAGTCAGGTGCAAGAACACTGGGGGCGAAAATGATGGGGTGATGGGAAGCAGCCCGGATGGGGCAAGTCAGCACCGTAGCAGGTCACCAGGCACATGGCCCCCGAATGCGTTGCTAGCTGGGGAACCTTGTTTGGGCAGTTTTCTGATGCTGGTCAAGACTGTAAAATAAGAATGATAATAAAAATAAACCACCTTACTGAATTGTTATGAGGATTAGATGAAATAATGGCCTTAACGCACTTTGAACAAATACAGGTCTGGGTAAACACTCAATTACCTTAATTGCTAAAATAGTGATTGTTATTACTACCTTGATTTCTTGGAATAACCAGGTGCATTTATGACAATATACTCAGCCTAAGCAACACCCGTCCCCCATGTTTCCAGCATTTTGTGGGCTGTGTTGCTAAGGTAGCCGAACACTAAGTTTAAAAAAAGTAAAAATATATTCCTTCCCATTTTATCTCTGCCCCAGCATGAAGAAATCCAAATAAGAAAACTGTCCCCTTCCTACCATTCCCAATAAATTGCTTATTTTTCAGTTTTTTAAACTTTTAAACTGGCTTGTATGCATGTAATTTTTGTTGTTGTTGTTGTTGTTGTTGTTGTACTAGGGATTGAACCCAGAGGTGCTCTACCACTGAACTACATCCTCAGACTTTTTTGTTGTTGTTGAGACAGGGTTTAGCTAGGTTCCCTGGGCTGTCCTTGAACTTCAGATTCCTGCCTCAGACTTCTGAGTAGTTAGAACTATAGGAATGTGCCAATATTCTTGTTTTATCATTTATCATATAAGTATTATATAATAATAAGTATTATATAATAATTATAGAGTAATAAATATTATGTAAGTATTCCTTTTAAAATAAAAGTGGAGTTTGTTGTTTTTTGGGGTTGTTTGCTGGGTGTGGTGGCATATGCCTGCAATCTCAGCAACTCAGGATGCTGAGGCAGGAGGATCATAAATTCTAGGTCAGCATCAGCAATTTGGTGAGACCCTGAGCAACTTAGTGAGACCCTGTCTCAAAAGAAAAAATAAAAAGCATTGGGACTGTGGCTCAGTGGTAAAGCATCCCTGGGTTCAATCCCAAAAAAAGTAATTAATTAAATAAAAATAGTTTTTTTCGGAACATGAAAGTAATACAAATGTAAAATATATGAAGAAAAAAAGTTATTCATAATTCCATCAGCCAGCTGGCCATAGAGCTCATGTCGTAGAGTGCCTGACTCTCATGCTGGAGACCCAGGTTCGAGTCCCCAGCCCTCTGTGATTGTGCAAATACCAAACAAACAAGTGAACCGCATAATTCCATCAGCCAGAGATGTCTTGGAAATATATCGTTCTGGACTTTTTCAAATATAAATATAAATAATTTAATATAGTTCCTTATAAAAATGGGCTCATGTAGTATACACTGTTTTATAAACTATTTTTCATTTAAGGCATAAGAAATGTGATAATACTAGCTAATTCTTAATATGGTACTTAGTCATGTTAAACCCTAAAGTGTTTTACATGTTAACTGGTTTAATATTCCTAATACCTCCTTGTGTATGGAAAGCAGGCTGTGCTCTGCTCTGAGCTATTCCATGATGAATAGTTTTCAGGCTGTGCCTAACCCTGAGTTACTCCATTTTGCAAAGCACTCGTTTGCCATGAGTTACTCCATTTTGAATATAAGTGCTGAAGCAGAATGACTCTACGCTTTGTTCAAGTAAAGAACCACCATTTGCCTAACACAACTATAAGGGACAAACGTAAATAAATTAATCATGCTAATAAAAATGTCCACTTGTAATCTTACTGAATTAATCAGAAGCACATGGATACATGGGCATATCAACCCAATATCTGAGAAATGAGGCCTATGAGCTTATTAAACACACCAAACCACCCAAGACTCATAAAAGGAGGAGCACCCCAAGACTAAACGCAGTGGCACACTGACCCTGTCACCTGGTGTCTCATCACAAGCCTTGCCCAGAAAAATCACCACAGCAACAAACCTCTAATTCTGTCCTACCAGGCTTCAGCATAGTGTGATTTATCCTGCCCATGATGACCACGTATGGCCCACTGCAAGGAAACATCTTAAGTTAACACTTACCATTGGTCCATACTCTGGCCTAGAATAGTTTCTGCACTTTGATGGCTCTGTGCCATAAATTGGCTGTTTTGTAATCTCATCTGACCACCCATGCCTACATCTGCACTTGTATCTGCTCTTTGCCTTTGCTCTCAGTTCAGCCTACAGAACACCTGCAGCTGCCTTAACTTTTTCTTAGTTTTTCTATAACATCTATCTATCTATTTATCTATCTATCTATATATAGGTATCTATCTGTGTAAAGTGTGATGTGTGACTTGAGCATTATAGGTATTAGTAGTTAAGATTGGAATAAAAGAACCTGTGATTGCCCAGCTTATGACTACCAGGTGATCTACAAGTATTCGTTGAATTGTAGCCACTGAAAGTGATGTAACTTGTGAATTTATTATTATTCATTGAATTCTGACATTGTGGAAAGACACAAATGTGTTTGGCCTATGGTCTATGTTAATGGTATTGCTTGCTTACAAAAATGAGGTAGCCCTCATTAATACTCTCATTTTTACAAATGAGGAAGCTAAATCCTAAAAATGTTACAAGTTGGTCAGGATCACACAAGTAAGGTGTGGAAGGGTCCATATACTTAACCCTCACATACCTTGCTTTATAAATCATTAAACTTCTACATTTATCTTTTTTTCCCCCCCAGTACTGGGGATTGAACCCAGGGCCTCATGCATGTAGACACACACTCTACCACTGAGCTACATCCCCAGTTCTTTTCTTTCCATTCTTAATGACTACATGGTATTCAAAGAAATAGATATATTATTACTTAGTTAACCAATCTCTTCTCATTTAAGATTTATTTAAATTCCATTTTTTAATAATATCAAACTTTGATAATAAGCATTCTTGTGCACTTATTTATTTCCTTGGGATAAATCCTAAGAAATGAAATTGCTGGGTCAAAGAGTAATCCACTTTGGGCAGGGTACTAAGGAAATTGCCTTCTTTCAAAATATACCTATGGGTCTGAGGTCGTAGCTCAGTGGTAGAGCACTTGCCTAGCATGTCTGAGGCTCGGGCTCGATTCTCTGCACTGCATATCAATAAACAAATAAAAAGGTCCATCAACAACTTAAAAATTTAAAATAAAAATAAATGCGTACATATGTTAGGACCTCTGTTGAAGGAATGAGCAAATAGTTCCCCTACCTTAACACAATTTTTGTTCTCCACTACACCTAGCCATCCTCTCATTGTTATGTTCTAGTCATTAACATTTCCAAAAAGTGCACCATTGCTGAAGTCTTGACTTCACCCATCCCACCTGCAGACCTTCACCCCCTGCCCTGCTCTGATTTCATCAAGCCCTCTACTGGCCCCACAACTATTCTACTCTCTTGTTGGTTTGTGTGTATGTATGTGTGTTACTAGGGATTGAATCCAAGGACTCCCACATCCTAGGCAAGTGCTCTGCTACTGACCTACATCACCTGTCTTTTATTCTATTTTATTTTATGACAGGATCTTGCTAAGTTGCTGAGGCTGGCCTCAAATTTGCAATCCTCCTGCCTCAGCCTACCAAGTCATTGGGATTACAGGCATGCACCACCACAACCAGCTAACTCTCTTATCACTTTTTACCTCTTTTTGAAAAAGTGATACATAATTTGACACATAATAAACTGCACATATGTAATATGTGCAATTTGACATTTTGATATATTCATATACACTTGTAAATTCATCACCACAATCAAGATACTGAAAACATCTATGATTCCCCTTCAGATTTTCCTTTGGTCCATTGGTTATCTACCCTTCTTTCCCCTTCTGCAAACTCTCCTCCTGCTCCCCAGACAACCATGGCTGATTTTTGTCTCTATAGTCTAGTTTGCATTTTTAGAATATTATACAAATGGAAACATTCAATATGCATTCTTTTTGTCTGACTTATTTTATCCAGCATAATTATTTTGAGATTTATTCATGTCATATGTATCAATAGTTTATTTTTTATTGTTAAGTTGTGTCCCATTTATGGATATACCATTATTTGTCAATCTAGTCAAATCCTTTCACAATCCATAGACATATTTATTGTTTCCAGTTATTGTCTATTACAAATGAGAGTGCTCTAAGTATTTAGAAACATGTATTTCCTTTTCTTTTGGGTAAATATCTACTAGTGGAATAACTGAACCATATGGTAGGTATATGTTTATTCACCTCTTTAAGAAACTGCCAAACTGTTTTTCAAAGTTGTTTGCATCATTTTACATTCCCAGTAGCAGCATAGGAGAATTACAGTTCCTCCACATCATCTCCAATACTCACTATGGTCAGTCTTTTAATTTGCAATTCCCTGTGTACTACTGATATAGAGCATCTTTTCATATGCTTTATTAGCTAGCCATCTATCATTTGGGGGAGGTGCAATGTGTCTGTTGAAATCTTTTTCCTATTAAAAATATTGTGTTGTTTATTTTGTTATTACCGAGTTTGTAGAGTCATCTATATATTCCAGGTACAAGTTCTATATCAAATTTATGACTTTAAATCTTTTCCCCCATTCTGTAGCTTGTCTTCATTCTCTCAACACTGACTTTCAAAAGTGTGTGTAAGTCAGATTTCCATCACTGTGATAAAATGCTCGAGAAACTCATCAAGTGCAATGGCACACACATGTAATCCCAGCTCCTAGGGACATGGAGGCAGGAGGATTCCCGAGTTCAAGGCCAGCCTTAGCAACTTAGCAAGACCCTGTCTGTCTCAAGATAAAAAAAATTTAAAAAGGACTAGAGTTATAGCTCAGTGGTAAAGTGCACCTGGATTCAATCCCCAGTACCAAAAAAAAAAAAAAAAAAAAAAAAAAAAAAGAGTTGAGGGGAGTAGCTGCTCAGTGGTAAAACACCTCTGGGGTCAATGCCCTGTACTGCAAAAAAAATAAATAAATAAACAACAACAACAAAACCCCCACACACCTGAGAAACTCAACTTCTAGAAAAGAAATGTTTATTTTGGCTCATGGTTTTAAAGGATTCAGTTCATGGTCCGTTGGTCCTGTAGCAGAGCAGCACACCATGGTGGGAGTATGCAGCAGAGACAGTTGCTCACCTATGGCATTCAAGAAGCAGAGGGAGGAAGAGCAGGAGTCCTCAACGGCCTTGCACTAGGTCCTGACTCCTACAGGTTTTCCCAGCTCCCAATAGCACCATAGGCTGGTGATCATGCCTTTATCACAGGAGTCTTTGAGGGGAGACATTCTAGCTCTAAGCTAGTATAATAGAGCAGAAATTTCTAATTTTGATGAATTCCAATGTATCTATTTTTTTCCTCTTATGGATCATGCTTTGATATTTTATCTAAGACATCTTTGCTTAACACGAGGTCACAGAACTTTTCTCCTGTGCTTTCTTCTAGAGTTTTATAGTTTTAGGTTTTACATTAAGGTCGATGATCAAGTCTGAGTTAAATTCTGTGTATAATTTGTATAAGATAAAATATGGATTGAAGTTCTTTCATTTGTTTGCTCATTCCTTCCTTAATTTCATTCTTTCTTTTCTCACTATGGACATCTAACTTTCATAGCACCATTTGTGTGTTCACATCTTTGTAAAAAGTCAGTTATTCATATGTATTTATTTCTGGACATTATTCTGTTCCACTGACCTATTTGTCTAACAATACGTCATCCTATCTTGATTATTGTAACTACATAAGCCTTGAAATTAGGTAATGTTAGGCCTCCAACTTTATTCTTTTTCAAAGTTATTGTGGCAAAATAGTTTTAAGTCCTTTGCATTTCCATATGAATTTTAGAATCAGCTTGTCAATTTCTTTTAACATGATTGACAGATTAGGGGACAATTTAACTGTAATTTATAATTTAATTTTGAGCTATAATACATGAGTGATTTTTTTCCTGCAAGAAACACTAGTTGAATGCAAGCAACTGCCCACAGCTGAACCATAACACACACTCTCCTCCTCTCAAAAATCTACCAACTACTTCCATTTACTTAATCTATTATTAATCTATTATGAGCCACATAGCTACGGACCAAACTGTGTCCCAGGAGTGGAATTTTTAGCTCATATTTCTTCTTTTTAAATATAGACATAAATAGCTATAAATTTCTGAATCATATTTCTTATTTTTAAATATAGACATGAATAACTATAAATCTCCTTCTAAGCACAGCTTTCAGTGTTTCCCATAATATATTTTCATTTTTATTCATCTCAAAGTATTTTCTAATTTTCCTTGTAATTTATTTCTTGACACATCGGTTATTTAGGAGTATTTTATTTAATTTTCACATACTTACAAACCTCCCAACTTTCCCATTTTTACAGATTTCTAATTTCATTCCATTGTGGTTGGAGAATATGGTTTGTATGATTTCAATCTCCTAAAATTTGAGGCTTGTTTTATGGCTTAATATCTGACCTATCCTCAAAAATGTTCCAGGTGTACTTCAGAAAAATCTTTATTTTTCCATTGTTGGGCAGAGTTGTCTATAGTTATCTTTTTAAAATTTTTTTCTCATGGTGCTGGAATGGATTCCAGGACCTTGTACACATTAGGCAAGTGCTATACCACTGAGTCACACTCACAGTCCCATGGATGTCTTTTTGGTTTAGATTGTTTATGTTGTTTTTCAAGTCCTCTATTTCCTTGTTGACTTTCTGTCTAGTTGTTTTACCCATTGTCAAAGGTGAACTACCAAAGTCTCCAACTATTATTGCTGAATTATTTTTCTCTTCAACTCTGATAGTTTCTACTTCATATAATTTAGGGCTATTTTGTTGGATGCATGTATGTTTGTAATTGTTAAATCTTCTGGGTGGATTCCCCTTTATCATTATAAAAATGTCTTTGTACCTAGTAATGATTTTTTTGTATTAAAGTCTGTTACATCTGATATTATAGTCACTCTACTTTAACTGCTATTTCATGTTATACCTTTTGACGGTTTTTAAATTTCACCCTATTTGTGTCTTTGAAGCTAAACTTCCTCTTAGAATACAAATGGATCTTATACTTTACTCCATTCTTCAAATTCCTATCTTTCAAGTAGAATGTTTAATCCATTTACATTTAAGGTAATTACCAACAGGGTAAGATTAACATCTGCCATTTTATGTTTTCTACAGGTCTTATTCTTATTTATTCCTCTGTTCCTCCATTACTGCTTACTTGAATCAGATATTTCCTATTGTGCTATTTTAATTGCTTCATCATTTCTTTTGCTATATGTTTTTAGTTATTTTCTTATTGGTTAACCTGAGGATTACAATTGACATTTTAATTTATGACTATTTAGTGCAGGTTAATACCATCTGCTATGGACTGAATCATTGCATACCCCCTCCCCACAGTTTTTATATATTGAATCCCTAGTCCCCAGTTTGACTTTCTGGAGATGTGGTCTTTAGGAAGTGATTAGATGAAATTGATTAATAAGGTAGAGTGCTAATCCAAAGAATTATGTGCTCATAATTCCCAATCTCAAAATCTCTCTCTCTTTCTGTCAGAAGGCAGCCATCTCTAAGCCACAAAGAGGGCCCTTACCCAAATCTGATTATACTGGCACCATCTCAGGCTTCCAGTCTCTAGAAATTGAAAAAATAGGTGTCTGTTGTATGAACCATCCAGTCTATGGTATTTTGTCCTAGTATCCCAAGATGACCAATACATTCTCCAATCTTAATTTCAGTATTATACAAAAAAACTTACTCCTATAGTAAAGTCGATCATAGCTCCGTTACATCTCCCCATGGTGTTATTACTATACAAATTAGATCTTTATACAATGTATATATATAGCAATATAGATTTATAATTATTGTACTGTGAAGGATTTTTAATAGGAGAAAAAGAGTTGAAAATTATATTCATAATTTTTTTTGGTACTGGGGATTTAACCCAGGGGTGTTCTACCACTGAGTTATACCCCCAATCCTTTTAATTTCTTATTTTGAAACAGGCTGTTGCTAAATATCTGAGAATGACCTCAAACTTGCAATCCTCCTGCCTCAGCCTCCTGAGTTGCTTGGATGTGTGTATCCCTGTGACAACCAGGTACTGCAGATTGAACCCAGGGGGCTTTACTGTCTTTTTCATTTTATTTATTTTTTACTTTGAGACAGTATCTCACTAAATACTGAGGATTTCACTAATTTCCCAAAGTTGGCACCAAATTTGCAATCTTCCAGCCTCAACCTCCTAATTTGCTGGGATTACAGGCATGTCTCACTGTGCCTGGCCACCAGTGTTCTTTATTTGGATTCCAATTACTGTTGGAAATTCTTTCATTTCAGCCCAAAGGAGTCTTTTTAGTTTCATGTAGAAGTTTTCCAGTGAAAAATTCTGTTTTGTCTTTTCTGGGGATGTCTTAATTTCTTCCTTATTTATTTTGCAATACTGGGAATTGAACCCAAGGTATGTATGAGACATGTGCTCTACCTTTGAGCTACATCACCAGCCCATTTTTTAATTTTATTTTGAGACAGGGTCTTAGTAAGTTGCCCAGGTTGACCTCAAACTTGTAATCCTCTTGCTTCAGCCTCCTAAGTAATTGAGATAACAGGTATGCACCCTCATGCCTGGCTTTTTCTTAATTTTTGAATGATGGTTTAGATAGATATAGAAATCTGTGTTGGTAATCTTTCTCTTTCAACATTTCAAATGTCATTCCACCACCTTCTGATCTCCATGGTTTCTGATGAGAAGTCAGCTGTTAATCTTACTGAGGGTCAATTATATATGATAAGTCTCCTCTCTTGATACTTTCTAGATTCTTTGTATTTGTCTTCAATTTGTTTATGATGTGCCCATGTGTCTCCAAGTTTATCCTACTCAAAATTGTTAAGCTTCATGGATGTGTATGTAACAGTGTCTGCTTTTATCTGCACAGAGTTACTTCCCATTCCTTTGCCTGGCATTTTAACATTTAAAGAAAACCCACAAAGCTGGGGAAGGTGGTGCACCTCTGTAGTCCCAGCTACTTGGGAGTCTGAGGCAAGATTGCAAGTTCGAGGCCAACCTGGGCAAAATAGCAACAGCCTGTCTGAAAAGAGAGAAGAAATTAGGATTAAGAAAATAGGATGCTAATTACTAAGTAATCTTTATTTATAATCACAGAACCCAGAACATCTGGTAACCTTCAGATTACACCAGAATGTGTTCTACTCTTTAGTTCTGTGCATCAACTAACACAAAGCGTGTAAATTGTAGTGAGGTTTAACCTCTAGGACAGTAATGTTTATCTAAAGAATTACAGGAACTAACCCAAAAAGTCAAGGCCAATTGCAATGTTCTAACTAGAGGGAAAAAATGGAACATGTTCTGGATGATGAAGACCCTGCCCAACATGTGGTCTTCCTGTTCAGTGCCCCTGCAACTCTTTTTTTCTCCCAATAAAAGCTCTTTCTTATGACTTAGTTCCCTAAGATGATCTTTTGGGAAGGGAGGATGACAACTCCCTCCCTCTTCCCAGGGTGCCAGCCCTGGAATAAACCTGATTTCCTTTCCACTAACTCTTCTCTCTCAAGCATTGGCTTTTGAGCAGTGAACATAGGGACTGAGTCTAGTAACTCTTTTTCATCAAATTGTTAATTTTTTTTTAACCACTTTTCTCTTCATATATTCTTCCTGCCCTTTTTCTCTCCTCTTATTCTGAGACTCTTTTATGTATATATACTTGCTGGTGTTTCACAAATCTCTGAGGTTCTTTTCATTTTTCTTCATTTTTTTTCTTTCTGTTCCTCATTATTTTTTCTTCTGCAAGCTCAACTATTCTATTAAACTACTTTAGTGAATTTTTATTTCAGTTATTTAAGTGAATTCAACTTCAGATTTGCTATTTGACTCTTTCTTATAATTTGTTTCTTCACTGGTATTTTCTAAATGGTGAGACATCATTCATATATAGCTATATATATATATGTATATATGTATATATACACACAGATAAACACACACATATATTAGCACTTAAGACATGGTTTCATTTAGCTCTTTAAACATATTTTAAATAACTGAGTTAGAGTCCTTGTCTAATAAATGCAACATCCAAGTGTCCTCAGGAATAGTATCTATTAGTCTCTCTGATCCCCATCTGTCGACGGGTTTTTTGTTTGTTTAGTTGGTTGTTGGGTTTTTGTTTCTTTGTATTTATCATAATTTTTATTGAACCTGGACATTTCAAATAATATAATGTGATCACTATGTAAACCAGATTCTCCAACTCCTCAGGGCTTATTATTGTTGCTTATTATTGTTTGTTTACTATGACTATTCTCAATTAGTTCTAAAATGTCCGTCTTTTTTTGTTATGGCCAGCCACTGGTATCTCTAATTGATTATGCAGAGGTTAGGTAACAGTTGAACGGATATTTTTTCTTAATTGGAAAAAAAATTTTGAAAGAATTTGCTATATAAGGTGACAGAATCCTAAAATCAAATTACATGAAAATACACATTGCTTTGGACTTGTTAGATTAAATGCTTTGTTTAGGTCAGAAAACATGTACATATACATTGCAATCTCTTTGTACAACAGGTGAGAAAACTCTCTAATATCAAAGAATAAAGGCAAAAGAAATATGAAGGACTAAGGAGAAGGGCATGAGGACAAATGGCATTCTTTTTTAAATTTTTAAAATTTGTTTTAATTAGTTATACATGACAGTAGAATGCACTTTGAGACATCATATATAATGGGGTATAATTTCTCATTCTTCTTGTTATACATGATGTAGAATACCACTGGTCATATAGTTATATATGTACATGGGGTATTAATGTCTGATTCATTCTACTATCTTTCTTACTCCATACCCTTTCCCCTCCATTCACTCCCCTCTACCTAATCTAAAGTAACTCTAATCTTTAGTACCCCACCCATTGTGAATTAGCATCTGCATATCAGAGAAAACATTCAACCTTTGATTTTGGGGGTTCAACTTGTTTCATTTATCATGATATTCTCCAGCTCCATCCATTTACCAGAAAATGGCATCATTTCATTCTTCTTTAAGGCTGAGTAATATTCCATTGTATATATATACATATATATATATATATATATATATATATATATCACATTTTTAATCCATTCATCTGTTGAAGGGCACCTAGGCTGATTGCATAGTTTAGCTATTGTGAATTGAGCTGCTATAAACAATGATGTGGCTGCATCACTGTAATATGCTGATTTTAAGTCCTTTGGGTATAAACTGAGAAGTGGGATAACTGGATCAAATGGTGGTTCCATTCCAATTTTCTGAGGAATCTCTATACCCCTTTCCATAGTGGTTGTACCAATTTGCAGTTCCACCAGTAACGTATGGGTGTATATTTTTCCCACATCTTCACCAATGTTTATTGTTGTTTGTATTCTTGATAATTGCACAAATGGCATTCTTTTTTAAAAATTTTTTGTAGTTGTACAGAATGCCTTTATTTGTTTTATTTTTAGGTGGTGCTAAGGATTGAACCCAGTGCCTCATACATGCTAGGCAAGCCCTCTGCCACTGAGCTACAGCCCCAGCCCCTCAAATGACATTCTTAATAGCAAGCCAAGAAGTAGAAAGCCTGAAGCTGTGCATTTGTTTATCTGAATTTAACATTAGTCAATTGAAGGGTGAAAATAAAAACAAAATGGAATTCTGTATTATTTGAGGTAAATTTCAAGAAGATGAATTTGGAACCAACTTTTCTTTTTTAAGTTCTCAGGGGTAATGACTAGGTTCAAGAGCTCTCAACAGCCAGAAAATGTCATTGCTACATCCAAACCAAGAGATGGGTACAACTAAAATATGTAAAGCAGAAAGCACCTAGTAATGACCATTTCTCTGAAGTCATCATTAAAAATCAAGTATTTGCTTTTTAAGTATTTCAGCCATTTGAGCTAAATAACCTGAGAGCTTTCTGGCAGATGGAAGAAATAAAAGAAAAAGGGAGTGTCAAAACAAATATGATAGAAAAGTTTAGTCAGTAAAAGTGTTTAATGAAGACTTGATGATTTAAAAGAAATCAAATGGATAAAGAATAATAAAGGGATCCAAGATGGCAGACTAGAGGGAGACTGCGTTCCTTGTCCCTCCATAACTCCGGTTTCAAGCAGAGGATATCTGTTTCTTGGTGAGGCAGTTTTTGCTGCTTATCAATCCCCTGCGGTTTACCCCACTTGTCTGCTGTGATCACCTGCAGTCTGCCAGCATATCGATGCCTTTTTTGAGTGCAGATTGCCCACTTTCAGGTGCCTATCATCCGCCATTTGCCAGCCTCTCGCCTGTCCATTGCCTGCCTTACACCTATCCATCACCCACCGCATGAGTTTCACCTCCCGATCGTCCAACAAGTCAGCAAACTGATCGCCGACCGCCAGTGGAGCGCCAGCTGCCTGCTGTTGCCTGGAAGTTCACTGTCACAGTACCTGCAGGTTTGGTTATACATGGCTGCCGCCATTTTGAGACAACAGCCAGGCCCCGTAGGACTCCTGGCCAGACTGACTGAGCCCCGTCTCCAGGATCCCTCAGCCTGACCAATCACTCCCTGCCTCCGGGGCCTTCAAATTGACTGACTGCTCCCTGCCACCAGGACCCCCAGACCAACTGACTGCACCCTATCACTGGGACCCCAGACCGACTGATTGCACCCTGCCTCCAGAATCCCGCAACCACACCAAACACACCCAACATCCAGGACTCCTATCTGACAAACTGCACCCCACCTCCAGGATCTCCAGCTGACCATGTCCACACCCCGAGTTGCAGCTTCCCATTTGCCAACACATTTGGAAGCCAGAGCAGCCATCTTGGATAATCCTAGAAGCTGTATCTCCCATCTTTAGGTGGGGCAAATCCCATCCTGAGATGCCTGCTGGAGACTTGAAGCTCATTGTCAGGTACTTCTCATGCATCAGGCTACTGAAGACTGGGAGGTTTGAATACTATATGACTGTTATAATGTAGATTTTCTTTCTTCTCCTTATTGAATAATTTTAAGCTTTTATTTCTTTACTTTTTTTGGCTCTCTTTTCCTTTTGTTTACCTATTCCCTCAGAGTCTTTTTCTCCCTTTTTGCATGCTAACATCCAATTTCTTTTGATTACTTTCTCACCCTTTCTATTATCTAGAACTTCTGTATATTCTTTTCTTATCCCATTAATAGCTACATCCTACATCCCTCTGCATCCTCTTTGTCCTCTATTAGAAACTGCAGACCTTATTGCAAATCTGTTTGTTTTACTGAAGATAATATTGAATTCATTCTGTTTATTATGACAATTTTTTTATTGTCCTCATAGGGGCTATTTGGTCTAGGATTGCATAGTGTCTGAATTGGGCACTGCTAATATTGATCTCACCTTAAAGAAAAGGTTTTGGAAACCTATAGGGCCACTATAAGCCTATAGGGGGAAATAGGTAATACCCCAGATCTGCACTGCTAGAGGGGAAGATACATGAACAACATGAAAAAACAAGGGAAGAAAATGATCCAAACAAATCTAAATTCTATATTAATAGAATCCAGTGACAGTATGTTAGAAGAAATGTCAGAAAAGGACTTCAGATTATACATGATTAAGATGATTTGTGAAGCAAAGGATGAGATAAGAGAGCAAATGCAGGCAATAAATGATAATACCAATAAGCTGAAAGAGCAACTGCAGGAAGCAAAAGATCATTTCAACAAAGAGATAGAGATTCTCAAAAAAAAAAAAAAAAAAATACCAAACGGGGCTGGGGAGATAGCTCAGTTGGTAGAGTGCCTGCCTTGCAAGCACAAGGCCCTGGGTTCATCCCCAGCACCGAAAAAAAAAAAAAAAAAAAAAAAAAAAAAAAAAAAAAAGGAAATCCTTGAAAGCACTCGTGAAATTCATCTAGAAGACTAAGAAACCCAGAATACCTAAAGCAATCCTTAGCAGGAAGAATGAAACAGGGGGTATCACAATACCAGAACTTAAACTATACTACAAAGCAATAATAACAAAAACGGCATGGTATTGGCACCAAAATAGACAGGTAGAGCAATGGTACAGAATAGAGGACACGGACACAAACCCAAATAAATACAATTTTCTAATACTAGACAAAGGTGCCAAAAATATGCAATGGAGAAAAGACAGCCTCTTCAACAAATGGTGCTGGGAAAACTGGAAATCCATATGCAACAGAATGAAACTAAACCCCTATCTCTCACCCTGCACAAAAATCAACTCACAGTGGATCAAGGACCTTGAAATCAGACCAGAGACCCTGCATCTTATAGAAGAAAAAGTAGGTCCAAATCTTCACCTTGTTGGCTTAGGATCAGACTTCCTTAACAGGACTCCCATAGCACAAGAAATAAAAGCAAGAATCAACAACTGGGATAGATTCAAATGAAATAGCTTTCTCTCAGCAAAGGAAACTATCAGCAATGTGAAGAGATATCCTACAGAGTGGGAGAAAATCTTTGCCACTCATACTTCAGATAGAGCACTAATTTCCAGTATCTATAAAGAACTCAAAAACTCTACACCAAGAATACAAATAACCCAATCAACAAATGGGCTAAGGATATGAACAGATGCTTCACAGAAGAAGATCTACAAGCAATCAACAAACATATGAAAAAATATTCACCATCTTTAGTAATAAGAGAAATGCAAGTCAAAACTACACTAAGATTCCATCTCACCCCAATTAGAATGGCGATTATCAAACATCCAAGCAACAATAGGTCTTGGAGAGGATGTGGGGAAAAAGGTACACTCATACATTGCTGGTGGGACTGCAAATTAGTGCAGCCACTCTGGAAAACAGTGTGGAGATTCCTTAGAAAACTTGGAATGGACCCACCATTTGACCTAGCTATCCCACTCCTCCTCGGCCTATACCCAAAGGACTTAAAATCAGCATACTACAGAGAAACAGCCACATCAATGTTCATTGCTGTTCAATTCACAATAGCCAGATTGTGGAACCTACCTAGATGTCCTTCAATTGATGAATGGATAAAGAAACTGTGATATATATATATCATATACATATATATATATTATATATATATACAGAATATACACAATGAAATATTACTCAGCTATAAAGAATAATAAAATTATAGCATTTGCAGGCAAATGGATGAAATTGGAGAATATCATTCTAAGTGAGATAAGCCAATCTCAAAAAATCAAAGGACCAATGATCTCGCTGATAAGCGGATGATGACACATAATGGGGGGTGAGGGGGGAAGAATGGAGGAAGGAGGGACTGTATAGAGGGAAAAGAGGGGTGGGGGGGAGGAAAAAATAACAGAATGAATCAAACACCATTACCCTATGTAAATGTATGATTCTGCAAATGGTATGCCATTACTCCATGTACAAACAGAAACAACATGTATCCCATTTGTTTACAATAAAAATAAATTTAAAAAAAGAAATCAAATGCAATCTTTTAATCCTGATTGCTTTTCACCTGACATGCTTAGGAGGCTTCTTAAGAAGATAAGAAACAGGGGCTGGGGATATAGCTCAGTTCGTAGAGTGCTTGCCTCACAAGCACAAAGCCCTGGGTTCTAATCCCCACACCGCAAAGATAAGAAACAACGAACAAGGAAAGAAAGTCAGCTAAAATCTTTTAGAATTTACACAACCAAGAAAGCATTATTAGGTATAAGATGTATTTGTGGATGTACCTGAACAGTATGTATATTATCTGATCATGTTGTGCTCTGTACTCATCTTTACAATTCTTCCTGAAGGTTCAAAACAGTTCGTTAGAATTCAAAATGTGTAATCATCTGTAGGTGGGCACTTGTTAGGCTGTAGTTCGCGTTGATTATGGGCACATTTTATTTCAGCCCAGTTCCAACCAGTGTTCTGTCTGGCAATAGGTGGGTAGAGTGCAGGAGAAACCATGCCATGTTTCTCAGTTTTTAGACCCCAAAATAAGTAAAGTTACTTGCCACTGAATAAATGTCACTCAAAAGCAGTCTCTTGGCTTTTTCTTACACAGCAGGCAACTTTCTTTTTAAATTCTCCATTTCTGTCATTCCTCCATTCTTTTGTGGCATCAGTATTATCAGGTGACTCTCCATTAGGGTCCACCAGCATAGAAATTGAAAGGAAAGAACAGAATGAAGGAAATAAAGAGAGAGGAGAGGCAGTTCAATAGTAACACAGGCTAATTCAGGATAAACCTGCAGAGGGAGGCCCAGCAAAGACTGAGACCCATCTTCCATTTACAGTTTAGAGTAGTTATAGGGCCATGAGGGAGTTAGGGAATTTCTGGTGTTAGGCCATTGCTAGGGGGTTGTCAGGGAAGGACTTTGTTGTTGTCACCTCCATTCTTTGAGGTGGTCACTGTTCCATGTTGAACCAGATGTTTTTCAGCATTTCAATTCCAGATAACCATTTCTTTTCTTTTCTTTGCATGATAATGGAGTAATTTTCCAGTATTTAGGTCAGACAGAGTCAGAGTGACTGTGAGCTGACTCTGATTTGAAGATGGAGAATATGTTTCAAAATGGTACTGCCTGTGTCAAGGTCTTCTTAACTTTCCTGCCTTTTTATTTTTATTTTTATTTATTAAAGGAGGGATGGGAGAAGGGAAGGCAATGTCTCTTAAAATACTTCCTGCTGAAAGGGGGCATGGTTGAAGACTCCTGTAGGCACTGATACTGAGTAGTTCTAATGGAGCCAAGCAGGAGGATGTTCTGGACCCTCTGATCAGTAGTGGTGTTTGTGGCCCTCTATAAAAAGGAGGTGAAACAGGTAGGGCCCAAGGGCAAGGCCAATAATTATACAGAAAATTGGGAAGAGAAAAAGTCTAGGCAAGTTCCTGTCCAGTTAGTGGTTCAACAGATGTTAAGTATTATTTCTGCATAGGAAGAAGATTCCTTGATTATAGTCAAGGCAGTCAAAGAGGTGATAGGAGATAACCTGCTTTAGCAGGCAGGGTCTTATAGGAAAATTTTAATGGGAATGTGGTGGGTAGCCACTGTGGGCTTAGAGATATCGCACACACTGTGGTTGATACCTCAGGGAAAAGCACTGATGGATATTAGAGGAGAGAGAAAAGTTCTGGTCAGCATGAGAACAAAGGAAGCAGAGGAGAATGGAGAGCTATGGTGGGAATTAAAATGAATGGAGGTCTTGAATTTGATTAGGATGTCCCTGCCAAGGATAGGAGTTGGGTGCCAGTCAGGCAGCCAAAAACAAACAGAAAGGCTTTAGCTTAGGGTTGGTGTTGGGATCCCAGTCTCTGAGGTCTCCACTTCTATCTGCCTATAAAAAATCTATCTCCTGCCTCAATTCCACCCTTGAAGAGGTCTCTGAATGCAGTCAGGGAAAGGGCCGTGACTACTCTGGTTTCTTGGAGATGATGGTAGGCATTAACTTTAGCGGTTAGGGAAACCCTCCAGAGGGTCTATCTAGGGGACATAGGTAGAAGTTGAGAGCCAGCACCATGGAGGGTCATGTATTTTCATGACCATCTGGAGTTTAATGGGCTGGCCTCTCATCCATCATGACAGTCCAGAGGTCCATGATAGCAGTTGGCAGGTGACTGAACAAGGTATATATGGGACAGGTGTACTTGTTGGCTAGGACAGCAATAAACAACGCAGCAAAGCATTTTTCTGCAAACAATTAGCAAAAAACAACCAGTGTTATCAGCCATCCTTTGAGTGCCATGAAGACAGTAACTTATTAGAGCTTAAAATGTGGTCTGATATGTCATTTGTGAGCACTCGAGACCATTTAAGTTTTTAGAAACATTAGTAGAGTTGCTAGAAATGTATACACAATCAATTTTTATAATGGCACAGGTATCCCCTTGAGCTCCAAGATGCCATCTGATTTCCCTTTTAAACCAATCTAAGGGACAAATACCATGCCAGATAATCATACCAGTGAAAAACAAATTGAGTTTACCTTTGTAGGAGGTTAGGAAAATTTGTAGGTCTCAAATTGACTTAGACCAAACTTGTGACTCTGGCAGTGTCATATATAACCCTTTCTTTCTAACCTCCCAGTTTTATTTACTTTTAGAAGGACTGACGCAGCATAAATTTTGAGTTACATGGAAAG
This sequence comes from Sciurus vulgaris, assembly GCF_902686455.1. NCBI lineage: Eukaryota > Metazoa > Chordata > Mammalia > Rodentia > Sciuridae > Sciurus > Sciurus vulgaris. Next base: position 55,595,148 of record NC_136465.1, on the reverse strand, counting down.
AGTCATTGCCATTTTTTTTAAACATCAATGTGTGACTGTGTTTGACTTTCTTTCCAGGTGTTTAAGGCAAAGTTGGTCAAAATCGACCTTTTTCCTATCTACTCTTAGGGTCAGTTGAGATTCATTAGAGATCACTCTTGGGAGCATGTTAGAAGCCTCTTGACTCCTTTAGCCTTCCTCTGCCAGTCATACCATCTTCCAGAGTGGGTCAGGTCAGCTGACCATATGTGCTTCCCTTTGGAAACCTTAAGGACATTTCCCTTTCCAATGAACTTTCTCTTTGCAAATGTGCACTGGTTGGCTTCCTGTTCTCTAGGGTCCTCTCTGTTCCCCTGATAGGGAGGTTGGGTGACTTGTCAGAGTTTCAGAGCCCTTAGAGGGGACCTATCATTCCCTATATCCTAGCTGACCTTAAAGGGCATGAGCCAAAATGTTGACTGCTTTTTCCTTGCCTTTTTTACTTCCTTGATTTTAATCTCCATGTTTTTAGTTTTAAACATGCAGCAGGCCAGTTTCACCAGTCTTAAGTGGTTATAATTCACTGTCTATAATTTGACAATTATCCCTTCATTAAATTGGGGTCAGTATTAGTACTAGAAGTCAGCATTATATCCTATCTCTCCTGGAGGTAATGCCTTATTGTCTTAATTCAGGCTATTCTGTTTTGCTCCCCCCCACACCCTAATTAGGGAGGTGGAGAGGGAGAAGAAAAAAGAAAAAAAAATGTCAGTTTTGAAATAAGCCGCAGAAGCCAGGCAGCAAGTGTTACATTTCAGGCATGAAATGGACCTATGTTACAATAAGAACAGATCAATGTTTTAAGAAGCTCTTGTTATTGCTAAACATAGAGAATTGGCATATTAAAAGTTAACCTTAGAAAAAACCCTTGAATAACTTTGTGCTGATTATAGCCAACTACTCACATACAGGAACTTTTTGAGATTAACCTTCCACAAACCTTTTGCAACCAAACATTCTACAACCTGTTTATATCCTTAGTTTTGTCCTCTCTTTCATCTTTGACTTTAGCACAAGAATATTACTGTATTATACAAAATACTTTCTCATCCAAAAACATTTCTTTTTTTCCTTCTGATTTTCCATAGGTTCCTGCCGAGAAGTGTCTGAGGAGTGGTAGAGTGGCAGAGTGGCAGCCTGGGTAGGTTGGAGCACAGGTGGCAAAACTGGGCCTGTGGCCACATGGGGCCTACTATGAGGGTGTGGCAGTCCTGAGGTGCTGCGAGCCAAGGCGTGCAGACCTGTCACCCTTTGACAACCAAACCTGGGCATGGAACGGATGTCTGCTGCAGAAACCTGCTCCACGTAACACAGCAACCCAGATCTGTGAACATAGATCATCCTATGACCTCAACCTCCTGCTTCCTGACCTGTGGTGAGAAAATGGAAGTGGGGGCAGACCTGATTGGAGGTTGGGACCCAAGAGTTGACCAACAGCATTGGTACATTTCCAAACCTTAGTTGGCGTAAGTTTGAACCAATAGCACTGGTACTTCTTCCAAGCCCTAATTAGCATATGTTTGGACCAATAGCAGTGATTCAAGTGCTATATAAACTCATAGGCTAGCACACTCAGAAGGAGAAAGCCTGATATCAGGTCTCCTCTTGCACTTCAAGAGTTCTGTTTCTGTTTCTTTTCTTCAATAAATCCTACTCGTACACTCACTCATCCTGGCCTATGTATTTCAGTCTTTGAATTCACAAAACAGGAACCCTGAAAGAAGAAGAAATTGACAGTGGGCTAAAGGCACAGCTCGCCATTAAGAGCTGTGACACTTCTCAGCTGCAGAGGCCTGCAGTTTATGCAGACCCCACCTGCCAGCTGAAGCAGTGAATCAGGTGTCACCTTAGAACTTCGGTTTCAGTTCTAAAATATATTTTCATACCTGTAACTTTCTGATATTTCTTTTCCAGTTTCAGACCCTTTCTTAAATTCATATTCTGAAACAATACTTAAGCCCCACAGGTAGGGGGCAAAAGTTATGACACAATATCTATCAGCTTTAGCCCTTTAGAAATTAAATAGAGCCAGTCACAGATTTTTACAATTGGGGATGTTAGGAGTAGGGTCTGTCTGCTTTGGTAGATGCTGAATCAAAGGTTCAGGTGGCCCCTCATCCTCCGTGGAGGCAGATCTACTCCCACCATCATCACTGACTGACAGGTGCCTGGTTGGTGTTTAAAGACAATTTGTCCACTAAGAAAGAGCAAGAGAAACAAGAGCTCCCTTGTCTGCATTATTTACCCTTCAAGAGAGAGGAGAGGCAGCTTAACATAACACAGGTTTATTCAGGACAGACCTGCATAGTGGAGCTCAGTGGAGACTGAGACCCGTCTTCCACTTACAGTTATGGGGGCATGAAGAAGTTGGGAAAGTTTTGGTGTCAGGCCATTGCTAGGAGGTTGTCAGGAAAGGGGCCTTGTGGTCGTCAGCTCCATTCTTTGAGGTGGCAACGGTTCCATGTCAAACCGAGTGGTTTTCAGAATTTCAGTCCCAGACAACGATTTTCTTTCTTTGTATGATGATGGAGTATTTTCTGGTGTTTAGATCAGGCTGAGTCAGACTGACCATGAAGTGATGGTGGATATGTTTCAAAATGGCATTGCTGGTGTCAGGTTCTTCCTAACAAATATGACACTAAACACGATGGTTTCCACAGTGTGGATAGGAAGTCAGTATTCCTTTGGCTTTTCATAACCATATTTATCCTCTCTAGGCTCACAAAGAATAGAAATACAAACATCACCATGCTTATTAACATTTGAGTGCCGTATTTCTTTGTTTTTTGGGGGGGGTTTACTTGGGATTGAACTTAGGAACACTCAACCACTGAACCACATCACCAGCCCTATTTGGTATTATATTTAGAGATTAGGGTCTCACTGAGTTGCTTAGCACTCGTCTTTGCTGAGGCTGGCTTTGAACTCGCCATCCTCCTGCCTCTGCCTCCGGGATTACAGGAGTGCACCACCCACCCAACTTGGATGCCAGATTTCTATAATGAATTACATTTTAGGAGGCCAGAAGGAATAGTCTTTGGGGAAAGTGAGATGAGCCTTTAAAATACCACCTTCATAAAGTATCTGGAGGACCAATAATGACTTCTCATCAGTAAAAATTGTCATCTATTAAACATGCTGAAAAAGCCTTTCTCTGGATTTTTCTTGAATTAGAGAGGCTGCAGCAAGCTAATTTTTTGGGCAGAACCCCAGTGAGGTGCCAGGTCAGTGACTATCATATAAGGAAGGTCAGTATTGAGAAGTGGGACTGAAAACACCTGCCAGCTATCTTCATAGTAGCAGGAGGGACTGGAGCTTTGTCATCCTTCCTGCCTTGGGCACAGGCTGGTACTGGGGCTTCCAAAGGGCTGGAGGCAACTGAGGCTGGGTATACTGGGAGACACCAGCCTGGGCAACAGGAGTGCCAAAGCTGCAACAGGTACACGTACAACCCTTTGCATGCATAGATTCTAGGGATATGTTGGAACTTTCCAAAACCCCTGTAGGCAACTCAGTTTCTGTCTTTTCCTGTTTTTCAGTTAGCTTTTTAGTTAGGTTATCATCTGTCCCACCATCTCAGGCAGTTGCAAAGTTAAACCATCACTGCAAAATGTTTTCAATGTTGACAAGGCTTTGTTGTTGTGTTAGTTCTTATCAGTAAGACTTAAAAGTGGTGTCTTCCAAGGAACCACCAGACAGATCAAATATTGACAATTCTCTGGGAATGAGGCTTCGAAGGAGCCCCAAACTCATTCAGCCCTGTTCTGTCCTGTCTGACAGAAACTGGTTTTCACCATGTTTGCTTGCTGTTGGTTTTTTTTTGTTGTTGTTGTTTTTTTTGGTTTTTTTTTTTTTTTTTTTGCTGTTGGTTTTTAAAATTATGTCATTACTGGAAAGAGGCGGATGGGAATACGGCAAGTTAGAGCACTACGAAGCTCATTGTTCAGCTATTTTTCTTGAATAAACACTCCCTGGGTTGCCGCAAGCCTTTGATAATTTCCAGAGTTCTGAAAAAGTTGTTGCTGACAACTTGCCAGATTCTCACTGCTTTTGTGGAGGAGGAGATGTCCAGAGTTCCTTAATCCACCATTTTCACTGATGTCACTTCCTCTCCCTCTAACTTAACTTTCCTTCACACCCAGGCCAGATCCCATGATCGAACCAGTAGTTACTGGCTGTAAGCTCTGTATCTCTTTTGCTTCTCTCCTGTCATACTTTTTCCTGCATAATCTTAGTTCTAATTACACCATTCTCTATTCCGAATCTGAATATAAGTAGTTGAATTTTATGGTAGATACCATAAACCTTGCTCAAATGAGCCACACAACACAAGTGGATAATAATCTTGTATACTTAGTTCATACTGTTCGCTTTATTTATTTATTTATTTATTTATGTACTTATTTATGTATTTATTTATTTATTCTGGAGACAGGATCTCACCATGCTGCCCAGGCTGAGCTTGAACTCCTGGACTCAAGTGGATTCTCCTACCTCAGAATTCCAAATGACTGGGACTACAGGTATGTGCCGCCTCACTTGGCTCCTTTCCCACAAGAGGCTAAACAAAGTGTCTTGGTTCCTGATTTTTCTATTGCCATCCAATGTCACAGATTCTCTGCTATAATTTGGATCTAAAATATCCCCCAAAGGTCCATGTGTTAAAGACTAGGACCCAGCATGGCACCATTGTGAGGTGGCAATACCTTTAAGAAGTGGGGACTATGACTGGGGATGTAGTTCATTGTTAGAGTACTTGCCTAGTGTACATGAGGCTCTGGGCGAGATGTGGCCTTGTCAGAGGTCCTTGTCTTTGGGGGTATTCCTAGCTTCTTATCTAGCTTCTTCCTCACTCTTTTTTGCTTTCTGGCTACCATGTGGTGAACAGCTTGCTCCACAATAAACTGCCACCATGATGTTCTATTTTTCTACAGGCCCAAAGTAATAGGGCCAATTGCTCATGAACTAAAACCTCTGAACCATAAGCCAGAATAAACCTGTCCTCTTTTATGTATCTCAGGTATGTTGTTACAGTAAGAGAAAACTGACTTATACAATCCCCTTTCATTTCCTGTTCTTGGATGCTAAGGATATTGACTATTTTATTTTTATTGTCTTGTTTCTCCACTCTCTTAAAATATTTTGTTTGCTTTATTTAATAAGTAATGAATAATAATTTTTTCAAATATTCATGTTTCTTTTTTAATAAATTGCTGGCTTGTATCTTTAGCCAATTTTTCCAGTAAGAAATTCTTTTTCTTGGTGTCATATATATTGTAAACCAACTTATTTTTTAAATTTTTTTTCCAATTTATTTTTTGTTTTATTTACTTAGGAGCTAAATAGCAAAAAATATTGGTAAGAATTTTGAAATTTCAACAGCTTGACTCATAATGTCCTATACCTCTTTGTGTGCTTATCGGCTAACATAGTTCCTCATAAAAAATACAAAGGAGGACTTGATATCTGCTATGGATGATGAGTGGAATGACATAGAAATATCTTGGAACAAAGGCTTCCTAAAACCCATAGGTTGTTTTCTATAGAAGTTCCTCTGGCAAATGCTTGATAGAGTTGTTTAGAATATAAAAGCCAGAAGAAAGTTTAGATAGTGTGATAATTCAATGGGTCATGATACTTTAAGGATAAAAATGACTTATGTGCATGTACAAATATGTACCAACAACTTCCAACATTATGTATAACTATAATGCACCAATGTGGGGGTGGATACGCCTTAACTGAAGAAAGTCTGGTGAATAATCAAGTTCTTAGTTAGAAAAAGATGTTGAAAAAGTGTTATTCCAACCTATCATGTGCAAGGTAAGTTCAGAAAAAGGAAATTATCTGCTCAAAGGTACACATCCAGTTTGAGAATTACATTAATTATCCATAAATGGAAGGGATTCAGACCAAAATTTTAAACTCTGGTCTGAAAAAATGAAAGCCAAATGAGTACAGGATAGGGTAAACACAGATCTTCCTTAGACCCTAACCATTCAAATTTGAGATTAATCAACAGAATGCTATTTTTGTGTTCCAAGGGCTACTGTTTTAAAGGGATTTTGAATACTTACACGTATTTGTGTATATTTGATTTGATTTTAAACAAAATGGAAAGGTAAATCACAAAACTTTTTTTTTTTTAAGGAAGAAAAGAAGAAATACCATGGAAGGTACAGTAAAAGCAGCATTTGTGAACATATCTTGTTTTGCAGATCTAACTTTGAAACAGTGTACATTCTTTACATAATCATGAAAGAAAATAAGCAAACATTGTATCACTCATCTACAGCCTTAGTCCCTAACTCATTCATTTAAAAACAGGTAATAGGTCAGGCACAGTGGCACACGTCTGTAATCCCAGCAGCTCAGGAGCTGAGGCAGGAGGATCACAAGTTCGAAGCCAGACTCAGCAAAAAAGCGAGGCACTTAAGCAATTCAGTGAGACCCTGTCTTTTAGTAAAATACAAAATAGGGCTGGGGATCTGGCTCAGTGGTTGAGTGCCCCTGAGTTCAATCCCTGGTACCAAAATAAATAACTAAATAATAAAAAAATATATAATAATAATAATAATAATAATAAAAAACATAAAAAGGTCTGGGGATGTGGCTCAGTGGTTCCCCCTGGGTTCAATCCCTGGTACAAAAAAAAAAAAAAAAAAAAAAAATTAATGGAGAAAATGAGCTCTAATTTTGCCTTTCTTATATAAAATGTATATAAAGTAAATCACAGTGAGGGCAAATTTCTATTTGTAAATATATTCCAGCTAATAAAGAAAGAAAGAATGTTAGAATTAAAATGTCACTTTTCTGGGATGGAGATAGAGCTTGGTGGTAGAGCATTTGCCTAGCAGGTGCAAGGCTCTGGGTTTGAGCCCCAGCACCATGGAAGTAAAATATTGCTATTCTGTGACACTAATGAATAATTGAGGTAAGCAATGATCAACAATGACTGCTAACATGGGAATAAGTCAACAAGTATCATGTGTTTCCTGGAGAAAGAAGCAAAACCATGTATCACGTGATCTTGCAAAGACCATTAAAAAAAAAAGAGCTGTCTGGGGCCTTTGGAGGACATTCCAGATCCAAACTATAGCAACCCAGTTCTTCAATTTTAAGAAACTGCCATGTGGGGGGGAGGGGGTGGAGATGGAAGAAGAAACTGTATTTTTAAAGGAGATAGGAAAGACAAAAGAATTTCTCTAGGTGTCTATACTTGTATAACAAATACTCCCAAAATTTAGTGTCTTAAAATGGCAACATTTAATTTGCTTATGAATCTGCCATGTGGGCAGGGCTCAGCAGGGACAATTTATCTCTGCTCCACTCAGGCTTGAAGGCTGGAGACTAGACTCATCACATGTCTAGCAGCTGATCCAGGCTGTCAGCTGGAACCTTCTCTAGGGCTGGGGCCAGAATGCTCACACATGGCCAATCCCTGAGGCTGCTTGGCTTGCTCACAAAGCAAGAAGGAGAGAAGGAGATGGGAAGTGGAAGGGAAGGAAGGGCAGGGGCAGGGGAGAGGAAGGAAGAGACAGAGGACCAGTGGAAGCTATACCACCTTCTAAGACTTGGCTGCAGAAGTCACACAGCATCACCCCTACCGTACTCTTTTTGTTAGAAATTTCCCTAAGGCAAGAAGAATTAAACTTTACCTCATTTGTTTGTTTGTTTGTTTACTGGGGATGCCAGAGAATGAATCCAGGACCTTGTGCATGCTGTGCATGCACTAACCACCAAGATACACTTCCAACCTCAGAACTTTACCTTTTTTTGGGAGGAATGTCAAAGAATTTTCAGGAAAAAAAAAATTTAGGGCTGGGATTCAGTGGTAGAACACTTGCCTAGCATGTGTGAGGCACTGGGTTCCTTCCTCAGCACCACATAAAAAACTAAATAAAATAAAGGTATTGTGTCCATCTACAACTAAAAAAAAAAAAAACTAAACCACCACAATGAACAATTACAAATGATTTAGTATAAAAAAACATTGTTAAAAAGAATAATTTTAGGAAAGTACAGATATATATATATATGTAATATGTGTACAGATGATACTGTGTATATGATATTAAGTAATATGAATTTGAGGATACATGATAATGTTCTTGTGGTTATTTTATAAAGGAGAGCCCCTGTCTTTAGACACATATACTAAAAATAGTTACAGATGAAAATATGTGATGATTTGCTTCAAAATATTTTGGAGGTATGCATGGAAATATAGAGAAAACATTATTTAACCATGGAAACTATGTGATGGGTACAAGTGGGTTCCTTTTATAATTCTTTCTACTGTTTGAAAATGCTTACAATAAAAAGTTTTAAAGCTTAGTGGTTCAAAATTTTTTGACCTACATAACCCTAGATTCTGTTTTCTCTGGTCCAGGAGATTGGGAAGAACCATAGCTAAGCAAACGCACTTTTGAGAATCAAAATCAGGATGCCTACAGGTACTAAGGGTTCCTCAGGGGTTATCCTGACAGGAAGGGACAGGAAGCTCTTAGGACCTGGGGACAAAGGAAGCTTCAGAAGTCCTGAAGAGGAACTTGAATTTGTGGACAAACACAGGGACTAAAAATCAATTCATTTTGAAACAACAGAAAGCCAGAGGAGATGGCTACATGATACCATGAACTTGCTTGCAGTTCTTTTCTAGACAGAACTTCTGCTTCTTCTGTAAGAATTACAGTCTAGCCAGGCACAGTGGCACACACCTATAATCCCAGCGGCTCAGGAGGCTGAGACAGGAGGATCAAGAGTTCAAAGCCAGCCTCACCAACGGTGAGTCGCTAAGCAACTCAGTGAGACCCTATCTTTAAATAAAATACAAAATAGGGCTGGGGATGTGGCTCAGTGGTCAAGTGCTCCTGAGTTCAATCCCTGGTAACCTCAAAAAAGAATTACAGTCTACTGAAATGGAACTATTTAATTTCCAGGCAGGAGTCCACTAGATTTAGCAGGTAGGTTCTAGGATCTCAAACCCAACCCCACAAAGCCAACTTGTCTGCACTCCCCACAAGCGTGATCTTCTAGGGAGATAAGGGACCTGAAAATAAAATTGCCCAAACCCTTGAGCTAGACCCAGCTCTGCACCTAATTTAATGTATGTGTCAAGGGCCTCCAAGGCCACCTGCAAGTTTAATGATTCCTTAGAAGGGCTCATGGGACCCAGACAGGCTGTCATGGTCGTGGTAACAGTTGATTACAGTGAAAGAAAACAGACTGAAATTAGCAAAGGAAAAAGAAAGGCACACAACACGGAGTCCAGGAGAAAGCAGGTGGGCGTGGCAGTTATCTTCTCCCCATGCAGTCACTCTAGTGGCACTTAACTCCCTCAGCACGAGTATGTGGCACCATGAATGACATGCTGCCAACCAGAGAAACTCAGCAGGCTTCAGTGTTCAGTTTTTACTGGGGGGTCAACACATAAGCATGTAGTGCTCACATAAACCAACCTTTGCTATCCAGTCTCCATTTTTCCCCAGAGGTCAAACTGATTGAGCACATCCGGGGGGCCTCGTGTTCACCAAGACACTCTTATCAGACAGAATCTCCAAGAGAAGCAGGTCTAGGGCCATGCCTGAAGACCCTTGGAATATTCAGGGTTTGGACAATCAGTTCCTCCTGGCTCAACCCTTTACTGAAACACTCATTGGCACTTGGTACATGTCACCTCTTATTGTTGTCTACATTTTTATCATTTTAATGTTGTGATTTATAGTAAGAAAGATATGTATATTCGATCTCCATTCAGTTCCTGGCACAGAGCTCTAAAACTCTTGAAATTCCCTGAGTGTTTAGAGGTATAAAGGTGAAGGAAGCATCCTTTGCTATTTATAGCAAGCCCCTTTTAACCACATCTGAGCTTATGTTAGTGAGGTGACTCTTAGAAGCCCCTGAGGATGGAGGGCTGATTGCAAGCGGAACCAACCATATGATTAAAGGGTTCGGAATTTTAGCCCCAGCCCCAACCTCCCAGGAAAGAAGAGACTGGAGGTTGAGTTAATCACTGATGGACACTGATTTAATCAATCATGCCTTTTTTAAAACCCTAACCAAAGGGATTGGGAGAACTTCCAGGCTGGTGAACACATGGAGGATTGGGGAGGGGTCACAGTTGGAGAGGGTTTGGATGTTCCAGGTCTCTGTCCTCATACATCACCCTGTGCATCTCTTCCATCTGCCTGTACCTGAGTTGCATCCTATTATAATAAACTGATAACCTAACAAACTGTTTTCCTGAATTCTGCAAGTCATTCTAGCAAATTATTAAACCCAAGGTGGAATTTTTGGAAACTCCAATTTATAGCTGTTCTGTCAGAAGCCCAGGTGACAACCTGGACTTGAAACTGGCATCTGAAGTGGGGTCAGTCTTAACCTTTGGGATCTGACACTACCTCTAGGTAGATCGTGTAAGAATCTATTGATTATTAGAACATGTAGTTCAAAAAAAAAAAAAAAAAAAAGAACATGCAGTTCATGTTCACCAGAGAATTGAACTATTGTGCAGGAACCCTCCACATGATCTAGTGTCAAAATTGAGAGCAGTTGTAGAGAGTAGACCAGTAGGGAGGGGAAAAAAATGCAAATTTTTCTTTTCAGTCACATAAATTGTGTCTCCCCAGCTCGAATAGAAGGTACCATAAAGCAGAATTGTATCTTGTACATTTTTGCCCTGGGGTTTTGAAGAGTTCCATCTATTAGTAGATACCCAGTAAATATCTTTTTGTTATCATGCTGGTGACACTTTCTCAGCTTGTTCTCAAACCTAGTAGGATATCCCTCCAGCTCCTTTCCACATATCATCCTGATCCTAGTCACCCATCAATATCCAAATCAAGTCCTACCTTCTCGTAAGATTTTCTCTAAACTAGGTTTACTGGTGCAGGCTTGTAATCCCAATGATTTGATGTGGGGAGGTGAGGGAGGAGGACAGCAAGTTCAAAGCCAGCCTCAGCAATTTAACAACTTATTTAGTCTAAATAAGTAAATAAATGGACCAGGGATGTAGTTCAGCAGAACAGCAACACTGAGTTCAAGTCTCAGTACCAAACACACACACACACACACACACACACACACACACACACACACAATTCACTAGTTATTTCAGCCCACAATGAGATATTTCTGACACATTTTCTATCTGGAGAATCTATTGTGACTTTTATCACATCCAGCCTTGAAATATTACTTAACTGTTTCATCTGATTAAAGCTTATCTCCCAATTAAACTATAAGCTTCTGGAGGAAAAAGCACTGAATAGTACCTGTTGCATTATCAGTTCAAAGCCTTAACATAACAGAGTGCTCAATAAATATATGACCAAGGAAGGTAGACATCCCCTTCTCTGGGTCGTCCATCCTCCCACATTTACCAAGGCTACCCATTGCTTCATAAATATATGAAAAGGATGAAATGTAGCAATGAATCCTTAGCACAGGATTTTTACAAAGACTAAAGCTTTTATTCCAATTAGTGGTCATTTACATACTGAAGACTTTTCTCTGAGTTCTTTGTGAACAGGATAGCCTCATTGATGCTCTGGGTGATGTAGTCAATGTTGCTGGCATTGATACAGGTGAAGTTAATCCTAGTACTCTTGGGCACATAGATATGCTTCTTCTTGATCAGGTATTCCACCTGTTGGTCTGTGACAGTCACAGGATCTCAAATCCTTGGGTTGGACACTACTGATTTCTTCCAGCCCAGGCAGGATTACTTGGGATAGAAACTGTTGGTATTTCTGAGGTTCCAGAAGGGTCTTTAAAGAAGTGCCACTTTTTTTTTTTTCTTTTTTTGTACCGGGGATTGAACCCGGGGCACTTAACCACTGAGCCACATCCCCAGCCCTTTTTTATTTGTATTTTTAATTTTTAGAAATGGCCTCGCTAAGGTGCTGAGGCTGGCTTTGAACTTGTGGTCCTCTTGCCTCAGGCTGCCAAGTCTCTAGGATTACAAGTGTGCTGGCACACACCTGGCAAAGCAACCCCAGTGTCCAGAAGAAATAAGGCAACTTCGGAGCAAAGCTGTGAACTGGTTACCTTGTCAGTGAATTTTAATGCTCAAATACAGTCCCAAAATCAGAAAGGGAAGAGACACCCACTCCAGACACTTACAGCTGAGTCCAAGATAACCATGGGTCCCAGTCTGTTGAGTGATGTGATCCCAAGAGCCAGGGGTTCCCAGGAGTCGGAGTTTCTCCTTCACCTTTTCCTTGATCAACATGATGTTCTCTACTACCCCTTTTAGACTCTGCTTCCTGCCAAGAAAAGATAGCAAAAAATGAGAGTACAAGTTCTCCCTGATTTTGAAACTCCTTATTGCCTTTCCACTCTTCTCACTGCGCAAAGCCCCAACAGAGTGCCTGAGGGCACACCAGTGGAGCCTGGGCTCTGAGGTGGTTATGAATGGGAGGGAGATTTGATCCTACTATAGTCTGAATCTCAAATGTCCCCCAAAGGCCCACGTGCCTTGGTCTCTAGCCTCTGATGCTATTGGGAGGTGGTGGAACCTTTAGGAGATGGGGCTCAGTAGGAGGAAGTTAGGTCATTGGGGGTGTGCTCTTTGAGGGACTATTAGGACCCTAGCCCCTTTGTTTTCTTTTCTTTTCTTTGTTTCCCAACCATCATGAAATAAGTAACTTGCTCTGCTTGCACTCCTCATCACAATGTGCTACCTTACCACAGGCCTAAGCAACAGAACCATGAACTGAAACCTCCAAAACTGTGAGCCAAAATAAACCTTTCCTCTTTTTATGTTGATTACCTAAGGCATTTTGTTATAGTTATAGAAAAAGGAGTAACACAGATCCCACAGTAATTTAAATAGGCCAAACAGGCTCCCAGGCAGATTCTGCCAGTATAACAAGCTCCTGATGTTTTCAGATTTCTTCCTGCAAACCAAAGTGTTCAAATAACCCATTGGCCTATTTCCAAAATGAATGTTCTATTTTCCACCCTCCCCAAGGTAGGACAACCTTTGGCATAGCTACAGCTGTTGATACACAGTAGTCACTCTGTAAAATTTGATGAATTGATTGATGAATAAATGAGATAAATAGGCTACATGGCAGGGAGAGAACCACCCAGCAGAATACTATGAACCAAGTCTAGGTATCAGGGGCTCTTCCCACCTTCCCTACTCCAATCCTTCTGCCCTTACCATTCTCCCTCAAGAGCAGGGTTACAGAGGATGGAGGTGATTACGCGAGCGCCCATGGCAGGAGGGTTGAGCCACAGTGCCCGGGTGTGGTTCATCAGCTGGGAGAGGACACACAGCAAGTGCTGGTTGTTGAGGGTTGCCACGACCAGAATCCCCAGTCCTTCATCTGCAGCATTGGGAAGACAGCTCACCCTCAGTCTCCCCCCTCCATGACCTAGGCCTTCACCTACACCTCTCCCCACAACCTTACAGAAGAGAGGATTGAACCATGAGGCCTTCATCCAGAATAATCAGTGGTATCTGGTCCCAGGAAGTTGCCAAGTCTCTTCTAGAAAGATTACCCCAAAGTATCTCATCCTTCAAGGGAGAAAGAACTTAAATGATCACTAGTCCTACTCCCTCGTCTTAGGAAACAGAGGCTTGACCAAGTGAAATTATTTAAATTCGCTAGTTTAGTGTCAGAGCCCAACTTCTAGCTCATTGCTCATCCTTTCTCCCTCCATGCTTCTCTCTCTGGAGTCCTGCATTCCTTCCAGAGGGTAAGTGTTGTCAAAAATATTGCTTGTGTCATAGATGTGGCAGCACTTCCACCTCAGACCCTCTCTTCTCCTTTGACCCATACCATACCATAAATGCCAAAATTCTTGGACAGAGACTGGCTGCAGAAGAACTCAAAACCTTGAGACACAAAATGATGTAAGATTTTAGCATCTTCTTCCAGGTCACCAGTGGATAAACCTTGACAGGGAATGTCAAAAAATGGGAATATCTCTTTGTTCTGTAGGAGAAAGGAGAACCAAAAAAGTGTGAGACTTGATGGAGGAGAGAGCAGATGGCAAAAGGAGGGAGTTCAGGCAGGATGCCGAGTTTACCTTAATGGTGAACATCAACTTGGCCAGCTGGCTTTGTGTCCACTTGCAGTCAATGATGTTCCCGATCACCAGGATACAGCCACGTGGGATCTGCTACAGGCAGAGACAGTCTCATCAGGTAAGTCTTCTACCGAAAGATAGTGGCACCAGGCATTTGGAGGAGAAATGCTCCTCCATGCTGGTTCCTACCAAAAGATCAGGTAAACAAACCCAAGCCTCATAAAGGCCATGAATGAAGGCCATGGAGAAAAAGAGGAAAATAAGACTGTAAGTCAGGTCTGGGCAGAAGTTTCTGCGTGGGGATTCCTCTACCTCCACCACATCAAGGAACATGTTGGAGTCTGTACACAGCTGCTTGGGATCCCAGATGCAGTATTCGTAGACTGTAAAGCCCATGTCCTGGAAGATGAGTCCATGTGGTTCTGCGGGAACACAGCCCCCAGTCAGCTGTGGCACATGGAAATGGAGAGATAGAGGCAGAGACACTGGAGAATGGGACCGAGTCACCAGCTGACAGTGGGACAATAACGGGAAAAGAGGAACCTGGCTTGTCCACCATTTTTCTCATGACAGAGAGTAAGGACCAAAGTGAAAGATTGTAGATGTGGTGGAAATTAGGAACAGGGAATGGGGGTCTTCAGTTGCCCTCATCTTGTCCAATACCTTTTTGAGACGAGATGATGCAAACGACTTGAGCATCCTTAAGCCAGGTCTTGAGGAACTGGGCCCCAAGCTGGAAGGCACCACTGTCACCAACAGTGTGCACGCCTCCTACCTGTCAGGAAAAAATAAACAGAAGTAACACTTTAAAGAAATAATAGTAGGGGCTGGGGAGATGGCTCAGTCGGTAGAGTGCTTGCCTTGTAAGCACAAGACCCTGGGTTCGATCCCCAGCACCCCCCCCCAAAAAAAAAAAGAAATAATGGTAACACTAACACTACCTGAGACTCAGATTTTTTTTTTTCTTCTGCAGGGCTAGGGGTGGAAGCCAGGGCTTTGTGCATGTTAAGCATGTGCTCTACCACTGAGCAACAACCCCATGTCCCTCTTTCTTTCTTTCTTTTTTTCTTAAGAAGCTAGGTGTTGATATCTTATATAGGAATATTTTTTTTTTAATGTATGTGGTGCTGGGGGTTGAACCCAGGGCTTTGGGCATTAGAGGTAAACACTCTACCAACTGAGCTATATCCCCAGCCTCCAAGTTTCTCTTTCTTGAAAGAGCTTTCAAACAAGCCCCAAGCTGGAAGAGAGTGAGTACAATAGCATTGGATTTTGGTTCAGATCCAGGCTGATCCTCAAAGGATAAAACTGGACTGTTTGAGTCTTGAGTGCTGCCTTTGTCAATGCTGGGGACGCTGCAAAGCCCCTTGCCAGTTTAAGGTTGTGCAGACACAGATGTCCACTCTCTGGGTCTCACCCTGTTCTCCACAATGGCTTGGCTGTGCTTCCCAAAGAGGAGTTCCAAGGAAGCTTGAATGAATGATTTCATACCCATCATTGGCAAGTACTCATAGTTCAGAGAGGGATCCTGTGCAATCTTCAGTCGGGTCTTGTGCACCACAACAGAAACCCAGGGTTGGCCTTCATTGTTCATGCAGACTGTGAAGGAAACCACAGAGGGAGCTCTGATGTCCAGTCTTAGGGCCTCCAAGTATGGGCTCTGCAGACAGCCCACAAACAATAAGTCTGTTCTGGACTCCTTGGGGTTTTGGAAAGTTGCCTATGAAAAGATATCCCTGCCACCACCTTTTTTTTTTTTTCCTTCATAAAAACAGTGTGCTGTTAACAAACGTGTATAATTTTTGTCCTTTTTTCAAAAGGACAACTGAAACTATGCCTTTTTTCTTTTTTTTTTTTTCCGGTGCTTTTTTTGGGTGCTTGCAAGGCGAGCACTCTACCAATTGAGCTATCTCCTCAGCCTGAAACTATGCCATTTTGAATGTTAAAATTGCATACCAGGTTGAAGTTATGGATATATACCTTGGTTACCAAACCAAGGTAACCTTGACTTTCACAGTGCCAAGGGCTGATCGCATATCAGAAGAATCAATTTGGGGAATTAGAAAAAAAGAGGAGGAGGAAGGAAGAGCTTGAGGAGGAGGAAGAAGAGGAGGTGGCTGTTGAAGAAAGAGTGGTGCCCACACAGGCCCAAAGCACAGAACTGTACAAGAAGCCATGACTATTTCCTGGAAGGTACCAGAGAAGGGCAGAGGTTATGAAATGACTTAGGACCTTCTCTGCCCTTTTCCCCACCAAGAAATTTTGTTAAAAGTGAAGACCTTTCCAACTTTGAAGGCTTGGGCCATCCTCTGCAGCAGTGGAATCCTGCTGTACCTATATTAAGTTTCCAACTCTGAAACTACCAGCATCTACCTCTGTAGGCCAGGAACAGCTTGTCAGGGTAATCATCTTGTTTGTAGGTCTTTAACAAACTGCCTTCTAGCTTGTGGATCATAGGCACATCTATGAACACTGAAAGGGTGGGCATGACCGAGATGAAAGCAAAGCCGAGGCTATGAGCCTGGTCCTGTTCTCTTCCTCCACGCCTGGGTCAGATAGCCCCGACTCTTCCCAGACCCTGGCAGCTCCAATACAGAGACTATGGACAACGGGTTGCCAGAGCAACAGAACCTCACAACTCCCAGCCTCCATGGTGGCAACACTCAAGGGCCACGGGAACATTCCATGGCATTTGAGGAGAATCCCCTGGGAGAGTGGGCAGGGGGAAGGGGCAGGGAAGGACATGGAATTCCCAGGCACTTTCCTCCGACTCACTGCCTTCTCTAGCCCCAAGTCATCCAATGCAAAATAACAAGTCAGCTGTTTAGAAAACAGGACAAGGTTGGTGACCAATGAACAAGGTAGGGCTTTCCAGATTACAAAGCAGCACAAATCAAGTGATAAATTTTAAAAGTTTCTATTTTCATTTTACAAAGAGCCATATAAAAATCTCAGATCATGCAGCAATGCAGGTGGAGGGATACATTTTTCTCCCCAGTGGTGGGGACTGAATCCAAAGCCTGGCACATGCTAGGCAAGTGCTTTACCACTGAACTACACTCCCAGTCCAAAAGAATAAAGTTTTAAACTTTCTACTTTCATTTTGCAAAGGGCCAAATCTTTTTAAAGCAATAGAAAGAATGTGCTCTTTTCTTCCATAGTTATTTTAATAGAGTCCCATGTTTAGAAACAGTGTACTTTGCAACTCAGTTAAGTCCATCCTATTTCTCTTAGTGACCTATAGTCAAGACTTCTACATTTAACAGCTTCAATGACAGCCCATGTTATGTGTAGATAACAGAGGCCAGCAGACAGCAAATCCAATGCAATGCATACAAAATTAGACACATTTTGAGGATCTCCAGCTTTCTTTGCAATGCCAATGCAAAACTAAAAACCCCACTTACTGAAGGAATGTTTAAATGACTCATGAAGAGCAACATAATGGAATTCTATGCAGCTGTTGTAGGCAGCCCTGGATGTACAGATGGGGGAAAATCTCTAAGATCTACCCCCGAAAAACAAGGGAAATATTGAATACCTAGCAAAGGACATTTTGAGGAAAGGAAAATGTGCCTGGATTCAATTGTGTGCATATAGATTCTCTAGGAGGATTCATGAGAACCAAGTAAGTATAATTGCCTCCAAAAGTGACATTGAGTATCTGGTGGAAAGAGCTGCTGTTTTTTTAAATGCTACACCATATGAGTAGATTTCCCATTCAAAAATCATACTTATAGCAGGGTGTGGGGTGCACAACTATAATCCCAGCAATTTAGGAGGCAAGGCAGGAGGATCACAAGTTTGAGGACAGTCTGAGAAAGTTAGTGCAGCTCTGTATCAAAATACAGAGCTGAGGATGTGGCTAAGTTTTAAAGCACTGGGTTCAATGCCCAGTACCAAAAAAAAAAAAAAAAAAAAAAAAAATCATGCTTATATATTTTTGAAAGGTTACAGCCTTTCAGACATTACATCATTACTACACAGAAGAAGAGAGAGTGGCTTCTCTTGGGTCCCTGGAAGGATGAGGATGTTTCTTTCCCTGAAGCCCATATCCCTCTTGGTTCTTTCTCCTTGGCTTCAGTTGAGTCACTGGCCCATCTCTTTATCATATCATGGATGAAAACGGGATACTCTGGTCAGTTTAAAACGATCACCTAGAGCCAAGGGCAGTGTCAATCCCTCCCATATTGCATGACTAAGAAGGGGGTCCCCAAGGAGATTCCAAGTGTTCTTAGCATGGGAGAAGGGAGGAGGGACGTTGGGAAAGATGGTAAGCAAATGTTCACAGAACCCTGAACACCTCAGCATGTACTCTACCACTGAGCCACATCCCCAGCTACTCTTTTGTTTTCTGGCCTTGAACTTCCAAATTCCATAAGCAACAGTGAGAGGAGAAGGTTTTTCTTGGGTTTACTCCAGGCTGCACAGAGTGCCCAGGGGTTAGAAGTAGTGAGTGGAAGTGAGGGGGTGTGAGAGGGGAGGGAAGTTGGCAGGTGTCAGAGGTTCTGCCTAGTAGCTGGTTAGCCAATAATTGAGGATGGCATGTTTGTGGCCCCAAGTTCCCATCTCTGACCAAACCAGAGCACAAACAAGGTTATATTATCTAGAATAAATTGTCTTTTTTTTTTACATAACACAGGATCACTGGCCTCTCTTAGTCTTCTCCAGCTTTTTCTGGGCATTCCTGGTGGGTTTTTGTGTGACCTTGAGAATAATGCTGTCATGGTCACCCAGTCCTATTCCCCTAATTGACATCTGCTTCTCAGAATGTCACTTGGGCTCAGTATTTTCCCCTGTCAGGGGCACTGGCAACAACAATGGCAACCACATGATCCATATAGATGCTAAAGGGATATTCTCCTGAAGCCTCCATAAGCCAAACTGTCACCTACCAGCAGCCAGCACCTGCCTGTGGCCCTCAGGTTCCCCTGAAAATATCCCCTCGACTCTTCCCTGCCTCTCAACAGTAGTCAGACATAATAGCTCGGTAAGTAGAGCTTAAGGACAGAGGAAGGTCAAAGACAGAGGAGTCGTTTGATGCCAGACAAACCTGAATTTCCATCTCAGTCCTCTTCCTGGCCTGAGGCAAGTCATTTAAAATTTCCCCACTTCAGAGTATACATCTACGATTTGATCTTTTTCACTCCCTCCCCCTGCCCTCCCCTTCTCCCTCTCCCTGATCCCCTTCTCTACCCTAATGACCTCCTCTCTATTTTCATGAGATCTCTCTCTCTCTCTCTCTCTCTCTCTCTCTCTCTCTCAACTTTTTCCTCTCCAGCTTCCACATATAAGAGAAAATATACGACACTAATCTCTCCGAGTTTGGCTTATTTTACTTAACATGATGCTTTCCAGTTTCATCCATTTTCCAGCAAATGACAAAATTTCATTTTTATTCATGGCTGAATTGTATATATATATATATATATATATATATATACACACACACCATATATATATATATATATACACACCACATTTTCTTTATCCATTCACCTGCTGATAGTCTGACTGGCTCCATAACTTGGCTATTGTGAATTGTGCTGCTATAAACATGGGGATGCATGTTTCTCTAAAGTATGCGTATTTTAATCCTTTTTTATAGTTGACTTCTTCACAAGATCTTTTATTATTTTCTTTTTTCCATTTCTTAAATTTGTTCTGATTAGTAATACGTGTCAGTAGAATGCACTTTGACACATCATACATAAATGGAGCATAATTTCTCATTTTTCTGGTGTAGCATCACACCAGTCGTATAGTCATATATGTACATAGGGTAATAATGTTAGATTCATTCTACTACCCTACCTACCCCTAGCTGCCTCCCCTCCCTTCACTCCCCTCTATTTAATCCAAACTAACTCTATTCTTTCCTAGCCCCACCCTTATTGTGAATTAGCATCCACATATCAGACAAAACATTCAGCTTTGGTTTTTTAAGGATTGGCTTATTTCATTTAGCATGATATTCTCCAGTTCCATCCATATACCTGCAAATGCCATAATTTCATTCTTCTTTAAGGCTGAGTAATATTCCAGTGTGTATATATACCACAGTTTCTTTATCCATTCATTTGTTGAAGGGCACCTAGGTTGGTTCCATAGTTTAGCAATTGTGAGTTGAGCCACTATAAACATTGATGTGGCTATGTCACTGTAGTATGCTGATTTTAAGTCCTTTGGGTGTAAACCTTTTGAAATATAAATGTGTGTATGCATGTGTGTGTGTGTGTGTGTGTGTGTGTGTGTGTGTGTGTGTGTGTGTGTTAAATAGGAATAACAAACAGAATTGTGTGAGGTTTATGGAAATAGGCATGTCCCTCAAGCTGTTACAAAGAAACAGATACTGAAAAACTGGTCCGAATATAAGTTTTTACGATAGAGTTCCCCTGAAATACAACTGATGTTTGAACAAACTAGGTTATTATATTTTTCCCCCAGAAAATTTCAAGCTCACAAATACTCACTGAAGATGACTGCTAAAGTGGAATAGCCCCCTAAGGCAATCTTCCTAGTCCCTCTTAGGCTTAGCCAAGGGGAACAAAGGACAATGGAATTCCAGTAGGGGATGTAGACAAGAAAGGCATCCTTGGAAGCATATCCAAGGAGCTCAGTTCATTGCTAGGAACATGCTGTATTTGGATAAATGTCCCCCAGAGATCCCTGTATTGAAGGCTTGGTCCCCAGCTCGCGGTATTATTAGGAGTTGTTGAAATGTAAAGACTTGGGGCCTAGTAGGAGGTCTTCAGGTCACTGAAAGTGTGCCCTTGAGGGGGATTGTGGGACCCTTGTCTCCCCCTCTTCCTCCTTCTCTTCCTGGCCATGAAGTTAACAATTTTGTTCCACTTTGCACTCCTGCCCTGATGTGCCACCACCAGGCCCAAGGCAATGGGGTCAATTGATCATGGACTGGAAACCTCCAAAACTGTGAACCAAAATAAACCTTTTCTATTGTTAAGTTGATTATTTTGAGTGTTTGTTATAGTAACAGAAAGCAGACTAACATGAAACATGAATTAAAAAGTAATTATGTCTTGTGTCCATGACTAAAGAGGTGGTATGTGCTTTGAAGTAATGACAAGTCCGTTGCTTCTCTTCCTGCTTTTCTAAATGGAGGCCTTTATAGCAGTTTTCCTCCCGGCATTAAAACATTAGATATATTTAGGAGTGCTTTCATTCATTTTTAGTCCATAAGCTACAGTGTCATAAGTAGCCCCCCTCAGATACAGAAAAACATATCTCCCTCAAAGATCCTGAACTCTAAGCTAAATATTAGATGTGATTTTGGGTTGTTTCCTTTTGGGAGGAGAGAGTGAGTTTTGGGTTGCATGTGAGGAAATTGCACTATTTTAGGTGAGGCCCTTCTTAGAATTATTTATACAGGGAAAGAGCATGGCCTGATGAGCTGCCAAAGCGGGGACAGTGGTGATTTTTCATGAAGTTCACCTAGAAAATCTTTTCCCACTCCTTCTGGTGAAAAATTCTACCCACTCCTGTCTTAGGTCCCAAACCCCAAGTCACACAATGTGTCTTAGTTTCTTCCTGCTGTTATAACAAAATACCTTAGACTGAATAATTTGTAAACAACAGTTCTGGAGGCTGGGAAGTCCACCATCAAGGCACCAGCAACTTCCAAGTCTGGTGAGGGCTTTCTCTCTGCTTCAAAAATATTACCTTCTTACTATGTCCTTATGTGATGGAGGGGGTAAGGCAGCTCACTTCAACCTCTTTTATAAGAATATTAATACATTCATAAAGGTGGAGCCTGAATGGCTTAATCACTTTCTCAAAAGCCCCCCTTCTTAATACTATTACATTGGTTACTAGGATTCAACATTGAAATTTGTAGGGGACACCAACTTCCAGGCCATAATAGCACAGTGCTTGCTCTAAGAAGAGGTATGTAACTCAGCCTGGCCTATAGGTAACCTTTCCTATAATTTTCTGTTGGAGTTGGAAAAGAAGCCCCTTTCATTACTCTCTAGTCATGGAGTTATAATGAATCAATCCTAATGCTTCCAGAAACTACTGGCCCCTGACATGTAATAAATCTCAAAAGAAATATGCCAACTGTGTGCAGACAGAAGTTGAAGAAAACTTCAGATAACTCTACCCTCTAACCTATCACTATCAGTTTGTTCTCTTGGTTGCAAGCAACAGAAATTGACTTGAGCTGCTTTAAACACAAGAGGAATTTATTGGAAGGATATCAGATAGCTGTCGTCATTGATAGGGAGGCTGGAGATTTTAGACCAGAGCCTGACCAAGATTAAAAAGGAAGCTGGTAAGAATTCCACTGTTGAATACCAGAGGACGCTGTGAATGGCTCCACCACCATCTTCCTTGATGCCACTGCAGGTCCCAGAGATGGGACCTTGCTACCACGGTTGCTGCATTTGGAAAAGATTCTCTAAGTCCTTTCTTCCTACTTTTGCTGGGTCCCATGCTTAGACCAGGAGGTCCTGTCCAACTGAGCCCTCTCCCACTGGGCCCTCCCATTCCCTAGCTAAGGGGTGGATGGAGGTCTCTCAGCCTCAACTGAGAGATGTGGGCTGCAGCTTGCACCAAGACTTGGAAAATGGAGAATCCCCCAAACTTGAGAAAGAGGTTCTCAGACCAGCAGGCCAAAAAAGACATTCACAATTACATCATACCTTTCCCTCTCCTCAAATAACCATCCCTCCTGCTCAGTAATTTCAACGACTGCTCTTATTTCACTGAGACAATAAAAAATGTTAAACCAAAATTCTTGAGGCTGAGGGATCTCTGAAATAATAGGCTTTATTAATGCTAGCAGGAAAGAGAGGATCAGAGCCTCAGACATGTTTCTGCAGCAACCAGCAGCAGGACTTGCTAGAGTATTTTTATAAATTTTGGGGGAAGGAAAGCCTACATTGAATCTACATTGGCTATAGATAGCTCAAAGGAGTGGGGAGAGCTTTAGGATAGGAGAGCAGTCCTAAGAAGTACTGGTTGCTCCTGAATTGGTTGGAATTCATCTGCAAAGTTTATGTGTAACCAGGATACCAGGACGCTGGAATTTAAGTCAAGTTTCAACATGCATTCAGAAATGTGAAAGTCTTTTTGTTGGTCCCCCAATACCACCACTGCAGCTACTAACTGATAACTCCCCTTATCTCTTCCCCCTTTTCCCCCTGTCAACATATGGACTTTCCAATTAAATTTAGGACATCTCAGAATTTCACGTGCTACCATCACTAGCTACCAACCTGCTTACATAGGTAGCCACCTCTGTCTTTTCTCTCCGTACTGTGTCTCTATCTTCAGCACTCTGAGTCCTGGCTCCTGAAACTCACGCCTACATTCTTCCTTCAGTTTCCCTTCATCTCCTCTATCATTAATTCCCCCTCAGCTAGAGAGTTCTCTTGAGCACACAAACAAGCAGTTAAAGTCCCACCTTGAAAACAAACATCATTCTTTTGATCTCATCTCTTCCTTCTAGATACCCATGTATCTATCAGTCAGGGTTCAACCAAGGAAACAGATGGGTATTATAGGACTTAGACCTTACATAGCTGGGGAGGAGCTGGGGAAGTGAAGGTAGAAGGTGCAGAAAAAAGAACTAGTACCCTCCACACACACACACATCTAGCAGCAGAAATGGGACCAAGGAAGCAGAATGTGTGGAGGGTCTATGGGAAGATGCGGCTTCAAAGCAGCTACTGTCCCTTGCGGTCTGCAGTCAAGCGCTTGTGGTGGGTTCAAGACCTGTGAGGGTTGTCAAGACCAACAATCTGGAAACGGAGCTGGAATCAGAGAAGGGGAGTCTGAAGACAAGCTGGAGTCCCTGACTACCTCTGCTTCTGTGTCTCACTCTGAAGTTCCTCCTGCATTAATGGACGTTCCTTCACTTCTGCCTCCCAAAGCTTATGTGTATTCCTCTTTTGTCCAAGTTTACCCCAGAGTCTAAAAAAATATTCTGGGAACCAAAGTTCCCCAATTAACCAAGAACAACAGATGATCAGCCTGACATACTTCTCTGTCCCTCTCAACCTCAACAGCTCTTGAAAGAATGCTTCATATTCTGTCACCTGTTCTCCACCCAGAACTCTGCTGAATCCAATCTGATCAGCATGTCATTACCACCACATCCTCAGGGCCGGTCTCATTAAGGTCACCAAGGACAGACCTTCACTGCCAGATCCAATGGTGTGTTCTCAGTCCTCTTGGTATTTAATGTTTCAACAGCATGTGACAACATCCCTGGCTGCCTCCTCCTTAAAACATCTTCTTCCCATGACTTCTGGGACTCTGATTTCTTGGTTCTCCTTTCACCAGATTACTGCTGCTCCTCAGTTGACTTTGGTTCATCCCTGGAGCCAAATAAGATCTCACTCCATTGCCCAGGCTGACCCTGAACTCCTGGACTCAAGTGATCCTCCTTGCCTCAGCCTCCCAAGTGGTTGGGAAGACAGGTGTGCCACTGCACCTTTTAATTTTGACCTCTAAATGTTGAAATGCATCAGGGCCCAGGCTTTTGAATTCTTCTCTATCTATACTCACCATGCAAGTGACCAAAGGTGTTCATCTGGCAGCAGACAGATATGCCAAAATTAAGTGTAACTAGCAAAACCCCAGAGATATTGACAACATGGTGAGGAGAAGAGTCAAAGGCCAGATCTTGATGTCCTACACTGGTTATGGGGCAAACAAGAACGCAAAGCACATGCTGCCCAGTGGCTTCTGGAAGTTCCTAGTTCACAATGTCAAGGAGCTGGAAGTGTTGCTGATGTGCAGCAAAACTTACTGTGCTGAGGCTGCTCCCAATGCTCCTCCGAGACCACAAAGCATCCCGGAAAGAGCATCCAAGGTGGCTGTCAGTCACCAATTCCAATGCCAGACTGTGCAGTTCAGAAAATGAATAGACAGCTCATTGTTCTTTGTGTTTGTGTGTGTGTGCACACACACACAGGTGCATGTGCATGCTTAGATAAAACCACAAAAACTGCCATCTGGCATTTTTAAAATAAATACGTACATACATACCTATATCTCAAATTTATATATCCAGTCCCAATTTCTCACCTGACCTACAGACTGGAAAAATCCAGTGCTTATTTTATATCCCAATAAATAATTAATAGATTCTCCAAATATACTATGTCCAAAAACTAACTCATAGCTTCATATCCCCCGCTGAGTCTGGTCTTATTACATTTTCCCCATTTTGTAAATGGCAAATTTATTCTTACAGGTGCTGAGAGTGAAGATTTTAGGCTCATTCTTGACATCTTTCTTTTTCTCTTATACCCTGTGTATTAGTCAGTTTTCCACAACTACACAAAATACCTGACACTGCTTAACTTTATAAGGTTTATTTAGTTGACAGTTGTGGAGGTTCAAGGGCTCAGCACTAGAATAAGCTTGGCTCTGGTGAGGACCTTATGAGAATGACATCACAAATGGCAGGAGTGCATATGAGACGAAGAGGTCACATTGCAAGACAGGAAACCAGAGCGCAGGGAGGGGTAGCAACAACTCACTGAGAACTAACTCAGGGTTCCGTGAGAATGTGAATCTCTTCCAAGAGCAGCATCCTCACTTACCTAAACACCTCCCACTAGGATTCACCTCTTAAAGTTTCCCTTTCCTTAAACATGCCCACGCTGGAGACCAAGTTTCCAATATACAAACCCTTAAGGTACGTATTCAAACCATATCCAAACCATCACCTTCTACATCTTCAACAAATTATATTAGAATTTAACCTTGTAACATATTTAGCGTCTGTGTCTCTTCAACTTATTGCTGGAATGGATGGGTGAGCCAAGGGTACAATCTTGTGTGGAAAAATGTCAGGGGTACAATGTATGAAAAATAAAAACTTGAGAATTTCTTTGTTGGATTTAAGTATGATTGGAATAAAGGCATGTGGGGTGGCGGGTGATGAGAAATCAGGCTAGGACGGTAGGCTGTACGTGTTATTTTATAAAAGAGAATAACACGATTGGACTTATGGTTTAGAAATTCCTTCTCCCAGCTCATGGAGATTGAAGAGGAGAGTATTTTGGTTAATTCAGTTAAGAACAGACGAAGGTCGAAGCTAAGGCACTGGCTGAAGGGTAGAATTGCCAGATGTCCTCCATAAAAATACCAGGCACCAGCCCAAGCCTCGGGGGAGATGTGGGCAGGCTGGGGTGGTTTTGAAAAATGTCTGCTTAATTTAAACAATATCTTATGTATCCAAAAGTCCACACATTTTGTGCAACTTTTCTGCTTCCTTATTTTATTTTTTAAGAAACAGGTTTTTCTTTTTTTTTTTTTTTTTTTTCATTACAGCAGCTTGCAAGAAATGTTAAAGAGAAGCAAAGGCAAGGTTTTAAAAATGCTTCCTAGTGTAAGATCAGAAGCTCCAACAGCAGATAGCCAGCAACCAGATAGCCAGCAACCCTACCCTATGACCAACCAAGGGGATGGTCATAAGAGTGGCTTAGGAGTAAGCACTGAGGGTTTTGTTTTTGTTTATTGTTTGTTTGTGAATATGTTTGTTTTCGTAGTACTGGGGACAGAACCCAGGGCCTCACACATGCCAGGCATGGATTCTGCCACTAAACAACACCTGCAGTCCCAAGCTCAGAGTCTTGAGGGCATTAGAGCAGTGAAGTTCACCCACAGCCCCATGTGTTTCCCCTCCCACAAGTGGAGGGAATTTCTCCTATGGAAAAGCAGCTGCCTGCGCTTCCCTCTTTCTCCCAGCAGTTCTGGGAGACTGTTCCAACATCAATTAAGATTCAGACTTGATTCCTGGGGGAGGCCCTGGGAGGAAGGGCTTGTTCATGTGATCCCACAACTGGAAAAGAAACCAGAGATGCTGTGAGTGTCACTGAGCAGATGCGAAGCTATCCTGATCCCATTTCTCTCTTCTCTGGGAAGAAGTGACCCATCCTTCCTCCCTTTGGGCAAGAGCAACAGTGGAAGCAATATTTCATCTTGTTCTTACTCAAGAGACTTGGGGAACCACACCTGCTGTGCCTTTGTGTTATAAAGCATGGCAACTCAGAAATGAAAACTGTGTACCAGGCATGGTGGCGTGCACTGTTGTCCTAGCTGCTCTGGAGGCTGAGGCAGGAGCAACGCTTGAACACAGGAATTCGGGGATAGCTGGGCAACATAGCAAGACCCCTGTACCACCCTCCAACCTGTCCCAATAAACAGATCCTTAAAATGAAAACCGTGGTAAGTGGGTTCTGTATTTCTAGCTCCTGAATTTCTTAAGAAGTATGCGGGGGGCCAAGGAATTATGGGACGGCTGGTCATTCCCTCAGGAGCAAAGGATGGATAGGATTTTGGAGAGGAGCACAGCAGGGGACCTTCCTGAACTTACTGTCCTGTTGTGTTTGGAGTTCTGATGGAAAACCTTCAAAAATACTGCCAGAGAAAAACTGCTAGAAAGAGCAGCCTCCAGCAGAATTGTGCAATGAGTCTGTATTCATTTTCTATTGTTTGTAACAAAGCACCACACACGTGGCAGCTTAGAAGAACACAAATTTATTAACCTTGCAGTTTCCTTGTGTCAGGAGCCCAGGTATGGGTTAGCTGAGTCTTCCGCTCAAAGTTCCCAACAGAGTGTCAAGATGTTGGCTAGGGTTATGGTCTCATCCAAGGCTCAAGATCTTTTTCTGAGCTGCTGGCAGAACCTACTTCCCTGACATTGTAGAAATCATAGTAACTACCTTCCTCAAGACCAGCAGGAGTATATCTCTGACTTCTCTCCCTGACTTCTAGGCAGTCTTTTAAATGACTTGCCTGATTAGGCTCATCCAGAATCATCTTTTTATTAAGTCAATTGATTATGGACCTTAATTATATCTTAAAAATCCCTTCCCCTCTGCCATATAACATAACATAATTGCCACTGAACAACCTGCAGGAGCAGCTTCCTATCACCTATATTATATTCTATTGGTTAGAAGTAAATTATAGGTCCACACTCCTTCAATGTGAAGGGATTATAAAAGGACATGGGCCACTGGGGTTCATCTCAGAATTCTGCCTGCCACCAATTCCAAGAGCTTTTGGAGAGAACAGCCCTTCCCCTGAAGGGTGAATAGAGTGGATGATAATTTTTTGAGATCAAAATCTCACTTAAAGGGCTCACAATTCTCTCACAGGAGTAAGTTGTATGGTGTCTTCCAAAAAGATAGGTCTACCTAGAATCTTAGAATATGATCTTATCTTAAAGAAGGGTCTCTAAAAATGTAATTAAGGGAAGAGTCTTAAGATGAGATCATCTTATTGATGGCATGACATATCTTTATAAGAGACATAAAGGAGATGGCACCCAAGGACACAGAGTGCAGGCCATGTAAGGATGGAGGTAGAGACTGGAGTGATATGTCATAAGCCAGGAATGCCAAGGATTGCTGGAGTCCACAGAAGCAAGGAGAGAAACATGAGAGAGAGTCTTCCTCAGAGTCTCCAGAAGGAACCTGCCCTGCCCACACCTTGATTCCAGACTTCTGGCCTCCAGAGCTATGAGGGAATTCATTTCTGTTATTTTAATTCACCCAGGTTACAGTGATTTGTTTTGGCATCCTTGGGAAACTGACAGACTCACTGATAATTATCCCCATAGGAATCAATGTCAAGGAAATGAACTTGGTGACATTAGGTGCAACAAGAACTTAAACTCTACAGAGATGCCAGTTCCCAGAGATCAGAGATGCCCTAAGAGGTACTAGCACAGGCAGTTTTATGGTTAGATTAATACAAGCTACACTCATCACAGAACCCAGGGAGATATCCAGGTACCTCTCTGAAAAAGGAGTAGCCATCTTTATCATTCCTTCACTGATATATTAGTTCGGGTCAGCTACTGAATATAAATAAATAAGGCTAAAATAACTGTGACTCAAACAAGTTTTTCTTGAATTTAAGGATCTTAAACATAAGCAGTGCAGTACTAAAATAGGGAGTCCACACTACTGGACACCCAGCCTCCTTCCATCTGGTTCTTCTATCTTCTACAACGCATGGTTGCCATCTCACGACCTAAGGCGCCTGCTTCAGTTCTCACCATCACACCTGCATTCCAGTGCATTCAGTGGGAAGGTGAGAAAGGGACATGGAGGACATACCCTTTCCCTTTAAAGGGAGGTCTGCAAGTGGCATATTACCATTGGTTAGAACTTGTTCACCTAGCCACCACTATCTGACAGTGTAGCTGCAAAGCATTCTTAGCTATAAGACCATGTTTCCTGCTAAAACTTAGGGTTCCCATTACTAAAAGAAGAAGGGAAGAATGGAGAATGGATAGCAGCATCTGCCCACAGGGTGCCACAAACTACAGGTCTGACCTTATCAGTGACTTCTCAAAGCAGGACCCAGGAGATGGGAAAAAAGACCCAGAAATGAAATCTAGGGATAGATGGCACCTCCACTACCCTTCTGGCTGATGATAGGATAAAACAGAGCCTTCAGAAGACCAACCGAGCCAAGAAAGGCATCAAAAGGGAGGGAGGAGAGGAAGAAATGGGGAAGTAGTGGGGAGCAAAAATCTACCAAATTAGGCTATATCTATGTGTGACTACATCACAATGAACTATGATGTATTTTATAGACATATGTGGTATGTAATTCTATACATCTTATATTATTTATTATATAAATATATTAAATGCACTAATTAAAATAACAATAATAGAAGGGAGATCAGCAGAGTAGAGCAAACAGTTCAGGGGAGGGAGGAAAGAAGGAAAAGGGAAGGTATAGGAAAATGAGACTGATCAAATTATGTTATGTTCACGTGTGAATGTGGCATGATGGATCCCACTCAGATGTATAATTATAATGCATCAATTAAAAAAGCAAAGCCTTCAAAATATGGGTTTGAAGCAGCAAGTACAGGATGAAGGTGGATCCCCATCACACTCACTGTTGGTGACTGAATTGTGTCCCCCTGAAAGATATGTTGAAATCTTAACCCTAGAACTTAGGACTGTGTCCTTATTTGGAAAGGGGCCCTTTGCAGATGTAATCAAGTTAAAATGAGGTCATACTGCATTCGACTGGGCTCTAACCCAATGACTGATGTCTTTATAAGAGAAATTTGAACACAGACAGGGGAAGAAGGCCATGAGAAGACAGAGGCAGAAATTGGAGTGATACATCTACAAGCCAAATAATACCTAGGATGGCTGGCAACCACCAGAAACTAGAGAGGCAAGGGAGGCTTTCGCCTAGAGCTTTCAGAGGGACCATGGCCCTGCCAGAAGAACTGTGAAACAGTAAATGTCTATTCTTTTAAGCCACTCAGTTTGAGTCATTTGTTATCAGTAGCCTATCAAATTTATATACCTTCTCTATCCTTTCTGCTTCCTTGGAGCCCAATCTCATGAACCCCTACTACAGAGGATCATAAGATTTTTTTTTTTTTTTTTTTTTTTTTGGTACCAGGGATTAAACCCAAGGGTGCTTAACCACTGAGCCACATGCCCAGAACTTTTTATTTTTTATTTTGAGACAGGGTCTCACTAAGTTGCTTAGGGCTTTGCTAAATTCCTGAGGTTGGCTTCAAAACTTCAATCCTCTTGCCTCAGCCTCCAGTGCCGCTGGGATTATAGGTGTATGTCACCACAGTTGGCTAGACCATAAGATCCTGACTTCTAGAAGTGAGTCCCCTCTACTCTAAACTTCCTACCCATCATTGAAATATATCTCATTGTAAATACTGCATTGGCAATGATGAGGTAATCCAAATTAGGGTCAAAATACCAGGCACAGGTCAGAGTTGAATATGGAAACAGAGCCACAGGTGTGACTATAGTGACAGGGTTATAATGCAAGGATATGTGTGGGTCAAGATCCAGGTTGTCACTATGAGCAGTACTATACAGGAACCAAAACCAGGAGATCTGGGACTACTAGCTCCAGACTGTCATTACACCACTCTTCCCTGGATGGACTCTTCAATCTAAAAAAAAAAAATTGCACATGCAGGATCTCATTTGGTCTTCAAAAATCAGTCTGCAAGAGCTGAGCAGAGCCAATAATATCTCCATTTGAGTCATGCACATTGGTGCACACTTGTAATCCCAGTGACTTGGGAGGCTGAGGCAGGAGGATCATAAGTTCGAGGCCATTTTCAGAAATTTAGTGAGGCCCTAAGCAACTTAGTGAGACCCTTCTCAAAATGAAAAATAAAAAGGACTGGGGATGTAACTCAGTAGTAGAGCACCCGTAGATTCAATTCCCAGTACAAAAAAATCCCTCCATTTCTCCATTTAATTCACAGGCAATAAATGGTCACAGAGGCTAAGTAACTCATTCACTGTCACATAACTGGATTATTAGAGACAAGAGAATGAACTTTTGTTAAATTAGCATGAGTAAACTATTTGATTTCTATGAGGCTCTATTTTTTATTTGTTATCATTATTAAATAACATGGTATTTTCATAGCACCTCTGTGTTGAGCATACAACAGATGCTCAATAAATGGTCATTTCTTTCCTACCTCCATTTATTACTTGTTTTAGCAGCTCTGAAATCTGTGCTCCTTACACTACTTCAGTGTTGCCTTCCACTGGCTAAAGGAATGCTGGCTACTCAACTCACCCCTCTAGAACTTAGGTTCTTCATCCATTTCTATCAAGTGGATTATCAGAGGACTGGGCTAAATTATTTCTGTGCTGTCTTCCAGCTCTGATAGTTTGCAGCCTTATGAAAACTGCAATTTTGGCTGCCAGTCTATTTAACAGACCAGCATTGCAAAGCCTTCACCTATTACACTTCATATTACCATCAGAGGGCGCCTAGAACCACTTATGCCTGGGGTGGAGCCAACTGCTAAGGCTGTGAATCTCTGCCCAGAACTCTGCCCAGGACTTCACAGAGCTAGAAGGGCCACCCTGGTCAACCTCGTTCCCTTCCTAAAGACAGGAGAGGAGAAAAAGATTTAGTCTCTATAAGGAGAAGCTATTAAGGACTGAGGAGTGAAGCTGGTGTAGAATTACAGTCCAATGATTGCCTGTGTGGACTGCATTTACCATCCCATGCGGGGAGTCTACCACAGGGGGAGTCCTGGGAAAGTTTGCTGCCAACCTCCTCCTTGCCTACCTCTGAATTCACAGTTCCACCTAGTAGGTCACTTCTGGAAAACCCACTTGCTCCTCATTCCCTCTTCAACACAATCCCCTTTTGCTGTCATTTCTGTCTCATGCCCATCTCTTGCTAACAGACTCTTGGGAGGACCAGTGGCTCCACAGTCTCTTCAGTTTTCATTATTCTGTAGGCTTCACATCTCTAGGTTCACAACCATGGTTGTTCGTCTTCACAGTTCAAGTGCACAGGCTTCCTGCTAGCAAAAGCAGCCCAAGGATGTAAATCTCCCTCAGTTTGACACCTGGCCACAAGTTGCTAGAGAAATGACCAGAGAGGCTGCTTCTCCAGCTGTCAAGTACACTGGTGACAATCTGCAGATGGAATACACAGCCCAGTACAAGTCTAAACACTCCAAAGGAGGCTGACAGTTGGCACCCGAGTGCACACCGAGCAAGACCCAAGCAGTATGAGCTCCTGGATGCTATTCAAGGATGATTCTATAAACCAGAGTCCCCTCCTCCAACATCATCCTTCTCCCCTGCCTAGGACTGACTGGGCAATTTTCCTCAGTGATGTCAGGAAAATATCCAGAGATGGGTAGAGGAGGTCCTCTTATTTATCCCCAGACTTGAGCAAGACTTCCTTCTCCACTAAGAGACAGTTCAAGAGTTGAGTCCTTTCCAGGAAACCTTAGACACCTCAGACACCAGAGATGGCACACTGCTCTGGATTGGAAAGGAGAGAGTCATCTTTGGTATGCAAACATACTGAGAAATAAAACCTGGGCTCCAGAAGAAAAGAGAATAGCACAGACCAGGTCCAATTCACAGGGAACACCCATATGTGGAAATACACTAAGCTTATCCTGAGGGCAGATCTAAGTTTCATAACTCTAGGGCCCCTGAACCTAGCCAATGCACTGTATACCATGTCACAAGTGTGCTAAACATTTAGTGATTTACTAAGTATTCTGTGAATCAGCCCAGACCATGGTCTTTGTTTATGGAGTCTAAATAAGAACCCACAAAATGATCCAGTGATTTCCACAAAACTTTTCTTTCCATAGGAAACCTGCCCAAGAAGTTTCATTAAAATTGAAATAAGGAGACAGTGTGGTGGCACATGACTGTAATTCCAGTGACTCAGGAGGCTGAGGCAGAGGATCACAAGTTCAAGATCAGCCTCAGCAACTAAGGCTCTATGACACTTAGTGAGACCCTGTCTCAAAATAAAAAATAAAAAGACTAAGTATGTGGCTTAGTGGTAAATCCCTGGTACAAAAAACAAAAAAAAAACAAAGTAAGGAAAAAAATGTATCAAGAGATCAACAGGCTTAAAATTGTAACTTTAGTTTTACTCAAAGAGAATAGCATAGATTTCTGCAGCTCAGGAAGAGAGTGGGAAGGTAGAGGCTATGGCAATATTCATTAACCAAGACATTGCCGAACACAAACAAACAATGCTGTGTTACATCTGGGGACACATACACACACTCTCTCACACACACACACATACACACAGCACTGAACCGAACTCGTTCTGGCTGGCAATGAAATATGAATCCACCATGGGTTTATAATATGAAAAGTGACCAATGCCCCATCTCTGATCCTGGAACAGCAGGCCCCACCCTTTGCTGAAGTCCTATGGGTAGCAAGGCGCTGCTACTCACTTGCAACTGGATTCCAGGAGTTTCAGAGAGGGTAGGGAGGCAGGAGAGTCAAAGGCTTGAGCTGATTCCCTTCACCCAAACAGACTTTTCATTTTTTGTTTTATGAGGATTAAGAAGAAAGGGACAGGGATTAGTCCTAATTTACTGTCTCTGTCAAAAGCCAGCTCTGAGTAAAAGGGAAGGGAGCAAGCGGATTATGAAAAGAAAACAAACGGAGAGAAAAAGAGAGCAAAGGATGAACTGTATTCAGTAATATTTATTAATTTGATTTTAACTGGAAAGAAGGGATCTGCTCCAATGATTCACCTTCCTATGAACCCTGAAGTTCCCCAAAACCCTGAAGAAGTCCTTCTGCTGTGAGGTAGATCAGAGCTATTCTGTGTCTAACGTGAGAGACACTGGTGTGCTGAGAGCCATAGTGCAGGAACCAGGGACACAACCCTAAACTGTGGCCTCTTCTAGCCTGGTCAGAGAGCCTAGAGAACACCCAAGGTTCTTCCAGGTCTGGGCAGCAGCAGGAATGGAGATAGAGTGCTCTGTTTGCCCTACTCACACCACACACAAGTGAGCAAGGCGATGGGCACCCCATCAAAGCCATGGGTCTGCTCCCAGGGCAGCTGGTGCAGGCAGCCTGGCACCCCGGCTGCTGAGGTAGTAGTGGGATGAGGTTTAGAAAACTTCCCTCAGAAAGGAGAGAGAGAAGATAGTGAAAACCCACTTGTTTTAAGGGACCCCCACCTCCCCATTCCATGGCCCAGTCAGCAGGTTCTGGAAAGTAGTTTTACAGCTAGGGCACTCCTTAGGGCTCATTCTGAACAGAGGCCAGAGGCTTTCCAAAGGTTCTGCATCCATGGAGTTGTGTCTTGTCCTTCAGGCCTAAGAAATGCCTCAGGAAACCCTGAAAAATGGAAATAACATATTTTGGGGTTAAGGACTGAGTGTTGGAACAAGGGCACTGGAGGGAAGGGATAGCCACCCAGAGACCCTGGAAAGCACATTTTATTACACACAAGCATTGGGGGACCATCAAACTACAAAAATCCCACTCCCCAACTCCAGCCCAGTCGTGGGGATAGGGGGAGACACAAATTTCCACTTACAGGTTCCTCCTCTGGTGCCCTTCATATTCCAAGTGCATTCTCACCTTCACAGCCACCAAACCTTTGAGAGAAATCAACTGAAGTCGAGGGATTGGGAGGGCCACTAGTTTTCCATGCAAGTCCGAGCCAGGTATAATGATGGCCAGAAATCTGGGCGGCCAAAAAACTGAGCTAGAAAACCAAAACTAGAGCCGACCACAGGAGAAGAGAGGCTTCGGACACATAGCAGTACTTTTCCGTGGCACATCTTCTAGGATGAAGAACCACCCACCTGCCCTCTTCTGCTTCAGCCTTTGTAGTTGGATCCAGGAAAGGAAAGGGCCTCGGGTTCCCCTTCGGTTCCCTACTCTATTCCCTCTTCTCGGCAGAGACCCTCTCAGTGACCCATCTCCTTCTACCAAACCCTAAATTCAAAAATGAAGACTTCCTGTGCTTCCTGTCTCTAAGCCAGCTGTTCCTCGACCTTAATTACCTACCTGTTTAGCGATGGACATTGCCTGGACTCCACCGGGCTGGCCGGGGCCACTGGGGAGCTCAAGGGATGGCGGGCTGGGGAAGCAGCGGAGCGGGACTCCTCTGGACCGCAGCCGCTGCAGCGGCACAGAAGACGGCGGAAAGCGCAGCGAAAGTCCGGGCTACGACAGTAGATGAGTGGGTTAAAGGCAGAGTTGGCATATCCTAGCCAGTTGAGGGTGAGGAAAGCCGGGTCGGGAACTAGGGAAGGTCCCCCTAGGGCACGCAACACGTTAGCCAGAAAGAAGGGCAACCAGCAGAGTGTGAAGGTGCCCATGATGAGACCCAAGGTGCGCAGGGCCCGGTGCTCCCGGAGAGGCAGAAGCCGCGCGGGCCGCCTACCGCAGGAGGGCACTTGGGTCGAAGCGCAAGTCCCTGCGGTAGCAGGGGACAGAGAGTGCGACAGAGCCGGCGGAGACTCCTCCGGCGGGAAGCGGCCCAGCTCCCCGCGCAGCAAGCGCAGTTGACGCTTAGCCACCACGAAAACTCGTGCGTAGACAAAGAGCATCACCAGAAGCGGAAGGTAAAAGGAGACTGAGGAGGACAGCAGCGCGTAGGGTATGTTGGAGGCGAAGGAACAG
This sequence comes from Sciurus vulgaris, assembly GCF_902686455.1. Taxonomy (NCBI): domain Eukaryota; kingdom Metazoa; phylum Chordata; class Mammalia; order Rodentia; family Sciuridae; genus Sciurus; species Sciurus vulgaris. Next base: position 55,559,152 of record NC_136465.1, on the reverse strand, counting down.
CAGAGCGGATTGGAATGGCAACGCTGCGCCTCGGCGTCCGCCCCTACGCGCCACCACTGGCTCATGATCGGCGCAAAGGACACCGCGGCGGACACTAGCCACACCAGGACCACGGCCGCTCGAGCACGGCGCTTAGTGACTAGTGCACTGTAACGCAGTGGGTTGGTCACGGCCAGGTAGCGGTCCACAGCCAAGGCGCACAGGGTTTCGATGCTGGCGGTCACACAGAGCACGTCCACCGAGGTCCACAGCTCGCAACCAGTCGCGCCCAAGGGCCAGTGGCCAGTCAGCGCCAAAGTAGCCCCTGGTGGCACTACCAGGAGTCCCACCACCAAGTCGGCTGCGGCCAGCGAAGTCACGAACACGTTGGTCATGGTCTGGAGTCTCGGCGTCCGAGCGATGGCCACGATTACCAACAGGTTGCCTCCCACAGTGGCCAGCGCCAACAGCGCCCCGGCCAACGCCGCCGCCCACGGCACCCCTGGCAGCCCACTCGTGTTGGCGGTATTGGGTGCCAGGGTGGGGGCGCCTGGCCACGAAGCCAGAGAGCCGTTCCGGTGAGACCACGGAGCCATTCCCGCGTCGCGAGTGGAGCAGGAGAGAAAGGGAAGGAGGGGTTCTCCCCGGTCCCCTGGTTCAGGGGATGGGGCAGCAGAACGTGGGAGCGACTCCCCCAGCCTGAGCCATTTTCCTTAGTTGACAGGGATAAGATCAGCCTCCCCCCACCACCACACCCCCACTCCCTTGATGCCAGCGCTCTGGGGTAGGGGGAGGAGTGGCCGTGCTTAAAGGGGCAGCGACCAGTAGTTTTGAAGGGAGAGGCCTCAGGAGGGAATTGGAGAGTGGAAAGGGACGACCTGCCACAATGTGTCCACTCCTGCCATGTCCAGACCCACGGACTCACCACAGCACTCCCTGAACACTGGTTTACTGAATCTGTGCAGTTCCTTTCAGAAGAGGTCCTGGAGCAACACTGGGAGAAGTCAAAGGAGAACCCTCCCACCTCCACCCCTTAACCGAGTCAGAGGAAAAGATGACATTCCCAAGGCAAGCAGATCATCCAGAGTAGCCTCTCATCTACTTGAGTGCACTCGGCTAAAGTGTTTTGTATTGCTTTGCGGAGCTGGGGATGAAACCCAGGGCTTGCTGCATGCGGGCAAATGCTCAGCCACTGAGCTATAGCCCCAACTCACCTAAGGTGTTTTGTTTTATTTTATTTTTAAAATTCATATATTGTTTTGGTACTGGAATTGAACCCAGAGGCACTCTGCCACTGACAAACATCTCCAGTCCTATTTATTTATTTATTTACTTACTTATTATTTTTGAGACAAGATGTCACTAAATTTTAGACTGGTGTCCAACTTGTGAGCCTCCTGCCTCAGCCTCCCCAGTTGCTGAAATGACAGGTGTGCACCACCATATCCTGCCTAAGGTATTTTAAATTAAGTAATAGAAGGCAGCCAATATCTCCTCTCCTCTCCCAAGACCTCATGGGATTATGGGATTTGTCAATTTCCCTTTCTGTTTTCACTTGCCTTCTCTTCCTTTCCAGTTTTCTGGGGTTTTATTTTTTAATTTTTATTTTTCCCCCAGATACTGAGAAAATTACTATTTCAGGAATCTTTTTCATTGCTTGCCCCTTTTCATTTGGATTTGGTGTTACATAGCTTGGGGTGCTGAAGAGTTTTGATGCCTCGATCTTCCCCTCCTGTACTGCCCCTCCACATGCCTTTCCACTTAGAAATTTTTTAGATGGGTTTTATCGCTTAAAATTCTTCACGATGACATGTTAAAATAAATGGGGCCGGAGATGTAGCTCAGTGGCAGTGCAGTTGCCTAGCAAGCCTGAGGAAAAAAGAAATGAATGGAGCCAGTAGCAGTGGTCATGCTGTAATTCCGGCTACTAAGGAGGCTGAAGGAGGGAGGATCACAAAAGTTCTAGGACAAGCCAGGCAGTGGTGCATGCCTGTTATCTCAGCATCTTGGGAGGCTAAGGCAGGAGAATGGGGAGTTCAAAGCCAGACTCAGTAATTTAGTGAGCCACTAAGCAACTTAGTGAGATCCTGTCTCAAAATAAAAAATAAAAAGATCTAGGGATATGGTTCAGTGGTTAAGTGCCCCTGGGCTCAATCCCTGGTACAAGGAGGAAAAAAAAAGTTCCAGGCCATCATAGGCAAGTTAGCAAGACCCTGTCCCAAATGAAATTTTAAATGAGTGGACAGAGGATGTAGCTCAGTGATAGAGCACATACCTTGGGTGTGCAAGGCTAGTAGTAAAATAATAGGATGAATAGGATGTGGTGATATCGCTTAGGGACAGAGTGGGAACTTAGCCTTCCGAGGCACTGGGTTCAATCTCAAACACTGCCAAATAAAAGATGAATGGGTTTGAGGTTAAGGCTTGTCCACTGTTACTCTCAACTATCTACAAATCTTCCATTACCACCCACCAATGGTAAATTGTTCACTTCCTTGAAGACTTTATTCGTGAGCTTTTAAAATTTAGCAGATATTGAGTTCCCACATCTGCATTTCTCTGAATTCTCACATTGCATTTTCTAGTGCAACAGGACAGGCCTGATATTTTAATGCCTCTGAGGTCTCTCACTCACTCCCAGGAGAGGTTTCCCTCAACCAAAGAAGCCCAAGGCCTCTCTCCTGCTCACTCCCTCATTCAAACTCACAAGGCCCAGTTCTGCCAGCCCAGTCTCCCAGGCTTTAAACCAGTTCCCCTCAAGCTGGGCATGGGGAAGAGAGGTTGGAAAATAAGATTCAAGTTGAGGGGCAGGAAGGTATGATACCTTTATTAAGGTCCTTTATTAAGGACCTGATTCTTGAGCTGTCTTGTTTCCTCCCCTAAAACAAAGGAGAAAAAAAATTATGGAAAATGCCTCCAGGGCTATGCCCTAGCATGTTCTTTTGAACAACTCTATATTTCAAAAGAACACTGTATAGTCACTGGTCTAAGCAATCCCTCTGGGAGGCTGAGCCAGGGGTTGGGAGTTAGAAAGATTGGAGTCAAAGTGAGAGCCTAAAATTATCCCTGAGGAGAAAAGAACCAGCTGGATCTCCCAGAGATCCAGCAGTTCATCCAGGAGCAGGGTTTGTTAGGAGCTCTCATGAAGTACCCCAAACAGGCCTTAGGATCCCTGGCCCCTCTGCTCCCTTTCCCTTCCCCCTCAGAGTCCTGCCCACTTGGCCAGTGGCTTCCTGCTGATCACCAAGAAGATCACTACTAAATCAGGTTTTGCAACGCCCCAGAGTGTTGCCAGTTATCCCAAAGGGGTGTCATAAGATTCTCAAAAAATAATCTCTAAAACAAATACATAACATTCGGCAATTTTTTTCCAGGACATCAGAGTTGATGGGGGAAGGGAAAGGGATTCCAAGAAGTCAAGCCACTTCAAAAGATGTCATTGCTTCAGGGGGTGACCTTGTTCTTTGGAGGAAATGCGTAAAAATGTTTACATTTTCAAAAAAGTCAAAATTTCCCAAATCACACAAGCATGCCTGAGTTTGGAGAATGATTCAGCCAATAACCAAAGGACACTGAGAAGAGGAATGCCAGACTCCTGTAAGCAGAGGCTTTTCTGAGCTAGCAGAGCAATGTCAATGCCAAAGCACTTGGCCTCCTTCCTCTGCACTAGCCCTTTCCTCCTTTAACTTCTCATTCTTGTCTTCCCTGCCCAGGCAGATGACTCAGAAAGGCTCCCTCTTTTAACCCTATGGTCTATAGGGTAGTCTCCTTTTATGTGATTTTGTGTTTTTAATTTAATTTTTTAAATAAATAATACATTCACATTATTTAACCATCAAAATATTCAAAATGCATATTATACAAAATTTCCTTCATCCCAGTTTTCATCTCCCCAACAAGTAACTACCATTAGAATTTTGTTCATACTGCCAATACTTTATATACATGCAAGTCAATACAAACATATATTCTTTGTGTGTGTGTGTGTGTGTGTGTGTGTGTGTGTGTGTGTGTGTGTTATTAAGGATTAAATCCAAGGTCACTCTACCACTGAGCTACATTCCCCATCACTTTTTATTTTTTATTTTGAGACAGGATCTCCCTAAGTTCCCAGGCTGGCCTCAAATTTGCAATCCTATGGGGTGGGGGTGGGGGATAAGGAATAGGAAAGACAGTAGAATGAATTGGACATAACTTTCCTATGTTCATATAAAAATATATGAACAGCAAAACTCCACATCATGTACAACCACAAGAATGGGATCCTAATTAGAACAAGTCATACTCCATGTATGTATAATATGTCAAAATACAATCTACTGTCATATATATCTAAAAAGAACAAACAATAAATCTTTTAAAAAATTTCAAGCCCCCTGCCTCAACCTCCTAAGTAATTGAGGCAACAGGCATGCACCACTATACCCAGCTCAAATATAGATTCTTTTGTCCTTTCTTCTCTAAATAAATATACAATGTTCTGTACCTTGTTTATTTTAGCTCAATTATACGTCTGTGATCCTTTCAGATCAATACACAAAATCTTATCGTTTTTAGTATTCCATTCATGGATGTATCATAATCCATAAAACCAATTATCTACTGTCACCTAGTTTATTTTCTTTTTTTTAAATTTATTTTTATTGTACACAAATGGGATACATACTGTTTCTCTGTTTGTACATGAAGTAAAGGCCTACCATTTGTGAGTCATACTTTTACATAGGATAATAGTGTTTGATTCATTCTGTTATTTTTTTCCTTCTCCCCCACCCCTCCCACCCCTCTTTTCCCTGTATACAGTTCCTCCTTCCTCCATTCTTACCTCCCCACCCCCCCGTCCACTATGTGTCATCATCCTAGTTTATTTTCTTTCTCTTCCTCCTCCTCCTCTTCCTCCTCCTCCTTTTTCAGTACTGTGGATTAAACTCAGGGACTTATACAAGCTAGGCAAGTGCTCCACTACTGAGCTACATACCCAGTATGTAATTTTTTAAATTTTTTATTTTATTTTTTCTTGAGACAGGCTGGCCTCAAACTTGTGATTCTCCTGCCTCAGCCTCCTAAGTAGCCAGTATTACAGGCATGAGGCATCACACCAGGCTTTCTGTCTTTATTTAGATGATGTGGTAATGAATAAACTAGTCCACACGTGTTGTAAGTATAGTCGTAGAACAAGTTTCTACAAATAGAATTGCTGTGTATAAGGCATATGTATTTGCAAATCTGGAAAAGATTGCCAAATTTGGAAGAGATTGCCAAATTGCACTCTCTGGGCAATGTATCCATTTACACTCTCACCGTCATTTTTGGTGGCCAACAGGGGGTTGGAGGCAAGTGGCCTGCTGCTCTGGGAAGTCATCCTAATGACTGACCCAAAGGGAATTACTATTGCCTGGTCTGTAGAGGTCATCCAACTCTGGATAGAAGCATACACTGCCCAGAATGAGCATTACCCAGGCATTCAGCCCCCAGATGACCTTTGTTCTGTGCCCTTGGAAGCAGGCAGTGAACATGGATCTCTGAATCTACTGAGGTTCCCAAGCTGCAGTTTATGTGTTGGGGGCACCAGGGATGGTTTGGCTCTGGTGTCTGGGAGAATAGCAATTTGTGATTTAGAATATGTGGTTGGCAGAGCCTTTAGAGGCAGGCAACCCCCTGATAAAGAGAAGTTCTAATAGCAGGGAGGTATGCCTCTCCCTGGTGGGTTGTAGCTTGTAGACCTACAAACATCACAACTGGTTGCATACATGTGTGTTTGTGTCTCTGTGTGTGTCTACATGACTCAGCAGAAGGAAGTACAGGCAGGAGAGTTTCTGTATTGCCTTGTACCTTGTCTAAGACTACATGTGTTAAAGGTGGCTATATATACTTGTGTGTGTGTGTGTGTGTGTGTGTGTGTGTGTGTTTGTATGTCTTATTGCAAACAAGGCCTTGTGTTAAGCTTATGATCTATCATGAGATACACCCCAAAAACATGGCTACATTACACTATTCATAATCAACCCCTCTAACTTTAAAGTTCTTTGAAGGAACATTTTTCTCACCGCTGTATCTCTTCTCCATAGGCTGCAGTGATCATCCATTTAGTTATCAGTTTTGTTTTTTTTTTTTTTTTTTTAGTTGTAGATGGACACAATACTTTTATTTTATTTATTTATTTTTATGTGGTGCTGAGGATCAAATCCACTGCCTCCCATGTGCTAGGCAAGCAAACCCCAGCCTCCCATTTAGTTTTTTAAAATTACGTCTGAATAGCTGTTTCTTGCAATTAGTCTAGTGCAGGCCAGGCACAGTGGCACACAACTGTAATTCCAGCAATTTGGGAGGCTGAAGCAGAAGGACCACAAGTTCAAAGCCAGCCTCAGCAAATTAGCAAGACCCTAAGCAATTTAGCAAGAACCTGTCCCAAAATAAAAAATAGGACTGGGGATATAGCTCAGTTGGTAGAGTGCTTGCCTCACCTGCACAAGGCCCTGGGTTCTAATCCCCAGAACCAAAAAATAAATAAATAAATAAACAAATAAATAAATAAAGGGACTGGGGTTGTGGTTCAGTGGTAGAACACTCACCTAGCATGTGTGAGGCACTGAGTTTGATTCTTGGCACCACATATAAATAAATGCATAAGATAAAGGTCCAACAGCAACTTAAAAAAATTTAAGAACAATAAAAATAAATTAAAAATAAAAAGGGCTGAGGATGTTCCTTAGTGGTTAAATGCCCCTGGGTTCAATCCCTGGTAGTAAAAAGAAAAAAAAAAAAAAAATAGTCTAGGGTTTAGGGAGGAGATGGTATAAGACTTAGAGCTAAAAGGGAGCCTAAAAATTAAATGCAACACCAACATTTTGAGAATTAAAAACCTAAATCCCAGAGAGGAAACTGAGGCTTCTTCATGATCACACAGTAAAGGCTCATTCCTAACAAGTCCATGAGCATCTGAGGACTTGGCTCCTTTTCCAGAACTCCTCCTCTCACTCCCAGCCAGACTGTGGCTGGTGCCACCTTCTAATCTGATCTCTAGAAGTCCCAGGACGGACCAGTATTCCCCTGGGGGGCAGAAAAGTGGAACCTATCAGAATTGAAAAGAAGCCCCCAACCTAAGATTTTCTTTGTCTTTTATAATGCAGTCCAGTCAACTCTACATGCATTACATTTGGTTCCCAAGGTTGGATCCAGAGGAACTTGAAGAATAGGCAAAGAAGGGACCTCCATTCTTAAGAAACAGTATTAGGTGCCTAAGGACTAGTCTGGGACAAGAGCTTTACACTGCAACAGAAAGTGGGATTTTCTATCAGTGCCTTCTCTTTTATTTTATTTTGTTTATTTATTTTTGTGAAGCTGGGGATCAAACTCAGGGCCTTAACTATGCTAAGTTCATGCTCTACCACTGGGCTACATCCCCAGATCTGTACTTTCTCATTTATTTCCTGACCATCAATGGAAGAAGGACTAAGAAATATTTCTTTCATTCCTGAAGTAGGAAGAGAAATCCATGCTCTAGTCTCTAAATAATCATTAAATCCTTGACTATCAGAAAAGGAGTTCCCTGGGGTCTCACGTACCCATCTACAAACCAGACAAAATTCTTTAGGCCTCTGTCCAGCAAGGTATCTTCTCCGAGACAGTAAGGGAGGGATCAAACCAGTGAGAGAGGTCCCCCAGACACTTTTGGTTGACCTCTGTATAACCATGTTTTGTGGGGAGAGGGAGAAACAGCAGGGAGGAGGGCCTACCCCCCACACTGCTCGGGTCCATGGTCTTTTTCTCCCCCTCTTCTCCAGAGAGAGAGGCGTGGTGGAGGGCAAACAAGGTTGCAGCCTGTGTGGTTCAAAAAGAGGCTGGTACTGAGCAGGAACATGCCCTACCACTTCCCTTCTATTAACCTCCATTTTCCCCTGGGGAGCATGGGCTGAGGAAAGGGTGTTTGGAGGGATAGAGGGAAAAACAATGAGAATGGGGGCTAGGGTTGTAGCTCAATGGTAGGTCTCTTACCTAGCATGTGTGAGGCACTGGGTTAGATTCTCAGCACCTCAAATAAATAAATAAATAAATGTCCATCAACAACTTAAAAAAAAAAAAACAACAACAACAATGAGGATGGTCCCTCCTCAGGTGGAGAATATCTCATGGGATTAGACCCCTCTTGGGTTGTAGATGGGACTATGACCTTTTCCAGGCCCTGGGGAGCTCCTTATTTGATAGTCAAAGATTTAATATTTGTTCAGAGACCAGAGCAAGGTCCCATTTCAGTAGTGAAGTATTTTCTAGTCACTTCTTTCATTGATGACCAGAAAATAAATAAGAAGGCACAGGACTGGCTGGAAAGAGGAGGGAAGTAGAATCCCCATAAACCCTTGTGGATGGCTAAAAGCCCACTGGGAAAGGAGCAAATCTGGGGACAGTGGAGGTCCAGATTCTTGCAGGAGCTGCTGAAGCAGAGGGAGAAAGGGAAATGTTTCCTGCTTTTGAAGAAGTCATGGGTGGGGGAAATGCCTTTGTTTTGTTTTGTTTTTTCCTAAGAGGAGGCAGGATATCTTGCTTTCTAGTCAGGATGGACTCTCTCTTTCAGGATAAACAGAAAATGGAAGGAAGAGGGAGACAACCTCAGGCCTCCTATGATGACAGGGGGACCTTACTGGTGGCCATGCTTCCAGCCTCCTGTCACCCCTTAGCACACTGTTCTCGAAAACCCACCTATCCCTGTCAGTCCCCACATTTGGCATGCTGATAGAAAGGTGACTAGGACCCAGACCCTGCTCCCAGCCCCATAGAGGGAGTTGGGTTTTTGTTTCCCCAAAAGAGTCCTGCCAGCCTTGTGATAGACAGCTGTAAGTACAGACCCTGGGTAAGGTGGCTTTATCCCATGATGGAGAAGGGAAAGAGAGCAAACTTGGGCATCTTTTGGAGATACCAAGGAGACATCTTTGAGGATAAGCTGCTGTACCTTTGACCCAATTCCCCCCTGAGTCGGTGGTACAGCAGGTTATCCTCAAAGATGACATGCCTTTTCCCACTCTTAATAAGATAGTAGCAATTTATCCCTCTGTCCTCCCAACCCTGGCCCTAGCACCAAAGGGGACAGCAGGAAGCTGGATTGCACATCCTGTCTCTCTCATGCCTGAGCTTGCCTCTGCAGCCCCTGTGAAGTGTTGTTTCATGGATGCTCTGCAAGATACTGGCAACAGGAGTTGGTGGCAATTATATTTTTCCTTGTATAAATAGTGCTATTCAGGTTTAGTGAGGAGGCATGTTCAGAGTCAGAGAGAAAATGGTATGACCAAGAAAAGCCAGTTCTCTCTGGGTCTCCAGCCTGGATGTTTTCTCCCCTTGCCTTCATTTGTTCTACCTTCTCTGCTAGAGAGGGGTTTGCAGGGATTTGCAGGGTATGGAGGTAGAGATGCAGGAAAGAGAAAGAAAACAAGTCACAAATCATTAACATTGGCTCCGTTTCCCAGAATTTGGATTGCTTCCCAGTCCCCTAAAGGAGAGGAAAGGGATGTTCCAGTGGTAACGGAGGACGCAGAAGAAAAACGGGTAAAGGCAGTGAGCAATTCTGAGTTATGGGGCGTCAAGGTGGGTTGGGCTCCCCCACAACAGGAAAGATGGCTTTGTTTATAGGGGCAGTTTATATGCCTGCAGTGAGAAGTCCTACAACGGGTGGGGACAGGGAAGGCAAAGAGGAAAAGAATGTAAACAGTGCTGGGAATGTCAACTCTCTTCTGGGAGGGGGGGGCAGTGGAAGACAGTCTTGTCTTTCTAAAAAGCATCTTCCCTTTTTGCCACCTGACCAACTGAGCTATCTCCCCAGCCCAACCTGGACCTCCTTAAAATACTACAAAAAATGCCATGGATATTGAAAATCCAGGACTCCTGTGGCTCCCATGGATTCAGAGCACCAAGAAGAAATGGCATTATGAAGAAGAGTCCTAGCTAGGGGCAGCGTGGGCTTCCTCCATTCCTTCTTCCCCCTCTCAGGAAGAAGAAGGAGGAGTCAATGAATTAATTGCAATCTGTTTCATGTGGTGCCAACATTAGGGTCTAGGGACAAGAAGGAGCCATTGTTCTTGGGAACCAATGGAGAGCTGTTTACATTCACTTTGGATGGCACATGTACTTGCAGGAGGGACACACATGCACACACTTAGCAAGGCAGAGACATTCATGAGAACACTCTCACACACAGGTACACGCACAGATGAGCACAGGTGTCCTGCAGGTAAGGACACTCCCACACATCAGTACATACAGTTCAGAGAGGTATATACACACTCAACAGCAACTCAGACGTACACCCTTAGTGCCCACCAAGAGGGTCATCACATTCATATGCATAGTCATGTGCACCCAGCCTAAGTCATAGACGCAAGCCCACACTCCATGCAGTAGCCCAGAGACTAGTCCACATGGCCTGCTCCACCTGGTTGAGCTGAAAATGAAACACCAAACCGTCATTGCTGAAAAAAACTCCAACCCCAGTGCAGAAGTGGAACCAGGTCAGGGGCCAGCACACTTGGCTGCATCTCTCACCACTCATCTCTCAGTAATGATGCTAATGGCACAGAACTTCAGGTCCTGACTCTGTCATGGGAAAGTCCTTTTAAAGCATGAAAGGCAGAGCAGCCTAAATAAAACTGGGAACAAGTCACTGGCTAGCTAGCTCTCCATGTTGCATTGTCATTTGTCCCAGGGAAATTCCTCAAGACAGTCCTTTTTTTGTTGTTGTTTGTTTGTTTGTTTGTAAGAAGATGGTTGAGAAAGAACACCTGGCCTATTGCATCAATTATTCACTCTTTGGCCAGCACTTATTGGACAGGACTAGATGGTGGGAGATACCAAAAGACATCAGACGTGATAGCTGCCTTCAGACAGATTCTAAAAGACAAGACTTAAAAACACAAGGGAATAACTGCACTATGACAAGACAGAGAGTCACAATCAGTGACTGTGAGATAACGATGAAGGAGAAATCACCTCCAGATGGGTGGTCATAAAGAATATCATAGCCAGACGTAGTAGTGCATGCCAGTAATCCCAGTGACACGGGAAGCTGAGGCAGGAGGATCACAAGTTCAAAGTCAGCCTCAGCAACTAAGTGAGGTCCTAAGCAACTATGAGAGACTCTGACTCAAAATAAAAAATAAAAAGGGCTGGAGGGGTGGCTCAGTGGTAAAGCACCTATGGGTTCAATTCCCGTACCCCACCCCCCAAAAAAAATGTCATAAAGAACTGGGCCTGGTGGTGCATACCTGTAATCCCAGTAGCTTGTGAGGCTAAGGCAGGAGGATCCAGAGTTCAAAGCCAGCCTCAGCAATGGTGAGGTGCTAATCAACTCAGTGAGACCCTGTCTCTAAATAAAATACAAAATAGGGGATGTGGCTGAGTGGTTGAGTGCCCCTGAGTTTAATCCCATTCCAGGTACCAAAAAAAAAAAAAAAAAAGGTCACAAAGAGGGGAGAATTAAAACTGAGTGTTAACAAACAAATAATGAGGACTTGGAAAGGAATAAAGAAGGGAAATGGCACCCAGCACAATGACTCATGACTATAATCCTAACAACTGAGGAGGTTGAGACAGGAGGATCACTAGTTCAAGGCCAGCCTCAGCAACTTAGTGAGACTCTCAACAAATTAGCAAGATCCTATCCCAAAAAAAAAACAAAAAACAAAGGAGAGGAATGCAGCTCAGTGGTAAAGCACCACTGGGTTCAATCCCCAGTACCAAGAAAAGGATGAATATATAGAATATATGGATATGTATGATTCAGTCTGAATTTGAAGGCCTGAGAACAGGGAGCCCCAATTATCTGATGGCAGAAGTTAAGTATCAAGGAGAGAGAGGGAACTTGCCCTTACTCTGTCTTTTTGCTCTATTCTGGCCCTCTATAGGTTGGGTTATACCCACCCACATTGGTAAAGATAGGTCTTCTATGTACTCCAGTTAGATAACCCAGATGAAATAGGCAAATTCCTAGAAATGCAATTTCCTACCAAAACTGACTTTTAACTAGAAACTCTTAATCAACCTTTAACAAGTAGGAAAATAAATTTGCCAGAAAGAATAGAAACAGATGGCTTCACTGGCAAATTCTACTGAACATTTAAAGAAGGAACACTAATTTCTCTCAAACTCTTATTAAAACTTTATAGAGGCACCTTTCATCCACCATTTGCCTGCCTCTTGCCTGTCCATTGCCTGCCTTACACCTATCCATCACCCAACGCACAAGGTTCACCTCCTGATCATCCGACAACAGTCAGCAAACTGATTGCCCACCACCAGTGGAGCACCAGCTGCCTGCTGTTGCCTGGAAGTTCACTGTTACAGTACCTGCAGGACCTCCTGCTGACCACGGCCACACCCTGAGCTGCAGCTACCCATTTGCCAACACATTTGGAAGCCAGAGCAGCCGTCTTGGATAATCCTGGAAGCCGTAGCTCCAATCTTTAGGTGGGGCAAAACCCATCCTGAGACGCCTGCTGGAGACTTGAAGCTAATTGTCAGGTACCTCTCATGCATCAGGCTACTGAACTCTGGGAGGTTTCATTACTATATGACTGTTACACTGTAGATTTTCTTTTTTCTCCTTATTGAAAAATTTTAAGTTTTTATTTCTTTACTTTTCTTGCTCTCTTTTCCTTTTCTTTACCTGTTTCCTCAGAGTCTCTTTCTCCCTTTTTTGCATGCTAACATCCCATTTCTTTTGATTACACTCTCACCCTTTCTATTATCTAGAACTTCTGTATATTCTTTTATTATCCCATTAAAAGCCACATTCTACATCCCTCTGCATCCTCTTTGTCCTCCATTTGAAACTGCAGACCTTATTGCAAATCTGTTTGTTATACTGAAGATAATACTTGAACTCATTCTGTTTATTGTGACAATTTTGTTATTGTCCTCATAGGGGCTATTTGGTCTAGGATTGCATAGTGTCTGAATTGGGCACTGCTAATATTGATCTCACCTTAAAGAAAAGGTTTTGGAAACCTATAGGGCCACTATAAGCCTATAGGGGGAAATATGTAATACCCCAGATCTGCACTGCTAGAGGGGAAGATACATGAACAACATGAAAAAACAAGGGTAGAAAATGATCCAAACAAATCTAGATTCTATATTAATAGAATCCAATGACAGTATGTTAGAAGAAATGTCAGAAAAGGACTTCAGATTATACATGATTAAGATGATTTGTGAAGCAAAGGATGAGATAAGAGAGCAAATGCAGGCAATAAATGATAATACCAATAAGCTGAAAGAGCAACTGCAGGAAGCAAAAGATCATTTCAACAAAGAGATAGAGATTCTCAAAAAAAAAAAACCAAACAGAAATCCTTGAAATGAAGGAAACAATAAACCAAATAAAAAACTCAATGGAAAGCATCACCAAAAGACTAGACCACTTGGAAGACAGAACCTCAGACAATAAAGACAAAATATTGAATCTTGAAAGTAAAGTTGGCCAAACAGAGAAGATGGTAAGAAATCATGAACAGAATCTCCAAGAACTATGTAACATCATGAAAAGACCAAATTTAAGAATTATTGGGATCAAGGAAGGCGCAGAGATACAAACCAAAGGAATGAACAATCTATTCAATGAAATAATATCGGAAAATTTCCCAAACCTGAAGAATGAAATGGAAAATCAAATACAAGAGGCTTACAGAACACCAAATGCACAAAATCACAGCAGATCCACACCAACGCACATTATAATGAAAATGCCTAACATTCAAAATGAAAATAGGATTTTGAAGGCTGCGAGAGAAAAGCATCAGATTACATATAGGGGGAGGCCAATACAGATAGCAGCAGACTTCTCAACCCAGACTCTAAAAGCTAGAAGGGCCTGAAACAACATATTTCAAGCTCTGAAAGAACATGGTTGCCAACCAAGAATCCTATACCCAGCAAAACTAACCTTCAGATTTGAAGATGAAATAAAATTCCTCAAAGATAAACAAAAGTTAAAAGAATTTACAAATAGAAAGCCTGCACTAAGAATGTTCTCAACAAAATATTCCATGAAGAGGAAATGAACAACAACAATGGAGGTCAGCAAAGGGAGGAACTACCTTAGAGAAAAACCACTCAAAGGAGAAACCAAGCCAACTTAAAAACCGAAAAGAAGCCCAATGACTGGGAATACAAATCATATCTCAATAATAACCCTGAATGTTAATGGCCTAAACTCATCAATCAAAAGACATAGACTGGAAGAATGGATTAAAAAGAAAGACCCAACAATATGCTGCCTGCAAGAGACTCATCTCATAGAAAAAGACATCCACAGACTAAAGGTGAAAGGATGGGAAAAAACCTACCACACACATGGACTCAGTAAAAAACCAGGGGTTTCCATCCTTATATCCGATAAAGTGGACTTCGAGCCAAAGTTAGTCAGAAGGGATAAGGAAGGACATTTCATACTGCTTAAGGGAACCATAAATCAGGAAGACATAACGATAGTAAATATTTATGCCCCAAACAATGGTGCATCCCTGTACATCAAACAAATCCTTCTCAATTTCAGGAATCAAATAGACCACAACACAATAATTCTGGGTGACTTTAATGCACCGCTGTCACCACTAGGTAGATCTTCCAAACAAAAACCAACCAAAGAAACCATAGAACTCAATAGCACAATCAATAACCTAGACTTAATAGACAAATATAGATCATTCCATCCATCAATGAGCAGATTCACTTTCTTCTCAGCAGCACATGGAACCTTCTCAAAAATAGACCATATGTTATGCCACAAAGCAGCCCTTAGGAAATGCAAAAAAATAGAGATACTGCCTTGTGTTCTCTCAGATCATAATGGACTGAGAGTAGAAATCAATGACAAAATAAAAAACAGAAATTACTCCAACACCTGAAGACTAAATAATATGCTATTGAATGAAACATGGATAACAGAAAACATCAGGGAGGAGATAAAAAAATTCTTAGAGGTCAATGAGAATGATGATACAACATATCAAAACCTCTGGGACATTATGAAAGGGGTACTAAGAGGAAAATTCATTGCATGGAGTGCATTCCAAAAAAGAATGAAAAGTCAACAACTAAATGACCTAACATTACAGCTCAAAGCCCTAGAAAAAGAAGAACAGAATAACAGCAAAATTAGTAGAAGACAGGAAATAATTAAAATCAAAGCTGAAATCAATGAAATTGAAACAAAAGAAACAATTCAAAAAAATTGACAAAACAAAAAGTTGGTTCTTTGAGAAAGTAAACAAAATAGACAAACCCTTAGCCACACTAACAAAGAGAAGGAGAGAGAAGGCTCAAATTACTAAAATTTGTGATGAAAAAGGAAATATGACAGACACCACTGAGATACATAACATAATGAGAAGCTACTTTGAAAACCTGTATTCCAACAAAATAGAAACTACTGAAGACATTGACAAATTTCTAGAGACATATGCTCCTCCCAAACTGAACCAGGAGGACATACACAATTTAAACAGATCAATATCAAGCAATGAAATAGAAGAAGCCATTAAAAACCTACCATCCAAGAAAAGCCCAGGACCAGATGGATTCTCAGCCGAGTTCTACAAGACTTTCAAAGAAGATCTCATTCCAATACTTCTCAAAGTATTCCAGGAAATAGAAAAGGAGGATACCCTACCAAACTCACTCTATGAAGCTAATATCATGCTCATACCCAAACCAGGCAAAGACACATCAAGGAAAGAAAATTTCAGACCAATATCCTTGATGAATATAGATGCAAAGATCCTTAACAAAATATTGGCAAACCGTATCCAAAAACATATTAAGAAAATTGTGCACCACTATCAAGTGGGGTTCATCCCTGGAATGCAAGGATGGTTTAACATCCGTAAATCAATAAACATAATCCATCATGTCAACAGACTTAAAGATAAGAATCATATGGTTATTTCAATTGACGCAGAAAAAGCATTCGACAAAATACAACACCTCTTCATGTTCAAAACACTAGAAAAAACAGGGATAGTAGGAACATACCTGAACATTGTAAAGGCTATTTATGCTAAGCCCATGGCCAACATCATTCTTTGTTTGTTTGCTTGTTTGTTTTTAGTGGTCCTGGGAATTGAACTCAGGGCCCTGTGCATGCTAGGCAAGCACTCTACCAACTGAGCTATATTCCCAGCCCTACAACATCATTCTTAATGGAGAAAAACTGAAACCATTCCCTTTAAAAATGGGAACAAGACAGGGATGTCCTCTTTCACCACTTCTATTCAACATTGTCCTTGAAACTCTAGCCAGAGCAATTAGGCAGACCAAAGAAATTAAAGGGATACGAATAGGAAAAAAGGAACTTAAGCTGTCACTATTTGCTGATGACATGATTCTATATTTAGAGGATCCAAAAACCTCTGCCAGAAAACTTCTGGACCTCATCAATGAATTCAGCAAAATAGCAGGCTATAAAATCAACACGCATATATCTAAAGCATTTTTATATGCAAGCGACGAAACAGCTGAAAGGGAAATGAGGAAAAACAACTCCATTTGCAATAGCCTCAAAAAAAAAAAAAAAAAAAAAAAAAAACAAACAAACTTGGGAATCAATCTAACCAAAGAGGTAAAAGAGCTCTACAATAAAAACTACAAAACTTTGAAGAAAGAAATTGAGGAAGACCTTAGAAGATGGAAAGAACTCCCATGTTCTTGGATAGGCAGAATTAATATTGTCAAAATGGCCATACTACCTAAAGTGCTATACAGATTCAATGCAATTCCAATTAAAATCCCAATGATGTACCTTACAGAAATAGACCAAGCAATTATGAAATTCATCTGGAAGAATAAAAAACCCAGAATAGCTAAAGCAATCCTCAGTAGAAAGAGCAAAGCAGGGGGTATTGCAATACCAGATCTTCAACTCTATTACAAAGCAATAGTAACAAAAACGGCATGGTATTGGCAACAAAATAGACAGGTAGAGCAATGGTACAGAATAGAGGACACAGACACAAACCCAAATAAATACAATTTTCTCATACTAGACAAAGGTGCCAAAAATATGCAATGGAGAAAAGATAGCCTCTTCAACAAATGGTGCTGAGAAAACTGGAAATCCATATGCAACAGAATGAAACTAAACCCCTATCTCTCACCCTGCACAAAAATCAACTCACAGTGGATCAAGGACCTCGAAATCAGACCAGAGACCCTGCATCTTATAGAAGAAAAAGTAGGTCTAAATCTTCAACTTGTTGGCTTAGGATCAGACTTCCTTAACAGGACTCCCATAGCACAAGAAATAAAAGCAAGAATCAACAACTGGGATAGATTCAAACTAAATAGCTTTCTCTCAGCAAAGGAAACTATCAGCAATGCAAAGAGAGAGCCTACAGAGTGAGAGAAAATCTTTACCACTCATACTTCAGATAGAGCACTAATTTCCAGAATCTATAAAGAACTCAAAAAACTCTACACCAAGAATACGAATAACCCAATCAACAAATGGGCTAAGGATATGAACAGACGCTTCACAGAAGAAGATCTACAAGCAATCAACAAACATATGAAAAAATGTTCACCATCTTTAGTAATAAGAGAAATGCAAATCAAAACTATACTAAGATTCCATCTCACCCCAATTAGAATGGTGATTATCAAGAATACAAGCAACAATAGGTGTTGGAGAAGATGCGGGGGAAAAAGGTACACTCATACATTGCTGGTGGGACTGCAAATTAGTGCAGCCACTCTGGAAAGCAGTGTGGAGATTCCTTAGAAAACTTGGAATGGACCCACCATTTGACCCAGCTATCCCACTCCTCGGCCTATACCCAAAGGACTTAAAATCAGCATACTATAGAGATACAGCCACATCAATGTTCATAGCTGCTCAATTCACAACAGCCAGACTGTGGAACCAACCTAGATGTCCTTCAATTGATGAATGGATAAAGAAACTGTGGTATATATATATATATATACAATGGAATATTACTCAGCTATAAAGAATAATAAAATTATGGCATTTGCAGGCAAGTGGATGAAACTGGAGAATATCATGCTAAGTGAGATAAGCCAAACTCAAAAATCCAAAGGACGAATGATCTCACTGATAAGCGGATGATGACACATAATGGGGGGTGGGAGGGGGACAAGAATGGAGGAAGGATGGACTGTATAGAGGGAAAAGAGGGGTGGGAGGGGTGGGGGGAGGAAAAAATAACAGAATGAATCAAACATCATTACCCTATGCAAATGTATGATAACGCAAATGGTATGCTGTTACTGCATGTATAAAGAGAAACAACATGTATCCCATTTGTTTACAATATAAATTTAAAAAAATAAAAAACTTTATAATGAGGGACACTTTCTAACTCAATTGAATTTAGCAGCATACTAAAATGATTATACACCATAACCAACTTATTCCCAAGAATGCAATAGTAGTTCAATACATGAAAATCAATGTCACAACATACCACATTAATAAACTAAAGGAGAAAAAAAAGGTTGATGTTGGCAAAAATCCAACATCCTTTTGTAATAAAAATACACAACAAACTGGAATAGAAAGAAACTTCCTCAATATGATAAAGTTCATGTCAAAAAATAAAAAGTTACAGTTGGCTTCTCAACAATGAAAGACTGAAAATTTTTCTTCTAAGATCAGGAGCAAGACAAGGATGCTCACATTGGCCACTTTTATTTAACACATTACTAGAATTTCTAGCCAGAGTAATTAAGCAACAAAAAGAAAGGAAAGGCATCCAAACTGTAAAGGTAAAATTATGTCTATTCATGGGGCATGATCTTATATGTAGAAAACCCTAAAGATCACACACACACACACACACACACACACACACAAAACTATTAGAGTTAATGAACAAGCCAAGCAAAGCTGGCAGAACACAAATCAACAAACAAACCAAACATGGTGGTCCATGCCTGAAATCCCAGCTATTTGGAAAACTGAGGCAGAAGGATTGAGAATTTTGAAGTCAGCCTGAACAACATCACAAACACCCACCTTGAAAGAATCAAACACAAAAAATCAGTTGTACTTCTGTACATTACTACTAAACAATCCAAAAGAGAAATTAAGAAAATAATTCCATTTGCAATAGCCTCAAAAAGAACAAAACTTTTAGGAAAAAAGTTAAACAAGAAAGCAAAAGTCTTTTACACTGAAAACAAAAAAACATTGCTGAAAATAATTAAAATAGCCCTAAATAGATAGAAAAAAAAATCTTTGTTTTGGATTGGAAGATTTGATATCTGTGATACTATACGGACTCGATGCATTTCATATCAAAATCCCAGTGTTTTTTGCATAAATGGAAAAACCCATCTTAAAATTCATATTGGAGGGCTGGGGTTGTGGCTCAGCTAGCATATGTGAGACCCTCAGTTTGTTCCTCAGCACCGCATAAAAATAAAAATAAAGGTATTGTGTCCACCTACAACTAAAAATGTATACATATAAGAAATCTCCTATTGGAATCTCAAGGGAACCAAATAGCCAAAATAATGTTGAAAAAGAACAAAGTTAGAGGGCCCATACCTCTTGATTTCAAATTTTACTGCATGCCAGGTGTGGTGGTGTATTCCTCCAGTCCCAGGCACTCAGGAGGCTGAGACAAAGGCTCACTTGAGCCCATGAATTTGAGACTAGACAACATAGCAAGACTCCTCCATCCAAAAAAAAAAAAAAATTTTTTTTTTACTGTAAAGCTACTGTACTTGGTGTGGCACTGGTTTAAGGATAAACATATGAACCAATGGAATAGAATTGAGAGACCAGAAATAAACCCTCATATCATACATAGTTCATTGATTTTGGCCACAATTGTTCAATGAGAAAAGAACAGTCTCTTCAAAAAATGGTGTTGGGAAAACTGAATATCCACATGCAAAAGCTTAAAGTTAGCCATTTACTTTACACCATAGACAAAATTAATTCAAAATGGATTGAAGAACTAGATTTAAGAAATAAAATTATAAAAATCATCATTACCTTAGATTTAGCCAGTTGCTTAAATATAGCACCAAAGACATGGGTATCCAAAGAAAAAAGAGATAAATTAGACTTCAATAAAATTAAAGATTTTGAACCAGGCACAGTGGCTCATGCCTATAATCCTAGCAACTCAGGACGTTGAAGCAGGAGAATCACAAGTTCAAGGCCAGCCTCAGCAACTTATAGTGAGACCCTCTCTCAAAATAAAAATAAAAAGGGGTGGGGATGTAACTCAGTGGTAAAGCACCCCTGGTTCAATCCCCAGTACCAAAATGAATAAATAAATATAAAAGGGCTGGAGGTATAGCTCAGTGGTATAAAACTTGCCTACCAGGACTGGGGATATAGCTCAGTTGGTAGAGTGCGTCCCTTGCAAGCACAAGGCCCTGGGTTCAATCCCCAGCACCACCAAAAAAAAAAAAAAAAAAAAAAAAAAAAAAAAAAAAACTTGCCTAGCAGAAAGTCCTGGGTTTGATCCCCAGCATAGAGGAAAGAAAGGAAAAACAAATCCTAAAAATCTTTACACATTGAAGAATACTACCAACAGAGTGAAATGACAATCCCTAGGATGGGATAAAATTTTATAAGTCATATATCTAAAAGCACTTATTGTGTAAAACATAAAAGAACTACTACAACTCAACAACAAAAAGGTGAACAATTCAATTTTTAAAATAGTAAAGGACTTAGAAATACATTTCTCCAAAGAAGCTATGTAAATAGCTAATGAAAACTTGAAAAGATGCTCAACATCATTAGTCATCAGGGAAAAGCAAATCAAAACCAAATTGAGAGCTGCAGATATAGCTCAGTTGGTAGAGTGCTTGCATTGCAAGCACAAGGCCCTGGGTTCAATCCCCAGCACGACAAACAACAACAACAAAAAACCCAAATTGAGGGCTGGGGAGATAGCTCAGTCGGTAGAGTGCTTGCCTTGCAAGCATGGGGCCCTGGGTTCGATTCCCTCCCCAGCACCGCAAAAAAAAAAAAAAAAAAAAAAAAAGAGGGAAATCAGAACCCTTGCAGCATTGCTGGTAGGAAGGTAAAATGGTGCAGCTACTACGGAAAACAATTTATTCCAGAAAAAGTTAAATATCTAATTACCATATGACCCAGCAATTCTACTCTGGTATACACCCAAAAGATGAAAACAAGAACTCAAACAGATACCTGTACACCAATGTACATTGCAGCATTACAGCATTATTTACAAAAGGTATTAACAACCCAAATGTCCATCATCAGATGAGTGTTTGAGCAACTGTAGTACATACATACAATGGAATAATTTTCAGTCATAAAAATGAATGAGGTTCTGATGAATGAGGTTCTGATGAATTGCCACAACACAGATGAACCTTGAAAACATTAAGCTAAGCAATAAATCAGACACAAAAGGACAAATATCATATGATAACACTTATATAAAGTATCTAAAATAGGCAGATTCACAGAAACTGAACATAGACTGAAGTTCATGAGGAGATGAGGGAAGGTGGAAGAGGGAAGTATTGCCTAATAGGTATAGAATTTCTGTTTGGGGTCATGAAAATTTTTTAGAAATAGTGGTGATGTTTGCACAACATGTGAATGTAATTAATGACACTGAGTTGTACATTTTATGGAAAATTTTAGCCAGGCATGGTGGTACATGCCTGTAATCCCAGTGACTCCAGAGACTGAGGTAGGAGGATCCCAAGTTCAAGGACAGTCTGGGCAACTTAGTGAGACCCTGCCCCAAAACTTTAAAAAAGGTGGGGGCAGGAGGGTGGCTGGGAATGTAGCTCAGTAATGAAGAGCTCCTGGCTTCAATCACCAGTACCAAACAAATAAAATGTGTAAGTTTGTTATTTACGTTTTAAAACAACTTTAGAAATCTTTAAAAACTGAAGAGAGAGTGAGAGAGAGAATTCAATAACTCTATCTGAATATTTGATGATTTTAAGGTTTCACAAATTTAATCTCAGTGACTTGGGAGGCTGAGGCAGGAGGATCTTGAGTTCAAAGCCAACCTCAGCAGTTTAGTGAGACCCTAAAGCAACTTAGACCCTGTCTCAAAATAAAACATCAAAAGGACTGGGCATGTGGCTCAGAGGTCCACCCCTGGCCTGGGCTTGATCCCTGGTCAAATTTTTTTTTTTTTATTTTAACTATTGTTTGCTTGTTTCTTTGTTTGGCAATGCTGGGGACCAAACTCAGGGCCCTACACATGCTAAGCCATCACTCCACCACTGAACTACATCCCTAGCCTTATACTGATTTTTTTTTTTAGGGGTGGTGATGTTATGATGGTTTGACTTTTAACAAACAACCCTTATCTTCTAGCAATATAGACTAAAATGAAATGATGAGATTCCTGGGATTCAATTCAAAATAATCCAGTGGGTGTACAGATAAAACAAGATTGTCCATGTATTATTGATTTTATGAGATTGTCCATGGGAGGAGAAATACTGTTCTCTCTGCTTTTGTTTGTATTGAAAATGTTCCTTAATAAAAATAAAAACAAAACTTGTAGTTTTTATGGTTGCTGCAAATGAGCTGAAAGGACATAAGATTTTTATTTATAGCCCCACAGCTTCATATAAGAATAGCACAATGTGGACAGTTCCAGAGAGCAGGCTGGGCAGATAGAAAGCAGGATCCCTAGAGAAACAGAAAAAGGGGAAGGTGCCTCCCTCCATGGGTGCAGCTAAAGACTGCCCACAGGAAGCTCAGGCTCACAGCCCCTCTCCTGCACCCTGCAGGGCTGCTGCTGCATGAGCCTGTGGACCTTTTCCCACTTCTAAAGCTGCCCTGTTTATTTTTGACCTACATTCACCTTCTACATAGACATGCCTCAGAACGTTTAGGGTCATTATCAGTTCAGCATGTTTTCAATAACTCCAGATGTCAGTGATTTTACCATATGCTTAGAAAAGTAAGATAGTTAAGATGTCATTTCTTTCTTTTCTTTTTCTTTTTTTTTTTTTTTTTTTTTTTTGGTACTGGGAATTGAACCCAGGGCATTCTTGCTAAGTTGCTAAGGCTGGCTTTGAGATCCTCCTGCCTGATCCTTCAGCCTCCCAAGTTGCTGAAATTACAGGCATGTGCCACTGTGTTCAGCCCCATACATAAAGTTTTAAGGGAACACAGTCACACTCATACTCATCACTGCTTTCTCACATGGTAGAGTTAAATGTGGAATTTGCAGCCAAACATTCTTGTAAGGTTCAGAGTTTCCCAAGACTGATCTGAACCCACTAGACTAACCTGCCAGTTCAACCAGGATTGTTAACAGAATATTAAACATTTTACAATCACGTTGGTGTTTATAAACACAACTAACCTGGCCTGTGGAGGGCCTGTTTGGGGTTGCTTTAGTTTGGATCTGAAATGCCTCCTAAAGGCCTGTATGTTAAGCTGGTCCCCAGCTCATTGCGTTATTGGGAGTAGTGGAGCTTTTAAAAGGTGGAACCTAGTGGGAGGAATTTAGGTCTTTGGGATGCCCTTGAAGGAGATATTGGGATCTTGGCTCCTTCCTTTCTTTCTTTGCTTCCCAGTAACCATGATATGAGTGAGCAGGCCTCGTCTGCCATGCGATCTCTCCACAGTGCACTGGGCTACCACAGGTCCAAAGCAACATGGCCAAGTGACCATGGACTGAAACTTCTGAAACCATGAGTTAAAATAAACTCCTGATAAGTTGATTTCTCCTAGGTATTTTGTCATCATGATGGATAACTGGTTACCACAGGGTTGACCTGTCTTACCAAGAAAACAGGTCAGTTGGGGGCCTACTGGGGAGCCTTTGGGTTCTCATATAGAGTCATGTGTGTCCTAGATTTTAGAAACATTGCAACCAGGACCTCCATGAGACCCACAAGGTTGAACTAGTCTATCTGGAGAGTTTGAGTCAGTTAACAATGCCTCAAATCTGCCATTCACCATTTGGAGCAGACAAGAATGAGCCCACCCTTAGGAATGAGTCATCTCAAATACAGAGATGCTATTGCTTGGTTTGCTTCCAAACTCCCCCTTCCTCTTGGTATCCCTCCCTCCATTTTCTCCAGTGTCCTAAGTAAATTTTTGAAAAAGGAGAGAGAGGGTAAAAGATAGAAACTTGTCCTACAACCAGTGCCCACTGCTTCCCAAGTGTCATGCTGGCAGACCACAGTGTGCAACCACCCCGCACTCAGCGAGGTCTTCTCCAGGCACCAGGCCGCCCCCTGTTTCCAGGGCTGAAGATAGAGAAGGAATGGTAGGGTGGGGTGTGAACTGGCCTTCTTTGGAAGGAGGAAGGGGCAGCTGCCCTAACATCAAATATTTGTTGGAGCCTTCTCTAGGCTATCCAAGCTGGGGCAGTTTGTGTGTGTGTGTGTGTGTGTGTACACACACACACACAGAGGTACTCCAGAGCCATAGACTATGGACCTTTTTGGGTAACAGGAAGTGAGAGCCACAGAAAACATAGGCAGAGGGATGATCTGTGATTAGATGACCCACTTATAAGGTTCCCAGGCTGTACTGGACCACAGCAGCAAACATATCCATGCAGGTCTTGTAAGACCAATTATTTATCATTTAGAAATCATTATCACTTGGTTGGGCTTAACTCACTTTCTACAGATACCTGGGTTCACATCTGCCCCAGATTAGAAAGTGATTCCAATGATGTCATTCGAGACCTAAAGCAGCAACCCTAGTAGCCAAAAAGGCATTCCAGGATGGAGTGGTGGAAGAGAGGGATTCCTGGGCTTATGGGGAGCAGGGAGTGTTTAGACATCATCCCTGACTACCAGGAACATAGAATGGGATCCAGGGAATGGAAAACCCCATACCCCACAGGTTAAGGGGCTGTCTTTTCAGCCACTTCTAGTATTTGGGTCACTTCTATAGGCTGCAAGAAGGAAATTCCTCCAATGTAATCTGGCCATGACCTCTTCCACTTCCCCAACATAAAAACAAAATGCCCCCTCTCCACAGATGCCTCCAGCTTGAAGACCAGAGTGACTGGTGCCTGCCTTTCAGTCTAGTGATGGTTCACATTTCTCCTGGCCCCCACCCAAGCCTCCACCCTTTAAAGAGCCATTGAGTACTTGAAGAGGAAATGCCAGCAAACGGTGTGGTTGAGGGGGCCTGGTCACCTCACTGGCCCCAAAGCAGAACTTGGTAGGAAGAAGGAGGTATATCTTGATGTCATCACCATTCAAGTAACTGTAGGTTCTTCCTGTCCAGCTCTGGGTAATGGACTCAACAGCTGGTGACGGGTGGAGACAAAGCTTTTGAAGTCACAAACTGGGGTCTTGGGTTACTGATACCCTCTGGAGACAAGATGCCTGAGGACAATTAAAACAAGGACGTTCATCTCAACCACCTCAATCTGCTGTCTTGCCAGGCATGCTGGCTCAGCTATTCAGGAAGCTGAGACAGGAGGATTGCAAATTTGAGGACGACAGCCTGGGCAACTTATCAAGGCCATCCTGGGCAACTTAGTCTCAGTTCAATTTTAAAAAGGATGGGGATGCCACACACACACACACACACACACACACACATACACACACACAGTAGCACACTCTATAATCCTAGCAACTTGGAAGGCTGAGGTGGGAGGATCCCAAGTTCAAAACCAGGCTGAGCAAATTACCAAGACCCTGTCTCAAAAAAAAAAAAAATTTTTTTTAAGGACTAGGGATGTAGCTCAGTGGTAGCGTGTAAGCCCCAGGGTTCCATACACACACACACACACACACACACACACACACACACACTCACACACACACACACACACACACACATACACACACACACGATTCTCCCTCCCACACATCATGTATTCCCCTCATTGAAGTTCTGCTTCTCATGAAGGAGCTCAAAGAGATAGGGACTCTTCTCTGGGAAAGAGGTTCCTGGGTTCCCCATGGACTTCCAGTGCTCTAGTGACCATGGAAGCCTCAGCTGTTAGACAAAGTCAAGCCTTCTGAGGTTCCATCTGTGTTCTCTCAAAGCAGGGCTGGCCAGGGCTAGCCTTTCTTCCATCCTGGTCTCCTATGTATCGGTTTCATCTTAATATGCGGTAGAGTAATTCTTTCTCTTTTATTCTCTCCCAACCCTAGATTGTTTTAGTGTTTCTTTTTCTTCCTTCCTTCCTTTCTTTTAAAAAAAAATTTTTTTTGATACTGGGACTTTTTTTGATACTGAGCCACCACACCCGCCCCACATGATGATCGGTGCAACAGAGGGAGCTGGTCCCCAGGCTGATCAGCTTTGCACTAATGGGCACTTGAATGAGAGACTGGGCCATAAGGGAATGGAGAAAGTAGGAATCTCTCACAACCGGGTGAAGCAAGGGGGAAAAAGTTAATCTTCTGACTCCCCACTGTGTTTTCCTTATAGCACCAACCAGAGGACACTTTCCAAACTGCAGGTAAGAAGGCAAAGAAAGGAGCCTCCACACTAACCACGGGATATTCACACAGCCACAGCTGGATCCCCGTTCACTGCTTACAGGGTCGTCCATAGGCCTTCTGTGGTGAAAATATAACATATCTTCACTATCCAATGAGGTAAATTAAAGTCATTTAATATTGAGCTCTGAAAATGTAAATAGTGTAACAAAAGAACTGAATTTTAAATTCTATTTCATTGGAATGACTTTAAACATAATTAGCCATAAGTAACTACTGGCTACTATATTGGTGAGTATAGAACTAGAGGAACTCCCCTGCCCAGAAGTGGTATACGTACTGAACAAAAAAAAAAAAAAAACACATATAAAAATCAAAATCACAATCCATTATCAAGGAAAGAGCACCAAGACATAATAAGTCACTTAAAACTGAGCAAAGCTGGGTACAGTGGCACCTACCTGTAATCCTGGCAACTTGGGAGGCTGAAGCAGGAGGATCATGAGTTCAAAGCCAAACTCAGCAACTTGGCAAGGCCCTAAGATACTTAGTGAGACGCTGCCTCAAAATAAAATATAAAAAAGGACTGGGGATATGGCCCAGTGGTTAAGGATCTCTGTGTTCAATTCCTGGAACCCCCTAAAAACAAGAAAAAAAAAAAAAAAAAGCATCAATCATCATACTTACACTCATATTACAAGAAGATGCTCTGGTTTTATTTTATTTGAGTTTTGTGCATAGTAGTTTAAATTTTCACTTTTGGCAGTGCAAAAAAAAAAAAAAAAACAAAACAAAACAAAATCACAGGTTTCAGGGGTTCAGGAGATCTACCGGAAGTTACTAATCAAGTACCGCTTGAATTTAGAGAAAGCACACTCCAGGAATTTGATTTGCTTGGTTCACTGCTCTGTCTCCAGTACCTATAATATCCCCTGGCAAATAACACTTGCAGTAAACACTTGTTGAGGGAAAGAAAGAACAGACAGCGGGTCTCACTGTCAAATGAATTGGTTTTATTAAAAAGAAAAAAAAAATTTTTTTTTTTTTTTTTAAGAAAGAAAAGTGTTTTAGAAAGCAAAACCTATAAACTGAGAGGGACGGCCACTAGAGGGCGCTCTGGGCCAACAGCTAATGGGCTGGGGAGCAGCGCGGTGAAATCCCACACCCCTTGGGATCTTCGAGGTCCCCTAGCACTTCCCACGCTCTAGGATGGCTGCAGAAGGGCAATTTCCAGTCATCGCCGTTTCAGCTACCTGCCTTCCCATCACAGCTCCCTTTACTTTTCATTTGTCCGCGGATTTTCTCATGTGTGCATGCCAACCCACTTACCCAGAAGGTCAGGGAGGAACCCATCTGGGCCAGTACCAGGCCCCCTAGAACAGTGGAACACGTAATAAATGTCACATTTTGTATCTCAAATACAGGAAATGGAGGACTTGAGGCTTCAGAAGCCCAGGCCTGGGAATCACATGCAGACTTCCAAGAAGCTCTTTATTGTTAAGTCCACCACCATCCCAGATGCAGGCAACTAGTGTACCCGTTTCACAGGTGAGAAAAGGGAATTTCAGAGTGATTTGTGAAGGGCAAATAGATTGAAAGTGGATTTCGAACCCAGAACTTTTTGTCTATAAATCTCATAGAATTAGCCCAGTGCAGAGGTGCACACCTGTAATCTCAGGCACTGGGAAGGATCAGGAGGATCGCAAGCTTGAGGTCAGCCTCAGCAAATTAGTGAGGCCCTAAGCAAGTTTGAGACCAGTTTGGGCAAATAGGGAGACCCAGTCTCAAAAATATTTATTTATTTATTTATTTATTTATTTATTTAATAAAAAGGGGCTGTGGGTGTAGCTCAGTGGTAGAGCTCTTGTCCTGCAATAGGCCCAGTACCACAGTGGAGGGTGGGAGGAATTCTCATAGAATTAATACTGTACCGTCTGCTTTTTCTCTTCAAATATATCACTACTGATGGTATTGTTGTGTGAGATCCAGAGGGGCTGGAAAGTTGAACACTGGGTTTCAGTTGGGGTCAGGAGAAGGGATAAGAAACGCAGTTACCGATACAAATTGGAAAAGAAGAACTCAAACTATCCCTGTTCGCTGATGACATGATTATATATTTAGAGGAACCTGGAAATTCCACCAGAAAACTCTTAGAACTCATAAGTGAATTCAGTAAAGTAGCAGGTTACAAGATCAATGCTCATAAATCCAATGCATTTTTATACATAAGTGATGAATCTTCAGAAAGAGAAATTAGGAAAACTACCCCATTCACAATAGCATCAAAAAAAATAAAAGACAGGGATGTCCTCTTTCACCACTTCTATTCAACATTGTCCTTGAAACTCTAGCCAGAGCAATTAGGCAGACCAAAGAAATTAAAGGGATACGAATAGGAAAAAAGGAACTTAAGCTGTCACTATTTGCTGATGACATGATTCTATATTTAGAGGATCCAAAAACCTCTGCCAGAAAACTTCTGGACCTCATCAATGAATTCAGCAAAATAGCAGGCTATAAAATCAACACGCATATATCTAAAGCATTTTTATATGCAAGCGACGAAACAGCTGAAAGGAAATGAGGAAAAACAACTCCATTTGCAATAGCCTCAAAAAAAAAAAAAAAAAAAACAAACTTGGGAATCAATCTAACCAAAGAGGTAAAAGAGCTCTACAATAAAAACTACAAAACTTTGAAGAAAGAAATTGAGGAAGACCTTAGAAGATGGAAAGAACTCCCATGTTCTTGGATAGGCAGAATTAATATTGTCAAAATGGCCATACTACCTAAAGTGCTATACAGATTCAATGCAATTCCAATTAAAATCCCAATGATGTACCTTACAGAAATAGACCAAGCAATTATGAAATTCATCTGGAAGAATAAAAAACCCAGAATAGCTAAAGCAATCCTCAGTAGAAAGAGCAAAGCAGGGGGTATTGCAATACCAGATCTTCAACTCTATTACAAAGCAATAGTAACAAAAACGGCATGGTATTGGCAACAAAATAGACAGGTAGAGCAATGGTACAGAATAGAGGACACAGACACAAACCCAAATAAATACAATTTTCTCATACTAGACAAAGGTGCCAAAAATATGCAAATGGAGAAAAGATAGCCTCTTCAACAAATGGTGCTGGGAAAACTGGAAAACCATATGCAACAGAATGAAACTAAACCCCTATCTCTCACCCTGCACAAAAATCAACTCACAATGGATCAAGGACCTCGAAATCAGACCAGAGACCTTGCATCTTATAGAAGAAAAAGTAGGTCCAAATCTTTAACTTGTTGGCTTAGGATCAGACTTCCTTAACAGGACTCCCATAGCACAAGAAATAAAAGCAAGAATCAACAACTGGGATAGATTCAAACTAAAAAGCTTTCTCTCAGCAAAGGAAACTATCAGTAATGTGAAGAGAGAGCCTACAGAGTGGGAGAATATCTTTGCCAATCATACTTCAGATAGAGCACTAATTTCCAGAATATATAAAGAACTCAAAAAACTCTACACCAAGAATACAAATAATCCAATCAACAAATGGGGTAAGGAAATGAACAGACGCTTCACAGAAGAAGATGTACAAGCAATCAACAGATAAATGAAAAAATGTTCAACATCTCTAGTAATAAGAGAAATGCAAGTCAAAACTACCCTAAGATTTCATCTCACGCCAATTAGAATGGTGATTATCAAGAACAGAAGCAACAATAGGTGTTGGCAAGGATGTGGGGAAAAAGGTACACTCATACATTGCTGGTGGGGTTGCAAATTAGTGCAGCCACTCTGGAAAGCAGTATGGAGATTCCTCAGAAAGCTTGGAATGGAACCACCATTTGACCCAGCTATCCCACTCCTTGGCCTATACCCAAAGGACTTAAAATCAGCATACTATAGAGATACAGCCACATCAATGTTCATAGCTGCTCAATTCACCATAGCCAGATTGTGGAACCAACCTAGATGCCCTTCAGTTGATGAATGGATAAAGAAACTGTGGCATATATATACAATGGAATATTACTCTGCCACGAAGAATGATAAAATTATGGCATTTGCAGGCAAATGGATGAAATTGGAGAATATCATGCTAAGTGAGATAAGCCAATCTCAAAAAATCAAAGGACCAATGATTTCGCTGATAAGCGGATGAGGACATATAATGGGGGGTAGGAGGGGTTAGCATTAGGGGTAGGGTTAGGTTTAGGGTTAGGGATAAGGAGGGTGGTAAGAATGGAGGAAGGAAGGACCTGTATAGAGGGAAAAGAGGGGTGGGAGAGGTGGAGGGAAGGGGAAAAAAAATGGCAGAATGAATCAAACAACATTGCCCTATGTAAATTTATGATTACACAAATGGTATGCCTTGACTCCATGTACAAATAGAGAAACAACATGTATCCCATTTGTTTACAATAGAAATAAATAAATAAATAAATAGAAACACAGTTACCCTCAAGCCTTTCTAGGGGGTTGGGGCGAGGGACACTGTCACCTCCCAGAAGAAGAGTGGACCCATCCTAGGCAAAAGTTTTCAATGTCCCTGTCTGTTATGCACTGAATGTTTATGTCCTTATTCTCCCCAAATCATGTATGGACACCCTAATGCAGTGTGATGCCATTGAGAGGTGGATTCTTGGGAGGTAGATTTAGAGGAGATCATGAGATAAGGCCCCCATGACAGGATTAGTGTCTTCATAAGTCGAGGAAGAGCCACCAGAGCACACTCACATGCTGTATTTCTTCTCATCTCTCCCCCACCTCACCCCATGTCCATGTGAGAATATAGTCAGAAGGCAGGGGTCTGCAAACCAGGAAGTGAGCCCTCACCATGAACCAAATTGGTTGGCACCTTGATCTTGAACTTTCCAATGTTGTCTAATCTCCCAGTTGGTGGAATTTTCTTCAAACAGCCCAAACTAACAACTGTCCTTGCCTCTACTATATTCTTCGCTCTTCTCTAGAATGACTTTCCTCTCTCCTTCCATCAAAACCTACTCTTATAACAGGGGTTCACTTAATGCTTTGACTATATCCCTTGTAGCTCTGAAACTTACATGGTTTTTCTTTTTCCCAATCTTTTCCCTGAGCTTCTCCCTGATCTTTTCCCTAACCCTCTCCTCCCTGATCTTCTTTTCCCTGATCTTCTCCTTCCTGATCTCTCTTCTCTAATCTTATTCTTTCTGAATCACCTCTATTAAAGCCCCCCTGTTCCTGCTGATGGGCAGAATCACAGCCTTTGGGACAGGAGTCCCTTGTGTTTCTCCTTTGCTAGCAAAGCAATAAACCTTCTGTTGCCTTTTTCTGAAAACCATGTCCTTGTTTTTGAATTGGCATTGGGGAAAACAACCTAACTTTTGGCAACATTCTCAGTTAAAGATCCCACCTATTTCACAAGCTCCTCGGCTATTATGAAACACTGAAATCTAGGACTCAGTGGAGTGGTGAATTGTGTGGGCTTCCTGTTAGCACAAAAAGACCAGGTAGGATGCAAACTTCACGAGTCATTTCAGTTGTTTTTTTCAGGAACAATTTCACACCTCAACAGGGGATGCAGGGATGAAATGGCGCTGGTGGACCTACCTTCCTGGTAGAAAATGAGTCACTGAACAAAGAAAGGGACTGGGCTTATATAGGTTATTTTGAGGGGTGATCTGGTGAACATATCAGTTTCCTTGGGCACTCAGGAATTTGAGGGGGTTGGGGTCTGTGGGCAGTGTCTGGAGAGGATTTACTTGGAAGGAGATTAACGCCTCCTGGATACTTTAGGGGTGATAAAACACCTCCTCCCTGTCTGCTGGGCACCTGGAAAACATGGGGAGATGAAGTCTGTCAGCACATGGCTTTCTTTTTCACTCCCTTTTCCCAGGCTACGTTATCTTGGGGACTTTTTTCATTCTCCATATCTATTACCTCCGACAAAGTTACAGTATAAAAATCCTTGAACTTGGGCTTTGGGCCTGGGCAGGCTAACCACATCCCAAATTCACACCTCATTTTCCTCCTATGTGAAATGAGGTAATGCTTTCCTTAAATGACTCCATCAACGTGAAACCTCCTGCACGGTGCTGGCCCAGGGAAGAAGCCCAGTAAACGCTCATTTCCTTTCTTCCTTAGTTGTGGTGTCACGAATGCCAAGGTCCCCGCTACAATTCACAGTTTTAGCTGAAAGAAAAAAACGCTAAAATAGGAGAAATTCGGGCCCCGATCTGTGAATGGAGAAGGTATTTAGGGTGAGAAAGAACATGTGAACTGAGGGCCTTGACGCCTCACTTGTGCATAAGGGAATTGTGGGCTTGGGACACAGCCCTCACCCCAACACAGGAAGGGAGCATTGTGATACTCAGCCACACTCTGCATGTGCACAGGTGCAGACACGCACGCACACACACACACACACACACACACACACACACACACATTTGTTCAGCCTGGTGTTTGCTCTGGTCTGCACTGAACACCCTCTCCCTGTTTTCCCTCTATACTACTGTGCCAGAATCTTCTGTCGACCTTTTACTTCCACTCTTCACCCCCGCCCTGCTCTGTGCCCCAGGAGGAGCCTCTTAAGGGCATACATCAATGGTCTTCCTTGAGCTCTTTCTTCCAGCTGGATGCCACCATCAAGGAACTGGAAGGGAGATCTGAGGGCATGCAGTAAGCAAACTATGACCGTCTATTTCTCAACTTCCTCCCCATGTGTGGCCCAGGCTGAAGGTGACAGTTCCTATGTGCTGGCTTCTCCACACAGCTTGCTCTCTCCCTGGATTCCAGTAACCACCCCCTTTCCCTTGCTCCTTCAGGCCCAGTTTTATTTATTTATTTATTTTTTGGTACCAGGAATTGAGAACAGGGTGCTTTACCACTGACTTATATCCCCAGCCCTTTTTTTTTTTTTTTTTTTTTTTTTTAGACAGAGTCTCACTAAATTACTAAGGGCTTTACTAAGTTAGTGAGGCTGACCTCAAACTTGCAATCCTCCTGCTTCAGCCTCCTGAGTCACTGGGATTATAGGAGTGTGCCACCACACCTGGCTCAGGCCCAGTTTTAAACCCAGATATTACAGTTTTCTTTCTGATTTCCCTACCTTCAATTCACTGTATTATAAATCATCACTTTATTAAACTTCAAATTACCTAATCTGAGTGACCCCGACAGATCCATACATGAAACCTAGTTAAGTCCTAGTAGCTGGTCCCATGTTGACACTGAGGACCCCAGTACCACTGTTCTTCAGCTGCTACCCAAGTTTCTCCCTGGTGTTTTGGCTCTCCCAACCAACATAGGATGCCTTTTTAACCTAACCCCCCTCAGATGAACACACTCAGAGCCATCCAAAGGAGGAAAACCCAGGCAAATCACTCAGTGGCCATTTCCTCTACTCTCCAAACCACCATGTGGGGAAGTCAGTTTGGATGAATTCAGAGGCATCCTATAAGAGAAATAGCCATAAAAGAAAACGCACCCAGCAGCACCAGAGGAGTGAGGGCCATCTGAAACAATATGGGATGAGGATTTATAATTGTCTTGAAACTAATTGTGAACCTCAGATTTTGTTTTGTTTTAAAAATAGCATATAGCATGGTGGTGTGGGCCTGTAATCCCAGCAACTTGGGAGGCTGAAATAGGAAGAACACAAGTTAATTTGCCAGCCTCAGCAATTTAGCAAGACTCTCAACAACTTAGTGAGACCCTGTCTCAAAAAATAAATAAATAAGGGCTGTGGACATAATGCAACTGTAAAGCAACCCTGGGTTAAATTCTTAGTACAAAAAAAAAAAAAAAAAAAAACCACCAGAATACAAAGGACATGGGGATGCGTGCCTGTAATCCCAATAATTTGGGAGGTGGAGACTGAGGCAGGAGGACAACAAGTTCAAGGTCAGCCTCAGCAATTTAACGAGTCATTCAGTAACTTAGCAAGACCCTGTCTCAAAATAAAAAAGGAAAAGGACTGGGGATGTGGCTCGTGGTAAAACACCCCTGGATTTGATCCCCAGCACCAGAAAATTGAAAAAGAAAAATAAACAGCATTACACCTTTGAATTCATACATTAATGTGTGGCTGGTCAGGTTCAATGGCACTTCTTGATTCCTGCATCTTTATATACTTGAAGTTTCATACCACATAGCCTCCTGTTACACTGCGGCACCATGACCTCATAAAGGTTTAAAAAACCTTTTGTCTTCAAACTAGGTGTAGTGGTACATGCCTATAATCCCAGCAACTTGGGAGGCTGAGGCAGGAGAATCACAAATCCAAAGCCAGCCTCAGCAACTTAGAAAGACTCTGTCTCAAAATAAAAAATAAAAGGTTCTGGGGATGTGGCTCAGTACCCCTGCCCTCTCCAAAAGAAAACTTTTAGTCTACAAATGTTTGTGTGTGCATGCATATGCACACGAGAGCACAGTAAGATTATTTATACGCATGCCACTGTTTCGGTTAATTCCTTTAACAGGAATATACGGAGCAAGTACTACATGCCAAGCTCTGTTCTAGACTATGGGGACACAGAAGCCAACAAGACCAAGTCCCTGCTCTTATGGAATGGATTCTCTGTTAGAGGGGATGAAAAGTTACCAGAGCAGTTTTGGTAATTGTCTGACCTACTGTAGTAGAAAAGAGATAATTCACAAGGATGTTAAACCTAAGGACCTGTTTTTGGAGTTCAGGGATGAGGCAAAGATTGCAGACCCTACTTTGAGCCACTAAAATCTAGGTAAAGCTTTAAGCCCATGAAGTCATTCAAACAGCATATTCACCATTTAGAATCCTTCACATTAGCTCCTGGATCCAGTTGCCATGGCTCCAGTGGTCTCTGATGGCTCCTGTGTTTTCTTAGATGATAAGGGATTGTTTTAGTCTGTTTGCCATAACAAAATACCTGAGACCAGGTAATTTATAAAGAATAACCTACCTAGCTCACACTTATGGAAGCTGGAGGTCCAAGTTCATTTTACTATTAGCATCTGCTGAACATTTAGCAACAGTATTCTGTGTGTGTGCGTGCTCACACATGCAAATGCCAGGGGCACTTAACCATTTAGCTACATCCCCAGCCCTTTTTATATTTTATTTTAATACAGGGTTTCCCTAAATTGCTTGGGGCCTTGCTAAATTGCTAAAGTTGTCCTTGAATTTAGGATCCTTCTGCCTCAGCCTCCTGAGTTACTGGGAATTACAGGCATGCACCATCAAACTTGGCTCAAACAATTAAAAAAAAAAAAAGAACCCAGAATGAAGGTCAGTGATAGAGAGCCCCTAGATGCAATTCCTAGTACTGCAAAATAAATAAATAGTAATAGTAATAAAATATTGTGGGGTGTTACTGAACCCAGGGGCACTAAACCACTGACCCCTTTTTTGGGGGGAGAGGGTATTGGGGATTGAACTCAGGAGCACTCAACCACTGAGCCACATCCCCAGCCCTATTTTGTATTTTATTTAGAGACAGGGTCTCATTGAGTTGCTCAGGGCCTCCCTCAGTTGTTGAGGCTTTCTTTGAACTAGTGATCCTCCTGCCTCAGCCTCCCAAGCCACTGGAATTACAGGCATGCACCACTGCACCCAGTTTATGAATTATTTTTAATATTTAAAAAAAAAAAAAAGTATGGCTTTTGGAGGCAGCAGCAGCACCCAAGAGGATTACCAATACCTCCTCTAAGGTAGGTACTGTGAGAGTGACAGTGGGTAACACATGGTCCCTGCCCTGCAGTGATTGCTGCTCTGTGATACGATGAAGTATAGATTTTGTCCTGTTTCCAGACACACAGCTCCTTAAGCCCTTGGAATCTCTAGAGTGATAAGCATATCTTTTCTATTTTAATAAGTGCACTGGTAGCTAGGGGATCCCTAGATAGCTTTGGGATGGGGTTGGCCACCAGAAAGATCAAATCTTGATTAGAGGATTGGGACTCTCAGCCCCACCCGGTCTCCTCCAGGAGCTTACAAGGTTAAGCTGATCATCAGTGGCCAATGACAATCACACCTAGGTAATGAGGCATCCATAAAGACCCAAAAGGACAAGCTGGGTGTCATGGCGCACACCTATAATCCCAGCGACTCGAGAGGCTGAGGCAGGAGGATAGTGAGTTTGAAGCCAGCCTCAGCAATTTACTGAGGCCTGAAGCATTTTAGCAAGATGCTGTCTCAGACTTTAAAAAAAAGGGCTGGGGATGTAGTTCAGTGGTTAAGTGCCCTGGGTCCAAACCCCAGTTAAAAAAAAAAAAAAAGACCCAAAAGGACAGAGGACAGAGGTGGAGAGGAATTTCCAGATAACTGAACAGGTATCTAGTACTTGGTTGGTGGGTACCCAGAGAAGGCATAGAAATGCCAGGCCCTTTCTCCCATACCTTCACCCTAGGCATCTCTTCACCTGTATCTTTTGTAGTATCCTTTATAATAAACCAGTAAATGTAAATAAGCATTTCCCTGAGTTCTGTGAGCCACTCCCGTAAATTATTAGATCTCAAGGAGTGTCACAGGAACCCCAATTTTTAACCAGTTGGTCTGTGCTTGCAAGTGGCATCTGAAAGGGGGTGGGCAGTTTTGTGGGGCTGTCACCCAGTGACACTAATGCCACCTGAGGGAAGAGTCTAGATTACACCACTTGCTGTGCCACAAATATTAGGAATCAAATTGGTAAGAAAACAGGTTTTATTCAAAGTCAGTTTTGCAGGAAAAGATAGAAGAAATTTTGGTTTCAAAAATTTCATCTTCAGCTTTGAGAGCAAGCAAAGCTTTTAAAAGACAAGAGACAGGTAAATTGAGGCAAAAGACAC
Organism: Sciurus vulgaris; assembly: GCF_902686455.1. Taxonomy (NCBI): domain Eukaryota; kingdom Metazoa; phylum Chordata; class Mammalia; order Rodentia; family Sciuridae; genus Sciurus; species Sciurus vulgaris. The sequence continues at coordinate 55,521,993 of NC_136465.1, read as the reverse complement.
AAAATATACATATGCAAATAGCCTGTGCTAGACAGACTTGAGGAGGGGATGTCACCAAAGGGCCAAGGACTTCCTAGAAAGGAGAACTTGACTCAGGACGAGTGGAGTTCTTATCTTACATGAGAGAAAGAATTTCAGCATGTGCTAGTCAGAGATACAGAAAAAAAGTTTACAGGAAGGCAGAGGCACCTTTGAGTGGAATATCTAGAGATTGAGAAGCTTTTGGGGTAAAGCAAAGAATACATATTCAAGGGATAACGCTTGCCATCTCCAGAGGGAGAGACAGCAACCTGTTGGTGTAGGGTGTTGTTATTTATAGAGGGATGGTTGCTAGGGGCTGCACTAGAGGTGAAGTCAAGGCAGGGGTTATCCAAGTTTATGCAATTTTCCTTGCACTTGGGCACTGACCTCTCTTTGCTTTTTGTAGGCAATGGCATGGGTCAAAGGCTCAGGGCAAGGGCTGGGTTGCTCAGGAGTTGAAAGGGTTCATGGGTGTTTTCTGCATTTCAATGGTTCATGGGCACTCCTTTTTGTTGTTGTTGTTGTTGTTGTTGTTGTGCGGGGGATTGAACCCAGGGCCTTGTGCTTGAGGCAAGCACTCTACCAACTGAGCTATATCCCCAGCCCCTGGAGATTCTTCTTAAACCTCTGTCTACTTTTCTTTTTCTATATTCCTAAATTCCTATCTCAGGGACAATCTCCATTCTCAGTTTCCTTGATGTCTCCCAGGTTGTGTGGGGTGGGGGAAGCCCCTCAGTCTTTGTTCAGCATGAGGAAGTTGACTTCAATTTTAGAGAGGCTAACTCTCTAAAATGTTTCAGGACAGCTCCTAACTTGGGAGATCAGACACTATCTCCAGACAGGTAGAATCAAAACTGAGTTGAGTTCGAGGACATCCAGCTGGTGTCCAGTGAAGAATTCCTGCAGCAGAAGTGCTTGGTTGATGTAAGAGGAAACCGCCCCTATATCTGATGTCACAAGTGTTGTGTTGACCTTGTGAGAATAGGAAAAACACTCTCCCCTAACCCCGCCCCATTTCCCTTTCTACTCAGTTACAAGACTTGATATGAATAAATCCCTGCTCTGGAAATTGGTAGAAATCACCACAGGTGAAATGGCTAGGCAGGACACAGAATTCAGTGGGGACTCTGTCAAAAATGTAAAATATAACGTCACAAATGTAAATTATCAAAAATATAAAATATACATGCTCAGAGATCTTTAAATCTACCCCATTTGTCTGATAAGATGGTGAAATGGAGGCCCGGAAAGGCAAAAAGATTTATTCAAAACTACATAGCTATCTAGTGGCAGCACCAGGGCTAGAGACCACACCCCTCAACCCAGGCCAGGGCCCCAGCATATCCATACAGCAGTCCGCAGTGCCTCATCCTTGAAGCACTTTGTGCTGGCCTATCTGGCTTCAGGTGAGGAGTCGAAGGGGGTCCCAAGTCTACTCAGTCCCCAGTCCTCTGGCTCCCCTGCGGTTTCAGATTCCCCTCCTCAGTCCTCTACAGTCTTAAATTGGTTGTTGGGAGTGTTGAGCTTTCTAAGTAGACTCCTTTCCTAGAATCTTTCCTAGAATCTTAGTTCCTGGGAATTCAGGCCTCAGGTCCAACCAAACATGTACATCTGATGAAGCAACAACAAAATGCCTTTCAAAACACTTTCTCCCCAAAGGAAAGAGGGTGAGCATCAAAAAGGTGTTCTCAAGTGCAGTAAGAAAAGGGCTGGCCTGAGTGGGAGGGGACACAGTTCTAGTCCTGAGGGGGTTTTGTTTGTTTGTTTTGGGGCCTTTTGGTAGCAGGGATTGGACCCAGGGGCACTTAACCACTGAGCCACATCCCCAGCGGGGCAACACCCCCTCCCCTTTTTTTTTTTGAGACAGGATCTTGCAAAGTTGCTTAGAGCCTCACTGAATTGCTGAGGCTGGCTTTGAAGTTGCAATCCTCCTGCCTCAGCCTCCTGAACTGCTGGATTACAGATGTGTGCCACCACACCCAGCACCTGCCTGAGGTATTTAACAGCTGTCTGATCTTGGTGAAATCCCCATTTCTCTCTGAGCTTCATTTTCCTGCTGTGTGTATTTCATGAAATGGTGGCGAATATTGTCCTGGATGACCTATAACGTACCTGACAGAGATAAAATCTGGTGACTATAGTTTTCTAGGACACCAGTCATGCAAGCTCCCCTGCAGGGAGGAAGGCTCAGAACTCTAGGACTGCTTTTGTACAACCTAGAGCAGAGGTGTTCAACAGAAATATAGTACCAACCACAAACATAAAAATTTCTAGTGGTTTTATTTTATTTATGCATTTTCAGCACTGGTTATTGAACCCAAGGGCACTTAACCATTGAACCACATCTCCGGTCCTTTTTATTTATTTATTTATTTTTATTTTGAGAAAGGTTCTCGCTAAATCGTTTAGGGTCTTGCTAAATTGCTGAGGCTGGTCTCAAACTTGAGATCATCTTGCTTCAGTCTCCAGAGTCATGGGGATTACAGGCATGAGCCACCATGCCTGGCCTAGTGGTTCCATTTTAAAAAGTAAAAAGAAACAGGTAGCTGGGTGTAGTGGCACATACCTGTAATCTCAGTGACTCTGAGGCTGAGGCAGGAGGATCACAAGTTCAAAGCCAGGCTTAGCAAATTAGTGAGGCCCTAAGCAATTTAGCAGGAACCTGTCTCAAAATAAAAAAGTAAAAAAGGGCTGGGGATGTAAATCAATGTTTAAGTATCCCTGGGTTCAATCCCTGCTACAAAAAAAAAAAAAAAAGAAAGAAAAGAAACAAACAGGTGACCCAGCTTCTTAGGGAGACTGAGGCAGGGAATTGAAAGTTCAAAGCCAGCCTGGACAACTTAGTGAGAATCTGTCTTAAAATAAAAAAGGGCTGGGGATATAGTTCAGTAGCAGAGCACTTGCCTAGCATGCAGGAGGTTCTGGGTTCAACCTTTGGTACTACAAAAAAGAAAAAAAGAAGTAGAATTCATTTTTTACTGTTTTCGAGACAAATTCTCACTATTTTGCCCAGGCTGGTTGCCAGGCTGGTTTTGAACTCCTGGGCTCAAGTCATCCTCCTGCCTTAGCCACCTGGGGTTGCAGAATTACAGGTGTGCATCACCACATCCAGCTAATTTTAATAACATATTATATATAACCCCATACCTCAAAATATTATTTGAACCTGTAATCAATAGAAAATCGAATTACTGAGCTATTTCATGTCTTTTTTTTTTTTTTTTTTTTAATACTGTCTTTGACATCTGAGGTGTATTTTACACTTGTAGCTCACCTCAATTTGGACAAGTCACATTTCAAGTGCTCAACACACACCTATGGACCATGGCTACTGTATTAGATGATGCAGGGCCTAAGTTTAGCTTAGGAGTGAAACCAAAACCAACCTGTCTTCTTATCTCAGGCCTCCCCTCTATCAGTCCACGGATAGACTGAACAGCCCCTATTTATCTTTCTAAAAAGCAGCTCTAATCATGCCATCCCCCCTGCTTAAAAGATGTAACATCTCCTACCAGTGGCATTTTTGAAAGACCCTTAAACAATCTGACCCCAATTACCCTTTAAAATTGTTCTTTCTCCTCCTCCTCTTAAAGATATGACTGTATGATATAAACTTTTCTGTTATCAGGTTTTTCCGACTTCCTTGCATTTTTTTTTTTTTTTTTTTCTTGGCTTGGGAACCTCCAAGATAAATTCATTTACTTTTTCAAGGAGTGCCTTCTGAACATCTGGCAGTGTGCTGTGCTGGGTAGTGAACCCAATTCAAGCAAGGACTACTTGGGAAATGTCTTTAACTAACTCTTACCTCTTCCCCCAACTCAGTCTCCACTAAGGTCCCACCCCTGCCCCCTCCAAGTTAGCTCTAAATGCAGCCTGGAAGCCTACAATCCAAGCGATTCTGGAACCCGAGGCAGGAAGATTCCAAGATTGAGATCAGCCTCAACACAATTTAGCAAGACGTCTCAAAAAATAAAAAAGGTTGGGGATATAACTAAGGGGTAAAGCGCCTTGGGTTCAGTCCCTAGTACTAAAAATAAATAAATAAAGCAAGCCCCTAGCGCAGAGCTGGTTGGTCTGCTCACTACTCCTCCCACACCCCTTTACAGTCCAGGAATATGCATTTGTTCCGCCATTCCTTTAACGCTGGTCACTGAGCGAAAGTGGAAGGAAAGATGAGTGAAGGAGTAGTCAATCTCCACTTTCTCATCTGAGAAACTAAAGCACGGAACAGCGAGAGCTGAGGGTCACCTCCAGTCAGAAATCCTAAAGTAGAAAACAGGCCTTCCAAAGTGAGCCAAGTCGGCTGGGATTCCCGCACAGCGCTAAATGCCATCCCCCACCCCAAGTAAGCAAGGGATTAACGTAGGCGAACTCTGCGACAGCCACCAGAGTATTGGGCAGGGAGCCGGAGCCCGAGAGGCAGACTGTGTGGGGTGAGGCGATCGTGGTCCACAGCCCTAAGCGAACCCACGTGGAAGGAGAGGCCTGGCGCTGCTGGGGCGGAGCTGAACAAACTACACCTCCCAGGGGGCGTGGAGACCGAGGCGGAAGGGGCGGTCTGGGACTGGGCAGGCCACAGCTGGGCGGGGCGAGGCGGGAGGCGCGGGAGGGTTGCGGGAACTTTGCATTGCAGCAAACTGGAGACCATGTCCGGGGGCAGCAGCTGCAGCCAGACCCCAAGCCGGGCCATCCCTGCCACTCGTCGGGTGGACCTCGGCGACGGCGTGCAGCTACCGCCCGGTGACTACAGCACCACCCCCGGCGGCACGCTCTTCAGCACCACCCCCGGAGGTAGGCGCTGCCTGGGGCGTCGCGTGCGGGCCCCGGGTGCCCAGCGGGAGGGATCGGGAATCGATGGTTGAACTCGGCGTCCACTCTCGAGGGCGCCGTGGCCAAAAAGAACGGATAAGGGGCTACAGTGAGAAAGCAAGGGTCACGGAGTTGGTCTGCCTTCCAGGTCTCTGGGCGCATCGTCCAGAGCCCTGGCTGCAAACTGCCCCATTAGTTTTCTCCTGTAAGAGACAGTGGAGTGTCCCCCCAAGCACTGACAAACACGATTGCAGGACTGCCACATGCCGAGGGGTGTTGCTTCTTGTGGGTATCGGGTGCAGTTTCCAGCGGGATAGGGTGGGGACAGGGTGGCCCACGAATCAAGGAAGGGCCTGGGCTGGAGTTCTGATGCGTTGAGCATTTTCTGTTGGAATAAATGCCTCTTGCAGAGCCCCTTTTACTTCCCGAGGATTCCTACTTTTGCGTTGGACACGCGCTCTTTTACTGAGGCTCAGGGCCAAGGGTGCTCCTTGCTTCAGCGGCGCTCCACGGGCACCTGTGGCATGTTCTGTATTTACGTGTGTGGGATCCCCACGGAGGGACTGGGCGCCGCGGGCAGAGTTGTGCGGAGGAACACGTTCCTCTGTCCTGGGGGAGGGGGTACCGTGTGACCTCCCTGGGAGTGGATGAGGAAGAGGAAGCTGAGCTGGCACCGGTGGGGGTCAGCCTTGGGCTGCCTCCGGTAGCCCGGCATTCCCTCCCTGCCCCGGAGTCCCAGCGCACAGGCGCTGACGAAACATACCCGCCCGTTTGCATGATGAAATTCTCCTGGCTCACCACTTCCCTCCCGTCCTTGCGTTGCCCCCACCTCCTTTTCCCTTTCTTCCCTCCCTTGTGTTCTCTGCGCTACTTCCAAAATTACTCGAGATCCAGGCGCTCTGCTGAGTGGTGCGGGGGTGCGTACCCCGGGGGGAGGGACTGCAGACTGTTTCCTGCCCTGCCGCCAGGCCACACGCTCATTTTCTCAGGCAGCTGTTCCACCACCAGCGATACGCGCCAGATGCAAGGCCTTTGGGACTGCTAAGAGATCTTAGAGATTGTTGCCCAATCGTGCCTTATTCTGTAGATCGCAGCTTGAGCACGTGTCTGTTGTGCATTGTCACACCGTTTTCCCAGATTGACGAGAAATAGCAACCGGGTGGGCAAGAGAACATTGCCGTCTCTTTTATTAGAAATTATCCCAGGAAAAGTTCTCAGGACTCTAGCCACCCTGAACTTGAATTCTCTTTCCCTTGAGGCGTCCTTTTGTAGTCCATGCTGTTCTCCTTTGTCTTCCTCGTGATGTTTGCCAGGACCTTTTAAAGTGAAGCAGTGAATCTGTTGGATCTGTTCAGGGTGGACACTGAGGCAGTCCTGAAAGCTCAAGTAGCCCTTTTTTGCCCCCTTCGTTGCTGAGTGGGGTGAGATAGATGGGTAGCAATAGTAAGGGATAGTGTTTACAAGGAACTCGGATCCATTTCCCACTTTGGACTGGGGCTTTTGGCATACTACAGCAAATCCTCCTCAAGGTCTTTAGTAGGGGAAGAGAAAAAAGAGGCTCCTTCATCAGAGTTTAACATTAGTTTCTAAGGACAACTGGAAGAAAGTTAGCAGGGCCAGGAGCCCAAGCACTCTACTACTGAACTACATCCCCAGCCTTTTCAAATTTTTATTTTTTGAGACCAAAGTTGACCAGGCTGGCCTCAAACCAGCAATTCAATCCTCCTGCCTCAGCCTCCCAGTGGTTGTATTTGTTTGTGAAGGCAGCACAACTCACAGTCCATAACCTGGGGAAACTCAGCTTTCACCAAAGTCAGCAAACCTGGTCTGCCTCAATTGACCTAGATGTGAAATCTTCCTCCAAAGCCCACTTCACCTCACCTCATTGACCTAATGAGAAGTGGTCACACCCTGATAGTCTTTTGTTCCATTTCAGAGTAGTGTTATTAGTCTTCAGTGTGCTTGGGAATTACCTGATGCCTCCATTTAAATGTAGATTTTGATTCTGTACGTCTGAGGTGGACCTGAGATTTTTGCATTTCTAACTAACTCCCGGTTTTTGTTCCATAAAACATAACCTGAGTACTCAGGAATTCATGGGATTCCATATCATTTCCCTTGTCCTTTCAGATCTCTGGCAAAAAATGGTGATTCTGTAGAAGTAAAGTTTCTTGAGATTGGGTTTGGAGAGCCAAACTTTTCATAGAATATCTGTGTGACTTACTTGGGGGGGCGCTGTCAACCTCCCCTAAGAGCTGTTGCAATAAGTCACTCCAGTTGGGAATGACCCGAAAGTGTCTCTCCCTGGAGGCTAAGAAGCGAGCCATCTCCATTCCTGTGACTCTGTTTGCTATCTGTGGTCATTAATTCTTTGCAGACCAAACCACTGATCCGAGGTTAGCTATCCAGAGAACTTGAGAGATTTGTTTGTGAATCTTTGAGTCTGTGGAGTCTTGAAAATTCCAGTGATATCATAAACAACAAAACCTTCAAATGGGTCAAGGAATCTTTCCCCCTCTCCTGTCAATACCCACATCCCCAGACCTATGTTGGATGTTTGACTCTAAAGAGTTACAGGGGTTGCTTGAGTGGAAGTCATACCTAAGACCTGAACCATGGTAAGGTTAATCAGAGGTAAGCAGGTAGAGCTGCAGGTGTTAATTGCACCTTATTTTGTTAGACAAACAAAGATCTGTGCCTAGGAAGCTGACCTTGGAGCAGCTGCCAAGTCTCTGGTTATGGAACAGGTAGTGCTGGGAAGAGGGGAGGTATGCTGGGCACTGAAGATAGAGCGCAGCCAATGTCCTGAGGCCTTAGTCACATAGAGGGGAGAAGTTACTGTTAAAGACAGCTAAGGACAGGTTAAGAACACTTGGACTTTAAGGCACTCAAGGCGATAGAAAGGGCCCTCTTCTCACACGGACCTGAGCTTTCTTTTAAAGTGTTTGGAACACTCTGCACATGTCCCTCATTAAAGACTTTGACCAGGAGGTGGAGTAGAAGGGGAAACTGGTATAGAGCACCCCAAACTTCCTCCAAGATCTACGCCTCCTTGTTTTGGGTGGGTTTTTTGTTTGTTGGTTTTTTGTTTGCTTGTTTATTTGTTTGTTTTGTTCCTGTCTACTGTAGTGTAATAAATAACAGTTAACCAAAAACATCTTTATTTTTGTCTTCAAAAAACATGCTAATTACTTTTTTTTCCAAGATAATCATGATTAACTTAGAAAAATGGTCATACAATACATCTTCAAAGCATTTCCCTTTAACAGGAAAATTAGTTTTAGAGAATCTAAACTTTAGAAGATAAAAAAAAAAATCTATTTTGTTGCCATTATAAAATAAAATGGAATCTAGCATAAGTTAAGGAAATTCTTTCATACTTCAGGTCCTTCACCTCCAGGAACCAGCATTGTTATATTATTTCCATTTAGCAAAATATGATCTAATTTAGTAATTCTTCTTCCTTCTGGTGTGATTTCAAACTCAGTGACCTCTTCCAGCACCATATTGACAAAGTTATCAAATCCTAGAAGTGTTCCAACAATTTTCTTATCACTCTTCATCACAATGTGAATTCTTGATCCTATACACTTGTCCACAAGCTCTCTTCTTTGTAGCTATTAATATGATTGTAGTTTTATAAATTGTTTTACATTACATGATTAATATATGAACACACACACAATCCTTTCTGACTCTAAGGTCTATGAGGCACAAATTATGGTTATTCTTACTCATCACTGTTTCCCCAGGGAACGGTGTCTGGCATATGCCGGGCATTCCAAAAGAGTCTGCCAAATGAAAATAATCCAACCACAGTCACATCCACTAACTCAAGCACTCTTCACCGGCTACCTAGTGGCAGCAGCTGGACCAGTTGATTGTAGCATTAGCCGGTTGATTGTAGCATTAGCCGCCGTGGCTAAGCCGGAAGTGACCAGCCTTGTTTTGTTTTTTTGCTACTGGGAACTGAACCCAGGGGCACTTAACCACTGAGCTACATCCCCAGTCCTTTTTATTTTTTACTTTGAGGGCCTTCCTAAGTTGCTGAGGCAGGACTTGAACTTGTGATCCTCGTGTGTCAGACTCCCAAGCTACTGGATTACAGGCATGTGCTACTGTTCCTGGGCCAAGCCTCCTTGTTTTTAAGGTATTCACCACACCCAGACTTAGAAGTCTGACCTCAACCCCAGTCTGGCGTTGCTAGTAAGGAAGATGAAGACACGCCTGAAATAGAATCGTAAGCTTCCCGAGAGAGTATTATGGTTGGCTGGGGGTGTGGCCCAGTGGTAGAGCGCTTGCCCAGCACACCAGGCTCTGGGTTCCATCCCTGGCACCATAAAAAGAGAAAGTAGCATGGCAGTTGTTATGATTAGGAGAAATAGAGATATTGGCTTAAGGGTACAAACTTTCAGTTATAAGATGAATAAATTCTGGGAAACAAATGGTCAGCATAGTGATTGTAGTTAACACTACGTTTTTACTATAAATTAGCTGATAGTAGACTTGGCAAAATCCACACACACACCTAAATGTGATGATGAATATGTTAATCTGTGGTAATCATTTCACCAATGTTCTGCAGTATGATCGCTGATCATTATGTTGTACACTTTGAATGTACGCAGTTTTTTATATGTCAATTATATCTCAGTAAAGCTGGGGACAAAAAGAATTATAATCATCAAAGGTGTATCTGTAGAATGAAGTGATTGGATATGTCCCTACCATTGGGCCTTGTCATCCATAGGACTTGTTTGATCCTGCCTGTGCACTGTTACCCTGACGTGAAAGGGTCTTAATTTGATCTTGTTCTAGAAAATAAGGTAGGAAAGAGCTATAATACTGGATACTGGAAAACAGGATTTTTTTCTTTTTTAGTACTAAGGATTGAATCCAGGGGGCACTTAACCACTGAATCACATCCCCAGCCCTTTTTATTTTGAGACAGGGCCTTGCTGAGTTGCTAAGGCTGGCCTGGAACCTGCAGTCCTCCTGCCTCAGTCTCTAGAGATACTGGGATTACAGGCATGCACCACCTTGCCCAGATGGTACATGTGAATCCTTACATGTTCAAACAAACAAATGAAAAAGCTGTTACTTTTTGGTTTGACACCATGTCAGCATTCTCTCTCTGTTATGATTCATAAGAAATGAATCACGTGTGTTTGTTTTCATTTTTATTTCCTAGGTTAGGTGGGAAGTTCTTTCAGAGCAGTCTTGCTGGTCTTTATATCCCCACTATCTAATGCCAGGTGTTCAGAAGCTCAAGAGTTGGTCTGGGGGTGAAACTCAATAATAGAGCACTTGCCTAGCATGCGCAAGGCCCTAGGTTTGATCCCTAGTGCCGCAAAGGAAATAGAAGAAGGAGGTGAAGATTTGAAAAGAATCCTGGAATAAAAGCTTTCCTCTCTAGATAATCTAGTTTCTTTATCTTCATACTTGGATGTCAGTTGGCTAATGATACTGTTTAAGTTTTCCTTGCAGTTACAGGGTATGTTTATTTATCTCAGGTGTACCAGGGGCAGGTGCTAACTTTTTCTGATTTTCCCCACTTATTTCAGTGTTACAGAGAAGTGCATTACTCAGATGACATATTCAGTTATTGCACAAGGAGTCAAAGTAAGTAGTTCTTGTTCTGAGTCAGTATTGGACCAGGGTCTCAAACACTGAGATTTATGCTTCTTTTTTTACCTTTTTGGACCCAGCATTGCTGACTAGACAAGAATAGGCAACTTATGCCTATTGGCATTGGGGTGTTCAAGGTCATGGGCAAAAAGGGCACCATTGGGTATGCTCATGAAGTCTCACTGAGAGAGTCGAGATACCAAGTCCAAAGTATCATTCATAGCTTACCAGCTACCTAGGGACACTTGTCTGGGTGAAAATGATTGTATTAGTTACCTACTGTCATTTAATAAGTTATACCAAAACTCAATAACTTAAACAATGATACTTTTTTATTGCTGTGTGGTTGGGCATTATTTGCTGATCTTTTCTGAGCTGACTCAGCTGCATACAGTCAGCAGCTGGATTGTCGAATAACTGGAAACCTGGGAGTTCCCTTGGTCTCATGTCTTTTTATTCTCTTGGGCTCACATTTAGTCTAGCATGAACTTACTAAGACAACAGCTTCCAAGGCCTCTTATGGCCTAGGTTTAGAAGTTATATAGTATCATTTAGGAAGTATTCTGTTGGCCAGAGCAAGGTACCAGGGGTAGGGAAGGCTGCTTAGATTCAAGGAGAGAGGAAATAACTTCTGTTGAATGAGAGAAGCCACATGTTCATCCAGGTATGGGAGGAGTTACAGGGCTCATGTTATCAATCTTCCACAAGGGTCAAACCTCAGAAAACGGTCCTTTGAGGGAACTTGATGCTTATCCTGATATATGGCCAGCAGAGCCAGCCAGGTGGAGAAGCAGACTAGAATCACAGGGCTATGAATCAGCTGTTGGTTAACAACAGCACAACCTTCCTCAAAACACTGAGTCACAAATCCCACTCCTAGCTTTCAAGGCCTTGTATCCAGTGCCATGTAGCAAACCACACAAATGGCCACGATGCCCAGCCACCAGGCAATTCTTCACCCATGTCATGCCTCACCTTGACAGCCTGTATCCTCCAAGTGCACTGCTGGCCAGGTTTTGGGGATACTCTTTTTGGGGGGATGCTCTTCAGAGGGATCTATGATTGCCTTGCCTCCCCCTTCACTCCCATTTGAACATCCTTGATTTTCTGGGTACTAGCAATAGACTGGAGTCAAGTTTCTGCTTCCGGGCGTTAGGAGTGAGAATACAGAGGGTGCAGGTGGTTCAGAGCTTTTGTTTGGAAGCAGACAGTGTGGAGTTTACAAACCAGGCCTCTTGCCTTAAAGAGAATGTGTGTTGGGGCTGGAGTGTAGCTTAGTGGAAGGATTCGTGCTTAGCATGCAGGAGGCTCTGGGTTCAGTCCCCAGCATATGTGCAAATGGTGTTCTCTTTTTGTTCTTCAGCATGAAAGAGGAAAGTGGGCCTGTATTAGTTTTCTAGGGCTGCCATAACAAAATATCACAGACTAGATAGCTTAAACAATAAAATCTGCTTTCTCACTGTTCTGGCAGCTGGGAGACCAAGATGGAAGTAAAATTGGTTTCTTCTGAGGTGCTTCTCATTGCCTTGCAGATGGCCACCATTTCCCTGTAGTTTTCCCTCTGTGGGTCTGTGTCGTATGTCTACTAGATACTGTTATGGTTTGGTTTATGTTGTTATTGTCGTTGTTTTCATATTGGGGATTGAACCAGGGTTGCTGTACCACTGAGGTACATCTCTAGCCCCCCCCCTTTTTTTTTTCCCACCCAGTGTCTCACTGTTACTTAGGGCCTCACTGGAACCCCATCCCTTTCTCTGCTTCCTGACTGTCATGAGAGGTACAGCTTTTCTCTGCCGTGGCCTTCTGCCACAATGTTCTGCCTCACCACAGGCCCCAAAGTAATGCAGTCAGCCCATCATGAACTGAAACCTCTGGATTCATGAGCCAAAGTCAGTCAGTCCTCCCTGTATTTATTTATTTATTTAGGTACCAGGGATTGAACTCAGGGGCACTCGACCACTGAGCCACATCCCCAGCCCTGTTTTGTATTTTATTTAGAGACAGGGTCTCACTGAGTTGCTTAGCACCTCACTTTTGCTGAGGCTGGTTTTGCACTTACGGTCCTCCTCTTAGCCTCCTGAGCTGCTGGGATTACAGGCATGTGCCACTGTACCCAGCTTTCCTCTTTTTAACTCAGGTATTTTGTCAGAGGGACCCAAAGCTGAAATTTGACTGGGGTCCACCCTAAAGGCCTCATTTTAACCTAATCTTCTCCTCAAATGTAGTTATATTCTAGGATACTGGGGATTGACATATGAGTTTTGGGGGAATACATTTCAGCCTATAACAGCTGCTCTCCATTCCCACAGGGACAGCTGTTGTTGTTTGTAATGGGACACATCAGAAGGGCACTCCCTCTTGGTAATGGATTTCAGGGGTACTTTCACTCTCCTCTTAACACAATGCATTTTGAAGTGCTGGGGGCTAGGGAAAGGAAGGGGAAAGAGCTTGACCAGCTTTGAGAATAATTATTTCATCCATTTCATTCTACAAGTCTCTGTAAAAACTTTGTCTCTCTTGCTTATTTTATTTTTTAAATTTTTTTGCAGTGCTAGAGATCAAACCTAGGGCCATAAACATGCTAGGCAAGCACTCTACCACTGAGCTACATGCCTCCAACTCTAAATTGACCTGTTCTGTCACATGTCAGGGCCTAGCCCAAAGACCCTTTGCAACTGACTGATCACCTCCATTTAGTATTCATTAGCTTCATAAGATTCCTGGCCCCTGAGATATGTTGGGATCTTGGTTCTCTTTGCAGAATCTGTGGGGCCAGAGATGATTAAAAGTCTTGGACTGAGCATGCTCTGCTTTCCTCACCAAGTTTTTCTCCCTGCCAAGTCTGTTCTGCTTGCTAAACAGACTGCCCAGCAAGAAAAGCCACCCAGACACATGCTTCTCCTGCTCAGTGCACGAGAGGGAGGGAAGAGAGAGAGAGAGAATCCCAGGTAGACTCCAGCATGTCTGTGAATTTGCCTCTAGGATGACCTGGAGCCACTGCTCAGAACTGGATTTAAAATCATCTGGAGTATTTAGTTCACAGACCACTGGCTTGAGCTTGAGCACAGGCATTTAAACCTCCCCCTGACCCTGTTGTGAAATGCTCTCCCTTTCCCTGGAATGGGAACAGCAGTTCTAGGAATTCTGTCCTTGTACTTTCCTAATCCTCACATCCTCCCATTCAAGGGGAAGTATGCTTGAGCCAGGAGAGGTCCAAGGGAAAGGAGGGAGGAACTGGGCTTAGTTTACAGAAGTCAGATCCAGCAGCAGAATGTGGGTACAGTAGGGGGATGGATGGGCAAGAACTCAAGGCAGGCATCTTCCTTTGGAGAACATCCTGTTCTGGACACACTCTGAGAAGTTTAAGTAAGGGCCTAAAGACCCTTTTGCTATTCCCAGTAGCAGGGAGCATTGGCTGAGAGGTGCTACTCCAGTTTGCTCTTTTTTTCTTTTTTTTCTTTTTCTTTTTTCTCTTCAGTACTGAGCATTGAACCCAGGAGAGCTTCTACCACTGAACTACATCCCCAGCTCTTTTTAATTTTATTTTGAGAGGAAATTTCCCAAGTTGTCCAGGTTGTCCTTGAACATGTGGTCCTCCTGCCTCAACTTCCTGAGTAGCTGGGATTATAGGATTAAGGTCTGCCTTGCTAATTTATTTTATTTATTTTTTTGTAATTCTGGATATTGGAACTCAGCCTGATGCTTGCTAGATGAGCAATCTACCACTGAGCTACACCTCCAGCCTATTGACATTTTTAAGTAATGGATAATATTTAGAATTGGAGTCAAGACCTGCTGGGTCTAGCCGGTGCAATGGGACACACTTGTAATCCCAGTGACTCAGGAGGCTGGGACAGGAGGATTTTAAGTTCAAAACCAGCTTCTGCAATTTAGCAAGCTCCTAAGCAATTTAGTGAGACTTTGTCTCAAAATGAAAGATAAAAAGGGCTGGGGACTTACCTTACTGCTGAAGTACCCCTGGGTGGGTCCAGTCCCCAGTTAAAAAACTTTAAAAGGACAGACTAGGCACAGTGGCACATGCCCATAATCCCAGCAGCTCAGGAGGCTGAGGCAGGAGGATTGTGAATTCAAAGCCAGCCTCTGCAAAAGGTGAGACCCTATTTCTAAATAAAATATGAAATAGGGCTGGGGATATGGCTCAGTGGTCAAGTGCCCCTGAGTTCAATCCCTGGTACCCTCCCGCTGCAAAAAAAAAAACAGACTGGGTCTACCTCTTGATGGCTCAACCTTTCTGAACCTCAGTTTCCTCATCTGCAAATTGATGATGATAATAATGCCATCTTCCTTGTGGGGAGGGAAGTTATAGGAGGAACCAAGTTATAGCATGACAGGCTGTGATCACAGATGGGTAGTGATGAGGGATGACAGATGGTGATTGATGTATGCACATCATACGAAAATCTAAACGATTATTCATACAGTGCACAAATACATTGATTTGTGTTCCTTGGCTTCCCAGGAGCTTCCTGTTCCTGGCTTGTGACTTTTTTCTATATATGTGGTCTCCCAAGTAATCTCTCTCTCTCTCTCTCTCTCTTTCTCTCTCTCTCTCTCTCTCTCTCTCTCTCTCTCTCTCTCTCTCTCTCTCTCTCTCTCTCTCTCTCTCTGTCTTTTGTATTGGGGTTTGAACCTCAGGGTGCTCCATCACTGAGATACATCTCTAGTCCTTTGTATTTTGAAACAGGGTCTCACTAAAATGTCCAGGCTGACCTCAAAACTTGTGATCCTCCTGCCTCATTCTTCTTAATCACAGGGATTACAGGCCCAGGTCAAGCTATTGTCATGTTTTACTCTTGTATGAGAATCTTTCCCCACCCGCTTTGGTACTGGGGATCAGATCCTGAGCCTTGCAGATGCTAGGTAAGCACTCTACTACTGAACAGAATCCTGAGGGTTGTTATTAAGTCTTCAGGATACTCCTGTGAGGTATGAATTTTGTTCTTATCCTCTTCTTGTAGCCACAACTCAGAGTTAAGGGACTGGAATGTGGTGAGACCTGATTGGAGTCGAGAACTTCTGCCTCCAACCCTATGCCATTTGCCCATAGAAGCACCTGCCAAAAATGAGATCCTAAAAATAGACGGCACAAGGCTGGTGCTTTAAAAATAGTCTGAGCCTAATACAACACCCTTCTTTTACAGGTGAGAAAACTAGACCCCATCCCTTGTGTCCCCACATATTCCTCTGTTTTTGGACTTTATACACTGGACTCTAATCATTTGTTTTTTGTTTTGGTACCAGGGATTGGACCCGGGGGCACTCAGTCACTGAGCTATATCCTCAGCCCTTTTTATTTATTTATTTATTTTTATTTTGAGACAGGGTCTAACTAAGTTACCTGGGTCCTTGCTAAGTTGCTGAGGCTAGCTCCTCAACTTGTGATCCTCCAGCCGCAGCCTCCTGAGTTGCTGGGATTACAGGCACGTGCCACCTCACCCAGCTCTATAACTTGAATTCCACTTGTTCATAGCTTTGATATTTTTCTATCACTTTTATTTATTTATTCATTTTATTTTTCTGTAGTACTGGTGGTGATCTACCATTAAGCTACATCGTCAGCCCTTTAATTTTGATTTATATTGTTATATTTTATTATATATCACATGTTGTATATATATATACAACTTACATATTATCATTAATTGTATGTTGTATGTTAAGAGGAAACTTGATGTCACTACTATATATGGGAAACCAGATTCACTTGCCATAAATAGAAGGTAACTATAAAAAGATTCACAATGACAGTTTTTAAATTCTAGCTAGATTCCATTGCCTGCTGAAGGCTCTGAACTTGAGGTCTGTTCTTATGAAGGGAGCAGTCAGTAAATGCTGTTATTAAGGTGTTAAAGACACATAGTGCTGCTTTGGAGGTAATGTGCAAAACATGAACAACTCTCTCTGTTCACTGTTATCTGATGCATCACAGGATCTTGGGTCCCTCACTTTGGGAAACGCTCCCTCGAATGATATCATTGTGGCAGCTCTAGGTGGGAGGGGTCCTAGGTGTGGTTTAAGAACAGTGAATAATTCAGTGAGACAGGTCCTTACCTAAGGAGTAAGATTTGTAATGAGTAGAATGCAGACTGTACAAACTCTGAAGTGTGGTAACATCAGCAGAGATATGCTGGGGTTTCACAAAGGAGGAAAGCCTTTGTGGGTTAGGTAACCTATCTGCCACAAAGCCCCAGCAGGGAAAGTTCTCATTTTTGCTAGTTTGAGTGTATAGCTTCATTTTCTGTGTGCCCCTCTATAAAACGGGATTAAAGATACCTAGTCTGAGTATCCCACAGGAAGTACCATAAGGACAGGATGGAATAATGAATAGAAATGCATCTTTTCCACTGTCAGGTATGATTGTCATGGATGATTAACACTGAACACCAACAGGTGAGCAAGGTAAGGAACTAAGGGATTGAGAGCACAGGGTGCACAGAGCTCTGAGAAGACAAAGGTGCAGTCAGATGGCCAGTGAGTGTTCCTTGCGAGTATCAGGGCTGTGAAGAGGTGGCTGACTCCTGGGTTATAGCCAAGCTCCCTGGACAAGCCTCTGTCCTTCTCAGTCCAGATTTTTATAAAAGAACCAAATGCCTCTGTTGCAGCCCTGCCTCCAAGAAGTGGAAAAACTGGTAGGCAGGGGGTTCAAGGTGGCATTACCAACCTCCTTGTGCCCTTCAGGTACCAGGATCATCTATGACCGGAAATTCTTGATGGAGTGTCGGAACTCACCTGTGACCAAAACGCCCCCAAGGGACCTGCCCACCATTCCTGGGGTCACCAGCCCTACCAGTGATGAGCCTTCCATGGAAGCCAGCCAGAGCCACCTGCGCAACAGTCCAGAAGATAAGCGGACAGGCGGTTAGTGGCTGGGTTTCACAGGCTGTCCCTTGGGAAGGGAAATGCCCTGTCCTCTGGGGGGAATTCCAGGGAGGAGGAATGTGGTGACTCTTTCCCAACCCACATGGAGCATCCAGACGGGGGGTAGAACTCACAGTGGTACCAACTTTCTCCTTGAAAGGGGCCCAAGAACCCCAAGAAAGGTGATTTGACACCATCAGGTCATGTAAATAGCGGGGAGCTTGTCTAAAATGGCAGTGACTTCACATAGTTTTCATAAGCGTGCCCTCTGTATAATTCTCTCCAAAGCATTACTGTGAGTATGCAGTGCTTGGAATACACCCATGATGCTCTTGGTGCAGGAGACAACTTAGTCAAAGACACAGTGTACTTGCCCTGTATGAAATCACATGTCTACAAGATAAGAAACACATCCGGCTGTCTTCTAGCTGGGTGTTTGTCCCTTAGTGGATCCTTTATGAAGACAGATAGAAACAATGTGGCTCGTTGTCTTTGCAGCCTCGACATTTGGTAGCTAGGTGCTTCCTGGTGTCCCCACCTCCCAAGTAATTAGAGCAGCCACCCTGGCAGCTGTGTGTGTAAATGGGCTCTTTGTGGCATCCTGACTAGCTTGCCAGAGCATCTGAGTTCTCTGCTGTGGGGGATACAGTGTAAACTCTGCTAGACAACCTTAGTCAGACTGGAACCCACTGACCCTTCACCAGGCCCAGTGTACCAAGCCCAGACCCAGACAGGAAGCAGCTGGACCTTGGGCTGGCCTTGCTCTGCTGACAGCAGCAAAATCCATTTACCCCAGGCCTGCAGGATATGATTCATAATCACCTTGGGAATGCCAACAGCCAAGACAGGCAACAGTTGCCGTCTTTTTTTTTTTTTTTAAACCCAGGTGTCATGCTTGCTAGGCAAGTGCTGTATCACTGGATCACATCCCCAGCCAATTGCTTTCTCTTAGACTCCAAGGGTGGAAGGGAGGTGAGTTCTTGTTGGAAGGTATAGAGAGCAGTGTGACAGATGCCGCAAGGCAGTGTGGTCACCTGCCATTTGTTCAAGGATGGAGAGATTCATGGGTCATAGCACAAGTGGCTCCTGCCTCATTAAGGATGGAGTTCACCAGCACCTGAAACTTGACTCACCATCAGCTGAAGGCTGTTACTCCCTGTTCGCACACCCCTCCCAGTTTCTAGAACTGCTATGGCCCCTAACAAATACAAGGCTGGCCTGGTATGCAAGGTGGAACTCTGAACCCAAAATGATGGTCTAGCAGTCCCCTACGGTTTTTACGCCTGGGTAGCAGGCATTTTCATTTTGTTCAATTGGATACCAAGAAACCAAGTGTCCTGCCCTTTAACCCATCTATTTATGTAAATATAACCAGAAGAGAAAAGCCAGTTTCCCTATTTGGGAGCCAGAGCAGGCATTTTGCTATCTAGTACCTTGGAGCAGTTTTGCCCAGGAGATCATGAATAAGACAGTTCTATTTAAAGGAAAAAAAATCTACTGCAGCGTGAATTACTTGAAAATGTTAACAGGGTCTCACTAAGAGTTGCTTAAGGCTTTGCTAAGTTGCCAAGACTGACTGGCAACTTGCAATCCTAGTCACAAGTAACCACTAACCCTTATTAAAAATAAAAGTTAGCAGGATGTGGTGGTGCAACACAGGAGACTGAGGCAGGAGATCACAGGTTCAAGGCCAGCCTCAGCAACTTAACAAGACACTAAGCAACTTGTGAAACACTGTTTCAAAATAAAAAAATTAAAAGGACTAAATAAATAAAAGGACTGGCAACATGGCTCACTGGTTAAACTTCCCAGAACCAAAAAGATAAAAATAAAAATCATAGAAAATGCAGGAATGTCATCTCCCTATGAGAAAACCTTGTGCCTGCTCTTGGTTTGGAGATTAAGAAAGAGCACAGACAGATGCAGAAGCTTCAGGCCTGTACTTCCAGAAATTCTTAGCTTAGTCCTGCCTTCCCTCTACATTCTTTGGCATCATAAGGTTAGCTAGTGTTCTTTTTTTTTTCCTTTGGTGCTGGGGGTTGAACCCAGGGCCTTGTGTATGCAAGGTAAGCACTCTACCAACTGAACTGTATCCCCAGCCCCCCGTGTTCTTCTTATATGAACAACAGAATGAAAAAGTAGGCCTTCTTCCTGGCCTCTAAGACATCAACATACCCATTTGCTCATTGCTTACCTGCCTCTGTCTCTTCTCTCCATAGGTGAAGAGTCACAGTTTGAGATGGATATTTGAGGAACAAGCCGCCAGATGGAACGATGCTTCTGGGCCCCCCAGGCCCTTTTCGGGAGAAAAGTCACACCGGCCAGGCCTTATAAAAGTTATTATAGTGGGCAGTCGTCGGGTGTGGGGTCTGCCACCCTGACTCTGTTCCCTCACTCAGGGCACCTGTTCCCCTTTCCTCTTCGTGAACACCAGCACATACCTCCTTGTGCCTCCATTGATACAGGAGCTGCTACCCTAAAGGGAATGACTCTTACCCACACACTTCAGCCAAGTGCCAGAAAGGGGTCACAGAGGAGCCCTTCTGAACGATCATTTGGCTCTTCCGGCCCCATCCTTGGGGGCAGACCCACCCTCTCCTTAGGTTGGGATGCCTGGGAAAGCACCCCTCTACTTCCCCAAGAGAGGAAATAAAAGCCACCCTCTCCCTAGGGCCAAGAATTGGGCCCTGTCTGAGCTCTTTTCAACTCCAACTGATAATTAACACCAGCTACTATCTGTTCAGTGCTTACAATGCATTTTCCTTTACATTATCTCATTTGATTCTCACACTGATCCTGTAGGTAAGTAGAACAAGCACTATCTTTATTTTAACAGCTAAGACTGGCTTGACAGAAGCTAGTAAATGACACATGGGACTAGGTTTGAGCTCTGCTACTTTTTTTATTTTGTGGTGTAGGGGGTTGAACCCAGGGATGCTGTACCACTGAGCTATACTTCCAGACCTTTTAATTTTTTTATTTTGAGATAGAGCTGTACTAAATTACTGAGTCTGGCTTTGAACTTATGAACTTTCTGCTCAGCCACTGTGCCTGGCTGAGCACCCTACTTTTTTTTTTTTTTCCCCTGTACCAGGATTGAACCCAGAACCATTGAGCCACATCCCCATCCCTTTTTTATTTTTTATTTTGAGACAGGGTCTCTCTAAGTTGCTTAGGGCCTCGATAAATTGCTGAAGCTGGCTGTGAACTTGTGATCCTCGTGAGATTACAGACATGCACCACTGTCCCAGGTGTTTAGCTACTCTTGATATTTTGCTTTCAATAGAAGGTGATGCCTATCTTCTGGGCTGCCCCCCAACCCCTACCCCACCAAGCCTGTCAAGTGACCCAGTCGCCCTTCCCCCTTGGAGCCCATTCCGTATACACCGAGCCTTGGCCAGTGTAGTCTGTGATCCACATGTACTTGATCTTGTAGAGTGATTCCTTCATGTGAGCTGTCATGGAAGACAAACAAGACAGGCTCTCTGCCTTGAGGATTTCATTGAAATGTAAGATTTACTGATAAGAAAAGGCAGCATAAATGGGATTGTTTAGGATTGGCTACCAGTGAGTGGTAAATCATGAAGTGGGAGGCAATGGACATGATGTGCAGTTGGGCCCTGAGAGTAGTGAGTTTTGAAGGAGGTAGGTAATGCAGTGTGATGGAGGTCAGGTGGTCTTAGAAAACCAAGATGTACAAGAATGGACCATCAAGGAGCCTACTTTGGATGTAACAGGTAACTTGGGGACAGCAGTGGCTTTTACAAATGGACAGAGAAAGTCCAGATTTATAGGATGTGCTGGAGATGAATGGCCTTTGACCAAGAGACAGTGGCTGATGTGGACTTGATAAGCTCTGGGTTCATTGCATTTGTCAACCAGCCCTTTGGGGAATAGCAGGCTTTCAGTGACTTTTTCTGTAGCTGAATTGGACCCTACCCAAAGACTTATTGCAGCTGAAGTCTAGATGTTTGTTGGTGGTGTATGGAAGGACCCAGCCTTTGATATATAGAATGCAAACATGCAGCATAACCTTTTCCTAGGGATGGAAAAGTGAGGCTAGGGAGGAGCTGCCACCAGAGTGAAGGCAACAGTGAATTTTAACTAGGATAAATGAAAGGTTGGGTCAGCCCTCAATCCCTTAGCTTTCCAATTAAAGCATTTCACTCCTGGCATCCTGTCAGTGATCTTACCATTCTACATGATCAGATCTAGTCCTCTCCTTTGTTCTACTTCTCAAGGTCAACTCCCTTATTTACAGGGTCAAAAATTTTACTTCTCTGGTAGTTGAGGAGCCACAGTGATAAAATTATTCTGAATGCAAGGTACAGTGGTGAACATCACTAATCCCAGCTACTTGGGGGGCTAAGGAATGAAGGTTGCAAGTTTGAGACCAGCCTGTGCAAATTAGACCCTGTCTCAGAAAACATATGGGGTGGGGTTTAGGGGGTGTTGCTGGGGTACAGCTCAGTGATAAAGTGCCCAGTACTGAAAAGGAAATTATTCAGAAGTATGAACTTTTCCACTTAGCAAAAGTGGAAAGACCTAGATATTTCCAGGTCCTCTGAAAGACCTAGACATTTCTTGAGCATCAGTTCTACCTGGGTGCCATGGAGTGGCAAAAATCTGCAGCCCTGTTCTTGTACCCAAAGAAGTGAAATCTTGGACGGTTGATAACTGCTGTGGTACAAATTGTACTGAGCCTAAAAGCTTTGCAGAGAGGATTACTCCAGGAGACCATCATAGTTTGACTTTCCCATTGCCTCTGGCATCACCAAAACCACAGTTTCCATTTGAAGAACACAGTGACAACTCTTGGTAGATGGCATGTGCCATGAATCAGGAAATAGAAGGAAGTGTTTTTAAGCTATGGTGTGTGTTCCTGGTGAGCTTACATCCTGATTGGGAGATGAAAGGTACTTGGAGTAGGTAAGCGTTACCCACAAATGTCAGGAAGCAATAATCATGGTTGCCAACAAGCAGAGGCAGTGTCAATGCTGTAAGTTAAGGAATCAGGTTTGAGAAGCCTTCATGAAGGAGGTGGCACTTGACAGGACTGGTAGATTTTAATTTAGGAAGGGCAGGATTATGAATGACCTATGGTATGAAAATATGGCTCTGAAAATATTGTAGCTGGAGGGATGTCGGAAGCATTAGGTTTCTATACATAATTGAAGAGGCTCAAGCAGGCAGTGGAAATGGGAATGGGCTATATTAGAAAAGAAGGCTTGAGAGCACTTGGGCTAGATGGAAGAGGGAAATGTCTTGGAGGTTTCTGGTCTGTGTGACCCTGAAGAGAGATCAAAGAATGCTCGTTTAGGAATTATGCAGGAAGGAGTTAGGGATAATGGCTCCAGGGTAGAGTGCTTGCCTAGCATGCCTGAGGCCCTGAGTTTGATCCCGGTACCAAAAAAGCAATTATTCAGAATGAATGGCAAGGAGGTCCAACTTCCAGACTGTTTTTACAGCTGTGGGCATCCCCAAGTAGCCAGACTGGTTTTAACTGAGGCCATCTTCTGGCACCTTTCAGTGTGACATTGATCAAGATGACTCAAGGAAAGGCCCAAGTACACATGGCCAACAAAAAAGTTCCACAGACATGCCATCTGAAAACCAGTAAGTAGTACTTAAGGAAGGTTGAGATTCATCAGTAGACTTAGCAAGTGGTCTCTGCAGCCAAATCCAACCTCACTTTTATTTAATAAGCATTTACTAAGCATCAGTAGCATGGTGCTAGATCTCAGGGGAATACAGGAGTATTTTATCTGAAATCTAGTGTAAGAAAAGTTGGATGTGTTAGGCTATAGTGATTTGCATAGCATATGGTAAGTTTATAGATTGCATGGGATTCAATTGTTGGAACCAAAACAAATTTGTGGAATGTCTTATGTAAGCTTCACTACAATCGTATCTATGATTCCCAGAACTTAGGGGGTACGTACTTTTATTCCTGTATTACACATCCCCATACCTAGTGAATATCAGAACTAGGATTCCAACTCCGTTTGTTCGGCTCCAAGGCATAAAGAACAAAAGTCTGAGTGTTTGCCTTGCAAGCACAAGGCCATGGGTTCAATCCCCAACACCACCAAAAAAAAAAAAAAAGAACAAAAGTCTGTGCTAATTCAGACTAGAATGTTGGTGGGAGATGTTAGAAGAAATCAATGACTGATTAAGGACTGTTAAGGTAGACCAGGTGGAGGAGAGATTGACTTGTTCAGATTTGGTGGGTTTGGGTTGTGGGGGCATGGAAATAGGGATGAAAGAAGATTGATGGGCTGTTAATAGTGCCTACTGATCTATGCACTAGGGATAGAGCAGTGGACAAGCCCAGCTTTCAAGATGCTGAGCTTCCAGAGAATGCAGGGTATCTTTAAACACTGGTGCCTGGTATGATTCCAGTTCTGTTTTGTGTATTCAGTTTTGATTACTGAAGTCACAAACCTGGCCTGGAAATAAGGCAGTTGAATGTGAATTTTGCCAGTCCTCTCAGACTACCACCCCTTCCCCAAGCAAAGGACCCACACCTCTTTTCTGTGGGATAATTAATCCTGCATGGAAGAGCCAGGACCCAAATGAAGGCATTAGATACCTCAGTTTCTGGAAATAACCAACAAAACCTTTTATCATCTGCAAGAGCCTAAATTAATATAAGGTAAGAAAATTTTTCCTACAGAGTAACTGGATAAGTTCCACTCCTAAAGACAAGTTTTTTCTTGGTTTTTACACACTCCTAGGAGTATGATTTCAATGTGCCCTGCAGAAAGAGTTGGGGTACAAGGAGGAACCGTGCGCTAGAGCAAAGTAGAGACAAATTCCCCCTCCCCCAACTAGGTTCAGGGTCCATAGCATAGGAAGCAGTTTTAAGGTTCCTTAGGTTCTGAAGAGAGGTTTTTAGAATCCAGTTGTTATACTCTGTGCTGCCCCCTGATGGAAGAGTTCATTAAAGCAAGTATAATTCAGAAATGATTATTTCAGATTCTGTTAGGTGAAATGAAAATGCCAGGTATATTCAAGACCTGACTATACTTCATGTTCTCTCTTGAGGTAGTGGAACTGGTCCCTCATCCCCTGAAAGGAGTACTAAGGGACAAGTTTTGCAGACAAGAGTGGCCAGAATCATTAGCAAAACCAGGGGAAGAGTGGAATGTTCTGGTGCTGCCCAGACCTAAATATGGGACTAAATTAAATTATGGCACTGCCTCCTCCCTCATCGAGGCTCAGCCATGTATGAGGCTATACTGCCCTCTGATCCTCAGCTCACCACTGAGGCCAGCAATAGCCAGCTGGTTCCTCCATAGAACTCCAGCTAGGAAGAAAGTTTACCTCTTGCATGGCTCTTCTCTACCTCAGCATTTAAGCCATTTCCTTGTTACTCTGCCCTAAAATGAGAGAAGAAAGATTGTCTTCTAAAAGGAGTCAGTACCTGTGCTCTTTGAAACTTGTTCCTTAGCCTCTCAAGGGTAGGTTCAGTTCTGTATTGACATTATGAATATAAATATAGCCAGTAACTCCCAACTCTTTGACAGTTTCATCTAAACCCCTTGAAGAATCAATCAGGAAGTCCTCAGGAGCTGCTTCCTAGCTCCTGAGCTGAGCCTCGGACCTCCAATATCAGACAACTACAGTATGCATGCAGCACTTTGGGTATATGAAGCTATGTTGTGATCTGTAGACACAGATTAGAATGATTAAATCAAACTGATTGACATACCCATCACCTCAAATGTTTATCATTTTATGTGTGGTGAGAACATTTGAGATTCTCAGCAAATTTGAAGTATACATTTAAAATTTTCCTCCCTTTTCAGTACTGGGGCTCTAATCCAGGGCCTTGTGCATCTAGGCAAGCACTACCTCTGAGCCACCTCCCAGCTCCCATATACTGTTATTAGCTAAAGGACAAATATTCTTTAAGCCTGATGGACTTTGCCACACTTGTACTCAGTTCACTAACAAATTGTTAGTAGCTGGGCACAGTGGCACATGCCTGTAATATCAGCAATTTGGGAGGCAAAGACAAGAGGATCAAAAATTAAAGGCCAGCCTCACCAACTTAGTGAGATCCTGACCAAAAAAAAAAAAAAGCAGCTGGGGATATAACTCAGTTTCAAAGTATGCCTGGGGTCGGTCCCTAGTACAAAAAGTAATTATACACACACACACACACGTTAGTCTTGCTTGTTTATCCATAAATGGCAACTAAACCAAATCGGTCTTTTGCAATGTCGGGAGCTGTCCCACTATAAACCTTAGAGGAGCAAAAAGAACTTTTGTGGAGAAACTTGTAGGGTATATATTTTGTGGTCTCCCACTTTTACCTCTGACCCTAGTTTGAGAAATCTCAAGCCACAGAGAAAAAAGCTAAGTGTGGTGTCATGTGCCTATGATCTCAGCTACTTGGGAGGCTAAGGCAAGAGGATTGCAAGTTCAAGATTAGCCTCAACAACTTAGTGAGAACCTACCTCAAAATAACATGAATAAAATGGGTTGAGGATGTAGTTTAATGGTATTGCACCCCTGGATTCAATCCCCAGTACCACCAAAAAATAAAAAGACACTACCATCCCTTCCTGTAAATATATAATTATAAATAAATGTCATTTGGTCACAAATGAATAGTCCCTCTGCTGACAGGATGGCCTATTTGTCACCCCTCAAACAAAACCTGCCACCTGGAGGTTCAAGTTCTGTCTTTCTTACTTTGAACTTGACAGCTTCATGTTCCTCCAGGGTTAAGGATAGGCCATCCCAAGCAGGACATTATCAACCCAAGAGACAGCAGTTGATCCTGACCTGTCAGTTGGTCAGCCATTGGCTGGCATGTGAGCAAACAGTTGCTTCAGTGAACAGAAAGGGTATATGGGTCCAGTGTGGGATGGGTGGCAGAAGACCCTGGCTCTTGGGCCTGAATTACAACAACTTAAATCCCTGAGTAACTAAAGTTCATGGTGCTGTTAGAAATTTGTCAAGGAAGGAAAAGAGGAAAGGTCATGACTTTGTCTTTTCCCAAGAGTTCATCAACACCTCAATGAATCATTCTCATTCTTTAATTTCCTCTACCTCAGGTCCCTGATAACTACTCTTTGTAGCTTTTCATAGATATTTGGGTTTCTTGTACTATGTAGCTTTAATTACACTCAGCTCCATCACTGTTTTAGCTTCTCATCACTATAACAAATACCTATTCTTTATAGTAATTTTATAAAGAAAAGATTAGCTGGGCATGAAGGTGCTCACCTATAATAAAGCAGCTTGGGAGGCTGAGGAAGGAGGATCTTGAGTTCAAACCCAGCCTCAGCCACTTAGCGAGGCCCTAAGCAACTCAGTGAGACCTTCTCTCTAATGAAATATAAAAAAGAGCTGGGGATATGGCTTGTTAGGTAAGCATCCCTGGATTCAATCCCTGGTACAAAAAAACAAACAAAAAAAAAATTACCTGGCTCACAGGTGGAGAGATTTCTGTCGAATTTTTTTTCTTTTTTTTTTTTTTTTGCTTTGGGCCTGTAGTAGCACATCATGGTAAGAGCACAATGCAGGTAGAGCAGAGCAAAACCACTCACCTCATGCCAGTGAAATGGAAGAGGAGAAGACTGGGTCAAAGCATGTCCTGTGAAGACCTCATTAGGCCCCACCTCTTAAAGGTCCCACCATCTCTCAGCAGTGCCCTAGGCTGGGGACCAAGCTTTTAACACATGGGCCTTCCAGATCCATAACTATGGCAATCAATATGCCTCATCCTCTGCAATTCCAACAAAACCGCCAATTACCACATCAGGTTAGAACTTGATATGACTAGAACAAGAGGGAAAACAATCTTTTTTCCCTGCTCCCTTTTCTGGCCTCCAACACTCTGTAAGAGTTCTAAGGAAACTCACATGGCCAAGCCCATGCATTCTAGTCATCATTCCTAGCTCCCTAAAGAACTGGCCCAGGATAGCATGCACCTCTTTGCTTAGCTGCACACCTGCTTCCAACACTTGCCCCCTAGATATCTGGCTCATCCTGCCCATCATACCATTACATCTGGTTCTCGGGGCTTAGAATGCACCTCAGGGCTTAGAGTATTTATTAACAGATTGCTGGGTCACACCCCCAGAGGTTCATAGGTCTGGGCTGGGGTCCTAAGAATTTGAAAAAAAGCAATCTCATTCACTCAAATATGGAGCACCCTCTCTGCTAGGATCCTGGGATATATACATCCTCTGGACAAAATGGACAAAAATCACACATGGAACTTAACCTTTTTCTAATACAAGTAAAAACAAAGCTCTTTTTACTTGGATAATTGGTTACTGGAAGTTATCAGAAGTATTTAATCAACTAGATAAATAGTTGATTTATACTCGCTAGATACAAGGACCAAGTGCTCAGAGACAGAATGAATGCTCTACTGAGATGAACTAACACCTAAATACCTTTGTGTTTCTCACAATTATAATGAACACAAAGTGCTTTGCTTGCAGATGATGAAAACATGGCAGTATGGGGGCAGAACAGGGGGTGGAGGAATGCAGGAGTCTAATGTCCAGGGCATCTGACAGTTACTTTCTTCTCCCAGGGCTTTGTACAATATAGGCAAGACCTGCCCCACTGTTTGGTTTGTATATTTGTCACTGGGGATTGAATCCAGAAGTCTCACCCACTGAGATACATCCCCATCACGTTTTACTTTTTGAGACATGGTCTTGCTAAGTTGCCAAGAACATCACTAAATTGCTGAGGCTTGCCTCTGCCTCCAAGATGCTGGGATTATAGCATCTTGCATTGCATCTAGTTCCACTGTTCTTTTTAAGGAAAGGACCCAGAAGCATTTAGCAAAGGCTGGTACACAAATGGGACATACTCAATTCCATACAAGTCTCTCCCTTGGGTAGTGAAGACCATCTGGGCTTCAAGAATTCTGAATTTAGAGCCAAGCACAGTGGGGCACACCTGTAATCCCAGTGACTTGGGAGGCGGAGGAAAAAGGATTACAAGTTTAAGGTCAGCCTCAGCAACTTAGTGAGACTTCGTCTCAAAATAAAAAATTAGAAGGGCTGGGGAAAGTGCCCTGTGTTCAATCCCCCGTACTCTTCCACCCCCAAAATAAACCCCGCATTTAAAATACAAGTGCAGTATTTCTGAAGGACTAATATTTCACCAGAATAACAGATGTGAATCAGTCCACAATTCAAGTGGATAAGGAATATGATTCTTTTTATAATCCACCATAATTTCTCTTGAAACTTTGTTCTTGTTTTGGGGAGTATATCTGGTCTCCATTTGAGGTTTTGCTCTTCCTATGCATTTTTGTTTAATAATTTATGGGCAGAGATTCAGTTGTGTATTGTTTTTAAAAGGGAGGCAGTAAAACACCAAAAACCTAGGCTATAAAATCCAGACACATTATCTTGAAGGATAATGTCTTCATCTTGTGCTCACTGGGAACAGGGCATGTTAGTGTTATCTGTAGAAAGCTACTTTCTTTTTTTCAGGGAGGGGGGTTGGCACTGGCGACTGAACCCAGAGGAGCTTTACTACTGAGCTACATCCCTACCCTTTTTTACTTTTTTTAAAATATTTTTTTAGTTGTTGATGGACCTTTATTTTCATTTATTTATATTGGTGCTGAGAATTGAACCCAGTGCCTCACAAATACTAAGCAAGTGCTCTACCATGGAGCCACAACCCCAGCCCCCTTTTTACTTTCTATTTTATTTTGAGACAGGGTCTCACTAAGTTGTAGAGGCTTACCTCCCACTTGCGATCCCCCTGCCTCAGTCTCCCAAGTCACTGGGATTATGGGGGTGCACCACCAGGCCCAGTTTAGAAAGCTACTTTCTTACATTATAGACCAGGATGGTTGCACCTTAGGATGCTGGTCATACAAGCAAACTAAGCAAGCTAATGGGATGTCACTGCTTCTGTAGCCTAACATATAAAACCCCTCTCAGTGGTGACAGGCACTGAACTGAGAGCATTATGGAAAGAATTTGTGTAACTCACCCAGTTGGCTGCCACTGGACAAAAAGCTGAGAAGGAGAGGAGGTACTGCTTGGCAAAGCAGAGAGGACAGAGGTGCTATCTGTTTAGCCTATGGCCATTGGATTTTTCTTGGAGCAGTTGCTGATCTCTTGTAAATTTTGTCCAATAAATCATATGTCTTGCATGCTATCTCTGGGCACTTTCTCTGGTCTTCCAGCAGCCTACCTCACTGCCCTGGCACAACTGGGCTATGGATGTGACAAGCTCCACAGATGATTCTAATATACAGCCAGTTTTGAGCACTGTGTGGGAGAGAGGAAGGCTGGGTGTGGCAAGAAGGCTAAGGAAAGAATGGAAATCCATGACTATTTGAATTATTCTGTTACATTAGCTAATAGCCAGGTGTACACCAAACTCCATTGAAAGGAAGGGCATTGGAGAAACTAGTGGGGAGATGAATTAGAGTTAGAAATACTCTACTCCCTTTCTACTGAAAGCATAATCCTCAGAATTGTTACAAATGCAAAAATCTCAGGCCCCACCTCAAACATAGTATCAATCTGCTAAGTACTGCCCTACTCTACTATTTCACTAAAAGCAGGCTCCTGCTAGGAGGAAGACATTCTAAAACCAGGTTTTTAAGTAGTATGGTTTTCCAGAAAGCTTCATTCATCTCTGAAGGAATGGCAAGAACATATCTGGGCAAGAAGCAAGTGTGGCTGTGGTGGAAAAAAGAAAAAAAATCGTCACAGTTTTGGATTTTTCCAGACTGAGAAGGAGTGAAGTAGTAGTGAGAACCCAGGTCATTGGTCTGTTTTCTTTGTAAATGAGAAGAAAACCCTCAAGTCTTAAGGGTTTGCAACATCTTTTTTCCTTTCTCAAAAGATGATACAAAGGGGTTGGGGGGATAGCTCAGTTGGTAGAGTGCTTACCTCACAAGCACAAGGCCGTGGGTTCAATCCCCAGCACTGGAAAAAAAAAAAAATGATATAAGTAGGTTAGTTTAATTAACAACTTCCTACGGAAATTATTCAGGCTTAATCTGTTTATGTGTAAAGCTTTTGCAAAACGTGTTTACTTTTTTCTGATTATAAACCTAATTCACAGAAAATACAAAATAAAAAGGGCTGAGGATGCAGGGGTTGTGGCTCAGTGTTAGAGCACTTGCCTAGCATGTGTGAGGCACTGGTTCAATTCTCAGCACCACATATAAATAAATAAATAAATAAATAAATAAATAAATAAATAAATAAAATAAAGGTCCATCAACAACTAAAAAAGGGGGCTGGAGATGTAGCTCAGTGGTTAAGCACTGCTGGGTTCAATACCAGATGCCTAAATTAATTAATTACTTAATTAATAGTTAAAAATAGAGCTGGTGCTCAGTGGTAGAGTGCCCCTCGGTTCACTCTCCAATACTGAAAAAAAAAATGTATAAAATGTATTGACTTCATCCAAAATAACTAAATCCTTTGAGTGAGACCACAGCCATGATACTGCTTTGTAACTAGCTTTTTCACAGTTGCCATTCAAGGTCAAGAGGATAACCCCAAGCAAAGAAATGGAAGCAAAATAAGCCAATTATGGAGTGGGAAGTTGGTTGCTTTTGAACATTTAGAGACATTTATCATAAGTAATACATAGTTTAATTTGAGTGAAATCATCACTTGTGATAAATGGTTACTTGAGTTGGACTTCACAGAGGTGAGCCAAATGGGATTATGAACTCTATGGATCCACAAGAAAATGTTCTGACTTAACTGAGGATTATTTGATTATATATGGTTATACAAAAATGGCATGAAGTAAGGTTTCTGGAGGAGATAACTCGGACATGGGTCTTAATGGACATAAGAGGCAGTGGAGGGGGATGCAGAAGTTGGGAAAGTAGAGCCAAAGCTGGACCAAACCAAGAGAGCTACTAGCTGGAGTTTAGCTGAACATGTTGGATGCCAACCAGACTGTAGGAGATTCTTTGCTGGACACTTTTTATTTATTTGTTTTTTGATACCAGGGATTGAACTCAGCAGTGCTTAACCTTTGAGCCACACCCACAGCCCTATTTTGTTTTTTGAGACAGGGTCTTGCAAAATTGCTTAGGTAGGACCTCACTAAGTTGCTGAGGCTGACTTTGAACTTGAGATCCTTCTACCTTAGCATCCTGAGCTGCTGGGATTACAGGTGGGCACCACAGTACCTGACTGCTGGACACATTTGAACACTGATGTTGATAGGGAAAATTATTTAGGCCAATTAGGTCAAAACAAAACATGAATCACAGACAGGGCAGCTTCCAGAACTGGAATAGGTTCTGAGAATGCCAAACAAGATGATCTGACAGTACTTATAGAAATAACAGATGAGAGGCATAGAAAATAAATTACAGCATGGTCACTCAACCAGTCAATTGGTTATGCTTAACTAGTTAATTACTCAGCTTTGTTAATTGGTATCAAGTCTTCAACTAAAAGTTGCTCCAACCATCCATTACTGTGATTAAACTCTATATTGGTTTGTTCTGTTTGACTCAATGCAGTTGCCCAGTCCAAATCCATTACCTCCCCCAAAAATTTCACATCCAGCTGAGAAGGAGTTCTAGATTTATCTGAAAGGTGTTTGTCTTCCTAAGGAAAGATGAAGCAATGCAGAGGTGTGGAAGGATTAGGCAGGATGAACTGGAGTAAGAATGCCTGAATTATAATAACTCAATAGTAATCTAGTAAAAGGATACAGAACTACAAATTGCTGGTGGAAGTCAATAGAACAAGAAGGGGTAAATCTAAGACATGAAAGAGACAAAATCACTTTCTCTATTTTAAGTCTTTCTTTCTTTCTCTCTCTCTCTCTCTCTCTCTTTCTTTCTTTCTTTCTTTCTTTCTTTCTTTCCCAGGAATTGAATACTTAACCACTGCCCTTTGAAAAAAAATATTAGTATTTTTTATACTACTGGGATCATCAAATAATTTAGTATATCACTACTGGCATTTTTTTAAAGAGGGTAAAATACAAAGTGTAGGTTGTTTCATAAATCTTTTATTTTGATCTTAAATAATATAGGTGTACTAGATCACCCTGTACAATTTATTTCTTACCTGAGTTGTGGTCAAACATGTGAAGGACACCATTCTGAATTAGTAGTTGTTAGTTTTTCATCATGGTGTCCAAAACACCTGACAAGGCAAATTTAAAGGAGGAAAAGTTTATTTGGGGCTCATGGTTCCAGAAGTTTAATCCATTGCTTTGAGCCCAAAGTGAGGCAGACTATCATGGCAGACGAACACTGCTCTAATGGTACCCAGGAAAGAGAGAGACAGATAAAGAGAGAATGCATGGGGAGGGAAGTGATTGGGGGTTGGTGCACAGTGAACATGAACCTTTTCAGGACAGACCAGTGACCCACCTCCTTCAATCACTCCTACCTGCTTACAGTTACCACTCAGCTAGCCCAAACTAGGATGGAATGATTAGGTTTCAGCTTTTGTCATCTAATCATTTCACCTATGAATTCCTGCATTCACACAGGAGATTTGGGGGGATGAGTCATATCCAAACCATTACTGTAGTCTTCAAAGTCCTGTTTGCCTGAGTATATCACTGTAGATTTAAACTGGACTCTGTGGTGCACACCTGTAATCCCAGTGACTCAGGAGGCTGAGGCAGGAGGATTGCAAGTTCAAAGCCAGCCTCAGCAATTTAGCAAGGTACTATGCAACTAAGTGACCCTGTCTCAAAATAAAATATAAAAAGGAGGTTCCTTGTCACTCCATAACTCTGGTTTCAAGCAGAGGATATCTGTTTCTTGGAGAGGCAGTTTTTGCTGCTTATCAATCCCCTGCTGTTTACCCCATTTGTCTGCTGTGATCACCTGCAGTCTGCCAGCATATCGACGCCTCTTTGAGTGCAGATTGCTCACTGTCAGGCACCTATCGCCTGTCCATTGCCTGCCTTACACCTATCCATCACCCAACACACGAGGTTCACCTCCCGATCCTCAGACAACAGTCAGCAAACTGCCGACCACCAGTGGAGCACCAGCTGCCTGCTGTTGCCTGGAAGTTCACGGTTGCAGTACCTGCAGGTTTGATTACACGTGGCTGCCACCATTTTGAGACAACAGCCAGGCCCCATAGGACCCCTGGCCAGACTGACTGAGCCCTGTCTCCAGGATCCCTCAGCCCGACCAATCACTCCCTGCCTCTGGGGCCCTCACATCCACTGACTGCTTCTTGCCGCCAGGAACCCCAGATCAACTGACTGTGCCCTATCACCAGGACCCCAGACCGACTGATTGCACCCGGCCTCCAGGATCCCGCAACCACACCAAACACACCCAACCTCCAGGACCCCTGCCTGACCAACCCCGCCCCACCTCCAGGACCTCCAGCCGACCATGTCCACACCCTGAGCTGCAGCTCCCCATTTGCCAACACATTTGGAAGCCAGAGCGGCCATCTTAAATAATCCTGGAAGCCGTAGCTCTCCAATCTTTAGATGGGGCAAAACCCATCCTGAGACACCTGCTAGAGACTTGAAGCTCATTGTCAGGTACCTCTCATGGATCAGGCTACTGAAGACTGGGAGGTTTCATTAATGTATGACTGTTATACTGTAGATTTTCTTTTTTCTCCTTATTGAAAAGTTTTAAGTTTTTGTTTCTTTACTTTTCTTGCTCTCTTTTTCTTTTGTTTACTTGTTCCCTCAGAGTCTCTTTCTCCCTTTTTTATTATCTAGAACTTCTGTATATTCTTTTCGTATCCCATTAACAACTACCTTCTACATCCCTCTGCATTCTCTTTGTCCTCCATTAGAAACTGCAGACCTTATTGCAAATCTGTTTGTTTTACTGAAGATAATATTAGAACTCATTCTGTTTATTATGACAATATTGTTATTGTCCTCATAGGGGCTATTTGGTCTAGGATTGCATAGTGTCTGAATTGGGCACTGCTAATATTGATCTCACCTTAAAGAAAAGATTTTGGAAACCTATAGGGCCACTATAAGCCTATAGGGGGAAATAGGTAATACCCCAGATCTGCACTGCTAGAGGGGAAGATACATGAACAACATGAAAAAACAAGGGAAGAAAATGATCCAAACAAATCTAAATTCTATATTAATAGAATCCAATGACAGTATGTTAGAAGAAATGTCAGAAAAGGACTTCAGATTATACATGATTAAGATGATTCGTGAAGCAAAGGATGAGATAAGAGAGCAAATGCAGGCAATAAATGATAATACCAATAAGCTGAAAGAGCAACTGCAGGAAGCAAAAGATCATTTCAACAAAGAGATAGATTCTCAAAAAAAAAAAAAAAAAAAAAAAAAAACCAAACGGGGCTGGGGAGATAGCAGTAGGTAGAGTGCTTGCCTTGTAAGCACAAGGGTCTGGGTTCAATCCCCAGCACCGCAAAAAAAAAAAAGGAAATCCTTGAAATGAAGGAAACAATAAATCAAATAAAAAACTCAATGGAAAGCATCACCAAAAGACTAGACCACGTGGAAGACAGAACCTCAGACAATGAAGACAAAATATTGAATCTTGAAAGTAAAGTTGGCCAAACAGAGAAGATGGTGAGAAATCATGAACAGAATCTCCAAGAATTATGGAACATCATGAAAAGACCAAATTTAAGAATTATTGGGATCGAGGAAGGCACAGAGATACAAACCAAAGGAATGAACAACCTATTCAATGAAATAATATCAGAAAATTTCCCAAACCTGAAGAATGAAATGGAAAATCAAATATAAGAGGCTTACAGTACACCAAATGCACAAAATCACAAAGATCCACACCAAGGCACATTATAATGAAAATGCCTACCATTCAAAATAAAGATAGGATTTTGAAGGCCACGAGAGAAAAGCATCAGATTACATATGGGGGAAACCAATACAGATAGCAGCAGACTTCTCAATCCAGACTCTAAAAGCTAGAAGGGCCTGGAACAACATATTTCAAGCTCTGAAAGAACATGGTTGCCAACCAAGAATCCTATACCAGCATAACTAACATTCAGATTTGAAGATGAAATAAAATTCCTCAATGATAAACAAAAGCTAAAAGAATTTACACATAGAAAGCCTGTGCTACAGAATGTTCTCAACAAAATATTCCATGAAGAGGAAATGAACAACAACAATGGAGGTCAGCAAAGGGAGGAACTACCTTAGAGAAAAACCACTCAAAGGAGATACTGAGCCAAATTAAAAACCAAAAATAAGCCCAAATGACTGGGAATACAAATCATATCTCAATAATAACCCTGAATGTTAATGGCCTAAACTCATCAATCAAAAGACATAGACTGGAAGAATGGATTAAAAAGAAAGACCCAACAATATGCTGCCTGCAAGAGACTCATCTCATAGAAAAAGACATCCACAGACTAAAGGTGAAAGGATGGGAAAAAAACTACCACTCACACAGACTCAGTAAAAAAGCGGGGGTTTCCATCCTTATATCCGATAAAGTGGACTTCGAGCCAAAGTTAGTCAGAAGGGATAAAGAAGGACATTTCATACTGCTTAAGGGAACCATAAATCAGGAAGACATATGATAGTAAATATTTATGCCCCAAACAATGGTGCATCCCTGTACATCAAACAAATCCTTCTCAATTTCAAGAATCAAATAGACCACAACACAATAATTCTGGGTGACTTTAATGCACCGCTGTCACCACTAGATAGATCTTCCAAACAAAAACCAACCAAAGAAACCATAGAACTCAATAACACAATCGATAACCTAGACTTAAAAGACATATATAGAATATTCCATCCATCAACGAGCGGATTCACTTTCTTCTCAGCAGTACATGGAACCTTCTCAAAAATAGACCATATGTTATGCCACAAAGCAGCCCTTAGGAAATGCAAAAAAATAGAGATACTGCCTTGTGTTCTCTCAGATCATAATGGACTGAGAGTAGAAATCAATGACAAAATAAAAAACAGAAATTACTCCAACACCTGAAGACTAAATAATATGCTATTGAATGAAACATGGATAACAAAAAACATCAGGGAGGAGATAAAAAAAATCTTAGAGGTCAATGAGAATGATGATACAACATATCAAAATCTCTGGGACACTATGAAAGCGGTACTAAGAGGAAAATTCATTGCATGGAGTGCATTCCAGAAAAGAATGAAAAGTCAACAACTAAATGACCTAACATTACAGCTCAAAGCCCTGGAAAAAGAAGAACAGAATAACAGCAAAAGTAGTAGAAGACAGGAAATAATTAAAATCAGAGCTGAAATCAATGAAATTGAAACAAAAGAAACAATTCATAAAATTGACAAAACAAAAAGTTAGTTCTTTGAGAAAGTAAACAAAATAGACAAACCCTTAGCCACACTAACAAAGAGAAGGAGAAAAAAGGCTCAAATTACTAAAATTCGTGATGAAAAGGAAATATCAGACAGACACCACTGAGATACATAACTTAATTAGAAGCTACTTTGAAAATCTGTATTCCAACAAAATAGAAACTACTGAAGACATTGACAAATTTCTAGAGACATATGCTCCTCCCAAACTGAACCAGGAGGACATACACAATTTAAACAGATCAATATCAAGCAATGAAATAGAAGAAGCCATGAAAAACCTACCATCCAAGAAAAGCCCAGGACCAGACGGATTCTCAGCCAAATTCTACAAGACCTTCAAAGAAGATCTCAAAGTACTTCTCAAAGTATTCCAGGAAATAGAAGAGGAGAGTACCCTACCGAACTCATTCTATGAAGCTAGTATCACCCTCATACCCAAACCAGGAAAGGATACATCAAGGAAAGAAAATTTTAGATCAATATCCTTGATGAAGAGTTGGGGAGATAGCTCAGTTGGTAGAGTGCTTGCCTTGCAAGCACGAGGCCCTGGGTTCGATCCCCAGTACCGCAAAATAAATAAATAAATATCCTTGATGATTATAGATGCAAAGATCCTTAACAAAATATTGACAAATGGTATCCAAAAGCATATTAAGAAAATCGTGCACCACGATCAAGTGGGGTTCATCCCTGGAATGCAAGGATGGTTTAACATCCGTAAATCAATAAATATAATCCATCATGTCAATAGACTTAAGGATAAGAATCATAGGTTATTTCAATTGATGCA
This sequence comes from Sciurus vulgaris, assembly GCF_902686455.1. Taxonomy (NCBI): domain Eukaryota; kingdom Metazoa; phylum Chordata; class Mammalia; order Rodentia; family Sciuridae; genus Sciurus; species Sciurus vulgaris. Next base: position 55,484,552 of record NC_136465.1, on the reverse strand, counting down.
GAAAAAGCGTTCGACAAAATACAACACCCCTTCATGTTCAAAACACTAGAAAAAATGGGGATAGTAGGAACATACCTGAACATTGTAAAGGCTATTTATGCTAAGCCCATGGCCAACATCATTCTTAATGGGGAAAAACTGAAACCATTCCCTTTAAAAACAGGAACAAGACAGGGATGTCCTCTTTCACCACTTCTATTCAACATTGTCCTCGAAACTCTAGCCAGAGCAATTAGGCAGACCAAAGAAATTAAAGGGATATGAATAGGAAAAGAGGAACTTAAGCTGTCACTATTTGCTGATGACATGATTCTATATTTAGAGGATCCAAAAAACTCCTCCAGAAAACTTCTAGACCTTAGCAATGAATTCAGCAAAATAGCAGGCTATAAAATCAATACCCATAACTCTAAAGCATTTTTATATGCAAGCGACGAAACAGCTGAAAGGAAATGAGGAAAACAACTCTATTTGCAATAGCCTCAAAAAAAAAATAAAATACTTGGGCATCAATCTAACCAAAGAGGTAAAAGAGCTCTACAATGAAAACTACAAAACATTGAAGAAAGAAATTGAGGAAGACCTTAGAAGATGGAAAGATCTCCCATGTTCTTGGCTAGGCAGAATTAATATTGTCAAAATGGCCATACTACCAAAAGTGCTATACAGATTCAATGCAATTCCAATTAAAATCCCAATGACATACCTTACAGAAATAGAACAAGCAATCATGAAATTCATCTGGAAGAATAAGAAACCCAGAATAGCTAAAGCAATCCTTAGCAGGAAGAATGAAACAGGGGGTATCACAATACCAGAACTTCAACTATACTACAAAGCAATAATAACAAAAACGGCATGGTATTGGCACCAAAATAGACAGGTAGATCAATGGTACAGAATAGAGGACACGGACACAAACCCAAATAAATACAATTTTCTCATACTAGACAAAGGTGCCAAAAATATGCAATGGAGAAAAGACAGCCTCTTCAACAAATGGTGCTGGGAAAACTGGAAATCCATATGCAACAGAATGAAACTAAACCCCTATCTCTCACCCTGCACAAAAATCAACTCACAGTGGATCAAGGACCTCGAAATCAGACCAGAGACCCTGCATCTTATAGAAGAAAAAGTAGGTCCAAATCTTTAACTTGTTGGCTTAGGATCAGACCTTCCTTAACAGGACTCCCATAGCACAAGAAATAAAAGCAAGAATCAACAACTGGGATAGATTCAAATGAAATAGCTTTCTCTCAGCAAAGGAAACTATCAGCAATGCAAAGAGAGAGCCTACAGAGTGGGAGAAAATCTTTGCCACTCATACTTCAGATAGAGCACTAATTTCCAGAATCTATAAAGAACTCAAAAAACTCTACACCAAGAATACGAATAACCCAATCAACAAATGGGCTAAGGATATGAACAGACGCTTCACAGAATAAGATCTACAAGCAACCAACAAACATATGAAAAAATGTTCACCATCTTTAGTAATAAGAGAAATGCAAATCAAAACTACACTAAGATTCCATCTCACCCCAATTAGAATGGTGATTATCAAGAATGCAAGCAACAATAGGTGTTGGTGAGGATGTGGGGAGAAAAGTACACTCATACATTGCTGGTGGGACTGCAAATTAGTGCAGTCACTCTGGAAAGAAGTGTGGAGATCCTTAGAAAACTTGAAATGGACCCACTATTTGACCCAGCTATCCCATTCCTCGGCCTATACCCAAAGGACTTAAAATCAGCATACTATAGAGATACAGCCACATCAATGTTCATAGCTGCTCAATTCACAATAGCCAGACTGTGGAACCAAACTAGATGTCCTTCAATTGATGAATGGATAAAGAAACTGTGATATATATATATATATATATATATATATATATATATACACAGTGGAATATTACTCAGCTATAAAGAATAATAAAATCATGGCATTTGCATGCAAATGGATGAAATTGGAGAATATCATGCTAAGTGAGATAAGCCAATCTCAAAAAACCAGAGGACAAATGATCTCGCTGATAAGCGAATTATGACACATAATGGGGGGGTGGGAGGGGGGCAAGAATGGAGGAAGAAGGGACTGTATAGATAGAAAAGAGGGGTGGGAGGGGTGGGGGGGAAGGAGAAAATAACAGAATGAAACAAACACCATTACCCTATGTAAATGTATGATTAGGCAAATGGTATGCTGTTACTCCATGTACAACGAGAAACAACATGTATCTCATTTGTTTACAATAAAAATAAATTAAAATTAAAAAAAAAGGACTGGGGATGTGACTCAGTGAGTGGTTAAGGGCCCCTGTATTCAATTCCTAGTACAAAACAAACAAACAAAAAACCCCCCAAAAGACTTCAAGTGGGTTATAAACATTAGCATCATTAAATCAAACTTTTTCCATTGTAGTGATTTGATACCCACCATCATCCATACAAAAGACACATGAACAAGTTTTCTTATTTATTTACTTTTTTTTTGTAGTTGTAGAGGGGCAGCATGCCTTTATTTTATTTTATCTTATTTATGTGGTTCTAAGGATCAAATCAGTGTCTCACATGTGTAAGGCAAGTGCTCTGCCACGGAGCTACAGCCCCAGCCCCACAAGTTTTCCTTAATAGTTGGAAATTTTATATCATCTCATTTGCTCTTCAAACTCAGAATTCCATGAGAGTGCAGTGGCATACACCTATAATCTCAGCAACTCAGGAGCCTGAGGCAAGAGTATCACAAGTTCAAGGCTAGTATCAGCAACTTAGACCTTGTCTCAAAATAAAATAAAAAGGGCTGGGGATGTATCTCAGTGGTAAAGTGTGGCTGGATTAAATCCCCAGTTCTGCAAAATGAACAAACTTAGAATTCCATTCTACCCCAAGATAAAATCTAATATATATCTTATACTATAAAACCTATGCACATAAGTATAAAAGTTGAAATTGAAATTTTAATAACTTCCTGTGACCATAAGGCACTAGTGTTAAAATTTTCTTCATTGTATTATCAATGTTTTAGTAATATACAATTGATCAAATAGTTCATATTTTGATAATTAAATTAAAATTAAATTTGTTGAAGATATGAGTTGAGACTGTACTTTTTTTTCTATTAATTCATATGCCCATGAATGAATATCACTGCTAAAATGTGACAGGTTTTAACAATTTTGGTGGCAAGGTGAAGGGCTTTGCACATGATAGGCATACACTCTACCACTGAACTATATCCCCATCACAAGACAGGTTTATCATCAATTCTACTCCCATTTTTCATTCCCTTTTGTATATAAAAGAACTTTTTAATTTTTGTCCTTAGAAACTATAAAGACTATATATAATTCAGAAATGGACCATACCAAATAATGGCCAAAGAAGAAGTGCACCACTACTCCCTGCAACATAGTGTCTCTCTAACTTTGTCCCATCCTCCTGTCTCCCACTTCTCTGTTGCAAAGTGAGTCATAGAAATCAGAATTCATCTTCCCCAAGAAGAGTCATAGAATCTAGCACTTCTCTCCCACAAAAGCAACTCCTAAAACCTTGGAAGGTCACTCTCTCCTTTCTCCCTTAAAGTCCCTCATTCCAGACCAGTCTTGCCCTTTACCTGGGAGGAAGCAATGTCACACAGAGAACCCAAGAAGAATCTGGATAGGCCTTGCTGGGCTTCCCCACTCAGTCCATTACTATTGATTGTATTCTTTTGTCCAATCACATTTCTACATGGCTGACCATTCTGCACTGAACCTAAACATAAGAAGAGTTTTCCCTAGGTCTTTGAGTCTTCATTTCAGAAGACTTATATGCCTTTGCACATACAACTTTGATTAAATAAATTTGATATTTTTTTCTTGTTAATTTGTTTTGTTATAGGAGCATTGGCTGTGACCTTTATGATAATTGGAGAAAGGTATTGATAATTTCCATCACTAAATTCCTATTTCTTTGACCCAGCTTTCCCTGAAGTTAATATTAATTAAAAACTAGCTTTGGTGGGCTGGGGCTATAGCTCAGTTGGTAGAGTGCTTGCCTCACTAGCACAAGGCCCTGGGTTCAATCCCCAGCACCGCAAAAAAAAAAAAAAAAAAAGAAAAAAAAATTATCTTTGCTTCATGGTGGGCATGTTCTGAGCTGCTTTTCTCTGTCATACCCTCCCACCATGGTGTCCTGCTTCATCTCAGTGCCAGAGCAATGGAATCTTCTGTTGGTGAACTGAGAACTCTGAAACCGATCATCTTTCAAATAAACTGCCAACAGTTGCTTCCCAAGATAAGCCCTTCCTGAGGAAGAAGCTAGAGAAAGCAATAAAGAGACTCCTGAGCTGCCCTTTGAAACACGGATTTGGGAATGACACACTTCACATTCCTCTGGCCAAAGTAAGTCATTACAGAAACCGAGGCAGAGGAAGGGAGGATAAACTGATTACTCTGGAGAGCAATACATGTAGAGAGAGAGGATGGCCATCATCCTGCTCAAGTGTTTATACTTTTCCTACATACCTTTATATTGATAATTTTGCATATTTTTGTTTGTATAAGTGTTTGCACAGAGTCAGGTATAACCTGCTTTAATATCTTATCACTGTATTTTCAATATTAGTATGCTGATAGTTAATACAATGTAGTTAATTTTAGTATATCATAATATAAAATCATTACAATGTCTTCAGTTATTTTGGGATTAAAAAAAAAAGTGCTACAGAGACTATCCTGGTGCTTGTATTCATGTTCCCTAATGTAAGAGACTCTCTGGGGCATGCTCACAGCAATAGAACTGTTTTATTGTACATTATTTACACTTATTGGCTTATTAGGTATTGTATAACTCTCAAGATTGATAATTTTCTCTCACCATTTGTTCATGAAATTCCTCTTTTCTCCTACTTATGAATAATAAAAATCCTTTTGTACTTTATATTGCTCTGATACTAATAAAGTGAAGCATCTCATTAAAAATAAAACTAAAAAACTAACATTGGCATAATATTATTAATTATTAACTACAGATTTTATTTAGATTGTACCAATGTCCTTTTTCTGTTCCAGGATCCAATTCAGAGACCACATTACCTTTTTTGGGGGGTGGTGATGAGGGGTACTGGGAATTGAACCCAGGGCACTTTACCTCTGAGCTACAACTCAGCCTTTTTGAGACAGGGTCTTACTAAGTTGCTGAGGCTGGCCTCAAACTTTCAATCCTCCTACTTTAACCTCCCAAGTAGCAGGGATTAGAGGCATGCTCCACCATGCTTGGCACCACATAACATAATCAATTGTCATTTTTTTCCTTGGTCTCCACCAGGCCATCAGTTTCCTTGGTCTTTCCTTGTCTTTTAGGACCTCAATAATTTTGAAGGGTACTGGTTACATATTTTCTAGGATGTCTCTTAATTCAGATTTAGTTGATATTTTCTTTTGTTTAGACTATGGTTATAGATTTTGGGGAAGATTACCATAGAGATGATGGAAACTTTTCATCACATCATATCAGGGGGTATATGACTTACTACTGGTAAAGTTAAACTTGACCACATGGCGAAGGTGGTGTCTGCCAGTTTCTATATTATAAAAATTATTACTTGGTAGAGGGTTTGGGGATGTAGCTTAGTGATAGAGCATATGAGGCCCTGGGTTCAGTCCCTAGCAAAACACACACACACACACAATCTTTTCCTTTCCCACATTCTGTTGTTTAAAAGGAAGTCACTAAGTCTAACCCATACTATCAAGGAGGTGGGGTGTGGATTATCAAAGAATTAGTGGCCAGGTTCAAAGAAATTTTTTGATAGGACCCCAAAGGCACAGGCGACAAAAGTTAAAACAATCAAATGGAACTAAATCAAACTAAGAAGCTTCCACACAGCAACTGAAACAATCAACAAAGAGACAACCTACAGAATGGGAGAAAATATGTGCGGACTAATCATCTAACAAGGGATTAACATCCAGAACATATAAGGAACTTAAAAAAACACCAAAAAAAAAAAATAATAATAATAACCATCAAATTTTAAAATGGGCTAAAGATCTGGTTAGACACTGGTTAGAAGACATACAAATGACCAAAATGTATATATAAAAAAAAGGATCAATATGACCAATGATTAGGGAAATGCAAATTAAACCACAGGCCTTTCTAGCCTCAGACTTGTTCCTGAAGTCTCTGCAAAACTGTTGATTCCCAAGAAGAACTGAATTGTCACTTATGAATTCTTTTTAAGGAGGGAGTAATGGTAGCCAAGAAGTATGTCCACATGCCCATGCATGTGGAGTTGGCAGATATGAATGTGCCCAACCTTATGTCATGAAAGCCATGCAGTCAGTCTCTCAAGTCTCGAGGCTATGTAAAGGAACAGTTTGCCTGGAGACACTTCTACTGGTACTTTACCAAGGAGGGCATCCAGTATCTCCGAGATTACCCCCACCTGCTGCTGGAGATTGTGCTTGCCAACCAGAGACTGGCAGGCCTCGGCCCAAAGGTCTTGAGGGCGTGTGCAAGAGTCACAAAAGGGGAAGCCACCAGAGACACCTACAGACGGAGAGCTGTGTTCTCTGGTGCTGACAAGAAAGCTGAGTCTCTGCTGAGTCAGCTACCAAATTCCAGTTTAGAGGCAGACTTGGTCATGAATGTGGTCACCCACCTCAATGAAATTGGAGGGGATTGTTTTGTGTTGAATAAACTTGTAGCCAGAAAAAAAAAAATCAAACCACAGTGAGATAACACCTGAATATTACAGAATGGCTATTATCAAAAGATAAAAAATTAAAAATTCTGGTAAGGATGCAGAGAAAGGGGAACTGTTACACACTGTTGGTGGGAAAGTAAATTAGTATGACCATTATGGAAAACAGTAAGGAAATTCCTTAAAAAAACTAAAGATAGAGGCTGGGTATGCAGCTCAGTGGTAGAACACCTTCTTAACATGCACAGGGCCCTGGGCTCAATCTCTAGCACCACAAAAACAAAACTGAAATAGAACTACTAGATGATCCAGCAATTCCACTATTGAGACTACATCCAAAGGAGATGAAATCATCATACCAAAAACATACTTGCACCTAAATGTTTATTGCAGCACAATTCACAATCGTGAAACTGTGGCATCAACCAAGATGTCCATCAAAGATGACTGGATAAAGAAAATGTGGTCTGTATTATATAGAACAGAATATTATTCAGTCATTAAAAAGAATGAAATCCTATCATCTGCAGCAACATGGATGAAACTTTAGGTCATTACATTAAGTGAAATAAGTCAGACACAGAAATGACAAATACCACATGTTCTCACTCATTCGTGGAAATGTAAGAGTTGGCTTCGTGGGACAGGGTAACAATGGTCATTAGAGACTGGGAAGGGTAGGAGGGAAGAAAGAAGTTAGATAAGAGGCAAATGGAATAGTTAAAGAGGAGGAAACAGTTCTGGTTTTCTATAGCACACAAGGGTAACTATTGGTTAAAACAAACTGATATATTTCAAAATGACTTGATGAGTATGAAATTCCCAACACTTAAAATTATTAAAGTTTGAAGAGATGGAAGTGTTTAATACTCTGACTTGATCATTATATATTGCTTATATATATCACATTGTCATAATGTACCCCATGAAGATGTATGAATACTGTCTTGATTAAAAAAACAAATTATGGTGGAAGGATATGGACAATAGGCTCCAGAGAGGGAAATTCCCTTACTGTTTTTCTACTTGCCCTGCCCTCCTGTTACACCCTAAATTAACCCCACCACCAAAACTCCTCCCATGACCTGGCCCTGCCCACCAAAAGGGCCTGCCAAAAGTAACTTCTCCTCCTGACCTGGCTCTGTTAAGGCTCTATAAAACCTTGTGGTGGCCTGTTGCCATTCCCCGCCACCCCCCACCCTACAAAAGATGTGCCCCTCCAGTGCTAAATAAAGCATCGCTGGTCCATGAGGTCTCTCTCCATTTTCTTTTTGTATTCTCTTTCATGTGCTTTCAGTGGTCATTTTAAAACTACTGCAATAACTACTAAATATTTTTGGGAAGATGCTTTGAGCAATTATTCTGTTTCTCCTTAAGTTATTGCCCACTAATTTTAGCATTTATCAATAATATTTTTTAAGTAATTAGCTAGTAATTTAATTAGATCAGCTTTTCATTTTGTTGAAAACAAAACAGTTGAAAACCAATTGAGAACTTAAAATAACTACATATTTCCAGCTATTGTGTAATTGCCCTTGAGGCTTCTACATCCTACAATGAGTTTGAGCGCTGGAGAGAGGTATGCCTTGCTGAAGAGACTGCAAGAAAAGCCACTGGAATACATGTTCTTCCTGCCTAGTACTTGTGGCAGAAAGGGAGGGAAGAGAAAGAGGCCCAGGTAGACCCTAGCATGTCTGTTATTTGCCTGCAGATTGATACCAAGCCACTGCTCAGAGCTGGCTTTAAAATCATCCAGAGTAATCAGCTGGTGGCACACATCTGTAATCCCAGAGACTCTGGAGGATGACACAACAGAGAGGCCTTAAGCAACTTGGTGAGTCCCTGTCTCAAAATAAAAAAGGGCCAAGGATACAGCTCAGTGGTAAACATCCCGTGGATTCAATGCCCAGTATCAAAAGAACAAACAACAAGAGCAACAACAAAATCATCTGTATTATTAGTTCACAGATGGTTGGCCTGTGCCTGAGTACAAGTCTTTAGACTTTCCCCAGTCCTACTGTAAAATGCTCTCCCTTTCCCTGGAATGGGAACAGCAGTTTTAGAAATTTCATCCTTGTACTTTGCTAACCCTTGCATGCCCGCTTGGAGAAGTATGCTTGAGCCAGGAGAGGCCCAGGGGAAAGTGACGGTGTTCAGTAGGAGTTTAGAGACACCAAGATGGTGGAGGCAGGGTATAAGAAGGATGCGCCTGAAGGACAAGACATGGAGAGGAGTCATGTCCTTTTTTAAGGGTAATATAAATGGTAAATCCCATTATCATGACAACTCCCCCCACCGAGGAATTATCACCATGACAACAACTGCCACAGGTATTTTAAAATGACTTATGCGGGTTATTCTAATTAAGTTTTCTATAGTAACCAATGGGGGTTAGGGATTGGACAATATTCTAATCAGTATCATAAGGTAACCAATGGGGGCAAACAGGGTAAATACTTCAATCGGGTCCATAAAGTGAAGAGCCCCCGCTCCCAGCTCAGCATATAAAACAATTTCCAGACATTCAGGTCTTGAGCCTCTCTCACTTGATGGAGTGCTACTTCCACTTTCACCTTCAATAAATCTGTATTTTGCCTGTTACTTGTTTGTCCTGCTGAATTCTTTGTTTAGGACACCAAGGACCTGGATTGCAACTGGACACCATGCTGATAACACAAGAGGAGATGGACTCAGTTTACATAAGTCACATAGGGCAGCAGAATGTGGGTACAGTAGGGGGATAAATGGGCAAGAACTCAAGGCAGGCATCTTCCTTTGGGAATAACCTATTCTGGACACACTGAGAAGTCTTGGTAAAGATCTTAAGACCCCTTTACTATCTCCAGTGGAGACCATTGGCTGGGTCTGCCTTGGCACCTCCCCCACACTGGGGATTGAACCCAAGCACATTTACCACTCTACCACTGAGTTGCCTCCTCAGCCCAGACCAGCTTTTTTTTTTTTTTGCGGTGCTGGGGATCGAACCCAGGGCCTTATGCTTGCGACGCTACATCCCCAGCCCTCCCCACCCCCCCCTTTTTTTTTTTTTTTGAGACAGGGTCTTGCTAAAATGCCCAGGCTGGACTTGCTACAGTTGCTATGCTCCTGCTTCAGTCTCTCCAGTAGCTGGGATTACAGGTGTGTGCCACAGTGCCCAACAGGTCTTTCTCTGTAAAGTGAGAAGACAGTGTATCCTTTAGCAACTTTTTAGAAAATAGGATCCATCTAAACATTGATTTCCTGAAATCTTTCTGGCCCCAATATTCCTAGGTCTATATCCTAGAAAACAGAATATCCTTCTGTTTGAACACTGACACCAAACACTTCCAATCACAACAGTAATTTCAACTACCAGCTACTGGCAATGACTTCTCAAATTCTTGAGTCCCTATCACCCTTTTTAGCTAAGCACCAAACTTTTCTAAACTTAAGACCTCTAGTACCGACTCCTTGAGTCTGGACACTCTCGCTTAGGCTCTGCAATTGGTCTCTATATTCCTATCTCTAAAGGTCATGTGGAAACGAACTCAAAATGACAGACCACTGGTGAAGGCAGAATTGGGGACAGGCAGTTAATGTAGAAATAGGGGATTGGGTCAAATAGAGGAAATGGAGGCCATGAAAGCATTTGCCTCTGGAAGCTGGAGACTGCCCCAGGGAGACTGGAATGTCCAGGATCTGCGGACCCACTGATTACCAAATTTACCTGCCCTTATCAAGGACTGCAGGGAAGGAGCTGCTAATTAATGCCCCCTGGGCCTTTGTCTGGCTGAATCACTTTGGCCCTCCCCCTGCCCATTCACTCCTCACTTTATGCACCTCACCTGCAAAACCAGGCCTAGTCACATAGGCAGGAAGGAGAGCTAAAGGGGGAGAGAACTGGAGAACAAGAGATCTCAGCCTATAAAAGATGTAGGGCATGCTCACTCCTTGGGATTCTAGAACATCAGTCATGACCCCCCACTCCCCCTCGGGAGAAGTCTGTAGTATTGCTACTTTTAAATAAAACCTGCTTAATATGCTTGCCTTTGCGTGCTTCTCTAGTATACATACTTCAACATTAGCGGGAACAGAACTCATCACCGATAAACGGCGGTATCACTAGGCAGAAAAACAGAATACACCAGGTATGGGGGAGTAAGCCCTCGTTCTCCCACATTTAATGGCGAGCAACGTTTACAATGTACAGCTAGCACCTCGTCTGCGTGGTGATTTCCAGTCTTAGCCACGCAGCGCTCATCCCTCAAATGCAGCAAATATTATTGGAAACCCAACTAATGAACCTACTGGGCCTTCACCTGACGCTATCAGCTAAATCGCAGCGCCCGGCCCGCCCTTATGTCCTTAAAGCGGGCAGGTCTGGAGCTCGTAGTCCTCAGGCGAGTGGTGGACCTACTAGCGGGCTTTACTACTTGAAGAGTGCAGAACCAGGCAGCAGCTCGCGCGATACGGAGGAAGTATTCTCGCGAGAAGACTGGGAGGCGGCAGTGATGGCGGCGGCGGGAACCGGATCCGGCCCGGGAGCGGGTACCGGACCCGGCCCAGGAGCGGCAACAAATGCAACAACGGCAGAAGAAGGAGAAACGAAACCGGTGACAGCGGTAGCAGTCACTCCGGCCGGAGAGGGGACGTCTGCTGCTCCGGCGGCTGAGCCCAGTTCTGGAGAGGCTGAAAGCGGGTAAGACGTCCGGCGGCCTGAGGACACAGAGTTTTTCCGGGGCTCCCGGGAATTCTTCTCCCCGCGCTCTCAGAACCTCAGCCTTGAGGCCAACGGCTCGACTCTCCCTACCCCCTCTGCGAGGGTAATCCCGCCCTCGCCTTGGCGAGTCCTTTCTGAACTGTTTCAGGCCACGCCTCTTTGCTCACCTTTCCTGTTAGGTGAGAGCCAAGCACCTAGTCCTCTTTGGCTTCGTACCCAGTAGGAAGCTGATAGCTCTCTCTTCCTGCAGGAGATCCTCAAATACTCCAGGAAAGAAATCACTTTGCAGTGCCAGACTGGAAAAAGTAACGGTCCTTTCGACAACCGAGTGCGAGAGCTGCATCTCTGTGAACCTCACCCAGACTTATGTGTAATTGGGTTGTCCGAGTAGGCTTCTCAGTATTCTAAGAACTTGACCACATTCTTCCTAGTATCCTAATAGTTACTAGGCATACAGTCCAGATCCAGTTTAACAGGAAAAGCTATAGGAATGTGAAGTTCAGCTGTATTATTATTATTATTTATTTTTTATTATACTGGCGATGGAACCCAGGGGTGCTTAACCACTGAGTCACATCTCCAGCCCTTTTTTTATATTTTATTTAGAGACAGAGTCTCGCCGAACTGCTTAGGGTCTCACTGAGTTGCTGAGGCTGGCTTAAACTCGCAATCCTCCTACCTCAGCCTCAAGCTGCTGGGGTTACAGGCGTGTTTCCCAGCACCTGGCTCAGCCCTGTTTTGATGATCATCTTTGGGACTTGGCATTATGAGGTTTGTTTCTCTTGAAAATTCTTTACTTGAGTGCGTTCATTATCTTACAGGGATGCAAACTTGGTTGATGTAAGTGGTGGTTTGGAGACAGAATCCTCTAATGGAAAAGATACACTAGTAAGTATTTCTGGATGTTTGCAAGGCAAAATAAGTTTTGTTTTTGTGGTGCTGGGAATTGAACCCAGGGCTTTGTGCATACGACACAAGTACTGTACCACTGGGCTATGTCCACAGCCCATGTTTTTAAATTTTTTTGTTCTTGTTTTTTTGCGGTGCTGGGGATCGAACCCAGGGCCTTGTGTTTGCAAGGCAAGCACTTTACCGACTGAGCTATCTCCCCAGCCCGTTTTTAAATTTTTAAGTGAACCAAAAATGCAATCAAACAAACTTAATTTGATTCTAATTGTTCTGTGGTCACAGGAAGGTGCTGGGGATACGTCAGAGGTGATGGATACTCAAGCAGGATCGGTGGATGAAGAGAATGGCCGACAGTTGGGAGAGGTGGAATTGCAGTGTGGGATATGTACAAAATGGTTCACAGCAGACACCTTTGGCATAGATACCTCGTGAGTACTTTTACTCTTGTAAGAATTTCTGAAGTAAATCTCAGCATGTTTGGATGCTGAGATGGTTGGATGGTTTGTAGGCAAAATAAATGCATAGTATTTCCTGTCTCCTAACCCCTATATAGTGAATAGCTTGTTGAATAAGGAATTATTTTAATTCCCTTTGCATGTCTTCTACTTACTGAGGGCGTGCCAATGGATATTGTCTCTGATTTTAGGCTTACAACTTGATTGGTAAATAAAACTTTGCAGTTAGAAAGCAAATGTGAACCAGTATCATTTAAACCTTGTATTGAGTAATTTGGATTTTTTAATTTGGTGTATATGGTGGATAAAGTCCCTTGTTAAAAAATCGAGGAACTGGGAATGTACCTAAGTGATAGAATATGCAGAGCCTTGGATAGATACCCAGCACCACACCAAAAAAGAAAAAAAAAATTGAGATGGTCAGTGCTTTTCATGTCTGAGCCATCTTTTTTGCTTCTAACTCACTCTTAAATATCATGTCCTCTCCCCTCAGCAAAACCTATTTCTGAATATGTACTTCTTTTATTAAAATCTTATTATTATTACGAATGAAAGGCCTCTTATTCTGGGGATTTGGTCAACATCTAGGAAGTGAGCATTACTGACTCACTGTTGCTGGCTCTCAGGAAAGTTTTTTTGTTTATTTTGTATTTTGCTGCACTGGGGATTGAACCCAGGGCCTCACACATGCCAGGCAAGCATGCTAAGTCACTTTCCCAGCCATCCGTAAGGTTTTTTTACAGCTCATATTATGCTAATAAATTTTAAACTTACTTAAATTTAAATTTAAATTTCCATATCAAAATAAGTCTGCATTTTTCTTAAATAGATTCCCCTTAAATGGTGTGAAAAATACCTTCCTTTATAATTTATTGTGTGCTTGAAAGTTAAAAAGTTTAAATGAGCTTAGAAATGCTAATGTATAATTAACATGTGACTGGTGACCTAGGATAGAGCATTTAAAAAAAGAAAGAAAAATACTGAGAAATCAGGAAGAGTTGATCTTGGTTAAAAGATCACTAGGGAAAACACTGGCTCTCAGCAAGGCTGGCTAGTTAGGAAGGCCTCAGGGCCAAGAAATAATGGAAATTTAATAGAGAGAACTAGGAGCAAGTCAAGAAAGAATCAAACCACTTTGTACCTGAATTTGAGAAATTACACCTAAAGCCAACTACATGGGATGAATTATCTTTTATGACTGAGAGGATATAAATTAACAGGATATGAAAAAGACTTCTCTAAAATCTGATTGTATTTGTTTTAAAATAACTATCTTTAGTGTGAAGCTTTTTTTTTTTTTTTTTTTTTTTTTTTTGTGGTGCTGAGGATTGAATCCAGGGTCTTGTGCATGCAAGGCAGGTACTTGACCAACCGAGCTATATCCCCAGCCCTAGTGTGAAGCTTTTGCCTTCTATAAATTGAGTTATAATGCTTAACTGAAGTTCTAGGCCTGTAATCCCAGTGACTCAGGAGGCTAAGGCAGGAGGATGAGAAGTTTGAGGCCAGCTTGGGCAATTTAGTAAGAACCTGTCTCAAAAATTAAAAATAGCTGAGAACATGGCTCAGTGGTAGAGTACCTTGGGTTCCATCTTCAGTACTAAAAAAAAAAAAAAGAAAGAAAAATTAATTTCTTGAATGGTGGCTAGTAAATAGCACATACTTGCTAACCTTCTTTTTCAGGGGAAACCCTAAGTTAGCTGAATTCAAGATAAACTTGACATTATGTTTCAACTTAAGCCATTTTTATTAAAGGTCTTTTTTGTTGTTGTTGTTCCTTCTACTTTGCAAGACTAAGCTTCTAGGGGCTCTGTAAATAGCACAGTGGTAGAGCACGTTCATAGCATACCTAAGACCTTGGGTTTAATTCCTAGCACTGCAAAAATAAAAATAAAAACCAACTAAGCTCTCCCATGCTTTTCCAACCATCCAGCACAATTACCACACACTTCCTTTCTTTAATGCATCTGTTTCCTCAGTTATCTCCTACATCTCTTGTCATATTCAATCTTCCCCTCTCACTGTTATCTCCAACACCAACATCTCTATCCTATTCAGTCTTTCTCCTTCTACTGCCTTTGAACAGGCAAGTCTTCTGCCAGCAAGCTCACCTCTTAGGAAATTTATTTATTTGGTACTGGAGATTGAACCCAGGGTCCCTCAACCACTGAGCCATATCCCCAGCCCTTTTTTATATTTTATTTAGAGACAGGGTTTTGCTAAATTTCTTAGGGCCTCTCTAAGTTGCTGAGATAGGCTTTGAACTCACAGTTCTGCCTTGGCTTCCTAAGCCACTGGGATTACAGGGTGGCATAACACCTGGCAGGAGATATTTTTCTTTATGATAGAACCAGTTTTAATGGTTAGAACTACATTCACTTTCTTTTTCCTATTCATCTGATTGGTCACAAACTTTACAAATGTTTTGTCTTCTTGCACACCTGCTTGTCCTTTCCATTGTTATTAACTTTACTTTCGGTCAGGCTTTTCTTTTTGCCTTCTGCTAGGACTACTACAAAAGTCTTTTATATCTTCACTTTTTCTAATCTCCCTTTCAGATCCATCTTGTCACTAAATTTATCACTTTAATCATATCACTTCCCCTTCAAGGCATTATCCACAGGAAAAAATCCAGCTTATCTTTTAAGCCTTATTTTTTTTTATTAATGCATTTTAATTGTACATAGTGACGGGATTTGTCGTTACATATTTGCAGTTGCCCACAATATAGCAATATAATCTGACCAATATCACTCCCCAGTTCTTCCTTCTCCCACCCCCTCTATTCTACTGATCTCCCATTTGATATTCGTGAGATCTCCATCTACCTCACCTTTCTTTTCCTTTTTCCTCTCGTTCTTCCACATATGAGAGAAAACATACCACCCTTGCCCTATTTTAGTTTGTTTTTCTTCTGTTTTTTTTTGTGGTACCAGGGATTGAACCCAGGGGTACTTAACCACTGAACCACATCCCCAGCTCTTTTTATATTTTATTTAGAGACGGTGTCTCACTAAGTTGCTTAGGACTTCACTAAGTTGCTGAGGTTGACTTTAAACTCTAGATGCTCCTGCCTCAACCTCTGGAGCAACTGGGCATGTATGTGTGCACCACCACATCTGGCAAGTTTGACTTATTTACTTAACATAATGTTCTCAAATTCTATCTATTTTTCTGCAAATGATGTCGTTTCTTTCTTATTTATTTTTTATTTTTAATATTTTGGATACTAGAAATTGAACCCAGGGGCACTTGACCACTGAGACACATCCCCAGCACTTTTTAATTTTTTATTTTGAGACAAGACTCTCACCAAGCTGCTGAAGCTGGCTTTGAACTTGCAATCCTCCTGCCTCAGCCTCCAGAGCTGTTGGGATTACAGGCGTGCACCAACCATTCCCAGCGACTTAATTTTTCCTTATTGCTGAATAAAGCTCCATTGTGTATATATACATTTTATCCATTCATTCATTGATGGACACCTAGGCTGGTTCCAGAGTTTTGTTTTTGAGAATTGCTCAAGTCTTTTTTTTTTTTTAATCTTATCCTGGATACATCCTATCTTCTTTCTTTTTTTTTGTTTGGTGGTGCTGGGGATTGAACCCAGTACATCCAATCTTAAGCAGACTTGTTTATACCAGTTTGCCCCCTGCCCCTAACTTGAATTTCTGTAGTTCACCTGTCCAAAAACCACTCATCTTTTCAAATTCAATTCATAACTTGACCTTGACAAATTTTCCTAATTCCTAAACCTGAGGGTACTGCTTGGGTCCTTTAAACTCTTATGGAGTGTATTATCACTTGCAGAATTCATCTGGTAGTAAAGCAAAAGTTTTGTGACTATGTTGTCTGCTTGAATAATTAATCTTTTCATAATTCTGTCTGCCCGTTCCAGTGATGTTATTGATCTCAATAATTGTCATTTGCAGCTGGCCTGGTAAACTTTTTTTATTTTTATTTTTATTTAAATTTTTTCTTTTAGTTGTGTAGATGGACAGCATGTCTTTGTTTTATATATTTTTATATGATGCTAGGAATTGAACCCAGTGCCTCACACATGCTAGGCAAGCGCTCTGCCACTGAGCTATAGCCACAGCCTCCCTGGTAAACTCTTTAGGTGCTCAAAAAAGATAACTAACATGGACAAGGTGTCAGTGAGAACTTTCAGGTGCTGCATTGTCCACTGTGGTAGATAATGTCTTATTTATTTTTCTGTGACAGAAGAATTCTGATATTTGTAGAAAATACATTCCTCATTTCTTTGTTGATTATCACTTTACATGGTTTTATTGTTTGTTTGTTTGCTGTAACTGGGGATTGAACCCAGGGACACTTTATCACTGATACGCATCCCTAGTCCTTTTTCTGGTTTTTAAATTTTGTGACAGGGTCTTGCTAAGTTGCTAAGGCTGGCCTTGAACTTGTGATCCTTCTGCCTCAGCCTTCCAAGTTCTGGGATTACAATTGTATACCACTTTACCTGGCCATTTTACATTTTAAGAACACATTAATATTAATATTTTTATATATAACTGCACCAAGAAGAAAGGATTCATTTTGATTTATGTCTCATAAAGAAATGTGTGTTCAGAAATTCACTGATTTGTATAATTTGACTCATCCACAGATCCTGTCTACCTTTCATGACCAACTATAGTTTCCATTGTAACGTGTGCCATCATAGTGGGAATACTTATTTCCTCCGGAAGCAAGCAAGTAAGAACAACTCTGGAGTGTTTCAAAATGATTGTTCACTGTAAAAGAAAAGGGATCTGGGCTTAGCAGACTCACAAGACCTTTACATCATAGCTGGTAGAATCAAGCGGGGGTGTAGGTCTGAATAATTGCTCTCACCCATTTCCAATCATATAACTCTGCTTTTGAAAGCTGCTCTAACTGTTATTCTGTGGACCATCTTGTTGAGTATTCTTGGTGACAGAAATGTAATTTTATAGATAACTCTTTGTTTTTTTATAGATTTAAAGGAAATGTGCCTTAGTGCTTTGGCCAACCTAACATGGCAGTCTCGAACACAGGATGAACATCCAAAAACCATGTTCTCCAAAGATAAGGTAGAAATGGATTAACATAATTGCAATTATGCCAGAGACTCAGGTGGAACTTCTCGCACTCTTTAACAATAAGTACTTTCTCCCCAGTTTTTAGGACTATAAATTCAGTTGTTACCTTGTTTTTATTTTATATCATTAACTGATTTCCTAGTGTGTGCCACTTGACTTGGCTGTTAGTATTGTAAATACTTAAATAGTTTTGTTTGCCTTACAAAAGCAAACTGTCTATCCCATAATAATCAGATCTGGGGTAAACCTTGTCAGCCTAATTTGACCTTTTGGGTTTTGTTTTTGTTTTTGTATTGTTTTGTTTTGGTTTTCGGTACTGGAGATTGACCACTTAGGCACATCCCCAGCCCTTTTTATTTTTTCCTTTGAGACAGGTCCTTGCTAAATTACTTAGGGCCTCACTAAATAGCTGAGGCTGGTCTTAAACTTGCAATCCTCCTGCGTCAGCCTCCTGAGTTGCTGGGATTACAGATGTGTGCCACCATGCCAGACTGGTCATTTTTTATAGATGCCTATCACAGATTTTTTCAAGGGGAAAAAGGAGTCACTTTCGTTTTATTATCAAAAAGAATTATTCTTTATTATTAAACTGAAAAACCACAGGACTAAAGTCAGGACTCAAAACTAAGTGATTTAGCCCACCCATAAGTTATTCCTACTGTGATTTGTAGTATCAAATGTAAAAAATAAGTAAATTTTAAAAATGGTAGTTTACATTATGACCTAGTGTACATTCATACTAATCGATTTTCATTTGAAATTGAAACAGTCATTTCACAACAAAGTAACCCTCTGATCTTTTCCCTTTGCATGCCAATGTTTTCTTTTTCAATCAGTGCTAGCTTTCTTTTTTTTTTTTTTTTTTCGGTGCTGGGGATTGAACCCAGGGCCTTATGCTTGCAAGGCAAGCACTCTGCCAACTGAGCTATATCCCCAGCCCTAGTTTTCTTTTTTTTAAAGCACTCTTTTTAAAATATTTATTTATTTTTAATATGGCGCTGTGGTTCAAACCCAGTGCCTCACACGTGCTAG
Source organism: Sciurus vulgaris (assembly GCF_902686455.1). NCBI lineage: Eukaryota > Metazoa > Chordata > Mammalia > Rodentia > Sciuridae > Sciurus > Sciurus vulgaris. The sequence continues at coordinate 55,465,685 of NC_136465.1, read as the reverse complement.
GCAGGCACTCTACAACTGAGCCACAACCCTGGCCCCCCAGTCAGTGCTAGTTTTGATCTACAAAATTGATATTATAATCTACAAAGTAACCTACAAAGTGATTATGACATATGGTTTGAGAAACACTTGTGTAGGGTATGTTGTGAGATCCGTATTCTCTGGACCAGATTGGCAAGGGCCTTGTCTACTAAATAGAAGGCAGTGCTTAATCTTATAAGTAGCAGAGAGTTCTGCCCCTTTTTTCTTTTTCTTTTTTTTCCCTATGCTACAAAAACTTTAGGGACTGAGGGTATAGTTTAATGGTAAAGCACTTGCCTAGCCTGTGCAAGGCCCTGGATTCTATCCCCAACACCACATACACACAAACACACACAAAAGCAAAACAAATAAAAGTGCTTTAAATAGGGGAGTGTTGTGATTCCATTTGTTGGGTTTTTCCCCCCCCTTTAAGTTTTCTTTTCTCCCAAATTATTATTTTGAAAAATTTCAAACCTATAAAAATTTTAGTACAATGAACATCCATTTATTCTTTCCCTAGATTGGCCTTTGTTAATATTTTGCTGCATTGCTTTTTCTCTCCATATCTGTATTTCTCCCCTAAGCCATATGAGATAAAATTATAGATATTATGCTTAACCCAGTAGTCTGTTGTAAAAGTACAAAATAGTGATCATAGTAAAAAAAAATTAATGTTGATGATGCAGTAGTACTATTTAATCTTACTCATATTTCTCAGCATTATTATTATTATTATTTTTTTTTTTTTGCAGTGCTGGGGATCGAACCCAGGGCCTTGTGCTTGCAACACAAGCACTCTACCAACTGAGCTATCCCCCCAGCCCTCTCAGCCTTATTGTTTTGGCTTTTTTTTTTTTTTCTTTTTTTGGTGGTGCTGGGGAATGAACCCATGGTGGTCTTGTGCATGCAAGGCAAGCACTCTACCAACTGAGCTATATCCCCAACCCCAATTGTTTTCTTTTTTAATTTTTCTTTTTTAGTTGTCAATGGACCTTTATTTATTTATATGTGGTGCTGAGGATCAAACCCAGTACCTCACACATGCCAGGCAAGTGCTCTACCACTGAACCACAACCCCAGCCCCTGTTGTTTTCTTAATATCCCTTTTCATTTCCTCTCTCCAAGATCCATTCAGGCTCCCACCTTCTATTTTGTTGTAATTATTTTTGGTTTTAATCTAAGAATATATCTTTTACCAGTTTATTTTACTTTTGACAGCCAGTGGGGAGGTGCCTGCTCTGATATTTAAAATTTTGAAGCATCTAGATAATAGTTTGGTATGATATTACTCAGTCTACATTTATCTGATTATCTCCTCATGGTTGGGTCAGGTTAAACATTTTTGGCCAGAATGATACAGAGGTAATTTTTTTTTTAGTATTTCACATCAGGAGGTATAAGATACTGTTTTTTTTTTTTTTTTTTTTATTAGTGATTCTAAATTTCATTACTTGGTAGAGGAGTCATATCTCTCAGACTTCTCTATTATAAAAAAGAATTTCTTTGTATTTGTAATTATTAAGTAATCTGGGGGTAATACACTGCAATTGTGTGAATGTCTCTACATTATTATTGCTTAATATCCTTCATAGTTTCTCTATCCAGGATCCAGTTAAGATTACATCTTATTTTAGTTGTAATGACATTTGTCTTTTATCTAAAACAGGTCTTTTACCTGTTTATTTTACTTTTGATAGGCAGTAGGGAGTATCTGCTTTAACATTTAAAAGTTTGAAGCATCTAGACAATTGTTTGTGGTGATGCTCATGTAAACAAACCTGTGTTGCCAGTTGTATAGAAATATAGCACTTACAGTACATAATACTTGATAATAAATCACTGACTTAGGTATTTACTCTAGTTTTTATCATAATTTAATTTAATTCATTAATTTATTGTGATACTAGGGATTGAACCCAGGGGTGCTCTACTCATGAGCTACATCCTCAACCCTTTTTATTTTGAGATAGGATTTTGCTACATTTTTAAATCTGTTCTTGAACCTGCAATCCTTTTTCCTCAGCCTTCCGAGTAGCTGAGATTATAGCTACCAGGCCCAGTTTATATCGTTATCGTAGAATGTACCCCTACTTTGGGATGGGGATGTAGCTTAGTGCTAGGGTGCTTGCCTAGCATGCACAAAGCCCTGGGTTTAATCCCTAGTATTACCCCCCCCCCCAATAAAGTGTTCTATAAAACAGTGTGTTGTGTTAAACTGACAGCAGCCTCATACTTCTGATGCCTACCCAGTCTCTTAATTGCATCATTTTCTCTTTTGCTTGATTTAGTCTTATGCTGTTTTGTTCATCATGGCCTTAGGAACAATAATACAGGACTGCATTGTAGTCTGTTATTAGATTTCTTATACATTATCTCAGATGTGATCAATATAACCTTATCACACTGACTCTTGAAACTTTTTGACATATCCCCCATCAGGTTTCTTTCTTCCTCCCTCCCTCCCTCCTTCCCTCCTTCCCTTCCTTCTTTCCTTCTTTCCTTCCTTCCTTCCAGGGATTGAACACTTAACCCAAGGACACTTAATCACTGTGCCACAGCCCCAGACCTTTTTTTATTTTTTATTTTGTGACAGGGTCTCACTAAATTGCTGAGGGTGGCTTTGAACTTGCAATCTTCCTGCCTCAACCTCCCAAGCCTCTGGGATTATAGGTGTGCACCACCATACCTGACCCCATCAATATTTGAACTATTTTCTTTCTGGAGCAACAGTATATTTCAGGCTTCCCTTGGACTTTCCCTGATTCAACCTTTGAGTAAAGGTTTGTTTTCATGGTGTTAACTAGTAGTGTGAGACTTTGAAAGATACTCTAAAATGGGGGAAATTTGATAGCAGAAGATTAAAGTCACATATTGTTTTGGTCACATATAGAAGATCACACTTGGCAACTAAGAAAGTCAGATCTAGAGCTGGATGTAGTTGCATGCCTGTAACCCAGTGACTCAGGAGGCTAAGGCAAGAGGATTACAAGTTCAGGCCACTCTTGGCAACTTAGCAAGATCCTAAGCAATTTGGTGAGACCCTGTCTCAAAATAAAAAATAAAAAGGACTGGAGTGGGCTGGAGTTGTAGCTCAGTGGTAGAGCGCTTGCCTACCTCCTGTGAGGCACTGAATTCAACCCTCAGTACCACAACAAAGTAAAGTGTTTTTTCCATATACAACTAAAAAAATATTTTTACAAAAAGGGGGAGTAGCTGGGGGGTGTGGTTCTGTGGTAAGGTGCTCCTGAGTTCAATCCCCAGCACCAAAGGAAAAAAATAAAAGTGAGGACTAGGGATGTAGTATAGTGGTGTATCATCCCTGCATTCAATCCTCAGTACCACAAAGATTAAGAAAGTCATATCTTTCTGCTGTACTTTTACTGGGGATGGAAAGGAGGGAGGGCTGATTGGTGTGAATTTTCTGATATTTTAAATTTTATTTGGTGACTTTAAATATGAAGATTGTGAAAGAAGAGTCAAGGATATCTTTAAGGTGTTGAATTTTTTTTTTTTTTTTTTTTTTTTTTTTTTTTTTTTTTTTTTTTTTTTTGGCAGTGCTGGGGATCAAACCCAGGGCCCTTGCTTGCAAGGCAAACACTCTACCTACTGAGCTATCTCCCCAGCCCAGGGTGTTGAAGTTTGCTTCTTGGTGATCTGTGATAGGTATTATAAGCAAAGATAGAATCTGTTTTGCATATTTGTGAGGTAAAATACAGAGTTGCATTTTAGTTATAAGAAGTTTTGAGATGTCCAGAAGATGTCTCAAGTAAGCAAAAGAAATAGAAACTCAGGCTTGGTGAGGTGTTGCTCACTTTTAATCCCAGCGGCTGGGGAGGCTGAGATAGAAGAATTGCAAGTTTAAAGCCAACCTCAGCAGTTTAGGGAGGATCTGAGCAATTTGAGGAGACCCTGTCTCAAAATAAAGTATAAATAGGGCTGGATATGTGGTTATGTGGTTAAGCTCCCCTGGGTTCAAGCCCCAGTACCCCCTCCCCCACCCAAACACACATACAAAAAAGGAACTCAAGAGACAACAATTTGGGAGCCATCTTCCAATTGACAACCAAGGGAGTATGACAGAATTTTTCCAACTGGATTGTAAGCCCTAACAGCAAAGATTTGGGTATACTTTATGAAATTTCATATTCTGTACCTGTTCGCAAGCAATTAAATATTTGTTCACTGATTAAAAGGCTAAACATGAATTTTTCTTTTGATTCTAACAAGGTCTTTTTGAAAATGCTATTTTCTGTGTTTGTGAGCATAACTTTGAAAGCAACCATAAAAGTCTTAATACGTTTTATTTTAAAAATTAGGATATTATACCATTTATTGATAAATATTGGGAGTGCATGACAACCAGACAGAGACCTGGGAAAATGACTTGGCCAAATAACATTGTCAAAACAATGGTAAGTAAACTAAAATTGATTAGACTTGACATTTAAAAAAAACTTTTTTTTAACAAATTATATTTAGTTTCACTGTGAAATAATGTGATTATTCAACAAATGCGAGCAATTTTATATTAAATTTTTGAAAGTATGAGGTACAGGTAATTGTAAATTTTAGTAGTTTTTCCACGTAAACTTTGTGAGTTGCCTATTTTGTTTTAAGTGAACATCATTCACACTGGGAATGGTTTCATACGCTGAGAACTTTGTCCACTGTACTTTTATAAGTATAATTCTTTTTAAACATTTTCTCAGTTGTCAATGGGTATTTGTTTACTTATTTATATGCGGTACTGAGAATTGAACCCAGTGCCCCAAGCATGCTAGGCAAGTGCTCTACCACTGAGTCACAATCCTAGCCCTTGTAAGTATAATTTTATATTGAATTCAGAGATCATTTTTTTCTTTGATTTTAAAACAAAACAAAAAACCTTGTCCTAAACATTGTTGTCCTTAGAATTAAAGAGAATTCCTGGGGAGAAATGAGTTTCAAACTGTTGATAGTGCTCATCCCTGTGAAGTAGAAGAACTGGTGATGCTGAGCGAACATTGGCTCTCTTTTAAAATTTTTTTTAATATATATATTTTTTAGTTTAGATGGACACAATATCTTTATTTTATTTATTTATTTTTCTGTGGTGCTGAGGATCGAACCCAGTGCCTCACATGTGTTAGGCAAGTGTTAGTCTAGTGTTCTACCACTGAGCTACAACCCCAGCCTGAAGACTGGCTTTCTTTAAATTTCCCATTTGATTGAATTTTTTTTTTTTTTTTCAGTGCTGAGGATTGAACCCAAGGCCCTGTGCTTGCCAGGCAGGCACTCTATCAGCTGAGCTATATCCCCGGCCCTTGATTGAATTTTTTGATGGTCATGTATTTTCTGATGAGAGGGAAAAACAATACTATCTTTTTTGGAAATTACAACTATAAAATTTCTTTTGGAGTTTATGATCAATTTATCATCTCCATACTTCTAAGTATAAAGTTTCCATTAATAATACTACTGTCCTATTTCCTTTTAGAGTAAAGAAAGAGATGTATTCTTGGTGAAGGAACACCCTGATCCAGGGAGTAAAGACCCAGAAGAAGATTACCCCAAATTTGGACTTTTGGATCAGGTACATTAATATGGTTCTTATTCTCTTTAATTTTAAGCCACATAGGGGTAGGGAATCAGATTTTGTTTACATTTATTTATTTACCACACAGCACATTGCCAGTATATGCCTATAACACCATAAACTCCAAATAAATGGAATTTAGTGTGTGTGTATGTGTGGTACTAGGAATTGAACCTAGGAATGCTCTATTACAGAGATATACTCATTACCCTTTTTCATTTTTTGAGTCAGGGTCTTGCTAAGTTGCTGAGACTGTCCTAGAACTTGTGATTCTCCTGCCTCAACCTCCCAAATTTTGGGGATTACAGGCGTGTGCCACTATTCCCAGCCAAATAAATGGTTGTTGGTACTTGGGGAAAGAACACTTACTGAGCCAGGAGTCTAATGGTTTAATACTGGCTCTTCCCCAAAATGTTAACAACTTTGCACAAATCATTTTCCTTTTTAACTTTGTGGTTTCTTCACTTGTAGTGTATAAATACATGGTTCCAAATTATTTATGCTCTTCCTAGTATCTCAAATTTTGCTCTTGAAATCAATGCTGTGAAGAATAATTTGTTGTGCAAAAGAATTTGTACTGTTGGACTGGGGAGATAGCTCAGTCAGAGTGCTTGCCTTGTAAGCACGAGGCCCTGGGTTCCATCCCCAGTACCACAAAACAAAAAAAAAAAAAAAGAAAGAATTTGTACTGGTTAGCATAGCAGTAAAAAGAATTTTAACTCATTGTTCAATGGCAGGGATCACACATGGCAACTAAGTCAGTCAGATCTTTCAACTGTACTTTGAAGTGTTTGATTTGCCTTTTGCTTTTCTTTGAAATGGGGTTTTGCTACATAACCCAGACTGGCCTGGCACTCCTGGGCTCAAGTAATCCTCCTACCTCAGTTTCTTGAGTAGCTGTGACTAAAGACTTATTTGCTATCTTTGAAAATTTGAGATTTCACATAAATTCAGGTTTATGTCTCATAAAATGAGATCTGACTATACTGGGCCTGATTTTGATCTGAGTCAGTGGTTCTGAGGCCTTCCAATTTGTCGTGCACCCTCTACCATCCCTATCCCTATTGATTGGTTAATTGCCCTTTATCACCATTCCTTTTTGGGAGTGGAACTGGGGATTGAACCCAGGATTACTGTACTTCTGAACTATTACTGAGTGCTTTTCTACTGAGCTATATCTCCAGTCCTTTTTTATTTTTAATTTTGTGATAGGATCTTAAGTTGCTGGAATTATAGGCATGTGTGCCACCATGCCTGGCCCCTCCTTTTTCTTTTATTCTCTTTTTGTGGTTCTAGAATTTGAACCCAGAGTCTTGCATATACTAGGTATATACTACTGAATGTAGCGTCCTTTTTTTACTTAGATATTTTTCCTTCCAGGATCTTAGTAACATTGGTCCTGCTTATGACAACCAAAAACAAAGTAGTGCTGTGTCTACCAGTGGGAATCTAAATGGTAAGTGTTTAAATGTTTCATTGTTGAAATATTTTTAGACTGTTGAATCTACATGTGTCTAGAATTGGGCATTCTTTGGGTTGTCTCTTAACCCAGGTATTTACTAAGACCCTTTAAAGTATAAAACTCAGTTTTTAGGAGCTAGACAAGAATTTTGCAAATGGTAATAGAGAACTTTTTTCACTTTACCACACAATTTGGTATTAAGTGAAACAGATTTAGTTTACAGCAAAGTATAGTTTTAAGGTCAGATTTACTATGTTTCTAGTAGACTCCCATCTGTATCTTCATAACTAACAATTTAGAAGGATTCAGTTGCTGTCCACTCTTTTTCCATAATTTTGCTATTACTTAACAAGCTTTCTGTGTCAATCTTCTAATTTCTCTTGGCTGAAACATCAACATGTTCATATGTCAGCGTTCCTGTATGGATCACCTGCTTTAGCATGGTGTTTTTATTTGGTAACCCATTTAATGGGGGAATGCTGTTTATTACTAATGGTAACTAATGAGAATTAGGGTGGCTGGAAGGTAGCTAGCCTATTCCTCTGACACATGGTGTCATAACTTGTCTTTTGGAATGAGAAATATTTAGTCTTTTCTGTAGTTATTAGATGGGTTAGAAATAGCTAGGTGTATCGTTTATCTTTTTACACCATGTTTTCCTGTTTAATTGTTAAAATTTGACAAATACATGGTGCCACTTCTGTTCTTACAGGTGGAGCTACTTTTGGAGGTGAATTCCTCCTCTGTCTTCTTTCAGCCTCTCAGACTTAAGTATTTTGTGGTTTGGAAAATGCTTTTTGCTGAGTTGTGGTAGAAGCTAAAACTAAATAATTTTAAAGCATTGTGAAAGTGGTGGCAATAGCACTTTAATATGAAACTGTAGTTCCAGTTTAATGTTAGTAATTAAAAGCTTCTATGTTGTCATATTCTGCCTAACATGGCCAGCAGTTCCCTTGGTATTGCATGTTCTGTTCAGAATACATCAAAAACTTCTATCTTAAGATAATTAAAATGGGCTAAGCAGCAGTGGCATATGCCTGTAATCCCAGCAACTTGGGAGGCTGAGGCAGCAGGATCAGGAGTTCAAAGCCAGCTTCAGCAAAAGCAAGGCCCTAAGCAACTCGATGAGATCCTGTCTCTAAATAAAATACAAAGTAGACTGGGAAATGTCGCTCAGTGGTAGAGTAACCCTGAGTTCAATCCCCAGGTCCCCCCCGCCCCAAAAAAAAAAAAAATCATAATAGACCCTGTCTCAAAATAAAATTTGAAGAAAAAGGATCGGGGATGTAGCTTAGTGGTAGAGTATTTGCCTAGCATACATGAGGCCTCCCCAATACTAGGGGGAGGGGAAAAAAACCTTAATGGTTTTTGTGGTTTTTTTAATGGTGAATAGACCTTTGTTTATTTGTTTGTTTGTTTACATACAGTGTTGGGAATCAAACCTGGTGCCTCACACATGCTAGGCAAGTGTTCTGTCACTGAGCTACAACCCCAGTCCTTTAATGGTTTTTTGATTGATGACAATGACATTGTAACAGTTTAACATTAAACTTTTTATGAGAAATAGGAATAACATCTACTTTGTTCATAAAAGGAAATTCGCATTAAGTCTGGTCCTGTGTATGTAGAATATGACCTACCCTCAATGTCTTGATTCTTTTTATTACAGCAGAACTGCTGATAATTTCCAAGCTTGCCCCAAATTTACATATAGTACTCTATGCAGTTGTTTACATAAAGGTGTTTTCCTGCAGTTGAAGGACATTTTCTGCAAGAGAGAACAAAGTAATTGAGAGGAATAATAGAGCTGGACAAAATCTCAAAGTACCTGTTTCAGAAATACACAAGGTAATATTCCTTGTGCCCTAGTATATAGTTGAATTTTTTGTTTAAAAATATATAAATTATCAGTCCTGGGGGTGTGGCCCAGTGATAGAACACTCACCAGGTTCACAGTTTTTAATCTCCAATACCACACACACACACACACACACACACAAACCTTGCACATATATATATATATGTGTGTGTGTGTGTGTGTGTGTGTGTGTGTGTGTATGAGTAAATTAAATTTTCTGTTGATATTATTTGCCCTTAATTTCACAAACCAGAGTAGTCTAATCTGAATCTTACCTATTCACTGGTGTCATCTAAAACGTATTGACAAATGAGTACATAACTAAAAATTGCCTACTGAATTTAAAGCCTCCTTTCTTGATTCATGTGCAATCACAATGATGTCTAGCAGAACTGGAGAGAAACACCTTTTTAGTACTTCTGTTTCTGTTTTCCATGTTTAATGTACTTTTGTCTTGTTGGATATTCAAGTTAAGCGCTTTAGCAGATATTGTGCCTTTCTTATGTTTATGATATATATTGCGCAGTTCAAGCAAATGAACATTGACCTAAAGTGAAGATATTTTTATTATGGATATTTATATTGATTTGGGTGATAATAAACCATATCCATGCAATTGTTTTCATTCTTTTTAGCCATGGGTGCTTGAAATTTGAATTAGTACAAATGCATTTGTGTCACATCCTCAAAGTATATGCTAGTGTTTACAGTTTATTAAGAAAGAAAGGTTGAAGATGTAACACATATCATTAGTGCATTTTTTATTGACAGAACCCAGTGTTCTAGACTGTGAGACACCTCAGCAGATTCTTTCAGGAGAGTGAAAGCCAGTTTGCTTTCAGGAAGGAAATCCTCCTGTGGTGTTTCACAAATGCACACTGGGCGTGTCAGTCCCTGTCCACATGGTACTTCCATTGCAGCTCTGTTTGAAGTGATCTTGCCTTCTATTCAAAGGGGGAATCGCAGCAGGAAGCAGTGGAAAAGGAAGAGGAGCTAAGCGCAAACAGCAGGATGGAGGGACTACAGGGACCACCAAGAAGGCCCGGAGGTGGGGAGAACACTGCCCTACCCATCACTTTTTGAGTATTTGGTGCTGGCAGAGTCCATCATAGGGAGCCATATTTTTCCATTGTTCAAGTGTCTGAGGCTAAAAAACTTGTCTTCCCCCACCCTTTTTTCTTAAGCATTGATCACTTTGAAAGGTTAAATAACCCCAAACTAGGTATGCTATTTTATGAACTTGTTAGGAAGGAAGGAAGCCCAGACAGCATCTTCTGGTGATAAACTTGGGGAGTTGCATTGCATTATGGCTTCTGGATGTGGGGAGCCATCCTTATCTAGCAGAATCAGACTTGGTTGAGCCATGGGGCACTGAGGCCTGACTCCCAGTAAGTGGCAGCCATGCAGGACTGTCCCAGATCACCAGGGAGTATGTGGCTCTGTGTGGGAGTGGTTCACCATCTGGTTATATGATAGTTTTCCCTGAGCAAATGACTCCCCTAACTCCACCCCATTCTGTTCATCATAGAAGAAGCCCCTCCCAGTCTTGGCCCCCTTTACCTGTGTGACTATAAATAAAGGAGTGGTGGACTACTCCATCTTGTTAGAGGCCATCTGGTATGGTCCAATCTGTCACCACTCCCTCTCATTTGAAAAGAGTATTGGCTCTTGTGTGTTTATTGATTAAGTTATTCATAAGTTTTTGGGTAATTGACTGATTTATAGCCAACATTGTCCCCCAGCAGTTAACCCTTTTCTCATCCACATGGGACATGGCCAAAACCCCCTCCATCTTGAGAAAGCTTAGATAGAGGAGAGGGAGTGAAACCAACTAAATGTTAACTCCTTAACTTTCTGCGTCTCTCCTGCCATGTCTTTTCCCTTCCCTTTGTCTAACACTGAAGCAGTGAAATCCAGATCACTTGTTATGTAGACTGACAACAGATAATTAGTGCTCATATCGCTAGATTCTGTTCATTAGGGTGTAATAATAATTAACTGAAGGAACCCACTCTAAATCACCCCCCTCTTCTCCCCTAATAATATGTACTGACCAGATTTTGTAAACAACAAATAGTTTATGGAAAACCATCAGGAGTGGTCAATCCTTGGCAAATCATTTGCCATTCTTTATAGACTGTAAGTAATGTGACCAAAACCACTTTGCAAAATAAAGTTAATCTCTTTAATTTCCCTGGTTTGCCTCCAGAGGGCAGGATGGTGTGATTTATGAAAAAAATTCATTTTGATACATGCGTTCCAGCTGAAATCTAAAAAATCAGAGGCTTCTATTACAGAATAGAGCGCAGTTGAACTACAGCAGGTTTTACGTTCTTTTTTTCTTTCTCTTTTTTGAGACAGTGTATAACGTTGCCCAAGCTGGTATGGAACTTTCAATCCTCCTACCTCAGCCTCATAAGTACCTGAGATTATAGGCATGTGACACCAAATTTTATTTGTCCTTTCTGCAGTGACCCTTTGTTTTCTGCTCAGCGTCTTCCCCCTCATGGCTACCCTTTGGAACACCCCTTCAACAAAGATGGCTATCGGTATATTCTAGCTGAGCCTGATCCCCATGCTCCTGACCCTGAGAAACTTGAACTTGACTGCTGGGCAGGAAAACCTATTCCTGGAGATCTGTATAGAGCCTGCTTGTATGAACGAGTTTTGTTAGCCCTACATGATCGAGGTATGTAAGATATTAATGATCATATAGATTCAGGGCTACTTTGAACTGATGTCATCAGCTTTGTCCAGTTTAGGATTAAATACACATCTCAATGTTAACTGGACTCAGTCAGAATGTGCAGGAAATAATTTCCATCTCTCTTTTTTTTTTTTTTTTTAATTCTAACCTTTTTTATACATCCTTTTTTTTTCAATTAGTTTTAACTAATTTGAACTTGAAAGTTGCAAAAAATCATACAGAGAATTTCTCTCTCAAGTGTCTCCTAATGGTAACATACAGCCATCTCAAAACAGTTAATCAAAACAGGAAATTAACATTGGTAAATACTACAGGTAGGTCTTCCCTAATCTGAGAACCCACAATGCTCTGAAATCTGGAACATTTTGATTGCCAGCATGACACTCAAAAAGTTTTGGATTTCAGATTTAGGAGTTTTGTATTAGGGAGCTTAACCAGATAAAGTCCATGCAAATATTCCAAAATCTGAAACACTTCTGGTCCCAGACATTTTAGATAATAAGGGACACTCAACTTGGTTTCACCAAATTAAAGACCTTAATTAAACTTCACCAATTTTCCACTAACATATTTTGCTTTTCATGACCATCATAATTTTTATTGGCATTCCATCAAGTGTTCCTCAATGATGGTTTGTCTGATGTTTTCTCATGATTAGACTGAGGTTATGCAGTTTGGGGAAGAATAACAGAAATTATTGCTATTCATTGCATTATCTCATGGGGTTCATGATGCTGATATGTCTTCTTATTGATTATATTGACCATGATGATTTACTTAAGATAGTTTTCACTACCTTCTCCACTATAAACTTACTGACTTTCCTCTAATCATTAATAAATACCTTGGGGAAAATTTGAGACTGTGCAATTCTGTCTCTCCATAAAGTTCTGTTCACAACTTAATACTCTTTCATGGATCTTTTTTGCAATAATTATTTCTGTGATATTTGCCATATGATTTTCTGTTTCTTCTTTTCCTTCTTCATTTATTTGATTATATCAGCATGTATTCAGATATAATTATTGTGTAGGTTATAATCCAATACTTTGTGATTATTTTGTTGTTTCAGTCATTCCAGCTTTGCCCTTTTTTAGTTTCTACAAGTTGGTTCTTACGTTCTTTTTAATAACAGGGATTGAACCCAGTGGTGCTTAATCAGTAAGCCACATCCCCAGCCCTTTTTTATATCTTATTTAGAGACAGTCTTACTGAGTTGCTTTAGGACCTCACTAAATTGCTGAGGCTGGCTTTGAACTCATGATCCTCCTGCCTTAGGCTCCTGAGCTTCTGGGATTATAGGCACAAACCACCAAACCCAGCCTCTTGTGTTCTTTTGATAAGCGTGTTTTTTTGTTTTTAAGTACTTAATTACTTTCTAGCATTATAATATTTTTCTGGCTGATCTGTATTCCATTTCCAGGCCTAGTAACCACTATTTCTTCATTGAGCCCTGATTTCTTTAATTGGAAAATGACATTTACAAATTAAGATCTAGGTGTTAGCTTTTGTCTTCATCTATTTTATGCTGCTATAACAAATACCTGAGTATGTTCACTATTATTGGGTGTTGATGCTTCTAGATACCCTCAGTGGTCACAAGTGGGAAATGTGCATGTATACTTGCACGTAACAAATGACTGTACTGAATTTATATTGATGCCTGGAACTCCAGTCAAACAACAGAGAAGGGTCATCCCAGCCTTGTCCCTTCATTGGTAACTTATTTGTCTACAGCATATTTACTTATTTCTCATTTTTACTAGGCATACGAAGTAGTTTCAGAAAATACAGGATTAAACAGGAACATCTTGTGATGTTGGAAAGTAAGGAAATACTTAAAAAAAAAAAATCTGGCCTGGTGTGCTGGTACATACCTGTAAACCAGCTACTAGTAAGGGTAAGGCAGGAGGACCCAAAGTTCAAGAACAGCCTGGGCAACTCAACAAAACCCTTTAACAAAATAAAATTTTAAAAAGGTCTGAGATTAGCTCTGAGATAGAGTGTTTGTCTCGAATGCCTGATGTCTTGACTTCAATCCCTAATAATGCAAAAATAAGACAAGGGGCTGGGGATATAGCTCAGTTGGTAGAGGGCTTGCCTCACGTGCACAGAACCCTGGGTTCAATCCCCAGCATCACCAAAAAAAAAAAAAAAAAGAGAGAGAGAGAGAGAAAGAGAGACAGAGGAAGAAAGGAAGAAGATTGTATTGATTTGCTTTCCCACCAGCTATGTTACAAGACTTTATTGCCTTATGAACTATTTTTTTTTCTTTTTCTTTGCAGTATCAGAGATTGAATTCAGGTGCACTTTACCACTGAGGTGCATTCCTAGCCCTTTCTTTTTTTTTTTCTTTTTTTTTTTTTTTTTTTTTTTTTTTTTTTTTTTTTTTTTTTTGTGTGTGTGTGTGTGTGTGGTACTAGGGATTGAACCCAGGGCCTTGTGCTTGTGAGGCAAGCACTCTACCAACTGAGCTACATCCCCAGCCCTTCCTAGCCTTTTTTAATTTTACTTATTTATTGATTTATTTATTTATTTTTGGTACTAGGGATTGAACCCAGGGGCACTTTACCACTGAGCTACATCCCCAGTCCTTTTAATTTTTATTTTGAGACAAGGTTTTACAAAGTTGCTGAGGGCCTTGCTAAGTTGCTGGATCTGGCCTTGAATTTTCTTTCCTTCTGCCTCAGCTTCCAGAATAGCCAGAATAGCTCAAAATGCAGGCATACACCATCACAATTGACTTCTGCTATTTTTAAAATATCTGAGATTGTTTTAAGATTAAAAAGTTTTATATATATATATATATATATATATTTTTTTTTTTTTTTTTTTTTTTTTTTTTTTTTTTTTTTTTTGCTAAACAAGTACTCTGCCACATCCAATCTTAAAAGGCTAAATCTTTCTGGGTGTGGTGGTACACACCTGTAATCTCAATGTGTCAGGAGGTTGAGGCAGGAAGATCACAAGTTCAAGACCAACCTCAGCAACTTAGCAAGGCCTTGTCTCAAAATCAAAAATAAAAAGGGCTGGGGTTGTGGCTCAGTGGTAAAGCATTCCAGGGTTCAATCCTTAATGTGAAAAAAAAGGTTTAATCTTTTAAAGGATGATTTATTCAAATCGGAATCCAAACATATTACAACAAACATATTGGTTTGTTATATTTTAGGGGATATGCAGTACAATTAATTTTAACCTGTTATCTTAAATATAATTACGTTTAATAAAAACTAGGATCTAGAGCATTTTCGGAGCATGCACAAGGCACAAACAAAATAAAATAAAATAAAAACTAAATAACCAAGGGCTAGGGATATGGCTCAGCAGTAGAGCACTTGACTAGCATGCAAGAGGTTCTGGGTTTGATCCCCAGCCCTGCACAAAAAAAAGAAGAGAAAAGAAAAGCCTAACTCTTTCTTTTTCTTCTTCTCTCCTTTGTCTGGATCTTGTGTTGAGACTTTAGACTCCTGAACTAACATTTCAAGCACCTGACCTGATATTTCTGACTTGTATTGTCTTAACTTGAGGTAAGGGGCTATGTTTCAAAATTCCTCAAATAAATTGTAGCCTTCTGTTTTAATGTACATCACTGCAGCTCCCCAGTTAAAAATCTCTGATGACCGGCTGACTGTGGTTGGAGAGAAGGGCTATTCCATGGTGCGGGCCTCTCATGGAGTGCGGAAAGGTGCCTGGTACTTTGAAATCACTGTAGATGAGATGCCACCAGACACTGCTGCCAGACTGGGTTGGTCCCAGCCTCTAGGTAAGCTGGGGCCATGTGGTGGACATCACAGCAGGTAGACAGGTTTAGACCCATCTGGCTTAGATTCAAGACTGCTGTGCTTATCAGATTATGGGCATAAAATTCAGTTCCTGAAGGGTTAGCTGATTTGCAAGTTCTAGAATACTTTACTTATGAGAAATAGTTTGTAAGCAATTTACAAAATTGACAATATAAAATAAAAAGAAGTCGAATCTTTTTTTCCTTTTTGCAAACCAGGGTTCACTTGTAGTCCTCTGATTTCCTATATACCTTTTTATTGAGCCAGGTAACCTTCAAGCTCCCTTGGGTTATGATAAATTTAGCTATTCTTGGAGAAGCAAAAAAGGAACCAAATTCCACCAGTCTATTGGAAAACACTACTCTTCTGGCTATGGACAGGGGGATGTCCTGGGATTTTATATTAATCTTCCTGAAGACACAGAGACAGCCAAGTCACTGCCTGATACTTACAAAGATAAGGTGAGTTTGCCCTCCTGCAGTAGATTCCTGGCTTTGAAGATGTGTGTCAGTGACGCCTATAGGTATGGCCTGTGTGTTTTCTTGTGACTGACCACATTTGTGTTTTTCCTCCACATTTTATTATGAACTTTTTCAAACATAATAACAAAATTGAAAGAATTTAAAAGTCAGTGTCTGAATACTCATCACCTACATTCTATCAGTTAAGATGTTACCAGTTAAGATGTATCTATTCATTCTTCCACCCATCTGTCCATTCATTTTTTTTTTAATGTACTACAGAGAAAATTGCAAACATCAGTACACTTCCCCCTCAGTACTTCAGGATGCAATATTATTAGCTATATATAAAATTGATATGAAATGAAATACATAATTTTATAATGAACTTTCATTGAGTTTTGATTCTGGCTAAATTCCTACCAAGATTTAAACTCTTAGTTGAGTGGGGTGGTATACCCAGCAACTTGGGAGGCTAAGGCAGGAAGATTGTAAGTTTGAGGCCAGCTTGGGCATCTTGGGAAGACCCTCTCTCAAGAGTAAAATGAAGTGGGGATGTAGGTCAATGGTAGAGCATCCCTGGGTTCAATTTTCAGTACCTGAAAAACAAGCCAGGTGTGGTAGCACATGCCTGTAATCACAGCAACTCAGAAGACTGAGGCAGGAGGATCCCAGGTATGAGGCTAGCCTCAGCAACTTAGCAAGGCCACGTTTCAAAATGAAGAATAAAAAGGGCTGTGATGTCACTCAAGGGTAAAGCACTACTGGGTTCAATCCCCAGAACCAAAAAACAAACAAAAAAGATGTATACTCTTAACATCACTCCTGGAAGTTTTCTGTTGTTCTTTCTAGTTAGTTCCCATCCCTAACCCCATAGAGCCAATGTTTTAAATTTTTTTCCATCATAATTTAGTTTTTGCCTATTGAATTTGTGTAAATGCAGTCATGCAGTATGTTCTTTATTGTATCCGGCTTTTATTATTCAGCATAATGCTTTTGTGTTTTGTTCATGTTTTTGTATTTATCTGTAGTTCCTTTTTACTTCAAGATAGTATTCTATTTGTACCACAGTGTTTATCCATTTTTATATTAATGGACACTTGGGCTATTTAAGTTGGGGCTATTATGAATAAGGATGCTATGAACGTTTTTTACAGGTATTTTTGTAAACATACTCTCATTTTCGTAGAGCGATTAGTATATACAGAATTCCTTGGTACTTACTTATTTAGTTTTATATGAAATTTGCCACTAACAGTGTATGAGAATTTTAGGTGGTGACACTTACTATTATCTGTCATCTTAATTTTAGCTACTTCGTTGATGGATATATATCTTCTTATGTCTTAAATTACTATTAGTCATTGAAGACTAATGATATTTAGCATTTTTGTTTTGCTTATTGGCCATTAATCTTTCAAGAAGTTTCTGTTCAAATATTTTGCCTATTTTTTAATTGGTTTATCTAGTCATTTTTTTGCAGTTGTTTGTCAGATTTTTTTTGTTGGTATGTTTGTTTGTTTTGTAATACTGGGGGATTAAACCCAGTAGTGGTTTATAGCTGAGTTATATCTCCGGTCCTTTAAGACAGAATCTCACTAAGTTGCTGAGGCTGGCCCCAAACTTGTTATCCTCTTGCCTCGGCCTACTAAGTAGCTAGGTTTACAGGCACACCCTACCATGCCTGGCTAGATGTGATGTTTTCAAATAAATTTTTTCCTGGTCTGTGAATTGTGTCTTCATTTTCATACTGGCATCTGAAGTTTTCATGTTTATGTAGACTAATTTCCCAAAATTTTCCCTTATTTTTATATTTCTTTCTGTGACCTGTGAATCTTTGAGTATCATCAAGTCATGAAAATATTCTCCCATATTTCCCTTTGAAAACATTATGCTTTTATGTTTAGGTCACCAATCTACCTTGAGTTCATTTTTATGTATAATATGAAAGTCAAGGTTATTTCCCCCAGTAGGAATTTTCAATTATTCCAGCACCATTTGTTAATCTCTTTTCTTTCTCCACTGAATTTCTTTGGTGTTTTTAGTGGTAATTAAGTAACTGTATAGGTAGAGATTTATTTCTGGACTCTGTATTCCAGCAATCTATTTATTGTATTATATGCTGGTACTATAAGTTTTTTGGCTTTAGAGTAAGTCTTTAAATTGGGTAGTAGGTGTCTTCTAAGTTTGTTCTGAAAATGAACAGCCTAAGATCTTATTTTATTAACTGCATTACATCATTGCCTCTCATCTCATGTCTTACTATCTGGAATCCTGGAAGGTATATTCCCACACTAATGCCTGGTCTGTAGTTAATAATCTCAGTGTATACTATAGGAATCTTTAAAATTATTTACTTTTTCATTTATATCGTGAACATTTGTTTTTAATGTGAATAAATAATTTGTAATATGTCTGTACAACAGAGTACTATAGAGCCGTTTAAAAGCAACATATGTTCTGAGGGAAAAATGCTCTCTGGTGTATATTATTGAGTGAAAACCTCAAGAAGCAAAACAAAATTTGCAGTATTGTTACCATGTGAGACTTGTTTCTTTGTATGTTTATCTGGTGTATATTTTTGGTGTGTGTGTTTTAATTTTGAAGATACTCATATATGCTTTAGATTCTCTGAAAGAATACCAGGACACTGGAACAGTGATTTTTTTTTTTTTTTGCA
Source organism: Sciurus vulgaris (assembly GCF_902686455.1). Taxonomy (NCBI): domain Eukaryota; kingdom Metazoa; phylum Chordata; class Mammalia; order Rodentia; family Sciuridae; genus Sciurus; species Sciurus vulgaris. The sequence goes on along the minus strand of NC_136465.1, from coordinate 55,447,142 downwards.
AGGGAAACTAGAATAAGGCATAGAGAGAGGGAGGGAAGAAGGGAGATACTTTTAATTTTATATGTTTTATAGCTTTTTTTTTTTTTTTTAATTATTTTTTGGTACTGGGGATTAAACCCAGGGGCACTCTACCACTGAGCTATATTCCCCAGTCCTTTTTATTTTTTATTTTGAGACAGGACCTTGCTAAGTTGTTGAGGCTGGCCTTGAACTTGTAATCATCCTCCCTCAGCCTCCTGAGTCGCTGGGATTCAGGTGTGCGCCACCACATTCAGCTAGTTCGTGAAGTCTTTTTATCATACTTAATAATGTATGTGCTAAGAAGTCATTGAATAGATAAATGAATAATGTCATATATTTGGGAATGAATGAATAATTCGGCTCTTGGAAAGAGGCAACCCAGAGGCCATCTGTGGGAGAAATAGGAAACTAGGGGCAAGAAAATGGTTCTTAAAATATTATAGAATAAGGAGTTTTAGGCTTTTAAAAATTGTTATTTCATTCACTGAGATAGTTGGGGGGAAACAGTATAAATTAATTTAGCCTCTTTTTTTTTTTTTTTTTTGGGCGGTGCTGGGGATTGAACCCAGGGCCTTGTGCATGCGAGGCAGGCACTCTACCAACTGAGCTATATCCCCAGCTAATTTAGCCTCTTTTATGGACATTTTTGTGTACTGAAAATGTGTACTTAGATGTATTTCTTCATGAATTTTCTTAGTGGCCTCTTGAACATGTTTAATAAAAATGGCTGGCTGGTATTTTTTTTTAAGAAACTCGTACTACTTCAAGATCTGACAGAATTCAATGGCAAGGGGCTGGGGTTGTGGCTCACTGGTAATGCACTTACCTGGTATATGTGAGGCACTGGGTTCAATTCTCAGCACCAAATAAAAATAAATTTAAAAAAATAAAGGCATTGTGTCCATCTACAACTAAGAAATATTTTTAAAAAAATTCAATTGCAAATGTTTCTAATTTCTGTTGGAGAGCACAAGGACTTGGTGCTATTTGTGTGAGTCTGACTTTATTTTCTCCATGATGATACATCTCTTGCTTCAATGTGCCTTTTTTTTTTTTTTTTTTTTTTTCTTGGTTTTCAAGGCTTTGATAAAGTTCAAAAGTTATTTGTATTTTGAGGAAAAAGATTTTGTGGATAAAGCAGAGAAAAGCCTAAAGCAGACTCCACATAGTGAGGTGAGTCATGGTCATTAAAACATCAGATTATAAGACCTTGAAGATTGTGACCTGATAAAAATGAGAAGATGAGGCCCAAAGGAGAATACAGGGATTTTCAGGTGACATAGCGAGGCAGCAGCAGAGCAAGAGCCCAGTCCTGCCTACTGACTTTGTACTCTTACTGTAGTCCCATGGTGTAGCTATTAGAGGGATGATAATGTTCTGTCAGGAACACTCTGTAGAGAAAAGAGAGGCATGATAAGGAAACAGGAGATTAAGGAAGCAAATGAGATGTCCTTATTCTTTATCAGATAGAGAGGGGATAGCATGTGCAGAGGAACATGGACTGGGGAGGAGGAGACCTCCCTGTGGGACACAAAGACACCAGAGGCTAATGGCTTACTCTGTGCTCTAGAACTCTCTCTGCCCCCGCTTCTTAGGTAACAGGTTGGGGGCATAACTACTCACAGTCCTAGCACAATCAAGTAAGGTGTAGCACATCTGGGCCAGCCTCCTGGGTCCAAAATCAAAAGGGTAAGGGGAATAGGGGGAAGAAAGTTCTGGCCTGCAAACATTTTTCTCTAAAAAATTCTGTGAAATCACCTGGGAGAGTAGTAGAAAGGAATATAGGAGAAATGAAGAAACTAGAGTTCTAGTTATTTTTAGTGGGGGCAATATATATACATATATATATATGTATATATGTATATATACACACACACACACACACAATGGAAACTTTAATAGATCTAAGGACAACAGATACAGCCAGTGGTTAAGAGAGAGTATTCAAGATAATTGCATGAGAGAAAGGAGAAGGAAAATTAGTATTTGGAGACTATGACAAGATTTTAAGAGAACTTCAAAGTTTAAAAGAAAGGTACTTTGAAACATTTCAGAGAAATAACTGCTTACATGGAAGTCAGCTTACTTACAGGCACAATATAATGAAAATCGAAAGTGCAACTGTTTGGTATATGTAGCATAGGAAATCAGAAAAATAAGAAAACTGAAGTCCATTGAATTGTAGCACGTTTATATTGAGTTTTTACTTTGAAAAATCTAAGATATCATATAAAATATTGTTATTACACAAGCTATATATTATTCTTGGAATACATTATTGGTAGTCTGGTAGCAGAACTTTTCAAGTATTCTCCAAATGAGTTCTTTTTTGTTCTTTTTAAAATTCTAAAGTAAAACTATGATTCTTGTTTCAGATAATATTTTATAAAAATGGTGTCAATCAAGGTGTGGCTTACAGAGATATTTTTGAGGGAGTTTACTTTCCAGCCATCTCACTGTACAAGAGCTGCACGGTATGTGTTATAAGTTCATCCTGTGAACAGAATTTGAGGGAAGTATTTTGAATGGGTTGTGATGGTAGAGCCATTGATCTGGATGCAGTGGAACACACCTGTAATCCCAGCAACTCAGGAGGCTGAGGCAGGAGGTTCCCAAGTTCAAGGCCAGCCCCAGCAACTTAGTAAGGTCCTAAACAATTTAAGAAGACCCTGTCTCAGAATGAAAATAAAAAGGTCTGGGGATGTAGCTCATTGGTAGAGTGCTTCCCTGGCATGTGTGAGGCCCTAGTTTCCATCCCCAGCACCAAAAAAGCAAAAATCAAAAACCTGTTTGTTCCAAAAACACTTGGAGTTTTAGGAGGTATTTTCTTGAGTCGATAAAAATCATGCAATTAGTGTATACTTTACTTTTCCTTTGAATGCACTGTGTGATATCCTTTTTCATTGTAAAGAAGGCAAGTTGCCAGGCATAGTGATCTGTAATCCCAGCAACTCAGGAGGCTGAGGCAGGATGATGGATTGCAAGTTCAAAGTGAGCCGATCCTCAGCACCACATAAAAATAAATACATAAATAGTTATTTTGTCATCTACAACTAAAAAAAATTTTAAAAAGGATTGCAAGTTCAAAGCAAGTCTCAGCAACTTAGTGAGACCCTGTCTCTTAAACAAAGATGTTAACAGGGCTGGGGATGTGGCTCACGGGTAGAGCACCCCAGGGTTAAAACCCCAGGACCCAAAAAACAAAAACAAAAATAAAAATAAAAAACAGAATATATACAACCATAAATTAATTAAGTTTATTAGTAGCTATTACCCTGTTTGTTTTTTTAATATGATCCAGCATGAAGAAAGGGATTATCCTTAGCTCCTGTTTGTTTTTTTAAAAAGTTAATATGTGGAAATTTCCATGTTTTTGTTTGTTTGTGGGTGGCTACCCTTAAAGAAGATAAAATTTAAAAAAAATAAAGAAATCTTTAGGTTTTGTTTGTTTGTTACTAGAGATCGAATCCAGGGATGATTTACCCCTAAGCTGCATCCCTTGCCCTTTTCATTTTTCATTTTGAGACAGGATCTTGCCAAGTTGCTAAGAGTCTGAGTTGCTCAGGCTGGCCTTGAATTTGCATTCTTCCTGCCTCAGCCTTCCAAATCATTGAAATTATAGGTATGTGCGGCCCCCACTTGGCATGCAGTCTTTAGCTTTTGGTTTTAAAGAGAAAATATCGGGGTGGGAATATAGCTCAGTTGGTAGAGTGCTACCTCCCAAGCACAGGGCCCTGGGTTCAATCCCCAGCACTGCAAAATAAATAAATAAATAAATAAAGAGAAAGTACAGATCTATTTATTTATTTATTTATTATTTATTTATGCTACTTATGACTGAACCCAGAGATGCTTTGCCACTGAACTATATCCCCAGCCCTTTATATATTTTTATTTTGAGACAGGGTCTCACTAAGTTACCAAGGCTGGTCTCTAACTTATGATCTTCCTACCTCATCCTCCCAGTGTCTGGGATTATGTGGGTACCCTGCACCCAGCTATTTTCACCTAGTTTTTGAAGTAATTAAGGTATTGATAACTTATAGCAATATTAATGTGTCTTATTTGTTCCATTAATACCCTGAGTATATTCATTTAAAGTGAAAATTTTGCCATGTCAAATTGACTTTCCAATATTTCATTCACATTTTCCATGCCTGATTGAACTGAATTCACCCCAGGTTTCCATTAACTTTGGACCATGCTTCAAGTATCCTCCAAAGGATCTCACTTACCACCCTGTAAGTAACAGTAAATGTCTGCCTGCATTCTCGGCATTTTTATTTCTTTCTGTGGCTCTTCTAATCACCCTGTTTCTTATTTCTCCTGCAGATGAGTGACATGGGCTGGGGTGCTGTGGTAGAACACACACTGGCTGATGTGTTGTATCATGTGGAGACAGAAGTAGATGGGAGGCGCAGCCCCCCCTGGGAACCCTGACCATTCCTCTTTCTTTTCAGACGTGGACTTTCTGGCAAATAAGACCAGGGTTTTTATTTTTGTTTTTAACTGTCAGATTTTCTCCCAAAGATGCTACAGAACACAGCCTCTATTTTCCTCAAGGTAAAAGGCTGAGTAGACTATGGGAGACCTCTACCCTTCAATATCCCTGCCCATTTCCAGTTATTGTTCTTGTTTTGAGTGCCATAAAGCAACAACTCCTGACCCCAGGATCCCACAAGCTCCCTGTGAAACTGGTGCTCTTCCACATCCCTGCCAGCTGAGACTTCCTACCTTACTGTATTTTCTAAGGAGAGAATAATCTTGTCCAAGTAACTAACATATTTAAGACATTTCCTCCTGTGGACATTGACTCCATCCCACCTGATTTCCATGGAGACGTTGAGCCTGTTCATGAGAATAACTTAAATCAGTGGTTATACATTCCAAACCAATCTAAAAGCTATTTCCTTTTGGTGCAGGTTTGGTTATTAATTTTGAAATACATTTTTCTCAGTACTGGGATCTCTGAAACTCCTGGGTCTCTAGAACTATAATACTGAAATAAACTTAACTACAGCTTTAACACAATTAGAACTATTCCCCAATAAATCTTGTTTCCAGGTTTGTGAGGTATTTGGCTTCCCTTCAAGTTGAGTTCCTATCATTGACAATATCAGAAATGTGGGCAGTATGAGGAAGGGGAGCCAGCACTGAAAGGAAGAGTTAGGTGTCTGATTTATATCTCAACCCCTCTTGTATTGCTCCCATTCTCACCAGCCAAATCAAGTCTCCCCTTTATCCTATAAAATTATAATCTTGATGTGAACAAGTGTTTATAAGGTCTCTAGTCCCCCCTCCAGCTCTTTGTTAATTTTTTTATTTTTTGGGTACTGGGGATTGAACTCAGGGGCACTCAGCCAGTGAGCCACATCCCCAGCCCTAATTTTGTATTTTATTTAGAGACAGGGTCTCACTGAGTTGCTTAGTGCCTTGCAGTTGCTGAGGCTGTCTTTGAACTTGTGATCCTCCTGCCTCAGCCTCCTGAGCTGCTGGGATTACAGATGTGCTCCACCATGCCCTGCCAGCTGTTTTTGAACATGGTGTTTGATATGTGCTGGTTTTTTCCTGCCTTATCTTCCTTCCTAAAAAAGTGCAGTTTTCAAACTCCTAAAAGCTAGAAGGTAAAAATGAGTCTTCCTTTGGGATCCCTTTATTTTTTTACTTATTTTTTTTTTTTTTGGTGGTACTGGCTTTTGAATGCAGGGGCACTACTTTACCACTGAGTTACATCCCCAGCCTTTTATATTTTTTATTTTGTGATAGAGTCTGAACTACTGAGGCTTACCTTTAAGTTTTGATCCTCCTATCTCAGCCTCTTGAGTAGCTGGGATTACTGACATGCACCACCACAACTGGCCCTGTCTTTTTAAACATCAGTGTTGTGGCAAATGTAGTCCTCAGGATTTCCCAAAGGTTGCTGCATGTGACTTTCCACCAAGATTAACAGAGCTGTTCGCTAGGATATAGGTTGTATGTTGCCACACCATCACCATGTATCATGCCTGTTGCTTTTCTGAATATCTCTTTATTTCCCTGTTTAAGAAATTTCCCAAGTTGCCAGGCACAACGATACATGCCTGTGATCCCAGAAACTCCAGAGGCTGAGGCAGGAGGATGGTAAGTTCAAAGCCAGGCTCAGCAAATTAACAAGGCCCTAAGCAACTTAGACCCTGTCTCAAGATAAAAAGTAAAAAGGTCTGGGGATGTGGTTCAATGGCTAAGTGCCCCTGGATTCAATCCCAGAGATACCAAAAAAGAAAGAAAAGGTGGGGGGAGAAATTCCCTAAGTTTCAAGTGAATATTGATATATTGATTTTTTTTTTTTTTACCTTTTTTTTTAATTAAAATTTTTTATTTTTACAGACTGCATTTTGATTCATTGTACACAAATGGGGTACAACTTTTCATTTCTGTGGTTGTACACAATGTAGATTCATACCATTCATGTAATCATATATATACATAGGATAACACTGTTTCATTCTACTATCTTTCCATCCCCCACCCCCTGATATATTGGTACCTTAACACAGTGGCATTGACTAACATATTTGTCTCTTAATGAATCACCCAGATTCCTTGTTTTGTCCATTTTGTATCTTAATAGGAAACCCAACACAAAGTCAATATGGTTATAGACTGGGGTCTCAGCCTATCAGATTCTATCAATTTGGTCTTAAAAAGGACAGACTTGGTTATAAAGCTTTTAGGTAATCAGTTTGAAGTACTTCAAAAAAAATGAGGGTGATATTATTTAGAGGAAGCTAAAGGTAAAGTCTTTGTAATATAAATTACCATATATAAGTTGTACACCTACTCTCAAGGTTAGGTTTTTGTATATTTGACTTTCATAAATTGGAGATTATAGAAATAGTGAATTTCTTACTAATACTTCATATTCAAAAGAGTTGTGGTGTGTGTGTGCATGCACATGAGTTCATTTGAAGGCTTCAATGAATACTTAACCTATTTTGTATCAAACAGTTTGCAGTCATATCAGTGACAACTTGTTTTATTTAAATGTAAAATTAAATGGGAAAATATTTCCCTAGACATCACAAAGAAACATTTACATTGTTTGATGGAGCAAATTATAATCCAGTTTAAAACCATGATATTTGTTGAAAGCTCATTTCTTTACTGTCTGCCTGTTCTCTTGAAACCAGTGCCCATATTGCTTCACCATATCTTTAAGCAAGTAACTGTTTCCTCTTGAGTGGTGGTGAGAGATTCTGTTGTAGAAGTACTGCTCTACAACTGTCCTCCCTCGCTGAAGTTCCTGGATAAATAGCAATTTCATCTATGCCAAAAATGGACTAAGAAACAATCAAAATAAATTATAATAAATATCTATCAGTTGTTAAATTTTAATACCTCAATAAATACTAGTGTTCCCACTGCTGCTACTTTGTTTAATAAATAAAGTAAATCTCTTGTTTCCAGATGGTGAAAGTCATCCATGCTATTAAATCTAGAATGGAAAAGCTTCAGGTGGTAATGGTTGGGTTTTTTCATTCTATTTATATGTAGCAAAATAGTCCTATTTCAGTTTATATTTTTAAAATATAATTTCTCTATATCCCAGAAAAGAGAATTTTCTATCACCACATTACCCCTTCTTCCATGAAAATTAAATCTTTATGAATGATTCTGGTAACAATCAAAATAATTGAATGATGTAAATCTCCTGTTTAGTTTAAAGTCTTCATCCTGGACTCTTCTAATATGAAGTTGCAATCTACTAGATTAGACTTTTTTATAAAATGGAACTTTAAAACAAGTACAGACTGAAGTTTTCATGTTAGTTGTGATTCTTTATTCTGACTGGTACATATGGAATAAGTAAGGAAACCAGTCTCATTACTAGTTTTATATTTTTCCATTGAGGAAACTGGGAATATACTTCTGGAAGGTACTTTCTGTGGTAAGTTGCTTATTCTTTGGTGTAGCATTGTGCCTTGGTGGAGGAGCAAAAGGTTGCTGGAGCCCCCTGTGTAGGACTCTGCACACACCCCTGCAGCGAATGCAGTTCTTGAGTCCATAAAACCAGTCCCTAATTTAACATCCCCACATCCATTCCAGCCAGTAGGATTCAAAGATGTTTTTAGGTGGGTATGTAAGGGCCCATGTATCTTAGGAACCTTCTTTTCACAGCTAATCAGTGAATCAGAGTTAGAAGTTTCTTTATCTAAGAGACTCATCTGTTTTCTAAAACTTTCTTTCTTTTTTTTACTTTTTTTTTTTTTTTTTTTTTTTGGTGGAGGTCCTGGGCATTGAACCCATAGGCTCTCAACCACTGAGCTATATCCCCAATCCTTTTATTTTTTATTTTGAGACAAGGTCTCACTAAATTGCAGAGGCCGGCTCAACCTTGAGATCCTCCTGCCTCAGCTTCCCGAGTCCCTTGGATTACAGACAAGTGCCACTGTGCCTGACTGTTTTCTAAAACTTTTACCAGTCTGAGTCTTAGTGTAACTTGTAACACTTCCACCCCCTCTCTTGTTAAGAGGAAGATCTTAAACAGACTTGCAGGCTTCCAGCAGGAATTTTCCTAAGGTGTGTGCAAGCCAAGGCAGCAAGGCATATTGGAACTGCAGGCTGATGTTTAACACTGGGCTTTCGAGACAGGGTTGGACTCCAGTCTCTTGCGCAGGTGATAGGCAAAATCCATCTGGGTCTGTGATAAGACTTGGTTGATGATAGTCTTTGGCAGCCACCCCTGGAAAAGAAGATAGGAGAATTTGATCACCTTGTGAGTGGTGTGCTATTCCAGGACATCTTGCACTCTGTCATACACATGGGCTGCCTGTAACTTCCATCTTCCAACTCAGTCCATAGGTGCAACCTTGAAAATTGACCAGGGTCAAAGGATGAACTGCTTTGCTGCCCTGTTGTCATCACAGTGTCAGAAGCACAGGATTTGCTGTCAAGACATTAAGCCCTGTCTTCCCAGCTATTCAAACCTGAGCAATTTATATCACCTTTCTCACACTTTAGATCTTTGGGCCTAAGTTTCCTTTTTATTTATTTATTTTTAAATTTTTACTTATGGTACTGGGGATTTTACCCAGGAGTGCTTACCACTGAGCCCTTTTAATTTTATTTTGAGACAGGGTCTTGCTAAGTCGCATAGTCTCACTAAGTTGCTGAGGCTGGTCTTGAACTTGGAATTCTTTTACCTCAGCCTCCTGAGTTGTGGGGATTACAGGTGTGTGTCACTGTGCCCTGCCTAAGAGTCCTTCTCTCTAAAATAGTGGTACTATACAACTGAAATTTGTAAGAGGCAGCCATTGCATATTTTTGAGATGGTGGGATAGCAATTAGGCCATCACTCAAGTGCCTCCCTGAGCAACTGTACTATCAAGATGGAAGGGGATTCTTTGTTATATATGAGAATGAGAAGAGCTCATTTTTCTCAGTGCTCCTATCCCCTGAGTCAACTCCCATACTCCTCACCTTGAGGTCTACACTGAGCAGCCAGGTAAGTTTGGTCTTGGAGGGACTTCCAGCCAGAGGATGAAGTACCATGCAAGTGGGACCTTGTTCAGCTCTGGTAAATGAAGAGAAGTCAGCCAGGAAGATGGATCAGTGTTCTTATGCCAACTACACTAGCCCCATTTCTAAAGTACCTTGTCTTTTTTCTAATTCTCAGCAATAAGTACCCTTCACCAAGGGAACAGTCTTAACAGTTGACATGGTTACTAACTTGTAAGGACAAATTGCTGGTTGTAGCTGAAGCAGAACCTGGAGGCCTGATATTGTGCCCTTTGGTTGCTAGACTGCAGGGAGGTCAAGGAAAGGAGCCAGGGTGGTGGCTATGGTGTTCTAAGGGGTGTGAATTATGTCAATATTTTACCCTCCAGTACCTGAGAATATATACCCCTTGCTTTGGAAAATTATTAAGGTTCAGAGACTAGGAGGATCAGAACAAATTGGTTGACTGTTGAAGTAGGGCCAGTCTTGTCTTTCTCCCTTTCTTTGAGAATCTTTTGTAAAAGGAGGTCGGGGGCCAAGGATTAGTTTCTTGGAACTGTGGGGATTTGGACCATCACACACTAGGGTGCATGCCCATGGGCCTATGTGTATTTCCCAGCCCTGGGGGAATGCAGGGTCTTGTGCATGCCAGGCAAGCACTCTACCACTAAGCTACATCCCCAGCCTGAGGAAAGGATTTTGAGGCTACTGCTAGAGTTACCTGATAACACCTTTCTGCTCAGGCATCTCCCCAAAGTGTGTGGCTATGCCAGCCAGCACACAGGTGGAACCTCTGCGTTTGGCACAGCGCACATTCACAAAGTCACGGGGCCCCACAAGGTTTCCTGCTGCTTCTGCTGCCAACTCATGGGTGATGACTGTATCTTTTCCAATCTTCTGCAAGACCTACCAATCCATAAGGGAATGAGAATCATTAATTAGCTAGAGCTAAGGCAAAGCACCACCCACAGTTTGGGGGGTCCCTTCTTTAGTCCACTTTTCAGAGTAGGCCCTATTCAGTCCCTGCCACCCACACCTGGGTTTCCCTCACCTTGATCTCCTTGACGTTTGGGTTCCACTCTCCCATTGCCTCCATGCGTTCCACAAGCTCTTCATAGAGCCTCTCCATGGGTTGGGCCACCACTACCTCCAGCCTGAATACCTTACCTACATCTGGAACCACCTTACTCAACACTTTGTCTCCATTTGCCTGCAAGAGAAAGAAAGCAGAGGGTAGAGGCTAGGTCGAAGATAATATCAGGCAAGGTAGGAAGCGGGTCAGCAAAAGGAAGTACGAGCTGAGCACAAGGATACCTGGCCAGGATGAAATAATCACTGGTTCCACTCAACAAAGCGCACAACTGCTGAGGACTGGAAGCCTGCCTGCCTGCCTGCCTGCCTGCCTGCCTGCTTGCCTGCACCCAACCTTTTTTTGCTACTGGGAATTGAGCCCAGCAACTGTACCACTGAGCTACACCTGCTTCCCTTTATTATTTTGAGACAGGATCTTGTTAAGTTTCTGAGGCTGGCCTCAAACTTGTGATCCTCCTGCCTTAGCTTCCTGCTGGGAATACAGGAGTGCACCACAGCGACTGGTTGACCTTTTTTTTTTTTTTTTTTTTTTTTAATTTGGGTGAATGTTGTCTAGGTCCAATGGAAAAGACCCAAATTTGACTCAAGAAGCTCAAAGATCCTGAAAGAAACCTGGAAGTGGGAAAAGTCTATGACCAGATATATATATATATGTGTGTGTGTGTGTGTGTGTGTGTGTGTGTTTGGGATTTTCAGATTTTTAGTTCAATGTCTTTTTAGATATGTTAGCTTGGTTTAATCATTATACAATGAAAATATCAAAACATTGCATTAATATGTATAATTAACAGATTAAGAAAGTTGCCCACAGTTAAATAGTAAATTATATATCTGAGATGTGAATCTCAAAATATTTAAAACCAAATTCAATTGTTGAATGGTTCAATCCTTACAATGACAGTGTCTTCCCAATATTTGAATCTACCAACCCTGATGGAAACAGTAGTAGTTAGCTTTTCATTACTTAGTTAAGTATCTCATTTCACACCAGAAGGATATGGGGTCAGAGGTCAGTGGACTCTTAGCTAAGTAGTGCTGGGCCTAGATCCCAGACCCCAGGTTCCTTTCTTTTCTTTCTTCCTTTTTTTTTTTTTTTTTTTGTACTGGGTATTGAACCCAGGGGCTCTTTACCACTGAGTTACATTCTCAATCTTTTTCATTTTGAGAGAGGGTCTTGCTAACATGGTGAGACTGGCCGCAAACTTGCAATCCCTCCTTGCCTTGGCCTCTTGAATTGCTGGTCTTACAGGCATATGACACCAGGTCCAGTAGATCCCATGTTTCTTGACTCCCATTATATTAGCCTATTATCTACATAATTCTGAGAATATGAGCAAGGAGAGGTTTCACCTGAACCTTGGGTAATAGACCACATGTAAGCTTTTGCTGAAAATAAAGCCACCAGAGTCTCTAGGGATAGAGCCACTAGACTTTAACACAAGCCTTGTTACTGATTGGCTCCCAGTGAGGGTGCAGTGCTCAGAGCAGAGAACTCCAGACAGCTAGTCCAGCCCACATCACCCCTGCAAGTTCATTCACATCAAAGATTTTGTTGTTGGGTGATGCGTCCTCTAATGTACAGCAAGTCCCCATTGCATTGCTTTTCTGAATAAGTGTATAATGTATTTGAACGGTAGCTAAGAATAGAAGAAGAATGTTTCAAAAAAAGTATTGGGGCTGGGGCCGGAGCTCAATGGCAGAGCACTTGCCTACCATGTGTGAGGCACTGGGTTCGATCCTCAGGACCACATAAAAATAAATAAAATTTGAAAAGTATTCTGTCCATCTACAATAAAAAAAATTTAAAAAGATGAGTATTGTGAGGAGAGAGGGCTATCTGAGGACATATTATTGGAAAAGGAGAGATCTCAAAACCACTTGTTGCCCAGTGACTATTGCATGAGGCAGGAATCCTGGGAGCAGTGGCCCCAACTGGCCTTGCGGATGGTAGTAGAACAATGAGGAACTGCAAAACCACCCTTACCTGCTGGTTCTCACTCTTCCATCCCTCCTGGTTGGTGAGGATGCCCAGGGCCTTCTGCATGGCTTCCTCTCCCTGCTGGATATAGGCCAGCTCTTGGTCACTGTGGAAAGTCTCTTCCAAACAAGAACCTGTATACAGTCAAGGGGAGACAGAGTGTCCTTCCAGTGTCCCAGCCTCCCACCAAGATAGCATCCTCTTGATCTCTGGATGTGCTTGTTCCTCTGAAGAACCAAGACTAAAGCCAAAGGGTCCCATCTGCAGGTCATGGTAGACTCAGCAGTTACTGGTGACCAGCAGAGGAACTCTGGGATGGGAACATCCTCTCATAGTGGGAAAGGGCAAGGGGCATCGGAGCCCCATGCACATTTGCACCCTGAGGGCCTCTTCCATTGACTGAAGCCCAGAAGCCTCAGCACTTACCAAGCAGAGAGCTCCTACGCCGAACTTGGTTAATCCATGCACTGGGAGTAGATTCCCCCAGGGCCCTCCGGTTCAGTTCCTGGCCAATGGCCAGAACAGCTTGGTGCCTCAGCCCTGCAAGGAGAGAAGGAAATTGTTGCCAAGGAGCTAGAAAGCCCCTTAGAGAGGCACCATTCCACCTCCACCCTCCATCTTTTCACAGACAATGAAACTGTCTTGGATTTCAAGTGACTTTATCAGAAACACAGAGTACTAGTAGTGAACTGAACTAAGGCCAGGTCTTCAATGCCAATACTTCATGTACCTCCAGGGCCCAGAAATCTGCTTTCAAGCCTGGGCTTTTCAAGACAGGGGCTATACCAGAGCATCTGGAGAATATATTTGTTCAATCAGAAAAATCCAGCTATAGTAGAAGAATACAAGAAACCCATCCCCTGAGGTCTGTGTACTGGCTAGCAGCTAGGGCCCTTTGCATGAGGAAGCTGCTTTGTGCGTCACCACATTGTGAGCCAGGTAAGTCCAGTCAATTTAGTGAGGACAGTCCCACTGCAGGCTGCAGGGCTTCTAAGTAGTTTCCAACCTAATTCACCCCAATTTGAAAGGTCTCTACATTGGCTTGTGTGACCTTCAATGGCAGCAAGGGATTGACTCTAATGACTTTGGGTCCTAATGAGTTCTATAAAATGTGGCCCATAGCAGTTGTTTTTGATTTCTTCCTGGCTTCAAAGATTGAATGTTCATTGAATGTTTCTTCAATGATAACAAGACTAACATGACCTCCCCATTCCACCCAATTTCTCTCTTTACCTCACACTCTTCTGTCTTACTCCCCTTTTTCTTCTCTTGCCCTTTTCCTGACAGGGTCTCAGGCTTACCAACACTGGTTGCTGGAATCAAGGCTTATTTCTGCCTCTACCACTATGGCCAAGACTTTTCTGGTACCCTTGATATAAGCCTTGTCTAGTCCTGAAGGAAGGCAAAGTCAGGAATAGTTCAAGCTGATTGTATCAGTGCATGCCTATAATCCCCCCTGGTTGAGAGGTTGAGGCAGGAGGGTTTGAGGTTGGCCTGGGCAATTTAGCAAGACCCAGTTTCAATAAAAATAAAAAGGACTGAGGATGTAGTTCAGTGGTAGAACACTTGCCCAGGAAGTGCAAGGCCCTGAGTTCAATGCCCAGTACCAGCAAGAAAAAAAAAAAAAAAAAAAAGTAGTTCAATAACAATGAGAGAGCTGGGCTTGGTGGCACACACCTGTAATCCCAGCGGCTTTGGAGTCTGAGGCAGCAGGATCATGAGTTCAAAGCCAGCCTTAGCAAAAGTGAGGCACTAAACAACTCAGTGAGACACTGTCTCTAAATAAAATACAAAACAGGGCTGGGGATGTGGCTCAGTGGTCAAGTGCCTCTGAGTCCAATCCCCAGTACCCAAACAAAAACAAAACAAAAACAATGAAAGCCCTGGAGGGGAAACTAGAAATTACAGAATCTGGCTAGGACATCTAGTCCAATTCTTCAGGTGGGAAAACAGGTCCAGAGGGGGAAGAAATTTTCCCAGGCTCACCCAGTAAGAAGTAAAACTGGGTACAAAGAGCCTAGGTGGTCTATTTCTCTCTCCATGCCCCTCTCCACGATTTTCCCAACTAAACCACATTGCCTGAGAGCTCCTGGTAGGTGCCTCTCATACCTCCTGCCCCTGGGGACTCACCCTTCATGTTGCGCATGTGTCTGTAGGAGCTTCCAGCACACAGCTTGAAAGTTGCTAGTAGCATTGTTTTCTGGCAGATGTAGCAGTGCTGCTGCTACTGCTGCTGCTGCTGCTTCTCTCAAAGGTGGCTTCTTTGTTCCTCCTGAGACCCTCAAGGTCCACCTCTGGGTCCTGCAGCTGCAGCCTAGACCATTTGTTCTGTGCCTTAAATGCCTCCAGCTGAAGGCTGTGCTTCATCATCAGGAGATTAAAAAAAAAAAAAAAAAGTCATCCCTCACTGTACAGAGGAGAGGGTCAAGGATACAGCGATTGCCTCATGCTGCTGCTCTGGTCATTGCTGGGGAGCATGGGGGGAGTACAGTACGCAAAAGGGAGTGGAGAGGTCGGTGCCAGATTCAGTGGACGGAGGGGAAAAACAGAGGTATTCAGATGGGGTGACTTAGGACACACAGTGTGTCTCAAAAGTTTAAAAAGGTGCTTGTGAAGCCTTTTTTTTTTTTTTTTTCTTGGACTCCTGATTCAATAGGTCTGGAACTGAGGCAAAAAAAAAGTGCCCAGGAGATTATAGTACAGGTATTCGGTGGTCTGCCCACTGCACTTTGAGAAACACTGAGTGAGCCAGCTAGGGGGTCTTCCAAGAGAACAGCGCAAGTGTGAAAGCCGCTGGGGACCAGATCCCTGTTCTTACAGATGAGAAGTCTGAGTCCAGAGAGTGGAAATGACTTGTGCAAGGTCAAATGGCTGGCCAGCAAGAGGACTGGGACCATAATCTAAGTCCTCTGGCCTTTGAACATCTGTACCTGCTTCCTCCTGTGGCCCCCTAGACACCTCGTGTGTTCAACTGCTCCTTTATTCATTGATAGTTACACCTCTACCATCCCTATTCTGAGTTACACTAGAGCAAACATGACACCTTGGGCTGAGTTGGGGGTTCAGCATGTAAGTTCCCAGAGCAGAGAGTAACCTGTGCCTGGGTCATACCCTGCCCCCTTTCTCATGCTTCCCTGAGCAGCTGAGGCTGGGCAAGCTGTGCGGTGTGACTTGGCATGTGCAGAAAGAAGGGACATTTGCCTCAGTTTTCACAATTTGGGGGCCTGTGGTGCAAAGCAAGGACTCATGAGACCTCCGAGTTGCCTTTGCTGGGCCACACACCATTGCTCAACACAGTGAGGGAGATTTCCTCCAAGCCTGTATGCTGCTGACAAAATCTTTTCCCTTGAGACTGCTTTTTAAGCCAGATTCACCTAGCAAGAATACTGTAAATAGAAAGACTCACACTAGATTTGCCCCTGGCTTAGGCCCTGCCTCCTTTGAGAGAGTTCTATGTCCTGTCACCACTGCCCAGAGGCAGGAGAGAGCCTAAAAGCAGAAGCAGCAGCTCCAGTGGATCCACTCTCCCTGTCTCTCTTACTGTAGAGAGAATGAGAGGGCAAGATCTGCTTGGAGCCAGGCCTGGTGGCCCCATTTCAACCCTGGTGAAGTGGCGGGAGGGGTCTTAGGAACAGTGGCTGACTGGAGGCACCCAACCCATTCCTTAAGGCCCTCTGCAGCCCATCCTCCTCTGAGAAGTCTCCTTTAAGCACCCCTTCTGGAGTGGCTCATTCCTGTGGTGCACACCGCAGGAGAGCATAACCCAGGTCCTGAGACATTGGTGTCTGCTTGCCTTCTCTGTGGAATTGTTATCTCTGAGGCAAGCACCATGACCATTTCCCCCCTCAAACCCTGCCCCTGGCCCTAGCATTCAGTTCCAGGGTGGACAAAGAGTGGATTATTGCTTTTCTGTTGAGTGACCAATTGGGGAAGCAAATAGCAGTACAGGTTCATCTTTTGATTTAGGAAACCTGCCCTTGTATGCGTTGTTTCCAGTCCTCAAAAAGTCCCAGGAAAGACCTGTTTGTCTCCATTTTGGGTTCAGGCTGTCTGCCTTTCAAAGGAAAGGTGCAGAGGGTGTGCTGGGCAGGCAGGAGGGCCAGTAGCCCCAGCTTCTCCCTACTCACCACTTGGTACACGTGCAACCTCATGCACACGTGTGCCTTCCGTCAGGGGAGGTGGTGAGGAGTGGGGAGGGAGTAATGGAATAGGCCACACAGATAATGTTCAAGGCCCTGTTGCCATCCTGTGAAGAATTATGGTCATTCTGAGGAGGGAGGAGGTGGTGTGGGGAGGCTGGAGCACTGAGGCATGTAACTGTTTCTGATGTCAGAGGCTGCCATTGACTCAGGGAGGGAGGGCTGGGTGACCTCCCCCAGTTCCAAGGCCCTCTTCCTTTCTTCATCCTTTCCAAGTCAATGACTAATTAACTCTTGCTGTCCCTCCAAACAGTAAGATGGGGAGGGATGTCTAGTAATTTCCTCTGCTGCTGGAAGTCATTTGAATGCAGTTCTGCTTTTGGACGAGGGCAGAGCTCCCCAGGAAGAACAGAGCCACAGCGCAGATCAGGAAGGAGGACAGTCAGAGACCTGGCTCATGAGTGTAGAGTTCTGGGGTTGGAAGGCACCAGGGCCAAGGGAGAGAGTCAGGGCTTGGAACAAAAAAGGGGATTCCCTCATTCATTTAGTCAACAATCCTATACTGAATGTCCACTATGTATGTAACTCTACAATTAGGACCCTATGAAATGGACCATAAAATCCAGCGTGGATAATTGTACAGCAGATAAACTGTGAAGTACCTAATTCCAGGAGGGAGGGAGAAGTATTATGGAAGACTTCTGGGAAGAAGTGACATTTGAGTTGAGTCTGGAAAAGTATGATTAATAGCCAGGTTTATGCTGAGGGTTGGAGATGTTGGAGATAGAGGGTACAAGTGTAACTTTACATGGACCTTTAAACTCTGTGAGGGTGGGAATCATTTCCTACTAGTTTTTAAATCCCTAGTGCTTACATAGTGCTGGATAATTTAAAGCTACTGTATACATGTTTAATAAATGTTTGAAAAGCAATGAAGCTGACACTTTGTAAATTCTCAGTAGATTCTGGTTTCATTTTTTTAAGGGTGGCCAGCTTGGAGATAAGAGTGAATCCTGAACTATATGCAGGCTCCATGCCTATTTAATAGTAGAAGAATGGAAGGCTTCCCAAAGGCACCACTGTGAGAAGGCAGCAGAGAGTTAAGGCAAATCAATGAGGAATGTTACCCCAGGCTTGAGATAATTAAGGGTTACCCACCTCCATATAGTACATTTTCCTGCATTTCAGCATTTACATTCCTTCATCTGAGCTGGTCTCCAGTATTTCACAGGTATTATCCTTATTTGCAGAAAGGAGATTGGAAGTTCATTGAAAGCAGGGAATATCCCAGTACATCCTAGAAGTCTGTCAAGGACTGGAAACTATGTAGCTTATAAAGGTGAACATTGAACATTCTTTCTGACTAAGGCACTATTTTGAGGGTCAAGAGTGCTGGTGATTGAACCCAGGTCCCTGAGTATGCTAGGCAAGCAAGTGCTCCACCACTAAGCCACACCCCAGCCCTGCCAGGCTCTCTATTCTAAGCTCTTCACACATATATATGAACTCATTTGATCCTTGCAACAACTCAAGAAATTGGTACTATTATTATTATTATTATTATTATTATTATTATTTTATTTTTGGTACTAGGGATTGAACTCAGGAGGACTTTACCACTAAGCTACAGCCCCAGCTCTTTATGTTTTTTATTTTGGAGATGAGGTCTTGCTAAATTGCTTAGGGACTCACTAGGTTGCTAAGACTGACCTTGAACTCATGATCCTCCTGCCTCAGCTTCCCTAGTCACTAGGATTACAGGAATGTTTCACCATACCGGGCTTATTACTCCTAAATTTATAGAGGATGAAGCAAGGCACTGAGAGACTATGCAACTTGGCCAAGTTAAAAGAGCTAAGAGAAGGAGCCAGAATGCAAACCAGGCTTAACTTTTTTTTTTTTTTTTTTTTTTTTTTTTTGCTGCGCTGGGGATTGAACTGGGGGCCTTGTGTATGAGAGGCAAGCACTCTACCAACTGAGCTATATACCCAAGTCCACTGCTTAATTTTTTTAAAATTTATTTTTATTGTAAACAAATGGGATACATCTTGTTTCTCTGTTTGTACATGAAGTAGAGGCATACCGTTTGTGTAATCATACATTTACCTAGGGTAATAGTTTTTGATTCATTCTGTTATTTTTTTCTCCCCCCCCACCCCTCTTATCCTTCTACACAGTCCCTCCTTCCTCCATTCTTGCCCCCCTCCCACCCCCCATTATGTGTCATCATCCACTTATGAGCGCCACTGCATAATTTTTTAAAATCATGTTTCTCCCTCTACAAAATAAGGCTAATAGTAGTCTATCATGGCATATGCCTGGCTGGCATATAATGGTCTCTCAGCTAATTTTAAAATGGTGGGGGACTTGCTGAACTATTACATTATATTGGAGTCCCCAGTTTCCCACTTAACTGACCATTTCAAGCAGATAAACCAGATATCAGATTTCCTCTCTCAGGGATTTTGGCAGGGCACATAGCTAAAGCTTTTGGTCTTTTGTAATGGCCTAAACCAGAAGAGCAAACTAAAGGCAGGTGGGCTGTATCTAACATTTCAGATACTTTGTGTGACCTAAGAAAAATTTGAATTAGTTGCCAACATACACCATAGAGACAGAAAATAGAGCAGTGGTTTTTTAGGGGGCTGGGAAAGAAGGAAGGATTAAGTAACAATGGGCAAGGATGTATGAAAATATTCTCCTGTGATGGTGGTTATATAACTGCAGGCAGTTGTTAAAACTTTTTTAGTGTTAAAACTATACACTAAAAGAGTGAATTTTACTGTATGTAAATTAAACCTTAATAAACCTGATCAGGAAACAAAACTGGGGTCTTAGAGTTAGATTCCCAGGCCATCTGGATTCCTGACCTTGAGATCTGCCCAGTTTATGGCCCTCTTTCTTCCACTTGGCCCCAGCTACTGGTTGCTTAGGCCTTGATTCACCACTCAGTTCTCTGTATTTCCAAAGCAAGAGCACTTGAGGCCACTTTGCTCCCTGGGTTTGACCAAGTGGTAGCAAACTCTGCTGAGTGGCCGCAATTAGGCCCTTGGGTAGTAGTGGGGGATGCTGAGGGGGAAGGACAATGGGAAGAAGAGAGGCAAAACAATAAAGTGAGATGGGAGAAAAGAACCACCTGGTTATATTGTTTCCCAGTAACCGTGGCAGAATCTGGGAATTACACAGGCAGGGGAATTCTAACCAAGGTAGACTGACACAGAGCTTTTGAAACAGGTGAGCAGCAGATGTGCTCCATTTTCTAGGGTTGATTTCCCAGTTCCTTCAGGGAAGGGAGGGGGACAAGAAAAACCATTGCTCAAGATCTTTTTTTTTTTTCCCTTTTGTGGTGCTGGGGAAATCACACCCTGGGCCTTGCACATGCTAGGTGAGCACTCTGCCACAGAGCTAAATTCTTCAGCTCTTGTTTTTTGTTCTTAAGATGGTGGTCTTACTATGTTGCCCAGGCTCATCTTGAGCTCCTGGACTCAGCTGATCCTCCCACATCAGCCTACTGAATAACTTGGGACTACAGGCACACTACATCACACCTGGTTTAAAATTTACTTTTGAGGTAGGCATGGTGGCACATGCCTACAATCCCGGCAACTGGGGAGACTGAGGCATCAGGATTGCAAGTTTGAGGCCAGCCTTAGCAACTTAGCAAGACCCTCTCTCAAAATTTAAAAAAAGACAGGGGATATAGCTCAGTGGTAATGTGCCCGATGGGTTCAATCACCAGTACAAAACAAAACAAAAATTACTTTTGATCTTGGGTCACTTAGGTGGATGAAAGACTTGCTTAATTAGGGAAAACAAGTACCATGAAACAGTCTCTTGATCTCATTATCCAGTGGGACCTCTGGAAAGGCGATGTGTAAGATGGGGGGTGGGTAGTGCAGCCCAGTTCCACCTGAAAGGTAGTTAGAAGAAAAACAGGCAGAAAAGCAACTCTAACAGGTGCTATCCCCCTCAACTCTGTTTCTCTTGCATGCTTTTCCTGACATTTCTACACCAATTGTCTCCAAACTCTTCACACTTGAGGGCAATGGTCTTCAGTGAAGGTGGCACCCTACAGTAGGGAGACATCTCCGTATTCATTGTTAGAATCTCTACCAATGACTCAACTTCTGGTTGCTCAGTGGTCCAGTTGTCCTCACCTTTTGGTGCCCTGCTGGTCACTGAAGCATCTTGGTTGGCCAGCCTGAACTCACTGCATCTTCCCCTTTATCCATCTATAAGTCTGTCCATCCATCCATCATCCGTTCATTCTTCAATTCAAGAAATAGACGCTGAGACCTAATACATGCTAGGCATCATTCTAGATGTTGGGGATAAAAGAGCAAACAAGACAGATAGAAATCCCATCCTCAAAGGTTTAGATCCTAGAGAGGGAGGGGAGGAGACAATAATCAAGTACAAAAAAATTTTGGGGGGGGTACTGGGGAATTAATCCAGGGATGTGTAACCACTAAACCACATCCCCAGCCCTTTTTATTTTAAGACAGGGTTTTAGGAAGTTGCTTAGGGCCTTGCTAAGTTGCAGAGGCTGGCTTTGAACTTGCAATCCTCCTGCTTCAGTCTCCCAAGTTGCTGGGATTACAGACATGCACCACTGCGCCTAGTTAACAAGTAAAATTTATGTCAGATAGTGATAGATTCTTTTTCTTTTCTTTTTCCCTTTTTTTGGGACTGAGGGTTGTACCCAGGGATGCTTTACCACTGAGTTACCTCCCCAGTCCTTTTTTATTTTAAATTTTGAGGCAGGGTCTCACTATGTTACTAAGGGTCTTGCTAAGCAAGTTGCTGAGGTTGGCCTCGAACTTGAGGTCCTCCTGCCTCAGCTTTTGAGTTGCTGGTATTACAGGCATGTGACACTATGCCTGGCTCAGAGCCTTGGGTTAGGGGATCAAACCTAAGGCCTTCCTTAGGCTAGAGCAAGTGCTCTGCCACTTAACTACATCCCCAGCTTTATGGGTGCTATTTTAAAGAGGTATTCTAAGAAGGGAAGATCTGCAAATAGAATTCATGCAGTTATCTGAGGGAAATGTGTTCTAAGCACAGAGAATGACATATTCAGCCCCATGCAGGGCGCAGGTGATTCTCAGGGGTTGAAATGAAAGATAAAAAGTGAACATGTACTCTTTTCTTTCCTAAATGCAATAAACATATAAAAATTTACTACAAATTAAGCCAGTGTTTTTCACGTTTCTGCCTTTCACAGAAATTTAACATTGTCATTTTCTGTGTACATGAATAAGTTTCACACACACTCTAACTTTATATTATGTTATATACTCTATTTTTGTATTCTATTGCAATTAAAAAGGAAAATCTGGTTATAAAGCACTAAATTCATTTTATGACCTAGTAGTCTGCAACCTGGGTTTAAACTAGGTTGATCATGTTCAGACTCTGGTGGAAACCTTCCCTCTCCCAGGTTTACCACAGTCCTAGCAGGATGAGTGTCTTCTTCAGAAGTTAGTTGCAGTGGGACAGCATGTGTGCATTTGTTTGTGTGTACCACGTAAGGTGACAACCCAGACTAGACTCTCCTGTTATTCTTTCTTAGATTGAGTGGAGTTGGTTTTAGTCTCCTGAAAGCTTAAAACTGGAGGGTTGTTTCAGCACTAGAGCATCAATCTATAGTGCCTACAATCAGAATGCTGTCTTTATAAGTCATGGGGAATACTGGCTCCTAAATGCAAGAGAGGTGCATGGAGCTCTCTTTTAAGTATGCCTTTTGGAATGACTACACAGATACACACCTACACACGGACATATCATACATACATAAAATTTCTTTTTTTAAGGGTGAAGAGTGGGGAACTGGTCCATTAACTGCCTATTTTCCTTTCAGGTGCAATTCCTGGGGCACATTTCTGTGTAGTGTTGCCATGAATCCCACCTACGGAACTGAGACTAGAAGTGGGGACCTGTCCATAATAGTTACCATTGGACATGCCTGGTGTGCATGCTTTGACTGCAGGTCTATGCCTTCTGCTGTCTGCACTGTGCCCTGCCTGACCCTCCACATTGTGTGAGGAAAATGACTTTCCAGTCTTCTTCACCCACGTAGAATCATTGTGATTCACCCTGACTTGGCTTCCCTAAGAAGCTTCCACAACAAACAATATGAGGGTACTTGACTCTAAAGTATCCATGGTCTGTTGGGAGTTAATCAGTGCTGAGGCATGGAAGAGATATTGCGGTTTAAACAGCTGAGAGAATGCAATCTAAGGTCAAGGGCCAAGGGAAGGAGAAAAAACAGATGGAAGAGTAAGAGATATGGTGGTATACTTAATTATTTCAGAATAGAGATGGGTCAGAAAAGGGCCTGTGGTAGATCTTATTTTTCTCCCTTGAAGGCAGTCTCACAGGAGCCAGTAAGAAGACACTTTTGGTATGAACTAGGATTTATCCTCAAGTCTAAAGCAGAAGAGAATACCAGCAGTCATCCTAGAAAAAGCATCAGATTTAAGTATCTGCAAAGACTGGGCTGGACAGAGCTAAGGTCAAGTGACTGTGCTGAGCAGCCTGGGGAGTTTCAATCTTTTATGTCTAATTCTTGGTTGCTGCATGATAGAGCTCTAAAGCAGCACCTTATACATGACTGAAACCTTGCTATGGCTTGGAAAGTCAACAGAGTTAAGTGATCTCCACTAACTGTGGCAATTAGGTCTCTTTTCTCCTTATTATTCTAATTATGATTACATTTAAATTGTTTGATGGATGTTGAAAAGACAAGATAACTGCAGTAAATTCACAGGCCTAAAGTGTCACATGTTCTGAAAGAGTGGGGTTCAGAAAATTAAATGCTGTCATTCTTCTACCCTCAAAATATGTTAGTGCAGTCAGGTATGTTTTTAAAAGTTGGTGATGGGATTTTTTTCCTTTGTGTGGGTAGTTAATAACAAATTCTGGCTAGAAGAATGTGAAGAATTATCGGGGCACAGTGGCTCAGGCCTGTAATCCCAGCAGCCCAAGAGCTGAGACAGGAGGATTCAGTTTGAGACCAGCCTCAGCAACTTAGTGAGACCCTGTCTCTAAATAAATAAATAAATATATAAATAAATAAATAGGACTAGGGATGTAGCTCAGTGGTTAAGTGCCCCTGGGTTTAATTCTTGGTACCACAAAAAAAAAAAAAAAAAAAAAAAAAAAAAAAATTAGAATTTTCAAGTTTATAGTCAAAATACTGAATCATTAGGTGTACCATTTCTTCCTAAATTGTCTACTGTAAAACCAACCCAATGATGAAGAGTTCAGGGGTAGTTTTAAAAACATCTGGGGCTGGGAAGATAGTTCAGTTGATAGAGTGCTCCCCTTGCAAGCACAGGCCCTGGGTTCAATCCCTAGCACTGCAAAAACAAAAACATCTAGTTTATGAGCTATATGATAACAAACTTTTAAGTATCTACAATAATTATACAGCTAAAACTACTAAGAATCAGAGGATAACTGTCTTACACCCAACATCCCAGTAAGCCAATTTTACATTGTGTCTCTGCATGACTTGTTCAGTCCACTGTTTACTACACCACATTACTTTTTAAAGTACACTTTGTTATACTTAGAGCACAGTGGTCACTCTTCAACAATCATATCAACAAAGAGGTCCATGACCTATCAGTCACTAAAACACATTTCACTTGTCTTTTTAAAAAATGGTCAGAGCACAAACAGGCTCAAGACTCAATCCAAAGGATTAGGAAACCTAACCAAACTAACAGAAGACTCAGAAAACAAGCCATCTCATGAAAATGGTGGAACTTATGGGAACTTGGTTTGGTACAGCTGTGGGTAGAGAAAGAATGAAGTTGTTTTTCAAACATGAGGCTTCTTTTGTAATCAGTTATTGGAAAACTTAAATGAAAGCTCCTTCCTTAACCCTGAAAATTTCTTATCAGATACAAACATGAAAAAGGGTGTGGGGAGGACCCCCAAGATAATCAGTATGAAAATATACCTCCACAAGTAACCAGCTACTTGAAATTGTGATGATAAGGGGAAATCCCAGTGTGTGGACTGCTTATAACTTTTTGAGTAGAAAATTTTTTTTGTCTATCTCTGGAGGCAATTCCAACTTGGAAAATAACATGACAGTTCTGAGATTCATATTTTATTTACAAGTCAATGAAAAATGTCCTCTGTAAACTCTAATTTGGGATATAAAAAGCAATATAAAGACGTGGTTGCTGGCTCCACAGTGACGTATGTGTGAAAGGAGTCCATGCCACTCTTTCTTTAAACAATGATTGTTACTAAAACAAAAACAAAAACAAAAACAAAACAAAAAACAAAAACCCACATGATTTCTTCATGTTGCATATGTGAAAGAATTAAAAATAAAAACAAATTTTCAAAACTCTACAGTCTGTTCAAATGTATGAGGTGACCAAGATGTCACTTTCATTCAGTGACAGTCCCTATTCTCCAAAGCAATAGCTTCTGAGCAATGACTTAATACTCATCAAGAGTATCTGCTCGAGGAATTGACAGACCCCGATCTTTAAGGGCTTGAACTTTCAGCTTCTCTGCTTCTAGCTTGGTCTGTTGTTCCACCCTTTGTTCTTCTAAGATTTCTTCAATAGACACTTGCTGGAGGGGTGTATCACTCTCCTTTTCCAAGTCCTGCAAAAGAGGCAGGTTTGAAAAACTTCCCATAACGACCCAGAATAAACAAACTTACAGATCTAAAGGCAAACAGATTTGATTCTGATGGCAGACTCAGATTACTTTTCATGATTGTGACATGGCTGAGATATCCTTCTAGTAGAGAAATAAAGAAAGGCTGATAAGATTACTACAGAATATGTAACCACAACATGGTAAAAGATCAGTACATGTATAGCAAAGTTTTAAGTTATCCAAAATCCCACATTAGTTAGGATTAACTTTATTTATTCAAGGATTAACCTTTATTTTTTGCAGTACTGGGGAATGAACAAAGGGACACTCCATGACTGAGCTACATCACCTTCCTATTTTATTTACTTATTTCTGGTATTGGGAATTGAACGTAGGTGCATTTTATCACTGAGCTACTTCCCTCCAGAACCAGGGTCTCACTAAGTTGCTGAGGCTGGCACCAAACCTGTGACCCTCCTACCTGACTCCCAAGTTATTGGAATTGCAGGCCACTACATCCAGGCCCTTTTTGAGAAGGGGCTTGCTAAGATGTCCAGCTGACTTTGGACTTGCAATTCTCCTGCCTCTGCCTCCCTAGTTGCTGGGATTGCAGGTGTGTGCCACTGTGCCTGGCAAGTTTTCTTTAAAACAAAATTATATGGGTTACTTATAGACAGCTATCTCTCCAACTGTACAGAATCCAAGAAAGATAATGAGACCCATATAGCTTTATTGATTTATTTTTTGTGATGCTGGGGATGGAATCCAGAGTTTTATGCATGCTAGTAAGCACTCTATCACTGACATACATTCCCAGGCCAAGAGGCTTTACACTGTAGTTTTACATTTCCAAAGTTGGCTTAATTTTGTGGAGGTAAAAGGTATAGAATGCTGGTGGTGTGCACCTGTAATCCCAGAGATCTGGGAGGCTGATGTAGGAGGATCACAAGTTTAAGGCCAGCCTCAACAACTTAGTGAGACCCTCAGCAATTTATTGAGACCCTGTCTCAAAAACTAAAAAGATCTGGGGGCGTAGTTCAGTGGTAAAACAACTCTAGGTTCAATTCACAGCAAGCCCCCCCTGCCAAAAAAAAAAAAAAAAAGTAGACAGAGAACACTGATTCGAGTCAGCACCACTCTTCCCACTTTTTCTTTTTTCAGTATTGGGGATCAAACCTAGGAGCACTCAAACACTGAGCTACATCTTCAGTCTCTTTTTTTTCTGAGAAAGGATCTCACTTTATGATCCTTCTGTCTCAACCTCCTACGTAGCTGGTATTACAGGCCTGCACCACTGACCCTAGTTTCCTACCCTTTTTGTAGGCAATAAATGGTTTCTCTATTGCATTAGTTAGGACTTTCTAAATTATAACACAAAGGACCAGGGATGTTGGTCAGTGGTAGAACACTTGCCTAGCATGTATAAGGCACTGGGCTTGATCCCAAGAACCACAAAAATAAAACAAAACAAATAAGACTCTTTCCTCCTTTATGCTTTATGACAGGTCTATAGAATACTTGAGAGGACCAGCTAAATTACCAAACCAGATTGGCCCCAATGTATTACTTTACTATTTTAATTCTAAACAGTTTTGCTTAATTAAAAAATTATTTTTTTCCTTATTTCAAAAATAAATTCTTATTGTAGGAAATTTAAAAAATAGGCAGAGAAGCAGAAAAGTATTTAAAAATTATCCATACTTCCAGTATGAAGGGTTAACACTTTGGTGAATATCCTTTAAAAAATGTATTTTATTTTATATACATTTTATGCTTATTATATATATTTCTTCCCCCCCGCCCCCCACCTTGGATTGAGCCCAGGGGCACTTAACTGCTGAGTCACATCCCAGCCCCCTGACCCCCCCCCTTTTTTTTGAAACAGGGTCTCACTAAGTTGCTTAGGGCCTTGCTAAATTGCTGAGGCTGGCTTTGACCTTGCAATCTTCCTGTAGCAGCAGTCTACATCTATATTAACTTAAAAAAATGAAAACAAACAAACCAGACCTCAAAATACAAAAATGCAAATATCTACTGTAACTTTTTTCATTGAATATTGCATGTTTTTTATTTTTGAATATCTTATATTTCATAAACAATTTCATAATTCAGAAGAACGTTGCTATAAATGTATCTCACTATTCATAGATTCAGTTTGTTCTCCTTAAAATTAACATACAAGAATTACTCTGTGTGTTTATAACATGGAAAGCCTATACAAAGCATTCATTTCTTATTTTCCTCTATCACTTTCAATGACAAGGTTTGGGAAGGCATGACACATACACAAACTCCACAGCTGTTCTAGCCTGGATACTAGTTGTCACATGCTGCCAAGTTCTTAAAACTCACAGGCAGTAACACTGTCAGGTGGAGCACTATCACCAGAGAAGTTAAGGTAAGCCACACACATTACATAAGCCACTGGTGCCCTGGGTCAAAAATTAACAGTACCCAGCAAAATATATATTATCACTTATACATTTCCTCACAATCCGTTGATAGTAACTGGAGGGCAGTGTTCTTGGTATATAGCCTCTTGAGCTTTTAAGTATGTCATTTACTGAGCTACTCATGTGATTAAGATGCTGCTTCCCAATAATCAGTTTTATTATTAAGGCTGTGTGCATCATCATCCTTGAGGCAGAATCCAGGGACTTCTTAAGCAATGTAGTATTTATAGAATCTAAATGGTTTCTGGGCATGAGTTTCCCTGGGGCTGGAAATTTCTTCAAATTGACTGTTGATTCATATATAACCATGTAAGCCTTCCTCAACCATGTTTCTCTAGTGGTACTACTCAATATCCAAACTATAACATGTTAAAAAAAAAGTACTTTTCCCTACAAAATGGATCCCAGGGAACAACGAATCTTCAAGTACATTTTTTCTTTGTTCTCTACACATGTATGTACATCTATCTACCGTTGATACATTTTTGTGCCAACATAACAGGCATGGAAAGTATGTCTATTGCGTTTAGCACGATACAAAACTGAAGGAGAGTATGTATAAATATTGTAAATTAACGTCTTTCTCCCTGACATCAAAGTAATACCTTTTTTTTTAGAAACTGAATTCGGAAAATTTTTAAAAGTCACCCATAGCTAGGTATGGTGACTCATGCCTGTAATCTCAGTGACTCGGGAGGATCATGTGTTCAAGGCTAGCATGGGCAACTTAGGAAGACCTTGTCTCAAAAATTAAACAAAACAAACAAACAGAAAAACCAGGTTGGGCACGGTGGCACACGACTGTAATCCCAGTGGCTCAGGAGGCTGAGGCAGGAGGATCACAAGTTCAAAGCCAGACTCCAGCAACTTAGTGAGGCCCTAAGCAATTTATTGAGACCCTATCTCTAAATAAAATAATATTTACTTACTTATTTATTGTTAACATATATATATAGAGAGAGTTTAGTTGTACATGGACACAATACCTTTATTTTATTTTTACGTAGTGCTGAGGACTGAACCCAGGGCCTCGTGTGCTAGGCGAGTGTGCAACCACTAAGCCACAACCCTAGCCCTAAATAAAATATTTTAAAAAGGGCTGAGGATGAGGCTCAGTGGTTAAGCACCCCTGGGTTCAATCCTGAGTACCAAACCAAACAAAACAAAACAAAATAAAACAAAACAAAGCAAAACAAAACACAAAACAGAAAACCCTGGAATATAATTCAGTGGTAAAATATTCTTAGGTTTAATCACTAGTCCTTCCCAACCCCCACCCAAATTGTCCTCAATCCTACAATCCAGAGATGGGTAGCTCCTTCAATATACTAGCAGACTACTTTACAGTTCTTTACTAGACCCTTGGAGTACTAGTTGATTTATTTCAACCTGTACATAAAACATGATGCCCATTTCTGCTGCTTAAACATGCTAGAAATGATAAAATGAATCACATATGCCAATCATAAAAATAAAGGTCTTTTATACATTTCACAGCAGCACTTGGGCAGTACTGATAGTTTTGATTAGTTATTTCTAGCTATTTCCAACATGAGATCTCTGGACCAATCTGATTGACCCTGTCAGAATTATTTCCTTGCTTTTTCAAATAACCAATTGCTAAATATTAGGTCTGAAGCAAATCACTTTATTCAAAAGACTTCTGTAAACTGAATTAAGATGTGGCTAGGTACTGGGAAACTTTATTGAAAACCTTTAAAAACAAAATAAAAAAGGAAAAATTAAACACCATTTCTTCAGTGAAAAACAGAAAATAGTGCTGGTTACCAGATCTTAATTTCTTTTTCCTTTTCATTTTTTTTGTGGTGCTGGGAATCAAATCCAGGGTCTTACACACACTAGGCAAATTCTACCAGTGGGCTGTATGCACACCTCAACTCATCTTGTAGGGATCTTAATTTTCTTGGCAAACCCCAATAATCAGAAGTAGCAAGACTTAACTTGATCAAAGGTCTAAAGACACTTAAAAAAAAAGTCTGAGTACTTTTAATAGCTTTTTAATAGCCATATATATATAAATACATAAATTATATACATATATAAATATATAAATACTTTTTTTTTAAACAATTTTTTTTTATTACAATTTTTGTAATACTGGGGACTGAACCTAGGGGTGCTATATCACTGAACTACATCTCCAGTAATCCCCTCTTTTTTATTTTTATTTATTTATTTATTTTATTATTATTAAATTTTTGGTACCAGGGATTGAACCCACGGGCACCTTACCATTGAGCTACATCACCAGTCCCTTTTAATATTTTATTTAGAGACAGGGTCTTGCTGAGTTGCTTAGGGGCTCACTAAGTTGCTGAGGCTGGCTTTGAACTTGGGATCCTCCTGCCTCAGCTTTCTGAGACTCTGGGATTACAGGTGTGCACCACCATGCCTGGATTTCCTTTTTATTTTGAAGACAGGTCTCACTAAGTTATGAGGTTGGACTCAAACTTGTGATCCTGCTGTCTCATCCTCCAGAGTAGCTGGTATGATAGGTATGTACCACCATGCATGGCTAACAGCTTTTTTTTTAAACTAAACTTTTTTTTTATATCTTTATTTTTTATCTTTATGTGATGCTGAGGATCGAACCCAGTGCCTCACACATGCTAGGTGAGCGCTCTACCACTGAGCCATAACCCCAACCTGGCTAACAGTTTTATATTTATAAAATAGTTTTCCAATAGTATAATGTGTATACACACAGATACACATCAATAACACTTTGGAAGATTAACTTTTTTTTGTTTGTATTTTTGGTATGGGGATTGGACCCACGAGTGCTTCATCACTGAACCATATCCCTTTTTTAGTTGTTCTTTCTGGCACAGGTACTTCCTCCCTGGATGTGATCCAAGGATCTGAGTGAAGCTGAGCTACACTTTCAGGATAGATAAAAGAAGGGCTTTCTTATAGCCTTTTTTCCCCTCTTTCCCCCTTGACAAATATGAACAATATGTTATATATGAAATAGATTCTTCTCTCAAACTGCTAAATAATTTTTATGACATGGAAAACCACTTTAAATCAATTAAATGACTAAAAATATTCCAACATGTAAACTATAAATCAACAACATACACTGAAAGTCTTTTCAATTTTCTGCTATTAGACATAAACAGAAATTCTATATTAACAAACACATTTATAAAGACAATATTTTTTGTATCAGGTAAAACCACTGATACTTTGCTCATGGAATCAAGATGCCCAAAGGCACTGAAACAAAGTTAATTTTTTTGTGTAGCTTTCCTAATTTCATGGGTGCCTGTGAGAAACTGGGTGATATGTGGAAAATATTTTTTCCCTCTTGAAAAGACAAAAGAAACCTAACTAGTAGAATATCAAGATCCATAGCAGCTTAACAGTTTTCACTTACTATTTCTCCTAGTAGGACCACATTTTCTCCTCTGACCACAAAAATTCCTCGAGGAATATCACCGTATTTTTTGCCCACATGAATACGCTCCACAGTCTGATGTAGCACTAAGTTAGCTAAAAGTGTACAGAAAAAACAAAAACAAAAACAAAATAAAAAAAAGATATTTAGTACATATGATTGGGTAAAGGTCCACAACTCAACTATTCAGTGATTTCTGAGCAGAAAAGATTTAGCTAAACATAATTTCCAAACTTTCTAATTCTAGAAGAACAAAAATTTCAAATAATCTTCTATTTCACTAAGTAGGACACAGTATTTAGAAGGACTTAACAACTGCAAATAGAGTATTTGGGATTATGTTGTGCTAATCCATGAATAATGGCAGAAATAAATCATGAAAAATAAATTCCTAACTGCTAAAATCAACACAGCTATAAAAAAATATAAATGAGCCAGGTGTGGTGTTGCATGCCTGTAATCCCAGCAATTTGGGAGGCTGAGGCAGGAGAAGTAAAAGTTCTAGGCTAGCCTCAGCAACTTAGTGAGACCCTGTGTCAAAATAAAAATGAAAAGGTTGGGGATATGGCTCAGTGGTAAAGTGCTTCTGGGTTCAATCCCCAGTATACATAAAAAAAAAGAAAAAGAAAAAGAAAAGAAATATAAATGAATAGGAATTTAGATAACTTGAACAACTGAGATTAAAACCTTAGTTTCTGGAAGGAGACAATGTTTCTTTGTTGTATGGGTATGTGTATATGATGCCTTATAGAAGATTTAACTTTGTTTCAGTACTTAGGATTCATTTAAACCAATGCAGGTATCCATAAATTATGATACAGCAAAAATCTACTTTTTCACCTTGAGAGATAATCATAGTCAGTAATACAAGAGTACTCAACATTCACTACTTATCCTTAAAGATTAATTATTTTTCTTCTTTCAATTAGTACTATTTTCTTATTTGAAGTAAAGCAGAAATCTATGTTCATATATTTTTCTTTAGGGTCTCACTGGGCGTCCCAAACTGAACTCCTGGGCTCAAGTGATCCTCCTTAGCAGGCTGGGACCAAAGGTGTTGCCACCATGCTCAGGTATTCACAGCCCTTTTTTTTTTTTTTTTTTTTTGGTTCTGGGGATTGAACCCACAGGTGCTTAACCAACAAGTCACATCCCCAGCCCTTTTTTATATTTTATTTAGAGACAGGGTCTCACTGAATTGCTTAGGGCCTCACTAAGTTTCTGAGACTGACTCTGAACTCACAATCCTCCTGCTTCAGCCTCTTGAGCTGCTGTGATTACAGGAGTGAGCCACCATGCCCAGCCAGTATCCATACCTTCTGTAATTCTTTCTTTGTGGGGGCAATTCTGAGGATTGAACTCAGGGCCTCACACATGCTAGGCAAAAGCACTGCCACTGAGCTACCCGCCTAGCCCTTCTGTCCAACAAATGTTGATGTGAACTGAAAAGTTTCTTGAAACAAGGAAACACACATCTCTTACTTCAGAAAAACGCAGTCTGTAAAACAAAGATTGAGACTCCTGAGTCTAATGTATCCCTACGTGAAAAACATTGAGCTTAACGTTCCCTAAAAATCTTCAGGGAATGCCTTCTACCCAATTTTCACTGGACAAGGAGGGATTACCTTCAGTGCAGGAAGTGTTTGAAGAGTAGTGGCACCCAAGCCAATGTACAAATGAGCAGTCTTTTCAGTGAACTGAGTTTATTTCTATCATTTGGCTCCCTCTAATGGGGGAAATAAAAAAAAAAATCCAAAACACCATAGTGATAACCAGTTGTAGATATACAAGCTTGTAACTACACAAGCTTTTGAATCACCTAATCATATACTTACTTAAAACAGTTCCATTATGTCAGACAAATATGAAAAAGTTACAGATAAATACATTTTAACATAAAATAACACCAAAAATGCAATGGGTGGCTGTTATTATCCAGAGGATTAAAGAAGTCCATAATCAATACATACCAAATTGATCAATACTTCTTAAAAAGCCTATAAGTGTCCTTCCATCTCGAAGTAGGACCAAGTGCTTTTCTGGGGAGAGGAAAAAGATCTTTAAAATGAAAGTTGTCAGCTTCAGTGAGTTTATAGAATAATAAGGAAAATAAAGTTAATAGCAGTTTAAGTATACCACTTCCTTTTCTAATGGACTTCATATGGAATTCACTGGAAAAAAAAACCAGAGGGATGCCCAGGACAGCCTAGGACTTATATTTGAAGATTGGTGGTAAAAAGAGAATCATAGGAGTGGCAGAAGAGGTAAAAAAAAAAAAGTGCAGTGTGTGCAGTAGCCAGGAAACCTAACTGGCTCCAGACCCTATGTTTGGCACTTAAACCTTCATACTGTCACGTCAGTTTCTCTGTCTGTATATTAAAAAATTTAGAAAGGTTTTCAATAAATACAAAGCCTTGGGTTGGGGGAGTAGCTTAGAGACAGAGCAAGCACTAAGTAAGTGGGAGGTCCTGGGGTAAATCCTTAGCACCAAAACAAAAGCAAAAGTAATGTCTCAGATATTTACAATGAGGACCTAATAAGCTACAGCAGAAATTCAATATTTATTAAGAGATATAAGCTGTTCTGGGGTCTCAAAGTCACCAACCTTATGAATTAATATTCCTTGTAAGGAAAGACAAATAAGAAAGTTACCTATTGTGATTAGTACAACAGAATAATAAACACGATAGAAGGAAAGGATGATGAAGAGAACAGAGGAGAGCAAGAGAAAACCTCTTTGGAAAAGTAACTGAGAGATGACACTGAAGGATGAGAATAAGCCAGTTATTAGAAAAGATAACAACATTTCAGCCATTCGTTTCTTTAATGCCATGCATAAAATACTTTGCAGATGCAGGAAAGAGGGGCAGTGATTTTGCCTTTAAGAAACTTGTATCATTCCTTGGACTGTTCTTGCCATAATCAAGCAAATTATAATTATATGAGATTTCAGAGAAATAACATCTGTCTGGAGGAGGTACTCGAGTTGGATCTTGAAAGGTAAGTAATTTTTGGTCATGGGAAAGGAAAGGAGGGAACGGGAGAGAAATCTGTAAATTAAGCAAGAGGGACAAAAGGATCATATACCCACGATTGGCTAAAGGTTGAGGATATGAAGGGAAAGAGCAGGAGTTAAAGTCAGAATAGTATTAGGGGCAAGCTTAATTTGGATTTGACTTCATAAGAAACATGAAAACAATGAAGACTAAATGAACAGAAAAGCAAGAGAAGTTATGAGGCTAATGCCTATCTGGGAGATCTCTTAGAGATTTAGAGAAAGAAGCAGTTCGGATATTGCTACTCAGATTATCTTTTCTGGAGAACAGTAAGAGTTGGAGAGGGAGAAAAAAAAAAAATCTGCAAGAACCAGTGTTAGAGACACCAAAAGAATAGAATTAAGAATTCAGAGGTGGTAGTATCACAATGCAGAAAAAGAGAACTCAGAGGAGTGCCTTGGAATGATACTTAAGAATGCAGTTTCAGTACTGTGTTGACAGTAAAAATTAGAGTGCAGTTAACAGAAGGTGGTCTATTGAAGGTGGTCAGGAGGTAGAGTAAAATGGAGATTTGAGATATTGATAAAGAGATGGAAATCTGATGGCGAGATACAACTGAGGAAATGTTTGAGATGGAGAGACAGAAACATATATAAAGGAAAGTATTGGGCAAGGACAAAGAGGTAGTAGACGTGAAAGCAAAAGTACAATGTAAGAAGGCTCTGGAGGCAGTGGGAGGAAAGAGTAATAATAGAAAGGGAGGAATATTTTCTACTCAAATGAGACGATGCATGAAAATACAAAAAGACTGAGAGGAAAGGAGGAGAGTGTGTGTATTGGTGGTGAAGTAAAGTCTGTATGTCAAGTAGTTTCAAACTTTTAAAGGAGGGGGCTTGAAATCTACAAAGAGGCACAGATTAGAAGGCTTGAAAACAAAAATGATTTTTAGGAAAATGGAAGGATGTGTTAGTGGTTTCAAGTAATTCAGATATATAAGGAGAGGTGAAGGCAAAAGGGAAAAGAGCATCTTCAAGCCACTAAAACAGAATATTTCATTATACCTTATAGGCATACTGATAAGAGTGATCACTAATACACATATTTAGTTCAATTTACACTATTATTACCTTTCATTAACAAAATAAGAAATTTGGGTTTAAAAAATGATCTCTCAGATGACCACAAAATGAGAATGTAATCAAAGACACTCTAATTTGTATACTCACACAGTAACTACTTTGAAATTGTGTAAATTATTTTGCAGCAATTACAAGTTAATGAGGTGGATAATATAATTAAAATGATAAAAAGTGTTACTTGAAGAATAATGCACAGTAAGAATTTTGACAAAGACAGAACTACTGTAAATGGTTCCTCTCACTTTTGTACAGGACTGAACTCTTCGAGACAGTAATCAGGAATACGGGAGTTCTTAGTAAAATAAAAAAAAAAAATCGTCTAATAGAAAAAAATAAGTTTGAAGTGACTTGGCCTTCCTAGAAACGTCAATAACGTGTCTAGCAGTTGCCTCTACTAATATAACCTGAAAGTGCTAATGACCTTCATAGTAAAAGAATATTACAAAAGCCTGCATTTACTAATTAAAATCAAAGCTATTATCTTAATATTTTTATTTTTTGATGCATCTTCCTGTAAGTATGCTCATCTATCCACTAGTAACAACCTAGTACTTCGAGAAAAGCAGAGGGAAGCAGTGGATGCGCTACAAGTCGGCTGGGCCATTTTGGTACTTGGGTTTAGGCTGCTACGACCCTCGGAACCAAAAATAAAATCCAGTTTGTGGCTCACCAGGTGGTGAGGGCTGCGAGGGGCAGAACGGAGGTAGCAGACAAGGGGGTGACAAGTGGTGGGTCCCGTGGCTGTAGAGAATTCCAAGGCAGAACACCCAGAAATGCGCTTAAGACACACTGCTCCCGGCTCGAGACTCATTCTACAAGTTCCCTCCAAAGAGGGCTGCCCTCCGGAGAGGAAGGGTCTCATTCCAAGCTTCACCCGAAAATGAGCTACTCACTGTCGATGTCCTCGATGAGACTGGCGGTGCCGGGCATATAGTTCATTTTGAGCTGAGATGAGGCTGTAATATACAGCGGCAAAGGCCAGAACGTCCAATACCTCCTTCTTCCCACCACAGTCGCCGCCTCGGCGGGACCGGGACAGGAATGTTTTGAACCCGACCACCACTTCTGCCCCGGCTTTCAGCCGCCGGGGTCTGCCGGAAGCACCTTCATATTACTCCACCCACTTCCGTTATCACGTGCCTATCCCCCGGAAGAGGTGGGGCTGTCTGAAGTTCGTGGCACCGTTTCCTCATTCCGAAGAAGCTAGGAAGAAGAATCTAGATTGGCTAGGCAGTCGGAAAATGCGTCCTCTCATGTAAGGAGCACGGTGCCTTCTCTCGCTTTCCTGCTTCGAGATCAAGCAGTCGAGATCAGGGAGTCACTTACTGCGGCCCTCAATTTTCGGGGCTCGGCAGAAGGGGCGGGTCCGGGCCTGGGATTGGCTGTTACCGTCCGACCCCCCTTAATGCTGTCCACTCCCTCTAGCCCGCAGGCGCCTGCGCAATGGGCTGGCCGTGGGGGGCGGGAAGCGCTTCTGGGCAGTGGAGCCCATGTCGGCCTTGAGGCGTTCGGGCTACGGCCCCAGTGACGGTCCGTCTTACGGCCGCTACTATGGACCTGGGGGTGGAGATGTGCCAGTGCACCTACCTCCACCCTTATATCCTCCCCTTCGTCCCGAACCTCCCCAGCCTCCCATTTCGTGGCGGGTGCGCGGGGGCGGCCCTCCTGAGACCACCTGGCCGGGAGAAGGGGGAGGTGGCGATGGCTACTATCCCTCTGGGGGCGCCTGGCCGGAGCCGAGTCGAGCTGCAGGAAGCCACCAGGTAAGCTTTGAAATGTATGGCTTGGGGGATCCGATAGAGATGTTTGGTGGTGGGGTAGCTGAGGGCCACTGCGCTTTTTGTACCTCTAGGGTTTGTAATGGTTTAGGTTTCATATTTGTTTTCCTTACGGGGAGAGAGTTGGAGAGAAGGACTGGGAACATAGGTGGGGGAATATGCCTGTGTTCATTTTACTCCTCCATTTCTGCTTCGGCCGCAGTGTGTATCTGTCTTATTAAGAAAGGAAAAAACGTATGTGCTGACTTCTAAGCTCAGCAGACTGGGGATCTATCACCATGGAGAGATGTTGGGTTGGAATGACAGGGCTCTGCTCGAGCTTTGACAATTTATCCTGCGTGGCTAGTGACTGCAGCCCCCGTTGTCGCTCAGCAACCCCTCCCGCTGGGAGAAGGAACCTGATAGAGGGGGAGGGAATCTGAGCATTTAGCCCATTGCTCCTAAATCTTTGCCCTGGATTGAATCACGAATAATCAGTATTGTAAAGCATCTTTCCGTGGATTGTTTTATTTAATGTTCATAGCAACTACAAGGTAAATGTCATTATGGCATCCCTATTTTCAAATAACGAAAGCAGATCTGAGAGGTTAACTCACTTGCTTAATATATTTGGACTTGTAACATTTTGTTTTCTGTATACTTGCCAGAAATGTGTTTCCATTTTACTAATGTAGTGTTCTTGGTAGGGGCTATCTTTATAGAGTGGTGGCACACCTCGCTTCGCAGTTAGGAAGTATAGCATAATCATTTGTTGAAAGCGTAATAGCGAAATTCTCATACATTGTTGGTGGGATTGTAAAATGATAGTTTTTTGGAAAATTGTTGGGCAATT
The DNA here is from genome assembly GCF_902686455.1 of Sciurus vulgaris. NCBI lineage: Eukaryota > Metazoa > Chordata > Mammalia > Rodentia > Sciuridae > Sciurus > Sciurus vulgaris. The sequence goes on along the minus strand of NC_136465.1, from coordinate 55,409,188 downwards.
TCTCAAAACATTAAGCATAGAATTAGTGTATGAGACAACAAATTCATTCCTAGGTATGAACTGAATTTCACATGTACATTGGTAGCACTTTTAAAAAAATTGTATGTTCTATTTAGTTATACATGACAGCAGAATGCATTTTGATGCATTGTACACAAATGGAGTACAACTTTTTCTCTGGTTGTACACGATGTAGAGTTACACCATTTGTGTTGTCATATATGTACACCGGGTACTGATGTTTGTCTCATTCCACCATCTTTCCTTCCCCCACCCCTCCCCTCCATTCCCCTCTACATGATCTAACTTTCCTCCATTCTTCCCTTAAACCCCCCACACCCTGCCATGTATCCGCATCCACTTATCAGAGAAAACTTTCAGTAGCACTGCTATTCATAACAAAAAGGGAAAGTAACCCATATGTCCATCAACTGATAAATGGGTTAACAAGATATGGTATATTCATACAATGGAATATTATTTGCCCATAGAAAGGAATGAAGTACTGCTACATGCTGCAACAGGAGTGAACTTTTAAAACATCATTCCTCTTGAGCAAAGACAGTCAAAAAGATTGCATATTGTATGGATGCATTTATATAACATGTCCAGAGTAGGCAGATTTATAGAGACAAAGATTAGTGGTTGCCAGAGGTCGGGGGACTAGAGCTATTCACAAGTTTATAGATTTTTTTTTTCTTCCTGTGTTACTGGAGCTTGAACCTGGGAGCATTCTGCCTCTGAGTTACATACCCAGATCATTTTAAATTTTATTTTGAGTTTTAATCTCCCTAAGTTGTTCAGGTGGTTCTGGAGCTTATGATTTTGCCTCAGCCTCTCCAGTGGCTGGGAGTTGAGATTACAGGCTAGTGCCATTGCCTGTGGCTATTTTATCTTTTTCCTTTTTGATGCTACTGGTTATAGTATGGTGGTGGTGGGAGCTCTGCCACTGAGCTATAACCCCAACCCTTTTTTCAGTTTTTATTTTGAGACAAAGTCTGGCGAAGATGACCTTGAATTTGCGATTTTCCTACCTTAACCTTCTGAGTTGCTGGGATTATTTGCATGTACCACCACATTGGGCTTGGAGTTTTTTTTTTTTGAGGTGATGAAATGGTCTAAATTTAGTGGTGATGGTTGCACAACTCAATATACTAAAAATCACTGAATTATGTACACTTTAAAAGGGTGGGTTTTATGGTATATCTCAGAAAATTGTATGAGGAAAAAATGTAACAGTGAGAGTTTACTGTAAAAGAAAAATCCATGTTACCTATGCTTAGATCTGGAATAAGTAGGTTGTGGGACTTTAATCCCATGATCTAGTGAGGAAATGCTTGGTGTATAAGTATTCAAATTAAAGATCAGTTAAAGGAAAAGAGAAGAGGACCTTCAAACTGCTGATTTACTTTTGTTGGCCTTGCTGTGGTTAGCAAAACAACAGCGTGTTTTCTGGGGTAGACGTAGCAAGGGATTTGGATAAACTAGAACAGTTAAGATTTTAGCTTTGTGTAGGGAGTTGTGAGGTATGGTTTAAGTATAGGTGTGCACATATTGTGGATGATGGTGTTGGAATAACTGTAGATAAAACTGGATATGTATAATGGGCATTTGTATATTATTTTGAAAGTTCGTATTCTATCTTTCAGGTTGAGGATTCTGAAATTTTGAAAGGATAGCTTGGTAATTTCTTCTGTAGTAGTAGAAAATGAATACAGTGCCTATTGTCATAGATAGTGCAAATTTTTTTCTGAATTCTTTGTCTTTATTGGTTTTTATGTGTTTGATGTTTTTGTATTGTTAATCTGTCAAACTAACAGTAGGAAACAAGAATTTTTCTAATAAAAAGGTTTGCAAGGCTGTTAGAAATGCAGAATCTGCCATTTTCTAGACTTACTGCTGTAACTTATTGAGGTCCCCCAGGTGCTTCATATACACATTTAGGTTTGAGAAGCTTTGCTCTATAGAATTGGATATATTGAGATGATGTTGCCTTGAACCAGTGTAACAACTTGACTGTATTAACATATTTAAATATGATAGAAAAAATTCTCTCCAGTGCTGGGGATTGAATTTAGGGCCTTTTACACATTAGGCAAGTGCTTTACCATTGAGTTACATCACTAGCCCTCCATTTTTTTTTTTTTTTTTTTTTTTAAGAGTCAAACTTTTCTTACCTTTTTACCTATCCTGAAAATGTATTGTAAATATCCAGTATTTTGTAGCACTGTAGGTTGATCCTTGAACTAACAGCATCTGTATAACATAGGAGCTGGTTGGAAATGCTTTGTCTTAGGCCCTGCCCCAGATCTGCTGAATCTGCATTTTACTTATTTTGGACTGGGGATTGAATCTAGGTTCACTTTACCACTGAGCTACATCCCCAGCCCTTTTTATTTTTTAATATGAGACAGGGTCTCACTAAGTTGCTCAGGTCCTTGCTGAGTTACTGAGGCCAGCTTTGAATTTAAGACCCTTCTGTCTCAGCCTCCTGAACCACTGGGATTACAGGCTTGTGCCACAGCCCAGTCTGTGAATCTGCATTTTAACAAGATCCCTAGATGATATACATGTTTTCCCAGAACAAGTCATCCAAGAAAGCATGTCAAGACAGAAACTGTCATCTTTCATAATCTAATCTCAGAAGTGATATACCATCACTTCTGCTGTATATTTTTTGTTTTAGTGACCAGTCTGGTACAGTTGTCGAAGGCAGCTTCCAAAAGGTGTGAATACCAGGAGGCAGGGAATGTTGGGAGCCATCTTGGAGGATGGCTGTATCAGGAATAGAGCTCACTCTCCCATAGTAGTTCAGAAAAGAAGCCGGGGAGGGTGGGAAGCTTGCATTTGAGCCATGTCTGAATATAGAGACCTTTACCCTCAATATTTTATTGTAATAAACTTTAAACATACAGAAAACTTGAAAGAATTGTAGGTGAACACTCATGTGTACCACGTAGATTGTATAATTAGCATTTTATTTTTATTACATCAAGTTTTTTTTGATGCATAGGTAATTTGTATAGATTTGAAAGACATTTTCAAAGGTAGAATTAGGAGTTATGATACCAGATGGAAATGAGAAATGTGGGAAAAACAAGATGACTTCGAGATTTTAGGATTTCACATGCACAGGAATGAAAGGTTTTTATGAGAAGATAATGGTTTAGTTTTGTACCAAAAGAACTAACAATTGTTTTAAAATCAGGACTTAAAAATATATTTGATCTGGCAAAGACTTATGTGCTGCCTTTTTTCATTTATGCAGCAATCCAGTTAGTTTGGGAGATTACTGTGTGCTAATCTCTGGATACAGTATATGAGGTTGATTAGACAGGTTTGTGATTTTCTGTTTTTGCTTTTTTTTTTTTTAAATGTTGAATTATAGTCTTTCTGGCAGTCAGTTGTCTGTGGAAACACAACAATAGGTGTAGGACTCAGGAGGGAGATGGGATGGAGATAGTGATTTGAGAGTCATCAAGTAGTAAGTATTACTGAATAAGCTTGGTAATGGTTGCAGGTGTGGTCGTGGTGGGGAAGAGATCTTTGAGAGTCTGGAATAGGGGATAGAGAAAGGGAATACGAAATATTATGAAAAAAAATACTAGAAGAATAGTAGACTCCAAGAATTCATCCACTACAAACCAGGCAAGGTCACAGTTACTTTGTAGGCAAGTGGTATGAGAACTGAAAAGAAGTTGTTGGATTTGGCAATTTAAAGATACTGTTGATTTTAGTGGTGGTAGTTCAAAGAAGTATTAAATTAATGAATGAGGGGTTTTTATATGTGTTTTTATATATGTATAATTTATTTATTTAATTTTATTTTTTCGGTATTGGAGATCGAACCCAGGGTGCTTAACCACTGAGCAACATCCCTAGCCTTTTTTTATTTTGAGACAGGGTGCTGAATTACTCAGGGCCTCCCTAAGTTGCTGAGGTTGGCTTTGAATTTATAATCCTTCCTGTAAGCCACTACGCTTGACTTAATGGGAGTTTTGGATTACAAGACAGTATAAACAGTACTTCCAGAAATTTTTTAGTGAGAAAGCGGTCACTTGACACCAGGATTTAGGGAAGAATTTTTAGGATTAGGTGGTTTGAGTTTATTTGTAAGTGGAAGAGAATGAGCTAGGAGATTCAGAAAAAAGATCAGAACTAAAGGTTGGAGGAGTAGAAGTCCAGGTCATTTCAGAGTAAGGAAAATAGATTAGAATATGCTGGGAAATTTATATTATATCATATGATGATAAGTGTTATAATCAGGTGCTAGGGAAAAGGTGGAAATTGTCAGAAAACTTAGAGGAAACTCAAATGAGATTTGAAAATTTAAAAAAATTGTGATGAAGATAAAGTGATTTTGGGTAATTTAGCTATACAAATGATTTATGTACTTTTTTTTTTTTTTTTTTTTTTTGGGTGCTGGGGATCGAACCCAGGGCCTTGTGCTTATAAGGCAAGCACTCTATCGACTGAGCTATCTCCCCAGCCCCTGATTTATGTACTTTTTAAAAAAATGTGTTTTGGTTGTTGATGGACTTTTATTTTTTTTCATTTATTTGTATGCAGCGCTGAGGATCAAACCCAGTGCCTCACACATACTAGGCAAGTGCTCTAACACTGAGCCACAACCCCAGCTCCCAATTTATGTACTTTTAAAATAATTTTTGCAAAGTTCTTGTGCAAAAATATGAGCAAATTTGTAATTAGGACTCATAGTACCAGCACTACCCAGATTCCTTCATTATTAGGTTTGCTGGGGCTGAAGTTATTTTTTGCAGCAAAATGGGGTAAGTCACTGTAAATTTAATAATATATCCATCTTTGTGTGTGTGTGCTGGGTCTTGAACCCAGGGCCTTGAGCATGTCAAGCTTGCATCCTACCACTGAGTCATACCCCAATTCTCTACTTCTTATGTAACTAGTTAGTTCTAAGACAAAAGTGAAAGGAGTTGTCTGAAGCCAGCCTTCCTCTGAGATTTAGGTAGTACATCTTAAAACAGAAAAAAGTAAATAAATGGTATCTTGCCACAGAAAATTGTAATCAAATTTCCTTTGCCAGAAAAGCTTTAGTTCACATTCTAATCACTTGTGAAAACCTTTTATTACCTTTTTTATTTAAGCCTATGTTTTAGTTTATATTTCAGTCAGCAAATAAAAAGTTTAGTTAGTACCTTACTTCTTTATGACATTTCCCCCAAGCCATATTCCATCCTTTAGTTCTGATCTTTTTTTTCTCCAGTTATAAGTAAACTCAAACCACCTAATCCTAAAAATTCTTCTCTAAATCCTGGTGTCCAGTCAGGTGACCACTTCTCACTGACTGAAAGCTTAGAATTGGCACCTTAGTGTTTTATTTATTTTATTTTTTAGTTTATAGAATAATTAGCTTTAGTCGATATCCTTTGAAGTCAAAAATGTCAGGTTGTGTCAGGCATAATCCACAGACTTTCATTGTAACTGGATGTATTAGATTTGTCCCCTTTTGTCCAAAAAGAAGAAAAAGAGAGGAAATGGGAGGTCAGGGCCAATTTAATCTTTGGAAATTGACAATAAAATAATTTAGAAAAATCATGGTAAGGAGGATTGAACCTAAGATACACCCCAGACCTTGTTTTTTTATTTTTTATTTTGAGACAGGGTCTTGCTGAGTTGCTTAGGGCCTTGCTAAATTGCTGAGGCTGACCTCCAACTTGTGATCTTTCTTCCTCAGCCTTCTGAGTTACTGGGATTATAGGTGTATACTATCATGTTTGGTTATTAAAATTAGTAATTTTTATTATTTAGTTAAGAACATTCTTTTTTTCTTTTCTGAAAGTGGCATAATTTACATATAGTACACCTCACCCATTTTTTGGAATAGTTCTGAATTTTAGTTCTCTGTTTCTTTATTTGGTGCAGGGGATTGAATCCAGGGCCTTATACATGTTCTACTACTGATCTCTGGTACAACAATTTTGCAGGTGTCCCATTCTAAGACATATAATCAGCTATTACTTTAAGAGAATTTGATTTTTTTTTTTTTTTTTTTTTTTTTTGGGTGCTGGGGATTGAACCCAGGGTCTTGTGCTTACAAGGCAAGCACTCTACCGACTGAGCTATCTCCCCAGCCCCGAGAATTTGATTCTTTAAAAAAACGTTTTTCTTGTAGATGGATACAATACCTTTATTTTTATTTATTTATTTTTTATGTGATGCTGAGGGGTGAACTCAGTGCCTCACAAGTGCTAGGCAAGTGCTGTATCACTGAGCTACAACCCCAGCCCTGATTTTTTTTTTTTTTTTTTTTTAAATTTTTGGCTATTTTATATTTAGAAGCTAACTTTGTAAATCAGGATATAGGCAGGAAAACAGAAAACTCACTTGTTTTTTTAAAACAGGGAATTAAACAGGTATTAGAATTCTGAAAAGGGAAAAAGAGAAAACAGAAGTATCAGGATAGTAACTGTAGGAAGCCACTACAACTTCTAGGACTGGGGAATAAAGGGAAGAGGTTAGGCTTATTAGAACCTGGAAACTTGGAAGACTGACCTGGTGGAGTCTTTACATGCTTTGAAAGTATTACGAAATTTAGTAGTGCAATTAAGCTAAGATAGTGGAAACCTCTCAGTGATTACAACTTGCCAATGAATTTCTTTGTGAAACCACATTCAAAATTTAGGAAAAAAAATTAGAGATTCTGTTCAAACTTAAAACTATACTTAAATGATAAAGTTCAAAGCAAAATAATTTATAGGATAATAAAAGTATACATATATTAAACCAGACAGTAGATTCTCTGCAAAGTTTTGAGTTGATCTAGTGTCTCACCAAAGCTTGTTGTTGTAAATCATTGCATTAACTTTTTGAGTTGGAAAAGCTGAAGAGATTGTCATGGCTAGATTTACTCCTTGTGCTACATTAGTGGTAGAATTGTTCTGCATTAATTCCTGATGTTGAGGTTATAGGGTTGTTACCAGAAAGCCTACCCATAGCAGAAATGATATGGTGGATGCTCCTAAGAAAAAAGAGAAACTGACTTTCAGTAGCATTCTTACACTATTAAATTAGGCATGTTCAACCTATATTGATAAGGGTAGTGACTAGAGAGGGGTAAAAACAAGCTAATATCTCTGGTTTAGCTAATCATTTTGATGCAGAATTCCTTTATTGGCATTCATTCCTTCATTTGTTTTGGTGAAATTGACATAATGTATAAGAATAGTCTTACCAGATAGTCAGTAATTGTTTTATTCCAGGGCATGTGATTTGTCATGTAATGTATCTTCATTACTTTAATAGTGATTAATAATGGTATGGTTCTATTGCTTTTTTGTCTATTTTCCTTTTTGGTATCTATATCTTGCCTCTATCAATTTATCCCAGAATGACATAAGAATGTTATTGAAAGTGAATTTTTCTTTTTTTCTTAGGAGCAGCCACCATATCCTGGCTACAGTTCTAACTACTGGAATTCTCCTGCACGACCTAGGGCCCCATACCCAAGTACATATCCTATAAGACCAGATTTGCAAGGCCAGGTATGGTTGAAAATTGACAAACTTTCTGAATTTGTCCTTAATGAATCAATTATAGTCAGAACCTGTGAGATTTTATAGTGGTGATATGTGGGTTTTGTTTTACTTTTTAATTTAATGGGCTCCATCAATCTCATTATTACTATTTTATTTTTTTGTGGTACTGGGAATTGTACCCAGTACCTTATGCATGTTGTTTTGATTTTAGAGATGAGGAAATATCTAGGCAAATATTATCTATATAGTAAAGGTATCTTGAGGCAAAATAGATTATTTCTCAGAACCTGGAAAAAATATATATAAAATGTACTTGTATTTTTTAAAATGTACATATTTTAAAAATTTTGATTTATGACAAATATTTCATTATAAATATTTAAAGTTTATACTAAGTACAGAAAATATACACATCCTTTTAAAAATATTTTTTTAGTTGTTGATGGACTTTTATTTAATTAATTAACTTATTTATATGTGTGCTGAGGATCAAACCCAGTGCCTCCACACATGCTAGGCAAGTGCTTTACCACTGAGCCACAACCTTAGCACCCCACCCCACCTTTTTTTTTTTTTTGTGGTGCTGGGGATTGAACCCAGGGCCTTGTGCTTGCAAGGCAAGAACTATACCAACTGAGCTATATCCCCAGCCCAGCACCCCCCTTTTTAAAAAATATTTTTTTAGTTATCTGTGGACTTTTATTTTGTTTATTTATTTATTTGTTTGCTTGTTTATATATGGTGCTGAGGATTGAACCCAGGGCCTCACACATGCCAGGCAAGTACTCTACCATTGAACCACAACCCCAGTCCTATACATATCTTTTTAACAAGCACCTCGTTTTATCAATTTTTAATTTTACCACAGTTCATATTTAAAAAAAAAAAGAAATACAATTAAAGCCCCATGTGACACTTCTTTCCATTTTATTGTTATATTTATTATCCTATTTCTGTTTTTATGCTTTTATTAATTGTATTTATATCCATAAACTTATCATGGTATTATTTAATATGTTTTTAAACTTTGAGTGGTTTCATATTAACCTCTTGCAACTTGCTTCTTTTTGCTCAGTATTTTCATTTTTCTATTGTACACTTATAAGAATTTCTCTAGGGTGTGAAATTTTTGGGTTTGGTGTGTATATCTTTATTAGGTGTGCCAAATTACTTTTCATAATGTTTATACCAATGAGAAAATATTTAAATATCATCCAGAATCTTGCTATCCTAACAATAATTGTCACATTTTTTTTCTATCTAGATACCATATTTCTGTATGTAAACCATTTTTAAGGAATACAATTGCAATACATATAGTTTCAAAGCAGCTGCATTTAAGCAGCCTTCAAATGAGTACCCAGAACTTTAGATTCAAATTAGAATTATCTATAAACTGATGTTCTCTGCAGAATTAAAATTTTAAGATCACCATAAAGTGTACTAGAGTCTTCTGATTAAATTTTAGGTAGTCAAGTATGTTCGTCTCTTTAAATTTGCTAGGGAGATGGAGGGAAATAATGGAAGTACATTTTCTTTAAAGGGCTGAATTAACTCAATTTTTAAAAACCTGCAGGAGAATTCCAAGTTCAAGGCCAGCCTGGGCAACTTAGCTAGACCCTGTCTCAAAATAAAATTTAAAAAGTCTGGGGATGTAGCTCGGTGGTAGAATATTTCCCCAGTAGATATGAGGCCCTGGTACCTGATACCTCCAAAAAAAAAAAAAAAAAAAAAAAAAAAGGCAAAAGAAAAATTGTATCACTCTTTCCTTCTGGCTGCTTTCTCATATTAGTCTTGCCTCATGATCATTCTTTTTGGTAGGTTTTATAAATCTTAAAAATTCTAATTAAGAGAGAGATCCAAGATGGCAGAATAGAGGAGGTCAGGCTTCTGGCTGCTCTGTGGCATGAAACCAAGAAAGCAGATAGGTGGGTGAACAAAAAAAAAAAAAAAAAAAAAAAAAAAAAAAAAAAGGGAGGGACTTTACTGGAACTTAAAACTGGACATTCAAAGCAGACCAGGAACACAGGAGGTTGAATCTAATAAAATAAGAGAAAAATCCTCTGCGGAATAGCGGCTGCCACAGTTGAGCTGGAAGCTCCAGCCAGAGGGGTCCTCCTGTAAGCATAGTAGGGGGATAAAGGAATTAACCCACATTTTTTGGGAGGCTTGAGGAGTATGGAGCATTTGGAGACCAAGAACTAAAGGCCCAACAAACCTGAAGGACTTGCAGCCCGAAATCCATGTGTGGGGATAGAAGCTGCCATATCTCCAGGCAGCATGTGGAGGACAAAGGAAGGAACACCCAACCCCCAATCCTGCAACGGACAAAGGGGATACCTGGCAAATTGGAGTTTGGCCCAAAATACAGGCGCAGTTAAACACAGGTTGCACAACATAGAGTGTGCTTAAGTGATGCAAAGCAACTTAAAAGTGGAGATAGGTTTATGTAGGATACAACTGGTCTCGGAAACCTACCTGGCTCTACCCGCCCTCATCCAGTTGCACTGCTTTCAGGACTAGCTGGGAAAGCTGCATCTGGCCATGAATTTGGAAGGGCAGGGGTGGGAGAAATTGTTTGAAGACTGAACCTGAGACCAGGAAAGGTGGGGTCCTCAGGTGACATAGAGGACAAAGAATTGGCTCCCTCACCACATGAGTGGAACCCAGGGGAGGTCCCTGGGGTAAAGTCTTCCAGTGTGGACTAGCAAATGCTGGTTGCTGGAGGTGCGCTGATTTAAAATCTCCAGACCAATTAGCATTTAGTGAAGAGCCTGGAACCTTCCAAAACCTAAACCCTGCCTCCAGAAACTCCACCTAGGGGATTACCTCTCTCACTCCAGCAATCCAGAGAGTGGAGCATCACATTCAAGAAGACCCCAACCTAAAACTGCTGAGAAGAAAAATGGAATATTTTGAATTCCAACAGAAAGAATTCTTTAACTTTTCGTAAAGGTTTCTTTCTTTCTTTCTTTCTTTTTTATTCTTTTTCACTTTTTTAATTGTGACCTTAATAGTACCTGGACATTCATACAGCTTCCTATTTTATTTCTTTTTATTTCTAGTTTTTTTTGGGCGGGAGGGTACTGGGGATTGGACTTAGGGGCACTAGACCACTGAGCCACATCCCCAGCTCTGTTTTGTATTTATTTAGAGACAGGGTCTTACTGAGTTGCTTAGCCCTTTGCTTTTGCTGAGGCTGGCTTTGAACTTGTGATCCTCCTGCCTCAGCCTCCCGAGTTGCTGGGATTACAGGCGTGTGCCACTGCACCCAGCTTATTTCTAGCATTTTGAAGCCAGTTATTTTATAAGAATTCATTTTTTTTGTGGACTAGGATGTTTGATTAGGATATTTTAGTTTTGTATTATTTTATTTTTTGTTTTTTAAAAAATTTTTGCTTTATATATTTTTCTCCTCTTTCCCTTGATTCTTTTTTTCTGCTAACAGCCAATCTCTATTGTTCTCTTTCACTCTTCCTTTAATCTTTTATGTTTGTCTTCTTTCCTTCTCTCTCATAATCATCACATCCTGTATCACTTCTGTTCTCTCCCAGTCCACCATTTGAAAATGTAAACCCTTTTGCAAACTTGCTGTTTTATTTTAGGCAACAACTGATCATATCATTTGCTTATTGTGATAATTAAAATTGTATACATCATAGGAACTATTTGGTTTAATGCTGTAAATTTTTTGCATTAGTCATTGTTATTATTTGTCTCCTCCTAAACAGTGAAGTACTAGAAACCTTCAGGACACTCTTAAGTCCACAGGGTAGAAACTACTGCTCAGATCCATACTGTTAGATGGGTAGGCACACAAACAACATGAAAAAGCAAGGGAACAAATCATCCCAAGCAAACCAAGATACTCCAGTAACAGAATCCATTGACACCACAGTAGAAGAAATGTCAGAGAAGTTGAGAATGTACATAGTTAACTGATCTGCAAAGGAAAAGATGATCTAAGAACAGATGTAGGTAGCCAAAGGTCACTTCAATAAAGAGATAGAGATTCTGGGGGGGGGGGGTGGAAACAAACCAAACAAATCATTGAAATGAACAATAAACCTAATTAAAAGTTCAATAGAAAGCATCACCAACAGACTACACCACTTGGAAGACAGAACCTCAGGCAGTAAAGACAAAATATAACATCCTGAAAATAGAGTTGACCACATGATGTTAAGAAACCATGGACAGAACTTCCAAGAAATACAGTATAACATGAAAAGACCAAATTAAAGATTTATCGGGATAGATGAAGGCACAGAGATACAAACCAAAGGAATGCATAATCTCCTCAATGAAATAATAGCAGAAAAATTCCTAAATCTAAAGAATGAAATGGAAAATCGAATACAAGAGACATAGAACCCCAAATGTGCAAAATTACAACAGACCCACATCAAGGCCCATTATAAGAAAAATGCCTAACATATAGAATAAGGATAGAATTTTAAAGGCTTTGAGAGAAAAATACCAGATTATATACAAGGGGAAACCAGTATGGCTCTCAACTGATTTCTCAATGCAGACCCTCAAAGCTAGGAGATCCTGAAATAACATATACCAAGTTCTAAAAGAAAATGGATGCCAACCAAGAATCCTGTATCCAGCAAAATTAAGCTTCATATTTGAAGATGAAAAAAAACCCTTCCATGATAAATAAATATTAAAAGAATTTGCAGCCAGAAGCTTGCACTTTAAGTATATCTTCAACAAAATAGTCCATGAAGATGAAATAAAAAAAAGTGAAAACCAGTGAAGAGAGGAATTATACTAAAGAAATAGTCAATCAAAGAGAAACTAATTCAAATTAAAAATTATAAATAAGCCAAAATTACCAGCAACACAAATCATATCTCAATAATAATCTTGAACATTAATGCTCTAAACTCATCAATCAAAAGAGAGACTAGCAAAATGGATTATAAAACAAGACCCAACAACATGCTGCCTCCCAGAGACTCACCTCATAGGAAAAGTCATCCACAGACTGAAGGTGAAAGAATGGGAAAAAACATATCACTCACATGGACCATGTAAACAAGCAGAGGTTTCTATCCTCATATCAGATAAAGTGGACTTCAAGCCACAGTTAATCAGAAGGAACAAAGAAGGACATTTCAAACTGCTTAAGGGAATTATACATCAATAAGACATAACAATCGTAAATATTTATGCCCCAAACAATGGAACATCTACATACATCAGATAAACCCATCTCAACTTCAAGAAACAAATTGACCACAACATGATAATACTGGGTTTGAAGATTTTTATCCATAAATATGAATACAAATATGAATATACATGTAAAAATATACATGGAAATATTTAAATGGATTTGAATTTGTATATAGTTATTTTTCTTTTGAGATGGATGTTTACAGTTTTGGTAAGATACAGGATATGATTCCATAATATATATGAAAATTTATGGGTAGGATTTGGGTTGCCATTAGGGCACATACATACATATATGAATGTATATAAACATATCCAGAATATATGTGTGAAAATATATATAGATATTCAGTAATATTTATAATTTTTGTTTAAAAGACTCATGATTATGGGCAGGATTAGGTTTAGTTCTGAGTTAGGGACTGGGTTACCTTTGGAACATTATATCAATATATAGGAATATAAATATGAATATAGAGGTAATATATATCAAAGTTTACATATATATTTATGGATATTTTAAAGGTAAGCAATATTATGTTTGAAATCTAGGTTATGCCTATGGAAAGGAGTATATACAAAAAAATATCTATGGGTTTTTATGTAAATTTATGAACTTATATCCCTCAATTCATTCATGTAAAATGTATGGTTTGTATGTGTAGAGGTTTCTCTGAAGTATATTGGTAGGTATAGGACTAATGTAGAAAAATAGTTAAGGTTAGTTTAGGGATTGAACATTTTTATCCATATATAGGAATACAAATATGAATATATATGTAAAAATGTACATGAAAATATTTAAATGGATATAATTTTGTATATAGTTATTTTTCTTTGAGATGGATGTTTACAATGTGTTTTAGTTATAGTGTATGATTATGTTACTGAAAATATATGATCAGGAATTTGGTTGCCATTAGGGTATATTCATATGTATATATGAATGTATATAAACATATATAGGAATAGTTAGAAAAATCTAAAAAATAGCTCTAATAAACCAGGTATGTATAATGTCTTGCTTGGGTTTTTTTTGAGTTATCTTTGAGACATTCTGAAATTGATCATTGGCTCATCCTTAACAAACATGTCAACAACTACAAAGCTGATAGGTAGTTTTCTGATTCCATATTTTGTAAACATGCATGTTACAAGTAGTGATCCCTGGGCGCAGCGGTTATTTGGGAAATGTAGATATGAACTCACGAAGAGATCAGAACCAGGAAAGTAATGAAAATCAGGAAGTAATTGAAGCAGGAGGATCACAAATTCAAAGCCAGCTTCAGCAAAAGTGAGGTGCTAAGCAACTCAGCGAGACCTTGTCTCTAAATAAAATACAAAGAAGGACTAGTGGTGTGGCTCAGTGACCAAGTGCCCTTGAGTTCAATCCCTGGTACCAAAAAGCAACAAAAAAAAAAGTGTTTTTCTTTTTTGCCATACTGTAGATTGAACCCACTGGTGCTCTACCACTGAGCTCTACATCCTTAATAACATTTTTAATTTAGAGATAGGTTCAAAGTTGCTGGGGCTGGCCTTAAACTTTCTATCTTCCTGCTTCAGCCTCTCAAGTAGCTAGAATTATAGGGGTGTACACTGAGCTCAGCTAACATACAAGTTTTCTAGTAATGATTCTTTTTGCTTTATTAAAATACTCTAATTGGTTATTAACATAATCTGCCTTTTTTTTTTGCAGTGCTGGGGATTGAACCCAGGGCCTTGTGCTTGTGAGGCAAGCACTCTACCAACTGAGCTATATCCCTAACCCCAACCTGCTTTTTTGAAACTTCTTTTCCACACACTTTCTAAAGTGTATTGGCAGTTTTCACATTGCTTTTTTTCTGATAAAGAAGAGAGTCGCTTGACTTTTAGGAGATTACAGACTACTGAGTAGTAATGATAGAAATGCTCTACCAAAAAACAAACAAAAAAACCAAAAACAAATACCTTGAAGTCTTATTACTTTGAATTGAGATGTCATGGTACAAAAAGATTTTGATCTAACTTATATTTTTTCACTTAATTTTAAGGGAGAATCGAGTTGTAAAATAAGTAATGGCTGGGTGAGGTGGCGCACCCCTGTAATCCCAGTGGCTTTGGAGGCTGAGGCAGGGGATCTTGAGTTCAAAGCCAGCCTCAGCAATTTAGCAAGGCACTTGACAACTCTGCCAGACCCTGTCTCTTAAAAAAATATAAAAAAGGGGCTGGGGCTATGGATCAGTTAGTAGAGTGCCTGCCTTGTAAGCACAAGGCCTTGGGTTCAATCCCCAGCACTGCAAAAAAAAAAAAAAAAAAAAAAAATATATATATATATATATATATATATATGGCTGGGGATATGGCTCAGTGGTTAAGCATCCCTGGGTTCAATCCTCAGTCCAAATAATAAAAAGGTACTATAGTTGAGCTCCTGTGAGATAAAAATTGGAATAGCTCTCTAAACTGAGATATTATATAAGAGAGCAACTGGTGGATGATGGTAAATTTGGTAATTCAAAAATGAGTGTTAGTAAAAATTCAAGTTGATGTCAGTCAACTGCTGATAATAATGAAGTCTTGGAATGCTTTTAGGAAATTTTTGCATATTTTTCAAGATAATCACAACAGGAAAAGTTGTGATAGTGCTAGGGGAAATCATTTTTTGCTTAGTTCACATTTGTCTGTACTTTCATAGTCATAAACCAAATAGCAAGGGAATCTATCAGCATTCTTTTTCTGGGCAAGAAACTTGACCACTTTTCTTCCCTTTAGTTCTCATATTGACATAATGGTCTATCAACTGGGAAACCAACTTTTGTTAGCTTGAAATGAGATGGCATATAGTAAGATGTTATTTGGAAGGACGTTGGTTAGCCTTTTGGCTGTTAAATTGTTATCATCTAGGGCTACTGGGTTACTTGTCTTCATTCAGCAAAGATTTGAAGAACAGGACACAGATAGCAACCAAGAAGTAGGTTCATCGCAAAAGTGACAGATACAGAGATAGACTTCTAAAAGAAGAGGTCTCAGACTGGGAATCTGGTGGGGGAGTTTTGGCCTGTTCTTTTTATAGTCCCTGGAATTTCCTTATCTCCTACCCTGTCCACAAGCTCTTCAGTATTATTACTTGGGGACACTTGTGTCCATGCATCTGTTTTAGTTTTTCTATTGGGTCCCCCACTTAAGAGCAGAGTATGGAAGTGTCTGTTTGGATTCCCTGCTTGTGTCCACTTTTGTCAAGCAGGAAGTTGACCTCATCAAAAGACCCTCTCAAGACTCCTTTGTCCTGGCCCTGCCCCTGACCTCCTCACTTGGCATCTTGCCCTGGCTGCCTAAGCCCTCCTACATCATTAGTTTCCAACAATAACAGTGACAACAAAAATTGGAAACTAAGGAAGGGAGAAAAAACTACTTGTGCCATCGTAATGTTTTCATATTTTGAAAAATTTTCTTTTGTTTTCCCTATCATGTATACACAGCTTTAAATAATTATATACTTTTTAATTTAGTACTTTAGTTGCCTATGTATTTGCCATCTTGTTATATATAGGGTGCAATATCAGGAACTCTCTTTTTTAATATTAAGGTAATTTTCAAACAAAATTAGGAGAATAGCATAATAAATGCCTGGGTGTCCATTTCTCAGCTTAGATTATTAATCCTTGACTATCTTATATTTAGCTCTGGATCTTTTCTTTGGAGTATTTTGAAGAAATTCCAGATATCAAATTGTATAACTTCTAAATAAACTTAACTATGTTTATTTAAAATATAAGGATATTTTTAAAATACAACCACAATGCCATTATTAAAACTTAGAAGGAAAAATACCTAAAAATAACTCTTTAATAAGAAGAAGTATCTAATAATAATAAACTCTTTAATAATAAAGAAGTATCTAGTCAGTTAAGACCGAATAAAATTCCTTTAGTGAACAGTCTTTTTTTGTGGATGGTTAGTCTTAAATTTACTTAGTCATTTCATTGTTATAGAATGTTTAGACTATTTAAAATTTTGTGTGATTATAAGTAATGCTATGATGAATAACTTCATGCCTACGACTTATTCTCTGGTTGAATCATTTCCTTAGGAAAGATTTCTAGAGTTGAGCGAAGTGGCGCACACCTGTAATCCCAGTGGCTTGGGAGGCTGAGACAGAAAGATTGCAAGTTCAAGGCCAACCTCAGCAAGGCCCTAAACAACTTAATGAGACCCTGTAAAAGGGGGCTGGGGATATAGCTCAGTTGGTAGAGTGCCTGCCTTGCAAGTACAAGATCCTGGGTTCAATCTCCAGCACTGCAAAAAAAATAAAATAATAAAATAAAATAAAAAGGACTGGGAATGTAGCTCCCTGGTAAAACATCCCTTGGTTAAATCTCTAGTACCAAAAAATTGGAAGGATTTCTAAAAGCCGAATTATAGTACAAAATGTCACACGATGTATTATCAAGTCTTCTAGTTTGTGTGTTACATTAAGGAATTATTTGTTTAGACTGAAATCTTAAAGAGCTTCTTAGTAGCTTTAACCAAAAGGTGGTTCATTGCCCTTCTAGTCAGGGAATGTGTTGCTGGTTCTTTCATTGTACCTGACCCTGCGTGGAATTATTTGTCTGTTCTCCAACCTAAAGTAAGAACCATTATGTAGTCTTAGAGACAGAGGTGAACATGGGAAAACTTGATTTGGGGTTTTTACTGTTTTTAAAAGGTAAAGTAGAAATTAATAGAAAATATTATGGTAGTCATTTAAATTTAACTTTAGCTTTACTCTTATTTGGATTATTAAACTAAGGATTCTGGTTATTAGTAGTAGTCTAGATAGGTGATTTAAAACTGCAGTTAAGGAGGATTGGGAATGTAGCTCAGTGGTAGAGTTCTTGCATGTGACCTTAGATTCAAATCCCAGCTCTGCAAACAAAACCAAAATCCATGGCAGTTTGCACTATATGAGAAAGGTGTCTCTGTTATCTGTCGTCGATATTATCTGGGAAATAGGGTAATGGTATAGTACCAAAGAACATGGACTTTGGAATCAGATCTGGGTTTATTTCTTTACCCTGCCATAATAATACTAACAACAATAAGATAAATAATTACCATTTATTGAGCATACTTTGTACTAGACACTGTCTTAATTTATGTCATCTCATTTAATTTTCATAATAATCCTACAAGAATCGTTTATGATCTTCATTTTTCCTGATGGAGAAACTGAAGCTAAGATCAGTTAAATATAAAGTCTATGGCATAGCTAGGTCTTTCTTCCTATTACATCATGGACTTCCTTTTCTCTCTAGCCATTCTCTCAAGTTTCCCACAGTCCCTCCTCAGTCGGTAGTAGTTCTCTGCTATTGTTATTGTCAGGTATACTTAAGGCAGTGTTTTAGAAGCACTGCTCTAAGGCCATCACTTCATGTCTCATCACAATATACATGTCCCATCCCATTGTTACATGGACCCTACAGTTATAACTTGTGTTCAATATAGGAATATTATTTTAATAGAAGAGAGAAAGAATACGTCACAGATTGCTTAGTAGTTTGTATTCATCAGTTATTGATTTCTTCCCAAAGTTTTCAACATTGGGCATTAAGTCAGGACATTTCAGCTCTTCAGCTCTTCAGCTCTTCCTATTTACTCACCTTTTTTCTCTCAATGTGGCTTTTTTTCAGAGTTTGAATTCTTTTACGAATGGAGCATATGGTCCACCATATCCCCCTGGCCCTGGGGCAAATACCGCCTCATATTCTGGGGCATATTACGCACCTGGCTATACTCAGACCAGTTACTCCACAGAAGTTCCAAGCACTTATCGTTCACCTGGCAACAGCCCAACCCCAGCCTCTCGTTGGATGTATCCCCAACAGGACTGTCAGACTGAAGCACCCCCTCTTAGGGGGCAGGTTCCAGGATATCCTGCTTCACAGGTGAGCAGTTTTCTGTTAGGAAAAATTTCAGTCTTTGCTTCTTGAGTTGTAAACAGTAGAAGGGTATTTATTTATTACTAGTATTGATTTAAGAAAATGCTAAAGATGTTCAGAGATTTTTTTCAAAGGTGAAGGCAGGGACTACTTTTATATTGATGCCTTTTTTATTTGTAGCAACTGTTTCAATAAATGGATTTTGATTGAAGGTACCTCAAAGATGTCATAATCTTAAAATTTTTATAGTGAAAGAAAAATTTTTTTTTTTTTCCTTTTAGTGGTACCAGTATTGAGCCCAGGGGGTGCTTTACCACTGAGCTATACTTCCAGCTCTATTTATTTTTGGTACTGGGGATTGAACCAAGGGGTGCTCAACCAGCTCTTTTTAAATTTTATTTTTCTTATTTATTTATTTTATATTTTCATTAGTTGTTGAATTTTATTTATATGTATGCAGTGCCGAGAATTGAACCCAGTGCCTCACACATGCTAGGCAAACGTTCTACCACTGACCCACAATCCCAACCCCTAAGAGATTTTTGTACATGGTAGTTCTTAGGTCAAAGGAAAGTTAAGGAAACACACTTGTCAAATTCCTTCCTCCCAGGTAACTTGGGTAGAACAGTTTTTATTGCACAGCAATGAATTGTTGACTGGTAGGGATGACTGTCTAATTCTTTTCTTTTTTTTTGGTACCGGGGGTTGAACTCAGGGGAACTCAACCACTGAGCCAGCCCCTTCTTGTATTTTATTTAGAGATAGGGTCTCATTGAGTTGCTTAGGGCCTCATTAAGTTGCTGAGGCTGGCTTTGAACTCGCGATCCTCCTGCCTCAGCCTCCAGAGCCGCTGGGATTACAGGCATGTGCCCACCATGCCCAGCTTTATTTTTTATTTTGAGACGTGGTCTTGCTAAGTTGCTGAGGCTGTCCTTGAACTTGTGAGCCTCCTGCCTCAGTTTCCCAGGTTGCTGGGATTATAGGTGTGTACTACTGTGCCTGGCAAAAGAAATCTTTAGAGAATTGTTTGAAAGTTTACCAGTTTTAACCTTTTTTGTGTGTGCTGTTAGGTTTATATTTTTAAACATTATATCATTGAAACCATAATGATAATGGTATCATTATGAATGATACCATGTTTATTTCTCTGTTCACTTTAAGAGGATCTTTATTTGTGCTTCCTTTATTTGTGCTTCTATGGACAGATTTACACTACACTTCAGTCATTGAATTTTAGGCCTTATTCTTTTCTAGTTTGGTCATCACCAAATCTGTCCCTGGTATCATTAGAACATCTTTTTTTTCTAGGCTTGTAGTAATTATGGCAACTAGAGTTCCTAGCATCTTAGAATCTGCCAATAATATTTTCATTACTTTTAGTTTTTTTTAGAAATGACCAGCATATTTCTTCCTCTCAATATAGAACCCTGGAATGACCCTGCCCCATTATCCTTATGGGGATGGTAATCGTAGTGTTCAGCAGTCAGGACCAACTGTACGACCACAAGAGGACGCATGGGCTGCTTCTCCTGGTGCTTATGGGATAGGCACCCGCTACCCTTGGCCTTCAGCAGCGCCCTCAGTACCACCTGGGAATCTGTACATGACTGAAACTACTTCATCATGGCCTAGCAGTGGCTCTCCTCAGCCACCTCCTTCACCACCACCCCAGCAGTCCAAGGTAGGAGACCTTCTCAGTGCTGTTCTTTTGCTCTCTGGGTAATTAAGAGAGCTTAAGATTGAACTTTTCTACGTTGGTCTGTATTAAATGGGGACTAATTGCAAAAATTTGGTGATTACTTCCTATAGCTTTACTTCAACCTGTTTTTCTTTCATCCTCCCCCGCCCCTTTTCTCCCTTACACACTGTGAGACTTTATCTATTTATTTATTTGGTACTGGGAATTGAATCCAGAGGTGCTTTATCACTGAGCCACACCCCCAGCCTTTTTTATTTTTTGACAGGTTCTCACTAAGTTGCTGAGGGCCTTGCTAAGTTGCCAAGGCTCGCCTCAAACTTGCCATCCTCCTGCCTTAGCCTCCCAAATACTTCATCTTTTTAAAGACATTTTAGGCTCACATCCTATTTTTAAAAGACATAAAAATGCTCATTTTCTGTCTGTTGTAATACTTTCCAAATGTTAAATACAATCAGACTATTTTACAACAACAAATATTCTATAAATAGAAGATAAAAACCAATGTGAAATACCTATAGTATTAGCTTCTATGGTTTAATTTAAAATTAAACCATAGATTTGAACATTATCTGCTTATGTCTGCCTTTTTAATACCTGTCTTGAGGTTTTAACTCTTAAGGGAAAAATGTCTTAATTCTTATTTATTAAGTCATTGGATGGATTGTGAGGTAGCGAAATAGATTGTGAGGTGTTCATGATGATAACCTGCCTCAGGGTAGGTTGTTCTAGCCATTACCTTTAGGAATTCTCTTGCCTTTTTTTATGTGACAGGATGTTCCCTTTTATCTTTTTAGAACTGTGTTTTTCTCAAATGATTGGAAAGGGTGCTCCAGTTTTATTGGTGGGGAATCTTTTCATGTACCTTCTGGGTCAGGTGAAAGATGTGGGTTAAAAAATCTTAGACTGTTGATGGATTCCTATTAAAATAGCTTTTTTCCCCCTTTTTATTCTCCCATTCTAAGGATTCCTCATACCCCTATAGCCAAGATCAAGGCATGAACCGGCACAACTTTCCTTGCAGTGTCCATCAGTATGAATCCTCTGGGACAATGAGCAATGATAATTCAGACCTTTTGGATTCCCAAGTCCAATATAGTGCTGAGCCTCAGCTGTATGGTAATGCCACCAGTGAGCATCCTGGCAATCAAGATCAGAGTAATAATCTTTCTGAAGAGTGTTTATCTTCAGATGAAGGTACTCCTCCAAGTATTAAAAAAATCATACATGTATTGGAGAAGGTCCAGTATCTTGAGCAAGAAGTAGAAGAGTTTGTAGGAAAAAAGACAGACAAAGCATACTGGCTTCTGGAAGAAATGCTAACAAAGGAACTTTTGGAACTGGATTCTGTTGAAACTGGGGGCCAGGACTCTGTCCGGCAGGCCAGGAAAGAGGCTGTTTGTAAGATCCAGGCCATACTGGAAAAATTAGAAAAAAAAGGATTATGAAAAGATACAGAACAAAGTGGAAGCCTGTTAATAACTTGGCCAAAGAACTCTTGGTTTTGGTTAGTTAATGTCTTTTTGAAATGCCTGTTGATGACAAGAAGCAATACATTCCAACTTTCCTTTGATTTAAAACACGAAAAGCTGGCAAAGGAATGGAAGACCATTTTAGTTATGAGATTTTTCAGTTCTCAGACGAATGAATGTAATAGGAAACTGGAATTACTAATATTGCCAAGTAGACTCACTTCTTGAGAAATTTGGGGACATCTTTAAACTGCTTCTTATCAGCAGGAGAGAAATACATTTCATGTAACAGGCTATCAGAAACCTACCAGATGAGACTGGATATAATCTTAAGACAAACAGATTTTGTTTTTGTAAACATCTGGATTACTTGTCAACATTTTTGTACATTGTGACTGTTTTCAGTGTACACACTTCATGTGTAAATTACAGCTTAGACTTTAGCCTTCTTGGATCTCTGTTTTGTTTTGTTATTTGCAGTTCACAAATATAGTATTCTCTACTTCTTGGTATATTTTGTAGTAATATGTTTAATATAATTATTCAAAAGACTATTGACAGCCAGATAGTATGGCAATTCTGAATGGATTTGTCTTTTCATCACTTAAATATATTGCAATGTGAATGAGTTCTTGAGGTAATAAACTATCCCATTTTTGTATAGCACATTTAGTTAGAGTTCTTAACACTTCTACTTTTCATAGTAGTAGTGGGAGGTGAATTTGGAAATGACATTGATATAAGAATGAAAATGTTCATGGACATTTTTCTTTTTTATTGTATTTGGATAAAGATCCACTTTAAAATTACTTTTTTTCAACAAAGTATAATTATCTTTTTATTTTTGCTGCTTCTATAGAAAGCCTGTGATGAAAAATTAATGCCATAATGAATAGAAATAATTACTCCAAAAAGTAATAAATGTGATTATTTGATAATATTGTTCTCCATCTAAGCTATTGGTTTCACCATTTAAGATTCCTGTGGGCAGATTTCAGCTCAGTTTTATTTAAAAATATTGAGGGGAAAAGGAGATTCATGCTCAGGGAGTAAATCATTTATAGAATGAGAAATTATTTTCTTTTAAAAGTAGATTTGATGTTTATTTCTTAGATAAATTTTATAGATTTGTTTCATAAAACATATAACTATTAATAACTGATTTTAGAGCCAAATTTAAGAGAAAGGATATTGAAATAGTCTCAACTGGCCTTGTTTGGGTACCTATGTACTACTGTATAGAAGAGATTTAGGTAAGTAACCTTTACATCTGAGTTCTATAGTATACCATGTATGCTTTTAGAAAAATAGTTTTGTGTGTGTGTGTGTGTGTGGTGCTGGGGACTGAACCCAGGGGCTTGCTAGGCAAGTGCTCTACCATTGAACTTCATTCCCAACTGTTTCTTAATAAGATATCCAAGTGATAATTTTTTTCCTACACTGCCAGGTCTATTCAGTGACTCTAGATCTGTCAGCCAACTCCTCTATTCATAAACAAGGAAACCAGTAAAAAACATGTTAAATGATGATAAGAAATGTAGTAAAAATATTGTCTGGGGCTTATGATTGGGATGAGTGATTCTACAGGATAATATGGTGATATTATTATTCTGGGATTTTTATATTTGGCTTAAAACAGCAATGTTTTTAAACAGTTCTCCGTGAAAATTAGAAAATTATACTTAAGACTTTAGAAAGTGGAGAAACTTAAAATTATTTAAAAGGAAACATTGTTATTGCTGTTTAATTTACTGAGTGTCCAAGATGGCAGTTTCCATGAAGTCTTGAGTTTACATATATGTACACATTATGTACAAATACACATATCTGTGTGTATCTTTTCAAGTTATTTTGTTAAGTTTTGAGATGGGATTTTAGCTTTACAGAAGAGTTGTTAAAATACTATAGGTTCTGTACACCCTTCACCGTCCTTCTTCTTATGTTGACATCTTATATAACCATAGAACAATTATCAAAATTAAGAAATTAACCTTCCTACATGGTATTAGGTAGAGAGTTAAAAGTAGCAATTTTATTGTATTTTTACTAATGCCCCCTTATTGTTCCTGGATTGATTCCAGGATCTCATCTTGCATTTAATTGTCATGTCTCTGTAGTGTCTTCCAGTCTGTGACAGTGTACATTAACAGGATACCTGATGTAATGTATTTCTGGTCTTGTTAACCTCAATCACTATGCTAAGGTGATGTCTGCTAGAATTCTCTATTATATACTATATTTTCCTTTGTAATTACTAAATATTTGCTAGAGATACTTTGAGACTATGCAAATGTCCTGTGTCTGCCTAAACTTTTGCCCACTCCTTTTCCTATCCATTGGCAGATCTTGCTTGTAGCATTTACTACTGTGGTGTTGTAATAGTGCTTTTCTATTTATCTTATTTCTTCTACATTTAATAACTGGAATTCCTCTGAAGGAATAGCTGTCACTTCTGGATTTATATTTTTAATTATAATTTAGATATTCCAGGATAGGTACAAACTTAGAACTAAAAGGTACAAACCATGTTAAAATGATGATAAATACCAATATCAAAGAAAATTAAGTTGATTACCTGTCTCAGAAATTATAGTGGACTTAAGAAAATAATATTTATGATTTGTAGAATTGGTTTGACTTTTTAAATATTGACTTCAAACTGAAATCTTTTTTAATTTCATGCTCAGACTTTTAAAAGTGTCTAAATTTATATTACTTTGGGGATCATTTTTGTCAAAATCTTGAATAAAGTTACCCAGAGCTGGCATGATAAACACAGCTATGTTTTCTTTATTATAAGCCACAATTGTTCCAAATATAGATATTAATGTAAACATTTAAACAAATCAGCAAAATGAAGAATCTAGGGCATGGTTTATGCTTGTCTCTACATGTTGGCTTAGAATTTTTTAAAATGCTTTAGAAAATGGGGTTTGGAAATAATTCCTCAGTGGGTTATTGTAAATAATACTGTTAAATGTAAGCAAAAAAATTTTTTAAGTTGAAGAATGAAGATACAATTGGCATTAAAAAAAAGGGTTGGTGGAGCTTTTCCTTCTCTTTTTTTTTTTAATTATGAGTATCTTAATTCATAAAAGAATTTGATGAGTTAGTTCTATGAAAAGTATCATTCTTCTGATCTTATCCCTATTTTTCCTTCTCTAAAGATAACTACTTTTTTTTTTTTGGTACCGGGGATTGAACCCAGGGGTGCTTAACCACTGAGCCATATCCCCAGCCCTTATTTTTATTTTGAGACAGGGTCTTGCTAAGTTGCTTCGGGCCTCACTAAGTTGCTGAGGCTGGCTTTGACTTGCTTTGACTGGGATAATAGGCATGCGCCACCATGCCCAGCTTAGATAACCACTTTCAAATGTGTTTTGTAAATATATTTTCAAAATATATGTTCATATTTTTAAATAACAGAATTGTATTGCTTTTTCTTGTTTTATCAATTTTAGGTCTTTATTGATTTCTCTGTTTTAGAGGATGAGGATTTAGGTTTATATATCTGCTTCTACTACACACACATCTTAGTCCTGTCTTCCCTACTTCTCCAATATAGTTTGGCTATTTCTATGTAAATGCTAACCAGAACTCAGCCATATAATAAACTGATTTCTTTTCCTGAACAACTCCTTGTTTTCCCTGTATTTATTTGTCTTCTTTGTTTGCTTATGTACTTATGATTGATTTGACCTCAGACTTCTACCTCAGTTGTCTAAATCTCAAGATGTTCAGACAAACATTTTAGCAATTTTAAACTCCTAAAGAAGTCTATCCTGCAGCTTTCTTATTGGAGAATTTGTATGTTCTTGGTGTATACTGTTATCCTGGAATCTTTATTTTCTTTACCTCCTCTTTTGGTTTCCTGTTTTCTGTATCCCATGTCTCTCTTTCTTAGTTTATTCCTTATTTTGGTAGAATCTGTTTTCTAGTAGCTTTTTGGAAAAGGGTTCATGGGAAATAATTTTTTATATCTTACATAATTGAAGATCTCTGTTCTAACCTGTCCCTGAATTAATAATTCTGCTGAGTATAAAATTATAGGAAATGATTATTTTAAAGATTTTAAAGACATCGCTATTGTGATTTCTAGAATTGCTGTTGAGAAGCAGATGCCATTCTCTTCCTTTGTATAAAACACAATTTTTGTCTGGAAGTTTGTACCAAATTTTTTGTCCCTTCTGTTCTGAAATTTCTAAAAGTATAGCTTTGGTGTGGGTCTATTTTTTTCCCCTCATTTTTGTTGGGTTCATTTTATCCTGAAAACCCATGCCCTTAAATTCTACGAAATTTCCTTGTTTTGTTTTTAATCTTCCCCCTCCTTCTTCCCAAACTTCTCTGTTAACACTTTCTAGACTATTATTTTGATTGTAGAACACAGAAACTAGTTCTTAGATTTTCTTTCTTTTTCTCCCCTTTACTTTTTAGATTTATAATATTTTTCTTCCAGCTTTTCATTGAATTTAAAATTTCTTCCATTATTTTTAACTTATGAGAATTTTTTTTTCTTTGTGAGATTCTACTCCTGTTTGTGGAGAAGAATCTTAAAGCTATGAGGATGTTAATGATAATTTCTTGATGTTTCTTCTTCATGAATAACGAATTTCCTCTGTAGTTGCTTTCACTTTAAGGTCTCTATCATATTAAAAGTATTTCTCAGATGTCTGTTAGTTCTTAGATTTGTTTTTTACAGTGTGATTTTTATTTCACTGGAGACCCAAAATTGTTTCTGGAAGATTCTGTGTAGTTAATTTTTCTTTCCCTTTTTTTCTGTGTGTGGGGGTACCAGTGAATGAACCCAGGGGCGTTTAGCCACTAAGCCACATTCCCCAGCCCTTTTTTTTTTTAATATTTATTTATAGAGACAAGGTCTCACTGAGTTGCTTAGTGCCTTGTTAAGTCGCTGAGGCTGGCTTTGAACTCATGTTCCTCCTGTCTCAGCCTCCTAAGCCGCTGGGATTACAGGCATGCAACACTCTACCCAGCTTCCTTTTTCCTTTTTCTTTTCTCTTTATTTTGCAGTGCTGGGGATCACACTCAGGACTTCATGCATGCTAGGCAAGCACTCTACCACTGAGCTACATCCCTCATCCTTATTTTTTTTCCTAATCTTTCCTGTGTATTGGGGAGAGGGAGGATAGATATTTTAATTCTGAAATAGAGAAGCAGAGACTACCTGAATAGTTTTCACTTGTGTAAAAACAAAGCTTTTATATTCCATGTGACTTTTCTATTAGGGATATTGTATATATTTGTCATGATCAAATGTGAGGCAGAGCCACACCTGGTGGTGATACCTGTAATCCCAGCTGCTTGGGAGACTGAGGCAGGAAGACAAAAATTTTCAGGCTAACTTCAGCAATTTAGCAAGACCCCATCTCAAACTAGAATACAGAAAGCATAAAAAGGGCTGGAGGTGTGACTCAGTGGTACTGTAAATTGCTGTGAGTGAAAATATGCCCAGGCTACTGGAACCTGGGCATATTTTCTCTAAGCCAATGTTATATGTACTCTTATTTTGTAATTACTTTATCTTGTTGGGTAAAGTTAAGACTAGTGTTGCCAGAAAAAGTACAGAATTCCTTGTTAAATTTGAATTACAGATAAATAATGAATTATTTTTTAGTATCAGTATGACTCAGGCAATGTTTAGAACATACTTTTACTAAAAGATGATTTTCTTAAAATCCAAATTTAACTAAGAGCACTGTTTTATTAAAACTTTTGAGATACTTCATGTAATTTTAAGAAATAATACAAATAATACAAAGATTTCATGTACCCTTTACCCAGTTTTCCCCATTGGTAATATGTGGCAAAACTTTGTTGCAAAGTCACAATCAGGATTCTAACATGGACAATTCCATCACCACAGTTATCCAATCTGTTGACATTTTATAGCCATGCTTTGCCCATCCTCCTTCCAATTCTAAGATTCTGGCAAATACTAACCTATTCTCCATCTCTAAATTTTGTCATTTCAGGAATGTTGTCTAAGTAGAATAGTATAGTACATGGATTTAGAGACTTTTTTTCACTCAGCATAATTCTCTTGAGATTCGTCTAAGTTGTTTCCTATGTCAGTTCTTTACTGTTAAATAGTAGTTATATATGATGTTGATTATACCAATTTGTTTAATCATTCACCTATCAAAGGGTGTCTGGGTGGTTTCTAGTTTGGAGCTATTATGTGTAAAACAGCTCCTTACATTTACATACAGTTTTTATGTGAACATAAGTTTTCATTTCATTTCTCTCTCTCTTTTTTTGGGGGGTGGGGGGTGGGGGTGGTACCTGGAGATTGAACACAGGGGTGTACTACCACTGAACTACATTCCCAGACCTTGTTTTTTTAAATTTTTTTAGTTGTAGATGGACACAGTACTTTTATTTATTTATTTTTATGTGCCTCTGAGGATCAAACCCTGTGCCTCACAAGTGCTAGGCTAGCACTTTACCATTGATTCAAAATCCCAGCCCTCAGACCTTGTTCTTGTTATTATTTTTTTATTTAGAAACAGATTCTAAGTTGCTAAGGTTGGACTCAAACTTGTGATCCTCCTGCCTCAGCCTCCTGAGTTGTTTGGGTTATAAATGTGGGCCACTACACCCAGTTATTACCTTTTCTTATGGAATCAAATAAAGGGTAGGAGTACAATTCAGGGTTGTATGGTAGTTGAACATTTAACTTTTTAAAAAATTGCCAACTGTTTCCAAATTAGATATGCCATCTTACATTCCCACGAGCAATGCATACGAGCAATGCATGTTTCTCTGTATCTTTGCCAGTATCTGGTCGTGTCAGTATGTTTTATTTTAGCCATAAAATTTCATTTGCATTTCCTTAATGGTGTTGAACATTTTTTCACATGCTCATTTGTCATCAACATATTCTCTTCTGTGAAATATGTGGAAGTCTTTTCCAATTTTCTAATGGGAGTTATTAAAATAATCTTTCAATTTAATTTTAATTACTGTTGGGTATTGGGGGTTGAACCCACTGAACTATGCCCCTTAACCCTTTCTATTTTTTATTTGAAACAGGGTCTCACATTCCTGTGGCTGGCTTCCAACTTGGAATCCTTCTGCCTTAGCTTTCTAATCACTTGTCTTCCTGAGTCACTAGGATTATAGGGGTGTGCCACCATGCCTGGCTAAATTTAATCTTAAAGTGGTTCATATTTATAGAAAAATTGTTATATTGCAGGGAGTTTCCATATACTCCTCATCCACTTCCCTCTTATTAAAGTTTATACTTTTATTTAGATTTCCTTAGTTTTCCCCTATCCTTTTTTTCTTCCAACATTCCTTCTAGGATACTACATTGCTTTTGATTATCATGGACCCTTAGAGCATTTTGGCTGTGATAGTTTCTCTGGCATTCCTTGTTTTTGATGACTTTGACATTTTTCTTTCTTTTTTTTTTTTTTTCCTCCTTCCCTCTGAGGGACAAGGGATTCCAACCCGGGTCCTTGCGCATGCATGCTAGACGAGCGCTCTCCAACATGAGCTATTTCTTCAGCTCTGATTTTGACATTTTTGAGGAATACTGGTCAGGTATTTTTTGTAGACTGTCCCTCTACTGGAATTTTTCTGATATTTTTCTCATAATTAGACTAGGACTTTGGGTTTTGGGAAGGAAGATCAGAGTTGATTTGCCCTTCCTAGCAGTCATTTCAAGGGTAAATGCTATCAACATGACTTATACTATTGTTAACCATAACCACCTAAGGTAGTATTTGTTATATTTCTCCACTAAAACTTACTTTTTTCTTCCCTTTTCATACTACAGATGCTTCTTGGCTTATAGTGGTATTATGTCTTGAAAAACCCATAAGTTGGAAATAGTGTAAAGTAAAAAATGCATACATACCTAACTTACTAAACACCATAGCTTAGCAACACTGTAGTGTATTAGTTGTTTCCCCTTGGGGTCATGTGACTGGGAGTTGTGCTCTTTTTTGCAGTGCTGGGGATCAAACCCAGGGCTTGCACTAGGCAAACCTCTAGGCAAGCACTCTACCACTGACCTATACCCCGAGCCCAGCTATGGTTCTCTTAATACTGTCCAGAATCATGAGAGAGCACCATATCACTACCCTGGGAAAAGATCAGAATTCGAAGTATGGTTTTCTAATGAATGCTTTTAATTTCCACACCTTTGAAAAGTTAAAAATTGTAAGTCAAATCATCATAAGTTGAGGACTTTATTCTTTGGAGGTAAGTCATTGTAGGCAGCCTCACACCTAAGGGGTAGAAAGTTAGGCTTTGCTTCTTTGAAGGTAGAATACATAAATTTATTTTGAATTTCCCTGCAAGGGAGATAGTCTGTTTTATGTATGTATGGACTCATGGACATTTATTTTATACTTTGAATTATGACACAATACTACCTTATTTATTTTGTTGCTTTGGTCACTGGAAGCTCTTTTTATCAGCTCCTGTATCCTTATGACACACATAGTTAAGCAATGACAAGAAAACATCTGTAATATGTTCTGTACAGAGGCAGGGATTTGGCTAGTTTTTCCTTCAAATTTGCAGTTGGTTGAATTTGCAGATGTGGAATAGATGTGCAGTGCTGACTGTATTCCTATCATTGTCTGGTCTTATATTTTACTTTCTTTTTTTGGGGGGAGCGGTACCAGGGATTGAACCCAGGGACGCTTAACCACTGATCCACATCTCCAGTCCTTTTTCTTTTTTATTTAGAGACAGGGTCTCACGAAATTGCTTAGTACCTCACTAAGTTATTGAGGTTGGCTTTGAACTCACGATTCTCTTGTCTCAGCCTCCTGAGCTGCTGGGATTACAGGCATGCACCACCATGCCTGGCTTATTTTTTACTTTTTGGCACTATAAGATGCTCTAGGATCCAGGCTCATCATGTGTATTTTGCTTTCTAGTCTTCAAATTGTATATTTCTTCAAGGAGCCTTGATTCCTTTTATTGACGAATAGTATTAGAAACCAAGACTTAAAAGACTCCATTTTTTGCCTTTTCATTATTTAGTTTTGAGAGTTTTTTATGTTTTACAGATACTAGTTCTTTGATGCATATGTGGTTTGCAAAAAAAATTATATATATGTAACTAATATATAATATATAATTATATAATTCATATAGTATATGTAAATATATATTATATATGTAACTTTTTGTGATACTGGGGATAGAACCCAGGGGTGCTATACCAATAATTTTTTTTTTATTTTTAAATTTTGAGACAGGGTTTTGCTAAGTTGCTCAGGCTGGCCTCCAATATGTGATCCTCCTGCTTTAGCCTCAGCCTCTCAAGTCACTGGGATTACAGGCACATGTCACTGTCCCCAGCTTCATGAAACATTTTTAATTCACAGTACAACTAGGTGGGGTGCAGTGCTGCATGCTTATAATTCTAGTGGAAGCTGAGGCAGGAGAATTTCAAGTTTAAGACCAGTCTCAGCAATTCAGTGAGACCCTGTCTCAAAATGAAAAATAAAAAGTATTGGAGATGTGGTTGAGTGGTAGATCAACCCTGAGTCCAATCCCCAGTACCAAACAAAAGAACAAAAAATCCCTGACAAATTATGCGTCTTTGGATTTAGGTATTTTAGCAAAAATTTATTTTTTCTTCTTTGGTACTGGGGTTTGAACCAGGAGTGCTTAACCATTGAGCGGCATTCCAGCACCCTGCAACCCCCCCCCTTTTTTTTTTGGTACTAAGATTGGACCCTGGGGGTTTAACTGCTGAGCCACATACCCAGCCCTGTCCCCATCTCTTTTAAAATTTAGACTCTCCTGCCTCAGCCTCATGAGTCTTTGGGATTACAGGTGTGTACCACTGTGCCCTACTTAGTTAAAAACTGTTTTTAAAAACGAAATAAACTTGTCACTTCATGGAAAACAACCGATATTTGTTTCCAAAATTTGAGAATTTGAGCTTTCAAGAAAGAAGAATTTTAAGAAACTTGTATCTGCTACTGTGAGCTTGACAGTGTCCTAATACATAATGACATCCATTATGATTTTTTAAATTGCATAATGAAATGTGTTAACATTTGGAAGATCTGCATAGTTCAGTGAATGGTTTTTTTCCAAATGACCAATATCTATTGTCATAAATCATGCATGGGTAAAAGATCCATTCAAAGTAGAAGACAAACTAATGAACTTTGTTTTTAATACTGGGGGTTGAATCCAGAGGCACTTTACCAGTGAGCTCTATCCCCAGTCCTTTTTTATTTTGAGACAGGGTCTTGCTAAATTGCTGAGACTGACCTTGAACTTGCAATTCTTCTGTGTCAGCAGGCATGTGCCACCAAGCCCAGCTTTTATTTTTTATTTTGAGATAGTGTCTTCCTAAATTGTTGAGGGCCTCACTAAGTTGCTGAGACCGGCTTTGAACTTGAGATACTCCTGCCTCAATCTCCTGCCCCTCTGGGATTACAGGTGCGTAACACTGAGCCTGGCTCATTTAAAATTTGAGACTAGGGTCTGGTGCGCCTCCTGCCTCAGCTTCCTGAGTTGCTGAGATTACAGGTCTGTACCACTGAGCTTGGTTGCTATTCACTTTTTTTTTTTTCCCCACATAAATCTTCTGTTTTAATAAATAATATTCACGGCTTAGATTTTAAATCACATTTACAGATGAAGAAAAATTCTAGGCCCAAATAGGTAACAAGGATTACTGCTAGAAGGAATGCATGCCCCCACCTAAAGAGCAAAAAACACCATATCACCGTGGAGACTAGGTAATTACAACAGTGAAAAGAACAGGAGACTTGGTGTACCATTTGACCCCCTCCTCTTCATGCTACAGAACCAAATAAAACTGTGGTGCCTCAGACAACTAAAAGTGGGTCCTGATCACACTGAGGAAACCATCTATTATTGTTAACATTAGGCCAAGGGCATTAGCTACAGAAGGATATCCATTGATAAATATAAAATTAGAACAACAAAGAAAGTCATATAGCAAGCTACATAGACAATTTTGCTTCTTAGAAATAAAGCAGTGGATTAATTTCAACTCCCAAGGGCATAGTCCAAAAACTTCCTACTGGCATTTGCACCAAACAAGGCTCCTTGTACTTCAGGCATCATCTGCTGGGCTGTGAGATTCAGCTGGCTCTCCATGGTGTTGGAAACCTTTATTTTATGACCCCCATCATATATCTCAACTCCATCAGCTATTTCCTTGGCAGGTGAGCCTCCTAATCAATTTGGACATCTACATCCTTCTTGTTGGCAATTTTTTACATAGGAATAGCTTTCTGCACTGCGGTCTTTACTAGAGGAAAATCTTGTTTCCTGCAATGAACAATCATTCTGGGCTCCAACAACTGGTACAAACCCTGGAGGACCAGTCCATCCAGCAGCACTTGGTACCTGGTTGTATCTTTTACCACCTTGCTGAGTTTGTTTTGCTTCATTCAATAAGTCAGTGATAAGATCATCCCCTGCTCTGAGGACTATGAACCTTGCTTGATTCATCAAATTGGACATCTGAATTTTCTTCTGCTCAATCTGTTTTTCTTTCTTCTCACAGTATTCCATAATCTTCAGTCTTTGGGTTTGCACAAGACGGCCTTTTCCAAAGTTGAGCTCTTCTGCCTTTGCATCTATTTCTTCTGCTTTCTCATTGGCTTCTTGTTCAATGAAAGCTATCATGTGCTTTATCTGCTTCTGCACATCAACATCACTGAGAACCATGGTGAAAGTGATGCTCGGCCGGCGGGCAACTGACTCGAGCTCAGTTATGAAAAAGGGTGGTGAAATAACAGGGGGAACAAAACCAGAGCAGGTTCTGACTGCCTTTACTTTATAACCCCGTCCTGCAAATCACTTTTAAGAAACTACCATTTGTGCAGTTTTTAGTTTAGTGTTAAAAAAGAATATCCACAATTATCTAAAAAGACTGTTAAAATACTCCTTTTTAGCCAGGAGTGGTGGCACATGCTTGAAATCTCCTGAGGCAGGAGAATCACAAGTTTGAGTCCGGCCTCATCAATTTAACAAGAACTTATCTCAAAAAAAAAAAAAAAGTAGTGGGATTGAAGATAAGTGGTAGAGTGCCCTGGGATCATCTTTTTTCTAAGGAAAAAAGATGTATGAGATTCCAACAGTTTAACAGTTTTCTATTAAGCCAGACATTAATTTACAAAAATATAAAGCAATGCTATTCTTCTCACTGGTTTTAAAAATTACTTTAGGAAATATTTTTATTAGAATGTTATTTTAAATGGATTAAATTTTTGTTTTAATTTACAGTACATAAATAGTGATAATACAACCTCTATAAACTCAATAAAGAGTGAAGGAATCCTGAGAGACGTCAAATTTGAGAACATCTGGTACATGGGATGCAGTGGGATTTGGAGACAGAACCTAAACCCAAGTTCTGGTCCTGTGACTCAACTGATACTGATTTTAAGCTAGTTAGTGCACACTCTGAAGTCAGAATTGGGTTCATAATTTCTGGCTCCACCACTTGCTGGTATTGTGACTTTGGGTGAGTCATTTTACCCCTCTGAAAACAGAAATTACTATTGGACTTATTGGCTGCTATGAGAATGAAATGGTGTTCTAATTTGTAAAATGTTTACAATGGTCCCAGAGTTCAGTAAATGCTAGGAACTGGTGTTAATCTATATTAGTTGTCTGGCAAGATCTTAGAGCATACAGCCCGGGCATTTTCATCCTATTCATGGAGAACCAAAGCTAAATAGGTGTTAGAAACTTGAGGGGAAGGTATAAGTAAACGTGTGGATATTTGTGTGGCTGTAATTCTGAAAGAGGATGTTATAAAAATTTGCTGTTTCCCTTTTCTCAGTTCCTAAAGAAATAACCAAACATATTCCCCGAATCTTTGCCTGGTAATCTAGTTAGAAAGTAGTCCTTTTTTTTTTTGTACATGGGATTGAATTTAGGGGTGCTTAATCACTGGGAAACAACCCTCCTCCCTTTTTTTATACTGAGGCCCTCCGCTAAGTTGCTCAAGACCTTAATAAATTGCTGAGGCTGGCTTTTAATTTGGGATCCTTCTGCTTCTGCCTCTCATGCCCAGTTCCTTTTTTTTTTTTTTTTAATAACCAAAGGAATTGCGGTTTTCCAGAAAACGAAATATTCAGGGGAGCCAGGCAGGACCATTACTGAGACTCATGATTGGGAAAATCGTTCAAACTTTTCACCTCGGTTATATCACCTCATTTGGACAAATATCTTGTGTCCAGTCTCCCTTGCAGCTTTTGAATTTGATCAAGCTCACCTCTACACTTTTAGGGATACCTTTTTGGCAGCTCCGAATCCTAATAAACTCAAGAGGAGCCCAAGTCCCAAAGATATTCTTTTTCTCTTTGCAAATGCCAATAATATCCCCTCTCAGCACCCAGATGGAGAGGTCTGGATAGAGGCAACACTAGCACCCTCCAACCACCTCTTTTCATCGTATATATTAGAAGCGACATAGCATTCTTGTCTCTCCTGGGTTCCCCCACTATCCCTGGCCCATTAACAGGGTTGGCTCGAGTACCTCCGAAGTCAGGAAGCCTGTTTTGCCCTTTGTTAAGTGAGGAGGCTGCACCTGTCGATCTTGAACGTTGCTTGTACTGAAGCTCAAGGCTCCTTTACAACTGTTATCCTTGATTCCCTCTCTCGGGCCTCTGGTTCGCTAGACTGCGCACCGGCTCGGAGAACGCCCGCTCGCGTGCTCCGCGCCCTGACGCCTGCCCGCAAGAGGAGCCACGTCTCGCGCGATCCCCTCCACCTCTCGCGACACTTCCCCCTAGCTCCCCTGCAGCCCTCCTTGCCCCACCGGTGGCTTGGGCGCGGCGCTCACAGCCACCTCACCTTGACTTCTGGCATCCTGGCCCGCTACTCGCCCGCTGGGAGCGCGGTGGAGCTCAGGGCTCGGTTCGAGCCCGGCGGGGCCGCAGGTTCCGCCCTGCTCCGCCCCGCCCGGGCTCTGGGGAAAGGCCGCCGTGGGGACATGTAAGTGTCCCCCACAGCGAGCACAGCAAACCGTGAGAAGCGGTGGGACTGCCAGGTGAGTACGCGTTCGCGTTTTGGGACCGGCGACTGGGCGGTGGGCTGGAGGCCCTGTGGAATGGCGGTCCGAGGACGCGTAGCTTCAGGTTAGGAACCGGCGACTGGGAGGACCAGCCGGATGGGGAGGGGTATCCTCGGCTCCCGGGAAGCCGCCAGGGCCCGGTGTATTGACTGCACCCTAAGGAACTGGAAAATTCTCATTTCCATGGATGAATGTTTTTCTTTGCCGGGCAGGAGGCAGAAATTGGGACCCAGTATTCTGAAACCCTGAAGCTGGGCGGCAGAAGGCCTGGGTCAGGGGAAGAAGGGACCGGACGAAGTGGCTGAGGTAAATTTGTGCTAGGAAAAGGGTAAAGGGGCCGTCGGCCCGGAGGTCGCTCCGGCCAGGTGTATGCCATCTCGCTATGCCTGATGCTGAGCTGCCGATCTTTCTCTCACGCAGGAGCTTGAGTATACTTTTGATGTCTGCAGTGCTAGTCATTGCCTCATAGTGTGTGTGTCGAAGAGACAGAAACACTTTGGTTAGATTGAGGGAAGGCTTTGAGATCCCTTGTTACTTTTCACCTGCGACTTGGACGCTGCAAGTGGGTGTGCGCGTGCGCATAGTGACCTCAGGCAAGGTTTCGTGTTTTGAGTTTATGCCACAACCCCTAATTAAGCAAGCACGCTTCAAGGTTTAATCTAAATGATTGGTTCTTAAGTGAATTGTTGTATTTTCTGTATTTTAGGATCCAGTAAAGTAAATGTGTAATGATAAGGAAGGCAGAGCCTAAAATCTGAGTGTTATTAGAACATGGTTGTATACATTTGCTGCCTTTGGCACTAGGTTTAAATTGGAAATTGGGGTAAGATAGTTTGTTGCAATCAGTTTTGACCATGTTTTTCTTGTGCTTCAGGGTTTGTTTTATGACTTATTTTATGAGTAAGCCATACAGTTAAGAGCTTTGGGAGGTCAGTGCAAAATAGTTGATCTAATAGAAACATTTTGTTTAAAGACTTCTCCCTTTGTTTTTTAATTTTAAATTACGTAGCCTTTTTAGGTTTTTTTTTCCTCCCCAGAAGTGACTTCTTAAAGTGAATAGTTTGTGTGTGTGTATGCATGTGCACAACATTAGCAATTACACTGTTAATAGAGGGAGAATGATTTTCCTGATCGTTTTTATCTTGTCTTTTAGAGGGCGAAATGTCATCAGTGGAATCACACCAGGAGCAGTTATCTCAGTCAGATCCTTCCCCATCACCAAACTCATGTAGTTCCTTTGAACTAATAGACATGGATGCTGGCAGTTTGTATGAACCGGTTTCTCCACATTGGTTTTATTGTAAAATAATAGATTCCAAGGAGACATGGATTCCTTTCAACTCAGAGGATTCACAGCAACTGGAAGAGGCATATGGCTCTGGTAGGATGATAATGATGGCTTGTAATAAAGACTCATCTCAGTCAAACTATAATGTAATAGCTCTTGTAAAGTGCTATTAAAAATAAATTTTAGCTTTTTCCTATTAATTTTGTTTTTTGTTTCCCCCCGCCCCCCTATTTATTTATTTTGTGGTGTTGGGGATAGAACCTAGGCTTCAGGTATGCCAGGCAAGTGTTTTATCACTGAACTATGTCCCCAGCCAGTTAAGTAATTTCTTACAAAATTTTATATCAGAGTTCCATATTAGTGCCCAGTATAATGTTCAAGAACTTGCTCTGTGTCTTGAAAACAGTACCTATTATAATATCTGCAGAGTTATCCAGTAATATTTTTATATTCTAATTTATGTTTCAGTTTTGGTTAATGACGAGTATGTGTAGGGTGAAAGAATTTCTGGAGAGTGAGCTTTCTAATGTTTCAGTTGTTTTTTCTTCTTTAATGATATAAGAATAATGCTTGTTTCACTATGTGATCATGATTAGCATTAATTTGCATTTTAGTTCCTCAAGCCAAATATTCAGAAAAACATAACTTTTTTTTTTTTGTACTGGGGATCAAATCCAAGGACTCACACATGCTAGGCAATCACTCTATCACTGAGCTACACCCTGAGCCCCCAACCCCTTTTTTATAGGGGCCTTATTATCTTTCCTTAGAAAAAGAACAAAACTGGGTAGTAGTATTTTTTTCCATGTTTCATTAAAACCAGGAAGAAATGTGGATTAAATTTGTTTTCTTTCTTTCTTTCTTATTCTCCCTGTCTTTTGCTTTTTCTGTTTTTTTTTTTCTTAATGTTTAGCCAAGTAGACGCTATTCCATGTGTTTCATAACATTAGAGTGTAACTTGTAATTGTATTTTGGGAAATATATTGTGAAACATGTAATTCTTTTCCCCTTTCAGATTCTTTTTATTTTTTCCTTTCTGATTTTTAATAGGAAAAGATTGTAATGGCAGAGTTGTCCCCACTGATGGGGGCAGATACGATGTTCATTTGGGGGAGAGGATGAGGTATGCTGTGTACTGGGATGAACTTGCGTCAGAAGTGAGACGATGCACCTGGTTTTACAAGGGAGACAAAGACAATAAATATGTTCCCTACTCAGAAAGCTTCAGTCAAGTTTTAGAGGTTTGCTTTTAGCCTTTTTTATCATTTTCTTCATTTTTTTTTCTTCTCTCACTTAATAATCTTTTTTTCTTCTTCTGACTTATTTTGTGAAATTTCCAGAGAATGGTTCCATCTGTATCATACTTCATAGCATTATTTTCATAAGTTAGTTTCAGGATAAAGTAGTTTTAATTTCAGATTTTAAAATCATGGAAACTTTATTATTCCCTAATTAAAATGTAAAAATCTCCCTAAAGTTGGTCATTGTTAATATTTCAACCATGAACACAGGATTTGATCTTTTTGATTTTAATTTTTCTTACTCTGAAAATTGATGATTTGTTTTCTTTAAACTGGAGTAGAACATTGCTGTTGTTGATAGTCTATAAAATGATGAATAGTGATTATGTAATCTAGGTGATAGAATTAGGAATGATTTTTTTTCTTTGTCCTATGCTCTTTGTTGTAATTTTAAAACAATCTTAAACTAAATTTGATAAATTTGAGAATGATATTCTTATTGAAACTTGTTAATATTATAGTATTCTTGAAATTAGTTCCGTTTTAATAGAAAAGCTCTTAGAGAAGTCTAATGAATTAATGTGTTTTCTTTTAAGGAAACATACAAGCTTGCTGTAACTTTGGATGAATGGAAAAAGAAACTGGAATCTCCCAACAGAGAAATTATTATATTACACAATCCAAAGGTAAAGTGAATAAAAGCATTTCTCTGATGTTGAGATTAAGGGTTTATCACATTACTAAGGAAAACTTAATTGGCTTATTTTTTTATGGACTCTCTATGTAGGATAACCTTTGACAAATTGTGTATTGAGCTTATCATTATGAAACTTAGACCTACTACTGTTATTAACCCTTCTCAGCTCATTTAAAAGAATTTTCGTAGGGAAAATTATGTCCCTGTTGATTAAGAAAATTACTTGACACATTATGGGAGCATATCTTTCATGTGTGTGACATTTTTGAAAGATCTATATTAGTCTAATTTTTTTTTTAATTTGTAATTGTAGATGAACACCATACCTTTATTTTGTTTATTTTTATGTGGTGCTGAGGATCGAACCCAGTGCCTCACACATGCTAGGCAAGTGCTCTACCACTGAGCCACAACCCCAGCCCCAGTCTAATATATTTTGAGAATTTTTATTTCAAGCTGTAGAAGTTGCATATCAAAACTCCAGTTGAAACTTGACTATATGTATTTAAGGTTAGGTTACTATCCTTCAAAATAATATAGAGATGATTGTAATAAAGGCTATACTGCTCTGATCTTTTTCTATTTAAGCTCATGGTGCATTACCAGCCAATTGCAGGGTGTGATGAGTGGGGTTCAACACCCACTGAACAAGGTCGACCAAGAACAGTGAAAAGAGGAGTTGAAAACATCTCTGTTGACATTCATTGTGGTAATATTTGTTAATCATTTTCTTATATATTTATGTTTTATTTTTATTTTTACTTTTTGGCACCAAGGATTGAACCCAGGGCACTTAATCACTGAGCCACATCCCCAACCCTTTTTTGTATTGTACTAGAGATAGGGTCTTGCTGAGTTGCTCAGGGCCTCATTCAGTTGCTGAGGCTAGCTTTGAACTTGCAATCCTCCTGCCTAACCTCCCAAGTTGCTGGGATTACAGGCGTACACCACCTCACCTGACTTGTTTATTTTTTTTAAGTGTGACCTTTTTTCTGTGGATTTGGATTACCTCAAGGCTTAAAATGATCTTTAATCATAGGTTTATTCTGAGATAAGTTTAGCATCTCTTTTTATCTTTTAGATAAAAATTTATTTAAAGTTGCTGAGGACATGTGGAATGGGTATAATTTGGCAGCATTAAATATAGGTGAACTGGTTATTTCACCTGTTTAACTAGAAATTTGTTACTGGCAATTCCTATCTTGAATTTTTTTGATGGGCGTCAGGGGGCAGTGATACAGGGGATTGAACCCAGGGGTACTTAACCACTGAGCCACATCCCCAGCCCTTTTTATTATTTTGAGACAGTGTCTCTCTAAGTTGCTTAGGGCCTCCCTTTAAGTTGCTGAGGTTGGTTTTGAACTTGTGATCCTCTTGCCTCAACCTCCTAAACTGCTGGGATTAGAGGTGCACCACCATGCCCAACTTCTTGAAGATTTTCAACTAAGGAAAAAACCATTTTTTCAAAAAGAACTTAATGATCATCTTTTGGTCTCTAATTAGCGTCACTTATGATTGGTTTTAACTGTGTTTAACTGGATTATAAAATGCCTTTTATAGCTGGGTGTGGTGGTGCATGCCTGTGATTGCAGCTACTTTGGAGCCCAAGGCAGGATGATCACAAGTTCTAGTCCTGCCTGGGCAACTCATTGAGACCCTGTCTCAAAATAAAATTTAAAAAAACAAGTGTTGGTGATGGATCTCAGAGGTAGAACACTCCTGGATACACACAAAAGTTTATTTTGCAGAACAAATGATTTGTTTCTTAGAATCTTAATTGATTGTAATTTTTAAAAGATGAGTTTAAATTTATTTTTCTTTTTCCTCTCCTCTGATACTGGGGATAGAACCCAGGGCCATTCTACCCCTGGGCTATATCCCCAGGCCCTTTTTATTTTGTATTTTGAGACATGGTCTTGCTAAGTTGCTCAGGCTGTATATGGCAGTCCTCCTGGCTCAGCCTCCCAATTAGCTGGGATTATAGGCATTTGCCAGTGTGTCCAGCTGAGTTTAAAATTTCAGCCTTTAAAAATATAACAGAGGACTGGGGATGTATTTCAGTGATAGAGTGCTTGCATAGCATACATGTGACCCTAGGTTTAATCCTTAGTATTGCAAACAAAACAATGTACCAGACATTATTGGTACAATTGATAAAAATAGAAGATTAGGTAAAAGTATTCTATCAATGCTAAATTGCCTGAATTTGGTAACTGTACTGTGGTTATGCAAGAGGATAGTCTAAGGAAACACACATATATTTTTTTATGTTGTTATCTTTTAATTGTAGGTGGATACAATACCTTTATTTTATTTTTTTGTGGTGCTGAGGATTGAACCCAGGGCCTCATGCAT
This sequence comes from Sciurus vulgaris, assembly GCF_902686455.1. Lineage (NCBI taxonomy): Eukaryota > Metazoa > Chordata > Mammalia > Rodentia > Sciuridae > Sciurus > Sciurus vulgaris. Next base: position 55,367,785 of record NC_136465.1, on the reverse strand, counting down.
GCTAGGCAAGCACTCTACCACTGAGCCACAACCCCAGCCCCAGGAAACACACATATTAATACCTTAATTAAGTATGGCTTATGAAACTTGATGATGTATTCAACTTACTCCCAAATGGTTCAGAAAAATTTGTGTGTACACATGCATAAAAGAATAATTAAAGAAATGTGGCAATTGTTTAAGAAGTTGAACCTGTAAAAATTGATGGGAATTTCTGTACATTTTTCTAGTTTTCTGTAAGTTTGCAGTTAAGTAAAACATCTTAAAAACCTGAAAACATTTTTCATAGACTTCTTCGAGATAAAAAGAGAAACAAAGTCAAATCTGCATACTATTACTAAGTAATTAAACAGGGATATTTCGGGTACTTTAAATTATTTTGTATTTGAACTTGCTCATTTATAATTTGTTCTATGTGGATATTTGATTTTAGGACACATTAATTATATAGAATAATTTTTTTTCTTTTAAATTTTATTTATAGGGGAACCTTTACAAATAGATCACTTGGTTTTTGTAGTCCATGGGATTGGACCAGCTTGTGATCTCCGCTTTCGAAGCATTGTACAGTGTGGTAGGTTTGCAAAGCATGTAAAGTTAGATCCTAATTAAAGGAACTGCTACTGTTAGCTGAAATAAAGCATTACTTTGGTCTGTTGTCTTAGCTGCATAATAAGATTTAGAGAGCCAAAGACAGGTGACAAGACAGTAAAGCTTCCTAGCTTATACTTAAAGTGCTAATAAATTCCTGAGGCTAATAGTTTATACTCTTAACCAGCAGTTCTTAAGTGAGTGAACAAATTCTTAGTCCCTGTAAAAAAATGTTATGGTATAATGCTCCTATTTCTAACCATTCCAAATTTAAAGGGTGCCATAAAAGTGATAAAGTTTAAATAAATAACAAGCTTTAATCATTTTTTAATTCATACTGTGATAAACCTCTTGATATTATTGTTGGAAGATTTAAGTCATTAGCATAACTTGATTTTAAAAGGCAATATCCTCTAAAACTTGGTAGTAGTCAGAGTCTGTTCGAGTTAGTTTTATTCTATTGGTTGATGGTTCTTAAGATCAATGTAAAATGAATTTTGAATAGCAGGTTACATATTTTTAAATCTGAAGTATTGGGTAGTGTGGTTGGTAAGAACCAGAAAGAGGTCCTTTTTCTCTCTGAGTGAACCCACACTCTCCCTTGAGAATGTCCCTTTTTCCTTCTTCCTATCCTTTCAATGAACATGTGGGGTTGGGAGGGAAGAACCAGAAAAGTTAGGATAGGAACCTAACTACAAATGGATTGACATATAGTTATGTGATTTTTAAAAATGCTTTAGTAGTTCCAGTGACACAGAAGTTTTGAAGTTAGCTTTTCTGTTTTTTTGGGAGCGGGGGTATCGGGGATTGAACTCAGGGGCACTCTACCACTGAGCCACATCCCCAGCCCTTTTTTGTGTTTTGTTTAGAGACAGGGTCTCACTGAGTTGCTTAGTGCCTTACTTTTGCTGAGGCTGGCTTTGAACTCACAATCTTGCTGTCTCAGCCTCCTGAGGCGCTGAGATTACAGGCATGTGCCATCATGCCTGGCTAACTTTTCTTTTGATGAAATATTTTGTATGGTAAGAGCAAGTTTTATATTAAGGGAATATTTTTTAATATATACCTTTAGTTTTTCCTGAATACTACTTTACTAATTTTAGTTTGTGTTTTAATCAAATGTAGCTAAGTGGTGTATTACTACAAGATTTGTTGTTTCTTAATTGCTCCACTATTAATACATAAGTTGATTTTCTTTTCTAGTTAATGATTTTCGCAGTGTTTCCTTGAACTTGCTACAGACACATTTTAAAAAAGCTCAGGAAAATCAACAGATTGGAAGGGTAGAGTTTCTTCCAGTCAACTGGCACAGTCCATTACATTCTACTGGTGTGGATGTGTGAGTAATACCTTATATCCTTTTTTTTTTAATAAATATTTTTTTAGTTGTGGGTGGACACGATATCTTTATTTTTAAAAATTTTTATATGGTGCTGAGTATCGAGCCTAGAGCCCCATGTGTGCTAGGCACACGTGCTACCACTGAACCACATCCCCAACTCTGATGCCTTTTGTCCTTGAATTGTTAACTATGATTGTAATATGTTTTCTGATCATCAGTATGCTTAGGGATATTTCTGCTATGGCTGACTATAGAGATAAGTTATTAAATGCTCATCAGTTCTTTGTTTTAATTAGCCCTGGTTAGAAGTACAGAGCTGTATATTTCAGTGTGTTTTACTCTGTTATCTTTACTGTTTTTTTTGGTACTGGGATTTAACCCAGGGGTGCTTAACCACTGAGCCACATCCCCAGCCCTTTGATTTTTTATCTTGAGACAGGATCTCACTGAGTTGCTCAGAGCCTCACTAAGTTGCTGAGGCTGGCTTTGAACTTGGGATCCTCCTGCCTCAGCCTCCCAAGCAGATGGGACTACAGGCATGAGCCAATGTGCCTGGTTTCTGTACTCTTAAAAGCTTCTTCTTATTATTTTTTTAAGCATTAAAGACATACATTACTTTCTGTCATTTATTAGCATTTCAGTTTTCAAATTGTCAAAAGCCAACTATACCCCAAGATGTACAAAGTTTTGTTTTTAGTTTTGTGATAATATTTGAATAGTGGTTGTTCAAATTTGTGGAAAAGGGAAGAACTCGCCCTAAATTAAATTATTAGCATTTATAATTTGAGGTGTAATTAGCACAGTGTTTTTAAGTGATAGTTTTTTAAAAAGCGTAAGACCTGTAGTTTTGTTTGTAACAGTTTTGTTTGTAGTAACAGAAAAGGTTGCCTTGTATTGAGGATATCTGACTGAGTACTCTCCAGAAGGAAATATGTTTAGTTCGAGAATAGAACTAGCAGGTACTTTTCTAAGATAAAGGAAATAGCATTGTTTCCATGCTGGTCTTGGAAATGACTTTTCTGATTCTGTGTCATAATACCCTGTGATTTGAGTATGTTCCATGTACCCCATACTCTACTGTGGTATTGCTCTTACTAGGTATAAAGTTGTTGCTGAAGAAATAGCTCATTTTGTAGAGTGCTCACCTAGCATGTGCAAGGGCCAGGGTTCGAATCCCCTGCCCCTCAGGGGAAAAAAAAAATAAGTATAAAGTCCACATTCTTTAACATTTGAGCTAGCATTAGGAAGTTATGAAGGACACATAGCCCTGTTGATTATTTGAGGAGTCTGTCAAAGAATTTTGAAAAAGCTTTAACTGAAATTTGATTTATAGACTGTTAGCCTTAGTCTTCCTTTGCTAAATATAAGCTTTGTTTGCCTTTGGCATCTGATAATCTCACCTTTTTCTGTTTTTAAAAATCCTTCATTGAGTGAGGGCACTGTTCCTTTTGTCATTCAGGGGTTAAAAAGCAATGCTGGCAGACCTAGTGTAAAGCCAGGGTGAGGCCTTGGGTTCTATGATCCCTAACTTGGCAGGAAAAAAAACTTAATGCTGAGAGTTCTAGAAAAAGTCTTATATCTTTTTAATAAGCTTTTTGTTATAGAGAATTTGTGTACCAAAATAGTATATATTATGAATCTTTATATATCAGTTACTTAGTCCCAACAAGCTTCAATTCATGACTGGTTCTGCCCTGTCTTCATACTCCTCTGTTACTCCTCTTTCCACCATATTACTTTTGAATATTTCAGTTTGTACATCTTAAAGGACTTTTAAAAAAATTAAGCAAATATCAAATAATGCAAATATCACCCCTAAAAGTATTTTTAATATCATTAAATGTCCAGTGTTCAAATTTCCAATTGTCTAATACATGTAATTTATATTTAATATGTATACATACATAGATACACACATAAATATGCACACATGTGTTTTAAACTGAGGTCCAAATAACGTCCATACATTACAGTTAGATGATAAGTTTAAGTCTCTCTTAATCTCTTTATTACTTCTATTATTTTCTTGCTATTTATATTTTGAAGAAATAAAGTTGTTTTTTAAGGTTTTTTATACTATGAATATTGCTGGTTACCTGTTACTGGCTCATAAAACATATTTCTCCCACTGTTTTCCTATAAAACCGATAGTTGTTTTGCTGAGTGTCACAGCACTTGCCTGTAATCCCAGCGACTCAGGAGGCTGAGGCAGGGGGATCACAAGTTCAAAGTCAGCCTCAGCAATTTACCAAGTCCCTAAACAACTTAGTAAGACCCTGTCTCAAAATAAAAAATAAAAAGGACTGGGGACATAGCTCTTCGGTTAAGTGCCCCTGGGTTCAGTCCCCAGTGACAAAACAGAAACAATAACAACAAAAAATTGATTGTTGTCTGTTGTATCTTTAAATGTTTGAGTCTGCGTTTGAAGATTCAACTAGATAATTATTTGGAAGTAGTTATGTAATGTAAAATATCTTTTATTTTTTTCAGAGATCTACAGCGAATAACCCTGCCCAGCATTAACCGCCTCCGGCATTTCACCAATGACACAATTCTGGATGTCTTCTTCTACAATAGCCCCACCTACTGTCAGACTATTGTGGACACAGTAGCTTCTGAAATGAACCGAATATACACACTTTTTCTGCAGAGGAACCCTGATTTCAAAGGGGGCGTATCCATTGCTGGTCATAGTTTAGGTAACAAATTAATTCTCTGTAACCAGGGAGGATTATGACAGTTTAAGAACCCTTATTTTTTGGAGCAGTGTCTTTTTATCAGTATCAGATTCAGAGGTCTTTGAAAGTGGTCTGTGATGATGAATTTGGAAGGGTTGGAAAGGGTGGTGGTGGTAATTTGGAAGCATTCCCTTGCTTTGTAGATTTGCTTACATGTATAATTAATTGGCTCATATCTTTTTTTTTTGTATAAAAGATAGCCATTTAGTGCTAATGCTTAGAAATTGTCCCTTCTTTCTTCTATTTTACTTATAGGTTCGCTTATATTGTTTGATATCCTAACAAATCAGAAAGATTCTTTGGGGGATATTGACAGTGAAAAGGTAATTTAGATGTTCAGATAGGTTGTTTTGTAGTTTTCCATAGTAAAGCTTTTTATATTTTTAGATGTATTTTGTTTTTAACTGAGTTTAGAATCATAACATGATGTTGAGTTTACATTTATTTTAATTTTAAGAGGCTGGTAATTATCTCTCATTTTTGGGTTATAGAAGCAAGATAGTAATTGCTTTACAAATAATTAACCATATTCTAAAATAATCATAGGTGTCTTATTTTCTTTTATAATAATCACTACTAATCTGTTAATAGACTTGTAGGATCATTGTGCTAATTGGAACGTGGAAGGAAATGAAGAAGGAATTAGATGCAAATTGATTTTATTTATAGAAATTCTGTTTGAAAGCAGTGGGGGGGACTTTATGTTTAAACATATCTTAATTAAATGAAGTTCCTATGAACATGTATCATTGATACTATTGACTTGATACTTCACATATACTATCTTGTATTTTTTCCTTTTATCTGAGTGTTCAATTCCTTCTAGAGGACTGAGTTCTTCCAGGGAAGGTGCTTTGTCTTAGACTGTGTTATTTCTTAAGCTCTGTTTCCCTTATAAGAGCTCAGTAAATACTTGTTAATGATGGAGAATATTTTGATAATCATTCATTTAAAAATGTATTTTCTACTGAAGTTGCAAAAAGTTGGAGGTCAGTTTTCATTTATATTTGCATAAGTAACTTTAAAGTTAAGGTATATTGCTATGGGAATTTAATATTTCAAATCACAAAAATAATGTTGAGGGAAACTCAATGAATTTTGAGAATATAAGCTTTATGATTTAATTTTTAGGGTTCACTAAATATTGCTGTGGATCAAGGAGATGTACCAACACTAGAGGAAGATTTGAAGAAACTTCAACTCTCTGAATTCTTTAATGTCTTTGAAAAGGAGAAAGTAGATAAGGAAGCTCTGGTAAAAATAACCTTGTAAAACTTTATGCCAAATCATTTTCAGTATTTTTGTCATCACATTTACTAAGAGCCTGCTCTTCAGAAACTTTTTAGTCATGAACGCTTTGTTATCATTAAAAATGTTCTTTAGCATTGTTCATTTTTTTAAAGCATTTTCAGTTGTAGATGGACATGCTACCTTTATTTTGTTTTAGTTCTTTAATGTGGTGCTGGGGCTCGAAGCTAGTGCCTCACTCGTGGTAGGCAAGTGCTCTTCTACTGAACCACAATCCCAGCTCAGCATTGCTTTTTATTTAATAATATAAAGTGATCTTTGCTATACAGCAGTTCAAATTTCAGTGGAGCCATATTGATATTCATTTAGCAATGGAGCAAACATTAGCACAACTTAGAGAAAACAGGAGGGCTAGAATAAACCCCTAACTGAACATTAACTTTTACAACTCTTCCTTTTATATTTCCGTGATCTGCTGTTAACTGTTTGCTTTTCTGTTTGTTTCTGTTTTTCTCACTTTGGTTGTGCTTTTTTCTAGTTTGTGATATATATTCATTCACTTAACAGATATTTAGTAAGTGTGATCAGGTATACTATACCAAGTACTAGGGATAGAAATGGTAATAAGACAGTTCCTGACTTCAATGTGTATGTAGTTTAGTTAGAAAGACACATTAAATAATCACACGTAATTAATTACAGTTATGATAGGAACTAATAAGGAAAACTACACAGTGATATCAGAATGTATAATAGGATGAGTTAACTAAGTGTTGAGAGGGCGAAGGGAGGCCTCCCTAATAAAATGAGTTGAAATTAAGTTGAGGTAATTGTTGATCTGTTTGTGTTATGCTTCTGTGTTGGCTATATGTTCTCACCTCTTGTGTCCATTAGGAGGAGTATAATCCTCAGAAATGAGACATCTAAGAGAGCAAGGAAATCAAGACGGTTTTTCTATAATGAAGTCAGTAGATAACCAACTTCTCGAGGTTGTTGCTGTTTTTTTAACCTTAGCACAGTGTTATCTATCATTATCATTGACATTGTAGTTACACTTTCTGTTCTTCTTTAGGTTGTTTTGTGAATAAAACAGTCTTTCCTTCTTGACGTTATTAATGCTGTACCACAAAAAGCCACAGCAGTATAGAGAAAAGAACAACAGAGTGCTTAGATCTTATCCCTCTCAGGGAACAGGATATTTAATTGATTTTATTTTGCCTAGAAATAAGAGTACTTGGTTTTCTCTGCCTAGATGTTATGTACAGACAGAGATCTTCAGGAAATGGGAATTCCCTTAGGACCAAGAAAGAAGATACTAAACTATTTCAGGACCAGAAAAAATTCAGTGGTATGTGCCTAATATAGCTCATTGGCCTAAGCAGTTCTTTAACATCTGTGGTATATACTTGAGCTTTATGAGATGTTTATTCTGGGGAGCTAAGCAATTTTTATTTACTTTTTTTGAGATGGGGCTCCAGCTATGTTGCTCAGACTGACCTAAAACTCTTGGGCTCAGGGGATCCTCCAACCTAAGCTGCATGAGTAGCTGGGACTATAGGGGCATACCACATGCCTGGCTAGCTAAGCAGGTTTTGTTTTTTTGTTGTTTTTTTGAGACAGTATCTTGCTGTATTGCCCAGTGGGCCTTGAATTGGTGATCCTCCTTGGCCTTGGCCTTCCTCAGTACCTGGGATTATAGGAACATGCCACAGTGCCTGGCTTAGCTAAGCTCTTTTGATAATTGATCTTTGGTTCTTCTTTTAGAAAATAAATACATTTTCTTTATCCAGATCCTTAAAAATGTTACTAGCTTGTAGAGTCTTACATCTGCATGATTATTCCTACCTTCTAAAGAACCAGCTTTATTGAAATAAAATCCATGTCACATACCATAAACTGCACCCTTTTAAAGTGTACAGTTCAGTAGCTTTTGATATATTCACAAATTTTGTAATCATTACCACTAATTCCAGAATACATCACCCTTAGAAGAAATCCCATACCAGTTTAGTTATTCCCTACTTCCTGCTGCCCCCAGCCTCCATCAATCATTAATCTATTTTCTGTCTTTATGGATTTGCTTATTTTAGACATTCCATATAAGTGGAATCATATAACATGTGACCTTTTGTGACAGACCTGTTTCATTTAACATAATGTTCTTAAGGTTTATCCCTGTTGTAACAGTACTTCCACTTTGGGTTTTTCTGGTCACTGAATTTCTTTCCATCGTTTAGTAGTTAACTATTTTTTCCAAATTTTTAGCAGATGTCTCAGTTCTTTTTTAAGACCAGTTCTTGGTTTATTGTTTAGATTATATTCTGTACTGGTATGACATCTTGTCACAGAACTTCATAGAACCCCTTAGCAATTCTTGACATTTCTTGCCAGAATGCTTTGCCATTGTTTTTTCTCATAATGGGTACTTGAATTTTCAGCTGCTGTCCAAATGACTTTATACCCTCCATCATTTTAGAATACACAGGGATGTCAATTTATAATTAAGGCAACTACTATTTTTAGTGGTTTTTATCTTATTTTTTTAGGATTTCTTCCTCGAATTATTGGCTACCATTTAGAAACATTCCCAAGTATCATTTCAAGCCAGGAGAAACCTGTATAATCATTTGGTTATTTTTACTGTATAATAGCTCCACTTAACAATTTTATATTCTTTAGGGTATTAATAGACAAACTACACAGTCAGCGTCAGCAGTGAATATCTCCAAAGAATCTGAATTCTGCAGTAGTACTGATAATACTAGAAATGATGAATATCTAGATGTTGGCATTGGGCAGGTAACAATACTAATTGTTTTTTTACTGCTACCATTGGTTTGGTAGAAACAAATGTAACTTTTGTTATTAGTGAGAGATGCTTTTATTTGCTCCTTCTAGGTGTCTGTAAAGTATCCCCGGCTCATCTATAAACCAGAAATATTCTTTGCCTTTGGATCTCCCATTGGAATGTTCCTTACTGTCAGAGGACTAAAAAGAATTGATCCCACTTATAAATTTCCGACATGCAAGGGTTTCTTCAATATTTACCATCCTGTAAGCATTATATAGTTATGGTGGTTTTACTTGAACATTAGGGCTTACTGGTGAAGAGCATGTGATTTTGTGTTGTATTGATTTGTTTTTTTCTATACCATTATGTAGTAATGAGAAGTTATTACAATAGTATTGATCTGGAAGTAGTGGGTCAGAACAACTGTACCTTTTAAAAAAATTTTAAGTGAACTTATAATTTTTTTAAAAAATTTCTTTGTGATACTAAGGATTGAACACACAGGGCTGTACACATGCTAAGCAAGCACTTGAACTTACACTTGCCTAAGATTTATAGCTCCTCAGATTGTCTTTAGCACAGGTAAGTATAACTATTATTTTTCCTATATAGTTTGATCCTGTGGCTTATAGGATTGAACCAATGGTGGTCCCAGGAGTGGAATTTGAGCCAATGCTGATCCCGCATCATAAAGGCAGGAAGCGGATGCACTTAGGTAAGTCTGTGTATAGAATTTGGTAATTCTAGACCTTTTGGCAAGCACAAACTAAATGGAACTCATTCACTCTGTTCTGACTTGTTAGGTTATAAAGTCTTTGTAAAACATTTAACATTCTTAATTCATAAATATTTCAGAATTGAGAGAGGGCTTGACCAGGATGAGTATGGACCTTAAGAACAACTTACTAGGTTCACTGCGGATGGCTTGGAAATCTTTTACCCGAGCTCCATACCCTGCCTTACAAGCTTCAGAAACTGCAGAGGAAACTGAAGCAGAACCTGAATCAAGTTTGGAGAAGTCCAGTGGTCAGTCACACTGTACACATTGATTACCAGCATCAGGCCAAATAAGGGGATACTCCATGATGTGGAGTTCTTATTTTCCAAGGGCCTTCTTTCCTTTTGTTTTGTATACTATGAGTCCTAATTGCCCTTCATCTCTGCTAACCTTTTCTGTTATACTAATAGCCACAAATGGCAAAAACATTGTATGTAAGGGAAAATGTCCAGAGAAGCTATTAACTGGGCTTGAAAACATTCCCCATTTTGAAATTATGGAAATGATATTATGAGCCTACTTTGTGAAGAGCCTTGCTTTTACTGGAGGAATATGCATATTTGTGGGTCAGTTTTAATTTCATTGCTGGGGATGAGCTAGGATACTCTCCACTCAATTTCACTCTTAGTTTTCAGTTTCCTAGAGAGCAATATCCCTGTTTGCATTTAGTTTATAAACTTAAGGCAAAATGACCTAACCGTTGAAGGTATAGGTAATTCGATGCATTGAGCAAAAGAAAAGGGATTGGGCAAAATTAGTGTAATTGATGGAGGATCTTTAAGGAGATTGAGAGGAAGAAGATGGAAGATTGCTCTCTGAACAGAGTAGCTCATATGATAAACTTGGAGTCTGAGAGGAATAACAGGACAATGCTGGAGGGCTGAAAACTCTTAGGTGTTTATGATAGTTTTTCCGTATCCAGATATTAACATGGATGAGACCTCTGCAGCAGTTAAAGAAGTCCCTCCCATCAATGTAGGAATGCTGAATGGAGGCCAACGCATTGACTATGTGCTGCAGGAGAAACCTATTGAAAGTTTTAATGAATATTTATTTGCTTTACAAAGCCATCTATGCTACTGGTAAGTGTGTTTTTTGTTTTTGTTTTTTTGTTTCATAGATATTTGATAGATGTAGAAAAAGGAAGATAGGGCAATGAACGTTTGGGATTAAAATAATTTCTCATGAGGGCTGGGGATATGGCTCAGTTGGTAGAGTGCCTGCCTTGCAAGCACAAGGCCCTGGGTTCAATCCCCAGCACCACACACACAAAAAAAAAAAAAAAAAAAAAAAAGCACTATTATGTTATTTTAGGAAATCTTGTTGCAACACTTTGTGATTTTGTTTTGCAGTTTCATAGACTATAGGGTTAATGATGCCAGCAGTCATTAATTCAGGTAGCTTGATCTTAAAATTATCTTTTTTGCCCAGTTAGAAGCATAAAAGTGAACTGGAACAAATATATTACTATTGCTGAACGTATCTGGAGAAACACATTTTGGAAATATTTACAGTAGCAAGATCAGAATTAATCATTATTAAGTTTAATTAATTACTGAATGGATTATAGAGCAAGTTAATATTGCTTATTGAGCTTCATATAGTGTAACCCAGTGCAACTTAATCACTGAAAAAACTGAGGAAAAATAAAGCTAGATTGTTGTGATGGTACACATCTGTATTCCCAGCTACTTAGGAGACTGAAGCAGGAGGATCAGCTCTAAGTTCAAGGCCAGCCTGGGGAATTTAATGAAATCCTATCTAAAAACATAAAAAGAGTTAAGGATGTAGCTTAATAGTAGAGCACTTGCTTAGCCCCCCACCCAGAAAAGGCTAGGAAAATAGGATGGGTCATGGATAAGTGTGTTTAAAAATGCAAGCTTTATGGTTCTAAAAGGAATTTTTCTTTTCTTTTTGGTACCAGGGATTCAACCCAGGGGTGCTTAATCACTGAGCCACATCCCCAACCCACTTTTTCATTTTTTATTTTATTTGCTAAGTTGCTGAGGCTGGCTTTGAACTTAACCATCCTTGCCTTAGCCTATGAGCTGCTGGTATTACAGGTGTGCGCCACCTCACCTGTCTAAAAGGAATATTTCTGTGGAATTCTAATAAAGGGATAATTGGCAGATGTAATCAGTATCCTTTTTATATGATAAATGTAACAGGTTATGGCATGATATCAAAGTGCAATTTAGCAAAAGAATTCTTACATGGGGCTGAAATAATACTCTTTAAGAATGATCTCTGCTTGGGGCTGGGGTTGTAGCTCAGTGGCAGAGCACTTGCCTAGCACCGTGAGGCACTGGGTTCCATACTTAGCACCACATAAAAATAAACAAAATAAAGGCATGTTGTCCATCTACAACTACAAAACAAAATTAAAAAAAAAAAAAAAAAGAATGATCTCTGATACCTGGCTTTTAAAATTTCTGAGTGGGCAGTATATGATTTGAAATCCAAAGAAAGACAAATAATGAAAAGTTCTTTTTTATTTTGTTCCCTGTTAATGAGTTCCCTCATATGCAACTGTCATACTTTTCTTAAAATTTTTTCCATCAATCTGTTTTATGCATACATAATGCAAGTGTGAATATATGTGGACTTGTTAAAAAAAAAAGTTTCTTTATGCCCTTATGTAATCCCTTCTACGCCCCTAACCCAGGGGCACTCAGCCACTAAGCCATATCCCCAGCCCGTCTTTGTATGTAATCTAGAAACAGGGTCTCACTACGTTGCTTAGGGCCTCTCTAAGTTGCTGAGGCTGGCTTTAAATTCTTGATCCTCCTGCCTCAGCCTCACAAGCCACCGGGATTACAGTTGTGCGCCATTTTTCCTGGCCCCTCAACAAACTCGTAGTGATAAAGTTTCTTAGCTATACTGAGTGTGTTTACATATGTTTATTTAATGTCTATTTCTTTGATGAAATGTTTTTTCAAATATTTTGCCTATTTTTAAAAAATTGTGCTTTTTTAAAATTGCAAGAGTTCTTTCTATATTTTAGTTACAAGTTCATTTCATATTTTTAAAAAATTTTTATTTTATTTTTTTGGGACTGTGGATTTAACCCAGGAGCACTTAACCACTAAGCTACATCCCCAGTCCTTTTTATTCATTTTTAAAATTTTGCTAAGTTGTTTAGGGCCTCAATAAGTTGCTTAGGGCCTCTCTGAGTTGCCAAAGCTGGTCTCAAATTTTTGATCCTCTTCCCTCAGCTTCCTGAGTCACTGGGATTACAGGCATGTGCCACTATGCCTGGTTCAGATTTTTTTTAAAAAATGTGGCTTATTTTTCTGTCAGTGTGCTTTGAAGATAAAAAGTTTTTGATTCTGATGAAGTCTAATTTATTGACATTTGTGCCTTTTGGTATATTTAAGAAATCTCTGCTGAATTCAGAGTCATTAAGATCTCCCCTATGTTCTATGTATTTTATTGTTTCAGCTCTTATATTTACATCTGTGATCTATTTTGATCAATTTAATTTTTGAATATGGTGGAAAGTTATAGAGGTTTATTGTTTCTCTTATAGCTCTCTGGTTGTTCTAGCACCATTGTTGAAAAGTATATCTAGTTAGAATAATTATTGAATTTCCTTCGCACTGTATTGTAAATCAGTTATTTTGGCTATTGTAGGTTCATTGCATTTTCATGTGTTTTAGAATCAGCTTGTTCAGCTTGTTAATTTTTAAATTTCTTTTCTTTTTTTCTTCTTTTTTTTTTTTTTTCTTGTGGTGTTGGAATCGAACCCAGGGCCTCAAGTGTGCTAGACAAACATTCTGTGAGCTACATCCCCCAGCCTTCAGCTTGTTAATTTCTATAGAGAAATTTATTAGGCCCTTGTGATTGTTTTTTGTGTATAGATCACTTTGTGTATAGATTACATTTATCTATAGAGAATTGACATTTTAATAATATGGCATCTTCTGAGCTGTGAACATGTTTCTCTTTTTTTAGGTCATCTTTAATTTCTGTCAACAATGTTTTATAGTTTTCACTGTATATGCTGTGCACACTAGTTTTAAATTATTCCTTTATTATGAAAAATCTTGAGCTTTTTTTTTTTTTTTTTGGACTGCAAATTGAACCCAGATGTACTTTACCACTGAGCTATATCCCCAGCATTTTAATTTTTTTTTTTTTTTTTTTTTTTGGGGTCAACGTTGGGATGTTTTATTTTGAAGACGTTGAATATTTAACATGTAGCTCATGTAACTTCAGCATCCACTAGTGACTCTGCTGGTCAGCACCCAAGGGCTAGATGAGTCTGAGGAACCCCTTTTAACCCCAAAGTATTAATGCTAAAGAGCCTCAAGGAAATCCCTTATTCCCAGCAAGAGTTCACAAACTATCAGACCAAAATCAATAGGGTAAACAATGACTCCAAAGCTCCACAAAAGTCTAAAGAAATTCAATGCCATCTTCTGTCAACCCTAGACTTCAGACATTGTAACATCTTTATCTAGTATAATAGACTCTGTAGTAGACAGATTTTGACCTCCACAAAGAGTAGGAGTTATCAAACTTGAGGAGATAGACTCCTCTCCCTGGATACTGGTGGCTGCCAGCATACACTTCCTCATGACAGTCCCGCCGGTACACAGGCACAATTTCGTCCAGCAGAGGCTTATTGGCATTTTTTTTGGCTTTTTCTTCACAAGTGATGTTTTCTTCCTCCTCCTCCTCATCATCGCTGGACTCGCTGACGTGCACGCTGACAGCAGTGTTTGGAGAGTCTGTCCATTCAAAATACACCCCAAACCCAATGTCATAATTGTCTGTAGCAAATTCCCAAAAGAGATATGATCCTTCTTCATGGGTAGGAACTCGAACAGTGACAACTTCTCCTCGGCCCACTGTAATCACAGAATCCGCATCCTGCCGAATCTTCTCTTTAAAGTCTTTGATCTGGGGTCGGGTCCACATGGATGGAGCTGCTATTACTGGAAGAGATTCTTTTGGTCCATTCTCCAAGGCTTCTTCTGCAGCTTCTGTCTCACGTTCTTTTTCAGAGTTGTCAGTGTGAGTTTTGGCCTGTCCATTAACTGACATCATATCACTTGGGACAGTTGCATTCACTTTTGATGAAGTAGGTGAAGAAGCCCCAGCCACTACTTCCTGTTGTTTCTGTAATGCTGCCTGTTGCTGTGCAAGCTGGACTTGATACAATTGCTGCATATACTGCTGATAGTGCTGCTCCTGCAACTGGCGGATGAGAATTTGCTGTTGTTCGTAGTTCCCTGGATACTGTTGGGCTGCATACTGCTGGAACTGCACGGCAGTCTGGGAGTTTAAAGCTGCCATTATCTGCTGCTTTTGCTGCTCTAACCGAAGTCTTTCTTCTATTCGCCTCCTCTCTTCTTCCTCTCGTCTAAGCCTTTCCTCCTCTTCTCGCCTACGTTTTTCTTCTTCTTTTTGCAGACGTTCTCTTTCTTCCTCTTCACGTCGCCTTCGTTCCTCCTCCTCCTTCCTCCTGTCATTCCCCAACACATCAAAGAATCCAACTTCAGGACAAGTAGTATTTTAATTTTTAACAAAGTTGCTTAAGGCCTCACTGAGTTGCTGAGGTTGGCCTTGAATTTGAAGTACTCCTGCCTCCGCTTCCTGAGTCCCTAGGATTATAGGCATGTGCCACCATGCTTGGCTTTGAGTGTCTTGACATGTACTTAAGGGCCATTTAAGTTTCCTTTTCTAGAAGTTGTTTGTACCTTTTACTCCCTTTATATGGAGATTTTGGCTTTTTTGGTATTGATTAATCCGTATGAATTGCAGATACTTTTTTCCCAGTTTGTTGATATTGTCTGTATTGGTCTTGATAAGCAGAAAATTTTCATTTTTATGTTAATTTGTTAATCTTTGCTTTTTGGCTTCTGGAATTTGTCATAACTTAGACCTTCCTTGCTTTCCAAAAAAAAAGTCCTTACTGCAGTTTATTCAGATATTTTGTAGTTTTCATTTTACATGTAAATCTTTGATTCACTTCACATTCATCCTAATGTGGGGTAAGGATAGATTCAGGTCATTTTTCTTTCCATATGGCTATCCAGTTGTCTCAACAATAGATTTGAGATTCTAACTTTATTAAATTTCTATAAATAAGACTATTTCTGAATTTCTATTTTTTATTGATCTGTATATGTATAATTTTAATATCTGATGCAGCTAATTACCTCTTGTTGGTACAGGAATTTTTGGGTCTGTGTATGGAGTTTGTGGAGGGATGAGGGTAGTCTATAAATCCAATAAAATTCTATTTGCACTTTTGTCTTTTCTTTTTTTATATTTTAATTTTTTCTAATTAGTCATACATGACAGTAGAATGCATTTTGACACACTGTACACAAATGGAGCATAACTTCTCATTCCTCTGGCTGTACATGGTACAGTCACACCTGTTGTGTAATCATACATGTATATAGGGTAATAATGTGTCTCATTCTACTGTTTTTCCCATCCCCATGGTCCCACCACTCCCCATACTCCCCTCTGCACAATCCAGAGTTCCTTCATTCTTCCCTACTCCCTCCATCCCCACACTATGGATCAGCATCCGCTTATCAGAGAAAATATTCACCCTTTGGTTTTTTGGGATTGGCTTATTTCACTTAGCATGATATTCTCTAGTTCTGTCCACTTACTTGCAAATGCCATTATTTCATTCTTCTTTAAAGTTGAGTAATATTCCATTGTGTATATGTACATTTTTAAAATCCATTCATCTGTTGAAGGGTTCCATAGTTTAGCTATTGTGAATTGGACAGCTATAAAACATTGATATGACCGCTTCCCTGTAGTATGCTGATTTTAAGTCCTTTGGGTATAAACCAAGGAGTGGGATAACGGGTCAAATGATGGTTCCGTTCCAGGTTTTCTGAGAAATCTCCATAGTGGTTGCACCAATCTGCAGCAATGTATAAGTGTACCATTTCCCCACATCCTTGTCAAGATTATTGCTTGTATTCTTGAGAATTGCCATTCCGATTGGGGTGAAACAAAATCTTAGAGTAATTTTGATTTATGTTTCTCTAATTACAAGAGATGATGAACATTTTTTCATATGTTTGTTGATCAATTGTATTTCTTCTGTGAAGTGTCTGTTCAGTTTCTTAACACATTTATTGATTGGATTATTTTATTTTTTGGTGTTTTTTGAGTTCTTTATATATCCTGGAGATTATAGTGCTCTATCTGAGGTGCCTGTGGTAAAGATTTTCTCCCATCCTGTAGGTTCTCTTTTCACGTTATTGATTATTTCCTTTGCTGAGAAGAAGCGTTTTTAGTTAGAATCCATCCCATTTATTGATTCTTAATTTACTTCTTGCACTTTATGAGTCTTGTTAAAAAAGTAACATCCTAAGCTGATATGATGCAGATTTGGGCCTACTTTTTCTTTTATTAGGCACGGGGTCTCTGTTCTAGTGCCTAAGTCTTTGATCCACATTGAGTTGATTTTTGAGCAGGGTGAGAGATAGAGTACGTTTAATTTGATTTTGTGACATGAATTTCCAGTGTTCCCAGCACCATTTGTTGAATAGGCTATCTTTTCTCCCATGTGTGTTTTTGGCACTGTTGTCTAGTATGAGATAACTGTATTTATGTGAATATGTTTCTGTGTCTTCTGTTTTGTACTGTTGGTCTACATGTCTGTTTTGGTGCCAATACCATGCTATTTTTGTTACTGTTGCTCTGTGGTATAGTTAAGGTCTGTGCTTCATTGTTCTTGCTAAGGATTCCTTTGGCTATTCTGGGTCTCTTATTTTTCCAAATGAATTCATGATTGCTTTAATTTTTTTTTTTTTTTTTTAGTGTTGATGGACACAATATCTTTAATTTATTTATTTATATGTGATGCTGATGATGGAACCCAGTGCCTCACACATGCCAGTCAAGCACTCTATCACCGAGCCACAACCCCAACCCCCTCATGATTACTTTTTCCAGTTCTATGAAGAATGTCATTGGAATTTGAATAGGAACTACATTAAATCTGTTTAGGGCTGGGGAGATAGCTCAGTTGGTAGAGTGCTTGCAAGGCCCTGGGTTCGATCCCCAGCACCACAAAAAAAAAAAAAAAAAAAAATCTGTTTAACATTTTTGCTAGTATGGCCATTTTAACAATATTGATTCTGCCTGTCCAAGAGCATGGGTGATCTTTCCATCTTCTAGGATCTTCAATTTCTTTCTTTAGTGTTCTGCAGTTTTCATTGTAGAGGTCTGTTACCTCTTTTGTTAGATTGATTCCCAAATATTTTATTTATTTATTTATTTATTTATTTATTTATTTATTTATTTTTGAGGCTATTGTGGATGGGGTAGTTTTCCTAATTTCTCTTGCAGTGGATTCATCACTTATGTATAGAAATGTGTTTGATTTATGGGTATTGATTTTATATCCTGCTACTTTGCTGAATTCATTTATGAGTTCTAGAAGTTTTCTGGTGGAATTTTTTGGATCTTCTATAGAGTCATGTTGGCAAATAGTAATAGTTTGAGTTTTTCTTTTCCTGTTTGTATCCCTTTAATTTCTTTCATCTGTCTGGTTGCTCTGGCTAGAGTTTCAAGGACAATGTTGAATAGAAGTGGTGAAAGAGGGCATCCCTGTCTTGTTCCAGTTTTTAGAGGGAGTGCTTTCAGTTTTTCTCCATTTAGAATGTTGTTGGCCTTGGGCTTAGCATAGATAGCTTTTACAATGTTGAGGTAGGTTCCTACTATCCCTAGTTTTTCTAGTGTTTTGAACATGAAGAGGTGCTGTATTTTGTCAAATGCTTTTTCTGCATCTACTGAGATAATCATATTCTTGTCTTTAAGTCTATTGATGTATGTGTTATGTTTATTGATTTCCATATATTGAACCAAATCTTGCATCCCTGGGATGAACCCCACTTTGAGTGTGGTACACTATCTTTTAAATATATTTTTGTATGCAATTTGCCAGAATTTTATTAAGAATTTTTGCATCTCTATGTTCATCAGGGATATTGGTCTGAAGTTTTCTTTCCTTGATGCGTCTTTTTCTGGTTTTGATATCATGGTGATACTAGTAGCCTCATAAAATGAGTTTGGGAAGGTTCTGTTCTTTTATATTTCATGGAATAATTTGAGGAGTTTTGGTATTAATTCGTCTTTGAAGTTCTTATAGAACTCAGCTGAGAATCTGTCTGGTCCTGGGTTTTACTTGGTTGGTAGGCTTTTGATGGAGTCTTCTATTTCATTACTTAAAATTGATCTGTTTGTAATTTTGACTGTGTATGACTATGTGGTGTTTCTTGGGAAGAAATTCACTATATTCTCAAAGGAATACATGATTCAAAAAATGAAGCACAGATAGAGAGGAAATGTTTGACCCTTATATCCTTAATGCAATTGTTCATGAAGTTTATCCCTTTTTGTTTGTTTTCTTTTGTGATACTGGAGATTTTAGTCAAGGCCTCATGCATGTTAGGCAAGTGCTTTATCACTGAGTATATCCCTACATCCCCAGCCGCTTTAAAATGTTCTTTTCTCTTTTGGTATTGAGTGGGGATTTAACCCAGGGGCGTTTTACAACACTGAGCTACATCCCCAGACCATTTTTTTTGTTTATTTGTTTAGTTTTTTTTTTTTTTTTGAGACAGGCTCTTGATAAGATACTTGGTACCTTGCCAAGTTGCTCAGGCTGGTCTCAAACTTGTGATCCTTTTGCCTCAGCCTCCTGAGTAGCTGGGATTACAGATGTGCACCACCACATCTGGCTTTGAATGCTATGATTTTAAATCAGATTTCTTTACTAACTGGATATAAGTAATTGCTTATGCTAGTGTACACTCAATATCTGGAAAAATGCATGAGAAAATAACATTGGAAACTGGTGGTTGAGAAGTAAGTAGGACTGTGACTTCATTATTTTGTACCTTTTCTATCTTTTGAGCGTTTTTTTTTTTTTTTTTTTTTTTTTTTTGGGTGCTGGGATCGAACCCAGGGCCTTGTGTTTATAAGGCAAGCACTCTACTGACTGAGCTATCTCCCCAGCCCGTCTTTTGAATTTTGAACCATGATTGTATTATCTTTTCAAAACAGTGAGTAAAGTTTTAAAATTGAATATTTGCTAATAAATTCCACTATTATATATGATTATAATGCACCAATAAAAAAAATACTGCTCTAATTTTTTTTTAAAGTAAGGGAGACAAGCCAGGCTCTGTGGGACATACCTGTAGTACCAGTGACTCAGGAGATTGAGGTAGAAGGATCACAAGTTCGATGCTAGCCTCAGCAACTTTGCGAGAAGTTCAGCAACTTAGCAAGTCCCTGCCTTAAAATTAAAAAATAAAAAGGACTGAAGGGTGTAGCTCAGAGGTTTTCAATCTCCAATACCAAGAAAAAAAAAAATGAAGATGACAAGCTGGATGACTCTTCAGTGTGGTCTCAAGAGTGAACTTTGTGGAAAGGAATAGTTCTTGGTCATTTAATAGCTCTATGTGTGTTCTGTTGTCTGGGGCTTGAGCCCTGAGCTTTGTGCTGGTTAGGCTTTTTGACTGAGCAATTAGCTTTTTGTATGTCCAAACACAATACTAGATCATCTTCCAAACCACTGCCAATTATGTCACTTCTGAGTCTCATTTTTTTTTTTTTGCAATAGTGAAAAATGAACTTAAAAGATGGTCATGTGGATTAAATGAAATAATATATGTAAAGCATGTAGCACAATCTTTATATCTTTTCTCAACATAAATTTTTTTTCTGTTTGCAGGGAATCTGAAGATACAGTATTGCTGGTCCTTAAAGAGATCTACCAAACCCAGGGTATCTTCCTTGATCAGCCCTTACAGTAAAAATGACCCATCTGACTGCTTAATGTAAGTTTTTTAATGTTATGTATGCAACATAGTGCTTGCATATTAACATGTTATAAGGAAGAGCCTCAAGCTCTTTATAAATATCTTTCTTTTGCCTGTCCCCAAGATCTAGGCTATTACTTGTGTTTAGAGGAACTCGAGGTAAAATTCATGGAGAAAATGCATACTTAGTTCACTTAGAAGTGGACCTCTACATAGTCCACCTAGAAGAGGATTAATGTGTATCACTTTTGCTTGGGATTTTGACCAATGAGATCTGTTGTCTTTTATCACTTAAACTCAGAATCTTACTAGTTCTAATCATCTAAGTGTCAACATGGCAGCAGTTATTTTTATTATAGATAGCCCATCATGAAATTTAAAATAGCATTTTAGATGTGAAACTAGAAAGCCTATTTATTATACTTTGGCATCCTCTGTGATTGCCTTCCAGTTGTGACTGCATGATGACCTCTTCTCCCACTCTCTTCCCTAGACGGACATTGAGGGAACCTTCCCCAGAAAACCTGTTTGTTGCTGCAATTTTCTTCTCAGCTGCATCATTTCCTGCATGTTGCCTGCCACTTACCATTGGGGTCTTTGGAAGATAATCTTCCTATTTGGAAGTCAGTGGAAAAGCAAAGGGAAGACCCTGTTACTTTTTACCGTGGGCTTCATATAAACACTTGCCATTCTTTCTCTGTGGCTCAAGATTGTTTGCATCATTTACTTCTTTGATATTTTATAGGTGACACACTTGATTGCTTATTACTTGAGATGGTCCGTGGTCTATGTGGGGTTTGCCAGATATTTTTCTAGGGAATTATTGCTGTCTTTAGAAAATATTCCAGTGTAGAAGTAGATTCTTGAGATATAGAGGGCATTCTGGGAATCCTATATCTCTTCGTGCTCTCGGCACCTGAAGACTAAGGTGGGTGTGGTGATGTGTTTTTTTTTTTTGCCAGCATTCCCTTCCTATGTGTACTGTATGAAGGCAGATTGGAATGTAGTTTAGTAAGAGTATTGTTTATTAACTGATAGGTGAATTTATTGCTAGGAATCTCTAATGCTATCTGTTATTTTTACAACCATTTGAGCTGCTGTAAGTCTGAGGTGGACAATTGAGTTCATACTAGGTACATCTTTATTTTTTTATTTTAATTTCTTGTGATACTAGGGATTGAACTTGGGGCCTTGCACATGCTAGGCAAAAGATCTGCCACTGAGATACATCCCCAGCCCTAGGTATATCTTTATAAAGCAAAGGTGTTATGTATTATAGACTTGCCCTTTTATACTGAGGAAGTCTTGATGAGGTTTGTTTAGTCACTTCATGAAACCTTCTATTCTTTATATATTTCTTTCCTATTCTTATACTGAGGGTAAAGTTATAAAAGCTGACAAACCTGAAATTACATAGCCTTTTCAGGCTGCTTAGGTTATAAATAATATCCTTAGTGGTGCCTTCATGGTGAAACAGAATTTAAAGTCACCTGCCTCTTATACTTGGTTCAAAGTGATATTGTGATGTCCTTTTAAAAAAACATTTTGTAAACATCATTGCCTTTTTAAGTACTCTAATCCAGTATGCTTATTTCAAAGGCTCTTGGTTAGGGGCAGTGGCAAATACCTATATCTCAGGAGGCTGAGGCAAGAGGATTGCAAGTTTGAGGCCAGCCTTAGTAACTTTAGTGAGGCCCTAAGCAACTTAGCAAGACCTGTCTCAAAATAAAAACTAAAAAGGACTGGGGATGTAGCTGAGCAGTTAAAAGCCCCTGGTTTCTCTCCTTGGTGCCAAAACATAAAAAATAAGATTCTTGGCACAGGCAGTGTTAGTTGAGCACATAGATTTGACTGGGGGAAATACATATTCTGAAAGAAAAACCTAAGCCAGTAGGTTTTGAGGAGCAGCCACTGTGGTTATTATCAGTTGAGTCTGGAACATACAAAGTGAGATTTATGTGGAAGAACATAGGTGACTGTAGACTAATTTTTTTTGTAAGCATCTACTCACTGCATTTCTGTAAGGTATTTTCTTCAACATTGGTCATCATTTGCCATTCTTTGCATTTCTTTTTTGATAGTCCTCTATGTTTCCTTTCAGGTTTTCATAGGCCCTTATTTATTAAGTGACAGAGGCAGGCAAACCATATTTTGATTTTTTTTTTCTTGTAAATATATCATGATATCCAAAGCACTAGCATTGAATATTCACTGAAACCACCCCTAAGACAGCAATGGTCTTTATCCTTTTCTAAACAGAAAAGGAAAAAAGTTAATACTGTCACTATGGAGGTATAGAGGCAAAGGTCAGATAGAAGTCAAACCTGGCTTTTGTCATCAGCTTATGGATTAATACTGAATAAGCTACAAAGAAGTTTCAGATACATGGAATACTTTTATTTTCTTTACCACATAAACTGAGTAAGGGTTAATGAGTATTAATTAGCATTCATTATTTATTAAAAGTAGGCTTTTGTCAAGTTGCTATCTTCAAATATTTACTATTCACATTAGCAGAATACGTACTCTTTTTAAGAGTAAACCAAAGGAAAACCAAGAGTAAGTCCCTGTAACCAAAGATGGACAGGACAACCCTGGAAAACTAGATAAACCACTATACTAAGAAATGCTTTTTTCCTAGTGTTGAGAGGTAGGTAACCATAAAAAGACCGTTTTATCTCATCCATATACCTGTGGCATTATGGCTGTATTACACAAGGTAATAAGCTTGATTGAAATCCTTTAGTCATATATTATTACCACTGCTTCATTTGTATCATGTGCAATCTCTTGACCAAGCCTATTTTTAATGTCTAGTAAAACATTTTGTACATATTTCTAGCTGCAGAATTAGTATTGCTTCTCTCAGAGATTATTTGCATGGAAAGAATAGCACTGATTAGCTTTCTAATATTTTGCACTTTTGAAATGTTTGTTTTTTTATGTGATTAAAACTTTTAAGTAAATAATTAAATAAAACTGTATTGACCAGTTGTTTACTTTTACCTGGCTTCATCTATCATAGAGAAAATCAATACATTAACTGTTTTCTCTTCCCCTACATTATTATGAAAATAAGTTAAAAAAATAAACATTTGGGGCAAAGAACTGATATTTATTTAAGTTCTTTTCCCTTGACTAGTGTTTTCATTGTCATAGGCAGATATAGTTCAGAATTTAAAGGTGGCAATTATAAGGTAAATACAGAAATGACTCTTTCATATGTTTAAATATCAGCTAGTACTATACATAATAGTAGATAAATGTCAGATGAGGAATCCAATGTTTACATCATGTTCCAATTCCTGAATGGTACACACAAACAACAACAAAACACACATTCATCATTTTATTTGAATATTAGTAAAGTGCATTGAAAATGTGTTATAAAAATATACATAAGTAAAAATCATATTTAAAATATAATCACAAGAAAACAACAGCTAGCTGTAGTACTTGAACATCAGTTCCGATGATGTACTATAATTGTTTCTTGTATCTTCTTGTGAAGAAAAGACAGAAAATGATTCATTTGTTCTCTCAATAATGATACCTGTAACTTTTCTTTCCTACCTTAGTTGGCAGAGTTGAATTTGGGCAAGAAGCTCATAAGCACAGTTATAACGAGAAATGAGGTAGAAAAAAATCATCTGTTGTTAGTGCAGAAACCATACTCCTGACCATTTTCTTCTTTTTTGCTATGTTTTCTTAGTAATTCAACAGATTGTATATGCCCAGTGTTCAAAATGGACAGTAACACCAGATGCCTGGACTTGGATAAGATATGTATAAGAATGGTAAATTAGCTAAGATTGGATATTTTCCTATTTAATGGAATTGTCACTAAAGGAAGTGTAGAATTAAAGTAATTTGATCATGCCTTTGATTTTAGGATTTTGATTTATGAGAAACAATTTTTTTCTTTTGTACTGGGGAATGAACCCAGGGGTGCTTAACCACTGAGCCATATCCTCAGCCCCTTTTTTATATTTTATTTGGAAACAGGGTCTCACTGGGTTGCTTAGGGCCTCGCTAAGTTGCTAAGACTGGCTTTGTACTTGCCATCCTCCTGCTTCAACCTCCTGAGGTGTGTGCCACCTCACCTGGTTCACAAATTTGTTTTGATCATTGACTGGCTTCTAGGATAAAGTAGGGGTGTGTAAATCTTTGTGAAAAGACCCTTCAAAGAGTAGCATTTAAATTAAATATTAAAACACTAAATCTTGAGATACCAATCTGATGGACCATATTCATAAATCATTGGAGAACTATTGAAGGATCCCTTTATCAGAACGGGTTGCATGTGGTGGTGGAAAAGAACTTTGACTCCTCATGGTAGATCCACATCAAGTGGGGCAAAAGTTCATAATCACATGGAGGCTGAATACAGTGTGGCTTATGTCATCACTTGGACCTTGGAAGAGGTAAAAAGGCCAGAAATTCTTGTTTTGTGCTCGGTCCAGTTAGGAGGATTGATTCACCTATTCTGCACTGAATTTAGATCTGACTTAAATATCCAAACAGTAAGAATCACCAGACTTCTTCTGAAGAGCAGGAAGTGCATGTCTGTCAGGAAATGGCTTATGGCATTCTTCATCAGTCAGAGGAGGATAATACTGTCTATAGCACACATAGGCAAATGTTATTCCAATCATGGATCCAACTAGTACATCTAAAAAAAGAGGAAATTAGGTCTTTTCTTAATCATAATAGACTTTTAAATCTCATTAGACACTGGACAGAATAGAGGACTTGGCCTTCCAAGTTACTCTTGTAGGGCACCCCACCACTCCAAAAAATCTCATTTTCACTGTTAAGGTTTCTTTAGGCTTTCTTAATTTTATCATATAAGATTATCATAGTCAGATTGTTCTTTAAGCACATCAGAACATAACATTATTTGATCTTGTGCAGAGTGGACTAAATTATAATTTTTTTAATTCAGAAGAATAACAAAGATTCATGCATTGCTTGCTATGCATTGACCTTTACCATTTCTAAAGTCCTAGAGGAAGGAGTAAACTATTTAGGAGTTGCCTCTCTGCTCATTCTTTAAAACATGGCTCCTGAGGAGAGAGCAGTACTGGGGGGTTTGTGACTTTTCTTTAAAGATATGCTGTCATTTGGAATGTTGCTAGCATTCATCCTAAATTTCTTTGGTTTAATTACAGTTTTACATTTCTCAAAATTTTTTTCCCTGAACAAATTATAATGAGCTTGATTTTTAAGGGAATAAATTGAGCTTTGAGATTTAAAAAAAAAATTTTTTTTTCTTTTAAGATGGGGGTCTTGCTCTGTTGCCCAGTCTGGCAACTCCTGGGCTCAGATGATCCTTCTGTTTCAGCTTCCTGAGTAGCTGGGACTACACATGTATACCACCATGCCTCCTTTTAAAAACTTCTTATAGGTACAATTTAATTGGAACTTACATGCTTCAAATAATGGAAAAATTAGGACATTCTTTTTTGGTCATCTCTTTTTAAAAGGTTAACTTTTCTAGCGGGGGCGGGTGGTGGGTACCAGGGATTGAACTCGGGGGCACTTGACCACTGAGCCACATCCCCAGCCCTATTTGTGTATTTTATGTAGAGACAGGGTCTCACTGAGTTGCTTAGCTCCTCACTTTTGCTGAGGCTGGCTTTGAACTCGCAGTCCTCCTGCCTCAGTCACCTGAGCTGCTGAGATTATAGGCATGAATCACTGTGCCCGGTTAAAAGATTAACTTTTGACTTTCATATAACTATAAATGCATACTCTTAACACAGAACCCAGACCACCCACACTGGTTCATTTGTTCATTCATGCAACATATTTAGTGAGCAAGTGAGCATCCTTTGTGTTAGTTGCTAGGGATAAAAATAAATGAAACATGGAAGCTTCCATGGTATGCATGAATATGTGCTTACCTTGCCAGTGATGTTTGTAGTCACAGGTGCGGGACAGTGCAATTACAGTTGCAAAAAGTAAAGGTGACAGAAAGGCACAGAACCTCCAAGATTTCCCACGGCCTTGTGCTGTGAAGCAGTGTAACTTCCCTGCCAGGTAGAAGGAAGCAAAGGCCAGACCAGCAAATGCAACTAGGACAGAAAAAAAACCTATAAGTAGTTGTATGTCTTTTGTAGTGCTAGAGATTGAATCCAGGGCTTCACACATGCTAAAGCACTCTACCACTGGCTACACTCCCAACCCTAGTGTACGTTTTTATCTCACCATTCATTTCCAAATATGCCAGGGAGCACAAGTATATTTTATCCCTTTTTGTATATTTCTGGTGTAGACCACTGATTATGAGGAAAGAAAAGGGAAAATGAAGGACTTTATTTTGTTCCCAAGTTAATATTTTACCTGAGAATAGTTTTTAGAATAGTTTTATGATTTTAGGCAAGTTACCTAATCTCTCTATGCTTTAGTTTCCTCAGCTATAAATGGGAATCTTTAAAAAAATAATACCCACTTTAGTGGGATATATTGAGCTATAAATGAGGTAAAAAATTAAAATGCTGCAGAGCACATGACATATAGTAACTCTTTAGTAAAGGTTGGTTAATTTTTGCAACAAGTACAAGATTATAGGATGTAGGCAATTAATACAATAATAACAAAACATGCAAATCTCATGCCAGTAAACTACCCCTCTGTCCTCTAATATTTACTGACATACAAGGCTCAGGCTTGTGAAATCATAGAGTTATTAAAGAAGGGGGGAATTCTAATTTCTAGGTATAAGAACAACTGTAGTCAGATGTTCCCATCCCTGTAAGCTTCCTAGGTTAAATGCATTGGTAAGCATACAGGTTGAATCCATATGAAATTCATACAGGAAGAATGTCCACTAGGGAAACTCTTGCGGCCTTCATTCACCACATCCTTATCCCCTGTGCACATCAGGTCAGAATGGGCTAGCCCATCAGGGAAGCAGCGGTAAAAGAAATCTGGGCGTGGCCTGGAAGAAATAAGCATGATTTGAACATTTACACTTCCAGAAAGTACTTTTCAGTTGTATCAGACATCAATATTCCTTTTAATTGCTGGCTATATAATGTCCTAGGCAAAATAATGTAACTAGATTAGGATAATTTACTACACTACGAAAAACCTAGTTCCATGGCTGAAAAAGAAAAGTGATTTTGCATGTGATTACATTTTAGGACAAAGAGAAACTGGCTGCAACTTCAGAGGTGCACTATGGCCAAGGACTGCTGATTGTTAGTGGGAAATGCTGTTAAGCCATAAGAGTCCACTTGTCACCAGTGGGACTGAGGTGGGGGATTGGAAGGAAGTGCTGAATAAGAAAGATCAGACTGATGATAAAGGAGAAAAGGATGATAAAGATGTGTTATGGAGTGCTATTCCTGGTCTTTCCTGATGGGGTTAGTGTTGGGGCAGGCACTGGGGTGCTAAGCCTTATCACTTACCTCCCCACTATCAGTTTTATTGTATTCGTCAAGACACCGGTCAGAGCTAGAGCAAGACTGGCAGCTGGAAAGAAAAGAAACTGCTAGTGATATCTGCCTAGGAAGAATGGCATACCTACTGCCTCATGAAGACAGCAGCTCATGCACGTTTTGAGATAGACTCCAAGGAGACCTGAGTGCAAAAGTAACTATGGCCTTCAAGGACCATCTTTCGTAGTAAAGGGAAAACTTTCGTACCTGACCAGAGACATTTCTGAGGTACAAATAAGCCAATGCATAAAGCACACCTGTGTTACTTAAGTTATTTCTGTCTCGTGGGGTTATGTGGGGTAAAGGGAGATATAACTGCTTTAGGAATGTGGAACTCTGGTTTCTGCACAGGGTTCCAATGGCTGAACCTCACCACTGAGAAGCATCTCATTCCTAGCACCAGGAAGACCACCATCAGAAAGAGTTAACTCTTACCCAGGCAGGCTTGTTTGCTGTCTGCTGTATCTGCCTTCTTAAGAAATTTGGTCAGGAAGATCACAGATAGTGGAGAGAGGAATGCAATGACCTGAAGCAGAATATGTCAAAAATAAAACAGCAAAACCCCACATTAGTTGTTAAAGTGACCCCCTCAGAGAGGGACGGACATAACACAGCAGAACTTTCATAGCAAAACTAACAATTCCTTTTATGTAAGCAGAGGGCTCTTAGGGTCCTTTGTTCTTCTTGGGGTAACTGTGAGCTGGTAGTTCCACCGGTAAATAACACCCACCATTGTTCTAAAGGACCAGTTACAGCGTGCTGGGGAACAGGGCTCACAAGAGAACCCATCTGCAGCCAAAACAGACTTACATCTTGCTCTCTAAATCTGAATCTTAAACATCAGGAAGGAAATGCTTGAGCACATCAACCAAGGGAGCAATAAGTTCCCCACAAAGATAATTTTGGGGCCAGAATGACCACATTTTGCTTCCTAGCATCAAGCTTAGTATTGCGGCAGGCAAAGGATAGTTCTCCACGCACAAACATCGGCTTGGTAGGGAAATACTCCGCTTCCACATACGGATTCCGGTAAAGCCACATCTCCTCTGGCTGGATATGCCTCTGGAAGGGAGGGAGAAGCTCAGTCACCCTGAGGAGGAAACAAAAGCGCAGACGCTTCTGGGCATGCTGCTTTCTCTCGGAGGACCCAGTCGTTTGGCTGGGGGATGAGGGGAGCTGCCGCCTCCAGGGCGGCAGTTTCTCCCGCTGCCTGTAAACAGATACCACGCCCAGGGGTCCGACCCGCAAGTCCTTACAGGAAGGCTGCGAACAGCAGGGCTCGCACGCCCACTTCGGCTCCAAAGGCCGCCGCTGGCTTCCCCATCCGGTCCTCGCGCCCCGGCGTTCGCCGCGCTGACGTGGCGGCTCCTGCGTGGAGACGCGGCGCCCGGGAAGAGGTTGCCCGCGACCCGCCAGTCGTTCAGCGCCGGCTGGTGGGCACCGCGGGAATGGCAGGAGGCCGTGGCCTGCACTCTCCTCTCCCCAGCCATCAGATCGTGGCTTCCAGGAAGGAGGCGGGGCAGCTTTGAGGACAATCACCTAGCTAGCACAGCAACGTAAGCTCAGCAGTGAGCTAGTTACCCCAGTGCCCAGTCAAGCAGGTCACCTTTGGGTCTCGCACCAGTGGGATGAAGATTGATGAGCATCTCCCTTCGTGGCTTTCACAGACCAGCTAGTTCCTAGATGGTCTTTTACCACACCAAAGCGAGAAGCAACATTCTCCACGGAGCTTTCCTCTGTGAAAACAAAACTCACTTTTAAAGATCCAGTTTCTGAGCAGCATTGCAGCATTTTGAGGGAAGAAAAACTGGATACCGTTGGATGTTTTGTGTCTTTAAGCACCACCCCAAGACACATACAGTCACACAATGCTGGCTCCTGTCCAGCGACTTGTAGCAAAAAATTACAGGCAAAGAACAAGTCCACATATTTAATTTGGAACATACAGGACAATTTATTGAAGTCAATCTCAAGCAAAATCTCAAATCAATCAGAGGAATGTCATTAAAAACCTTTCCAAATGAATCCTCACAGAAGCAGAAAACACATTTGAATTCCAAAGTATTTTGTAAAATAAAAAAGAACATCTCAGTAAATGTACAAAAATTATGTGTTCCTACCAGCATACACATGAATAAGAAGCTTAAATATTACAGGCAATTCTAAGTACACTAGCCAACAATAAACTATATACAGGTTAACCAAGCTTTGCACGTTTCACACTTTGCAATAAAACATAGGCCAATCAACAAAATTCTCAAAATATTATATATCTTTAAAGTCTATGTGGCAACATCAAGTCATTATACAGTAATGCCCTAGTGGAACACCCCCAGGGAAAGTTAACACTAATCCCTTAGTGTCAAGAGCTTCTAGCCAAGTCACAGAAACTCAGAAAAGATTGACTTAAGTGAATATTGATTCTTTGTTATTAAAGACTGAAGTCTCAAGTGACTAGGTAAAATAACATTTCACAGAATCTACAAAGTTTATTACAGATAAACAAAGTACAGAAATAATCTACAAAGGTCATTATCATAAAGAACACGAAACAAAAACGGAATCTGTAGGTATCTGTTGTGCAAATGGGTACAAATGAATTTCTCATATCAATTCCAAATATGAACACATCCTTGTATATAAAAATGATCCAATTAGCCAGTTATAATCATTTAGCATCTTGGTTATTTAGTGAGAACGTGATCCTAAACACAGGGTATGTAACAGAACAAATGAGAAAATATAAATGGCAATAAAGTCAAACTTTATCCAGTCCACTTCTAAACTGACAAGAATATCTTATAAATACTTCATACAGGCAATCTGATGGATACTTGAGAGCCATCTGCACACAACAAGAGTCTTCTGACCAGTAGGGAAGGGGAGCAGTGGAAGCTAAGGGTACTTTCTCATCCACTGGCAAATGTAGTAATGTCACATAGGAAAACTAAGTACTGGATAATGGCTTTGGCAGCTATTTTCTCTTTTTACTTACATGTTAATGACTTTTAGAGCCTACTGGAGGATAGGTAATTCTTTTACTCTTCCCCTTTCATATGTATGTGTCACAAGTCCCCAAATTTGTCACTTTTGCTATGGACTGACAAAAAGCCCACAAAAAATGGATATGGTTTTTGAAACACAAGGGTTACA
The DNA here is from genome assembly GCF_902686455.1 of Sciurus vulgaris. Lineage (NCBI taxonomy): Eukaryota > Metazoa > Chordata > Mammalia > Rodentia > Sciuridae > Sciurus > Sciurus vulgaris. The sequence continues at coordinate 55,336,885 of NC_136465.1, read as the reverse complement.
CACAGCATTTTAAGGAGTGTAACATAAGTGCATCCCCCATGCTCCCACAGGCATATGGTAAAAGAAAAAAAAAGAGGTGTTTGGGGATAGGGATAACAAAATAAAGAACATACATAGGAAATATTTGTAAAAAATGTGCTGGTATCTCATGCAGGGAGGAGTCTCTTCCTCAAAGGTACACAATAAATCGGAGTTATCTTCTGTGGACATGCTCTCCCATTTGCAGAATTTTGTCTTTAATCCAAGTTAAAAGAGGATAAGAGACTAGGCTATTTATTTTCAAAACAGTATACAAAACAAAGTTTTCTACTTCATAAATTTAAAAAAAATTAAAATAAGGAGAATCTGAAGAGTTTCAAGTACTTAAAACCTGAATTCAATGAAGCAGAGGTTTCAAAGTTAAAGTGACTACATTGTACCTGTGGTAAACATTATCATTTCCCTCCCTTACCCTAATATAACCCCTTCCCCCCACTCCATCCCAGACAAAAGTTGGTAAGATTTCAGTATATACAAATTCCCAACTTTTCAATATTTGTTAATTCATTGTAACATTATCTACTTACATCTGTTCCCTAGTCCATCTAAAAATGGAACAAAGTTCTATTTTTTGTTTGTTTTCAAATAACTAGAGACCAAATTTAGATGACCCTAGGCTGAAGGAAATTGTTTCATTTGATCACTGCAGCAACTTGGACAAGTTGAGGGGAGGGTGGCTAGTTACATCAGCCTTGTAATTCAAGTTTACTCTGTACTGCCCAGCAATAAAGCAACTTTCCAATGTCATTGTACCCCATATAGAAGTACATCACATATAAGCTTTCCAAGTTGTAAGAACTCCAGAGCAATTTGTTTTTTTAATCCTGTTTGGATTACATGTGACATGTGGCAGGTAGCACCTTGACTTTACGGTGAATGCTAAAAGAACTTTGATTTAAAAATGAAATAAAAGACAAGCAACAGGTCTTAGGCAGTCCAAAAATTACATTCTGAATAGATAGCATCTCTGATTCCAAACTGCAGGTCTGGTTTGACCTTGTTTGGAACACATCATGCAAGAAACTACTCAAAAACTATTTCATAAACTGGGAAAGTTGCCCAACAGCCTGACCCACCTGAAAGTACATGATTAGCTACTTAATATCTCAGTTCTACATTATTTACAGGCATGTTGCCAAATCCTATATGACAACAGCAGAAAAGACCAGATGCAGTCCTCCCACCTGTCTCCCATTATCTTTTTAGTTTTCAGGTATATTCCTGATTTGAACACAAAGAAATCTCCAAGCTTCCATGATCCTAAAACCCAAGCACACTCTTTAGCTTAAATCAGAATTTTTTGAGAAATAAAGAAGTAGAAACTTGTTAAAACAAAAATGAAAATAAGCCCTACTTCACTCTGATTGCCAGCCCTGATCTGACATTACAGAAGTGAATCACTGGCTCCAGCTGCTTCAGCACACCAGGAATGAAGGGCCATCTTTCCCTCCTGCCAGCCACACAAAGCTCTTCTAATTCCTCATAACCACTGTGGTTCAGTCCCTGTCTCTACTGCATTGCCTGTGAAGATTTCCCACAATTTCATCTTTAGCTCTTACTGATTCAATTCCTGAAGCTTTATGCTGATGATCAAAAGCCTTATGGTTCACTTCTTTTTTTAAAAAAATATTTTTTTAGTTGTAGATAGACACAATACCTTTATTTTATTTATTTACTTTTATGTGGTGCTGAGGATCTAACCCAGTGCCTCACATGTGCTAGTTGAGTGCTCTACCACTGAGCCACAACCCCAGCCCCTTAGGTTTACTTTTTCCTCTGAAGAATTAACATGAGGTTTAAAAAAAAAAAAAAAAAAAAAAAAAATCACCACTATTACCCTGTGCTGTAAGTTATTTCATTTTGGACAAGAATAAAAACCATCCACTTATGTTCTGACCACATAAAGATTTAAAAGTTAATAGCTACTAACTTAGACTGTAAGTAAGCCATATGTCTTTTGGAATATTTCACTGATATAGCCCAGGCAAGCACACTACATGTATACTTATGCACACATAAAGCACAATGTTCTTTCTGCTTCCATAACCTGTGACTTTAAAATAGATAAATAGGTCGACATTAACACCATGGAGATGTGAGGAGAGGTCCTTGGCAGTGGCATGACTAAAACCACTTTTTAGACCATTAAAGACATTAGAGCTATGGTTAGCTATTTTGTTTTCTATCTTGATTTCTGAAATGATAGAACAATCCTATTGGTCATCAAAAAAAAAAAAAAAAAGTTAAAGTCTCTGCAGAGCTCTACTACAGATATAAAAACAAAATGTGACACAGTGAAGAAGCTGCATAAAAATACTTAAATCTAAGGTATTTGCAATATATAGGCTGTACCCTGGCTTACCATATAAAAGTCATCAGATATTAAATAGCAGTAAGTCCAAAACAAAACAAGAAGATACAATTTTATGTTGGATATTGTTTCAATAAGAGTTGCATTTGGAATATTAAAAGAAATCCTTGTTAGTAAGTTTAAAAAACCATACATTTATATCTATATAAAATAAGATTTTAGTATGTTAAAACCTAAATTTTCTTATGTTTTAAAAGGACACCTAATTGCTCAAGAGCAAAGTGTAGTGTTCTCATAAGCTACATTTCATGTTACTTGTAGCAATTAGATTTGGTAACATGTACCTCTTTTGGGATCATATATAATCAACAGAATTATTGGATTCCCAATAAGTCACCTCAGAATGATTTGCTTCTATCTATCAGGCAAATGGCAGTTTAGGAGCTTAAGTAAAGAATTTGTAGTGTTGTTGTTGTTTTTTTTTTTTTTTTTTTTTGTTTTTTTTTTTTGTACAAGAGAATCTAGTTTAATTGCACATATATATACATAGAGTGGGGGGCAGGCACAAAACAAATTTTTCTTCTTTCCAGAAAAGAGCTCTAAATTGATAAGGAAATAGAACACACTCAATACAACTGAAGTAGAGCATCTACTCTCCCTACCTTAATAAGGTTAATTAGATACTTCTTGAGGGAAAATAAATTCTACCAGGTACCAGCAACTGCAAGCAGTCAAAATTCACAGAGAAAGTTAACAATCATTCAGGCTAACCCTAGACTTCTATTTAGTACAGTGTTACAACAATGTCTGACATTAATTATTATTTTATTCAAGGAATACTGGATTTTATATATGTATATATATATGTTTGTGTGTATGTATATATATATATATATATATATATTCATTACTAAACATTGAATGCAAGTGAGTTTTGTGGGCAGACAACTTGGTATACTTTTATCAATAAGACTCAAGCATTATAGTTGAACAATTTTGCTAACACTGACTTTCTTGGGAGCTTTCTCCAAGAATTCCTAAGATGAAGTGTGTTTGTGTAGCTTTTACATACCCTGTAAAAACAGAAGTTCTTCCTCTTACTCAATGAGGGCATTCTTTTTTTGTGGGGGGGGGGTACCAGGAATTGAACCCAGGGGTGCTCAATCACTGAGTCATATCCCCAGCCCTTTTTATTTTTTGTTTTGAGACAGTGTCTCACTAGATTCTTACAAATTTGCTAAGTTGGTGAGGCTGACTTTGAACCTGTGATTCTCCTGCCTCAGCCTCCCAAGCTGCTGGAATTACAGGTGTGTGACACCACATCCATCCAAGGGCAATCTTAAGTATTGGAAAATACTAATTAGAGATTGTTTTACATATAACTTGGGGATGCCCTTACTGCTTAACCCCCAAATTAGGAACACAATCAGAAAGATCTATTCAAAATACAATTTAAATCCATTTGTATAGCATTACTAGGAAACATGACTGAATGGTGCTGACAGAGAAAATATTTGATTAGGAGAGTGAAATAGAAAATATAAAATGTCCATAATTTTAAGTCAAACCAGGCTCTACATTAAACTGGACATTAGATGGTGCTCATATGGTCCAGCTTTTGTTCTGTGCCTTTCATTTTCCTTTAGCTGCCTTTATCAGTGTGTCAAAATAACAGAAGTGACCATTCCACCTATGCATTCATATCCACATAAATGCACTCCACCAAAATGTTGTCATTGGATAACATTTCAAAAATCAGTGAGCGCACCCTCTCCTTTTCTTCCTCCACAGTAAACAAATGAATAAACAAACAAACAAACAAAATACACATTATATACCTTTCTAGGTAGAGTTACCATATCACAAAGCCTACCTGGTTTAAGACCACAGTGATAAAATTCACCAAGGCATTTGTTTTCAAGAGGCCAGATTTAATACTTCTAGACAACCCTTCTCTAAAACTATGAAAAACATTCTGAAGGGAAACAGAAGGTAGCCTACTTACTGCTCAGTAAAGAGGTATATAAAGGTGATCGTTTCTACAGGGCTTCCTCAGATTCCTACTTAACATACATACACACACACACACACACAGTAGACTATTTGAACTACACATCTTGAAGTTCCTAAAAATGAAAATAAATAAAGAAATGATGGCTACTTTTGCTTTATACAACCAAGAAACACATCTTAGACTTTAAACTGATCTTACCTAACAAAACTTTCCTTTCTCTTTGTTCTTACTTTAAAAGCAAAGACATCTCTTTTCCTAGCTGCAAAGGCATTGAAGCACAATAAAAGGCAAGAAAACACCAAGGGAATTTAACCCTCCATAGAAGAATCCCCAAACCAAAAAACCAAAGGAAAAACCAGACACCACCAACTGCGTCTGCCTGTGTACACTGGTTTCCCATTTTTGCTTTAATAAGGCAGTTCTGATGGCAAAGGCTGTATGCGCTGCAGCAGTCTCTTCTTTTTGAATGCATTATCTACTTGCTTTTTTCTTTTCATTTCATTTAAACAGAAAGGGGGGATCATCACCCATTTATTCTTTTACTTCTTCTCCATGATCTTGTGATTCCCATTTACACTTGATCTTGCTCCAGTATTCTGGTGACACAGGAGATAAGGGGTCATGTTCAGAGCAGCAGAGACGGCCTTCCAATGCGGAGGGAACCAGAGCCCCCTTTTCATGATCTTTACAAAATGAGTGTGGACAGAACTCACAGAAGGAAACAGCTGCACTGCTGCACTCATCACACTGATGCCACGGGCACTCCCACTTTCCTAACACAGGGTGTGGGAGGAAGGAGGAGAGCACCTGGGTTAGTGCCTGTCTTGATTACCCAGAAAAACCCAAGACCCCACCTTCCACTCTTAGTGGAGACTGAATTTGATTGGATGTGAGCTAGTGGCCCAGACCCAATGTCACAGGTCCAAAAACCCACCTATGGTAATACTCAAAAGAAACTGATCTTTGCTGCCACACAGGGTATCCCAGTTCACTAGCATAATTTTATTTGCTATTGTTGTATGGTTTATTCAACGTCACTTACTTCATGGTTCTACTAAGGAGAGTAGAATGTATTCTGATATACACACAGTTGCCAAAGACCTAAGCAGAGAAAAGGCCTTGCAGGTCTAGCTTACCATATGGTGGCTGAGTCAGGTTAAGGCATAGGAGGTGGTATGCTTTGGGACAGTCTTTTTTGTCACACATGACCAGCTCTCCACCATCTCCACATTGAAAACAGTAATCTTCATGCATCTGCTTTGGTTCTGTTTTGAGTTTTCGTCTCTTCTGCTTCAACTTGGCACTTTTTGCCTTCTCTTCAATTGTTGATGCACATGCCGTCTGGCAGGAAAAAAGATCACAGATATTGTAGTGATCACAGATAGTGTAGGAAGCATTATATAGCATTATATACACAAGCCCTCATGTGAATTTAAATTCATCTGTTGTACAATTCCTAAAAACACCAGAGGACTTGTCCTATAACAATAGTACAATAAAAATAAGGCTTTGTTTTCATTGATTTTTGAATAGGTTATTCTGTTTTTTTAATTGTAAGGATCATAAGAAACTCAAGCAACTTTATTAACTAATAGTTAGACAACTTGTGAATTTCTTTCCTTTTTCCTTTCCTTCCCTTTCCTCCCTTCCTCTTTCCTTCCTTTTTTGGTATGCGTACTGGGGATTGAACCCAGGGGCACTCTACCACTGAGATACAGCTCCACTCCTTTTTTTAAATTTTATTTTGAGACAGGGTCTTGTGGAGTTGCCCAGGCTGGCCTTGATCTTGTGATCCTCCTGCCTGGGCCTCCTGAGTAGCTGGGATTACAGGAGTGCACAATAGTGGCTGTGTTAATTTTCCCATTGAGTTATAGTTTACATACCACTATGTAAACTATAACTATTCAGTGGTTTTAGTGTATAATGAATTTAAAATTTAGGATTGCTAATTTCAAACAATCAGAAATACAAATATAATTCAGAACTAACAGATCATACTAAAATAGGATTCACTGGAAAGTTGAAGTGTCTAAATTATTGGTAAACATTACTGATGACACACAAAGTAGAGCAGGTGTCCATTTGACAGCTCTTCCCTGAAATGGTTATAAGCAAATATCTGCAGCCCCACTTTCATTTTCTCTCGGCTAGAAGTGCTCCCCTCTACAACTGACCTTTGGCCGCACTCCTAGAAAGCCACTGCAGTTATCTGCCCCACAGTGGCACTCCGTTCTGCCATTGCCCAGACAATCCAAGTTATAATTAAATGTTAACTCCATCCCTAAAACATAAGAAAATAATTATGCATATTCAAGTCATGAGAAAGAGAAAATCTGTCAAATACTCTCTCATACTGAAAGCAGCAGCAAAATTCTGACATGAAGACTTTTCCCTTCCCACATTCCACCATATTGGAGACAATGACGGATGAAAAGAAAAAAAGGGGGGGAAGACAGGAAAACATCTCCATCCATTAACAATTATGACAACATTAAATATCCTAAAAAGAAGTTATATTCTTTTTTATAAAAGTGGTTGAAAATAATGTAATAGGGACTAGGAATCTGCAATCTGTGATCAAGAAAAGAGCATCTAGTTTAGCCATCTTTTCTAAAAGCTTCATTCCAGTTTCTAAATGAACAATCTGATCATGGAATTGTGATGATGTTATTTCCCATAGGTAATGCTTTACATTATAAACAGAAAGAGGTTCCAAACAGAGGTTTACTACATACACCAAACATCCAGGGATTCAAACTAGGGCCTCTAAACTTCTTTCTAATTGGCTTGACCAATCCACACAGTTCTTGAGATAGTTTAAATCTGTCTTAGTTATAGAATTTCTCTTCTCACCCTCCCCCCCTTTTTTTTTTTTTTTAATTTCACAAAGAAGAACCTTAGTTTTGCTTTTAAGATGTTGGGTGGAAAAAGAAAAATGAAAGCAAGCTCTGGCTTCCAAGGCTTTTTATGTCTAATTTGAAACAGGATGATCTTTCAAAATAAAAAACAATAACAAAAACAAACTAATAAGAAACCAACTGGTATTAACACAAGCTAATTACTTTTTTTTTCTTTTTGCAGTGCTGGGGATCAAACCCAGGGCCTTATGCTTGCAAGGCAAGCACTCTACCGAATGAGCTATCTCCCCAGCCCTGCTAATTACTTTTACTGTTTTAAAAGTATAATGTATGATGTAACTATAATGTAATTAAGCACCTAGTTACATTATACAGACAGCAATCATTTAGAGAAGTAATGCACTAGCATTATGGACACACAGAATCCTTCCACATCCTCTCTTATATAAAGTCTTTTACTAAGTTCTCTATTCAGGATTGTTGTGGTTTGGATGTGAGATTGTCCCTCAAAAGCTCACATGTGAGACAATGCAGGAAGGTTCACAGGAGAAATGATTGGGTTGTAAGCCTTAAACACAATCAGTTAATTAATCCCTGATGGGATTAACTGAAGTGGTGGGGTGTGGCTTGAGAAGGTGGGAATTGGGGCGTGGCTGTGGGGTACATATTTTGTATCTGGAGAGTCTCTGCTTCCTGATCACCATGATGTGAGCTGCTTCCCTTTGCCATCCTCTCCTGCCATGATGTTCTGCCTTACCTGGAGCCCCAAGGAATGGAGCTGGCCTCCTATGGACTATGGCTTTTGAAACCATAAGCCCTCAAATAAACCTTTCCTCCTCTATAATTGTGCTTGTCAGATCATTTATTCACAGCAGCAAAAAAGCTGACTTAAGGATATAGTTTTTTTTTTTTTTGGTTTTTTTTTGGCCTCTCTAAGTTTCTGAGCTGGTTTTGAACTCATGATCCTCCTGCCTCAGCCTCCTGAGCCACTGGGTTTACAGGCGTGCACCACTGCACCCAGCCAGGATATAGACTTTTACCTTTCGTTGACAGATAACAATTTCAAATGTAACACGTGAACTTATTTGAATGACTACTTGGGCATCAGCCTTGAAGAACAATATCTTACTCTCAAAGGCAGACTTTCTTCCTAAAGAAGGGCTCAGGGAATCAAGTTACTTTCTTACCTGCAGGAATATCACAAAGGGCAAAAAGTCCAACTCGAACATCTCCATTCACTGTCCACTTCTGTGTTTCACAGTTTGGATTACAACTGTGGTTCATAAAACGAGAATAATTTCCTTTTGGGCCAGCATCAATTATACGGTCCTTCAAGAAGAAAAGAAAAGAAAGGCATCTTTGACATAAAGCTAAATATAAGCCTATTTTAGAAACATCCAACTTAGGGGTCACAAGGCAACAGCATTTTGCTATCAGATGGTGTTTGACAACTGATAACTCTCAAAATATGACACTCTGTGCAGTTTACTAGTTCTCTAATTTATATGATGACTTTCAAGTCATGGTAAGATAAATTGGAATTTAGTTTCTTTTTAAGTTTGCTTCTAAAAACAAGCAGACCACCAAATAATGCTACTTAGATTAGCAAGTCATACAGGTAGGTATTTTCTAATTAGACAACTTCAAATTCAGATAACTACTCTAGTATTTTGCTGTCAGCCTTTCTTGCACAAAGCAAGAAGCAAAACTAGTGTAGAGTAGATGAGTTTAAGAGTAAAAATGCAAGAAGGATAAATGAGAAATCTCCCCAAATGAAGATTTGGAGATTTGTTTGATAAATAGGCTACTGTGTGAGCCCATCTTTCTAGTAGTTACCTATTTTGTTTTCACTTATATGATAAAGTTCAAATTACAGTAAAAAGCTGAACATCTAGACCCCTGAAATTGAACTGAAAATCTGGATAAATTCTGAGGACTGACACTCTCACATGTTGTCAAGCTGGCTGGAGGGGCCTCTGGTGGTGAGGAAAGGATTCAAGGAGTCAGACTCCAGCATCATCAAAAATGGCATTTTAGCTTCTGTTTATGAGATATTTTTATGAAAGTTATGAAACTTTCAAATAATTATATATCAGTTAAAATACTTTTTAAATGATCTCTATCTTTTAATTTATAATATATATATTTTTAGTAGTGCTAGGGATCAAACTCAGGGCCTCACACATATTCAGTATGCCTTACCACTGAGTTGTATCTCAAGCCCTAATCATATTCTGATTTTTAATTTTAGAGATACCTTGGAACACAGGAAGCATGGGTACTAGTCTTGGCTCTTAAATGGTAGCAAGATATTCAATAATCACTTATGTTTGGACCTCAGTTTCTTGTCCTCTATAAGTCAGAGGACTGTTGAAAAAATTAGATGACAGGTAATATGTAGGTCTTACAATTCCATGTTATTAAACTTGCAGTTTTACTACCTTTTTTTTCCTTTTTAATTTTTAAAAATTTTTAAATTTTATTTGTTCTAATTAGTTGTACAAGACAGTAGAATGCATTTATACATTTTGATAGATCATACATAAACAGGGTGTAATCTCTTATTTTTCTGATTATACACATATTGCAGGATCATATCAGTCATGCAATCATACATGTACATGAGGTTATAATGTCTGTTTTACTCTACTATCATTCCTACCCCCAGACCCCTTAACTACTATTTTTTCTTATGACAACAATCATTTTCCTAACTCATTAAAAATTTAAATATACAGCAGTTTACACTTTTTTGTTAAATGAGAAATTTAATGGTGATTTATAATTCAGAATCACAGGGCTGATTCTTTCCTTCAGTGATAAAGAAACTGAGAGGCCCAGGACTTTCAAAGAGCTAGGACTAATATCCAGGGACTAAAATCCAGATCCAGATATGTTAAGCCTATTTCTGGTTATCTTTTCACTTTTAGTTTGGTCTCATACAACAGTGCAAGGCTTCAATAATGATTTGTTTTGTATTCCAGAATAATTAGCACATTATAGTTTGCTGGCTACTATAAGTCATTTTAACTTGCTTGGGAAAAATCAGAAGAAACTGAGTTCAACCTAAAACCATGAAACAAGAATAGAAAATCCCTTTTTCTTACCCAAAAAAAAAAAAGCAATTTTACCTTTGTAACAGTTAACATATAAAAATTAGTTACACTGTTCTCGTGGGCTCGCCTGATTCGCAGTCTGCATTCTTCTTCATCAATTAATTCACCAACGTATTCATTTACAAATTCGCCCTGCAGAGAAGCATGTAAATATATATTAACTAAAATCAGTGTATCATATTAGAAAACATTCCTTAACACATCTATACTCTAACATAATTAACTAAAAAGAATCCTGAAAATATAACTTCAACCCTGGAAATAAATGGTTGTAATTTATTTATAAGTACTTAGTGGCGCTATTTTTCTTGTACAAGTATTTCAAAAAGTGCCAATCTGTTTGCCTTTTCTTGCTGAGAATACTATTTCTGTAGTCCAAGTGATACCACATGGCATGTTGCTTGGGATCTAGGGATTAATCCTAGACTTTGAAGCTATATAATTATCATAGACTAATTTGTAATTATTGCTACTAGTTTGTACTGTGAGGGGATGGGAATAAGAACTGGGAAAGATCTGAATCTGAAACAAGCTCTGCCTTTGTTTTAAAAATTTTTTTAATTTTTTAAGTAATTATAGATATTTATAGGAAGTTCTAAAAATAGTGCAGAGATCTTTGTACCCTTTACTCAGTTTTCTCCATCTTGCAGAACCATAACACAATATAAAACCAGAAAACTGACATTAGTACACAAACCTCAGGCTAATTCCTTTGAGATCCATCCAAGTTGTGTGCATCAACAGTTTGTTTTTTAATTGCTGACTAGTGTTCCTCAGAATGCATATACTAGTCTGTCTAACCATTCACTCACTGAGGAACATCTGAATTGTTTCCAAATTTTGGCTATTACAAATAAGGCTCCTGTGAATATTCTGGAAAAGTTTTCATGTGGATAGGGATTATCATTTTTCCGGGGAAAATGGTCAGGAGTGTGATTTGCTGTACCACATGGTGAGTGTATGCTTATTTTTATCTATTTGGTACTGGGGATTGATCCCAGGGGTGCTTTATCACTGAGCCACATCCCCAGCCCTTTTTTATTTTTTGTTTTGAGACAGGGTCTCACTAAGTCACTTAGGCTAAGCCTTGCTAAGTTGCCAAGGCTGATCTCAAACTTGTGATCCTCTTGCCTCAGCCTCCAAAGTCACCTGGCTAGGACTTTTCAGTCTTACTAATACACTTTGGAGGAAAATAAATGTCTTACATTTATTAATGAATAATATTTACTGCTTGTATTTAGTTATTATTTTATCAGATTTTTGCCCCATTTCTCATGAGCCATGCTCATAGCTTTTAGAACTGTTGATAGTAAGTATTTGTAATCTAAAGGGAAGTACTATGTCATATTTTATGACTTTGACAAATCATTAAGAATATGGAAGCCAATGGTCTTAACAATATTTACTATTCCTCTATTGCTAAAAATAGTGATTACTTTTATATGAACGGAAAAGACATTATTGGGCTACAGTGGAGGAACCAGTATAAGCTTGCCTGCCTGCATCAGTCTTTCCCTTGGCAATCTGTTGTTGGTGAGATCAGTGAGGAACCCGAGCCCACTTCAAGGAGCTGCATACTTATATGGCCTGATCAGTGGTCCTCACAAAAGCTGCCAGGTTTTACTCTGTCCCATTTTTATTTGTTGCACGATGATGACAAAGAATTAGATTAATTTTTTTTATCTATAACTGTAAAACCATAAACAGAAGTTAATTTTCTCTACTTTTTCCTTCTAGTTCTTTCTTATAAAGAACATAGGACAGTTCTGCACATTCACATATTATGTATGTTAGCTTCAAATAGCTTTTTCAGATAATCTAATTTGGACTCTGGTATCAGCTGATGGACAATATTTTACATATTTTGTGGTATCACTACCCTCAAGGGTAGAAGATTGCATTGCCATTTGGTTTGCATTGCCATGTAATGTTACAACTGTATATGTAACAATTTTATGGCAATTTTTCTTTAATGGAAACCTATAGAGCAGAATTTGAACCAAATTAGCTCCACTTCATCTTTTTCACATATTGGGATTCAAGGTAAGGTTTCATTTGACTATGCAGTTTCAAAAGCTTGAAAACCATTTATTACAGTTTATATTTATTATTCTATGGACATGATTGAGTACACAAAAATGAAAGTGCTGATATCACATATGAGGAGCATAAGTCTCAAAAATCTGATACCTTTGTGAATAAAAATGGAAATATTTCAGATGTTCTGAAAATGACAAAAATATTTAGTCTCAAAGAATTGCTTCTAGGCTTAAAACCATTAACTGAATTCAGTTGTGAAAAAAAAAATTAAACAAATTAAGGAACTTAAAAGAATGCTGAGGTTGGGGATGTAGCTCAGTTGGTAAAGTGCTTGCCTTAGAAGCACAAATCCCTGGGTTCAATCCCCAGCACCACAAAAAAAAAAAAAAAAAAAAAAAAAAAAAAGAATGCTACAGATTTGTTTTTAAAGACTATAGGCAAAGGGTGGGAGTAGTGGTTCATGCCTATAATCCCAGCTACTTGGGAGGCTGAGGAGGAAGATCGCAGGTTCGAGGCCAACTTGGAAATTTTGCAAGATCCTGTCTCAAAAAAAAAAAGAGGGGGCTGGAATGTAGCTTAGTGGTAGAATGCCCTGGGGTTCAATCCCAGTATTGGCAAAACAAAATGAAACACTGAAGCAAAAAAGATAGGCTGTAATTCAAGATCTAATACTTTTTAAAAAAATTCTGAAAAACTGGCTGGAAATATAGCTCAGTAGTAGAGCACAGACTTATTAGCATGTGCAAGACCCTGGGTTCAGGGCTGGGGTTGTAGCTTGGTAGTAGAGTGCTTGACTAGCATGTGTAACAATGCACTGGGTTCAATTCTCAGCACCACATATAAATAAGTAAAAAAAAAAAGGTCCATTGACAACTAAAAAATATTTTTAAAAAAAGACCCTGGGTTCAATTCTCAGCACCCCCAAAAATTTTTCCAAAAAATAAACCACTATATAACAGGATTTTGTTTAATTTTGTTTGATTTTGGCACACAGTTTTAGAAGTCTGTTATGTATGAAAAGGGGAAAGACTGTGTACATTCAATTTCATATTTGGTTTCTTTATTGTTAATGTAACAAAAATCATTTACATGTTGCTATAGTCTTTATGATTATGCTTTTCAATGACTGAATATTTCTAGCTATTTTTAAAAGGCTAATTGTCTTACACTAATAATCCTTCAAATGCTAAAGGGCAGATCAATTCAGACTACATTTTATTTTCCCTTGATTATATTACTAACTTAATTTAGAATAAATGCAACTATTATTAAAAGATGGTAACAATATTAAAACAGATGGATTTCAAGATAGACCTATAAACTTCTCAGGGATCATAGAAAAACATTTGTATGTGTGATATGCATAGCATTAAAATAATATAATTTTTTATTACATTACTCCCCATATATATGTATGTATGTATATATATTAGTACTGGGAATTGAATCCAATGGCACCTTACTGATGAGCTATAGCCTCAGTCCTTATTTTTTATTTAATTATTTTATTTTATTTTGGTACCAGAGATTAAGCCCAGGGGTGCTTAACCACAGTTCACAGCCCTTTTTATTTTGTATTTGGAGACAAGTTCTCACTAAGTTGCTCAGACTTTGAACTTGCAATTCTCCTCCCTCAGCCTCCCAAACTGCTCAGATTACAGGCATGCCCCATCAGGCATAGCTCGTTATATAATAACTTTAAATGTGCTTGACCTTTTTGTTTTTGGTACTGCACACTGTAGTTTATCAATAAACTACATCCCCAATCCTTTTTATTTTGAGACAGGGCCTCATTAAGTTGCCAAGCCTGGCCTTGGCAGTCCCCAAAAGCTCCTATTAATGTAGAAATGTTAGGAAGTGAAATGATTGAATGATGAGAACTGTAACTTAATCAATCCATCCTAGTTGGAACTGATTAATTGGGTGGTAACTGTAGTCAGACGGGGCATGGCTGGAAGAGGTGGATCACTGGGGGTATATCCTATAAGAATACATCTTCCCTGTGGCCCCTTCCCTGCTCCCTTCTCTGCTTCCTGACCCCACATTGAGCTGAACAGCTTTCTTCTGCTAGGCCCTTCTGCCATGATGAATTGCCTCACCTTGAGCCCAGTGTTGGCCATCTATGGACTGAGACTCTGAAATCATGAACCTCAAATAAACTTCCCTCCTCTAAGTTGTTTTTGTCAGGTGTTTTGGACACAGTGACCAAAAAACAGACTAAACAAAACCCAAGTGTGGCGGACTGACTCTCAAAGTGGCCCTCCTAGATTAGCCAGGTACAGTGGCACATGCCTACAGTCCCAGCAGCTTGGGAGGCTGACACAGAAGGACTGCAAGTTCTAGGTCAGTCTTAGCAACTTAGCAAGGCCGTAAGCAACTTAATGAGACCCTGTCTCAAAATAAAAAGGGCTGGGAATGTAGGTTAGGGTAAAATACCCCTGGGTTCAATCCCCAGTACCAAAACCAGAAGCCAAAAACAACCCCAAATCCCTGCCTTCTGGCTTTCATGTCCTTGCATAAGCCTCTCCTCTTGAATGTGAGCTTGACCTGTGATTTGCTTTTAACTAATACAATATGGTAATAGTTATGGTGTGTAGGTGTTTTTGTGAGTTTACTACCTAAGACCTTAGTGTCTATCTTGTTCTAGTTTCCCCTCCACTAGCTGTAAAGAAAGCAAGAGCCTATGTTGGGAACCTCAGGTGGCTAGGAACTGTGGGCAAGAGCAGCTCCTGGCCAAAAGCAAGAAACAGTCTCCTCAAACAAACAAATAAACACACACCACCCTGAAGCTCTCAGACCTACAGCTACATAAAACAGTTTTGCCAATAGCCATGTGAACAAGGTGGATCCTTCCTTAGTTGAGGCACAAGATGAGAACCCAGCCCTGGTGGACTGGTGGACACCTTGATGCAACCCTGTGAGATTCTAAATAGAGGACCAAGCTAAGCATTGCCTGGACTCCTGACCTTCATAAACTGTGAGTTGCTAACTTTGTGGTGATATTGTTATGCAGCAATAGAAACTAAAGCATCAAGTCAAATCAACCTACTCCCTACTAAAATCAAAGTGTTTCATCCTATTGCCTATAAGGCCCCAAAGATTTAAACCCTGGCTATCCCTCTCACCTCATCTCTTACCTACCACTCCATTCCCTGTCACTCTTCTCCAGGCTTACTAGCTTGCCTTTTCCCCCTAGTACTGGGAATTTAACCCAGGGATGCTTTACCACTGAGTTACATCCCTGGCCCTTTTTATTTTACATTTTGAGACAAGGTCTCACTAAATTGTTGAGGACTGCATTGAACTTGTGATCCTCCTGCCTCAGCCTCCTGTAATTCCATTCTTGGGATTACAGGCATGTGCCACCACACCTGACTTATGATAAGACCTTTGAACTTGCTTTTCCTCTGGTCTAAAATGCTCTGTTACGAATATATCTACATGGCTTTTTACTTTATGCATTCAGGTTAAATGTCACCACCTCAGGCCTTCCAATCAATTGAAAATAGCAATCCCTGTCATCAGCCATTCTTTTTTTTTTTTTTTTTTTTTTTGGTACTGGGGACTGAACCCTGGGGTACTTAACCACTGAGCCATATCCCCAACCCTTTTAAAAAAAAATTTATCTTCAGACAGGGTCTCACTGAGTTGCTTAGGGCCTCACTAAGTTGCTGAGGCTGGCTTTGAACTTGCAATCCTCTTACCTCAGCCTCTCAAGTCACTGGGATTTCAGGCATGTGCCACCACACCTGGCAGCAATTCCCTCTTACACCTTTATTTTTCTTTGTAGTATTTAGTTAACATTATATACCTCTTTATTCTATTGAAGTATCCCTAAGTGACACAATTCTAGTCTGTTTCACCCTAACCACTGCCTCTATCACATGCTACCTTCTTAATGCTCCTTTTGGTTCTGAGGCCCCAGCCTCTTCGCTCTGTTTTGATGATCTCTGCATCTGGATATAGCCTCTTTGTAAAGCACTGGTTCTGACAACGATCTCCAGCTGGGCAGACCTGGGGATGACACTCGTACTGTAACATTCTGTTCAGACACTCTGATTCCAAGCCACATGGGTTTTCATCAGCAGGTTTGCAGTTACAGCGGGGAATCTCCGACAGGTCGGCAACCTGTATCTGTACCTTTCCTATTACTTTGTTAGCCTAGGAAACAAAATCACAAAAGAGAGTGGGGGGGCAAAGTAAGCAATGTATTAGCAATGTGAGCAGAAACATCCCCCCACCCACAAAAAAATTCCATGTTATATACGCCTCTACTAATGTATTGTGATATGACTCTAAGCAAAGCTCTTTACCTTAATTTTCCTATGAATAAGCTAAGAATAATAACTGTCCTTGGTCAATAAAAATATCCAAACCTGAAAAATGAATTTTCACTTATTTATCTTGTGTATTTCTCCTTCTACTGGTTGATTTTTTTTTAACTGAAAATGAGAAAATATGTTTATCTGTGGGCTCTTTGAAATAAAGAGGCTAAATACCTATATTCTCACTTGGTTGCAGGATAATCTGGTAGAACAAGAATGAGATTTCACATGAACTATGTTACTCCTAGATATGAGATGGCTTATCAAAGTTCTAATCCTCACAGTGCTGCAGCTAGGGGTCCCCTCTGATACCTCCAACAAAAGCTCTGAGTTGGTTTTACAGAAGACAGGCTGATAATTAGCAGAATTTTCACCAGTTAAAAAGAGCCTGTAACTATTGAGAGAATAATGGATTTCATTTTGTCTATCAAATACCAGTGTTTTCATGGGTAAGACTCACTTTGATGTGTTTGTAAGGAGGAGGTTTTCTTGAGTTTTTCTCAATCTCTAGTGCTTCTTTACTTTCTCTTTGTGCTTTCAATTCCTGGAAACGTTTTGCAGCTTCTTCCAGTGCTGACAATAAGACCAAACAAGTTACATAATTACTGAAATACAAACACACCCAGTCAGGGTAGTAGTTTTATACTACCTTCCCAATGCTCTGTATTTGGCCTCGGATTTTCTTTCTGAAATCATTTTCTGGAAATTACCATTCACTACCAGCATAAGGTTATAATGAAATAGGATATAACTCACTAAACGCTATGGCTGTGTGCTCATAGCTGCCTCAGAGGCCTTACTTCAATGATATAGTGACCCTAATAGCAAGTGACCCTAGTAGCAGGTGCTTACTTTGTACTAAATTTAAATTCATTTTACTCTTACCCAGAAAGCCAGACTTCCTGGCAACTTCTTGCAAAAGCAGTTGTAAAGCTCTTCTTCATAGGAAGTTTTTACTACTCTTTGGCAAAGGAGCTTCACTTCATTAAGAAGGCTATTTGCAGTATAATCTTTGTTTACAGAAAGATTGCTGAAGAAATTCTTTTCACATATACAGTGAAGTCTACTATACATATTGAAATGCATTTCAAACCTGGTTCTAATATGACTGGAAATTTGTAGATGCAGTATCATTATACCTAGTGAAAATTCTCTAATACTAGACATGCTATGTGCAAGTGAGGATATGTGGAGAAATCTACACTGGAGTCCTGGTTCTGAATCACTGTAAACATCATCCAACTTACCTTTTTTGAAGGTCTTGTTAATACTAGTCTGTCCCTCAGCAAAGCTTTTATCTCCTTCAACGTAAGGGAACACTCTGCCCTGGTGTACCCAATAGTAGTCATGAGAACCAAAGAAGAACACAGGAAAGTCCCCCAAGTCATGTTTAAGGCCCTGGATGTTCAGTGGCACAGACCTGGGATTGCAGATCTCTGCTGGCCACCATCTGAAAACAAAAGCAATTTTAGATCAAGAAAATGAAATATCACACTATTATTTACAAGGCTGACAAAAATTAAAAAAGGGGTTTGTATTTTGAAATTTTCATTCAGATTCTAAGACCACAAAAACTATCATTAATCCATCTCAAACTGCACACCATTTGAAAACGTATTAATAAATCAACAAAATAGTGAATGTAGACTACACAAAGTTGACCCTAAACACTTCGTCTAGTTTCTGTCTTTAAAAATCAATATTTGATGGGCTGGGGAGATAGCTCAGCCGGTAAAGTGCTTGCCTTGCAAGCACAAGGCCCTGAGTTCAATCCCTAGCACCACAAAAAAAAAAAAAAAAGAAAAGAAAAGAAAAAATCAATATTTGACATTTACAAAATATATATCATGAAAATGTTAAAAAGTTCAAAAATAAAATCAGAATGTTCCAATACTATTCCAATCCCAATTTTGATCCACAAAGGTCATGTTTTTCCCTACACTTGACATAATACTTTTTGAGATATCAAAATTCATTTCTAGTAATCTGGGGAATCATTTTCAGAATAAACTACTTCCATAATACAGTATGGCTACTCACATGCAAATTAATATTTTCTGAATCTTGAATCATCCAGGGTAAATGGTTCTTAATCAATATAATAGGTTACATTGGTATTTCAGAATCTAATTCATCTTTGATCCAATCAACATGGGATTGGGGCAAAGTGAAAATATAATTTTCACATTATGATCACTGAATACTATAGCAATTGCTAAATAAAACCATCTGTAAGTAGCACTGGACAGTTTCTAGCACCTGCACAAACCAGAAACTGAAGGGTGAAGCTAAAGGTCAGAAAATGGGGTCAGTCTCAGTGATTCCCGACATGGGCTTTTGTAGTCTATAATGTTCATCAATACAAAGAGTAAGTATACATAAACTTAAGTTTTCTTAGTCTCTTATTTTACATGTTCCTAAAAAAACAATTTATTTAGTAAACCATTATATTATTTAGAAGATAAACAATGACATCGTTGCATTCCCAGATTTATGCTGTTGAACTTGAATAAGCATCATCTGAAAAGTACCCTGCTGTCCATCTATGAATTAAAAATACGGTTAAGAATCCATGCTCAAATTGTTAAAACAAAACACACTATAAAATGTGATCAGAATTTGGTTTATCCTCAAAGCAAACTAGGAAATGGTCACTCTACTTATTTCCAAACCATTTTAAGATACTTAAATATGGACATGATTGCTGCATTCACTGGGGTTAGTTAGAAAGGGGCACACTGCCAGTGGTTGTTCCAGGTCATCAAAGTTCCCCAGGCAGCAACATGTCAGAGTCACTAGTTATTAAAAGTGAACAGTTTCATGTGGCCCCACTGGGACTGAGTGGAAAGAAATACATTAAGAGTTGGTTCATGGATAAAAGTCCTTCCAAAGCATACAAGAAGAATCTGACCTAGACATTAAACCTCACTGTACAGGGCTGGGGAGATAGCTCAGCCGGTAGAGTGCTTGCCTTGTAAGCACAAGGCCCTGGGTTCAACCCCCAGTACCCAAAAAAAAAAAAAAAAAAAAAAAAAAACACCTCACTGTACTGTGACTGAATTCCTTAGATTGTGATTCCATACAATGTAATAAAGTTAAATTAAGTCGGAAGATATTTTCGTATTTGTAACTTTAAAAATACTCTGATTCAATTGATGAATGGATAAAGAAACTGTGGCATATATATACAATGGAATATTACTCCGCCATAAAGAATGATAAAATTATGGCATTTGCAGGCAAATGGATGAAATTGGAGAATATCATGCTAAGTGAGATAAGCCAACCTCAAAAAACCAAAGGACGAATGATCTTGCTGATAAGCAGATGATGACATATAATGGCGGGTGGGAGGGGTTTGCGTTAGGGTTAGGGTTAGGGTTAGGGTTAGGGTTAGGGAGGGGGGCAAGAATGGAGGAAGGAAGGACTGTATAGAGGGAAAAGAGGGGTGGGTGGGGTGGGGGGGAAGGGAAAAAAATGGCAGAATGAATCAAACAACATTGCCCTGTGTAAATTTATGATTACACGAATGATATGCCTTTACTCCATGTACAGAGAATCAAAATGTATCCCATTTGTTTACAATAAAAAAAACCCAGTGTTTAAAACTTCAATAAAACTTTTAAAAATCTTAAAAAAAAAATACTCAGATATTTATTGAAAGATCTGAAGTATTGAAAGATCTTACAGTATTTTGGGCGTTCCTAATCTATTTCTCAAGCTGTTTCTCTTCCCCACCTCAGAAGTAATTATGAAATATGTATATGTATATGTTATACATATATAATATGTATATATATAATTATGAAAATGTGTTTCTTTCAAAAATCAAAGCATTTTAAAACCTTTATAGCCCCAAAATATGTACAAGTATTATATACAACTGTTAAAAATTTTTTTAATTAAAATGATGCAGAAATGTGTAAGAGAAAAGTAAAGATGTCTCTCTCCCCTTGTAATCTTATCCCTGAACCTATTAACATTAGATGTTACTTCTTTCCAAGTATTAAAAACACAAGTATCCAGATCTACACTTTTCCATAATTATATAAATAAGGCCAGGCACAGTGGCAAGGGACTAGTCCCAGCTACTTGGTAGGCTGAGGCAGAATGACTACTTGAGCCCAGGAGTTTGGAGGACAGCCTGGGCAACATATGGAGACCCTGTCTTAAGAAAGGAAAAGAATGTGTAAAAATGCATGAACAAACTACATATACTTAAAATGCTTTTTAAACTCAACTATGTGTCACAGATATCTTCCCATGTTCCTATACAGATCTGCATTATCCTTTATTGCCTTCATGTTATCCTATAATATGGATACACTTTAATTTATTTGACAAACCCCTTATTAACTAAGCATTTAGGTTATTTCAAATATTTACAATTAGAAATAACTACAATGAACATGCCATTAAATACATGTTTGGCCTGGTCTTCATTTTTTTCTTTAAATTCCTTGAAGTGGAAATGCTCCAGTTACAGTTTTGATACATGATACCAGATTGTCTTCCAAGAGCAATCATTTCCCCATGCCCTCAATGGCCACAAAATTATTAATCTTTTAAATCTTTGCCAATCTTTTAATTGAAAAAAAAAAAAAAACTATTTAGTGTGTATTTTAGTAAGTTTGAGCATTTTTCCTGTGATTATTTTCTATATGCTATTCTTCTGCAAACTGGTTTGTTCTCTTCTTTGCCTCTTTTTCTAATTCATTCTATAGAATGCAGAACCCAAAATTCACCTTTTCCTATAGAATGAACCAAAAATATTTTCCTTCAGTTTGACATTGCCTTTTACAACTTTATGACATCTTTTCTTATATAGTATAAAATTATTTATATATTCAAACTATCAACTATCAAAAATATTTTTTAGGTTTCAGAAGTTTCTTGTCATGTGTTTTTGAGGAAAAAAAGAGGGTAGGGGCCCTTTATGACTTAATGTCCCTGATCTCAGCTAGAAATGAAAATTGAAAATTAAATAAACAAGCAGCATATTTTAAACAGAGAAAACAATATAGCTCTTGCTAAAACAAAATTAAAATATGGCTGAAATTGTAGCTTAGGATTCTAACTGAAAAGTACAACTCCACTGTGCTAAGCTGACTAGTATCTATTTTCTTTGAAAAATAATAAATATATGCCTCAAAATGTAGAATTAAAAAATTTTTTTTAGTTATAGATGAACACAACACCTTTATTTATGTTTATGTGGTATTGAGGATCAAACCCAATGCCTCACATGTGCTAGGCAAGTGCTCTACCACTGAGCTACAACCTCGACCCTCAATATGTAGAATTTTAAAAAAAGGTATGCATATGTGTTTAGTGAAGGCTATTTAAAGCCTTAAAGGAAAAGTTTTATTAAAATAATGATAATCACTATACTTCTTACTTCATTCCCTTTAGAACTAAAGGCTCTTATTGGAACAAGCTCTTTTTAAATTATAAAAAGCTCTCTAGACACAGTTTAGGGCTTCTAACCAGAACAAAATGGGTCAGATTTAGGGGCAAAGAAAGCTATTTTAGTCAGAATATAAACTTTTGATCTTATTAGAGGCCAGAAATCAATAAATATCTAATTAAGACACAGAAAACATCATCTTTACTGTCCATATAAGACCTTTTATTCCAAAATCTAGTGGTACATAGTTTATTAATATAAAATAACTTTCAGAATTTTGCTATTAGCAAGTCAAGCAACAAATCTTAAAGAAAAACCAAAAACCAAAAGAACTCTAATAATAACATAACCTCCCCAAACCCCTAAAAATTCAGACTGAAAACCTGTTTCCTTTTTGTTTTTTTGGGAGGCAGGTCTATGCTGCTCTGCCCATCTCCTAGCTGCTCTGCCCATCTCCTAGCTGCTCTGCATCCAAATAATGAATCTGGTCTGAACACTGATGGAAACTTCCTCTTTGTCCTTGGAAAACTTGCCTGTAATTTCCCAATTTGACCCAAACAATCTGCTTGTAATGTAGTTTCTTGCCAGCTTTACAGTCATTACAATTCCAGCAGCCTTCTGGCATATCTATGCTCAGGCATTCCGGGTGGAAGGAAGCTGGGCACGATTCACAGCAGAGCAATCTTCCACCTTGAAACAAATAAACAGTCTTAATAACTGAGAAAAGAGGAAACACAAAAAGAAAGGAGAAAGTTATCTTTTAAGTGCATTAAATTTGATTCAAATTGGGAAATAACAAAGGGATTGAGTTATATCAATAGCGATGGATTAAAATAGGAAACCGTGAAAATATTTACTTTTTTAAGGGCTTCAATGGTTAGAAGCTTAGAGCTCCATTAATGTATCTTGACTCTGCTAATATGTGCACTAAGGAATTAGTTTAGCAAGCAGCTAAAACTCTTTTATATATGATGAGAAAAATGCATAAAGTGTTTAGACTGAATAGATTCAAAAACAGGATTTTCATATATAAGTAGCAATTTCCTTTTTTTCTTCAGAGCTAGGAAAGAAAGCAGTAGTCATCACTGTATTTTAATCCAGTGCCACACTTAACTAAATCCCTTTACAATAAAATTAACAAGAAATAAAATACGCAGTTGGTTGATCAGCACTTTTGCTTTCCATAAAAGAATACAAAATAGCAAGGGAATATGGATTCTCAAATTGGTGATCACAGTATCTTTCCTTAAGAGTAAAGATAAAGAAAATCACATGGGCTGCACAGCAGTGGTTTGCAACTTTTCATCACCACAGATCCCCTTCCCTTCCTCATAAACCCATGTTTTCAAACATTGTATCAACCAAAACTTCATTTCAAAATGAACATTTTGCAATTTTCATTAAGCAAAGAGATATATAACTGCTAATAAAAGATTCTGATCCCAATAACAAAGCAAGTATTATTATATTAAATTGTTAAAATCATAACAAAACATAAACTCCTGTAGCCTTATTTTACACATATATGTAATTATTAGATTTTCCAAAATAATTTTAAAAATTTGTTTATTCAAATCTTTTGACTTAAAATTATTGAGAACCACTGCTTTATAGCCCAGAACTAATTATCAGTACCATATGCAAGGACATCCCGCCAATTCCTTATTAAAATCCTTTTCTTTTAGATATATAAAAATGATTTTTTAATTGATACCAAAACAGGTGTAGCAAAAAACAAAAACAAAAAACAAAACAACAACAACAACAACAACAAAAAAAAAAAACAAAGAAGAGATTTGAGTTGGGGGATTAGATATTTTTAATATGCATTTTAACAAGTGAGTGAAAGGTTGCTAACCACTGAAGATGAATATAATAAAGACATTTACTGGAAAAATATTTTTTCCATTGCAAAATCAGGTCTATAGCCCATGAGTATACTGAGATTGAAAGTCTCATAGGCAAAAGGTTAAGAGCCCTCTATATGGCTTCATTTACATGCTCCAGCCTTTTGAGGGTTTTGCTGTCAGTTTTCCAGAAAATCTTGTCTTCCTGTACAAACTTTCAAACTTCTGATTAACATGAAAACAAAAAGAAAATCCATATATAACCAGTGATGAATTAAATTACTATATTTCCTCTGCTTAAAAGCTTTTACTTAAATTTATTTCGTAAGGAGTTTTCCTTTGATTGCAGATCTCAATATGGATTAATTGGTTCAATTCATCAGCCTAGAGATTAGTTTCCTGAATACTCTAAGCCTAGGTATGGAATTCTACAAGTTTAAAGTAAAATGAGATTATTCATTTTGCCATTGGAAAAGAATGACTGATAAGGGAGAATTGTCTTTGCAAATAGCTTTAGAGGACATGTGATTATTAGCCTTGAAGTGAAAAAGTCAGGCCTGTCATTTTCAACTTTATGGAATAGTCCTATATTTTAAGTCTTATTTCAGAGGAAATACAGAGCCAGAATCATCAGTGAAAATCATCATAATAAAAATGTTAAGAATACACAGGGAAATAGAAAAAATTAAAATATGAACAATCTACCTTGGTGCTATGCAAGAAAACTCTTTAGGAAGCAAGAGAAATAAGATGTGATTCAAGCTATGCAGAGGGCTCAAAATAATTTCAGTTCATGTCAAGGTTAATATTGAGTGCTGAAAACAAAGCAGCAATTGAATCAATCTACTTTTATGCAGGCACCGGCAGGGAAATGAAGCATTTCCTAACATGCCTCAGATGGACTAATTTTATTGCATTTTGGAGTATGTCAGACTATGTCCACCTTTGGGAAGCAGGCAGTATCACCAGTAAGGTGATAACTGACTTCAACAAAAAACAGACAAAAAGTCAACACTTTTTCAATACTTCTAATGGGTTCTAATTAACTTGCTTAGTTATTCTTTTAATTATGAGTTGCCACTTCAGATATCTGACAAACAGCAAAGAAATCAAACAGGCGACACAAAGAATTGGGGGAAGCCTATTTCAAGTATATTTAGTATACATATACTTGGTATGATAGATATGAATGAATTTTTTAAAATAAATACTAATGGCCCCCAGATCATAATGGGAATATATACAGGAAAAGGCTTTCACCTTCCAAGTTCATTGACATTTTCCCCCCTCTGGGATAAAAACTCCCCAAATAATACATTATTGTTCAATCATGATTTCCCTTTGTTGCAAGTAGGCTATGGAAAGCTAGACACAGATGAAGTTTTCTTCCATAGATGAAATTAACTGAGATATATAAATGTATACATACATAATACATTCATATGTATATTTACATATACATTTAGCTCTTGGTTTTCTGTGAATAAATTATCCATCAGCAACTTAGCTGGGCTATCTTTCAACATCCAGTATTTCAGGTATTCCCCCAACCCCAGTTTCCCACCAATGTGTCTTAAGGGAAGGGCAACTTAGTTTTCATAGCATCTTAGCAAAATTTAAGAAATGAAATGATAGGCTGTATTCTAAAGTCAAACTTTTAAGTATCTGCATATTGTTTTCCTTCTTTTAATAACCTATGTTGTTATTTAGTTGACAGTAACAAATTATACCATGTCTGTTCTCTTCTACTGGAAATGATATTTCTCTATGTATCAGCTAATACACAAAGAGTCCTTAAAATATTCTTTTATACTGAACAAAATCCTAGTCTTTCTATTTTAATAACCTAACATATATGGAATATGTGAAACTTATTCAAGGAGAAAAGTAAAAGTTTGCAATAATGGAATTATTTTAAGCCCTTTTTAATAATTTTGCAGCCAATGAAGACACAGTCACAACCACCAAGGCAGAATTTACCAAAAGCAACAGATGGGGTGCTTGACAAGCATACATTTCCCCCCTTCATTTAGAGAGAGAAAAATAGGAAATGCAAAAATAAAAGCAAGAGATAAACTATTTTGATTATTACCTTTCTCACATTTCTTTTTGGAAGCTGACGAAGAAGGAATCATAGGTAATTTCATCAACTCAGCACGATTTGATTCATTCAGTAGGTAGTGGGACTTATAGGCATATGAACTGAACATGGGGTCTGAATGGTCCTGAACTATCAGCCCTATACAAAACAAACAGAAAGAGATGAAGTCCAATGAAACTACCCATGATTCCATGAGGGGAAAAAAAAACAATACCTATTATCCAGCTATGCCTTAAAGTTGGGGCTAGGGAAGAATATGAAGGAAAAAAAAAAAAAAAAAAAAAGAAAGAAGAAAGAAAAAGAAAACAGAAAGATCTGACAGAAAGCCTTTCTGTAGTTATTAAAGGGGATTGAGCTACTCAAAACCTTATCCTTATTATAGAAACCTCTATGCTGCAGAAGAAAAGTCCAAATAATTTGAAGATACACAAGGCATTTGACATCATATTAAAAACTCCCTAAGGAAAACAAAGCTACATTCCTCTGACAACTCAGAGAACGAAATGACATATCAATTAGCTAGAAATAATAATCATTTACATAACATAAATCTTGATCTATCTTCAATATGTCAAGCAGAACTTAAGATACACTTCAATTCTAGTTTTCTCTGCCAGATAATGAAATTGTTCTCCATCAATATGGTAAATGATTTTAAGAACACAAGATCACTATAACCCATCTATGATTCCCTCTTCTTGTCTCCCTGTCCCTTCCCCAGTTGTGTTCATAATGTAGTTATAAGCCACCATAAACCAGGGACAATGACAGCAGGGAAAACTGCTCTATCTTGGTTACCAGTCAATTTATAATGATCTAGGATTTCACAACACAAATCACAACAGCAATTTCATTTAGAAATCATTTTGAAGGGGGAGGAAAGAGTTTTGTTTTAAAAAGGGTTACCATTTACTTTCTCCTGTGAGTGTTATCTTCATTTGATGCCCTCCACTGAGATGGACTCAAGAAATGTCTCTTAACCAGACGATAGAATGGAACTTGAAATTGCTAATAACATAAGAATCTTCTAAGAAAAGTCATGTAATGTTGAAACAAATTTCACACATTTAATAGAGGAAGGTGGTATAGTGTAAAAAAGTCATTGGCTTTGAAATATGGAAGATCAGAAGAAATGCTGGTCTCTTTACTTAACTAACACTAGTGTGGTCTTGGGCAAATGATCTCACCTGGGCTTCAGTGTTCTTATCCACATAAAATGGGGAAATAACTTCTTAGGGCAATTGTGCAAAGTCTTTCAAATAATGTCTACTAGAATTTGATTTACACATGCAAAATGAATTGCTATTATTTCTATTAAAATGAAAAGGGAACCCAACCTGCAGCCCCCTTTTAAATTACCATTTCAAAGAAAGGCACAGATGGTTAAGTAACTTTCATAACCACTCTCTAGATGAATAGAAAAGGTAAATATAAACTACACTGAAAAATGTCCCAGTTTCTCCTATGGCACCTCAAGTATCTGTGTGGGTGAATCTAACTAGTCCTGTAAATTTCAAAAGCTGGATTTACACTTCTAGACAGTTTGGTCATTAAGAACTAACTTAAGCCAGGCATGGTGGTACATGTAATCCCAGCAACTTGGGAGGCTGCAAGAGGACTGCCAAGTTTGAGGCCAGTCTCAGCAACTTGGGCTGTAAGCAACTTTGTAAGACCCTGACTCAAAATAAAACGTAAAAAGAGCTGAAGATGTAGCTCAGTGGTAAAGCAACCCTGGGTTCAATCCCCAGTACCAAAAAAACAAATCAAAACAAAACAACAACTAACAATGATTTTAGATACCCAATAACCAAGAACTAAAAACAATCCTTTATAAGGAGTGAAAAATTCTGTATGAGGAAAGAAGCAAAATAAGCTAAGATTTCTAATACTAAATATAAATGATTAAAATATCTCTTTTTATGTATGGTCTTATTAAAGTTAAGTCTCTTTTAAAAAGGTGACTTCAATAAATATTTATAAAAGAACACATATTATTTACTTCTGAAAGACTTTTAAGCATTCTCTAATCCCAACATCTGACATATTTAGAATAAAATTTTTCCAAATGCTGGAAAGGAAAATGAAGATGATTTCTTTGATTACACAAAGTTTTCAAGTTAAAATACCTGGGAATTAAATAAACCTTTCTTAAACAGGTATTTTAAAATAGTAAATCAGAATATTGCCAAACTGATAAGATATAAATGCAGATTTTGTTTTTAAGATATGTTTTCCTGGGGCTGGGGATATAGCTCAGTGGGTAGAGTGCTTGCCTTGCAAGCATAAGGCCCTGGGTTCAATCCCCAGCACCGCCAAAAAAAAAAAAAAAAAAAAAAAAAAAAAAAAAAAGGTATGTTTTCCCCATCTACATTAGTCTTAAACTTTTAATCAAGTATCTATTAAATTTAATACAATGGCTAGAGTTTCTATTAGTAGACCATTTTTCAACCTGCCCTAAATTGACATATTTGTCTTAGAGAATTCCCAATTATTGAATGAAATAGAGTAAAAGAAAATATTGGTTAATACACTGATGATACTGGATTCAAAATGTACCCCAAAGTAAGCAAGTTTATAATAGTTATAAACTTGAGGCTTAAATTGTTGGCTAAATTATACTTCCTTATTCTAAGAGCACCTTAGAATGCAAAAATAGAAAAGGTTTGAAAATTAATAAGAGACTATGTTATCACTACCACTCATTTGAAAATCTCTAAAGCTAGGCATTCGACTGATAATTCAATAATTCATTCCTATGTTCTTTGGGGAGGGAAGATGAGAAAGGAATTAGTGAGCTTTTAATTTCTTATTAGTTTATTTAAATCCTTTCTGTCACCTGCAACAATGTGGCATGAAACAATCTCAGCCCTCCTCCTCCTCCATGTAGCAGTAAGGTTTCAGAGCAGCATATAATTGTAACTGGCTAGTAAAGAAAAACAATGTTTCTACTCCAATGGCAGCTAGCCAGCCATGTGTACCACTAACCCAGATAGTTACTATACAAAGGACTACCATTTATTTAATCTTTTACTGTCTACCTACTCTAAGTTATATTTTTTTAATGAAAGAAACAAAAGCAAGACAACCTGAGATCTGTTATACAACCTAAATCCTACTTAAAAAAATACTTTTATAGTATCGTTACCAAATTAACTCTCCTAAAGCAAACAGTCCTGATTTACCTCAGAGTCCTTTCAAATATTTCACACAAAGGGAAGTTCAGAACACTTCATGCTTATGTTAAAAATATACCAAAACCAGTATTGAGGGCTATAATGCTTAATAATAACAAAAAAAAAGTTTATCATCAAAGTTGGATACTACGTATCACATCCAAACCAAAGAAGTTCTATTTTATGTGTACTATGAGAACGCAAGCTCACTGATCAATCTTCCAACCCCCAGGACACAACATTGTTTTCAGTTGATCAATCTTTTGGCATACTTAATTATCAACAGCTGGCAAATGAGAAAGCCTGCATTGCTGGCTCTTGACTAAACCACCATATACACTGCCTTGGCTGTGTCCCATGGGGCCTTCTCAATGCCAGACCAAAACATTATAAAATACAACATAAACAATCAAAAAATAAATGTGCTAGTTTTGCCTTCCAAGTGAAATCTCAATCATTTAAAAGTCTGGATTGAAGAAGATGACACGGGAAGGAATAGAAAAATTATCTGTGGAAGGGAACAGATTAATCTTTTGATTAATATAAACATTAATCAAGTAAAAACCTGAGAATTTATCTGTACTTCTAAATTATTTTTTCAAATGCAAATTTTAGCTTATTGAAGGGTTCATATTCTATCAATTTGAATGTCTAACATTGTAAAAGGGACTAGTTGCTAGAATGTTCATCTCTCTCAGGGACATAATAAGATAGCATTTGGAACTGGGTGGGAGATTGTACTAGATGGCCTAAGTTTTTTGCCAAGACTGAGACCCATTTTAACAGAGAAATATGCCAACAGATTAAAAAATAAATAAAAAGAAAGAACTGATACTCACCTCTGGCACAAACGAAACAAAAGCCTACATTTATAGCAGAAGAAGAATTACTGCTCCGTTTGGAATGATTACTACAGATGAGAATGTAGGAGGACACAAATATGCTTCCAGCAGCAATGCAAGCATCTCCAGAGTGGTAGGCAACTGGACATCTCAGACATTTAATCATGCGTCCTGTTTAAAGACAGATCAACAAAGAATCTGTACAATAAAGCATTGGCTGGATACAAAATCCAACTATTGGAATTAGGCTTTTTTGGTTCTCATGTGACATCAGTGATTGGAATAGTAAAATATTTTTCCTTCACTAGGCTTGCTCTCTCATTCTTATGCTATACGGGCCTTAAGTGCAAGCCTAATCATAATAAAGAGAGTGTTCAAAGAAAAAATTGTTAGTTTCAATGCTGGAGTGATAGTGAGATCCAATCTGGCAACTGTATAAGGAATTTTCAAGGGTAGTTTTGAACATACCGAATTTTCTTCTCTTGATCTGAATTGGCAACTTAATTCTCACTTAACATGTTACTAATTGTGTTGAGGTGTCTTTTTATTTTTTTGTTATTTTCAGTACTGGAGATTAAACCCAGGGGCACTTAACCATTAGCCACATTCCCAGTCCTGAGGGCCTTGGTAAGTTGCTGAGGCTGGCTTTAAATTCACAATCTCCCCACCTTAGCTTCCCGAGCCAGTAGGATTACAGGTGTGTGCCACCAAGTCTGGCTGATTGTACTGAGTTTTTAAGCCTAGAGATAAACACAGGGACAATGCCCATTGTTATTTGTTTGTTATCATGTTATAATGTGCTTAATAGATTATTTGCCACTGCACTTTAAACAAAATCATTGTCTCCTTCTTTAGCAGTGTTACCTTTACTTGCTTTGTGGATATCTTTCTCCATAGAGCAGGCAGAGCAGCAGTGCTGGGGGCAGCGGAATCCTTTTGATTCAAAGATGGCAGTGGGGAATTTGCGGACACAGGCTTCATGATAAAATTTCCCACAAGAACCAACAGAACAACGCTTCACATCTTTACCAGACACCTTACATGAAAAACATGGGTGTTGCCCTGAAAGATTGATGAAGAACACAGATTAAAGAAAATATGATTAAAGCATATTCCTTTCAGATAGAAGCAGCAACAGACATCAAATAGGTGTTCCTAGAAGAGGATCTACTATAATATATAAGAAATTAACATATAAAAAGAAATATTTAAAATAAATGGCTAAATTAAAAGATAATTTCATAAATTTTGCTGAGATAATTAATAATCAATTTGGAGATACAACACTAAAAACAATTTAGATCTCCAAAACTAATTTCATAAAAAAACTCAAGTAGAATTTTTTAAATATCTGACAGCAGAGAGTGGAAAACCATAAAATGAATAAAAGTCATTACCAAAGTCATTACCCAATAATACACCAATGCCATTAGATAATCATGGACAATTTGTGTGTGTAAAACAGACACAAAATAAAAACTCATATTCCTAATAAAAAAGGCAGAAAGTTACAGCTAGTATATTTTACTTAACTTGTAGAAAATCAAGTACAAAAAAAATTAAAATTACTCACAGAAAAGACAAGTACTTTCAAAGTGAGCTGACTCTGAAAGAGAATAATGGAAGCCAAAAAACAACAGAATGCTATCTTTAAAAAGTTGAAAGAAAATAATTATCAAGCCAGAATTCTATACCTACTAAAATTATTAAGAATGCAGTGAGATCCAAGTTCATTGAGAAGGATTAATAAAACTGGTTCTTTGAGAAAATTAAAACTAATATCCCTGATATAAGTAACAAAAATTAGAGAGAAAAAGCACCAATGTTAAGTGATATCAGAAATAAAAAAATGGAACATTAGTATAAATCCTATGAACAATAAAAAGATTTTTAAGAGGATTTGACTACATATTTGCTAATAAGTTTGAAAATTTAGATGAACAGACCAATTCCTAGAAAAACAGAACTTACTAGCACTGGCACAAAAATAAATAGAAAATATGAGTAGTTTATAAACTATTAAAAGAAATTGAAACTATAATTAAATACCTTCCAACAAAGAAAATTTTAGGCCCAGATGGCTCCACTGGTGAATGTGCCAAACATTTAAAGGAAGAATAATGCCAATTATGATAGAAATGGAATAGAAAAAAAGGAACACATACAAGAAAACAGATGTGGAAAAATATGCAATGAAAAATGGCTCAGGATTATGTTTTGTTCCATAAAGAGTTCACATATGGAGAAAATATATGCAACATACATTAGGAAAGATAACTGAACAAGACTTATGAAGAATCATAAATTAAAACAAACAAAAGCAGCCTAAGGTAGAGTACAAATAGGCAATTTACGAACAGTGAAAAGACAAAGAGCTAAAAAACATTAAAACTGCTCAACTTCACTAGTAATTAGATAAATGCAAACTGAAATCAGTTATAAAATTAAAACAAACTAAAATGGTTAGAGAATACCAATTATGGATACAGGTGTGGGGAAACAGGCAGTCTTATATTCTGATGGTAGAAATTTCAGTTGGAAGGAACTATCTTAGAAAGCAACTGGGCAATATCCATTAAAATAAAAGAACATTCACTTCCAGTGCCCTAGAAATTCTACTTCTTGAAAAGTACTTAATGAAGACTTATATATGTACAATATGTTGACCAAATCACTACAATTGCAGAACTGAAATCAACTCACATGTCCTTCCATAGAGGAAGAGTTAAGTAAATTATGATGCATGGCATGCTATGGAATACTATCAGCAATCAAACAGAATGCACCTGTATTTAATATAGAAAGAGTTCCTGCAGAACAATAGTATGATAAATTTTTATTGAATATATACCCAAATGTTATGCGCACACACACAAACATAAAAACATTTGCAGGTCTACAAAGTGATAACACTAGTTGGATCTGGCAAGTGCTAGAAGCAAGTAGGGGCCTAAAATTAAGAGTGGTGATCAAGAGCTGGGGTGTAGCTCAGTGGTAGATCCTGTGCTTAGCATGCACTGGGTCCCTGAGTTTAATCCTGAACACCAAAACAAAACAAAATGACCATGGTAGAAATCAACTAGACAGTGAATTACATTTTCATACAATATGTATTACTTAAATAATTGGAAATGAACTTATACTAAGAAATATAAATTGCAAGACAAATGGACAAGAGACATGAACAGAAAATTCACAGAAGAGTGAATAAAAATATAGAAAAAATGTTTAGTTATAAACAAAGAACTGAAAATTATAGTAACAAATTTGTTAAATGTTTTTTGGACATTTGGACATCATCTTTTGGGAAGCGTTCAAGTCTTTAGCCCATTTTCCTTCTAATGCTTATAAAAACTGGAAGGGAAAAATAAAAGGAATAGTTTTGCCTTTTTTTTTTTTCCAGAAAACTGGTTGAATTGCAACATTGTTCTTTGATTTTGGAAATGCCTTATCTTTACAATTGGTTGAAATATAAAAATTCTTTAAAATCAGTACTTACAAATATGATATTCACATTTTTATTGCCTTTGTTGTAGATTTGTACAGTGTTTTTTTTTTTTTTCTTATTGCTGTCCTGTTGTATGTATGTATCTTCAAATTACATTTCAACAGGTATATAGTTATGAAGGTAATAGTATTTTTTAAAAGTGGCTTTTAGGGCTGCGAGTATGACTTAGTGGTAGAGCACCTGTATAGCATGTATAAAGCCCTGGATTCCATCCCCAGCACCACACATACACACACACACACACACACACACACACACACACGAGAAAAGAAAAAAAAGTAACTTTTAGAAATCTTAAAAAAAAAAAAAAACGTATTTTAATGGCAGAAGGTTTAACTTTACAGCTTTGCATAATGCAGAAAGTACTCTAAATAGCCAGTTGCAGTTGTCCATGTTTGTAATCTCATTGAACTGGGCTGAGACAGGAGGATCTCAAGATTGAGGCTCCTGGGTTCAATCTCCGGTACCAAAAAAAAAAAAAAAAAAAGGAATAAACAGTAAGTAAAATTATCTGCACAAAGCTCTTTTTGTAGTCTCTATTATACATTTTATTCAACAAGACTACCAAAAATGCTTCTTTTCTAAAAATCATATGTGGCTCAAATAATAGAAAGTGGTGGTCTAAATTAATTAGGAATCAATAAAAAAAATCTAAGTAGGTAAACTTTTAAAAAGAACTTATTAGGCATAATACTTTTTAACGTGTATTTTTGACAAACAAAGGAAAACTGCCTAAATGATCTTAAGTAATGGTTTGAAAAATCTAAGTTCTCACTCTTAATAAGGTAAAAATATATGAAATTGGTAACCAAACTAATTTCTTGTGATAATTAAGGAGCACTTGTTTTTCATAATTGTGGTAAAATATGTATATGCACATAAAATTTAATACTTTAACCATTTTACATGTAGTTCAATGGCTTTAAAGTACATTTACATTGTTGTGTAACCAATACCTCTCTCTTCAGAACTTTTTCATCACCCAGTACTCAAACTCTGTATCCATTAAACTCCCTTTTCTTCCTCCCTGTGATCTTGTTGCACTGTTTTGTTTCTAAGACTTTGACTATCTAGATACCTCACATAAATGGAATCATATATGTGTCCTTTCCTGCTTCTATTATTTTACTCAGCATAATATCTTTGAAAAAATAAAATTTATCAATATTATATTGTTATATAACAATATCTTAAAGGTTCATCCATGCCACAGAATATATCAGAATTTAATTTTTTTAAAGGTTTAATAATATTTCTTGTTAGGTTGGGTTCAATGTAGCTTGGTAGTAGAACTTTTGCCTAGCATGCATAAGGTCCTAGCTTCAATCCCCAAAACCATGAAGAAATATAACAGTAATAATAATATTCCACTGTAGGTATATATCACATTTTATCCATTCATCTATCAATGAGCATTTGAGCTGTTTCTATTTTAACTATAGTGAATCTGCTGCTATGAACATGGGTTTATACCTACCTGTTATGAGTCCCTGCTTCTTATGCTTTAGGGTATATACCAAGATGAAATTGCTTGACCATATAATTCTATTTTTAGTTTTTTGAGAAACTACTATACTGTTTTTGACAGTTGCTACATCTTTATGCATTCCCATCAATAATGCACAGGATTCCAATTTCTCCATATCCTGCCCAACACTTGTTTTCTCTTTTTATGACAACAGCCATTCTAATGAGTCTGAAGTAGCATCTCATTGTGATTTTGATTTGCATTTCCCTGATTATTAATTATGCTGAATGTGTTTTCACATGCTTATTGGCCATTTGTATCTTTGGAGAAATGTCTGTTGTTTGCTTAAATTCTTCGCCCAATTTTGAATTGTTTCATATATCAGGTGTATGATTTGCAGATATTTTCTCCCATTCTAGCTTGTCTCTCCACCCTGTTGGTAGTGTCAGGTGGAATACAAAAGTTTTTAATTCTGATGAAGTTCAATTTGTCTATTTTTCTTTTGGCTGCCTATGCTATTGGTGTCATATCCATGAAATCACCACTCAATCCAATGACACAAAACTTTTTCTCTGTCCCGTACTCCCGCTTTTCTTTTAAGGTGCTGGGTGTTGAAGCCAGGGTTTCACATGTGCTAGGCAAGCACCCTACCAACTGAGCTAGTTTCTTAGCTCCATCCTCTATGCTTTTTCTTAAGTGTTTCAGTTCTTACATTATCATCTTCAATTCATTGAGTTAATTTATGTTTATGATGTTGGGTAAAGGTTCAACAATATTTCCAGCCATCACTTGTTGAACATACTGCCTTTTCCATACAGAATGGTCTTCTTACACTTGTCTACAATCATCTGACTACATATGCGAGTGCTTATTTCTGGACTTTCTATTCTGTTTCATTGGTCTATATGCCGCTCTACCATCAGTCTGTTTCTATTACTGTAGCCTTGTGGTAAACTGAAATCAGTACGTATAAGTCCTCCAATTTGCTCTACTTGTTTTTAAAGTAAAATTTCTCTTAGATTTCAAAGTAAGTGTGTGCCAAATTTAGACCATATTTAACATTTTGTGTATGTGTGTATGGTACTGGGGAATGAACCCAGGACTTTGACCCATGCTAGGCTCTATCACTGAGCCACATCCCCAACCCATTTATCAATTTTATTTTGAGGCACTATCTCGCTAAATTGCTGAGATTGCCTTAGCCTTGTAATCCTCCTGCCCTGACCTGAGGAGTAGCTGGGATTAAGGTCCTGTACCACCATAGTCAGCTTACATACAACTTCTCCACTCACTACTTTTTTATTTTTATTTTTTTATTTGTTCCAATTAGTTATACATGACAGTAGAATGCATTTTGACATATCATACATAGATGGAGTATAACTTCTCTTTCTTCTGGTTACATACAACTTTTGTTGGCAGAATT
Organism: Sciurus vulgaris; assembly: GCF_902686455.1. Lineage (NCBI taxonomy): Eukaryota > Metazoa > Chordata > Mammalia > Rodentia > Sciuridae > Sciurus > Sciurus vulgaris. The sequence goes on along the minus strand of NC_136465.1, from coordinate 55,300,410 downwards.
CTATTGGATTTTAAAATTAGGAGAGAAGTTCTATGAGTATTTTAACACTGAGTTATGTGGTCCTTCCTATTAGTAGGGGTCAGGAAGTTTACAAAAGTACTGAACAGGGCCATATGATAAAAAAACAACAACAACAAAAAAAAACCCTTCATACAATTTCAAGAAATTGAAATATTTCTTAAGAATAATGGAAAATTACTGAACAATGTTAAATAAGAAAATAATTACAAATTTCTGATGGACAGCTTTAGCTAAAGGCTTCATGATTTGTATGACACTACCTTTTTTCCTTTTGATGTTCATAATGCTTACTCATTCAAACTAGTTTGGGCATTATCCTCCTACAATTATAGGATGGACATCAGAATACTGATTTCATGACTTGTACTCTCCTATCTCAGAAGTATAAGATCTTTTTATCATAAACATGATTCAATTGGTGGCATTAAATTTATTGTTATATTGTTTTATGATTTAAAAAATCATCCTAAAAATTGAGCTTACCCTCTGTGGGGGTAAAAAAAAGTGACTGGAATAACCAGGTTTTAGAAAAAGGGAATGGTGGAGAATACAGGGAACCAGAAATACATGCCCAATAATGTTAAAAAATGAAAACACATTCTGTTGGCCAAACGAAATAATGTGCAGATAATTTGACCATGAGGTTGCCAATTGGCAAATTGTTCAGAGGTTTTACTACATCTAAACGTGAAGAATTATATATTTTTATAGGGAAAAATATGAAGCTTCTACGTAGCTTCTGTAGCTTAATTTATATGTGTGTCTGTTATGGTTTGGATATGAGATGTCCTCCAAAAGATTCTGTGTTAATGCAGGAATGTTCAGAGGTGAAATGATTAGACTATGAGAGCTGTAACCAGTGTATTAAAATAGATTAATAACTTGAATGGGCTAATGAGGTGGAAACTGTAGGTAAGGAGAAAAGGGCTAGAGGAAGTAGGTCACTGGGGGGCATGCCTTTGGTTTATAATTTGTCCCTGGCACCTTACTCTCTTTCTGCTTCCTGGCTGCCATGAGCTAAGCAGCTTTCCTCTGATGCACCCTTCTGCTATGATGTGCTGCCTCACCTCAGATCCAGAGCAATGGAGTTGGACGTCCAGGGACTAAGACCTGTGAAACCATGAGCCTTTCAAATTAAATATTTCCTCTTCTAGGTTGTTGTTGTTAGGTATCTCAGTCACCGTGACAAAAGACTGACTAACATAATGTGTGTATAACATAATGTGTGTATGTATGTGAGTATGTGTGTTAGGATATATGATATGCAATATACTTTCTACTTAGCCAAGGCAACAGAAGGCAATAGAAAAGAGCAAGAACTCTAGAGTCAAGCTGCTTGGGTTACATTCCAGCTTCATCATATGCTACCTTTGTAACTTTGCACAAGGTAATAAACTCTCTAACCCTCATTTTCCCTTTTCTACAAAATGGAAATAATAATAATAGATAAATATAAACTTCAAAATATTACAAGGATCAATTGACATAGAATAAAATGTACCTGCATTTTAGTAAAGAGTTCAATAAAAAAAATGACCAACTTTTTCTGTAAAGGATTTTAGAAGCATACATTCAAATGAAAAAGATAAATATTTGTGATTATCCAAATAAAGGGGGGAAAGGAGTAGGAAAATTATTAATAATCAAAGGAAAGATCAGCATATCACATAAATATGATATATAATTGGCTGTTAGTTCCTCATAGTTAAAACAAACCAAAACCAAACATACACAAGCAAAAAAGCCACATGAACTTGATTCCTAGAGGCACTATCATGCTATTTCCAGTAATTTTTTTCTTGCTTGCATTACTTTTCTTTTTGTGTGAATGTGGTATTGGGGTTTAAACCCAGGGACATGTACATGTCAGGCAAGCATTGTACCATTGAGCTACAGCTACATCTCCAGCCTTGCTAAGTTTCTCAGGCCAGCCTCAGTTTGCTGAGTAGCTGGGATACAGTTGTGGCCACTGTGCCTGAATCCAAAGAGTTTTTTCATTTGTTTTAGATTAAACATTTATTTCCTGGTTTCTGTTAGTTTAAAAATAATGGCTACATGGGCTGGGCTTGTAGTTCAGTGGTACAGCACTTGCCTAGCATATGTGAGGTACTGGGTTCAATTCTCAGCACTGCATATAAATACATTAAGTAAATAAAGGTCCATCAACAACTAAAAAAATTTTTTTAAATGGCTACATAGAAAAGAAATATAAACAAGTATATTTCTTTCATATTATTCTAATACATATATATAAGGATAATAAATAAATGGTGAATTCCAAGTTTAAAAAAATTTTTCAACAGCTACCATGGTTATAGTTTTGGTTGACACTTTTTCTGATCTATTGAGGCGAAAAGACTAACCCAATTCATTAAGCAAACACCAAAAAATGTACAATTCATCTGAAAAATAATTCTTATATTTTGTAGAACTCATCAGGCTGAACACAAATTCACTTGATATTTTGACACATGTTAATGGTAAGAGGAAGTTTGACTATTCTTTTGATCTTGGAGAGCTGAATCACTGAATGGTGTCTTAATTTGTTAAAATAACATGGGAGGAGAGGAGGAGAGCCAGATAAAAGTGACAAAAGAAAAGGATGTCATGGGAAATGTTGCCACTGCATATTCCTCCCCAACCATCTTTTCATAAAAGCTTACCAGTTTTACATTCCATGCAGATGAACTTTCCATCAGGGATTGATGTCAATCCCAGGCACTCCAGGTGAAAGTGTCTGCAGCAATCTCCTTCACAAGGAATCAGAGAGTCACCAGAGCTTTCACAGATCTGTAATAGGGCAAACAGTAGTGGTTCTCAAACTTTAGCAGACAAGTGAATCACCCAGAGGGCTTGTTAAACTCAGATCACTGGGTTCCTCTCTCTTCCAGAGATTCTGATTCCATTATCTTAGGGTGAGGCCCAAGAATTTGCATTTCAACCACTGAACTAAACAGCTACTTCTAGACTCAATATGGTATAAGGTTTAAAAGCCATAATTGATCTGTTTTGATTCTTCCTTTGGGATCTGTATACTTTAAGTTTTGACATAGGACAAAACAATATTTTTCAGAAAAGGTAAAAATGCATTTAAAAAGTTAATATGGGGCTGGGTTGTGGCTCAGTGGTAGAGCGCTTGCCTAGCACATGTGAGGCACTGGGTTCAATTCTCAGCACCACACAAAAAATAAATAAAGATATAAAAAAAAATTTAAAGAAAAAAAAAGTTAATATGAAGCTGGATATGGTGGTACATGCCTGTAATCCCAGCAACTTGGGAGGCTAAGGCAGGAGGACCACAAGTTCAAAGCCAGTCTTAGCAAGGCTCTAAGCAACTTAGCAAGACCCCATCTCAAAAAAATAAAAAGGGCTGGTGATGTGACTCAGTGGTTAAGTGCCCTGGGTTCAATCCCCATTACCAAAAAAAAAAAAAAAAAAAAAAGTTCAGATGAACTCAAATATAAGAAAATGTTTTTGAAACCAGTCATCTGCCATTTATTTCTAATTAATGTTATAATGAAGATTGGCACTTGCATATGAACAGTAAGTATTCCAAATCAGGGAATAAAAGGGCCAGAAACAGATTTCAGATCTGTAGCTTTAAAGTAATATTATAATTTGGAAAAACACTGCCCTCTTCAATAGATTAAGTATATTACTGGCAGAATATGATCACAACTGTTTAGAGCCAGAGGCTCAGTCACCTGCCTACCTGACACACAGTGTCCTTCTTACTCATTCCAATGCCTCTTCTAGACAAACTTGAATCCATGGACTGCACGTCAGAAACATCTGCATCTGCAGTAGCTGAAGGGCTATCTACTTGTTTTCCAAAGCCTACCTATATGGAAAACATAACACATTTTTAAGAGAAAGAAAACAGAAATTCCCTTGAAGTTGGAGGCAATGAAAATCCTAAGAATTGCTGAAAGAGATCTTGACATGATCTCTTTTTTCCTTTCTAAACCCCTCACATACAGTATGTCTGTTGTTTTGGAAGAAACTGCAGTTAAAATTTAAAAAACAAACTGTTTCTGTTACATAAGATAGCAGCAAAATTAAGACAGTTATAAATTACAAAATAACCAAAGTGATTTTTTTTCCCCCATGTTTTTAAAATTCCCCAATTTCCCTAAATAAGTCAGGGAAAAACACTGTTACTTTGGCTGGCAAAACAAAAAAGAACTTTTTGCTTAGACCCTTCAGCATATTTACCTGCAGATCACTCAGTCCTCTAGAATCGGAGTCAGATGTGTCTCTGTATGCGGAACTAGTCACTTCTACATCAGTTGAGGCGCGACTCCTTTTCTTTAGAGGTTTACAGGAATCTGAAATCTCGCTGGCACCTTAATACAACACACTGAAATTAATCCTAAAACAGTACTTAAAATTTGCTTTAATTTTTTTGTGGGAGAATAATTTCTTTCCCCAAACTCATCTTTAGTGTGGGAAAAAAAGCAAAAAAAAAAAAAAAAAAAAAAAAAAAAAAAAAAAAGCACAGCTCTCTTTGTAACACTGAAGTCACAAATCAAAACTTCATAAGCTTCTGACCTTCCTGGTAGTGAGTGATTTAATTTACAACCGCTCCCTTAAAACATTTAAATCAGTTCTCCTGCTCTACCACTATTTGCAGTCAACAGAGCCCAAATTCCAACCTACAAGTCAATTCTATCAAAACTGCAGGATAGCTGTTTGATTTGGAGCAATTCCAAGAACCATTCAATTTGGAGGGGGAAGACATAAAACCCAACACATTGTGTAGCTTACAAATATGGTCGCAGAGACATCTCCATCTTGTTTTTATTAGGGATGTGACAAATCTTTGATTTGTATTCGATTCGTACACGGATAGTGCCATTTTCCCCTGAATTTTGCCATTCAGTTGATTATTGCCCCCCAAATAAATTTTGGATGTTCATTATTGTTCATCTGAGACTTCCTTGGTGAAGTGGCATTTATTGTGACCATTATTAACAAGTGCTGCAGCACATCTACATATGTCATGCCATTTAGGAGGCACATTGCTGAGGGTTGTAAATGGACAATCAGTGTTCAAGTGCAGCCAAATCACGAAGAGCTGGATGAGAGAGGCCTCTATGTGGAATTTGTACGGAAAGGAATAAATATGAAAAAAAAGGCAGAGAATAGTGTGGAATTTTTTTTTAAAACTGTGTGTAATACAAATCCAGCCAAAACAATAGTGCAAAAAGTTACAAAGCAACAATCTCTTGGGCTAATGCAGTATAGGCTATACAGAAACAGCCACGATGAAATGTGCAGGTCAGGCACGGTGAATACCAAGGAACCAAGGAGACGGTTAATATTTCCACCCACAGTTTGTGTTTTGGATTTTTCCCCCAAAATTTCCATACAACAAACAGACATCTAGACCAGCCCAGCAAGCTATGGTGGAAGTGTGCAGTCCAGAAGAGACCCCGGAGAGACAAGTCTCCTGAGGCCATGAAGATCCGCAACAGGCTGAGTGGGAGCAGCACTTGGTGTATAGCCATGTTCTGTGGTGGAGGATGTGGGCCTCGGGAGACTGCTCAGATTACTGGAACCTCGTTATCACATCCCATTCTACAAGTTTTTCACTGAATGCTTCCTGACAGCTATAAATTAGGGTGCCTGCCCATGTTAACGCTGATTAAAAAACACAAGTACACAAATCTATCTCCTTCATTGCTGGTGTATGGACCCAGAACACCACCACAAAATATTTCCTTGGCCTAAAAGATCACTGGATTAACAAGGAGTTTAACAGAGGAACAGGAGTGCTGTACTGAGAGGCTTTCGAAGGGAAACACAGGTACCGCCATTTCCGATGAGTTTCTGAAAATGCTAGAAAAATGACAGACTGGCAAAGACAGCTGTCATGCTGTTCTCCATGATAACGGCACTAATGTTAAAAAAAATAAGAGCTTTTAATGATTGCAATGTATACAGGTTGGGTTGTTTGGCAAAACCCTGCAGATGTGCATTAATGATGCTTTATTAAAAAACAAAAAACAGTCCATGTTGGAATTGATCAGTGTAAGTTAAACGGTGGTTTCTAGGCTGGACCCATGATTTAAGCTGTACCCATCCAGCTCAGACCAAAAAAACAAAAACAAAAACAAAAACAAAAAAAAATCATTGAATGTTAAAGCAATTGTTCAAAGTCTTGAAGAAGAAACCAGGCAGGAGAATGCCAATAATGATGATTGGCAAAATTGAAATCGAAAACATAGAAACTGTTTATCGAGCCGCCGACAAAGAAATCTTGCATGGAGACTACAAGTCTGGAGTTTCTGGGATGAAATTGTACAGGAATCTCAGTCCACAGTTTCCTCAATCGCTGCGGAGACGGAGCTGTCACTGAATCTGACAGAGCCCTGCACTCCCCGGTCCGCCGACCCTGTGGAATGGTGGAAACACAACGCAATCAGGCCTCCTAATCTCGCAGCGATCGCGATGTCTTTTCTTGGAGCTCCGCCAAGCAGTGTTCCCTCCGAGAGGCTGTTCAGTTCTGCTGAGGATCTCCACGGAGACCATCGCTGCAGACTTCTCCCCGAGAATGCAGAGAGGCTGGTGTTTTATTTATTTATTTTAAATAATGCAATTTGCCCAGAGTAAACTACAGGTATTAAATACAGTTTGAGCTCACCAAAAACGCATGAATCATGCTATGGAGTTTGTACTGTAGTCAAATTGCACACAGAAAATACAGATATAAGTTTAAGGTTTCTTAAACTTTGTGCATATCTCAAATAGATTCACATAAGGTCATCTAATAGTGGCCATAAATATGCTATGGGTCAGTTTAATTTACAAAAACGTTTTACAGCACTGTAAAAATAAATGTGGCAAGATTTTTTTCAATCAGGTTGTCTTGTCTGATTTGTCATAGTCCATGTTTGACAAACATTAATAGCTACTATTCGGTATTCAGTCGAATACCAAAAAAATTGGATTCGTCACATCCCTAGTTTTTAAACCAGTGAAACCCCAGAATCTTATGGAGAAAAGTTGGAAACAGTATCAATTCTATGTGGTGTTCTCCAATTTACCAAAACAAGTAAGACTTCACATGGAGGTACAGAGTAAGATCAACTCTAAAAGTCACACACACGCGCACACACAAACATCAGGGAATACTGCAATTTCACACTGAAGAGCAACAACAATGATTTACAGAGACAGACAAAAATACATGAAGTACAAATAAGTAATTCTTAAAAACTGGTTTAATCAGGAAATGCAAAGCAACATTATAATATTAACTCACCTTTCTGTAATCCAGTCTTCACTGTTGCCTGAGGAACTGTTTCAACCTGTTTGGACAGAAAAACACAACATTAACAAGGAATTTTTTCATTTCTAATTTGCAGAAGGAAAAAAAAATAACACTGTCGTCAATCTAAGTAGCAAAGAGTGATCAATGTTATCTGAAATCTGAACTCAGTCCCATCTTGTGGGTCAAGTTCCCTGTCTCAAGGTCAGAGAGGATTTAAATCCTAGCTGCCTGTGCTGAATACTAAGTGACAACACACAGCCACATGCTCTCTAGCAAAGACTTCTCCCACCATTCCCTTGGTATATGAAGAGAACAAGATATTTCTTTCCTCAGTGTCTGGGAGGCAGGAGAGGGTTGTTTCTGCAACCAGCCCGATGTTGCTATAAACCCCTCCCGCCCCAAAGACGTTAGGATAAATTTTTACTTACTATGATACTCAGGTTAATGTAACTCACGCCACTTTAAGACCCTTCCGCGCCTGCACTCACAGCTAAGTTGCTGGGAATCAGGACCCTCTCTGTAGAGAGTGCTACAGGGCTCCATACAGCTGGAAGCTCAATACTTTTGCTGCTAGTACAAACTTAAGAAAATAAGTTTGTGATATTGCAAAAGCACTTTCTTGAGTGTCTTATGAACAGTGTCTTGATCCTACATTAGGAGAGCGAGATCAGAAGTTATTCTGCCAATGTATATGTAAAACACGTGGTAATTTGAGGAACCATTGGAATTAGAGAAAGGATGCTATTTGGAAGAGTTCCTGTTTAAGCTATGAATTGAATTTCATGTTTCTTAAAGGATGTGGTGAAATATGCATGTTGAAACACATTTTGTAAATATTTAAGGATTGTTCTAAGCTTTTTTAAAAAATTTTATTTTTTTTACAACAGGTAAAAAAAACATACAACAGAACGCTTTTTATAAGATACAATTAGTCATACAAATATAAAATCTTCTAAACAATCACTGATATTGTTCTACTACTAACAGTGGCATTAACAATTTGTCCCATTTCTTGTACTAATTCTGCTTATCCATTTTAAACTAACTGGTCACAGACTGGCTTTGGGAACCAGGTGGCAAAATCACAACTTCATTTTGGTAATGAATATGATAAATTTGCAAGAGCTTAGAATGATTTTTTGGAATATAATTTCCTAAGAATGAAGGTTAATATGATAAATGAATGATAAATTAGCATATTATGCTTAAATTAAGTTAAATAGTCTGGAAATTTTTGTTTTACATGCTTATGATACCATAAAGCAGCCACAAAGTTAGCTTTTCATTCTGGAAATTTGAAATTATGAAGGCAATATTTTAAATAGTTTTCCATATTAAATGGTTTTAAAACTATAAAACTTATTGGAACTAGTTTTATTCAGAATTTGTTTTGTTTCATACCAGATGTCTGGGCTGTAAAAATGGACATTCTTTCTCTTCAAAAAAATTAAGAAAATTCTGATTGTGCATTTAAAGAACAACCATTTCTAAAAATCTCTTTGAAAAGGAAATTTAACATGTATGTTACTACACTGATTATACAAATTGAACACGTTCAGTCAAAATGTACTTCCTTCTTCTTTTTTACCTGTATATTGTTTATTTGACAATATGTTACCAGGTAAGTGCCATTCCATTGGGAAAATAACATTCCAAAAAATCTATGATAGCAACAGAAAAACCAGATCATCTATGATTATCTTTTTCTTAAATAAGAATATAAGTTAATTTGATTCACTTAAAAAAACAAAAACAATACATACCAGCAGCTTAAACAAAAAATCAAAATTTAAAAAAAAAAGGGGGGACTGAATCATGGTTCCAAATAAAAATCATGAAAACATGAAATCATTTTGCTCATAACAGAAATATCAAAATAAATGTGAGGGATTTTTATAAAGGTCTTGCACCACTGGCTTCCCATCTCCTGAAGCCTGTTTTCCGTGAAAATGCTTTGAAGCAGAATCACAGGGATGGTTATATTAGATCTGGGCATGGGAACCCACCAGGATAGAAGTATAAGACAGTCCAGAAAGGAAACCAAAGGTGGGGAAGTTTCTCTTTCTTTTAAGATACTGAGATGATAAGCCACAACATTTACAAATATAATGTTTTAACTCTCTACATGTAGGAAGCCAACCTGCTCCTTTTTGATCTTCTTCTTTGGCACAACCTCAGCGGATTTCTCTGATTCAGAACGAGTTCTAATTGATCTTCTCTGTTGCTTCTTTTCTACTGAGCCTAAGAAATGATTAAACACATAAACAAATGCTCATTTAAGGATGGCTTGATATTCATGTAGTTAAAAGTTGACGAGATTCCTTGCTTTTCTTGCCCATTACTTTTGGGTAATTACACATCATGAAAAAGCTATTAAATACTTGAGTACAAACATAATTTAAAATATATAATTGTAATAGTGGGTAAACTGAGACTGGGATCCACAGAGGATCCTAGTTATACAAATAAAGGGATTTTTTAAAAATCATGAAGTCAAACCAAAACAGCAGAAACACAATTTAGTTTTGAACGCAGGTAAAAATGCTTAAGTATAATAAATATAAGTGTAAATAAATATAATTGAGGAGATGAAGGGACTGAAGATATGGATAAAAATGACTTTATTATCCTGTTTACATCAGGAATTAGTGTTTTAAAATTCAATCAGGCCCAGTATGGTGGCATGCCTATAATCCCAGCAACTCAAAGGTTGCAGTAAGAGGATTCCAAATTTGAGGATAGCCTCAGCAACTTACTTTGGCCCTAAGCAACTTAGTGAGACCCTATCTCAAAAAGGGCTGAGAATGTAGTTCAGTGGTAAAACACCCCTGGGTTCAATCCCTGGTAATCCCCCACCCCCAATTCAATCAGTATTACACATTTTGTATCTTAACAAGTGGGCTGAATCAATTCTATATATAAAATGATTAATGGTGTTTGGTGCACTTATCTAAGTTTTGCTATTGTTATTAATAATCAAAGTGAGAAAGCAGAGAAGGCACAAAAACGTGACCAAAACCTATTTACTGATTTTACTACCAAGGGAATTTAATTATACTTTAGAAATAATTAATAATGAAAAGCAAGTTGAAATCAATTATTAAGCTTTTTCATGCTAAATGATAAAACAAGAACTAAGATTTTCAAATAATACAATATTTTAAAAACTCCCCTGCACTTTATTTTTGGAAAGAATAAAACTTATACTGAAGACCACAACTGAAAGAATACTAAGTCAGGGATGATTTTGTTCTGTGGCCCCAAGGAGGTAGAATAGCCTCAGTATAATAGCTATTCTTCATGTTGTCACTACTTGTACCACCTGACTGGTCCTTCCTAAGCAAGAATTACCTTCTGCTTGTCTCAGAAGGAAGAAAATATTAAGACCACCTATAAAATCAGATGGAAGCTACTCTGACAGAGCCTTCCAGGTAACCTTTATGTTTTCTGATTTAACTGCTCTGGGACATGTAAATTGGCTTCCTATACCTTAGCTCAAAACCAAAACAAAGACAGACCCCATCAATTTGTTTTTGGTGAGGAGTGGGTAGTTTGATAATAATATGTTTTGGAGTTATGATTACTTTTTAGCTCCTTCCTTTACTCTTACTATTCTTACACTGATGAAAATGTTTACCAAGACAACAGATATTCTCATAGATCCACTAGATCCACCCAAGTATCCTAGAGATCCATTCTTCAGTATAATCACCAATATTCAAGTACTACCAAACAGACAAAAATGAAAATGAAACTACTTAAAAGCAAACAAAAACCTGTACTTGTTCTGAGGATGACAATATAATTGCAAAATGAAGTGCATATGAGATTTGATCTATTGCCTTACAGAGGGTGGGCCACATGACTTCTTTGCAGTACTCTGGAAACTACCCAGAGAAAACAAGTACTATGTTCATTTTCCAAGAAAGAGAAGGTAAACATCTCTGGATCTGGAAAACCACTCAGAAACTTAGTGTAAATGAATATATAATTCTTTAATCCACAGACACACATTTTATATGGCCCCTAAGTTTACTAAGAAAAGGCTCAGAGATGCTCCTTCAATTGTTAACTTCAGCTGAGATAAGGCAACTGATTTTGGGAGGGAAAACGTGTTTTCTGACTTTTCCACTACTAACAGTTATTTTCACAAAAATGCAAAGTGGTCATTTAAAAAGACAAAATATGCTCAATCACAGCTGGTAATCAAACTGAAACCCAGATCAAAGTTTAAAGCACCCATCCCTAAAGTAAGGTTGCAATCTTTATTTATAACCTAAATTATATGCACCTGCCTAATGAAGGTACTAGGACCCCTTTTTTCCATTGTAAAGAATTATACCTTCTTCTTAAATGAAAAAAGGAAAAGGAAAATTCATAGAGCTTAAATCTTAGAATGAAAAGATTACATGAAAATAAAATGTTCAGTAGCAGAGAGAAAGGGAAAAAAAAATCAACTCCAGTAAAATAAGACTATAACTTACTTTTTCCCTAGTTAGGAGACTTTAAATATAAAAGTCCTCCTAGTTTAAGTATCACACTTAAACTTAGAAAACAACAGTTTAAAGAGAGGGAACAAAACTGATATGCCTAACTATGAAAAGCTGAGGCTAAGAGGTATATTTAATATTAAAAGAAGAGGGTGCAGCATATAGCTTAGTGATAAAGTGCTTACCTACTAGCATGTGCAAAGCCCTAGGTCAGTCCCCAGCACTGCACACACACATACACATGCATAAATTAAAAATTATATAAGTCCATTTACTCATTCCTTCAACATTATAATTTCATTTTATTGAATGGTATTTTTTTTGTTTTGTATGTTTTTAAATTACACAAGTTGCAATCCATTTTCTGAACTTTGTTACTCCCTCCTTTTTAAAATTCAGTTTCCTTTCCCAACTAGATACTGCATAAAGACATACTGTTTACTATGCTTCATCCAATATATGTCCCATGTCCTCTACCACTACCTCTCCCTGTCTTGTGGCCCCCATCACTTGTTTTTAGCTTGAGTACTTTTCAGAACAGTGACTGTTTTCATTTAGCTTTTATAAATCAGAATTTTACTTAAAGTCACCTTGCAAAATTATCTGTAACTTCATGCCTCTCCATCATGGATTTGTCTGAGTTACTACTGATTTAAGATTATTAATTCAAGTCTTAAGACTCTGACCCTTCCAGAACATTAAAATGTATATTATGATATAATAAAATATATGTACTTGGTCTCGACCCCCTGGTTCCTGGCCCAGAGCTCCTTAAATTCCTTGCAATTCCCTAAGTAACAGGGGTTCTAGGTGCATCCTTTGTTTTAATATTTGAGACCCGTTTTCTGGCACAGAGCTCCAAATCTCTTGGGATTTTTCTAGGTGGTCAAGTGTCTTTTGTTCTAATAAGGCAACTCTTGGTGGACCCTACAAAGAGGTTCATCACCAGAAAGACAAAGCCATGATGAGAGGTTTTCTACATCCTCCAAGAAGGGGAGGCAGGCTGAAGGTGGAGTTAATAATTGATTGTGTCTGTATGATGAACCTCCCATAAAAACCCTGAACCCTAGGGTCTGGAGAACTCTGGGCTGGGGAACACATGGAGGTGCCTGGGGGAGTGGTAAGCCCCAGAAACAGCAATGGAAGTTCCGTAATCCTTTCCACATACTTTGCCCTATGGATCTCTTCGATCCAGCTGTTCATCTGTATTTTTTGTAATACCCTTTATAAAGACATAAGTAAAGTAACTTCCTGAATTCTGAGAGTCACTCTGGCAAATGGCTGGACCCAAGAAGGGTATTATGGGAACCTCAATGTATAGCTGGTCAGTTAGAAGTTCTGGAGAAATCTGATGGAGCGGCAGTCTGGTGGGACTGAGTCCTTAACCTGTGAGGTCTGACACTAACTTCAGGTGGAAAGTGTGAGAACTAAACTGAATCATAGGACACCCAGGTGATATTGGAGAATTAGTCAGTGTGTGTGGGGGAACCCTACCTATGTAGTTCAATAAAGTGTGTTGTCAAAATACAGTAGGACAGAGTTTGTCTTTTTTTCTTTCTATTATACAGTCCCTTTATAGGTTTAAAAAAAAGTTAAAAGAACAAAAAAGTAAAACAAAGTCTCTTTCAATTTTCAAACAGCAAGCCAATTAATACTTAACTCTTTTCTTTTGGTACCCGAGATTGAACTCGGGGGCACTTAACTACTGATCCACATCCCCAGCCCTATTTTGTATTTTATTTAGAGACAGGGTTTCACTGAGTTGCTTAGTGCTCCACTTTTGCTGAGGCTGACTTTGACTCTCAATCCTCTTGTCTCAGCTTCCGGAGCTGCTGGGATTACAGGTGAAGCCTGGCTTTTAATCTTTTTCTTGATGGCTATGTGAAGCAGTATTACAGAAATACTACTGATAAAAAACTGTTGAAACAAACCATACCACTAGTCAGTTAAAACTCTTCAGAACCTTAGTAAGTCAGTCTCTTTAAAAAATTGCTTATGGTGGTGTAATCCCAGCAACTTGGAGGCTGAGGCAGGAGATCATAAGTTTGAGTCCAGCCTGGGCAACTTAGCAAGGCCCTGTCTCAAAATAAAAAATAAAAAGGACTGGGTTTGTGACTCAGTGATAGAGAACCCGTAGGTTAAAGCCCCAGTACTAAAAAAAAAAACCCAAGGACACAACATTACTGACTATAGGTATTTTTCCTTTAAGAAAGGATAAGAGACTGATTTTCAATTCATGTATCTGTTAATCAGAGAATAGGTTATATTAGGACACCCAGGTACCTCTAGTACACCTAGGAATAATGAAAAGTGCTCTGGTATCGGCATATTGTTTCCAGTAGAGGATAAAGGAAGAAATGGTAAGAATGTGCTAAAAGTACTGGAAAAATAAAGCTTTTGTTCTCATGGAAAGAGAATCAAATGGTACATTTACTCACTCATACATGTTGACTTTACAGCTATACTCTTATAGAATCAACCCATTATTTAAATTCCTGTAGGAAAAAAATAACTGTTACTATGAATAAAGCTCTCTAGCTTCTAAGCCATTCTTTTCTACTGATAATTGCTTTATTAAAATTCAGTTTTTAAAAATATGATTTACCCTTTTTTTTTTTTTTTTGAGAATGGGGTCTTGTTATGTTGCCCAAGATGGCCTTGAACTCCAGGACTCCAGTGATCCTACTGCCTCATCCTCCCAAGTAGCTGGTACTACAGGTACACACCACCATAGCCAGCTCTATAATTTACTTTTGATAACAAAAGTTTCTTAGGATCAGAGTTACTACATTATAGCAGAAAAGAGCAATGACTTCTCAAAGTGAATTCATATACTACTCATTCATACCCACCTGTTGGACCAGATGTTGTTTCAGGAGGTGATATATTCTGTGTTGGCTTTTCATTTCTCTGGTTTGGTGAAGAAATTATAAGCCTGTCTTGCCCCCTGACACTTATTTCTGTTTTGTTACCAATTCCCTTTAAAATAAGGCAAAATAAAAATAGGTGATTATCTGGAAAATGACATCACAGGCTTGTAAAGATGGCTTAACTTGATCATAATGTGCTTGAATTTATAAGGTCTTTAATTACATTTACTATATCCTAACTAGTATTGGAACAACTTTATTAAGTCATCACAGGGTATATTCTAAAATGTAACAATGAAATAATGTGGAAGGAAAAAAATTGATCTAAGTCTAGGTGATAAATATTCCTTAAAAATGAGCCTACGTTACCCCATTTTCTGTCATAAACAAAATATTTCTGGTTTGAATTATTTATTCCTTTACATATGTAACAGTAAGAGAATTCCAGTCATTTTCTTCTGGCAAAATATTAAAGATAGAAATGTTGACGTGGCTTAAGAGACGAGACCATCTTTAAATTCAGAAATGTGACCAAAATGTGACCAACTAAATAATTTGGAAAAGACAGATGGTAGGTACAATTAATCGAGGCCTCAATTTAGGTATTTTTAATGTAATGGAAAGAAGTAAATAAGTAACTTATTAATATGTATTTTTGAAATAGAGTTTTTAAAATTCAGTTTTATCTCAAATCTTAAACAGTATTCTTGGGGGAGGAGGAGTGACAAAATTCAATTTGTGCATACAGAAACAGATAAAACTAGCTCCAAGAATAAAGCAAATCTGCATTTTAAAAAGGTGCAAAATATTCATTTATGATGAAAAGAATCAAGTAGATACTGCAATTTAAGCTTCACTAAGTAGTTTAACCTTACTGAAATCTGCTGAATTTATGGGCAGAAAAAGATTAATTAAGATAACATATTACTGCTGGGCATAGTGGCACAGGCTTGTAATCCCAGCAGCTCAAGAGGCTGAGGCAGGAGGATGGCAAGTTCGAAGTCAGCCTCAGCAACTTAGCAAGGCCCTAAGCAACTCAGCGAGACTCTGTCTCTAAGTAAAATACAAAAAAGGACTGGGGAATGTGGCTCAGTGGTTAAGTCCTCTGGGTTTGATACCTAGTTAAAAAAAAAATACATATATATATATATATGTATACTAATGGGGCATCCCTATATTTAATTAATTATTTTAATGTTCATATGACTATGTTTGGAAAAAAACAGCACAGAATTCTTTAAAGCGCACAAAGGTGAGCTACAACTAAATCAAAATCACAAACCCCAAATTATGGGATGTTGGTGAGAAGGTATATAGGTTATTACTAAAGTCAAAAAGAGTTTTAATGTCTTAAAGCTAAAGTGTAAGTGCCTTAAATAAAAGCCCAGGGCAGCCTGATGGAGGCAATCGGTTTGTAGAGGCTGTTTCCACCCATTACCCGAGTAATCACCACAATTATTTAAAGGTGGGACAAACACAGTACTGGAATATTTCTAAAATGCAGTTAGACAACCTAAGCCAACAGGAGTCTAATAAAATTGCTGATTCAACCAAACAGGTCAGCAGGCAAAATTATTATAGTAATTTTTATAACAATGGTTAATTCAGATAACTGAAAAAAAATTTTTTTAATAGAAGCACACTTTGCAACAAAAAACCCCTAACTATAGGGGTTGGGGATATAGCTCAGTTGGAAGAATGTTTGCCTTGCAAGCACAAGGCCCTGGGTTCAATCCCCAGCACAACAACAACAACAACAACAACAAAAAAAACAACAGCCAAAAAACCTAACTATACAAACTAGAAACAGGCAAACTGCCGAGTTTTTTTCCATGACTTTTGGGAGCTAAGCTCAATTTTGGCTACATAGCTCAAGATTAATCAACTGCAGATGGGATTATTACAAAAGAGGAGAGGAAAACAGTCTTTTTGCCTATGTATTTTTTGCTGACAGAGTAAACGTGACTATATATTTTAAATGTGGGAGATACAAAGAGCATTTAAATCTGTCCTTATGTTGTTATTTTAAATGCCAAAGTTGACTATATTTAAAATACCATTCCCCAAAAGTCCATAAAAAAAAGAGGTTACCTTTGTTGAGTAAACAAATTGATCGATGAATTTCCCATCTCCTGTCGCATTCTGAAGAGCAAATACTTGTTCAATTTTCACAACTGGAGACATGTTACACTTCTGTAAATCCAGGCTCCCTTTGTGCATTGTAATGGAAGCTGGTAAGGATTTCCGAGCAGCTGCAGTTTTCCAAGCTATTTTAACAGGAGGTGGTTCTTCTTCTTCCACGCTTGTGTGCCGCCTCTGGCTCTGTCTCCGAATCTCAGTCCTTGACTGTGAGGAGGCCACCTCCCCAGTATCAGTCTGTTCAGGCTGAGTATTCAGCACAGATCTGGGTCTCCGGGTTTTTTTAACTTCGGTCTTGGAGGCAACATTCTTTTTTGCTTGGGATAAAACCTCTTCAGGCTGTTTATCGATATAGATGAAAGTATACTGTTCTATTCTTTCTTCTCGAGTCATTTTCAATGCTTTCTCTGCGTGGGCAATGCCAATATCCCATTGGGCACGTTCTCTCTGTGGTCGGGGTTTCCGAATCTTTAAAAGAGGTACAACCATTATGTGACATGCTTTAATCTAAGAGGTAATTAAAACCAGCATGTATCTTGTTATCTTTCCAGTATAGATATTTTGAGTTCAAATAAGTGAATGTTCTAACTCCATAACTTTGACAAGTTAGTATTACTCTAATAGAAGGCATAAAGGTCTATTTTCTTACATCCTTCCTTTGACCACTCTGCTGCACAAGTCCCCTAAAAGGGAGTCATCTTTCTCATTCATATTCATAAAAAGCTATCAATAACAAGGGAAGAGAGAACAAAGATTACAGAAAATTACTTTTCATGGTCAATTAACATTAACATTAAAAATGACACCCAAAATGTGTCATTTTCTCTCAATTTTTAGGGAATGGGGGTAGGTAAGTCAGGGAGCTGTGGAGATCACCACAACAAAGATACCTGCAGAGAGCCAACATTTGAATATGTGCTGCTAGTCTGTACCACAATGCAGACAGGGACAGAATGAAGCAAAAGGCATGAGCAGAAGGAACATTGACAAGATGAAGAAGAACAGGTATGTATGAGAGAAAAATAAGCCTGGATCACAACTTCAACAGGTCTTTTAAGTCTAGGACTGATCAGAAGAATAGACTGTCAAAAGGCAAAAAAGCTGGAGGTGTATGAGATGACCAAAATAGGTATAGAAGTATAGGAGGTGACTGAAAAAATTAAGAGTTATTCAGGTAGCTAAATTAACAGAGACAGAAATTAAATAATAAAACTATGAGATGGTATAGTCTATGTCAAATATTGATGTTTAAATCTATAAAATGTAAACCTGTTAAAATTAATCAAAAGCTCGACAAAACTTAGCTTTTAAAGTATAAAAATGACAAATTTCTGAAGTACAAGAGACCCATATTGTAATTACTTAAAATCTCTGGGCTGGGCTGGGCATGTAGCTCAGTGGGAGGACACTTGCCTAACATGGATGAGGCCCTGGGTGCCATCCCCAGCACTGCCAAAAACCAAACCAAACCAAAACAAAACAAAACAAAAAATCCCAAAAGCCTGACTAGACAGATTATCAAGAATTTACATCAAATTTCTATTCACTACCATAGCAAACATATTTCCTGGTTCCATCACTTGTACAGTCTTTATTTTCATAAAATAACTTTGTTAATTAAGAATAAAGAGGAATTTAAAATCTCTAGGCTGGGGATATAGCTCAGAGATTTGCCTAGTATGCAAGAGGCCCTGGGTTTGAGCCCAGCACCACACACTCACACACACACACACACACACACACACACAAACATACATAATTAAATAAAAAAATTTAAAAAGAGGAATTACTTAACAATGCCATAGTAGGAAAATGATTAAAAATCCCTGGCAAAATCCATATTTCACTAATGTACACTAAACTTACAATTTACAGAATTGTATTAAAGTATAACAGTAATACATTGTTTCCTTTGTTTGTTATTTCCACAATCCCAGAGTGCTGGGGACTCAAACCCGTGCCTCCAGCATGAGAGGCAGGCACTCTACGAGATGGGCTATATGGCCTGCACTAGTAATACATTGTTTATATAACAATTTTTTATGTAAACCTTATTAACACACAAACTTACTGATTACTTACAATTATTAAAACTAAGCTTAAAAGAGTTAAAAATAAATCATTCTAACAGTTGTCTGAATTCAAGTATAAAAAATTCTTCCAAATTATTAAATCCTTCAAAAATATATTATAGACCACCACAGTCATGATGGCACATGCCTGTAGTCCCAGCAACTGAGGAGGTTGAGGCAGGAAAATCTCAAGTTTGAGGCCAGCCTCAGCATCTTAACAAGATCTTTAGCAACTTAGTGAGACCCTATCTCAAAAGAAAAAAATAAATTTAAAAGAGGACTACAGAACTAAGTCAGTGGTAAAGTGCCTCTGGATTCAATTCCCAGTACCAAACAAATTATAGGACTGGGTATGTAGCTCTATGGTAAAGTGTCTGATCAAACCCAAGGCCCTGGATTTGATCTCCAGCACCCAACAACAAACAAAATCAGACTAATAAAAATGTAAATAAGCTATTTAGTTACCTTTTGCTTTTCAGAGTGATTGCTGGCTTGTTTGGTTGCCTCAGCCAGTAATTCTTCATACTGTTTATGACCTTTATATTCCCGTACCCGCTTTTCATGAACCCATGCCCTCTCTGGTTGGTTGCTAAAAAATTGGACATGATATTCCCGGGCACCTGTAAGTAAAAATTTTTATTAATCATTTCAGAATGTAAGCATCCAAACACACTGCCAAAAGGACCTCTACCCCAGGTTCCTCAGTATTACTCCCATTAAAACCCAGACATTTTGAATTTTCCAAAGATATGTCCCAATACCTACCAATTATACAACTAATTGCTACTGTAAAAATCACTCCAAATGATTAAAATCAGTGCAGTAAGTTATAAGAGAAACAAAAGCAGAAATTCTGCTAATTATCAGATTTATTTTTACTTACCTCCTATCTTTTTACAAACACATTGGGGTATAAATTAATAATGTTTGTTTCAAAAAATCTACAATATGTTTCCTTGGACTTTTAGAAGCCAAATACTGATCAACTCACTCTTCTAAGCTAAATAAATGTGAGGTTATTTCAGGGATTCTGTGGGGTCAAAACCATTTTCATAATAATTGTTTTTCTCATTATGTTGACTTTTATGCTTTTGCTAGTGCAAAAGCAATAGCAGAAAAGACTACTGGCATCTTAGCACAGAGATAAACAGAATGCCCCAAATTTCACCAGTGTCACTGTGTTTTTCATAGCCATAAACTGGTACTTTAAAAAAAAAAAAAGTCAATTTTACTTTATATCACTGTTGAAGCAGTAAAAATTATTAATTTTACTAAATTTTGGGTCTTGAATACATGTCCCCTCAATATTCTGTGTGATGAAATGGGAAGAATGAATAAAACACTTCTGCACACAGGAGTATGATTGTTGTCTTGAGAAAAAGCATTAGTGTGATTGAGAGGCAGGGTGACTTGGCCACATTTCCATGGAATACCATTTTTACTAGAAAGTGTGACTGAAAAAAGAACTACAGTAATTCAAACTTGAGTATTTGGCAGGTATCTCCTTGAAAATGAGCTTTCTTACTTTAAGGAAAACAACACTGTTTTGTGCCAATAATAAAATCTGATCTTTCAAGCAAAATTAGAACTCTGGAAATTTTGTCTTTGCTCCTATGAGTCTCCCAGGTTCCCAATAATCAATTTTCTGATGAAATAGAAGGGGTATTAATTAATGTGATTTAAAAGAATATCTATAAGGGAATGGGTCAACATTTGAAACAGTCACGATTCAGGAACCAAGAATTCTTAAATGGACAATACATGCAAAGTTTTACAAAATCATGAAAGATAAAAGATTCATACAAAGTACAAGTAAAACCAGTGGATTTTAATGTAACAAGGTACAAAAAGTTCACTCAAATTATTTCAGATTTCACATGGCAATTAACCCACCATTTGTTGAACTTTGGTTAAATATCAAAGAAAAATATCCACGATTATCTGAAAAGGTTATTAAAATACTGTTCCCTTTCCTTACTGCAAATGTGTTTATGAGGTAGTATATTTACTTCAACCAAAACAATAAATTATGACAGAATGTAGAAGCATCAGAATCCAGCATCTTCATTTAAACCAGAGATTAAAGAGATCTGCAAAAATGTAAACAATACCATTCTTCTCATTAATTTTTTTTTTTTTGGGGGGGAAAGTTTTCATGAAAATTTAATTAATATAGCATAAGGAATTATTTTAAAATAAATTAGTAAAATTTTTAAAATTTCTCAGTTTTAACTTCTTAATAAATAGTAAAAGATATAACCTACAAAAGCTATAAACAAAAAACTTTTGATAAAGTAAGAAGAGTCCTGGGACTGTGACAAATGTCTATAATCCCAGCTACTTGGGAAGCTGAGGCAGGAGGATTGGAAGTTTAAGGAGGATCACCAGCCTTGGACACTTAGCAAGACCCTGCCTCAAAATAAAAAGGGCTGAGGATGCGATGCAGTGGTTAAGTGTCCCTGGGTTCAATACATGTTACCAAAAATAAATAAATGTAAAAAAACTTTTTAAAAAGGAGGGGGATGTAGCTCAGTGGTTAAGCATCTTTGGGTTCAATCCCTAGTACTACAGTCTTGGAAGCGCAGTGGTACTTAGAAAGCGTGATCCAAAGAACAAGCCAGACTGCACCAAACTAAGTAACAGAGATGAGAGTAAGCATTTAGAAACTATGATAGCAATTTCATATTGTCATGCCGCCTAGACATGATTAGGGGTCTTGTATTCTGTATTGGGGTGGGGTAGGGGCTTTCATTTTTTAAAAATAAGTTTTATTTATTTTATAGAAGTATTGGTCCATGGTGGACTAAAAACTTTAAAAAGAACAAAAATTGGTCTTTTACCTGAGATAATCTGAAAAATACTGTTGTAGAGAAAAAGTATTAGATGCACAGAAAAATGAAGGAAATGGTCTTCTCAGGGAGTCCATGATAATTCAGGTAGGGAGAGGAAGACAAAAAGTGGATGTGACTAGAAAAACAAAGAACTTACAAAACTTTACACCCAAAATACAAAGAACCCAATCAATAAATGGGCCAAGGAACTGGACAGACACTTTACAGAAGAAGACACACAGGCAATTAATAAATATATGAAAAAGTGTTCAACATCTCTAGTAATTAGAAAAATGCAAATTAAAACAACTCTAAGATTTCATCTTACTCCAATTAGAAAGGCTATTATCAAGAACACAAACAATAATAGATGTTGGCATGGATGTGGGGAAAAAGGCACACTTTTACATTGCTGGTGGAGTTGCAAATTGGTGCAGCCACTCTGGAAAGCAGTGTGGAGAATCCTCAGAAAACTTGGAATGGACCCACATTTTGACCCAGTTATTTAATCCCAAAGTTATAAATCCTTTGGGATTTATACCCAAAGGATTTAAAATCAGCAAACTACAGTAACACAGCAACATCAATGTTTACAGCAGCTCAGTTCACAATAGCTAGATTGTGGAACCAACTTAGATGCCCTTCAACCAATGAATGGATAAAGAAACTCTGGTATATATACACAATGGAATACTATTCAGCCTTAAAGAATAATAATATTATGGCATTTGCAAATAAATGGATAGAATTAGAGAATATCATGCTAAGTGAAATAAGCCAAGCCCAAAAAACCAAAGGCTGAATGTTTTCCCTGATAAGTGGAGAATGATATCTAATGGGGGTTAGGGGGTGGGGAGTGAGAGAAGATTGAGGGAACTTTAGATTAGGTAGAAGGAAATGAGAGGCAGGGGGTATGAAAAATGGTGGAATCAGACAGACATCATTACCCTATGTACATGTATGATTACACAAATGATATGAATCTACATTGTGTACAATCATAGAAACGAAATGATGTACCCCATTTGTGTACAATGAATCAAAATGCAGCCTGTAAAAAATTAAAAGATAAATTAAAAAATTTTTTTCAGATAAAAAACAACAATGAATGCAGGCTGAAAGTGGACTGATGTCATTATCTGAAATCTATTATAGTTTAGGTTTTACACATTTTATAATACATTAATGGAAAATTATCTAAGGAATTATTTTGGAACCAGATTAAAATTTCATATGCAAAATAGCCTATGAGGAGATAAACACACACAACCTGGATTTCCACATCTGATCTGAGAAGGAAGAACTAAGCATAAATCTAATTATAAAAAAAATCAAAGAGCGTACTCCCACTGAGCTATATCTCCAGCCCTTTTAAAATTTATTGTTTTTTTTTGGTATTATTTAGACTTCTTTTTTTGATTTATTTATTTTAATTAAAAATCATAAATTTACATAGGGTAATCTTGTTTGAGACAGGGTCTTGCTAAGGTTGCTGAAACTGGCCTTACATTTGTAATCCTTCTGCCTCAGCTTCTCAAGTCACTGGGATTATAGGAGTATGCTATAGCACCCAGAAAGGAAATGTTTTCATATAAGAAAAATAAAGCAAAGATAAAGCCATTTAGTTTTAAACTTAAAAAACATTGCTGGGGTTAAAAGTAAAAATAGGTATCATGTAATACTAATTAAAGTTCTCAGTAAAAATCTTTATCTATCTACTAATTATGCATACAAAAAAAGAATTACCCCAAACTTTTCATTATAGTTACATATTTTGATATTTTGAAGATGAGAGTATGGGCACCTTTCACCTTCCACCACACACACACACACACACACACACACACACACACACACACACGTTGGCTCAAAAAAAAAACTTTATTGAATTATAACATGTACAGAAAAGTGCACAAATCTTAAGTGTACATATACTGAATATTCACAAACTGAGCATGCCCATATAGTCAGTACCTATATCAAGAAGTGGAGAGGAATAGGAACGAGAGTAGAATTAATTGGTCCGAACTTTCCTAGCCTTGTATTTGTATACACAATCATGGTAACTCCACACCATGTATGAACACAAGAGTAGGAACCTAAAGAATAACATACACTTTATGTATGTATATTCTTCCAGAATACATTCTATTATCATATAAAACTAAAAATAAAAAATAAAATTTAAAAAAAGAAGCAGAAAATGCCAGTGATCCCCCAGAAAGTTCCTTTTATGGCCCCCTTCCAGTCACTATCCAACCCCTCTTCTGTGCTTTGTCTTTTCTGCTTTACATGACTATTTACTATAATTAAGTAAATCTATAGAGAGACAGTAGTTACTTGAAGTGTAGGACTGGGGGTGGAGTATGACTACAATGCCTACAGAATTTCTTTTGTGGGGGTGATAAAAATGTTTTTAAAATTAGGTTGTGGTGATGACTGTACAACTTTGTGATGTACTAAAAATCACTGAATTGCACCCTCCAAAAGGATAAATTTTGTGGTATATGAATTATACGTATTTTAGTTATTTATCTTATTTACAATCTGTCTCTTCAACCAGAACTTTTGATCCATTTTGTTGAGTGCTATCCCTCCAGTTCCTTGAACTGTGCCTAGCATGTATTCATTGCTCTGTAAATATTTGTGGGATAAATTAATGAAAATCTGAAAAAAGAAATACTAAAAAAAAAAAAAAAAAAAGACTAAAAAGCCCCCTTGTCAACAGATAAGTGAATAAAGAAAATATGCTATATCCATACAGTGGAATATTTTCATCTACCCCCATGTATACTTTTAAATATTTTTTTAAAAATTTATTTATTTTGATTCATTGTACCCAAATGGTGTACAACTGTTGTTTCACTGGTTGTACACCAAGTAGAGTCACACCATTTGTGTAATCATACATGTACCATATATAGTTTTGTTAGGTTTACTGAACACAGTATTTTTAAAAGCAGAAAAAGCATTTAATTTTTAGATTTTAAACTTAAAATGAGACCTAAACAATGAAAAACAACTTAAAATAGAAATGTAATCCAAATATCTTTCAATATGGTCTTGCTAAGAATTTTTATTATTATTAATGGTGTGAAAAACTATTAAATACATTTCTAAGGCTAAGAATCTAGTAACAATAATTACTAATAAATATATGGAAACCAATGATTACTAAATGATGAAGACAAATTTTACAAAGTAGCTTAGATAATAAGCAATACAAAATGCTTCACAGGCATCATGTATGGAACATAATCAACAAAATTTGTATGTTGTGTTCTTTGGTTTTTAGAAAAACTGTCAGAAAACCATTTCCTTTAAAACCCTACAAAACCATCTAAGAGCATATTATTTGATGATAAAAAGGGATAAAGTACTGATACATGCTAAAATATGGATGTACCTCAAAATCATGCTAAGGAAAGAAATAATATAAATAAGTAAATCTATAGAGAGACAGTAGTTACCCGCAGTGTAGGACTGGGGGTGAGGTGTGACTACAAATGCCTACAGAATTTCTTTGGGGGGGGGGTGATAAAAATAATTTTAAAATTAGGTTGTGGTGATGACTGTACAACTTCGTGATGTACTAAAAATCACTGAATTGCACCCTCCAAAAGGATAAATTTTGTGGTTTATGAATTATATGTCACCAAAACTATTAATTTAAAAAAACTAAAGACTAAAAAATTTTATATTTTTATCAAAATATGAATTATTTTTTAACCTAAATTCTCAGACAGGTGGGAGTAATATCATCAAAGTCAGTTTTTCTGTCATTAAAGTTAGGAGATTGCCTAGGGGATACCAGACTGGATTAGTTTTCGATAATCTAAGTTTAAGTATTTCCTTTAAAATATAGATGAACCATAGATTATTAGAGGTAAAAGGTGCTTCAGAGACACTGGTCCAATACCCTTCTTATATAAACACGGGAACTACAACTGCTTCCCCCAACCTCTGTCAACTATGACCAGGTAAATTTAATAGCTTTCCCTCTGACATCTGAGTAATATTCAATAGTAGGGGTTATAGAATGAGATTTCTTTGAGATTCTACTTATCTGAAACAGGACAATACACTACCTACTACATAGTGTGGATGCTATAAAAATTGCATAAGAAAACACATAAGAAAACTATTAAATACAGTCCACTGCACAAAAGTAGACATTCAACAATGCTGGTTTTTCACTTCTGCCACACTAACACTTCTGTTCTCCCAACCTTTAATCAGCACATAATATGACAAGATGAAAGATGGTTAATAAGACATGTTGCTTGCTCTATGTAGGCAGATTCCTGGCTATGTAGCAAAGTTTCATGAATATGACCAATGGTGTTACAAACCTGACACACCAGACTTAAGTGGACATTTTTTTTCTTCTTCTTAATAGTAAACAAGAACCAAGTGAATGTTTAAGTGAAAGAAAAAGATTAGGTGCAAAGTTGTCACAGACAATGAAGAATTCAACACACAACTAGAGTAAGTTCACAAAGTAAACATCCCAGAAATAAATTCTGAACTCAAACATTCCTTGGGTTACAAAGCTAGTCCCTTCCTAATGCTACAATTTCAGAAATCTAGTCTATATCATGTTTTGGTCAAATAAAAGGAAAGAAAAGAAGAAGGAGTTTAGCGTGAATGCATCTTTTCTTAATTTTTAAAATTCTTAAAATTCTGTTATAAAAGACAGATTTAAGCTATACTTCTATGTAATATCAAATATATAGGGAAGCCACAGTAAATTTACAGGTTCAAAAATGGAGCAGAGTAGGGAAAAAGCATCCTGCAAAATTTATCAGGATAAAAAGCACTTGTCTGGGTAAAAAATAGTACTATCTATAGGAGAAAATGATGAAATAAAAATGTTCAAAGAACAATTGGCCCATACCTCTCAGCTATTCAAGAGGTTGGGATAGGTGGATTCCAAGTTAGAAGCTAGATAGGGCAACTGAGCCCAAAATCTGCCTCAAAAATAGAAAGGGTTAGGTATGTAGCTCAGTGGTAGGATGCATATCTAGCTTGTATGAAGCCCTGGGTTCACTCTCTACTACCTCAAAATAAATTAAGTAAATTAAAAAAAAATATTTAAAAAAGGTATGAGAGATATTATAAACAAATGAAGCTATTATAAGGGAAAACAAAAGAACTACATCAGTTGTAGAAGATCTCTGCAAGTTAAGATGACTATAATCATTCCACTGGTTATTAAAAACATGTGCATACACAATAGCCAGACTGTGGAACCAACCTAGATGCCCTTCAATTGATGAGTGGATAAAGAAATTGTGGTATATATATACAATGGAATATTACTCAGCCATAAAGCATGATAAAATTATGGCATTTGCAGGCAAATGGATGAAATTGGAGAATATCATGCTAAGTGAGATAAGCCAATCTCAAAAAGCCAAAGGACGAATGATATCGCTAATAAGTGGAGGATGACACATAATGGGGGGGAGGGAAGGGTTAGTGTTAGGGTTAGAGTTAGGGTTAGGGAGGGGGGCAAGTATGGAGGAAGGAACTACTGTATAGAGGGTAAAGGGGGGTGGGAGGGGTGGGGGAAGGGAAAAAAATAACAGAATGAATCAAACAACATTACTCTATGTAAATTTATGATTACACAAATGGAATGCCTCTACGCCATGTACAAACAGAGAAACAACATGTATCCCATTTGTTTACAATAAAAAAAAATAAATAAATAAATGTGCATAAATATATATATTTTTAAAAATTATTAGTTGTCAATGAATATTTATTTATTTATTTATTTATTTATTTATTTATTTATTTATATGTGGTGCTGAGAATCAAACCCAGTGCCTCACACACTCTAGGTGAGTGCTGTACCACTGAGTCACAACCCCAGCCCCATAAATGTATTCTTAAGTCAGATAATACATGTGTAATTTATATTCACATATATTTAAAGTTCATATATTTAAAGTTTATTTACTGTCAACTTCTAATTCAATATCTGTTTATGCAATTTCTTACCTCTTGTGTTAATTTTGGTATGAACCTCAAGCTGGGGATCACTTGAAACCATACAAGGCCACCAAGGATAGGTTCCCACCTTGGACCAAACAAGATCTCCAACTTGGAACTTAACACCAGTGGACACTTCTGTTGTTGGAACACAAGATAGTACTGGCTGAACCTACAGGAAAAGGTCATGAAACTTCATCAGAAATTTTTTTTTTTAAAAGAAATCTTGTACTATGTACAAAGTACATTAAAAATGCTAACAATGTAAAATTCATCTTCAATTATACTTTTCTCTGATACCTGCTATCTATAACTACCATGGAGAAGAAAAAAGGAGGAAAAAAATTGATAAGCATCATCCCAAATACTGAAAATAAGATGAATGACTTCTGTTGCTAAATTATTGATAAGGCATCTTAAGAATTTATGTGAACAAAACAAATTGATCACAAATTTTAAAAGGAAAATAATTCACTATAAATATCTACCTCCTAAACCAGCTCTGAGATTTATTTCAGTACAATTTCTGAAAGAAAGAAGAATGGAACTATAAAACTATGTTGTATTGCAATTTATCTGTGTTGCTTTCACCACCTTCTTACACAACAGCTGGTCAGACAGTACTGAATAAAGCAACTCACCGGGGTGGCTTCTTTGAGTACTGGCTCTTCTCTTGTTTTTTCGGGTACAATGTCCACCCTCTCATTTGGTCTCTAGGTGAAAAGCCAAAGGGAAATGGAATAAAGTGGCAGTAAACCAAAGAACAGTGACTTAAAGAAAAGAATCAACTAAATTGTTTTTTAAATCCTGTCAGATTGCAGGAAAACAAAGGGCACTCTGAAATTGTTCATAAAATGTAACCTGGAAATTTTCTGGACAGCAATTTGGCAATATGTGTGAAAATCCTTAACTTTCAGACTCTCAACCAGCAAATCTAAAATGTATATTGAAAAAACATTGAAAGATGTAAAAAATATGTGTATATAAATACATACATACCAGTGCTACTTGTAAAAGCAACATAACAAAAATAATGTAGATGTTTGAAAATGTAGACTTAAATAAATTACAGTATAGATTAAAATAATAGCAATATGTTTTAAATATCATTAACTATGTTATTTGAAAACAGTAAAAAGCAAAGTGGTTTGAAAATAATAATTTCAATATTGAAAAAATAATTTTTTTTATCTACATAGAAAAAAAGACTCAAAGGATATAAATAGTTACTACAAGGTGATAAAATATTTGGAGGCTGCTTTCTGTATTTGTTAAACTGCCTCTAATAAACATTACATTACTTTTCTAATCATAAGCCTCACAAATACATCATTTAAAAATGAATTTCTGTAAGGCAATTTGGAAATGCATATCAAAATCAAAATACATGCACTCTTCAAGTTAGCAATTACATTTCAGAAACAACCTACAGAAACACACAAAATAAGAAAATCTTACCAAAGTAAGAAAATTTTATCAGAGGAATGCTAACTACAGTATTATTTCATGTCAGATCTATACATCTAGCAACATCTTATATCCTTCTATTTTAAAATTGTTTTGAAAATATTTAGTACAATGTAAAATGAATTGCTAACCGTAATTATCTTTTGAGAATAAGATTAGGGAAATAATGAAAAACGCTCTTCCATACATTTGTATCATCTGCATTTTCTGTAAAAAGCAAATTATTTCTACAGTTTAAAATAGTTTTGGTTTCCCACTTGTCAGAGAACAGAATTCAGATGGTTTAAGAAGAGATGGCATGTTGGGCTGGAGCTGTAGCTCAGTGGCAGAGTACTTGCCTAGTATGTGTGAGGCACTGGGTTCAATCCTCAGCACCACATAAAAATAAATAAAATAAAGGTATTGTGTCCATCTACAACAAAAAATATTTTTAAAAAAGAGGGCATATGGTAAATCAATGGAACTAGAGACTATCATGCTAAGTGAAATAAGCCAATCACCAAAAAACCAAAAGCTGAATGTTCTCTCTGATACTCGGATGCTAACACACAGTAAGCAGATGGGTAGGGAAGAATAGAAGTATTATGGATTAGACAAAGGGGAATGAAAGGAAGGGAGAGGGATGGAAATAGGAAAGATAGTAGAACGAATCAGACGTAACTTTCCTATGTTCATATATGAATACAACACCAGTGAAACTCCACATCATGAACAACCACAAGAATGGGAAGTTATACTCCATGTATATATAATATGTCAAAATACATTCTATTGCATGTATAACTAAAAAGAATGAAAAAAAAACACAAATAAATAAATTGGCAATCTCAGTGACATGTAACAAGTTAAAAAAAAGGGCATATACATTAAATAAGGTCTTAATTTCACTAAACATAGTTATTCTAAAAGCTATTTAAAATTCTCAATTATTTCAAGACATTTAAGGCACTGTTGTAAAAGCAAAGTTTTATTAAGTAAAAGAAGTACAAAAAGGTTTTTAACTGTTAGGACAATGGTATTTTATAAATGCTAGGCTAAAATTCCAAACCCCAAGAATCAACATTCACTCAAAAGTGCAGATGATGCTCTAGGCACAGTACTAGGCCTCTGAACAGTGAAACAAACAGATGTGGTGTTGACCTTAAGAAACTTACAGATACACAGGAAGGACAGACATTAAACAAACAGAAACAGACATTCACTTAGGAAGTAAGAGCTATTTAGAGAGAGAACAGTGTGTGTGTATATATGTGTAGATAAGGAAAGGCCTTTCTACCAAAGTTATAATCTGAGAATCAAAGGAAGAGTTAGTTTAGTTAAAAACTGGGGGGAAGAACACTGCAGGGTAAAGGAGTAACGTGTGAGGTACCTGAAATTAAGATGGTCACAGCTAACAACCTGATTGCGAGAGGAAGAGAGAGCTTAGAAAGTAAGAGTGGAGAGGTAGGTTAGATCGAGGGCTTTGTAAACCATAGTAAAGTATCTGGATTCTATCTTAAATGCAATGAAAAGCCATTCAAGAGGTTTAGGTAGATGAGTAACAAGCATCAATTTCTGTTTTAAAAAGATTGTGCCAGGCATAGAGGTGCACACCTATAATCTCACCTATTATGGAGGGTGGGACAGGAGGGTTACAAGTTTGAGGCCAGCCTGGACACCTTAATAACACCTTGTCTCAAAAAATAAAAAGGATTGGGGCTCAGTGGCAGAGCACTCCTGGGTTCAACTTCCAGTACTGTCAAAAATAAAAATAAACAAAAGGTCCTATTGGCTGTTAGGTAGAGAGTATTTTGGAAGAGGGAAAGCAGAATGTTTAAAAGGTCCTTGCAGTCTTTCAGGTTAAAGAAGATAGTGGCAGTTCACTGACAGGCATAACATTAGCTATGTTAGATACTTTCATAGTGGTACCATAAAGTTCTAGTAAGAGTTACTCAATGAGTAAAGAAAGAAAAATCTATGTTCAAATGGAAAAAAAAATGTTTTGATCACTAGTATATAATGAAGCGGTTTAGAACTACTGCCTATGTTTGCACAGGTTCATTCAGTAGTTTAATTTTAATCTACAGTTTAAGCCTTCACCTTAGCTCCTCATTCTAATCGTTACAGTAGGAAGACAGGGCAACCTGAAGAGCAGGTAACAGTGAAAACAAGCCTCCCTCCACCACACATTAAATCTTCATAATGTCTAAAGGGAAGGGTTTCAAGGCCTCTTTTTGAGGGCAAATAAATAAGGAGTGACTAATCTTTATCATACAACAAAAGACTACCATTTTAAGAACTGATCTGAAATTGATTAACATTTTTTCCCTTTCTGGATTAAAGACAGGATTTCCTTCCAAATCTTCTTATTCAAATGCCTTATCTTTTTTGTTTTATGAATTTGTTCCAGGTTGTTGGTGCTTCCTTCAGACTGATTTGATATGCTCCTAAAATCACTTTCAAAGAACTGAAACTCTCATAGTGATTTTGAAAAGAAAGGTGACAAGGGAAGGAAAGTCCAATAAAATTTATTCTAAGTTTTCTTATATAAATAAGAGAGGGAAAAAGAAGTCAAATAAGGATGGTGCAAGGATAGAGAGCAAACATGCATAAAATGTGTTAATGCATCAGCAAAACAAATATCTAGTAGCATCTGGGGATCTTTGGGGCTCAAAAGAAGATTAAAATAAACCAAGTATAGCAGAGAATCACAAACACAAGAGAAGCTTTTATGAAGAAATGGACAATGGAAGTCAAATGCTGACGGTAAAAAAAAAAAAAAAAAAAAATAATAACAACGACTTAGAAAATGCCAAAAAATAAAATAGTTCTGAGTCTATTATTCATTGTCTTGCAGCTGTTCAAAGGACAGAGAGAGGTTTAAATACTGTGAATGTTAGGAAGAGAAAGCATCACAGAAAAAGATGACTGTGAGTTAGTTCTTCTTCATGTTCAATTCATATGAATTTTTAAATTTACAAGTTTATGGGTGTACACCACTTTTAAAATATGTTTATTTGATTCCTCATGGAAAGACCTATTGTCCAGGAAAGAATTACAGTAAAGTTTCTCTCTTTTTTTTTGGTGGGGCCAGGTATTGAACTCAGGGCCTCACACATACTAAACAGGTACCCTCCTACTAAGCTAGATTCCTATTCCTTTTTACTTTATTTTTATTTTTTTGGTAATGGGAATTGAACCCAGAGATGTTGAGCCACATCCCCAGCACTCTTTGTTTTGAGACAGGGTCTCACTAAGTTGCTGAGGCTGGCCTCCAATTTGTGATCCTCCTGCCTCAGTCTCTCAAGTCGCTGAGATTACAGGCATGTGCCACTGTGCCTGGCTACTTTGTTTTTATTTTGACACAGGGTCTTGCTAAGTTGCTGAGGCTGGCCTTGAACTTGCAATTTTCCTGCTCCAGTCACCGAAATTGCTGGGATTACATATGTGTGTGCCACTAAGCCTGGCTAAAGATTGTTAAAAAGGAAAAAATTTGTTAAGAGAGTAGTTATAATGATAAATTACATTATCCTAAACATTCCTTTTAAAAATTTCAGGTTTGGTAACTGTATTAAAACCTAAGACCCAGAAATTTGGGAGGCTAAGGCAAGAAAGAGCACAAGATTCAAGGCCAGACCAGGTGATTTAGCAATACCCTGTTTCAAAGAGTGCTCCTTGGTTCCATCCCCAGTACCACCAAAACAAAACAAAACATTCATTAAAATTAATAAAATGTGATGGGTGCAGTGGCACATGCCTGTAATCCCAGCAGCTCGGGAGGCTGAGACAGGAGGATCTCAAGTTCGAGGCCAGCCTCAGCAAAAGTGAGGTGCTAAGCAACTCAGTGAGACCCTGTCTCTAAATGAAATCCAAAACAGGGCTGGGGATGTGGCTCAGTGGTTGAGTGTCCCTGAGTTCAATCCCCAGTACCCCCCAAAATTAATAAAATACATCAAATATGGCAGAATTTCAAGCTATTAATAACATTACTTAATTTTCAAAAATATTAAGCAAAATCATATTCTCTAAAAAGAACAGAAACCAGTGTCAACATTCAAGTTGGAAAAAAATTTAAGCCAATACATTGTGCATTTTTTAAAAAGTTTCTGAATAACAGAATTCATAATGCTAAAAAGCAAAGAACGTGGGATTGGGTGTGGTAGTGCACCCCAATAATCCCAGTGACTGAAGGCTGAGACAGGAGGATCCCAAGTTCCAGGCCAGCCTAGGCAACTTAATAAGACACTGTCTAAAACAAAACAAAACAAAAAACAAAGGTGGAGCAAGAAGAAGAAAAAGAATTAGGGATATGGCTTAGAGGTAGAGAGTCCCTGAGTGTAATCCCCAGTACCACGAAAATAAATTTAAGGGGCTGGGGAGATAGCTCAGTTGGTAGAGTGCTTGTCTCATAAGTGCAAGGCCCTGGGTTCAATCCAAAAATAAAAAAAAACTTTTAAAGTAAAGAATGTGTACAAAAGAACATTTTGCACGTGAATATTTTCTACAAACATTGAAGCCTAATACACTGAAAATGAAGAAATGAACCTCTAACTTAGTGTTAATGGGACTGATCCAACCACTGATTTGGAAATGGCAAGCTAGGAGTTAATGAGACTGGCCTTGGTGGATAAGGCCACTTTAGTGTTGATGGAGACCAGTGAATGTTTGAATAGGGCCTATACTCAAATGCCTGAGGCATTACACCTGCCAAGGAGGAAGACATGCAGAAACATCTCCACATGTTTCTAATTTGGTGGGAGGGAAAACAGCTAAAGGAGATTTTTAAAATATACAATTTCAGTTGTGATCTCAGGTCTCCCGCTGCCTAGATGTTTGGACACATTTTCCTTGTTGAGAAGACATACTTAAGGTTGTTCCAAATAACAGCTGCCCAAGCAGCTCAGAACTGGGAGGAAATATATGCACATCAAGTACTGAGAAAAAAGCTGTGGATTAAATCTTAAAGTGTATCATTTTGATTGCTCAAAATAGAACCTATTATTGACTTTTAAGGAACAACATCAACCAGAAAGAAAAGATTATGTTGCATGCATGTATGAATATGTAACAACCAATCCCACTAACATGTATAATTGTAATCCATCAATAAAAATAATTTAAAAAATAAAGAAAGAAAAACAAGAAAAAGCAAATCCAGCTCCAGGACATTATTTCAGACTTTTTCTCCAGACCTACAGTTCTAAGTAGGTTTTGCTTCCCTGTAGCATCTAGGAGAGAGGAGCTGTCCAATGGAGTCAGCAAATGCTTCTCTGAGCTTCCCTTTACTTCTAAGCCCCCTACAATGCTAAATACAAGTGCTAGGTCCTCCAGGGACAAACTAGGAAGCACAGGGAATCAAGAATTAAAACAACTGTCCTGAGGAAGGAGTACAGATGTGCATGTTAAGGATGCCAAATTTTAAAACACACAAAGTTACAAAACAGATTAATCTTTGCTCAGCTCTAGTCACCTACTTAGCTTAGCAAAAGCAGAACACAGGATAAGCAAGAACCATGGGAGCTCTGGCTTTAAAGTTCTGCGGTCAAGAGGAGGACAACTTTTATGGTACCTACTTCTAAGCTTACATGTGTGATAAAATTTTAATTAATCAAAATTCAGCTAACCAGAAATTGAGTCTTTCCTTTTTTTTTTTTTTTTAATGGAAGAAGGAGAGAGGGAAAAACAGGGAAGGAAGGGGAAGAAGATAGCACAAGGAAAGGGGTAAAAGAGAATACAAGAAAAAAACCTGAATTTCCCTCAAAATTCTATGTTCAGGCAATAGTCTTAGTAATATTGAGTGCAATCAATACCACTATCTACCTCTATACCTTTGGTCAAACTGATGTTCCTTTACTCCAAGATATTTTAAAATCCTAAATAATCAATTAAATTGTGCTCAGCATGATATACTAAAACTCTTAAATTATATCTAAACATTCTAATCCTTGAATATAACACTTAAATGAAGTGTTTAAGTGATATAAAGAGCTAGGCATAGCAGATATTCAACAAAGCAGAATTGATTTTAGAATCTGACTGTAAAGTGACTAACAGAATCATAACTGCACTGAATTTTTCCTAGATTCTAATAAGGCAGAAAATAGAAATGAAAAGAACAGATCATTTTATTTTGTTTTTATATAGCTTCCAGCCCTTGTTCTATTTTGAGATATATTTTTAACTAACTTTATCAATAAAGGCAAAAAGTCTAGCCTAATAAATAAATTTGGATAGTCCCCTATTTGCCAGATTCTCTAGAGCAAAACCAAGACAGGGTAGCAGGACAGTCCCCAGGCACTAAGAAGCTAAAGTCAAATCCAAGATTCATGCATTTTTGTGATTCCCTAAAGGCACAGTGCATCACATGTCTCTTCACTGCAGATCTAGGTAAGAAATGCGACTGTGAACATGTCTGGAGGACCTAAAGTTAACTTTTCTCCTTCCACTTATTCATTTACTCAATACACAGTCAACAAAAGACATGAGTTAGGTTCAGTGGTAGGCATTTGCTAAATAACAAAACCCAAAAGGCATATATGTGGGGTTTTTGTTGTTGTTGTTGTTGTTTGTTTGTTTTGGTGGTGTTGGGAATTGAACCCACAGGGCCTTGTACATGCTAGGCAAGCATTCTACCAACTGAGCTATATTCCCAGCCCCAGAAATTATGTTTCAAAGTCCTTCATCTTAGAGATGCAGAATTCTTTATCTCATTACCTAGTTTTATTTTCTCCACGGTGTTTGACACTTTCTGAACTTAAGGAGCTATGTATGTGCATTTATGTATTTTCTGGTTCCTCCCACTGTAATATAAGCATCCTGAGAATAGGTATCTCTGCTTTTCACTCACTGCTATATCTTCAGTTCTCAGAACAGTGCCTATAGACAGTAGGTAGTCAATCAATGTGTTCAATGAAAAAGTAAGAAAATAAGAAAACATTTTGAAATGTTACACTTGGGCTTGTGATAGCCTAGAACCATTGTGACCTGTACTCCAGAAAAAGATCACTTTTCAGTTGTACAAAATAATGGAACCCAGCTACCAAAGAAAAGATCAGTTTGTAAGAAGTAAATATATCTTTGAACAGAAGAAAACAAATTATTCAGGTATGCCAAATATAAAAAGCATATAACTGTCACAAAAAATAAACATATTAGTTTCTTTGCAAATCAATGTCTAGGGAACACATACAAGTCATATCATGAACTCTTCATTCAAGTTAGAAGTAATTTGCTACATACTTTCTAATATTATGTCATTGCTATGAAACTTCATGATATTAAAAAGTTCAACAGCATGCATCTTAAGTTACCTATGAAGATGACTTTTATAATATTCAACCTAAAGTTGAATATTATAAAGTTTTAACCAATATACAGCAATACAAACTGATTTCAATAAAAAGAATTCTAAAATATCAACTTATTCTGTAGCATTACATTAGCAATGAGTATTAAATACAAGTTGTACCAGTAAAAGTTGGTCCAAAGTAAATGAAAAACCCATTTCTCTTAGCCTTTTCATCTTCAAAAACCAGGAGTTTATTATAAGTAAGTAAAAATAATTGAGACTTCTAAGATAAACATAAACAAGATTCTTGTTGTCATATGCTTTAAAATATTTCTTTAATAATATCCATTCATTTTTTCAACAAATATTTACTCAGCATCTATTGTAACATTCCAAGCACCTTGCTGGGGATTACAAGGGAAGTTACCAGAGATGTTCAATTTGAAGAGTCAAACTAAAAAAGAACCCTTTGATTTCCAGAAAATGAGAAAGATTACAAAATTTTTCAAAAAAGATGTTTCAACTTACATTTTGCTCCTCTGGTTCTAATTTGGGGATTTTGTGTGACTTGCGCTCTTCAGATCTAGATGAGTCATGCTTGTTGCTCTTTTTCC
Source organism: Sciurus vulgaris (assembly GCF_902686455.1). Taxonomy (NCBI): domain Eukaryota; kingdom Metazoa; phylum Chordata; class Mammalia; order Rodentia; family Sciuridae; genus Sciurus; species Sciurus vulgaris. Next base: position 55,263,363 of record NC_136465.1, on the reverse strand, counting down.
TCTTTTCTTTTCTGCTTTCATGCTTTGACTTTGTGTGCTCGCTCGCCTGTACTTCATTTAAAAGGTCTCCACAAAGGGAAGACTCAAATAATTCCCTGCCATTCTGGATAGTTTTGGTTATTTTTAGTTTAATTTCAGGTGAGCCAGTCTTCTTTGGAATCACAGTTTGTGGTACCGAAGGAGGAGGTGGTAGCTGTGGAGGGGAAGGTTTTTCCAGAATTTCATGTGGTCTTGTGTTTGGAATTTCTGAATGATAATAGTCAGTGGGGCTAAAGTTTCTAACTGCACCAAAGCCATTGGCTGACCCATTGGGATACTGATTATATGATTGGTATTTGGTTTGAGGTTCATACATGCTGATTGATGGTGGGTAGCCATTTGTGAGTGGAGGAAGGTCTTCTGTTGTAGGTGGGTACTGAAAGCCTTGCTGCAAGGTAGCTTCATACGGTGTCTGGCCACCATCTTCAACAATGTCACTGTTGTTATCAAAGGCATCCTCCTGGCGGATGTTGGCGGAGTCAATGAGTTGAGGTGGTTGCTGAATTGTGTTTCCCATGATCCCTTGCATGAAAGAGAAAGAGAAATCCATTGTTCTGCTCCAGCATCCTTAACTTTCCCTTTCTCTCATCGGGCCTAAAGTTAGAAAAGAAGGGATTAAAAGGTGTTAGTACCCTCATAGGCAGGTTAATCAACTGAAAAAGGTTTAAACCAAAATGTTTCCAACCTAATTTTCATATCTAGATATAAATAGAAAGATGGCTGATTAATTCTTATACAGGGAAAATCTTAAATGTTTATCTATTTAAAACTCCTGGGCTGGGATTATAGCTTAGTGGTAGAGCACTTGTCTTGCACATGTGAGGCACTGGGTTCAGTCCTCAGCACCATATAAAAATAGCTAAAATAAAGGTATTGTGTCCATCTACAACTAAAAAAAAAAAAAAAAAAAAAAAAAAAATATATATATATATATATATATATATATATATATATAAAACAAAAAAACTCCTGATTGCCTTCACAACAACTTTGGCAACAAATTTTTATCCTTTTTGCAAACAAGCATTTTTATTTGAGATTTGTTGTCCTGATATTCCTTTCTTTTCCCAAGTTATAGATTATTAAGTCTCAGGTTAAAATTGGTATTTGCAAAACAACCAGTGTCCTGACACATATTTTAGTTGACATTCAAGCTTTCTTTAAAATCATTCATGTTTTGTTAAATTTTTGTAATTATAAAACTAAAATCTTATTCCAAATATTTTAAATGTAAAAGTAAAAAGACTAATTCCACATCATTCCCACTCTTTTATGCCATAGACAATCACTGTAAACAATGGCACAGTGGTGGGCATTCATTCACATCTTTCTCTATAATATTTACATATAATTTAAAAATAGGCTTATTTGGTGACTTGCTTATTTAACTTAATGACATATCCTGGATGTATTTTTACATTAGCAAGTATAATTTTCATACATACTTCATTCTTTAAATGGCTGCATAGTAAATAAGTATGATATCACTATCATGTATTCAACCATTTGTGTACTGAAAATCAATTAGTTGCTCATAACTTTTTGATATTATAAACAGGCCTATGAAAAACATTCTTGAAACTACATTTTGTGCATATATGTATTCCTACAGATCAGATCTGAAATTCTGATAAGATATTGCAAAACTGTTCTGTTGGCTGTATTATTTCAATTTACACTCATACCAGTAGTATATGAGGATGCCTAATTCTCTATACTCTTGCCAAGTGTCTAGATGTTTTTAACAAGTAGTATATATAGCAGAATCATCTGGGGGTACTTTTACAAAATGCACATGTTAGGGTCCATCTTCTTAAGATTTTGATTTGACAAATCTTGATGGGGAGGTGGAGCACAAGTATTTTAAGCCCATATCCCAAGTTAGGTGTGGTGGAGCACACATGTAATCCCAGTGACTCAGGAGGCTAAGGCAGGAAGACTGTGAGTCTGAGACCAGCCTCAGCAATTAAGGAGACCCTACCCAACTTAGGGAGACCCTGTCTCAACATAAAAAATAAAAAGGGCTGAGGATGTGGCACAGTGGTTAAGTAAGCACCCCTAAGTTCAATCCCCCAGTACCAAAAAAATAAAATAAAATAAAAAGACCATATCCCAGCTGATTCTGATGCATATCTTTTGTTGGATACTAGTATTATAATCTTTTAATTTAACAACTTATATTCTCAAAACTATTGCATCCTTCTTGAAGGTATCTAAGGATGCCCACATTATGTAACAATGTTATAATACAGACAAGCATCTGCTATAAGACCACCCTAATTGTCATGAAGTATGACAAATCCATATCTCAAGACAGAGGATTAATGAACTGACCATATATTATTCTATTATTTTCATCTAGAGAACTCTAAAGTAGGGAGAACAGACAGGTTTTTACTACTCTATCACCTCTGATGAACTGATTACAGCTGCCTGTAATACAGTGAAGGATTCAGAGATTACATACCAGTTCAATTCTGTGAATGATTAATAATGTCTACCATATTGGTTCTAGCAAGATTTATTTTTGTAATGATATAGTAATCCAAAAGAGCAAAGGGAAGAGGGACACAAACCAACAACACACTTTTTGAGGTATATCCATTCAATTACATAGCTGCTATTTATTCTTAGAGAGCAAACAAATGATTTTACAGGTTCCAAAAATGCAATAAATAAGAAGGCATACAAGGGGGAAAAAAATCAAACTCCAGGAACTGTTCTACATTGAGGAAGCAGCAAAGATGGAGAATAGACAGAAAGCATTCATTTTTTTTTTAAGCATCTACTGTGGTCCTGGTAATTTAGACTTAACTAACCCCCATAATTACGCATAAGAGAAATATTTGATTCCTGATTCACAGGTTAAAGAAAGTGACCATCAGAGGGGTTAGGTGGTTGCTTAAACCTCAAAGCATGTCTGACTCTAAAGTCCATGATTTTTTATCACTATACCATTTCCACTTATCCAGCTATCCATCTGGAGAATTCATTTCTTTTGTTCATGTGCTTTATTCCTTGAAAACCAACAAAATAACTATTCTAATAACCACCATTAACATTTAAATAGTACTTTGCAGGTGCTGTGCACCATTTTAAGTGTTTTACATACAGTGCTATATGTAATCCTTCTAACAACCTTCAGGTAGATATTATCTCTCATTACAGATGAAGAAGTAGAGGCAGAGATAAGTTAAACAAGCACACATGTCAGTAATTGACAGAGATAGGCTTTAATTCAGCAGTCTCATTCCAGAGACTGTGCACCTAACCAGCATACCACACTTACTGACAGTGATAATAAATGTTAGAAATCATGTCTTTATAAAAATAGCTTGAGACTGAAAACATTACCCTAATTTGATCCTTGGCAAAAATGTATACCTCACAGCAACAGACCTAAGAAGAAAATGTTTCCGGATCTGTTAACACACCTGGAACAACACTACAGGTAAAATTCAAAATTTCTTATTCATACTTCCAACTTGAAGGTAACTTAAATACTGACATCTAACAAGAGGAAACCTGTGTTTTTGGTTCTCATGAATGTCATATACAAGACTGGCTTCCAGATTAGTCTCCCAAATTATAGTCTCAGGGATTTTCAGACATATATGTCAGAGATTAAAGTTTCTGATGATTTTTATTTAGTTCCAAATAAGCCTTTAAGAAGTCTGTTATTTTCCCCTTTTTTTGTTCTCTAGCCCTAATTCCAAGTATTTCATTTTAGTTTGAGCTAAGAAAAGAAATAACATTACTATCTTACAATTACATGGAAGTTTGCAATCACAGAATGTTTTCATATGCATTTTTGGGGCCTGCTGGGGATTGAAACTAGGGCCCTGTGCATGCTAAGCATGAGCTCTATCATTGAGCTATACCTCAAGCCTCAGACATATTCTTTGATCATCAAAACAACTCTGGAAGGTTGACAGAGCACGTGTGTATTAGCTTCACTTGTTAGTGAACAAATGAACACCTAAGCTTTATCACTGAATTATACACTGAGACCCATATACATTCTTCTTTGAGCCTCAAAACAACTTTGGAAGGCTGACAAGGGCAGGTGTGTGTTAGCTTGATTTGTTAGACAGCTACAATGAACACCCGACTTTCCCTGGGGTCATAAGCTAATTAGTGATTAGGCTAGAAGAAGAATCAATCTCCTGCTGGGCATAGTGGCAAACACCTGTAATCCAAGTGTGACTTGGGAGGCTGAGGCAGGAGGATTGCAAGTTCAAAGCCAGCCTCAGCAACTCAGTAAGGCCCTGTCTTTAAATAAAACACAAGAAGGGCTGGGGGTGTGGCTCAGTAATAAGTGCCTCTGGGTGCAAACCCCAGTACAAAAAAAAAAAAAAAAATCTCCTGAATTCTATCCTGTACTCTTTTTCACAATATCTCACTGCCAGAAAGTAACTGATAACCAAAGCACAAACTATACTATAAACTTAAAACTCACACATTCAAAACTGAATGTACTATCCTTTTCCTAACTCAACTTCCCTTTCAGACTGCCCCAGATTTGTTATTCCTTTGGTCATTTTTATAGTTTCCCAGGCTAGAAATCTCAGACTCCTAGGTAACTGACTCTTCTCTCTCTGTTAAGTTATAAAAGTAGTCTGAGCAAATCCTGCTGTTTCTTCCTTTGAAATCTCTGATTTCTTCTTTGATCTCTACAACTATGTTGAGACCCAGACCAGGCCCTCAGAACCTTATCCTGAACTCTGACAAATGATTTTCTAGATATTTCTTGCTTCTAACTTTTTCCTGCACAGCAATGAGAGGATACTTCTTGAAACCAACTTCCATAAATCTGTTCTCATACTAAAAAACTATAAAGTTTCACAATATGCCAAATCCCCTCTAAACCTTTCAAGGTTTTCCATAATCTAACTTTTTCCTATCACCCCAACTGCATGTTCATGAACCAACTTTTCTGAGCATCCACTGGGTCAAATATCTATAAACTCTACTCATATGCTATACTTGTTTAATCCTATGAAGCAAGATATTATTCCCATTTTGTGGATGAGAAAGAACAGAGCTCAAAAAGATCAGGTGATCTGCCCTTAGTCAACAGCCAACAGAAGTTGAATGAAATGGTAAAACGCAGATCTTTTAACTGTAATACAGTGTTCTTTATATGACAGCTGCCTTAAAAATGTTCCTACTTGAAAACTTCTCGTTTTTTTCCCAATATGCACCATACTTATAGTCCAAATGCCTGTTTGATGGCTCCTCTCATATCTTAAAATACCCAGTAATGAACTCAGTGTTTTTTTAAAATTTTTTTAGTTGTAGATGGACACAATACCTTTATTTTATTTATTTCTTTTTATGTGGCATGAAGGATTGAACTCAGTGTCTCACACATGTCAGGCAAGTGCTCTACCACTGAGCTACAACCCCAGGCCCATGAACTCAGCTTTTATTCTACCTAAACGTGTTCTTCTCTCAGTCTTTTCCTTAAGAAATAAACACAAGATCCATCTATCAGTTGTCCAGGCCAGACACCTAGGAACCATGACACATCACTTTCCCTTGCTCTCACTTTTATCCAATCTATCACCAAGTTGCCTGAGTTTTACCAAGGTATCTCACATTTACCTATTTCATTGTCTCTTTTTTTCTTCATGATAATCTAAACCATGATGAAATCTTACCTTATTTATTCAAGTTACCTTTGAAGTCTCTATGCTGCTTCTGCCTTACCAACCTAACATCCAGTCACTTCAAAATCCTTCAGCAATAAACAAGGAAAACTAACTACTGCTACACTCAGCAACAAAGATGGCCCTCATACATGTCATTTTCAGTGAAAAAAGTCAGACATAATAATTCCATTTATATAGGATAAAGCAGGATTTTATTTATATAAGATCAAAAACAGGAAAAAGTTATAGTATTTGCCTATGGCGAGGGCGAGTGTAAAATCTGGGGTGCTGATTATATTCAATCTATTGCTCTAGATGATCGTTGCCCCTTGTTTTACAAAAACGTGATTGTCATTGTAAAAGAAAAAAGTTAAAACATTGACACCTATGGTTATATGGCCAACTGCTCTTGCACAAAAGTGCCAATGTAGTTCAGTGGGATAGGATAGGAATGTCACCAAATAGGAATGGAACAAGTCACTGGAGGTCTGTACGCAAAAAGATAACTACAATTAGTTCATAAACCTAAACACCAAAGTCAAAACTAGAGATAGAACTACTAGAGTAAAACACAGAAGAAAATGTAACATTGTGTTAGGCAAAGGATACAAATGGGACACAAATATGAACAATGAAATAAAAAGATTGGTAGGAAAACCAGGCAGAGTGGCACACACCTGTAATTCCAGAAGCTTGGGAGGCTGAGTTAGGAGGGTCGAAAATTCAAAGTCAGCCTCAGCAAAAGCGAGGCACTAAGCAACTCAGTGAGACCCTGTCTCTAAAATAAAAATAAAATAGGGCTGGGGATGTGGCTCAGAGGTTGAGTGTCCCTAAGTTCCTGGTACCCCATCAAAAAAAATAAAAAAAAAAAAGATTGGTAGGTAACTTTTATATATATATATATATATATATATATATATATATATATATATATATATATAGTTGCAAAACACCTATCTAACAAAGAGTTAATCTCAGAAATATCTTTACATATGCTTACATTTAGGACATAGGAACCCACTAAGGGTTTTTGAGTTTAATGACAGTTTAATTATTTGTTGCCCCATAGATTACTTACTAATTATAAGCAGAAATATGTACCACATAGATATATGGCAGCCACCATGTTTAACAAGTGACTTAACATGGCATTAATGATAGTGAAACACACACCTACCACTATGGGGCTCAGGATGTGGCTCACATCCTCAACTCTAAATTATTCTTTCCAGTGCTTAAATTGAAATTAAAATGAAGAAACAATGAGACAAATCCAAAATGTGGATTTCTCATACAACTGGCCTAGGCCTTTCTAAAAAAAATTAAAAGCTAGTATCATAAAAATTGACCAAAAGGAAAAGACTATTCTAGATTGAAAAAAGCAACCCAAAGCAATGTGTGATCTTTGAATTCCAGATTTAAATACACACGTGTAGATTTTTAAAATATTTTTGAGACAACTAAAGCATTTAAAATATGAACCTATTCTTCAATAAGTTATTAATTATCAACAGCATGATAATGTATTCTGTTTATATGAGAGAATGTCCTTATTCTTAGGAAAGTCATGCTAAAATAATTCAGAGGTTAAGGTGTGATGGTACCTACAACTTTTGAATGGTTCAGCATAAGAAGTACCTAAGCATAGAGTAAAGCAAATAAGAAACAATATTAACATTTGGCTAATCTAGGTATTAACCATAATTTTCTTTGACTTTTCTAAAGGTTTAAAGTTTTTTAGAAGAAAATTAAATTTTATCTTCACTATATTTTGCAAAAGTCATGAAGAATCTTATATAGAGGATTAATAACCCATTTTTATTTTTGAAAACTAAGATCTTCTACAGAACTTACCTAAATTGTAGTTGAATTTTTATAATCAAGGGTTTACATTTCATTTTTTAAAGTAAAAAGTTAAGATAAATGGAAATAAATAATTTGGCCATGGTTTGGATCAAATAATGAAAATAAAAAGCTATGGCTTCCTAAGGTAGTAGGAGCCTCCATTAAATATTAGGACCAATTAAACTAAAGCTCCACATTATTATCTTTTCTAGAAAGACTAAATATGAATAGGGCCATGCTTTTCTATATTATGTGTCCAATATAAAAATGCAGGTTTTTGATAATTCTCTTTTACAAAAGTATCTTTTAGGGCTACACATTTCTGTAAATAGTGACTTTTATGAGAGTCTGGCAGCCAACCTTCAAATAGCAAATTGATTGATACAATGGTTAAGACCTCCCAAATTAGAAGTCTCTCTACTAGGCACTGCAGTTGAAAGAACACGCTCCATATCAAACTACTAGCTTCAAAGTCCAACTTCAAGGTCTGTTGCCCATTTGACTTTGGGCAACTTAATATCCCTAAACTTTTGTTTCCTTAACCAGAAACTGAATACTTGTAACTGTCTACCCTGTGCAGGGTTGTTGTAGGAATTAAGAGTAATTCCAGGGCTAGTGGGTAGCTCACAGGTACAGCACTTCCTAGCCTAGGCAGGGCTCTTGGTTCTACATATGTACTACATATGTGAGTGTATGTTCACACACACACACAGGAAGAAGAAAAGACTTAATAAAGGAACAGAACTTACAACAGTTCCTAGAGTATAGAACTCAACACCTGTTGGTTTATTATTATTTGGTGCAATGCCAGGACAAAGAACTGTTAAAAAAAAAACCTGATTTGACCTAAAGGTACTTACTATCTTCCTTAGCAAGACAAGATGTTATGAGAAAAATTTGTCAAATAGTAGTAAGCAGGGTGAAACACAAAGTGAAGAAGTAAGTTGTGGTAGCACTATAGTTACAACAGACATTTAAAGAGGAAAAACAATGTTAGCGAGGCATTAAGGCTATGAAAGGCTACCTGGAGAAGTCAGGGTTTTTTCAACCACTGCATTAAAACCACTAGGTACACACTACCCAACGTTCTCACCTTTATTTTTAAATAAGTCCCTGATAAAGATAGTATGCTTGATTTTTTTATTACTAAACATAATATTAATGTAATAATATCAATAGTAAGAATATCAATGGCTAACATTTGAGGACTTAAAGTTTTACATTGTTATTTTACCCCTCAGAACACCATTTTGTGGAAACACTATTAATATTCCCATTCATTTTTTAAGCTTTTAGTTGTAGATGGACGCAACACCTTTATCTTATTTATTTATGTGGTGCTGAGGATGGAACCCAATGCCTCACAAATGGAAGGCAAATACTCTTACCACTGCGCTACAACCACAGGTCCAATATCCCCATTCTAATAGTGAAAAATCAAGGCCACGGTCCCATATCCATAAATGGAGGATTCAAATACACACTCTGTTTCACAGCAACAGCTCTTAACAAGCAAGCTTATTTCCCCATAGTCCCTAATTATTACACAAAAACAAAACTAAAACCTCACCTCACACTTCATCACTCCCCTTCTCAGAACTGATAATTTGGAGGGAGATTAAATAATTATATAGGTCTTCCATCCACTCTAATTTGTACTTTCAAGTAAATGAAATCACTACATAAATGAAATCACTACATAAACAATTTCTGATAAATTCTTTTGTCTGACCAGTGTTTCAAGGTTAATAAGAAAAAGATAACCTCAATGAAAATTTTTTTTCTTAAATTGGTTGAAACTGTATGGTTTTAAAGCAAAAACAAAAAAGATGATCATTTAATCTCTTATTTATTTATCAACTTATTCATGGGAGCAGTGACAACAGGAAAGTTGAGAATCCTTAAGTCAAATCACAGATACAGAAAAAAAAATTTAAAAATCACGTTTGAGGGGAACAGCTTGAGGCTATAAATATCAATTAAGTATTAACAGTGTGTTAAATGTATAATTTAAGTCACTGAAACAAATTCAAAAAATTAACCATTCTCTTTGGTAGAATGTATATCTGCTGAATTCTACTTTATAGAATTACATGCTATACCATGTATGTTTGTATGTGTGAGCTTGTTTTTTACTGGCTGAAATTCCAGTCTCAGTAAAGAAAAAACTTTATAGTTCATTACACTTTGAAATTCCTCACAGTTATCATTACTTAGGTCTTCTGGAATCAGAAGTAGTTATAAGAAGTCATATAAATAGTTTTTTGTTTGCAGGCCCACCAACCCCTTAAATATGCTCCTAGGTTAATTTGTAAATCTAACCGCATAGCCCTCCTGATCAAACTCCAGTGGTTTCCCACCGCCCAGAAAAAGGCCAAATGCCTTGACTGACACCACATAAGACCCTCCAAGCAAGGTCTCTATTTAGCTGTCCACGTTTCAAGTCACTTTGCACTCTAGTAATGTTAAATTACTAGGAATTAGTGTACACATATGATTTCACACTTCTGGTGCCTTTACTAATGTTATCTCCTAGGCACGATATGCCCCTTTACACTTTTTTTTTGGGGGTGGGGGTGGTTATTTGGGGTTGATCTCAGGAGCACTCGACCACTAAGCCACATTCCCAGCCCTATTTTTGTATTTTATTTAGAGACAGGGTCTCACTGAGTTGTTTAGTGCCTTGCTTTTGCTGAGGTTGGCTTTGAACTCACCATCCTCCTGTCTCAGTCTCCTGAGCTACTGGGATTACAGATGTGAGCCACCGCAGCTGGCCTCTTTACACTTTTTTATTCCTTGTCTCTTAACCATCTTTTGAACTCAGAAAGTCATTTTCAAAGTAGTCACTGAAGCTTTCAGTTAGTCTGAGTAACTTTTTTTCTATGTCCCTAATATAGCCTATGCATGCCTCCTGTCCTAAAAACATCCACTTACATGAGTTTTCTTAAGAGCAGGAGGTAATTTTGCTGTCATATTGTACATGCTCTTAGAATACGAATGGAAGGCTCAGAGGAGGGGCTTCAATCAATCTTTTTAAAACAGAACTGTGTAAACTTAAGTGAGTCATCATGTATAAATGAAACTCCTTAACGAGTTGTTGAGGGTCTTTCCAGAGAGACTGTAAGAGAATATAAAAGCAGTTACAATCTCCTCAGCTTTGACAGTATTTTAACTGACAAATGTTTGCCCTACCACCACTGCAACTCTCCTTAGTTCTAGACCAAACTTCTGTAGAAGGTTTAAATTCCCCAGAGAATAGCATGAAGTTACATGAACTTCCAGGGAGCATGTTAACTCAATGGAAGGCCAAAATGTATATTTTAAACTATTATACAAACACATTTAATTAAAACCCTGTTGTTATTAATACTGTAGGCCTGAAATTCAAAACACTGAAACTCTAAAAATACAGTTTCCATAGTCATAGTTAACTGAATCAGCATGAACATTAATTTTTGTTTTCTAAAGCTGTTCTGGTAAATATACTTAATCCTATTTTTGGGTATATTTGATATATCCATGTTAGATTTTTACAGCCAGAAAAAAGTGAACTATATCATGCTTTCTACAACACAGAGAAAGGGGGTGGTCTTCCTCTACCAGGACAAACAAGGGATCCAGATGTTTCTTTATGTGATCTGTTGCCACAAAGCATTTCTCAAGGTTCATGATAAATTCAGTCTAAATATGTTTCCACAGTAACAGAAACAGAGCACATGCAGACAGTTTATGATAATGAACCAACTATGCTTGTTCTCAAAAACCTGGCATTTTTTATTGCTTGGCCATTTTTGTAGGAAAAATAATATTCAAAAAAATTTTAAGACACATAATGTTGAAAAATTAGATGGTTATTTTGTTTTAAAGGCAAAAAATTGACATGTAGTACCTAAAGGCAAGCTATGAATTCTTTGATGTGTAAAGAGAAAGTTATTGAATATATTCAAATGCTGATTTCTAACCTAATGATAATGTTGAAAATCAGATCCTGTATTTGAAATCAATTTAATACACACACATATACTGCCTCCAAAAACTTCTTCAGGCTATGACTCACAATTAATAGAACATGAAGCTTTCTAGAAGGAAAATTTTTATTTTACTATTTTTTCCTCAAATCTATACCAAGAAGAAAATGGGGTAGAGCTAATTTTTAAAAATATGGTACACTATTTTCACAGTACATGGTTTTATTAGTGAAATCATAATCTCTATAGAAACTTGAGAAAACATGCTTAACTTATAGAAAGAATATTAAAATCCCCTAGTGCCAGGGTTTGAAAAGATACTTCGTTCTTTTTGGTTCTGTGTTCTATTCATATTTCATTCTAAATATATGGTCCTTGGACTCTTTAAATTCTGTATTCCCCATTTTGGCTTTCATAGTTTAAAATTTTATTTTTAGTAATGTAATATAATAAACGTGCATTGTTTAAAAATAAGAGATAAGTTATTTTGCTTTATTATATCTATTTTAAAACTGTAACACACTCATTCTTTTTTTTTTTTTTTTTCATTTTAAACAAGAAGTTTATTTAAACAAGACGCTTGACTTGAAGGGAAAACTATCTAGGAATCTTTTTTTTTAAGAGTAATTTACCCCTACTTAAAGACAGATTGCCCTACATGTAACAGCTACGTACAAAAGAGTTATAATATTGTCCTTGGTTTTACAATGATAAATGAAAAACATTAAAATTCTCCAATCGAACAAGGTATGCAAGGATTTTTATGTTGTTCAGGTTTTTTTTTTTGTTAAAACAGTGAGAGCAAAATAACTTACTGGAATATAAAGATAAGAGCTGAATGAGCATGCCACTAATGGAGAAAGGGGATAATTTCACAGAACCAGTATTTTTCCCCATCCCATCTCCATTTGATGTCAATCAAAACATATCATTGGCCATTTAGTTAAAAAAAAAAATGCTATATGCTTGTGCACATACACCAGTTACTTTAAGTACAATAAAGGAATGGGGAAAGGGAAAATGAAAGAATAGAGAAAACTATACTGTAGTAGTCAGGATGTGGTGGGACCAAATTGCAGTTTTCTAATTAAGAATGTATTCTTGGTCTGTAGGAACAGAGTTCTGAAGTAAAGTAGCAGGTTCCCTTTTTAGTAGACACCTCCTGTCTGCTGCTGGAACACATCAATTGTATCTTCATCCTCCATTTCCAAATGTGCAGGTGTGTCTGTTTCATTAATTGGCTGCCCATCAAATCGGAATCTGATCTGCCTCATCGACAAACCCTGTCGTTCACAATAGGCTTTCATGAGTTGACTAAGTGGTGTATGCTTCTTAATCTTAAACTGCACCACAGAACCATCCTGCCCCGCCACCTTCAAGTTAATATGATCCTTGTTCTCAGTCTTGACTCCTTCCTTGGGCTTTTCGTCGGCCGTGGTGAGCACCGGACTCTCCTCAGCTGCCGCTTCACAAAAGAGGTACCAGGTCCGCACCGAACGAGCACACAAGCAGCTCCAGGAGCGGCCACACTCATCCTTTTTTAGAAGTAGGAGATAAGTTTGTTTCCTTATTATGCAGTATTGGGGATTGAACTCAGGGTGCTTTACTATCACTGAGCTACATCCAAACCCTTTTTATTTGTTTATTTTATTTATTTTTTGGAGATGAGGTCTAAGTTATTGAAGCTAACCTTGAAGCTGCAATCTTTCTGTCTCAGCCTTCTGAATGGCTGGGATTATAGACGTTGCCACCATGACCGGATGAAATACACATATTTAAAACTCAACAAAATCCAATAGCTACTAAATATGAACAGAAGTAAACGCCAATTTCTATCCTCTCACTAATAATCTTTCTTTACAAGTCATGGGTTCTTTAAAATCACATTTTAACCCTCCACCCTGCCCCAAAAGAGATGAGAGTTGGGGATTATGGAATAAAAAAAGAAAGAAAGGAAGAAAGGAAGAAAGGGAGGAAGAGAGGGAGGGTGGGAGGAAAGAAGGAAGGAAATCAACCACCTGCTTCTAAGAACCTGACCACACCTCTACAGCTCCAAAAAGGAAAAGAGTAACAATGTTTACCTTTCATTCACTAAAAGTAACTAGAATTGATAGTATCTAATCTAGTTCCTCATTATAAACAAACGGCAATAACCAAATTTGGTATAATGACTATACAATGCAATGTCAATCTCTGAAACAAAACAAATCCTGTTTGAAAACTTGTCAGAGAAACACAAATGAAATGACAAATTGAAGTGGTTGTTCCATTTATCTTTAGATTTCCCTATCCTTTGACAGAGGGAATAAACACCACATTGGATTACAATATCTAAGATTTTGCCCACAAAATAAAAATGCTTTTAAGGGCTTCCAAGTGTTATACATTGGCAGTTATAGCTATCTAAAAAAGCTTTAGCCACCATAGTATAGAAACATTATTTCTGACTGCAATTTGAACATTTTCTCTCTATTTGTTAAATTTCAAGGTAATGTAAATACCTGAACTTTTCAGACTTTAAGGCTATTTATATAATGACATTACCTCTATGGATACTTAACAAATTTTTAGTTTTCCTATGGCTTTTTTACTGAAAATCTGAGGATGTCAAAATAATGAGGTTTGATAAGACCACGGTCAAACATGGAATCATATAAAGAGGTTTATTATCATTCTGGTTAAGGCTGCCTCTGAAAGTTTAAGGTTGTTATTTAAGGGAAAATATTTTCCTGCATGACTTTTCAGCAATCATCCTAATAAAAAATCCTTCCACAAATGGCTTATAGCATATTAGTATGTAAATAAATGTTTTATAATAGTAAATCTTATCTGGGTATTTTGACTTAAAGGTACTTTCCAAGGTAGCCTTTTAAAAAGAACTAAATTGCTACTTTTGGGGTTCAACTGGAGAATCTGCTTGCTTAAAAAACAAATTCAAGAGAATATATTCCCTTAAATCATGGGCTTCAGCATCCTCCTGCCTCAGCTCCTGAGTAGCTGGGACTACAGGCACATGCTACATTGCCAGACCCATGTCATTTTTACATTGTTAGTGACAATGTGCATCAGAAACAGAGTAGTTTTGCTCCATTTATATGTTATGAACTCAAGATGTATCAACAGATGTTACCCTTCTAAAACAGGATTTGCCACATGACATTGACTCAACTAAGTAAAATATAAGATTGTTATCAATTCCAGTTACTTTTAGTGAATGATAGGTATGGTGGTGCATTCTTGTAATCCCAGTTATTTGAGAGGTTAGGGCAGGAGGATTCAAGTTTGAGGTGACTGAGGGGCACACTTCTTAAAGCCCACTCCATGGATGTGCTTGTGAATGCTGATGGTGCTATTCCCACGTCACCACCTGTTGATGGCAGAGCTACCTTCCTCCTGGCCACCCTTCTTTGTAGAAGCCATTCTGCTGGGCCCATGATGGAAAAGTTTTCCTATTTTCTTAAAGACACAATAATATTCCTGCAGAATGTCCTTCCTACTAATTTATCAATTTCACTCACTTTAAATAGGAATTAAAAGGCCACATACTGAATTATTCCATTTATGTGAAATGTCCACAACAGGAAAATTCATACAAGCAGAAAGATGACTACTGGTTGCCAGGAGCTTGGAAGAAGGAATAAATGAAAGGTGACTGCTAATGGGTAGGGGTATCTTGCTGGGGTGATGAAAATGTTCTGGAATTAGACAGTGGTGAGGACTGTGCAACCTTGTGAGTATACAAAAAGTCACTAAGTTGTATACTTTAAAAGGGTAAATTCTATGGAATTTGCATTATATCTCTATGAAAAAAGAATGTTCTAAAAAAAATCAAGAAAGACTTATGTATGTTTCTCAACACAAAGAATTACTGACTTGGCCAAGTGTGGTGGCACACGCCTGTAACCCCAGTGACTTGGGAGGCTGAGGGAAGAGGATTGCAAGTTAAGGCCACCTCAGCAACTTAGTGAGACCCTATTTGAAAGTGAAAAATGAAAAGGGCTGGAGATGTAGCTCAGTGGTGGAACACCCTGGAATTCAATCCCTAGTACTACCCCTCCCCTAAAAAAATTTACTGATTTGTACATACATTTTAAATGTGCTTAAAATAAAAGTTTTATGCTTATTATTAAGCTACAGTAATTAAAAGGTGAGACACTGGAAAGGGATAGAAAATGAAAGGGAATAAGATCCTACACAGAGATCCAAGCTTATATAGCAGTGGCCCATAACAGAAGCAGTACTACAGAGAATGAGGAAAATATTCAAAGAATGGTATCTAACTGCTTATCCACACAGAAAAAAAAAAAAAAAAATTAGATACTCACCATATTAATATACCAACCCCAGGTGGATTAAAGACCTAATGTAAAAGTAAAACTTAAAGACTTTTAAGAAAAAACAAAAACAACACAGGAGATCTTTATCCCCTTGGGGAGTTGAAAGAACTTATTAAATAATACATGAAGAGTACAAAAACATAAAGGAGGTGACTGATGAAATCAACAATATTCATTTAAAAAGCTGTAGGACACAGACAATACATAGTGAAAAGACAAGCCCACAGACTGGGAGAAGATGACTGCAAAGCTGGTTTCCACCCTCCAGCTTTCTTCCAAATCTGCCCACTTCCTCCTATGTTCACTAGCTCTGCCTTCTCATTTCTCATCTTGACTACAACAACAGTTTCCTAACTGATCTTCCTGCTTCCAATGTTGTCTACCTCCAATCTACCTTTCACTGCATCAACAGTATGTAAAAACAAAACACCCCATGGCTCTCCATGCCTCAAAATAAATCCCCAAAGTGGAAGCCCTTCATGATTTGACCCCTCCCTGTATGTCCAAGTGCTTCAGCACCCCCATCTTGCCCTCCACCATTCTAACACTTTTTCTCTCATCCACTTGGTCTTTAAGATTCTACTCAGAGGTGTTAATATACATCCAGAAGCTTTTCTAGACCACCCCTCAGGCTCACACACCTGTTAAAGCTAGGTCAAGCATTTCCTTCTAATGGCACAGCATCTTAACTATACTCCCATCACAGCACTAAATATTCTTTAAAAAAAAATTTTTTTTTTAGTTGTAGATGAATACAATATCTTTATTTTATTTATTTTTATGTGGTGCTGAGGAGCCAACCCAGTGCCTCACACGGGCTGGGCAAGCACACGACCACTGAACTTACAACCCCAGTCCCACTAAAAATTCTTTAGAGCCATCTGGTCATAAAAAAAAAAAAAAATAGGTGTGTGTGTGTGTGTGTAAGTGAACATGATCTCAAAACATTTGTATAATAAATAAAATACTACATCAATTCTGGATACCAGCTTCTGTTTGTTATCTGCCTTCTGTAGGCAAAGGCAAGGTAGGGTTAGGGTTCATGCCAGTTCTTCCTTCCTTTCTATTCTGTTGCAACTATAGTGTGGAGACCATAAGTTATAGCCAGGATGTCCTCACCCCCAACCTATTCAGGCTTTTCTAATAAAATAAATATTTATTGAACAGAAACTGAGCTAAACACTAAAGTTATAGGCCCGAAAATTCAGACAAGGTCCCTGCAATCATACAGCTCACGACATTACTGAAGAGAGAAAGGCAATAAAGGAAAAGTGCTGGAGATGAGGTTCAGGAATCACTTGGTAAGGATTCATGTTTTCATTTCATACTGAGTGCCTGTATTATGTCAAGTCATGAGCACTAGAGATAAAAGATAACAAGATAGAGTCCCTGCTGACAGAAAGGGACAAATGCCCTGGATAACAAAAGCAAACATCCAAGGTTGAGAAGCTGGGGGATATGGGGTAGGGAGAGGATGCAAAGGACCTCACATTTCCAGGCTTATGAAGCAAGTCCTAACCTGAGGTAAAAGGGAAAGGAGCTCCCTTCCAAAGACTGAAGATAAACCAGCACCTAAGGGTTTCAGTTAAGAACTTTCTTGGCTTCTTCTTATCACAAGTTCCAAGTGATCTGGATTTTTGAAGGATGTTTCTTGATGTTGTGAAACCAAATTACAAGCACTTAATGAAAGCACACTATGTAACTTTGGGAAACAAAAACAATTTAGATATTAGAGAATATGGAAAGAAATATAGTGTGTGGCACATTATCAATAAACAAATCAATCCTAAACAGAAGGGACTATTACAGTATGGGGGCCACAGGATTGGATTAACAATTTAAATACTTTAAGATGAGCTAATGCCATTAAGTAACTAGTATTACTGAAGTGCCACAGATGGTTAACAAACGAACTTAGAAAGGCTTCTACAGATTTTTCTTTCTTCAGTATGATTATTCATATGTCCAACACAAAACCAAACTGGCAGCAGGTAAATATGTCATTAAAAAAAAGCAAAACAAAAAGATTTACCCCAATTATTTTAATTTTTAATTTTTTTTGTTAGTGGAGATTGAACCCAGGGGTGCCTTACCACTCATTTCCAGACATTATTATTATTATTTTTTTTTTTTTGAGACAGTTCTCACTAAGTTGTTGAGGGTATCACTAAGTTGCCCAGGGTGGTCTTGAACTTGAGTCCTCCTGCCTCAACCTCCTGAGTCACTGGGATTATAGACATGTACCTGTACCACCATACCTGGCTGCCCCAATTATTTTTAAACTTTATTAAAAGCTTCAGTATGTAGGGTTTTAAAAATTATTTTAGTAAGTAATATCTTCTACTCTAATTTTATTTTTAAATGTTGGAAATACAGAATATAAACATATCACCCAAAAAAGTCATAAACTGACAAGAAACCTTTTTCCAAGAAATTTTAAACATTTAAATAGCCATACTTAATATGTTTTCTACTATAAATCTAATAATTCTACAAACATATATAAACTATTGACAACATATTACAGCTTATATTTTCTCAAATACTGGGTATTTATGACATGAAGCTTTCTCTTGTATCAGTGTACAGAAGTTACAGTCACTATTAATATGACTAGGAAAAACTGACACAATATTATTACTGTTGAACACAACATAAGAAGAATCTGGAACTCTAATAAAATGATTTCCCTTTCTGTATTACTTATAACTAATACAAAACCTAGCTTAAGCACAAAATCAATTTATATTAGAATGTCATACTATATTTGAGGTGTCTTTGAATAGCATTACAGTTCACAAAATTGCCAAATGTTCAATTAACTGAAATTTATAAAGTGTAGGAGTTCCTTTTTTAGTCATGGAAACAAACAAAACTACTTCAATTCTAACAAGGAACTGTTAGAATTCTTAGTATATCCCTACTATAATAAGTAAAGGAAGAAAGCTGGTAAATGGATACTGGGAAGGTAGAAAACACACTCCTGCAATGAAAATATTATCCTATATTATTCGTGTGGGATCCTTAAAATGAAAAGAGAAGGAAAGAGTCAGAGAGAGATTTGAAGGTACAATGCTGCTGGCTTTGAAAGTAGAGGAAGTGGACCATAAGCCAATAAATGTAATTGACCTCTAAAAGGAGGAGAAGCAAGGAAAGAAATTCTTCCCCAGAGCCTTCAGAAGGAACACAGCTCTACTGATACCTTGCTTTTAGCCCAGCGAGTACCATGTTCTGATATCTAGAATGGAAGATAATATATCTGCATTGTTTTAAGTCACTAAATTTGTTGTAACTTGTTACAGTAGCAATAGGGGTTTTTCTGAAAACATTTCCACCCACTTTGTTTTTTCTGTTAGTTTCACAAACATCCCTGTAAAGCATGTAATAGGAAGGAAGAGACCTAAAACAGAGAGATCGTTTTAGAAAGAAGTCTTACCCCATCACAACATTGAATAGCCCTACCTATGGATACAAATATGCTAATGTTACCGGCAATTTGTCCCTGGATGTCTAAGGAGAGCCATTAGATTTTAATAACTGGTAGGATGCTGCTGTCACTTTTCACTCGTGAAAGAAAAAAAGAATAATCCCCCCCCCCCCCCCCCCCATTTCACTGGCACCATCACTGCTGCTTTCCACGCTCAGGGGTTTACTTTCATTCTAGTTATGGACCTGACACAAATAACACAATGGCAGTAAAGTCACAACTATGCATGAGATGATATTGCAGTGGGTTCTTACTAGTAAAATAATTATTGCACTTAATGATTTTCAATTTCTGCCAACCAAAATTTCTGAGTCATGTTGAATTTTGTGTCTGATTTTCACAAAAATATGTAGGTAGAAAGGAGATCTGTAGTAGTTACACTATAGTAAGAATTGTTTTTAAAAAGTCTGTTGGTTTAAACTTACAATATTTACAATTAAAATAAAGCCTCTCATAGCCATCCCCATGATCTCTATTAAGCCAACATTTTTTTCTAATTGGGTCATCTCTAAGTGGAAATTTATTTTCTAAAAGTAAGTGATAATACACAAGTTCACTAAATAAAAAGGCTTTTATTCACATGATAAACCATTATTTATTCAAAAATATTAACAGAAATAGATGGGTTAAAAACAAAATTCTTTCCAAATGTGAAGAGAGAGTCTACAGATTGGGAGAAAATCTTTACCACATGCACCTACGATAAAGCATTAATTTCTAGGATATGAAAAGAACTCAAAAAACAACACCAAAAAAACAACCCAATCAATAAAGGGGTAAGGACTCAGACACTTCACAGAAGAAGATACACATCAATCAACAAATATATGAAAAAATGTTCAATATCTCTAGCAATTAAGAGAAATGCAAATCAAAACTACTCTAAGATTTCATCTCCAATCAGAATGGAAATTATCAAGAATACAAGCAACAGTAAATGTTGGCGAGGATGTGAGAAAAAGGTCCACATCGCTGGTGGGAATGCAAAAGGGTGCAACTATTATGGAAAGCGGTATGGAGATTCCTCAGAAAACTTGGAATGGAACCACCATTTGACCTAGTTATTCCACTCCAAAGGACTTAAAAGCAACATACTATAGTGATGCAGTAACATCAATGTTTATAGCAGCTCAATTCACCATGGCTAAAATATGGAACCAACCTAGATGCCCTTCAACAGATGAATGGATAAAGAAAATGTGGTATATGTATACAATGGACTATTACTCAGCTCTAAAGAAAAATGAAATTATGGCATTTGTTGGTGAGTGGATGGAGTTAGAGAATATCATGCTAAGTGAAATAAGCCAAACCCAAAAAACTAAAGGCAGAATGTTTTCTCTGATATGCAGATGCTAATTCTCAATAAGAGGTGGGAGGATAGGGAAGAATAAAGTTACTTAATATTAGGTAGAGGGGAGTGAAGGGAGGGGAGGGGGTATGGGGGTAGGAATGATAATAGAGTGAAACAGAAACTATTATGTACATATATGACTACATGACTGATGTGATCCTACACTATATATAATCAGAAAATGAGACTGCGCTCCATTTATATATGATCTATCAAAATGTATAAATGCATTTTACTGTCATGTACAACAAATTAGAACAAATAAAATTTAAAAAATTCCCTTCCATATTTATCATGTGGCAAAAAAACAAAGAGGAGTTCCCAAATAAACTTTTTTTGTTTTTTGTTTTGGATTGAACCCAGAGGTGCTTTACCACTGTGCTACACCCCCAATTCTTTTTAATTTTCTTTTTTTGAGACAGGTTCTCACTCAATTGCTGAGGCTGGCTTCGAACTTGTAATCCTCCTACCTTAACCTCTGGAATTGCTGGGATTACAGGCATGTGCCACCATGCCCAGTTCCCCAGGGAAACTTTTCTATACAAAATTATTCTAATCTAATCAGCATGAATTACCCATGCCAACACCACCATGATAATTAAAAACTAAGTCTCACCTTCCTATTTCCAGACTTGAGTGCCACGTTATATATCTTATTCTTCACAGACTCCTATTTTTGTTTTTTTTTTGTGTGACATGGTCCATAACTGGACATCAGCCATGTACCAGACCCTCTTTTAAGTCCTGGGAAATCAAAAGAAGTAAGATTCTGGTCTCATGGAGCTAAAATAAACAAGAAAAATTCAGATAGTGATAATATTATGTTACACTGACTGGGACTTAAAAGGACTAATGGAATCAAAACCATTCATATAGAAGGTTGGAGAAAGAAGCAAAGACGTGATCATCAGGCAACAATTTTATTTCCTTTTGAGTTTGTTCTGTCATAAGTTTCTGAGGTATAGAGTTCAGTCTAGTAATTCATGGGATACAGAGTTTAAGCCTTAAATATTATTTAACCATAACTAGACCAAAATATACTGAAATGAAGGCAATGCATTCTGTATTTAAATCATTGTTGGTCAGCAATCTATAGTCTGCTAACAGCTACACTGATTTAAAATAATTTCAAAAAATACTCTAGCTTTCAAATAGCTATTACTGATAACTTGTTTCCTATGAATTGAAGTATTCCCTGAAATAGTGAGCATTTTGGAAAAATAAGATTTTAAAATCCAATCTCTCTCTCACACACACAAACATAGCAATCATAACAGCAAAGAATGTAATATGTCCACTTCTGTTAATTATTTTATTTTAACAGGGGACTGAACCCAGTAGTACTTTATCACGGAGCTACATCCCTTTTAAAAACTCTTATTTATTTATTTGGACCAGGTCTTGCTAAGTTGCTATGATTGTCCTTAAACTTAAAATCCTCCTGCTTCAGCCTCCCAAGCTGCTGGGATTACAAGTGTGCACCACCAGGCCAGGTTTGTTAATTCTTTTCTTTTACTAGGAACATCTAAATCTGTGATAGCCACATGTGGTTATTTAAATTTAAAGAAATTAAAGTTAAATTAATTATTATCCTCAGTTATGCTAGCCATATTTCAGGTATTAAATATCAACATGTGGTTAGTGTTACCATATGGGTCAGCACACATACAGAATATTTTCAGTGTTAGAGCACTTTTTCTAGCATGTGCAAGGCGGCCCTGGGTTCAATCCTCAGCACCAAATATAAATAAATAAATAAAATAAAAGGTCTGCTGACAACTAAAAAAAAATTTTTTTAAAAAGCTTATGAAAATAAAGTTAGATGAAACTTTTTGAAGAAATTGGTTAGTATTGTGATGCAAGAAAGAAATCACATGAGACAAGGTTTAGCAATCACATCTACATATTAGAATAAGAAAAAACCGGAAGAGCAGAATGTCCACAGTAACACATATACTCAAACATTGGTCTTATAATCATGTGATTTGAATTTTAATTCCCACTCTGCTTCTAACTTAGCTGTATAAATTTTAAGGAGCTATAACATATTTGGGCTCTCATTTATAGTCAATAAGGGAAGTTTAAAGCACATGACCCAGATATCTGAAATGACCCCAAACAATGAAAAGATGGGTTACAATTCCTTCTAAATAGCCATACTGAATTTTCATTTTGACAAGAATGTATGTGGTTTAAAAATGTACTTTGCTACCTACTATCCTAACATTATTTACGAATGACCTTAATTTGCAGTATAAAACAATTAAATTCACAACTAATGCTTATGTACATAAATAAGAATTTAGAGAATAAAAGCAGCATATTCACCAGAACTGTCTTTATGACACTAAGTAACTAAGGTGTTAGAGAAGTTGCACATTTTCTTCTAATTTTTAAATTTTTCTGAGTTTAAACTACTAATAGTGCAAAAATATTTTTAAAGTATAATTGTACTACTCCACAATCTGTTCAACTTTAGTGTTATCATCCCAAATATTTTCTGAAACTTCCACTTAAAATTTTCCACTACAAACGCGTTAAAAAAGATGATGGTCAAAGACGTTAAAATACCTGTATTAGGAAGTGGCCTGCTTCAAGTGGAACATCATTAGTTAAGATACAAAACAAAACCTTACTAAATTTAACCATAAACCCTGTTGCTAAATTCAATCACAATCACAGTCTTCACTTATGATTCCATTAAGTTACGAAATATCTCAGGTTGCTTTGTAGTTCTTATTTTTTCCTGACTAAACCACATTACTACTGAACTACTTGATACAAATACAAAACTTACTAGTAAAACACCCTGTTTCCCTTATCTATCTGGTTTAACCTCAACTGTCTTCACTTTGTTCCTGACCACACCCAGCAACAACAGACAAGGTATTACCACTTACAGAAAATGTATATTGTTATTTTCCATTCTCTTACAGCATGGGTACTGGTTCACTTTGAAAATTTCTACAAACTAACTTTTATCAGTCATCTTGTACCATTCATTAAGAAATCTAGTAAACTAACAAGTTCATCCACATATTTTCCTACCCTTTTCCCAAACAAACTCTTACATTAAAATAGTTTCTAAAACTAATTTTTTTTAAAGTTTTTTGTTTTTTTATACTGGGGATTGAACCCAGGGGAGCTTTACCACTAAGCTACATTTCCTAGTCTTTTTTTGTTTTGTTTTGTTTTTGTTTTTAGAGACAACATCTCCCTAAGTTGCTGAGGGCCTCACTAATTTGCTGAGACTAGCCTCAAACTGGTGATCCTCCTGCCTCAGCCTCCTGAGTTGCAGGAATTACACACAGGTGCCACCATGCTCAACTTGGTTCTTAAAAGTTTAAAGATGTTCAAATTTTACTTTCTTTTATTTTGGAGTCTTGGTTCTCCATAAGGCAAAAATAGACTGTACAATAAAATGATGTATATTTTAAGGTACTAAGCAATTTATCATATCCAAAATTATGATTTACTAAGCTTTTATTTCCTGTAACAACTAGTTTGGGTGTTTGTTTTTGTTGTAGCTACATTTTGTTTTGATTCATCAGCTTTATCACTTTAGTATTTTAAGTTCAATTATATTCAAGTTAGTTTTCAAAATAAACAATAAATGGACATTAGCACTTCATATCATATATTCAAATTTTACATCACCTATTTGTTTTATCAGAACCCTAAGCTTTGGTGTAGCTAGAGCCACCATGAAGTTGTAAGAAAAACAGTGAAGTACAATAGCCAGACTGTGGAACCAACCTAGATGCCCTTCAATTGATGAGTGGATAAAGAAACTGTGGTATATATATACTATGGAATATTACTCAGCCATAAAGAATGATAAAATTATGACATTTGCAGGCAAATGGATGAAATTGGAGAATATCATGCTAAGTGAGATAAGCCAATCTCAAAAAGCCAAAGGACGAATGATATCGCTAATAAGTGGAGGTTGACACATAATGGGGGGGAGGGAAGGGTTAGAGTTAGGGTTAGGGAAGGGGGCAAGTATAGAGGAAGGAACTACTGTATAGAGGGTAAAGAGGGGTGGGAGGGGTGGGGGGAAGGGAAAAAAATAACAGAATGAATCAAACAACATTGCTCTATGTAAATTTATGATTACACAAATGGTATGCCTTTACGCCATGTACAAACAGAGAAACAACATGTATCCCATTTGTTTACAATAAAAAAAAAAAAAAAAAAAAAAAAAAAAAAAAAGAAAAACAGTGAAGTAAATTTGGACTGGAAAGTTAACTTCATGTTCATACTTGTACTAGCATGAATTCTCTTTCTGACTGAGAAACACCCGTATAAGCCATGAAAAGAGGTTGTTCAAGCATTAGTTAACGTTCAACTTTTAATTTCTATGAAAGTAAGTAAATAAGTTTAGACAACTTCATTCATTAAACTTAAACAAATAACTAAAGACAAGTTCATTTTGTGGATGTATGTTTACATACACATATAAAGAGAGAGTAAAGGTGTAACTGCAAGAGGGCTTTTTTTTTTCCCCCAGTGGTGGTATTAGGGATCGTACCCAGGGCCTTGAGCATGCTAGGAAAGCACTCTACCACTGAGCTATAATCCCTGGTCCCTTTATACATTTCCATTTCTGGAAACAAAACACTTACTATTATCAACTACATGCCAGGTAGAATTTTAGGCACATTTTAACACTTCATTCAAATTTCTATAAATTTCACTTCTATTTAAAGATAAGAATATTGCCCCTCAATGGTAAGGTGAAGTAGAACTCAGACCTACTCAACATGTGCCTGGCATTCCACTTCCCAGTTTAAAAAAAAAAAAAGAAAAGAAAAAAGAAGAAAAGAAAAGGAAAAGGTTCTGCTAACCAGTTAAAGCAAATAGGACAACTTTCAGGGATGAATGTCAGAGCAAAGCAAACTTCTCTTGATTAAAAAGAAAGTCATACTTTCATAAGATGCCAAGTCCACTACAGTGAAACACAAGTAGAAGACACTCTCCATAGACATTTTTAAAAGTAAGCTATTTCTAAATCAAACTTGAATTAAAAAAAAAACAAAAAAAACATATTGTAAGCCACATACAAGCTCTTTCAGTAAAGATCTTGACTGAACAAGAAAATTATTTTGTAATTCAAAAAAGTTACTGCGTACATTGCTTCATAAGATAAAATTTATATGCATATCGGGTTTTCTAAATACTGGACATATGGGCATCTTCTTTTCTGAAGAATTTTCTAACATCTCACTCATAAATGCATATAAAGTATGTGTCACGCATGTTCTTGTATATTGTATTACATTTTGACGTGTAACATTTTTTCTGAGATGGGAGTCTTACTATATTGCCTCAGGCTGGCCTCCAACTTCTGGGTTCAAGCAATTCTCTGCCCCAGCCTCCCAGGAAGCTGGAATTACAGGTGTGTGCCACTGTGCCTGGTTTGTACTATACTTCAAAACTCATGAATAGCCCAGAGTGTGACACATACCTGTTACACCATCCACTTGGGAAACTAAGGCAGGAAAATCACAAGTTAGAGGCCAGCCTCAGCAGCTTAGGGAGACCCTGTCTTAAAAAAAAAAAAAAAAAAAAAAAAAAAAAAATGGAAAATTCCACACCTGAACTCATATGACAGGTTGTATTTAAAACACAGGTACACTAAAACACATGGTATAAAATTACCCCAGGGCATGGGACACAGTTAGAACTCATAAGATGTTGTCTCAAAATAAAAATTAAAAAGCACTGGGGACATGGCTCAGTGGTTAATCACCCTTGGGTTCAAATCCCAGTACCAAAAAAAAAAGAGGCACCAACGATAAAGGGTCAAACAAAGATTCTCATTAATGATTACTTCTCAGGTTAATACCTTTGAATGGTTGCATTACCTTGGAAACAAGACAGCAAAAGAGTCAAACTAGTTTTTGTGAAATGATAATTAAGCTGGGAAATTAACAATATAGACAAACTGACATTTTCTGGGCAAAAGTCATGTCTAGAGTTCACATATTAATCTAAAACTAAGAGTCACTGAATACTACCAAAATATGCAACAAAATGAATAAACAACATTTTTAATAAAATGGAACTTTCTTATAGCCAGGTGCAGTGGCGTACACCTGTAATCCCAGCAGCTCAAGAGGCTGAGGCAGAAGGATCTCAAGTTCAAAACCAGTCTCAGCAACTTAGTGAAGCCTTAAGCCACTAAGTGAGACCCTGTCTCTAAATAAAATATGTAAAAACAAAAGGGTTGGGGATGTGGCTCAGTGTTCAAACTCACCTGAGTTCAATCTCCAGTACCAAAAAAAAAAAAAAAGAACTTTCTTCTGGGACTCAGTATTGTGTTTTATTCCACATTCATAATTAAGGAATTAAGATTTCAAATTACTAAGTACCTACAATATTAGGAAGCAGCTTTTAAAAAATTATCCAGATATCCATTTGACAGTAAAAATTATAAACTGGTTATACCATTTATGGGTTTGGGGGTGTAGTTCAGTGATAGAGCGTGTACTTAGCACATTAGAGGCCCTGGGTTCAATCCTTAGCACCACAAATAACAATAATAAAGATAAAACTGGTTACTCTATTTTTATATTTGCTGACCCCTGTAGTTATGAATTTTTCAGATCCTTATGATAAAAAACAGAACATTAGCATACTTTTATCCCTAAAGTCCTACTGCCACCAAGGAAGGACAAGCTGAACCAACAAGGTGCCTCTGCAGGTTTGCTTAAAGGACTTATTACCTGGGGATAGTCACACAATGTTCACTTTCTCATTATTTGTTTATACCGAACATTTGGGTCTTTATTTCTTTATTGTGTTATGCTAAACAACTTCGAAA
This sequence comes from Sciurus vulgaris, assembly GCF_902686455.1. Taxonomy (NCBI): domain Eukaryota; kingdom Metazoa; phylum Chordata; class Mammalia; order Rodentia; family Sciuridae; genus Sciurus; species Sciurus vulgaris. The sequence goes on along the minus strand of NC_136465.1, from coordinate 55,235,847 downwards.
AGGTTGTAAAATGCCTATTTTTATTTTATTTGTGTTTGTTTTTTACACACGGCTTTCATGAGATTCTACACTTAAGAGAGCTTAGGTAACGCAAGACTTACAAGACACAATATCATCTTGGCAATGGCCAAAATGCCACTAGGAAGTCTCCATATGCTCTTCCTAACATCAGATCAATTTGATAAATTTTGTTTCACCTACGAGATCCCAGTAGGCTATCCATTCATATATTTAAAATATCTACCTATATATTTTAGAAAGTATGCATATGACATATCACATAAGAAAAAACAAACCCTATGGTAGAAAAATAGTTATTACATAATGTTTAATTATCTATTAAAACAAAAATATAAGCTATGAAGAAAAAGTCTGGACACATATTCTTTAAAAAAAATTTAGGTAAACAGAATGAAATATAAAAATTTATATTTGACAGTCTCTTTGGCCTGATGAGTCCCTGAAATCTGTTTCATCCATTATTGAGATAAACAACTATGCTTTCCAACTTTAAAAAAAAAAAAAACTAAAACGCTTGAGCTATTATGTGAGAATTTTATCAACATCTCAGAAGATGCCATGTAAATGCAAGGTATTATAAAGTAATGTTTTCAGTGTTACATATGGTTAAAACAGAAACTATATGTATATAAATTATTTTTCATTTTCCTATTCATTTTCTCAAAATACTCTTTTTTAAAAACTTTTTTTTAGTTGTAAATGTAAACAATATCTTTATTTACTTATTTATTTTTATATGGTGCTGAGGATTGAACCCAGTGCCTCACACATGCCAGGCAAGCACTCTACCACTGAGCTTCAACCCCAGCCCCTCAACATACTCTATGATGATTAAGATCCACATCTGGAATTTTAAAATAAGTCAAAAATCCTTTTTCAAAGAGCTTTTTGAACTTCAGAATCCTGTTAATAGGCAAATGTCTTTAGAACCAACAGAACACATCATGTAAAAATTGAACATTCTCTAAATTCACAATATTTAAAATATGACTTATAACTTCTTTTCATGCCATATTAGCAGGCACAATATACTATGGAAGTGTTCAGAGTACTTATTTATTAAGTACTTACTAAAAGCAACAGTAAAAATGAAAATAGTGTATGCTTTAAAAAAATATTAGGTAAGACTGAGGTTATAGCTCAGTGACAGAACGCTTGCCTAGCATATGTGAGGCACTGGGTTTGATCCTCAACGTATCATGTAAATAAATTTAAAAAAGGTCCACTGACAACTAAAAAAAGTGTGTGTATGTATATACGGTAGACTTAGTATGATCTATTCCTTAAGTTTACCCTTATTAATATTGATAAAAAGATTAGCCAGCAGAAGGAAAGCTTGCCATTTATTTCAAAACTCAGATGCTGGGTATGTTGTTTATTAATGAAAAAATAAGTCATCTTAGTTGCTTCTTCAAAAAAAAAAAAAAAAAGACCGCTTTTTTTTTCCTAAAGGAAAACTAAAAACAACATTGCATTTAGAAACAGACTTTATGGATAGATGCCAAATTCTAAAGTTTTAAAAAACTTTAATAATTTTAATTCTTCAGTGTCTACAATACAGAAGACTATTTTTTTATTTTAAAAAAACCCAATGAGTAAGCATCAATGCTAACCAATTTTCTTCCTGATAGGCAAAAATAATTTAAAACTAAACAAAGTAATCAATAGTATCTGCCAAGATTTTTAAAAATTTTTTTAAATTTTAGTTTTAGTTGTAGGACACAATATCTTTATTTTATTTTTTAACGTGGTGCTGAGAATTGAACCCAGTGCCTTTACAAGTGCCAAACGGGTGGTCTATCACTGAGCCACAATCCCAGCCCTAAACTTGTGTTCAATTAGGAATTTTTAGCTCATTTAAAAAACTTATCAGTGTCACAATTTTCTTCTAGGACCAAGATTAACCCTTTATCTTTTAAATTCAGTTCACTGCTATATTATGTCATTGACAATTGTCTTGAAACAGGAAAAATTCTGACAAAACCACTTTATTATACAGAACACAAACTCCAAGATAACTTGGACACAATTCATTTATGTATGTAAAAATATTTTGTGTATGTTATATGTGCATGATGAATGAAGTTTGAAAAAATAAAGCAAGATCCCTTGCTTCACTGCAATTTACTTTCCTCAAACTCCTATATTAAATGTGCCTAACTTTGAACCATTCCCCCTCATCTTCAGCTTTCATAGACAACTCAAATACTTTCACAGTAAGAAAACAACGTAATGTGGTATAAAGACCCAAGTATCACGTTACCAAAGCCTTGGATTTCACTTCTATAAGATTCAGTTCTCTCTTGTAAAATAAGATAATGGACTATCTCTCTTCCATCTGAACAGAAAGGAATGTAATTCAGGATCAATTACATTACTTATAATAGCAAAAATATGTTAACAACCTAAATGTTAATATTCCAAACAATGGAATACTATATGACCCTTTTAAAAAAGCCGTAGGTTCATGTGCACCAATTTTAAAAGATGTCCCAGATACCCTATTAAAACAAAAAAGCAAAATACAGATAGTATGTACTTTAAGAGAAATATACAAATAAGTGCACAGAAAGTCTCTAGAAGGAGAAACAAGAATCTTCAAAATAGTTAAGGTGGTAATTGGGGCTGCTATTTTTTTTTAATTTCTTGAAAATTTTTAAAATAACATATTTTTGTGATTTTTACAAAGAAACTTCTTAGGTACAGAACTTGTTCAAATACTGGGTTCAAATACTTGCTTTGCTGAAATTAAAAAAAAAAAAAAAAAAAAAAAAAAACCCACCATACTGAATGGCCTTTTAGAATAACTTGTCTTCAAAGAATTTTAAAATGTTTATGATGTTATTAAATTATTTAACCTCAGTTTCTCTACCTGTAAAAAGGAGTTAAAAGTATCTACCTCATACAACCACTGGGAGGATAAATGGAAATTACTGTAAGAGGACAAATGTTAGCAGTTATGATTATTATCAAGTTATTGTTTTTAGAATCAGATCTGACAGTTGATTCAATGAGCATCAATGTGTTTCCTCTATCCAAAACTCATTCAATCAGATCAGTGTAATAGAGCACATTTGTTAATTTACAGTTTAAAAAATAATAATAAAAAGTCATCCCAGGTGGGCTGATGGGAAAACAAATGAGAGCAAAATTTGGGTTTCAGGTGTTATCTGACTTGAGTGGCCTTCTCCATTAAATGGATACTTGTCCAAGAAACTAGAATATTCATGATGGCTCATTTAAGCTTCCTATGTGTTTTTTAATTTTACTTTAATATACAATGATTGTTTATTTTCCTAAAAAAGTATGGCATTGATAGTTCATGCACATAATTTTCAAACTAATTATAATGTCAATCACATGAGAAATAAATAAAAAATTTCTATAAAAATAAATTCCAAAAAATACATGCTGAATGGCCTTTCAGAATGGAACCTGTCTTCAAAGAATTTCAAAAAATTCAGGCTGAATATTATCAAATCAAAATATTCCAAGTTATAAATCTGGTCTACCAGTACAATACTCTCAGAAAGCACCACTTTAACAACATTCAATTTAATTTTTCCAACAAACCAAGAACACATCCTAAACTTCTCCATAACAACTGAGAGGACATTACTTTTAAAGTAGATTAAATCAATATGTAGTAGAATTGGACTGAGTTCATCATATTACAATTTTAACAGAACTTCCTGGTACTAGAGAACAATCTGACCATCAATATGATGGGTTAAAGTTTGGATTACCCCAATTACAATTATAAATCAAAAAGAAAAGGTCATACACACTTTTTAATCCTTTTCAATATGAAAATGAAAATAAAACAGGCTCTACCTAATGCTAATTCATCTACTATAAATTTGTCAGGATTCAATCCTTTAGAGAAGCAACAACTTCCAATCACAAAAGTAGTTACATTTGAATACATTGAAGAGTTACTGTAGCTTTCTTGAGAGTGACCTGAACTTCCCATCCAAAAAAGAAAAAAGAAACCGGCAACTCAATGAGGCTCTAAGAACTGTATGCCTACTTCATAGATCACTACACTGTCCTGAACTGGCATTTGGAGACTGTATTGAGATAGGAGCATGAAGGCAAAAGGAAGAGATGGGGGAAAGAGTTTTTTGTTTTTGTTTTTGTTTTTAGCACTATTCTTAACACACCCATTATTCTGAAAGCGAGATCCATCAGAAATACCCTTTAAAAATACACACATTTCTAATTTTTTCAACATTCAAAATATAGCAAGCAAATAATCTATCACAGGCAGATCTTTCTATCCCTTCTTACCCCTAAACAGTGTTTTGCCAAGAGCACAGCCCCAAGTTGGAAAAAAAAAAAAAAAAAAAAAAAACGATTTCCTTGTTTACTTAAAGAATTGCAGAAAACATGTTGGCTGCTTCTAAGGCTTCTGAAACCAATCAATATTCAAAAGACTTTTCACGATAATGTCTGAAATATGACAGTAGTAATGATTCCTTCAACTAGTAAAAACCTAGTTTTAAATTTATAAAAAGGGTTAAATTTTACACCGCAGTTCATCAGCATGTCTTGTTTGCAACCAGAAGGAAGAGGGAAGGGGGGAGGCAGCAAAACACACAAGATGGAAAACATCACTACCTCGTTTACTGGTTATGAATAATTGTAAATGATCCAAGAGGTAAGGGGAAAGAGTTCATGAATAGAAAGAAGGGGGGTTAACAATGTGAGCTGGCCCCTTCCAGATTCACACTGATGTCGGAGAGGAAAAGGAATTTATTTACACTGCAGTGCCTGGCAGCAAACATGGCTGCCCCTGCCCCCTTTAAATCTGAATAGTCCTCACTCCCTCACCAAAATCATCATATTATGGCCATGTCTCTCCCTCTCTCCTTACCATAACACAAACACATCTCCTCTTCTCTCAAAACAGTAACACCCACACCTCCCCCATTTCACAACAATCACAACCCCATAACCACTAGCTTCTCTATTCTCTAGCCTTGAAATAGGCACAGAATACACACAAATATAGGAACAATAGGCTTTCCTTTCTAACACTTTAACAACCCCCTTCCCTTTCCTCCCACTCTGTGACGCTTGGTGGATCGTTCTCATCCCTTCCAACATTCATTTAATTTCCTTCTCTAATCCAATCCTATGTCTTCCAGTTTCCTGCGTCTATTTCCTATTCTCCTATTGCATTCTGTCTCAATCATTCCTCATCCCTTTTTCTAATCCATCTTTTCTTCCACTTCCTTTCCTTATTTCTCCCTTGATTCTCATAAGATGCCCCATTTCTCCCATCAAATTCCACCCCCTTCCTCCAGACTCTTGTAGTTCCCACACTCCACCCCCCGACCTCCCTATTTCGTAGTCCACTCGGGTCTCTAATCTCCAAATCTAACTCTCCTCTTCTTTCTCTGCCCCTCCCCGGTTCCCGTCTTTATCCCCGCCCCCATCCCACCTTTACTCCCAATTCCCAGTTCAGCGCCACTACATCTCTAATCCCAGTCCTACCTCCCCTGCCCCACCCCCCAATTCTCTCCACACCCCCCAACCTGCCATCTGCTCTTCCTTCTAGACTACCCTCGAACCCTTTCAGGCCACCCGCTTCTCCTCCCATTCCTGGGTCTCTATCCCTACTGGTGCCTCATCCCTAGGTAGCCCCCTCCCCATCTTTTCCTCCTCAGCACTTCCGTGCAACACACACACACACACACACTCGCGCGCGCGCGCACTTTACCTTCAGTTTGTTCCATTCTAACCCCCCGGCCGTGTCAGTACGATCACAGGAGAGACACGGAGGCCCGGAATGGGGCTGGGGTGCGGACAGCTGCCGGGGCCGCGGGGGGAGGAGACGGAACCAAGCTAGGCCTCATGAAATCCCCGGACTAGATTTCCCCCGCGCCGGACGCCTCTGCCATGGCGGCCGGCACCGAGGAGGGCCACGGCCGGACCGGGCCGGGCGCGCTGCGGGGAGGAGGAAGACTGCGGGAGGTGGGTGGGAAAGGGAAGTGGCGGGACGGGGGTCGCGCAGCAGCCACTGGTGCCAGAGAGCAGCCTGTGGCGGGCGGTCCAACCGGGGCACGCAGCAAGGTCCTCGGGTTCCACTCGGAATTCGCACGCCTCTCCGCAGCGACCTGTGTACAGCCCCCTCGGCCTCCGCCTCCGTGCTGGCCGCTCCCGCCGCCCGCTCCCGCCGCCGTCGCTGCCGCCGCGCACAAAGCCCCCCCACCCCGACTCTCGGGGCGCCGCCGCCGCCAAATCCTCAGCCCCTCATTGGCCGCGCGCCGCGGCGCCTGCCGGGAAATGCAGTCCCAGCTTTGGGGTGCAGGGGGCGAAAGGAGGAAGAGGCTCGTCAGCCTCGGGAGAGGAGAGGCGGGAGCCAGAACCAGCAGTGCGAACGGCGCGAGAATGTCTAGACTAGACAGGAGGCCGCGGGCGATAAGGCAAAGGGTCAGGAAGGAATGATGCGAAGGGGCTGGAATGCAAATGAAACGAAGACAGGGCGGGTTAGGGCTGGGCCTGAGGCAAAACTGTACTCGTGCGTGTTCTTTGATACTTATTAAATATAACAGCACATATTAAACACCATGTCGTACTCCTCGTACTAGCAAAAACGAGTATCTGCTTAAGAAGACCCGGAAAAAGCAGAATGACTCAAGAGCTTCCTTAACTGTCTCTGTCCGACAGCTGTCAGAGAAGAGCGTCCTAGTCCACGAGGGTCTGGACCCGGAAGCATTGGTAGCCGTTTAGGACTTAAATCGGGGGATGGGGCCGTCGCCTTTTCGGCCGTGGGTGCGAGTGTCGCATGGTCCCCAGTCTACAAGCATCGCAAAGCCTGGGCGGCGTCCCTGTCTCGCTCAGGAAGCGCCCCGACTCTCTAGTAGGCACCGGGCCCGCACGCCTTCTTCCTGCTTGCAATGGGGCCCGGAGGCTTGTGGGTAGAGAGCAGGACGTCAGCGCCGACTGCATCCCAGACTGCTGGGGCAGGAGAGCGCCTGGTGCCAGTCACGTGCCGGGCCCTTGCCGCTCTGGTCAGACCTTCGCACTGAGTGACGCTAGAGCGTTTGTCCTAGACCGCTCACACAAGAACAAGGCAAATAAGAATAAGAGAGACGGGGAGGTTATGCTCTGTAAATCTCTTGCCCTCCACATTCTAGGAAATTTATGTAAAACAATGTAAGGTCTTAGGTATGTGACATGGTAAAGAGTCTTACAGGAGCCTGCAGATATAGTGCTATTTCCTGGAGCCTGGGTAATGACTTAGAACGTTGCAGCACAGAAACGTGAGCATGCAAAGGAAACACAGGCAGCAATCAGATGAGGAAACCAACATGTAGTCTGCTGTCTGTTCTGAGAATTATAGAGTCATATCATTACTAGGCGTCATACTTTTGATAGACATTGTAGTGATCCATCTAGTTGGTACCACTGCAAGAAATGATCATCTTTAGAAGATTCCTACACGTCAATTGTTATTATTGTTATTTTTTAAATATTTGTTTTAGTTGTAAATGGCTCATTTATTTATGTGTGGTGCTGAGTATCGAACCCGGGGCCTCACACATGCCAGGCAAGCGCTGTAGCACTGAGCCACAACTCCAGCCCTATTATTATTATTATTATTATTATTATTATTATTATTATTATTCTGGGAATTGAACACAGGGATGCTTTACCACTGAGCTGCAACCTGTCATTAGTGTCTTTTGTTTTGGGACGAGGTCTCTCCAAGTTGCTGAGGAATTTACTAAATTGCTGAGGCTGTCAAACCTGCAATCCTCCTACCTCAGCTTCCTGAGTTGCTGGGGTTACAGGTGTGGGCTCTCAGCACAGATCAATTATTTTAATGGCCACTAATTATCTATTAATTTGTTAACCTTGTAAAGGTGATATTGTGAATTAAGAGCTCCCATTACTATTCATCTCTTTTAATTTTACTTATTTATTTTGACATGGAGTCTCACTATGTTGCCCAGCCTGGCCTGCAACTCCTGAGCTCAAGCAAAACTGCCTCAGCCTCCTCAGTAGCTGGGACTAAAGGCAACATCACTACCCAGAATTTTAAACTATTTTAAAACCTATTTTTTGTAATACCAAAAAATACCAAAAAAATTTTTTTTGTAATACCAAAAGTTTGTGTAATACCAAAAGTTAAATGAATCATAAAAACACATTTTATTATAAATATGTCCTAAAAACAGATCGCTAAGGGAGCCATCTGAGTCATTTGATTCTATCTCCTGGAAAGGGGTTAAATTTGTCTTTCATTTTTTCTTTTCCCTACCTTTCTTTCTACCTCAATCCTCCTTTTTCCATCTGCCTGTAACCTCCGTGCTTTGTTGATAAACTGTCACCTTGATATGGAACCTGAATTTTCCCCTTGAGGAGAATCTTGTAAATTGTCCCCAGGGATTTTATTTTAGCCAGCTTCTAATAGCTATGCTGACAACAGAAGTTGAAATTGGGCGGGCTGTAGCTCAGTGGCAGAGTGCTTGCCTAGCATGCGAGAGGCACTGGATTCCATCCTTAGCACCACATAAAAATAAATAAAATAAAGGCATGCGGTCCATCTACAACTACAAAATTTTTTTTTAAAAAGTTGAACTTATGTCAAGTAGATTCATATAGTCTTCTCTGCAAAACATTAAGACTACATTACTATTTAGGGAAATGAGCACAAGAAGTTACAATATACATTTTCAGCATCTAACATCTTCTGAGGCTTAGAACATGCTTACTCCTCTACATAGAATAGGAGCAGTTCATCAAAGCAGAAATCCAACATAGTTCTCAGAGACAGAATTAGAGAAAAAAATTTTCTTTCTTTTCTGATTTTATATAAAAACTCCTTACATATCAAGTCATGTATCCTGAAAGTCAAAGAAATTGCCAAGCCTGATAACAGGAAAAAACAGACTTTGCTTTGAACAAATGGATTTCAGTAAGAAGGGTTCTTAATCCTTCCTCTTTTAGAATAGAGTTGCTGACATATGGCCATGGTTTCTACCTAGCTCATCTTTCAAATGCTAGGCATGGAATTGTTCATCTGGTTTATGAATACTTAATGATTTTCACTGTGCCTAGTTGTAAGTGAATACAATGCACGAATAAGTATATTTCCTGGTATAAAATGTCTCCCAGTGAACTGGGAGGAATATTTTTGGATCCTTTTATGATCTTTTCCAGAAAAGTATGTGTTCATGGTAAAGCAGTGATTAATTTGTGAAACCAATATGAAAGTTATACCTATATTTTAAAATTCAAAATTTTCTATCGTGAATTTTTCAGGGAGGGAAAGGTAAAAGGAAGGAAAGTCTTGTAGATTTTATTCTAGTAAACATAGAACGTGAAGTGAAACCTTTATGTGAAAAGTTAGGCATCAGATATGCACAAAGGGACCTCTAGTGGCCAAACTGAAGTTTTGCCTATTTAACAATTGATTCATTTGGTTATTAGCTGAAAAATGCTTTGTGAATTAAAGGCGGTCTGCACTTCTTACTGAAATTTAATACCCGCCATCTTTCATTTTTACAAATGTGCTGCCCAGATGAGTAAAATCTGTAGTCGGTTTACATGTGAAGAGAAGCGTTCTTACTTGAGAAAGCGATCCTTGGTCTAGTGTAAGGGTAAAGCCACTACAAATTTTCTCTTCCTTTAAAACAGAGCCAGATCAAATGAATAAGAAGAGATAACTGGGGAACAAGAATATTTCTAAATCGTTCTCTTTCCCAAGATGGCTCAGTTTCACATTGTAGGAACCGAAGTGCCTCCCAAAGCTGCAATGCGTATGTCATTTCACAGCTCGTATAATATACATTTTAAATATAGAGATTTCTACACAGACTACTCATAGCAACACCTGTTAAGAGAACATCTCTAAAGCAAAAAAAAAAAAAAAAAAAAAAAAAAAAAAAAAAAAATTAGTGGAATCCAGATTTCCACGTGAGGCTTTCACAGCATTCCGACCTTGGGCCTGGAAAAAAAGCCGTTCTGCCACGCACTTCAACCTCCTCCCTGCTCAAGTCCCCCTAGGCAGTTTCGGAGTTGGAGGAGGGCAAGGGCCGGAGGGAGAATACATCAAAGTGATGTCATTCGTGACTCGGAGAAGGTTACCATGGAGACTATCTTGCTAGGGCAAGAGCCTCTTTAATCCAACCTTCACTCAAGGGTTTCCCAGGAGGATAGCCCCAGACTACAGAAGGTGGACAGGCAGAAAAACGCCAGTCTTCGATCCTCCAGCACCAACGCTCTTTAAATTAAACCCAGCGGAGAAGTCATTTTGCTGGTGAGACCTTGCTGCTTCCTGGGTGGCTACGGTGAAGGACGCCCGCCCTCTCAGAGTTTGAGAGTTCATTGGTTGGCGGTGTCGTCACTCAGAGTGACGTCACGGGGCGAGGGACAAGAGGTGGAGTCATAGAGACTTGGCCTCGGGCCCTTCTAGCTTGAAGGGCCGGGGAGGAATTGGGAAGGAACTGGGAGGACCTCGGCGGCCGTTCCCGGGAGCCGGGCCGAGGAGGTAGGGGTGGGCGGGCCAAGTCCTCAGGCTGTTACTTGGACCGTGCCTGCGTGTTCTTCTCCGGAGCCCGCTCCCTCTGCATCCTGCCCCTCCCACCAGCGCCCAGTTTTCCCCACGGTTTCCAGTTCCCACCGCGCTCTCCTCCGCCAGTGATTTCGTCCTCTTCCCTGGCCTCCCAAACTTTGGAGCTCAGCCTCCATTTCCCGCTCCATCCGCGCTTCATTTTCGAGTCTCTTCTGTGTCCTGAGCCCTCGTTTTCCTTGTCTTCATTTTCAACCACACGGATCACTAGAGTGATCATTCCTGTGTCGGCCCCACCCCCGCGCACACACACAAAATCCCGGGACCCCACCGCAACAGTCCACCCACACACTACGCGCGCAAAAGTCGCTGACTGAGGAAGCAGAGGGCGCGTTTTGCACCCGGGTGGTGACGTGCCAGCGTCAGAGGTAACCCCAGGAACCCTGGGCGTGGGGGCCGTGCGAAAAGCCAGGCCGTGCTGGCCACCGTGCTGGCCGCGGGTCTGGCCGCCGGTCTGCGCCCGGGCCCGGACAGCCTGGAAAGTGGTGGCCCACTGCCACCAGTGCCCGGTGGGAGAGCGGATTTACCGCCGCAGCAGGTCTTGTCTCGCTCCAGCAAAGCATCATCCACCGTTGGGCTGGTTCCAGAAACGCTGAGCACTGTTCAGAATGTTAGCTATGTGGTTGAGATTTCCGTCCAAGAAAGACCCTGATGCTCCCTTAAACCCAGCTGCAGGAACGCACAGTAGATAGTATGAGATTAAGGTTCCTTACAGCTCTTTGCTGGCCCTAGCTGAAAAGCGTCACTTGATGGAGGAAAGCTCAATTTGGGTTCTGGAAAATCGCTAGCGCCGTTTTACCTGCACTTGAATGTAGGCACCATGCATATCTTTACTGCTACATAAGTGAGATTAGTGAGTAATTTCAGGCTGTAGGGTTTGGGATAGCCTGGCCAAACATGGAAAAAGCTAAATGAAAACAAATCCATGGGAGGAGGAAAAAAGTGGGGGAGAAGAAAGCAAATCCAGGGTATTTGCTTTCGGCTTGTATTCTTAGTCTACAAATAGGTGTTTTTTTCTCATCTTAAATACCTGCCAACCATCAAAGGAAGATTACTAGACATATTGACCAGAAATAAAAATGTCTTTGACGGTCATATCATCTTGATAAGCATTATCATCTTAGAGATCATTTCTGTGTTTTGGGATCTGAAAGTTCCATTCTCAAATCCAGAGCGAAGAAAATAATTATTAGGAATGAACTTGAAGGAGGTTTTGTACTTTGAATATGCAAAATTTCTGCCCTTGCCATAGCTAGAAACATTTAAATTCTCATATTGTTTAATTGATGTCTTTTAAAAATACTAAATTGTTACTACTTTTGTCTTAGGTCTCTTTGTTAAAATTGTTCAGAGAAAAGTAAATATGGCATTCAACAGTTGCAATTCAGTCTTAGCTTTTGTCCGCACAAGGTAAGCATTGGAATCCCCCCACCATAAGTTTATGAACTTCATTCTTCAGGATGGAAAGGATATGTGTAAAAGGATTGGCTTAGTACACAGTTAAAACCTTGTTGGTTTTTAATTATGTTTAATTATGTTTGTTCTTAGGAAGCTTACTAAAAATCTTCTATATGCTTTAGAATTTGTGCTGAGAGATTTTGTAGAGGTCTGGTACAGGTAAGGTAGAAGATGTAGTGACAGGTGCAGTGACACTCAGAGGGTTGAAGCAGAGGATTGCAAGTTTGAGGCCAGTCTCAGCAATTTAGTTAGACCCTTTCTCAAAATAAAAATTAAAATGGGCTGGAGATATAGCTCGTTTGGTAGAGTGTCCCTGGGTTTAGTTTCCAGTACCACATACACATAAGTATGGAGTAGTTTTAGAGTGACACCTCTATAATTGATGAAGCCTTTTGATGTAAAAAGGAGTAAAATGGCTAATGAACAAGTCCCTTCTATGGCAAATTCTTGTTTCATTAAGGCATGTTATCACATTGTAAATTTTCCCTTTTGGTTATTCAAAGAATATTTTTATGTTGGCATGCTTCAAAAACACTCAGCAGGGCTGGGGGTGTAGCTCATGACTGATATGCATGAGGCTATCAGTTCCATTCCCAGCACTGGGGGAAAAAATCTACTTTGTGGCCTGAGCCTATAGTTCCAGCTACTCAGGAACCTGAGGCAGGAGAATCTCAAGGGCAGGGCCAGGCTGGGCGTATGACATAGGCAATATAGGAAGAGCCCGCCTTAAAAAAGAAAAGAAAAAGAATGAAAGAATATAAAAAAGCTTGGATCTATCTTATTGTCTTAAGTGAAGACTATAAGCTGTTGTGATAGAATGTAGAGCTCCTTGACTAGGAATACTCAATTCTAATTTTTACTTCGAATATTCTTGAGAAATTTTAGGTGAAGGGCCTTTCAGCTGTGCCTCTCATTTAAGAGAGACCAGAGACATTACATAGACAAAGAGGTATTATTTGATTGGTTACCCCCACAGGGACCATGGAAAGTTTCGTTAAAACATTCCTATTGTCAATAGAGTGATTAAAAACACAATATGATAGTCCTTATAGATAATATTATTGAACATAATAATCCCTGATGGAAAGATGTGTGCTAGTAGATTTTAAAATGAGTGGTTGAAGAACTTCTAAATAATTTATTCTTAGAAATTAACTTATTAATATTTCTCATAGAGCATATTCGAACATAGAAAATATTATTTATCAGTTGAGGCAAAAAATTATATTTGGAGTGGTGTAGCTCAGTGGTACAGTATGTGCTTAGTATGTATGATGCCCTAGGTTATATCCCTACCACCACCACAACAAAATATGTATATTTCATTCACTAATAAACACCAGCTGCCTATAGGCTTTAAAAAGTTTGGTTTTAACTAAATATCTATTTCTTTAATTTTTAAGTTTGTAATAGTATGTGCTCAACTCAGAAATGTTGCTCTTTATTCCAGATTCCCTAGCCATTTTGTCCATCCTATCTGCTCTTATTCCCCATCACTTGCATTTCTTCACTTGCCAGATTCTCATTTAAATAAGACATATATGAAGAACTATAGAAGCAAGAAGTACTGTTATCCCAGTCAGTCAGGCAATAAAACACTTCATTTACGAACTAGACCAATACAAAAGCTACACACATCAACTTGCTGGCTACAACAGAACCCTGGTAAACCTCAGCTGGAGCAAATCCCAGAAAAGGCAAAGGTGATAATCTCTCAGTCCACAAAAGAAATTGGAACAAAGATTAAAGAAGGAAAGCGATCTTTCAGACAAAAAATTATGGATGAACTTAAATATTATTATAACGGATTCTACTTACTTTGGATTGACACCAAAATTGCCACCAAAGTGGTTTGGAGACTGCTTCATGGACAGGTGCTGACCAGACGAGAGAGACGACGGGTAGGCAAGAATCATATTCAAGCAAGAAGATGTGAAATTAAAATGAACTATTTGGGAACCAAGTTTTAAACTCAAACTTCATTTTAAATATCCCAAAGTAGCTTGCCTTGCATACTCAAGGCTCTGGGTTTGATCTCTAACACTTTCCATCTTAAATCCTAAAGTAGGAATAGTTAACTACTGGTGAAAACGAGTTTCTTCTCCTCACAGTGCTGGGGATCCAACCCAGGACCTTGTACTAAGTAAATGCTCTACCCCCAGCTTCATCCCCAGGCCTCAAGAAAACCAATTTCTTACTGAGTTTCTTATTTGTCTACAGCTGACTTGCTGTACAGCTTTAGGCAGTATTCTTTGTTGTTTTATATATTTGTCTACAGAATAGTTATGTTTTTTAATTTCTCCAAGAGATTGAGAGATTTCAGGTTTAATTTACAGGGCATACCTGTAATCCCAGGGACTCCAGAGGCTGAGGCAGGAGGATCACAAATTTGAGGACAATCTCCAACAACTTAGCAAGGCCCTTTGTCAAAAAATGAAAAGGGCTGGGGATATAGCTCATGGATAGAGCACCCCTGGGTTTAATCCCCAGTACCACCAAAAAAAAAAAAAAATTAAAAAGAATTGGGGGAGTAGCTTAGTGTTAGAGCACCCCTGGATTCAATCCCAAATACTGTGGGGGGTGGGGAGGGGAGAAAAAAGAAATAATAAATGCAAAGTTTTGTTAATATAGTAAGCATATGGGCTGGGGAGATAGCTCAGTCGGTAGAGTGCTTGCCTTGTAAGCACGAGGCCCTGGGTTCGATCCCCAGCACCAAAAAAAAAAAAAAAAAAAAAAAAAAATTTATATATATATATATAGTAAGCATATGCATTTTAAAAAACAATTTTAAAGCCAGACACAGTGGTATATGCCTGTTGTCCCAGGTACTGGAGAGGCTGAGGTGGGAGGATTAATTGAGTTCAAATGCTCAACATAGTGAGACACTATCTCAAAAAAGAAAAACAATAAATTTTAACTATGTTATTAAAGTATGGCAGACCCTTCACTTAGATGAAAGCTAAGATGCCAATATTATTTTTTGATTGTTATAGATTTCCTTGAAGAGATCCCATAAGTATTACTTAAGAGCTATGGTGAAGAGAAAAATCCCACCTATTTTTTGAACAGCTGCAGAAAACCTATCTTGGGCTCTTAACACTTTAAGAATCAAGGCAGGCTTTTTTGTTCTTAGCATATCATAAAATAATGAAATATTGCTTATGCATTTAATTCTTTAGCTATTGAGAACTTGTGCTGATTTCTTCCGCTTGGTTCCATTTATGGTATTCATAATTGTACCCTTCATGGAGTTCTTGATACCAGTGTTTCTGAAACTCTTCCCAGAGAT
Source organism: Sciurus vulgaris (assembly GCF_902686455.1). Lineage (NCBI taxonomy): Eukaryota > Metazoa > Chordata > Mammalia > Rodentia > Sciuridae > Sciurus > Sciurus vulgaris. The sequence continues at coordinate 55,220,494 of NC_136465.1, read as the reverse complement.
GTTGCCATCAACTTTTGAAACTGAATCCAAAAAGGTATGTAGAACTTTTGAACTTAAAAAAAAAAAAAAAAAAGAGAGAGAGAGACTTTATTTTTTGGACCAGTTTTTAAATTTACATGAAAATTGGGCAGAAAGTAGAGAATGTTCATATACTTCTATCCCCCATATTACACCAGTGAGGTGCATTTGTTGCAACTAAAGAAACCATATTGACACATTCATTATTTAAATCGCAGACTTGACATTTGGGTTCACTTTTGTGGTATACAGTTGTGGGTTTTGTAAATACATAATGTCATCTATCTGCCTTCACATCATCACACACAATAGTTTTACTGCTCTAAATATCCCCTGTGCTCTACTATTTGTTCCTTGCATACAAGGAACCCATGGCATCCACTGATATTTTTATTTTTTTTTAATTTTTATAATTTTAGAATTATATATATTCTCTTTACTAGAATGTCATATACTTGGAATCATGCAGTGTATAGCCTTTTTAGGCTGGCTTCTGAAAAATAGCATAACTATAGGTAAATATATAAAAAATTCAAGAATACTGCCTAAAATTATACAATAAATCAGTTGCAGACAAGTAAGAAACTCAGGAAGAGCCAGGTGTGGTGGCTAATGCCTGTAATCCCATCAACTCAGCAGGCTGAGGCAGGAGGATCACAAGTTGGAGGCCAGCCTTGGCAACTCATCTAAACCCTATCTTAAAATAAAAAACGAAGCCTGGAGGTATAGCTCAGTGGTGGGTGCCCCTGGGTTCCAGCCCTGTACTGAAAAGGAAAACTCAGCAAGAAACTCTGGTTCTCTTGGGGACTGGAGATGTGGCTCAGTGGTTGAGTTCTTACCTAGTATGGTTAGTGCCCTGGGTTGGATCCCCAGTACTGTGGGGTGGGAGTAGAGGAGACTGCTGCTCACCAGTAGTTGGTATTTCTACTTTAGGATTGATGGGGAGTGTATAGTGGTAGTGGGGATCAAATCCAGAACCTTGATGATAAGCAAAGGGATATTTCAGATGAAGCTTAGGTTGAGTTCTGGCAATATGCATTTAAAATTCTTCCATGTATTTTCATGGCTTATTTTATAAATTTTATCACTAATAGTCCTATGTATGGATATACAATGGTTTATCCATTTACCTTTTGAAAATTGGTTGATTCCAATTTTGGGCTATTAGGAGTAAAATTGCTATAATTGTGTTCAGGTTTTCATGTGGATGTAAATTTTCAGTTCATTTGGGTAAATAACTAGGGGAGTGTTTGCTGGATCAAATGGTAATACTACGTTTAGTTTTATATGAAATTACTAAACTGTCTTCCAAAGTAGCTGTACTAGGGCTGGGGCTATATCTCAGTTGGTAGAGTGCTTGCCTCGCATGCACAAGGCCCTGGGTTCAATCCCCAGCACCACCAAAAACAAAGTAGTTGTATTATTCTGCATTGCCAACCAGGAATGAATGACAATCCTGTTGTTCTACATCTTCCCCAGCATTTGATGTTGTCCATGTGTTAACTATTAGCCATTCTAGTAGATATGTACTGGTATCTCATTGTTGCTCTCATTTGCAGTTCTCTCAAGATATGTGATGTTGAGCATATTTTCATGAGAATATTTGCCATCTGTGTTTCTTCTTTGAGGAGGTGTCTATTCAAATCTTTTATCTACTTTTTAATTGGGTGGTTTGTTTTCTTATTGTGGTTTTGAGTTCTTTGTTGTATATTTTGGAAAAAAGTCCTTTATCAGATAAATATTTTGCAAATATTTTCTCCTAGTCTGTGGGTTATCTTTTCATTCCTGACAAGTGTCTATCACAAAGCAAACGCTTTTAATGAAGCCCATCTTACCAATTTTTTCTTTCATGGATCATGCGTTTGCTATTGCAGCTAAAGACTCATTGCCAAACCCAAGATCACCCTAGATTTTTCTCCTTCTCTTTCCTAGGAGTTTCATAGCTTTACATTTTACATTTAGATCTATGATCCATTTAGAGTTAATTTTTATGAAAGGTGTAATGTCAGTTACATTAGTTTTGCATGTGAAAACTTTTTCTAGTACCATTTATTTTGAAAGAGTATCCCTTCCCCACTGAAGTTTAATTTAAAAAAATAAAGATAACAAAAGCCCACTGTGGTGACTAAACAGTAGGTATGATTTATTCAGCCACATAGACTCTTCAGTGCTGAATAGTCCTTAAGAAGAAGGTGCCTGATGGTTGCTGTCAAGGGGATGAATGAGAAAACAGAGGCACTTTTCCCCTTCTGTGTGACAATTAGACAGTGGTATGAAAGTGTGAGCAAAACTACTAGAGGACAGAAATATTTCACAGGAGAGGTAACTTTAGAACTGAGACTTAAAAGGGTGAAATTTTGCCACAGTTTGAAAAAGATATTCTAGACAGAAAGAATAGCACTTAGGCGTGGTGGTACATAAAATCCAAGCAGGATCTGGAGGCTGAGGCAGGAAGATCACAAGTTCCAGGCCAGCCTTAGCAATTTAGTGAGACCCTGTCTCAAAAATAAAAAGGGCTGAGGATGTAGGTCAGTGGTAGAGCACGCCTGGGCTCCATGCCCAGTATTGGAGGAGGAAAAAAAAAAAAAAAAAAAAAAGGAGAGATAACCATGATTTAGAATTAATGCCACAGCATTCCAAGGAAAGCATTAGTGAATATGGGAAGGTGGGGGAATAGGGGAAGTGATTTATCTAAATATTACCTTTCCCTGGAATGCCATACATTTCCCAAACATACATATAGACACACACACACACACACACACACACACACACACACACACACACACACACACACACACACACACACACGGTGTTCCAGAGAGGGAGTTGGAGGAGCTTTCTGTGCTCCTCATGCATTTCTCTAGTTGACACGGGCACAAGCCTGTAATCTCAGTGGCTCAGGAGGTCAAGGCAAGAACATTGCAGTTTTGGGACTAGCCTCAGCAGTTTGGAGAGACTCTGTCTCAAAGTTTAAAAAAAAAAAAAAAGGGCAGGGGGTCTGCAGATCTCAGTGGTAGAGCAAACAAGGGTTCAATCCCCAGGACCACACACACAAAATAATAAATAAAAAAGAACCATATATTTCTCTTACATAGCACTTATTTGTTCTATTTTTATGTTAATTTGTGGAAGTACTGGATTATTATTAGTCACTGTTTGTCCATCTTACTCTTGGAAGAGGGCAGTAACTCATCACTTTTTGCTAATTTTAATCCTGAGTACCTAGTACATGGTACTGCTCAATAAATAAATGGATAACTGGGCATGGTGGCACATGCCTGTAATCCAAGGGGCTCCAGAGGCTGAGGCAGGAGGATTGTGAGTTCAAAGTCAACCTCAGCAATTTAGGGAGGCCCTAAGTGACTCAGAGGGACCCTGTCTCAAAATAATATGTAAAAAAGTGCTGGGGATGTGGCTCAGTGGTTAAGTGCCCTGAGTTCAATCCCTTGTACCAAATAAATTAGATAGATAGATAGATAGATAGATAGATAGATAGATAGATAGATAGATAGATGGAAGATATGAATGATAGACTAAATGGATTCTAACCATGGTATTGCTGTTGTGTATTTTTGTTTTGACTGGGTCGCTTAAGATGTAAAAATCAATGATTCCTATGATTGGCTGATCATTAGAATCTCTGGGGTGACTTTAAAAACATTTTTATATGTACATACACATATAAAAACATATTTACATGTTACACATAAACATTCATATACATGCATATGTATGTTTTATATATTTATATACATGTATATTTATATATGTGTATGTTTTTAAGTTGCTCGGGAAATTCTAATGATCTAATGTATACAGATATAGCTAGATATGGATATATTCCTCTTTCTTTCTATTTCTCTCCGCCCACAAGCACCCTGACCATGGTTAGATTGAAAATGCTACCACATGGCATTTCTCATGATGAACAGGGATTAAGAAACACTGGTCAACCTAGTGTCTTGAGAGTGTACATTTAATTCCCCTTTGTATAGTGCTTTTTTTCATATGTACCAAAACACTTAACTAACTGTATTGTAATTAACTTTATCTATTCTCTATTCAAACTCTAAACTACTTCAGCATAGAATTGATTTCCTAGTTGTCTTTGTAGAGTAAGATCCAGGGCTATTCAGACCAGGAATTGGCTCAAGTAGCAACCTAGTTGGTTAAGAAATATACCTCATTCTAAATAATGACAAAGCCTTCCAATGAGGGAACATTTTGGACCTTTTAAATGCTTGTGATCATTGTATTAATGAGAAATAAATGTAAGGTTAAGGAAACAAGTTTCAAATAGGAGATATTTTGTATTTACTCTGGTTCTCGCAAATCCCAATTAAGCTTGCAAATAATATTAATATAGTACATGTTATAGGCATGAGCAATAACAAGGTGATAGTTATTTTTTCCATCTTTGCCAAGTTGCAGTCATGAAAGATTAACTTTTTCCTCTTCTACTATTAAGGAAGAAAAACAGAAAAAGAAAATGGCTGCAAAGTTGGAAGTAGCAAAATTCCTTCAAGAAACAATTACAGAAATGGCAAGGAGGAACAGAGCCAAGATGGGAGATGCCTCTACAGAGCTATCATCCTATGTAAAACAGGTGTTAGTCTTTTATATCATACCAAAAAACTTCTGAGATGGAGTTATATGAAAAATGCATGTCATCATGGATCTTCCAAATTGTTCAAATCTTTGAAATTGCTAATATGTAAGTTATAAAATACAGTAATAGTAAACATACAACATCATAAACACTTATAGTAGTTTGTAGGAAAGCCTAAGTAATCAATATAACTTCTTGGAAAGAACAGCACAATTCTCCTTATTTTTCAGGTGATTCCAGTTCCAGACAGAAAATAGAGTTCATGGGCTGGGGCCGTAGCTCAGTGGCAGAGTGCTTGCCTAGCATGTGTGAGGCACTGGGTTCGATCCTTAACACCACATAAAAATAAACAAATAAAATAAAGGCATTCTGTCCATCTATAACTACAAAAAAAGAAAAGAATGTTTGTAGTGCTTTGATGTCTATTTCAAAAGTCTTTTGGGAAGGTTACATTTAGTACGAAATACATTTTAATTAGCTTCTTTGTCTTATTGCCTAGGTCCAGACAGGCCATAAGCCCAGCACAAAGGAGATACTTCGCTTTTCCAAACTCTTTGAGGATCAGCTAGCCCTGGAGCACTTAGATCGACCTCAGTTGGTTGCTCTTTGTAAACTGCTAGAATTGCAGACCTTTGGAACCAACAATTTGCTCCGCTTTCAGCTCCTGATGACACTGAAGTCTATAAAAGCAGATGATAAAGTAAGAGCTTAACCATAGCTGAAGGGGATTTGGGAGGCATTGGGAGGCATCTTAGGGTGCCTTTGTGATGAAGTGCAATATTTTATGCTGGGTCTGCTCATGGATTGATTCTGGCAAAATGAGTGGTTAAAACAATCATTTTAGGAATTGTTTGTTATACTGGGACCCATTTTCTTAAGAATGCCATCATAAGCAGTCAGTAATTTGGATGTCTTAGCTGAGACTAATCTAAAGCAGTTAGGACCTGCTGGGAAGGAAATAGCAGCTCAGTAGATTCCTGGCAAGGCTTTACCCTGCACACCTCTGCTCCCCTACTGAGGAGCTGTTGCCAAAGTAAATATTCTGCTGAGTTGGGCTGGTTAGAAGCAGGTGGCAAAGCATAATGCTGTAAGGAAAAGCAGAGCCTCCACATCTTACAGAAGGCACCATTTTGACTATAACTACTAATTAGACTCCTTAAAAAAAAAAAGGAAGCATTTCCTGAATCTAAATCAGGTGCTATAAAACATTCTACCTGTGGGAGCAGGCGTCTAAGAACTGTGAAAGCATGATCCTGTTGGCCTCATTTTGTTTTACATGTTGCTTTCAGAACTTTGGAATAAGCAGTACTGGTACCAGAGGTACCATAGTTTTGGATCACATCAAGCAGAAACTGTTATTTATTGAAGGAGTTTTGTGGCCCAGTAAGAGCCATTCCCACGGTAGTGGTGGTAGGGGACAGTGGGGGAAAAACAGTACTGGGATATGCAACAAATGGTACCATGAAAGCTTTTCAAGTGCAACATTTTTTCTAATGAACCCTAAAGATGCTATGAAAGGGAAAAGAAGATGTCACAACCAGACATCGCAAAATGCAAGAGGGGAAATACTTTGTTGATAAAATGTTGAGGAGTTATAGAAATATCTCTATTATTAGCCAGGTGTGGTGGCACATGCCTGTAATCCCAGCAACTTGGAAGGCTGAGGTAGGAAGATTGATTGTTCGTGACCAGCCTCAGCAACTTAGTGAGGTCCTAAACAACTTAGCAGGACCGTTTCAAATAAAAAAAAGTGTGTGTGTTGGGGGGGGGGGGCACCCACTGGGGATGCGGCTCAGTGGTTAAGTGGCCCTGGATTCAATTCCCAGTAACAAAATAAAAGAAAGAAAGCTCTCTATGTGATGGGCTGACAAATCTGACTCCATGAGAATGTTATAGGCCAGACTCTAAGGGAAATGACTAAACAGACTCCATTTTGCTCTGAGACTCTATGTTATGTAGGAAATAAACTTCTCCCATGGGAACACCCCGCCTCTGTGCCCATCATCAGTTACTTGGTGTGACATGTTTAATAATATACAATGGCAACTACTATGTAGTAAAGAATTGCTCTTTTTTGATTCCTATTGCTCCTAAACAAGGTACCATGTGAACAGTGATTGTGTGGATGTTAGTAACCATTCTTTAGTTTGGACCTAGGTAAGGGTCATTTTGACCCACTTCCCCCTCTGTCGATGATCTCATGATGTTAATGTGTAATTTTGAATCATGGCGACATGCAGAAGACATGTTTGGGTAACCCTAAGATGGCGGCTGGCGTTGAGCCAAGTGGTGGCACATAGTTAGTGTTAACACGGCGTGATCTACTTTTGCCTGATTAGTTAATGTCTCCTCTGCGGTAGTGGTCAACAGATATTCCTCATTCTTTCTTGATTGGTACCGAGGGGCGTGCCTCAATTGTGTTGATCCTAAGCTGATTGGCTGCCTTAGGTATATAAGACACACACCTATAGGAAGCACCATGGATAAGCAGCACCTCTGATAGATCGCTGGGCGGAGGACTAAGCAGACACCTCTAGGTTGCGGGTTGATGATGGCAGATTGCAGAATGCAGGTTGCAGCTCGCAGAATGAAGATCTCAGGATGCAGGACGCACCTCTAAGAAGCAGCAGCAGACCTTTAAGAAATAGCTCCTCTGATAATAGTAGCCTCTCTGAAAGCATAGCAAGTCTCTCTTCCTCTAAGCAAAGTCTCTCTTCCTCTAAGCTCTAAGCAAAGCCTGTCTTCCTCTAAAACTTCCTCTAAAAGCAAGTAAGCCTCTCTTCCTCTATAAACTAGTGAACAAGCAAGAAAGCAGCGCACTAAAGAGAAAGATAATAGAAGTAGCTCAATTTCCAGTCCACCTCTGATAAATACCCGCACAATTGTTGCTGCAGGCAGTAACAAATATCCGCGGGATTGTTGCCACCGTCGGCGACAGCGACACTTATGATTAATGTGATTTTTGGTATAAAAACCCCTACAACCCTGTGGTCGGCACTGTTCTCCCAATAGTCATTTTTTGGGGCATTGAGTGAGACAGTCAGCTGGCCAGCTTAATAAAGACTCTCAAATTTGGGCTTCTCAGTGGTGATGGGTCTGTTCTTAAGTTGCACCCCATAACATTTACTAATACTTGCCAGCAGAATTTCCTTCTTTAAACTACACCTTTCCTAAGTCACCTTGAATTTTTTAGTGTCCTGGTCTTTGCAGTGGTCCGTGCAGGGTACAAAGGATCAAATAATCAAATTCTACTGATTTGCTGGAATGTAGGGGATTAGATAAAATTGGAACACAAAGATCTAACACAGTTCCTTAACATTTCTTGCAGATGATTGCCAAAGAAGGGGTGAAGGCTTTGAGTGTTTCAGAACTACAATCTGCCTGTAGGACCCGAGGGATGAGATCACTGGGTCTTACTGAGGAACAACTGCAGCAACAGCTCACAGAGGCAAGTAGATGCACTCCCAGTCTCTTCTCTGGAGCTCTCTCCCCTTATGATTTGCAGACCTCATCTTGTGATATTTACTTTGTAAGCTATTTTAGTCAGCTTTCCATTGCTATGACAAAATATGGGAAATAATTTATCAGAAGAAAAGTTTATTTTGTCTCAAGGATTTCAGTTCATAGTCACTTGATCTTATTGCTTTGGGACTATGGCAGCACAGTTCATGATGGCAGAAGTGCATGGCAGAGGTCATATCAAGGTAGTCAGAAAGGAAAAAGGGAGGGCCTAGGGTCTCAAAATCCCCAATGACCTAACTTCCTGCCACTAGGCCTTACCTCCTAAAAGTTCTACCAACTCTCAACAGTGCCATAGGCTGGTGACCAAGCCTTTAGCACATGGGTTTTTGGGGGACATTTAAGATCTAAACCTTAGCAAAAGTGAACCATTTTACCTGATTTGCTTTACTCATTGAACAGCAAGACACTGAAGAAGCTATTTATTTTGCACTTTGATTGGGACAGGGCATTTTATTAGCTTTCTATAGCCATATTACAAATTACAAGAAACTTAGTTCACAGTACCATAGGTTAGAGGTATAGGCTGTGTTCCTTTCTGGAGGATATGAGGATGAGTCCATTTTTAAGATCATTCAGTTCAGTGACTGAAATCAGCTCCTTATAGGACTGAAGTCCTTGTTTCTTCAGTGGCTTCCAGCCCTGGACTGCTCTCAGCTCCAAGAGCTACCTACATGCCTTACCTCTTGGCCACCCTCTATCTGCAAAGCTAGCAGTGGACTTGTAACATGACAGATCCCCCTCATACTTCAAATATCAAACTTCCCATCTTTTACCTCTAGCCCCAGATTTAAAGGACTTATGTGATTAGGTGAGGCCTAACTGGAAAAGTTCTCAAGGTCAACTGACTTGGGATCTTAATCTCCAAAATCCCTTCATATAACATGTAGAATAATGTTTTATTGAGTACCTGTGAGACAGTGTGGGTATAACAGGAAGCAGGAATGTTGAGACCACCTTTGAATTTTGCCTACTCTAGGTACTGTTAAGGGTCTGAGCAGAAATTCTGATTCAAGCCGTTTTATGGATGTGACTCTGTCTAGACATATGGACCTCATCTTGTAGTGCCCAATTAATGCTCCAAACCAATTTAGTATTTGCTTTGCTAATAGATGTTTAATATTATCCTTCAGGGCTGGGGATATGGCTCAGTTGGTAGAGTGCCTTGCAAGTACAAGGCCCTGGGTTCAATCCCCAGTACCACAAAAAAAAAAAAAAAAAAAAAAAAAAAAAATCCATCAGATAGTGATTTAATCAAAACTACCAATGCTTTAAAACAAAGGAATAACTCGTATTAAAATTCTCATTTTTATAATTTAAAAAATGTACAGAGATTATTTTTGGGAAAGAAGCCATTGTTGTGACTTTGAAACCATGGTCGGGAACTATTTCCTCTTACATGTGGGACCAACTATATTTGGAAGATGAACATATTGTAGAGACACTTAAAATCATGAATTTCTTAAAATTGAAGTATTAAATGTCATAGAGTATTATACTGTCAAATTGTTTTCTTGAAAGGGTATATTATTTTATAATCACCAACAAGGGAACAAGAATGTTAATATAATCATATTGATATTCAGTATTAAGTATTACTTAAAGAATTCCATTAAGGATAATCCTATGTTGTTTAATTCACAAAAAGAAAATTGAAAAATGGTAAACATGACATATCTTCACCTTACTCATATGATAAATTAAAACTAAGAGATGCCACATTAAGTATTATATTGGCAAAGATCAGATGCTATAATCATGCTGTTTTTAAGAGGTTGGGTAAAGGGGCGTTCTTGCTTTGCTGGTAAAAAACCTCCATGAAGAGTAATTTGGCATTATCTTTCAAACTTTAAAAATTCATATACTCTTTGACTCATCAATTGTACTTCTAGGAATTTAATCCCATATTCTTGGACATGTGCAAAATGAAATATGTATAAGATTATCTATTGCAGCACCATTTGTAATAGCAAACAATTGGGAATAGCTTAAAAATCATTGATATGAGAATCACCAAATAAACTATGGCATTTCCATATAATAAAAATTTTTACTAGTATTTAAAGAGAATCAGCACTACATCTACCTACATCTACTGATGTGAATCAATTGCCAAGATAACTCATTAAAAAAAATGCAAAGGACAAAATTGTGTGCACATTACCCTTTGTGTAAAAATTTAAAAGCATAAATCAGCCAGGTGTGTTGGTGCATACCTGTAATCCTGGCAACTCAGGAGGCTGAGGCAAGAGGATTCCAAGTTTGAGGCCAGCCTCAGCAACTGAGACCCTGTCTCAAAATAAAAATAAATAAGTAAATAAATAAAAAAGGGTTGGCGATATGGATCAGTGGTTAATCACCTCTGGGATCAACCCCCAGTACCAAAATAAAGATATTTTATATACGTATATATATGATGTCATGGAGGATTATATAAGGAATCTGGTACCAAAGGTTACTGCTAGGGAAGAAGGTGCCTTGAGAATAGGGGTGGAAGGCAGACTTGTTTTTTTTTTATTTCCTTCAACGTCTTTTATATTTTATATCCCTAGAAAAAGAATCCCAGGATTTTCTCTCCTGTATTTTTGCCTTGCTTCTTCATGGTCTGTGATGCCAGTTTAGGTTGTCAATACATTGAAACCAAACTGACAGTATAAGAAAATTATTCTGCCATTTTTCTAGATCTTTGAGCTGCACATCAAACCTGGGGCTGATCACAGCTTGTTTAACCTGCCTGTGAAGTTCCCAACAATTTTCCAAGTCCTGATCATCAGTGACTTCAAACTGACCAATGTAACTATGCTTCATCATCACAGAAAACAGATGACGACTTTGGAGCACAGCCTAATAAGAACCTGGCATTTGCCTCTTTTCAGCATGTTGATGCTCTTGAAAGCATCAGACAGGACATTCAGGCACACCATTACGGCAGCATGGAAAGAGGGTGGAAGAACCAGATTTATCTTTATTGAAAGCATTTTACTTTTTGAATTCTTTTGTATATTTATGAATGATCTAAAAACATTTTAAAAAAGAAAAGCTTGGCCTACTTAATACCTAAAATTTTACATCTCATTCTCATTCTAATGTTTGTTTGGTTAATGAAACCGATTTATTCTTTCATGCCACTTTTTGTCTTAGAGAAGATGCTTAATTACTTTGATCCAGAATTGGATTGAGAACTTAGTTGCTCCCTTTCCGGGTCTGAGACCCCACTACAGTGTGTGTGTGTGTGTGTGTGTGTGTGTGTGTGTGTGTGTGTGTGTGCACGCTGCTGCCGCCAAGTACTAGCACTGGAAGAGAAGTCAGTTGCCTGGTGTTTTTATACTTGTTCAGAATAAGTGGGGGGAAGTTGCAGCTGAAGGAAGCAATAGATGACTGTGGGTCATTTCAGCTTTAACATTCTGTGATTCTATTATGTTTTATTCTTTGTCCAGTGGCTGGACCTCCACTTGAAGGAGAACGTCCCTCCTTCTCTTTTGCTCCTGTCACGCACCTTCTACCTGATAGATGTGAAGCCAAAGCCAATTGAGATACCACAAAGTGCAGAAGTGAGTAATTGGGTTCAGGGAGAATCTGTATGTCCACCACTGTCTTGTTTCCTCTTATAGTCAAAGTTGGCATTTCTTTTGGAATTTGGCCCAACTAGCTTTAACATCTTCTTTATAATTCTAAAAAGAAAAAAATTAAAGACACTCAACTCATTTCCTTACTCTTTTTTTGCCTTCAACTCAGCAACTTTTTTCCTCCTGTTATTTCACTGAAGAACCAACTCAGGATAGGCCCAAGCACTGCGGCACTTTGCTCTGGGTACATCAGAAAGAGCTTTTCACTACTATGTGGCTTCAAGTCTTCATAAACAAGAAAGGAAATATGACTGTAGAAGATGCTGCACATGTGGTTTAGCAGATTAGTCTTAAGTACTCAAAGTGAGGACAACTCTTTTTTCTTTTTTATGTTTTGTTTTTTTGTACCAGGAATTGAACCCAGGGGCATGTAACTGCTGAGCCACATCCCCATCCCTTTTCGGTATTTTATTTAGAGACAGGGTCTCACTAAGTTGCCGAGACTGGCTATGAACTTGTGATCCTCCACCCTCAGCCCCCTGAGCTGCTGGGATTACAGAAGTGTGCTACTGTACTTGGCTAGGACCAGTCATTTTTAATCTTAGATATGATGTTGGCCCCCTAGGACAAGCCAAGGATAATTAGTTGAAGCATGGAATATCTACTTCAGTAAATGATTTCCCGTTATGTATTTCCACAGAATATTCTGATTTGGGGCAATTTTGTACAGACCATGAAGGCAGGCTAGTGACTTCTGGATCAAACCCCTGGATCCATTCAAAACAGACTGAAGTTTTTTTGTCATTCTTAGACTGCTTTCAGGAGCAAGGGAATCTTGGAGGAATATGTCTCAGGCTAAATTTGGATTCTCAAAATTATTCTTTATGGGCATTAACTCTACTTAGATGTTGATTTCTGGAGTAAGAAAAAGGAATTAAGGACAAAGTGACAAGTTCCTTGGAATTTTATTGGTTGTTCTTTTCATTCATGTTTTTAAACTTCTATAAAATGAGAACAAGTAGCATACCAGGTTTCAAAAAGAACTTATGATATCAAATAAAGAATGCTATGACTTTGAATTTAGATAGCTTCCTTTCCTCCAAAGGACACAAAAGAGGTCATTTCTAAAAATTACAGTGATTTTTTATCAAAATCTAATTAATATAATTTTTAATGATAGGTTGGCTAGTTATTTTATCATTACTCCTTCATATAACCTGTTATCTATTGTTATTATCTTTCCTCATCTTGCTTGTTACCAAGGGCCTAGACCATGCTAAGCATATACTTGAACCACTGAGCTATATACCCCTAGCTTTTTAGGTGCTTTTACTTAGCAATGCCTACATTTTTAGTCAGGCAAATTTACCATTTACTATGATACTAAAAACAATAGATGTCAATTTTGACTATGTCATTGCTATTAGAAACTGATAAATAATTGAGAAATGGCAACTTCTTTTTGAGACTAAGAACAGGACCAATATTGACAAGTCACTAATGACTGAGGATTTCAAGTACTAGAATTTAATTAGAGTGCTTCATTTATAAGCAGAGGGCTCAAAACTCAAATAGTAATACTAAGTTGCTATTTCAGGGGCATATTTCATGTTCACAAAGGGTATAGTTTGGAGAGGAAGTTAGGGATTTAATGGAAAGCAAATTGTGCTAAAAAGCACTGACTACTGTAAAAGAACTTGAGCTTCAGGAAAAGCAGAAAGCTAATGCTGATGTAAAATGTTATTTTCATTAGGCTGCAAAGATAGACATTCCTGTGGAATCACCTACATCCCCTGACTCTAAAGAAGACACGGTAGATTCTGCACCTCAATTGAAGGGAACTAAGGTTAGACAATTACTTCTTGCTTAAGTTAAAAATGTAAAGTGCTACATTAATTTTCTCTATTTTTAATCCTTTTAACGAAACTGAATTTATTCCTTTATTAAGGAACATTTATTGTACTGTTTGATCTGTTTCTAAGAAGTTTAACATTTGGGATTAGGAGTGTGGCTCAGTGGTTGAACCCTTGCCTAGAATGTGCAAGACACTGGGTTTGATCTCCACCACTGGGGAAAAAAAAAAAAAAAAAAAAAAGCTCAATATTTGGTTATATGTAACTGGATTCCAGATTTTGCCTTTTGAATTCTATTCCAGAATATGAAGCAGTTGTGGGCTGAGGATATAGCTCAGTGGCAGAATGCCTGTTTAGCATGTGCAAGACCCTGGGTTTGATCCCCAAAACTGCCAAAAACGAGAGAACATAAAGTAGTTGTTTCTGAATTATGAAGTAGTTGTTCTTGGTAGTCATGATAGTAGATCCACTATACATTAAATTTTTAAATGTTTTCTCTTCTCTAATTGTTTCCATCCAAATTTTACTGCCACTTTTGAAAAGCTAGATAGAAGATGCCAATTTCTATCTTTTTGATGAATGCTTAACTTATATAATGACACTTTTGGTTTTAATATTGTAATCCTTAATTGCAACCATCACATTCTGTTTTAACATCAGTAATCCAATTCTCAATTCTGATGTTTAAGGATGAAGGATTTACACAACTGCCATCAGTGTCATCATCACCCAAAACACCATCAACACCTATTTCATTACCTAAAGGACCCATTACTTCTTCTAAAGAAGCTGTAAGTACCTATCAAGAAAGAAAACAGAAAAAAGCTTTCCCTCTAGTTCTCTCTAAAGGTAGTGAGAATCTATAATTATGACCATGGCAAAACACCAAACAGTTCTTCCTGTCATCCAAACAGGAAGTTGTAGGCAGAACTTTAGTCATCTATATAAGATGTACTATATGCCTTTTACCTCAATTACCCAAAAGTAAAAAAATTACCAACAAATGCCATGGTGGAGCAGACCTAAACACATTAAGTCTAGAAGCTAACTACAATATAGGCAGATCCTTATTTTTTATGAACCAGATGGAAATAGTTTCTGTATATTATGTTTTACACAGGTTTCTGATGTCAGGAAACACTAGAAGGAAAGCAATTAAAATTTTAGGAGACATGCTTGTAAATAAAAAATTATTTATCTATTCACTCTTCCCATTTGAGTGAAGGAATTTGGGGCAAGGGCAAAAAGCATGACACAAATAAACAATAGGGGAGGTCATAGGACAGTACAATTGTGAAGTGGCAGAGGACCAAAGCTGCTGGTAGGCTATATGTGAACACGGCATTCTGAAAGTGATCCCAAGGCACTTGGGGGCCTTGTTTACCTGTCTTCTTCATTTTCATTGCCAAAGTAAATTTATAAATTACTAATTGCAACCAATGCCTATGTTTTCTACCTAGACACTCCAGGCCAAATCACAGAAGACATGCCAGAACAGCAAGGCTAATTCAAAAGGAGCCTAAGAACTACTTGAGGATGGAGCTCGCTCCCTCCAGCTATCAGCCCTCTTCTGCAGTGGCACCCATGAAGAACTTCAGGCTAAGACAGTATCTGGTTTGAGACAGAGGATCAGCCATTTAGTCCTTGGGGCAGTCCTTTGGGGCCTTGTAAACATTCCAGATGATGTCAGCAGTGACACCAAGTTCAGGCCATTTAGAGAAATGTAATTGCAAAGTCCATTTCCTCTGTACCATTATGTCATCCCACTAAGCTGTAAAGTCCATCCCCACCACCATGAATTTTTTTTTTTAAGTTTCCTATTTGTGTGCATGTCTTTTAAGAAAGGAAATTGTTTTGCATAATGGAATTATCTTGGCACCTTGGATATCTTTGCCTCCTATGGTTTGGAATCTTGAGTCAGAACTTGGAGACTCCAAAAGTCATTTTAAGAGCACCTAAGTCAACTTTTTCAGAATGATCCTCAGTAGGAACAGAAACAAAGTACCCTGTGAGACAGGATGGATATACTTCTCAGTAAGATCTTTCTAGATATAAAGGAAATGCTTCTTAGAAGGGAAAATGGGAAGCTAAACAGACTGGCATATCAAGCCTTGGCTACTGCGTAACTGTTCCAAAACATCCTCCTCCTGGGCTTGCAAAGGCTGCTGGAATCTGGGAGGTGGTCACTATTCTAGCACATATGGCTTTCATTAGCCACCATTTTGCTAAGAAACATAATTAAGGGTTTGACGCTTAACCATTTGTTTATGCTGGGTGTGTGTTTTTTGGTCAGTTTGTCTCTTACAAATAAGACTTTGTTAGTCATAGGGGTTGGTAAAGTTTGATATAATTCCTATGCTACTTAGTAACAAGTAGAATATTTAGTTATTTATATTCAGTGTTTTCATTATTATTAATAGTGAAACAACTGAACAGATTGCTATGCAGCTGGCCAAAAGCTTTCTTCCTTTGGGGAAGTGAGAAGGACAAAGGTATTTTAGCCTGTGAGTGATGAAATTAGATTACTTGCTGTGAAACTGAAAGAAGTTAGGTGGAGTCAATTAAACCCTTGGTTTAATGCAGATCTGCTTCACCTGAAACCACCTATATGATACATGTCACCAGCACTTTATAGCAAGAGCATGCACTTTAAAATGCTTCCTAAACTTCTCCATCAGAGGACAAACACACCCTGTCCTACCAGTTAATTTCAGCTCCTTAAGGATGATGAATCCCTACTTGTGAATACAGGATTCCATGGATATTGCTATTGGCAGACCCAAGTGATTCACAATAAATTTTCCCATTTTTAAGATGATGGGTGTTTTTTTTTTTTTTTTTTTTTTTTTTAATTCGTCCACATCTCAGGTATGAATTATGGGAAAGGAATAAGCTAAACTTGCTCAGGTTTGTTTCATTTGAATGAGTTGCATATATCATTGGGCTGTTTACAATTCTTTCAGCCTTTCCCTGTGAGCTGATTGGGAATGGTTAGGTTGAGGGAGCCTGGCCACTTTTGGCCCAAGTTGGCCTTCACATATTTTTTTCTAACATCTAAGCATGTAAGACACTTGAAACACTTCCCCCTCTTAAAGAGAGTAGCTTATCCTAGAAAACTCAGGAATGTTTCTTTATACTCATCACTTAGGGTGTTTGGCTGTTGGGTTCCATGACTGTTAGATTTAGCCCCATGCCAAAAGCTGGCTGATGTTGCTCTGGCATGATTAGCAATCAAACCTGAGGGGGAGCAACCCTGATTTGTAGCATTTGCAGGTTTCAGTGATGTAATACTTCTACCAGGCTGATTTCAGGCCACCAACATGAAATCACTGAACAATGCAGAGTTGGAAAGAGATGTGCACCACTGGTTCTAGGTCTCCTGGAATCACAAGAGACAGCTGAACTAGTTGGCATCACAGTTACCCAATGCATCACTTCCCTGTGCCAAGGCACACATCTGGGAGGCAGAATGATACAGAAGGTTTTCAATATTGCTAAGTGTCAACCAGAGGGAACTTGCCTCCCACCGAGTCTTCTTTAACATCTGAGTTCTTGTTGATATTCCCCCTTCCTGGTTCATCAGCTGAGGGAATAAAAGGCAATGCCAGGTTGCTTTGAAGCCCCCTCCTTTCTATCTCACTGCTCTCTTCTCTGCAGATGCAGATGCCTTGGCTCTACCAACTACTAATATCATCGCTGATCTTTGATATTCTCTAACATCCAACCACAGTGATGTTAGTCTTAGCCTGTGTCTTACTCACACAGAATTCTGTTAAAATACAGAGTTGGTGGCACTTATGGTCCTGCACTTGTGCCAGGACTAATACTGTAATTTAATCACTGCAGTACAACTCATATTAGTGATATCCAATCAATGCTCTGTAATGCTAAACCTAGGCTGAAGACTTGTCACTCACCACCAGTACATACTCACAGGTAAAGTCAGATTAATGTTACTTCAAAGCAAACTGGCACATTCCCTAATGGTGCGAGATTAGCTTGCTGGTGCCACCCAGTGGTGGCTGATAGACACAGTGAGTTTGTTAAGATAGATTTCTTGCTTCATCTCATGTTCAATCTTACTTACCTGAGATCAATACATTACATTAGCAGTGCCAAGGGAATGATGATCTTCAGCCTATGGCAATTAGGAAAGATGGAAAGGCAGTATTGATTAATGCTGTGGTGATCCCAGGCCCTAATCTTTTAACCCTCAGGAAACCAGACAGATTCAGTGCTTTGACAGCAAAATGTCTTCATTAGATAAACTGGATTTCCTTCCCCAAGAGAACGAATCTGGTCATCTAAGTAAAATGGTCATTTCATTTTCTCTCAGGTCAATTTCACTATTTTTTATTTGACAGCCAACCCATCCTCTGGAGAAATTTGTGGGTGATTTGAGTAGTAATAGCAAGGACATCATTGTTATAATAATGGTACCTTATATTTCTCTAGCACCTCTCCTACAGGCATATAAAGCCCTTTATAGATCCTCCATCCACTCACACAAAATCGTATCAGGTAGGGCCAAGGCAGAAATTACCACCATTACAAGGAAAGACACTACTATATGGTCTCAAAGCACATGATTTTAAGAGCTAAAATTCATTTCCTGGTTCCGTTCACTAAATTATGCCTTCTTTAAACATAAACACAAATGGTAATATGCCAACAGTTGCATATTTACAGAGAGAAACAAAGATAAGGGAATTTTACAATGGTTACCAACACAGCTGCTGCCAAAATATGCCCAGCTCAGAGAGTTAATTTAAAGCAGCAATCCCATTTTCCCTACAGAAATGCTGAACTTTTTTGTTCCAGCAGTAGCCCAGCAAAAAGCAAGCTTTAAGGACAGGCTGAGTAGTACTAGGTTGAACAATAAGGTACAGAAGAGCCAGAATCCACTTGGTGAGGGCAGTGACAACCAGCAGGTGGCAGAAGTTTCCAAGTAGCCAAAACCCAAAACATTTAGAGATTTTTTTTTTTTTTCTTTTCCCGAGGGAGGAGGTGGAGTTTGTACAGGAAGAACTATAGGAAGCCAAGAACTGTGATAGACCCAACAAATGCAGTCTGGTCATGCAGATACAGGAAGAATGGTTGGGGGACAATAATAAACAGAGGAGGCTGGAAAAGATAAAGTGAAGGGACCTGAATGTAGAAGTAGATGACAAGTTTTCCCTCACTCAGAGGCACAGGCCAAGCCACACCCACATCACAGGTGTTAGGGGAGCCAACTATCCTGGGTTTACAGTCTTTGCAGACCTTTTTGATCAGTCTTTAGCTTTCCTCTCAGTCACTTTAGGTTTTTGTTTTGTTTTGTTTTGTTTTTTAACCCCTGGGTTGTTCCAAGGCCCCTCCTTTCTGTGGCCCCTTCCCTGCTTCCTCTGAGGAAACAATCTGTGGTTGTGGGCTGCTTGGTCTTGGCTTTCTGCCCAGCACCTCTAGGGCATGATTCCTGCCAAGATGCGGACATCTTCTTTTCCTGCCTTTCCAAAAGCATGGGAGAGGTAGGAAGTTTGTCCTGGAGGTCTGGGTGCACAACCTAGGAGGAAGAGATTACCAGGGAACTGCAGGGAACGTGGTGCCCGCTGGACAGACAGCCCACAGACCCTTAGTCTCCCTCCTTTCCTGTGTTCATTTGCTCCCTTTTCACACAGCCCGTATAAAAATGAAGCAGCAGCAAATTTTATTGAGGGACCTAAACTGAAAATAGGTTTAGAACATAATTTAAAAAAATAAAACAGCAAAAGTAGCAAAAAATATATGACCTTTTTAAAAACATTTTCCTTTTTTTTTTTTTTTTCTTTTTTCTTTTTCTTTTTTTTAATATATAGCCACTGATGCCTCCCAACCACCAGGAGCATCTTACCCAATGGGTAAATCTCTGGTAATGACCCTTTTAAAAAGACATGTAAATATATACTCAGATTTATACACTTTGTGTTTTCTTCATAGCTATATACAAAGCCCCTAGTTCAGGGCTGAGCCCCAGGGCCACACCACTGCTCCCAGTCTTTGCCTCATCATCCTCTGGTACCAGGTATTTGGTCAGCAAAGCAAATTAGTATTGGAATTAATATGCCACTGGCACCATCCATCTGGAGCAGAGGTTACCTTCAACTGAGGCTGAAGCATTGAGCTCCCTATTGCTGTAGCCCTGAGGACAAGGCACCTGCCACCAGAATGCAAGGGACTGACAGGTTAAGGTGAAACAGACAATACCAATACTAGAAAGCTCAGTAAAGCTCTCACTTGCATGCCTGCTCACTTCCACTCCCCAACCTTCCAGGCAGTGCTGGGTGGCAGGGAGGGGTCTTGGTCCAACAACTGGGAAGGAACAAAGTGGCCACCAGCAAGTACCTGCCTCTTTGCTCCTCTCTCTCACAAGCAGGTTGAGAGGAAGAGGAGGAAGAGAGAGAGCTCAGTGGGTGCAGGCAGGCCACACAGGAAGGCCTCAAGTAGGCAGCCGGCTCCTGCCAGCAGGAAAGGGGCAGGGAAAGGCAGTGAGTCCAGCAGGGAGCTGTGGGAAAGGGAAACTGTTGATGATGGAGGTTGGGGAAGGAAGGGGGTGGCAGTCAGCGTCGTTTGAGTCCACCATTGGCAAGTTGGGTAGGGTGTCGGGGTAGACAGGGCTCCTCAGGTAACGGCTCATGAGAGAAGACAGAATCCTCCCCTGAGGAGCAGGTAGAGCTTCGGGTGTCAGGAAAGCTGGGCGAGTACTGGTCTAAGGGCATTGACAGATCCAGATACTCCTGTGATAGGTAAGAGAGAATGATGGGTAGGGCATGCCCCCGCCCCTCCCTACACGAGTGTTTGCCACGACGTACCCACATGAGGACAGCCTGAAGGCCAGTCTTACCTGGTTGGAGGTCAAGGCCACAATGCGGTCTAGGTCTTCCACCAGCTGCTTAAAGGTAGGTCTTTGAGAGGGCACCGCATGCCAGCAGTCCCGCATCATCATGTACCTGTGCAGATTGGGAGGTCAGGGAGGAAGAACCGAAGTAGAAAGATGTGGAGGAGGGCTTGGGGGAAGGATAACTAGGAAGGGTCACTTTATCTAGATGAACACCCTCTCCCTATGCTATCAAGCCCATTCTTCCCCCAGGGCCTGACTGAGGAATCTTCTCAGGCTTACAGCTCGTTGGTGCAGTTACTGGGCTTGTCCATACGATGACCTTCCTTCAGCAGCTTGAAAAGCTCCTCCACAGGCACACCAGGATACGGGGAGCCACCCAGAGTGAAGATTTCCCACAGGAGCACCCCAAAAGACCACCTGCAGATGAGCAAAGAGCCACTGTGTCTCAGAGAACAGAGCTGGGCTTTCCTGTTTCCCCTTGAGAAGTGAGCATGGCAGGTACCCATCCCAAACCTCCCCCTGCCCCAACACAACTTTTAACTCCAAGAGAACACCGGGAGAAGACTGGTGTCCTCAACATGTGGGGAGAGAGCTAGTGGATAAGACAATTTTGGTGTCTTCTCTCCAAGACAGGCGGCTCTCATCAGTCCAGGGGGCATGCAGGACTCCCACACTCAGAACCCCTAGCAATTGCTTATTCAAACTCACACGTCACTCTGGTGGGTGTAGATCCGGTCAAACAGTGCCTCTGGAGCCATCCACTTAACAGGTAGCCGGCCCTGTGAGCAGCATGAGGAGATCGGGGATGGCCCAGGGCAGGCAGGGCACAAGCAGGATAGGGCTGGGGGCCAGGGGTGGGGTGAGTTTGGTGCATATTTTCAGCCCATCCTACCACATCAAGGACAGCAACCCAGGTAGGTTATAGCAGAAACATCTAAGTGGGTGATGCCTGGTAGGAGAGTACCAGGGCAGAGGACAAGCCCAAGGCAGCACTCACATTGGTTGTCTTTTTATAGTAGTCAATGTGGTGAATGTCCCGAGCTAGGCCAAAGTCTGCGATCTTCATAACGTTGTCCTCTGTCACCAGGACATTCCTGGCAGCCAGGTCTCGGTGTATGCACTGCAGAGGGGAGGATGGGAGACAGGTGAGGGGTGACAGCCCTGAAACATGCACCGTGATCCAGCTGTCAGTCCTCCCGACTTTAGAACTCATTCTGTAGCTAGTGGCAGAACCTGGTCTTCTACCATACTGTACCCTCTAAGCATCTATTTCCCCTCCTAGAATGTTCTTTTCCTCTTTTCCAAACACCCAGTTCCAGGCCTCTCAATCATTTTAGCAAACATTACTATAGGCCTCCTTTTTGGTCCTTTTGGTCTGAGCTTCTGGATTCTCACCCCAGAGAATGACCTTCGGACTGTATGGGCACAACACCAAGCCCTCTCTCTTTAGGCACAGCCTATCTATGGTGAGCTGGGGCTCAAAGAGAGCCACCAATTACTGAGCACCAAGAAATATACTTAATTTTCACTGTCACAGGTGTGGTTTCATTTTATTCCCATAACAATTCTACAACATAAGTGTTATTCTCATTTTGTATTTGAATAAAAAAAAAAAAAAAATGTTCAACAGCTGTCCAAGGCTATACATAAAGTAGTGGAAAACAGACTGGAACCTATTTCAGTCTGATCCCAAAGCCATTAAGCTACAACAGCTCTCATGCCTCTGAGATTCCCTGAAAGCTAAGACAGCACACGGGATCAGTGGTCAGTATGTCTACAACTCTACCAAAAGATTAAAAATCACAAGTTGGGGGCTGGGGTTGTGGCTCAGTGGTAGAGGGCTCGCCTAGCACACAAGGCCCTGGGTTCGATTGTCAGCACCACATAAAAATAAGATGGGGGTATTGTGTCCACCTACAACTAAAACATTTTTTTTTTAAAAGTCACAAGTTGAAGTACTCGGAGGGCTTTGTCCAACCCCAATCTCACCCACGGAGACTTTACGTTCCATACCTTCTTGGAGGCAAGATATTCCATGCCTCGGGCCACTTGATAGGCACAAGATACCAGGTCCTTGGAGGAAAGCTGCTCCTCTGGGTTGTGGCTGGGGTTATAACAGTATTCCAGACCCGGGGGCCTCCGGGCCTGCAGGAACTCCCTCAGGTTGCCCTTGGAAGCATACTCCACAATGACATACAAAGGACCTGGGAGCAGGTCAGGCAGCAGGTAAGCAGGTTTATAGCATCAGCTGGAGGAAACACCATCCACCAAAACACACCATACATGTGTTCCCTGATCTTAAATTCCCTTTCTACCTCCTGATAACAGGGAAAGTCATTCTACTACCCAAAGAAAGTCAGAGAAACAATTCTTCCCACCACAGTCCAGAAAGTTCCAAGCAAAGTTGGGCGTTAAGAGCCTTAATTTAGACCACAATTACTTCCCTGTTCCTGCCCATACAATGTGTGCAAATCTACATGCCTATATTCCCAGAAGAACACTAATGGGCACCAGCCCAGATCCAGAGAAATACATTCCAACCACTACTAAACTAGCCTCTCCTCTTAACCCGAGAGAGTCCTTGTCACTGGCAACCAGGGCCCAGACCCTACCATCTTGTGTGCAGGCCCCCAGCAGGTTGATGATGTTCTTGTGCTTCCCAATCATCTTCATCATCTCCATCTCTGAGATCAGGTCTGACAGGTCTTTCTCTGTTGCATCGGCTTCACATACAAACCAGAGAATGGGATGAGACTCTTTATTAGGGAGGGAGGGGGCAGGACAGTTAAAGGACAAGAAGAGGGTGTATGCCTGAGGAGCCCCTTTTCTCCAGGACTTGCTTCTCTCCTCCCCACTTCCCAATCAGGTTTATTTTTCCTTCCCTTGTGGGAGCCAATTCTGCAATATATGGTAGTAAGTGTGGCCAGGGATATAGTGAGAAAAATCAGTTATGGGATCTAGAATGAGCACCTGAGCACAGCCCAGGTTGACATCAAGGAATGAAGTGAGATGATAGCCATCTCAGGGTACAGAATGCCCTTCTACTCGCAGGTAACCCATGTAGGCAGCATAGCAGGTGCAGGCATTGAAAGCCCCACAGAAGGTGTCCCACTTGGTTGAGACTCCAGTTTGCCTAGAAAGGGAAGGGATTTCTTTTGCAAGGCCAGAAACATTACTTACACTTCAACATCTTCACGGCTACTTTGGTCACACGGTTGGGTTTGTCCTTGTCCAGCCCAATGGCCTCTGCCAACACCACCTGCCCAAAGCAGCCCTCTCCCAAGGGTTTGCCTAAGACCAGTCTTTTGGGGAAAAGAGAACAGTGTAAGCTGGGGCTGGTAAAAGTCAAACCTTTATGACACCCCAGCTCTATCTCTCCATATTTCACCCAAGTGAGAACAGAGAGCAGGCAGCATTCTCTCTGCAAGCACTCATATACCTTCACTTCCTGGAAGCCATGGTATACATAATTCCCACCATCAGAATAACAAGCAAAAGGAGTCCTGAAAAACTCTGGGGTTAGAAAAGTACCTGTCCCTAGGCAGCTCCCAGCGGGGATCTTCAGGAAGCTCATATTCAGAGACCCCAGCTAGCATGGGCGTCCCACTGGAGGAGAGACGAGAGGGTCGAACCAGAAGCACCCCAGAGTTCATGGATGCACTGGAGTCAGCTGACACCTGCAGGGGAGAGTGGGGTCACCCTTCTAGCAAGGGTGAGGGGGAAGTGGCAGCAGCAGGTTCCTTTCAGTTCCTCATCAGGGCTTTTCACCATGGCAGAGGAATGCTTTGGTGTATATGATGTTCTCTCCCCAATGCAGAGTGGCAGAAAGACCATTCGAGGTCAAAAGACCTAAGTTCTAAGACTGACTGATTTCCACCACCTCACTAGCCTTTCTGGACTTCACATCACTCACCTTTTAAATGAGCAGGTCAAATGTACTTCTTCCAGCTTGATATTTTAACACTATTCCAATAATCCTATTCTTGTCCTGATTCTTTGCAAAAACTCTGCCTCAGATTAGTTTCCTGACCCCTAAAGCAACTTTCAGAGTCAGCAGCGTTCTGAGTGCACACACCTTAACCTTTTGGACTGTTACTTTCCTGAGGGAGAGGCATATAGAAGGGAAGGGGTATCTAGGACCTACTCAGGCCTTCTCCACCCCAATCAGTCCTGGGGACTGTCCAAATGCACAGAATCAGCTTCACATTTAAGACAAGACTTTCTTCTAAATCCTTGTGCCAGGTGAGTGGGGCATTTGTGGCTTATAGGAATTTACAAGCATGAACAGCAGTGTGATTTGGGAACACCTAGTTTAGAATGTTCCAGAGGGCCAGAGGCCAGAAAGCAAAGCCTGAAGTAAATTAGGGAGAGTGGAGGGGATAGGGCATGAGAGCATGCGTGAAAAGTCCCTGGAGGCCCAGGAAGAGAAGGTAGCAGAGAACATGCGAATCCCCCATCTACTTTCTGTTACCTGTCTGCGCAGAGGGATGCTCTTGGCCAGCTTGTGCACGGCCATCTGGCTATGGAAATCACTCTTCTTGGTGCCACTCTTCATCTTGTAGATGATGACAGAGCCCACCATGCAGGAGATGAGGAAGGCCCCTGTGCAGTAGATGATGATCTCCAGGTACAGAGGTGAGGTCATCACTGCCGGTCTCTCTTCCAGGGCTGAGTCAGTGTGAACAGGGTGTTAGCAGGCTCTGGGGCCCCATCTCTAAGAGGCCCTGCTCCATAAGAAACATGAAACTCACTTCCTTTCCCCTGGGAACTTTTAGGGAGGAGAAGAACCAAGCCAGGTCCTAGCTAGGATTGTGAGTCTGACAGAGGATCAGAGGTCCTGGGACCTCTGCGTAGTCCTTAAAATGAACGGAAGTCCATAAAGGAATGGACTAGACTATCTTGATACACAAGTCCCATCCTTCTTTATCCCAAATGCTCCTCGCTCACTTGGACTGCTGGGCTAGACAGGTTATTAGACACCCCAGAAGCAGATGAAATGTTTCTTCTGCATGCCTTTCTCAGCCTCGTTGAAACAAGGCCCTTCTCTGCAGAGCCTCAGCACTGTACACACATACTGATCACATGGGAACAGACAGCTTCTGAGTCCTTGTCCCTCAGGGCCCAGGAGGTCGTTGAAGATGAGGTCAATATCTTGTTCAGTTCTGTATGCTTATAAATCTGGCACACAGGGAGGACTCAGGGGACAAATAAAGGGAGGGTGGGGACTGTCTCGCCCCACATCTGTGTCATCTGTCAGGTCATACGTGTAAATATTTACACCTTGCCAAACCATAGGCAAAACTGATTTTGACTTTCAAACATGATGTTTGGACAGCTCCAGATGAAAAACAAACTTTTTTTTTGCCATTCTTAAGAACTTCATAGGCTCTGTAGGCCTCAAAATTTTAGGAAATGGGAGGCAGCATTATTTTATTCTCCTCTCCTACCTTCTACTTATAGTTCACACCCATGGCTACAGAAGCCACACCAGTGAGTTCACCTTTTCCTTCAACACAAGACCCTTGGTGCCAGCATCACTGAGTACTCTCTGCCCCACCATGTGGACAGTTTTCCCTTTAAAACACCAGCCAGCTACTGGGAAAGCAGCACCCCTGGGAGCCCTCCCCGAGGGGCACAAGGCATAGCCCTGGAGTAAGCCTCAAGCCTGACAAGGAGACAGGTGAGCTGATAAGAGGAGAAGGGTTCTGTTTTTCTTTCCCCAATGTTGAGAAATGAAGACAACTCATTGGGAGCACAGACAGGACAGAGACAGGAACAATGAGAAAAACAGAACACTTCTCTGCCGTAAGCAGGGCATTGTGAGACCTTGCTGGGCAAGCAAGACAGAGATGAGCAGAGGCAAAGAGAAGAGAAAGGAGGGCAGTGTGAGCAGCCACAGGACACAGCAGCACCCAGACCACATGCAGGGCACTCAGAGATGCAGTCACAACTAGCATTGGCCCTGCGGTCACCAGCCCACCACCCTTGCGCAGGTTGCAGGCTCCTTTCGTCCTGGTTAAACATACAGACCTCCTTTCTTAGGAGAGGAGGGTTGGCAATAGCTAGAGAGGATCATTATGCCTCCAGTGGCTTCCAGAGACAGTCCTCACTCAAGGCAGCAGAAGTTCACTGTCTAGGTAATGACAGAGGATGTCAGTACAGAGGGGTGGGCCAGCGCTGGTCTTTCAAATGGCAAGCCTGTCTTGGCCAAGTGCCTACATTCAGGAAGAGGAAGAATGGGACCCCTTTCTCATACTTGGAACTGGCCAAAAAAGATCATATAATTAAGACACTCAGTACCAAGTGGATGAGGGAAAGCTACTGGACCCAAGGAAGGAAGGAGCCTGCCCTGGAGAGAGCCCAACTGCAAGGTAAATCAGAGCCCATGCATGCATTGCATTGGCCAATGGGAAAGCCAGATGCAGGTGTACAGGTAGGAGGCCCCTGTGTTCCTGCCAAATCAGGAAATTCCTGAGTGAGCAGAGGATGCAGCCCTCCAAGTTGGAGTAAAAAAGGGCACATGGCAGGCAGGGGCCATCCCTCTATCCGTCTCTCCCAGCACTGTATGTCCCCCAGCCACACAATGCATGCTCCCCCCGTGCCCATGGCAAGGGCAGGACATCGAGAGGAGAAGTATAGTGTATACCTTCCAGAACGGTCAACCATGCAGAGTGATGGGAGAGTCCGATAGAGTTACCCGCCAAGCACGTATACTCCCCCGCGTCCTCAAAGGAGACATTTCTTAAGTGAAGCACTTCCATCTCTTTGTCGGTGGTATTAACTCCGGCAGTCTAGAAGAGACAACGGAAGCAAAATGGACAAGCACCAGACATGGGACCTCAAAGAGACACAGAGAAAGGGAGAGAGAGAAGAGGGGACAAAACCAGAGGAAGAAATGCTCCCCAGCGTCTCCTTTGCAACAAGGAACAAACAAAAACCACCAGGCAGCGAGACCTGTTAGAAGAAGAGACTGAGGCCCTGAGGGAGGAACTCCGACAGACCTGAGAAGAGGATGGCTGGTTATGACCCTTCACCAGATGCTGGCAGCCACTGGCCCATCCAAGCATGCGGGCGGTGGGCAGCATGGAGAAATGGGGCCCGGCAGGTGGGGGGCTGTTTGGTTTCAGGTAAAGAAAGTCAAGGTGTACACAGAAGGGAAGGAAGGGTGCTGTGTGCACATGTACACACACACACACACACACACACACACACACACACACACACACACGGCTTGCAAGGGAACATCTGGTCCCTTCTTTCACCCACCACTCAACCAACAGTCTAAAGTATCATTCCTAACACAGCAAAAGTCCATATACAGAAATACGCACAGCCAAGGAACACACAAAAGGCACAGAGGGAGCCACCAACACAGTACCAAACCAAACCAGCCTCCCAGGCCAGGTATTTTTCCATGGCTCTGGGCACTAGAAGTACAGTAGGGTAACAGGGAGAGTCGGCGCTGGCTTCCCCACCTGCCCCAGCAGTGTGGGGCCTAAATCAAGTTCCCAGCACAGGGTCCCATCCATCTCCCCATTACCTTTTGCCATAGGTCTGGTGACAGTGAGCCACGCAGACTGGTTAGCTTCACCAATATAATTGGAAACCTTACACACATACTCCCCGCTCTGGGCCTCTGTCACATTGAACAGGGTCAGCACCTCCGCATCCGAGCTATTAATCCCCGAATGCTGGAACAAACCAACGACACACCAGTCAGTTGGGCAAACACTGAGATGTGGCCATTCTTTGCTCCTGTGTGACTTTCAGGCAGCTCATGGAGCCAAGGCAAGGGAAACACTGAAGTATGTATAATCTTCCCTTTTGAGTAGGACAAAACAAAATTGGCCTCAAAAGTCCAAAACATTTGATTAAAATTTTTTAAAAAGGGAAGAAACCACTGTCCCAAAGCAAATGTTCTATTTGTGTTAGTCCTTCAGGACTGGAACAGGTATTAGAGAGACAGGCCCAGGCCCAAGATTATGGGCCCTTTTCCTCTAGAATAGTTTCAGCATCAGTGGCAGAGGGAAGGGTTGGGCAGTAAATCTTTGGGACAGCCAAGTCAGGGGAGGATGAGGTCTAACTCTGGGACAAGAAGGTAAACCACTTTCCCAGCTTCTGGTTACTTCCTGTTGCAAGATCCACTGGAGATTTAGCCAATTACCTTCCCTGGATTAATGGAGCATTCAGGGACAATGAAAGTCTGGGAGTGAAAGGAAAAAGGAAGAAAATGCCATTACTCCTCATACCACTTAGAATTTATCTGTGGCATGTGCTTTTCCAACAAAACTTTACTCTTATCATTACCCACTTGCCAAAACACCCTAATCTGGGAATCAAGCAGGGCCGAGACTGGGAAATACTAGTTAGAAAGTTTTTGGTCCCAGGCAATGAATAAGTAGGAGTCCAAATGCACTGAGTGGGCTAACCCAGAGCCCTAGCTGTCCCATTCCCCAGCCATTTGTTCCCAGCTCACCTCTACTTTGTGATCTGTCACTAGTCCTGGGAAATGTGACTAGATCCCTACTACGACGAGTGTATGTCTGAAGGGAAAAGGCTGAGTCCCAGTCCTGGGCACTGGGTCTGACCACAGAGACTTGAGCCCCTAAGAGATATTGGTCACCTTCCCAGCACACTGGCACATAAAGACTGGGGCCAAGATTACCTTCAGGATCTGGACATAAGGCAGGTTGTCTGGGCCAATCTTACTCCCATTCACCTCGATGTGCTTCAGCCACTGGATGTGGGGCTGTGGGTCACTATACACCTTACACATGAATTCCACATTGCTGCCCAGGGCCACTGTCTTGTTGGCAGGTAATCCTGCCTGCAGGATGGGCCGGTGTGGGGACCGCTCTGTGGAACAAGGGAGAGGACAGGCTAGTCAGACCCTGCCATGGCCTGGCCCTGGGATGCTGACAGAGGATATCCCTCAAGAAGAGGTACACCCACATTGGTGCCCCCTCAGCTTTCCTAGTGATGGGCAGTGCCCTTCCTGGTGCTTCTGCTGAGCTCTTAAACCTGAGCTGGGAGAAGGGATATCTTATCTTCTTGTCCCAAGCCCTCAGGAACCTCCTCTCCAAGGCAATGCATCCACACTCACAGTCAGGTTCTTGTCTACATGAAGAACCCTGTAACCCAGGCACATCCCCAGTCTCCAGTACAGCCTACTTCTCAACTAGAATCAGTCACTTATAGGGTCAGCAGTGATGCCGGCATCAACAAGGAGCTTGTCAAAAACCAGAATCTCATACCCTACCCCAGACCTCTAGGACCACAATCTTCTTAGAATATACCATCAAAGCCAGGGCAGGATGCTGGTTGTGACACTGCACCCTAAGATATTGGGAGCATGAGATCCAGAACCTCTAGAAGAACTGAGCTGCAATCACAGCCCTAAGGGGCACGGCATTCCTCCTGGAGTCTCCTGTGATGTCTCAGAGTGAGCACATGCCTGTGGTTCTGCATTCACAGAGTGCCTGGCCTCTCTCAGTCTCAATGTATGTGCTAACACGATGCTACATTTAGCCTCACTGCACAAGTCACATCTTTTAGGATGGACCATCAACAGCATATTCTGCTCCACAGTGACATATAGCTTTGAGATGTATCCTTGTCTAACCCTCTTCACTCTATTTTACAGACAATAACAGTGAGGCTTAACAGTGGAAGTACAGTGCCACATGCTCTCCTGAGTCCATCCCTAGGAATCCTCTCTGTTTGCCATGCCCCTGCCCTTTACTCAAAGCCTATTTCTGCCCCTTTGGCTATCTTACCCACGACATCGAGCTGATAGGTGTGGTTAATGCTGCCATACTCATTCTCCACAATGCAGGTGTAGTTGCCTTTGTCTGAAGGCACAACTGAGTCCATTATGATGCTCCAGGTGGCATAGCGGACCTGCAGAGATACATGCCAAAGGGTTCCATTGTGGGTCTGAAGGCGAAAGCCACAGGGCAGTACTGGCACCCTGTAGCACTACCCCTTCCAATCAGAGAAGGCAGCATGTGGTCCCAGGCTGCAGTGTTAGCCAGGCCCAGGTACAGAGGGTTCCACTCTCCGCCCATTTACACTCAGAACATATCCTGTGAATTGGCAGATGGGCCTGGGAACTCTGAACATCTCTGTGGCATTTAAGGTCAGTGTCTTCTGCACTCTCTCCCCATTTCACCAGGAACCTTCCCAATCTGCACCTCTGTCCATTCCATTCCTGTGACTGGAATGGCTCTCCTGCTAAGAGAAAGAGCCTCCTAAAAGGCTACCTCTGACACTTCATTTTAAAATCCATCTCTGCCTCAAGACGAATTTCTGGTCAGATCCGTTCTCATCCTTCCCTCTTCTGCACCTCCACTGAAGCACTAATCATGTTCTCATTTTAAAAAGAGCTGCTCATGGACATTTGCCCTCTTATTAGACCAGAACATCTTTATGGGCAGGAACTCTCTCTTGTCCCATCTGAAAGTCAGTGACTTGCAGTCAATCAGTGCTTGGTGAATGAACTTAAAAACCTTTCCCTATTTGTTCTGGTTCCCTCTGGTTAGAAAAGAGAAGCTAGGTTAGACAAAGGATAAACATGAACCCTGAAGATGATCAGAGACTCTGAAGAGGGGTTATGATAAAGATGTTCTTCCCATAACTATAAACAGGCAAAGGACATAACAGAATTTACCAGAGGGAATGAAAATTGCTTATTAACATGAGACTTCTAACTTTAGTAATAAGTAAAACAAAAAATGAAAAAAATTTTCATCTGTTAAATTTGTTGGCAAAGGGGCTGGGGTGTGGCTCAGTGGTAGAGCACTTGCCTAGCATGTGTGAGGCACGGGGTTTGAGTCTCAGCACCATATATAAATAAATGAATAATAAAAAAAAAAAAGGTCTACCAACATCTAAAAAGATGTTTAAAACAATCTGTTGGCAAAGATCTAGTAAACTTGTCATTCTCATACTCTACTATGGTAAGGTGAATTAATTTTCCCCTTTTAAGAAAGTAATTGGGGTCTAGAGATGCAGCTTAGCAATACATTATATGCTTAGCAAGGACAAGGCGCTGGGTTCAATCCCCAGCCTGCAAAAAAAAAAAAGTAATTGGGTAATATGCACCCACAGCTTGAAAAACACTCATACCCTTTGACCTGAAAACTTCATTTCTAGCAGTCTATACTAAGAACACACATTTTAAAATGCTGATTATTATATCGTCTGTAATATTTACATTAGTAAAAAACTAGAAAATACCTAATAGCTCAAACTTGTTTACTAAGTCATAGGTTATTTTTTACAAAGGAACCCTCTTTCCTTCCTTCCTTCTTTCTTTTTGTTCCCCTTCTTCTTTTGGTACTGGGGATTGAATCCAGGGCACTTTACCACTGGGTTACATCCCCAACCCTTTAAAAAATATTTTGAAGCCAGGCCTGGTGGTGCACAACTAATCCCAGTGGCTTGGGAGGCTAAGATAGGAGGATCCAAGTTTGTGACCAGCCCCAGCAACTTAGTGAAGCCCTAAGCAACTTAGTAATACCCTGTCTCAAAATAAAAAATAAAGGGGTTGGGGATATGACTCAGTAGTTAAGTACCCCTGGGTTTAATCCCTGGTATCAAAAAATAAAAAAGTAAAAAATCTTAAGCAGGGGCTTGCTAAATTGTGGATGCTGTCCTCAAACTTGGGATCCTCCCACCTAACCCTCCCTAGTAGCTAGAATTATAGGTATGCACCTCCATGCTTTGTTCTTAAAAAAAATTCTTAAAAAAATTTTTTTATTAGTGCTTTATAGTTGTAATGAAATCTTAAGCAACCATGAAAAATTAACTTTCAAGCACTCATGCTTGAAAAAGACTCAGTGTTAACAAATGATAAGAAATTATACAATGTGATCTGCTAAATACATAGAAAACTGCTAAATACATAGAAAAAACTGAAAAGATTTTTAAATTTATTCACATTTTTTTGAGATGGAAATTTTTCAAAATACATTACCATTAGAGTTTAAAAGCATTATTTGACACAATTAAAGGGGGGTGATGGTGTAGTTCAGTGGTAGAGCTTATGTTTAGCATGTATAAGGCCTTGGGTTCCTTCCCTAGTACCAAAAACCTCAACAAACCAACAAACACTAATTAAAGGCATGTAGTAAGGACCATGTATCTCAGCTCTTCCCCTTATTCTAACTTTTTTCTGCTCTTCATATCTGTGTATACATACACATGTGTACCTTATAGCCTCCAATCCTGTGGTCAGGTTTGAACTCTTTCCCGTTTTTCAACCAGCGCAGTGTGGGATTAGGTGTCCCACTGGAAGGGCATTTGAACTTCACTGTCTTGGCAGCTGGCACTGCATGCAATTTCTTTTCCATTTTTTCTGGGGACGTCCAATATGGAGCTACGGCTGCCCAGGAAAAGCCAAGAGAGACAAGAGGGGTGGGGAGAGGGGGATGGTCAGGCTCAGGGGCAAAGTCTGGGCAGGACCCGGAGGTGCCCCACCCATCTGTCCAACCCCTGTGAGCAGTGCCCAGCACTTATCAGAACATTTGGGGGGGGGGGGGGCAGTTAGGCACCATGACCCCAGGTGCCCTCTGCTTCTTTCTTCCCACTTCAAGCAGGCCTCCCACTTCCCTCTTAAACCCAACTCCCAGGCCCCAAAAGCAATAATGTAGGAAACAGTGTCTCACGCATACGGTTTGGTTTGGTGTTATCTGTTTCTTTCTCCTCGGAAGAGGAGTCGTCATCATCATCATCATCCTCCGAGGAGGGGAGTGCATCTACGGGAAGAAGAAGGGTCACTGAGGTCCCTCTGAGGCACCTCTAGAATTCCATCCATAACAACAGTCATGCCCTTAAGGCCACTAGAACATAGATGAATATAGCCACCCCTCCCTGTGAGGACACCAGTCCCACCTTTCCCTTGGTGATGACCTTTCAATGGGGCAGAAACTAAACTGTGTGCTCCAGTGCTGGTCTCCTTCCTTTCCTACCCCAGTGCACTGCCCCTCTCTGCCCAGAAGCCTCTCCTCTGAATGCTCCATCAGAGGCAGCTGTTCCTCTAATTTAACTCCATCCTGCACTCAAAGGCTCTCTCTCAGTTCTTGATACCACCTGGATGCCCTGGATCTTACAGAAGCAAGTCAGGGAACCTGCATCCTTCTTTGGACTGTCAATCCCTGGGAAATCCAGGCAGATCGAGGCAGACCAAGGCATACTGTGCTAGAAGCTACCTCCAAACTCATGGGCTCAACAATCTACAATTGGGATTTCCCTAGCACGGTTCTGCTAAGGTTTGGGAGATACCCTTTTTAACCACAGCAGATGGGTTAGCTGCCAAGACCTCTCCCCAAGAAGTATCCACCCCTTAAAAGAACAGGCTTCACACCCATGTAGTCAGCAACAGGGCTCATGCCAGAG
This sequence comes from Sciurus vulgaris, assembly GCF_902686455.1. NCBI lineage: Eukaryota > Metazoa > Chordata > Mammalia > Rodentia > Sciuridae > Sciurus > Sciurus vulgaris. Next base: position 55,186,672 of record NC_136465.1, on the reverse strand, counting down.
CTTTTTCCAGTCCTTCTGGCACTTTTGGGGATCCGGAGGGAAATAAAGAAGGCAAGACCCTCAGTGGGGAGCGGGGCAGGTTCTCAGTGATATCTGGGAGGAGGAGCCAAGTCTACATCCTGGGGTGCACAAATGGCAAAAAGACAATTTCCACTCTACTTCCTTAGATGGTAGTTTTGTGAAAGTCGCAATCTAAAAGTGGTAGATTCCCAAAGTCACAGAACTCTCTGGCTGTCCTGGCACAGCTCCAAGAGCTGGTGGACAGGTGTTTCTGTAAAGCCTGTGGACATGACGGTGCACCTGGGTCCTTCCCATCACAGCAGGGACTCAACGGCATGTGCTGGGGCTCTAGTCACTAAGCTCAGTATCAAGTCCAAATGGCAAAGTAGTGGCAGGATGGAAGCTGGCTGAGAACCACTTAGCACCCTAGAGATATGGGCAAATTGTTGTAGGAAAATTGTGGGTTCTTAACATCCCAAAAGCATCAGCAACTCCTCTGAGGTAGGTCTGGGAAGCCTCATACTTCTGGCCTGTGGCCTGCCCTACCTGGTTACCCCTTCAAGAGCTAAGCCACGCGGCGGGCAGGGAGCAATGTTAGTGGGCAGCAGTTTCTGAAGCAGAGTAGGGGCAGATGGTGGAAGGGAAGGAGGTTCGCCTCACCCTGAAACTAGCAGAGAGAGTCAGAGGGGTTGGGATCCAGGGGGAAGTTGAGGATAGGGTTTGGCTACCAACCTGAGACATTGACGGAGAAGTAGGTGGTGTCGCTGCCAGAGGGGCTGCTGGTCACACAAGTGTAGAGGCCAGAGTCAGCGGGCACGGAATCCCGCACCTCCACCTCCTCCCCTGTGATGCGGGTACGGTTGCTTTCCACCAGCTGTACCCCGTCTCGCAGCCAGTTGATGCTCTGCACATCGTCCCGCAGCCGACAGCGAAGCTGCAGCAGGTCACCAGGGTGGACCAGGAGGGACTCCACTTCCACAGGGGCTCCCCAGGGCTGGGCTGCAGCCACCCATGGGGGCCAGGAAGGGGAATCAAGGGGGGAGAGGAAGGAGGGGAGAGACAAAGGGAGTTACGCTAGCCACGGCGAGCAGCAACCTCCCCGGCCTCAACTCACCCCAGGACACAGCTGGGGAGGCAGGAATTGGAAGCGGCTGGCTACCTAGGACCCCCATTTCTTTTCCACCCCACTCCTCCAAAAGTCAAAGGAAGAAAGAGGCAAAGTTAGGAAGCGGCTGCAGCAGCATTAAGCGAATCACGTTTCATTCCCCCCATCCTAGGGAGAAAGTCAATCTTTGCCAGAACTTGTGTACAGAGTGCCCCCTCCCCACACGCTCAGTTTTTGTCAGGAATGACCACTTCCCAGAAGGAACACCCCATTCCTCTTGGCTAGGTCAGCCTCACCGTTTTCCCTAGTGACAGTTGAATAAATGCTGCTCCTCAAAAATCCAGCAGCCCCCACACCCACTTTGGGAGGAGACCCTGGGTTCACGTGATTCAGTGAGGGTGGGGTATGTGGCCCCTCAATGAGTCAGATGCGAATGTGAGAGAGGCAGCCCACGAAGAGGTCAGCTCAGGGGAGCCTTGAGCTAACAGGTGTTGGCCGGAGGATTTGGAGCTTTTGCCTATATTAGGAACGAAGGCCTGCAGCTGCCACAAAACCCACACTTGCTCTGGCAGCAGAAGCTGCTGCACACAAAGCCCCTTTCTCCTCATCTCACTGCCCCAACTCACCCTCCCATGTGCCCCACCCTCCTCCCTGCAACACGCTGTCACACATCTACCCCACCCCTCACTTCTTTTCTGGACAGCATTTCTAGACCTGGGCAGGATGTCCATAGCTCGCAAGATCTGATGACACCAAAAACACCCATCCCTCTCCCAAGGGCTTGCTCAGTTTTGCTAGCAAAAAGGTCTGCAATCCTGACAAACCTGGCAGTCAACTCCCCTTCAATAATGGGGAGGAAATGAAAGTTTCCGTTTCCTTTTAGGGTGGTACGTGCATGCTCCTGGCCTCTGCATCCATCAAAACAATGCACTGGGTGCCTCTCACACCTGCCACCTGACCTACTGCTCCACACCTGTTCATCATAAGAGGCTCAAGAGGAACCTGTCACAGGTCCACGAGGCCCTGAAATACAACATGCTCTTCCTCTGTCCCTGCTCTGACCTACTACCTCCCTATCACCAAAGGGCCCATGTCTATGCCTGGCTCTCTCCACACACTCTCCAGTGCTTGGTCTGACAGGGACTTCCTCCTGGAAGTCACTTCTCACTTCCAGTCTGATGTATTTACTTTCAAATCTCTAGCTAGCACCCCGTCCATCTGATCGATGTCTGGCACCCAAGAGCTGTTCAATAAATGCTTGATGAATAAATGTCAGAGATATGGTCTCTTCATTGTCTTCCTCTCTGAATTCCCTTCTTTCCTTTGCCCCACTCCTCATTTTTGTGAGCCTTTTTCTGAGTGCACCACAGCTTCTCATTAGAATCCTTAAAAATAAAAATGTATGTCTGAGGCCAGACCTGGTGGCATATCCCTATCATCCCAGCTACTCAGGAGGCTGGGGCAGGAGGATTGCTTAGCCTAGGCGTTCAAGATCCGTGTGGGCAACACAGCAAGACTCATTTAAAGAAATGATAAGGAAAGAAAGGAAGGAAGGAAGGAAGGGAGGGAGGGAGGAAGGAAGGAAGGGAGAAGGAGAGAGGGAGGGAAGGAGGGAGGAAAAGGGAGGGAGGGAGGGAGGGAGGGAGGGGGAGAGAGAGAGAGAGAGAGAGAGAGAGAGAGAGAGAGAGAGAGAGAGAGAGAGAGAGAGAGAGAGAAAGACAGTGGGTGTCCATATTGCAAGCCACCAGAGGCTCCGTTTTCTTCCAAGGGGCTTTGTGCTTTGGCCCACTTTAATTCAAGGTTTCTATCATAAACTAGGGTCATCAGAAATGGGGGTGCTACTTTAAAAGGGCTTGGAAATACTAGGCTAGCACACGTTTATTTTTGTGAATCTGGTGAAGAAGAACACCACAAAGGTGAGCAGAACACACAGTTGATTAAAAATAAGCTGTTGTGGGTCTTAGAGAAAGTTATTCTTTCCATTTATAATGGTTTGCGGTTTTGCCAAATGAAGGCAGAAGAAAAGCAGTTTGGGACTCAACCCTTAAAGGAAAGCAGTACACTCCTATTGATCAAATCTTACTTCCCTCAAGTGACCTCACTGATTAAATATTTTGTAGCTCGTGATCTGCATCAGCCATTGGTCAACAGTGAACTCAACTTCTTAGACTCTGGCATCACACAGCTTATTTCAACAGGTCCCAGAGATGAAAAGTAGTTCCCGAGACAAAATCGCAGCAAGGAGAACACTCAGACACTTGTCCCCAAAAGCAAGTAGCCAAGGAACCTGGCCTGCCAACACCCACTCTGGCCTGGTCCCAATTAGAATGTGCAAACAAAACTCTCCTACACAATCTATGAAAAAACCTCAAGAACCAGCTTTCCTTTCTCCTGCTGCAACCCTTTAGATTCTGGTTCTTTTCCAAATGTGTGTCTGGTTTGCTTCATTCTTTCCCATTCCTGGTTCCATCTTGAGATAACCTCCTACATGGCCTCTGGTTAGAGTTGACTTCCCCCAACTTTTCTCCTGATCCAGATCAAGATCCCAGTCACGAATAGGCTAATATCTACAACCCCGTTGACCTTTAAGGCTACCCACATCTGTTCCCACCTGGTCTGTCCAACCTTCTCTCCATACCAGGAGTCTTCCATTTTAAGTCTGGGAGTTCTCTGCCCTGACAACATCTTCTCCTCTAAAATAACTAAGCTTCTGTTGACAACTGTCAGCATCTCTGTGGAGTCCTCCTGCCCTCAACTATACAAAGTTCATCATCAAAAATGTCCACCAAGTCTTCAGTCTGCACTAGTGTCTCTATTCTTAATTTTCTGTAAAACAATCACTGGCTGAACCACATCAATTCACATTCGATTATATACTGTCTTGTATTTTTTTTTTAAACACCAGAAATAATTCACCCATTTGAAGTGTACAATTAAATGGTTTTTGGTACAGTTTTCCCTTGGTATCCATGAAGGATTGGTTCCAGGAAACCTCCCACCACCCCACTCTCATATGAAAATATGAGGATGCTCAAGTCCCTTGTATAAAACAGGGTAGTATTTGCATCCAATCTTTGTACTTCCTCTCCTATACTTTAAGCCATCTCTAGATTAATCATTTGATTAATCAACTAATCAAATGTAAATCATTGTTACGCTGTATTAGAGAATGAAAATGGAAAAAAAAGTCTGTTCATATTCAGTACAGATAACTACCCCCCTCCAATACTTCCCATCCAAGGTTGGTTGAATCCACAAGTAAAGAAATCATAGGCATATGCAGATAGCTGTATATTCAGAGTCGTAGAACTATCACCACAACTTGACTTAAAAGAATATTTTTGTAAGCTCAAAAGACACTCCATACCCACAGAAGTCACCTCCCATCTCTTATACTGTCCACTGATCTACTTTCTATCTTTATAAGATTTATCCATTCTCCATTTCAGTGAAATCACATAATAGATGGTGTGTTGTGGACTGGCTTCTCCCACTTTGCATAATGTGGTTAAAGTTCTTTCATGTTGTGGCATGTCCCAGTACTTTATTCCTTTTAATGCCTAAAAATATTCCACTGAATGGATACACCACTTCCAATTATCAGTTGAGAGACATATGAATATACTGTTTTCTTAATTGTCAAAAATGTCCATGTCCTGCTTCCCTTAAGAACAAGGAAGCAACACAGAGCACGATTACCTATTATAATTTCCAGAAGAGTGTGCAACAAGGTCAGAAATACAGAAACTATTTGATAGGTCTTTAATTAAATTTAGCATCTGGCAAAAGCTAATTCTCAGAGGAATCAAAAATCAGGCTAGGGCTCTAGGGTATTTGTGGCTTATTCATTGCTAGTAGTGCCCTTGAGTGTTATGTCAGATTCTCTATTTACAAAACAGGGATAATGCCATTTTCTCCTAGGAGGTGATGGAAAGGTAACCAACCACTTGTTTTGTTTACGTGGTCCTACTGTCTGCACTGCTGCCCTGTATAGTGGCCCTGACTTTGACCCTGTCCTTTGAAAGGTGGCTTATTCTAGAGCATCACTGATCACCAGCAGCCTACAACTATTTAAGTCACCATTTCCCACTCTCTTTCGTTTTTTCCCTTACTTGTGACTTCTTTGGAAAAAAGGCCCTCCATCCCTAGCTCCAATTTAAAGCTGGTCTTTCTCTGGTCAAAACCAATAGGTCAGGCTAGACATGTCCTTAGGTGTCCGTTAGCAAGAGATGAGCTAACTGATGCTTTTACTGAGCTGGCCATGAAAAGCAGAGAAAAAAGCCATTTTATTGCTTATCCACTTGAAGCTAACATTCCAACCCTTGGAGAATTTGATTCATTAGACTCAATGACGAGGGTTGTCCTCAATATGTACAATAGGGATGCTTGAGGGAAGTTGCAGACCAAAACACTTGCTTTATGTATCTTATTTCCTGAGAGATAAAGCAGGGATGGAGGCTGAAGACCATGTGGTATCTGGATGCCATGGTGACCCTGCCTAAGGCTGAAAATGTTTTGACTGTGAGTCAAATTATAATGTTCACTATTACAAGCTCTGGATATCATGTGCTCAAAAGTGCTCTATGGGAAAAGGGTGCATTGTGCTTGATACCAACAGAATAGTCTCTGTTATCACCGGGAGTGGGAAGGTTAGGGACAGGGCTTGACTTGACATGAATATCCTGAGAGGACTGGGGATGCTGATTTCATTTCCAAAGCCCTGAGTAACTCTCCAGAAAACAGGAGAGAACAAAGGCTCTTACTTAGCTGCTGAATATAAATTGGAGAAGGTCCCAGGTCCTCACACAAGTGTCTGGGTCAGTATAGATGTATGGACCAGGCTGGATCCAGGGCTCCTTGCAGTAAGAATGAAAGTGATTCATTCACCAATCCCACACTGCTTCTCTAACAGAGCCTCTATCCCCTGGGGTGGGGGAAGTTCAAAAGAAGAGGGACCCACAATTTTCAGTAATCGTCAAGGGAACAGATAGAAAAGACAGAGGTGGGATGGAAGGGGACCTTCCCACAGTGCTGTCAAGTTTAGGAACATAATTAATTAGTGTTAATGAAGCACTATTGAGTCCTCCCTCCCTTCCTACTTGCCCCTCACACACTGCAACTGTGCAATTCCCAACAAGTCATCAGGTGTGGCATATACTTAAGGCAGGACTGGCCAGAAATCTCCCACTAGTCATTCAGCAGGAGGTTCTACCCTGGGTACATTAGATCAGATCTAAGCTCTTGATTCTAAATCTCTATGTCTTCTGCCAGCTATGGCCACTGTGAGGTAACACACCAGAATTGAACATTGGTCAACCCTCCCCTTTGGGCCAGCTTCAGCTCTCTGGATCACAAGTCCCTAGAGAGGTCTCACGCTGCCTCCTGTCCCCTCACTCTGTGTAGGGTTGGGAAATGGAGCCTTGAAGACCCACACCTTTCTTTCTTTCTTTCTTTCTTTCTTTCCTTCCTTCCTTCCTTCCTTCCTTCCTTCCTTCCTTCCTTCCTTCCTCCCTCCCTCCCTCCCTCCCTCCCTCCTTCCTTCCTTCCTTCCTTCCTTCCTTCCTTCCTTCCTTCTTTTTCTTTCTTTCTCTCTCTCTCTCTCTCTCTCTCTTTCTTTCTTAGGTGTTGCAAACCTCATTACGAGGATGAGATAGTTCAGCCCCTGAAAAATCCAAGAAGACAGGGAACTGTCTTCAAAATAGCTATTATTAGGTGTGTCTGTGAGCCCTTATCACTGTGCAAGAAGAAATGGGTTAAACAAAGACATTCTTAGCCTAACCAGGGTGATAAGATGCTCACAACAGCTTTATATGCATGACACCCTTTATACTGCAACAGGAGACAACTGGAGAATACAAGAACTAAGTACAGGCAATCCAGCACAGGTTCTTAGGTGATACAACTTTTAAAAAAGTTATCAGTGGTCAGACCAGACCAAGTTCATGGCAAAGATGGGACAATGTTGGAAGGGAGGGAGGGACAGAAAAGAATGAAATGCTTCTGAGCAAGACTGTGCCTTGGGATGAGAAGCACCAGATGAAGCCTGACTGCATGGCCTGCTTGGAACAGAAGGTTCATGACAGAAAATAGTGGGGGCGGGGGGCGGGGATTTCAACTTGTAAGGACAGAAATATAACAGAGCCACTGAAGAAGTCCCAGGGAACACATCTCTTTGCAGAAATTATAAATGCAGGCCATTTAGGCCACATGGACAAATATACTTGAAAATGTATTTTGAAATACCACTTCGCCAGCCCTGGTCCCATAGCAGCCAATTTGGTCTGGAGGTTATCCATCCCCAAATCCCAAAACTTAATATGACCTCAGTGAAGAATAACAACATATTTGCATAGTACTTTGCATCTGCCACGTACCTTCACAGATATTATCTCGGGATCTTTAAACAACTGTGTAGACAGGATACCAATACTGGACAATATTCACAGCATGTGGACTGTACCCCACATAGAGTACAAAGCTTTCCTCACAGACTATCTGATTTTATTCTCATAGCAGCCCTTTGGGGTTGATTCTCTTCTATCTTATGGAGGAGGTTGCTTACTATATGCTAAGCATAAATCTCAGCATGTGTTAACTCCTCAAAACCCCACAACAACCCTATGAATTAGGTACTATTATTTTCACCGAGGAGAAACTGAAGCACTGGGGTTCAGAATTTGTCCACGATGGAACAGCTAGGTAATGAATGGCAGAGCTGGGCTTCAAATTCAGATGGCTTTGGTTCATCAGAATTCACACACCCAGGGTCTGGCTCTACCACTCTGAAAGGAAATCTGTACCATTACTGTATCTTTACAGTTACTGACTTCTCACGAGTGATGAAGCCCTCTGGTTCAGCCCACTGATCCTGTATAATAGTACCCACCTTGGGAGTTCTGAAACTGGTAGCTTTGCCTTATCCTCCCTCCCTTCCCTCATTCCCTCAATTCCACAGTTCGTTTCATAACCACTATCTTATAACAGAATGCTTACAACTTGTAAGTACACTTTTCTGCCCATGCTCACCAACCTCTTATAGTTGAGCAGGTATAGCTGTCCACAATGACAGGTGAGGAAATGGGGGGTGGGATGCACAGTGACCATGGCAGTCTCAAAACTACTAGTAGTGCCCTACTTGGGTACTGCAGCAGATCTGTTGCAACATGTGTATTCATGATCGTGTCACTCCTATTCATTACCTTCTGAACATAAGAAAACAGAGGTCGAGAGGCTTCTTCCTAAGTGATCAGCAATGACCCAGATGACAGGTCTGCGGAGTCCTGGGCCCCTTCACAGTGCTTCTCACCTAGGGAGGTCCAGCAAGCACTGTCACAGCATGTGGGTCAGTGAGAGGCAACCGACACCAGGCACAGGGGCATTGCCCCTTATACTACCTATACTTATAGGTAGTATAAGTAGTATATAGCACAGCCCTCCCTGCTTGTCTCCCTGGCTCAACCCCTCATCAGTCACCTGACACCATCCCTCTTCTCAAGCCCCTCACCCTTGATTACAGCTTTCAGCTGATGACCTCCGATGACCCACTGAGAAGATTAAAAACACTAGGCAAAGAGGCTGGTCAACTCTCCCCTTGGGCCAGCTCTGTGGATCACAAGTCCTCAGAGAGGCCTCATGCTGCCTCCTGTCCCCTCATGTTGTGACAGCCCAGGATTTATTCCTTCCACCAGAATTCTGAGCCACTGGGCTCTCTCTCTTTGCCTTATCTGTCCAACCTCCTGGTTCCTCATTGCCCCTTACTCTCCCAAGAGACTTTGCTTCTCCTAAAATGCCTTTCTCCTCCTCTCTCTCCAACAATCTCTCCATCACATCCCTAGACCTTCAAGATCACTTATCCTAGATTTGTAGCTGAACTACATTCTTCACTTCATCCTTAATGTACCATTCCCTTGGACTTGAAAATGTTCATGGTTTCATCTTGCACTTGGTCTTGTTGCCTAGCTGTCAGGTTGGTCCACACATGTATGTCTTAACTCCCTCTGGGGTCAGGAAGAGCAGCTACATTGGATGGGACAAAGGGCTGAGGCTTTGAGTAACTCACCCCCCACAAACCAGACTTCATTTTTTAGCATGATGTCTCAGGGTAGCAATTTCTGTCATCCCCATTAAATCCTTTGGATTTCTGGGTTAAGAAAATTAGGGGAGAAAGGCCATGCTCTTAAGTAATATGGGGGAACTGATGGTCTAGGAATGTTTACGGTCTTGGCACAAGCTCCCCAGAGATAAATGAGGGGGCAATTGTGGGTGGGGGAGGAACTCGGGGTGGCTTTGAAAGTAACTTAAAAGGAACACAGAACAGCACAGCGGGGCTCCGGGGGCCCTCTGTGAGGTTTTTTTATTACGTTATTTTGGCTTTGAAATGGAACTGAAAACTTACTTGAGTCTGGCAAGACCAGGCCAGAGCCAGGGAATCAAGTCCTAGGTAACACACATCATACCACAAGGGTTGGGGTGTAGAGAGAAAGAGACTTCAAGATATGTGACTCCCTGAACTGAGTCCCTACAATACAAGGGAAGCTGCAGAAACGAGGAGCACAGATCTTGTGTGTGGTAGGAGAGACAGGACAGAGACAGGTGTGTGTGGTAGGAGAGACAGGAACACCAAATCAATTAGCAGGGTCTGACGCCCAGATAGGCAGCATTCACCAGTTGCCCGACCCAGGGGATTTGGAGTAGGGTGCCTTTTTTTTTAATAGAAAAAGGGAAAGGAGTAAGAAGGAACATTTTGCATGCAAATGGGCCACTGCCAGAAGAGCCCATTAAAATGTAAAAACTCCACATTCAGCCTGACAAAACGGTGCAAACTGCTGTGTTTGCCAGAGGGGCAGCAATAAAGCTCACAACAAAGGGGCCGAGGAACAATGGCGGGCTGAATGGCCTCTGTCAGCAGGTCCCCTTGCGCGTTGCCATGGGGACCCCACCGGGGCTTACTAAAGGTATTTCCTGAGGAGAAAGGCAGTGCACACATGCCCAGGCAGCCCGGCTAATCCTGACAGGAAGCCATCGCCATTCAGCAGCCCAGGGGCTTGGGGCCGGAGTTTTGTTTTGTTTTTATTAAAAAAAGATTTTGGTCTTTTGTGTGTCCCACCTCGTCACTGTAATTTAGCACAGAGCCTCCTGTGCTGGGTAAAGCCACAGCCAGGGCCCGGTGACTGCCCCGCGACCCCCCAAAACCAGCTCCCCAGGCAGAACCCCACTTGGGAGCCCAAGGCCATGAGAGAGTTCTGTGTCAATCTTAAAACAGGCAGGAAGCCTGAGTGCTAATATGCCGTAATGCACGAGAATTGAGTTTGGGGTTCAAACTTCTGTTCTTGGGTTTATCAGATGCCTCCTTCCTACCTGTACTTCAAATCCCTAGGGATCTGGTCTCCTTCCCCCAACTGGCATCAGCGTCCCCAACCTCCCACTTTGGGAGAGCCTTCTCAGCTTGAAGAAGGACTGTAATTAAGTGATTAACAAAGGAATGCACCCAAGAGTTGTCCTAAAAAGAAATCTCCTTTCTTTCCCCAGCAAGAAGTTCTGGCCCCAATTGTTTACTGATAACACCTTGAGCTGGGTCAAAAATAAAACTCTTATTCCACCCATTTCCCAAAATGGTTCCCAATATGCTTTGTTTCTGTCCTTCCTATCTTATCAGCAAGTAAGAACCCAGCACGAGTGAAGGTGGATGCTCTGCAGCTACAGAGAAAGGCAGTCAAGGCTCACAGCTCCTAGAAGTTTGTGTCACCATTTCTCATTTGGCACCAGAGGAATCTGGCCTTGGCAGATTCAGGGAAGAGAGCCAACAACACAGCTGGCGGTGGAGACAGAAACTCCCATGTGACAACTGCCCCCTAGGACACAGTTTAGAGTAAATTAACATTTCCTAAGCCACTCATAGGTGGAAACAGCCATCCCCAACAGAGTCTGAAAAATGAATGTGGTACAGTTCCTTCGTTGTGATTCGAACCCAGGTCTGAGTTTGAAAATCCCATAATCTTTCAGCTAGACGTTTCCCCAAAACATGTTTGAATCTGGCATTTAGATAAAATCATAGAGGATGACATATTATTTTGGAGGCAAAGTATACTGCCCAGCAACTCTCTTAGACATCTTGGGAAACTTTGAAGGCCATAACTAGATGGAGAAAGGAGTAGGAGTCTGATCAATGATAGGAAACTCCCTAAAGGAACCCCAAATCTGGTATGGGCAATTTATGAGGACTGTAGGTCAGGTGAAGGTCTTATTCCTGTCTTTAATTAAAAAAAAAAAAAAAAAAACTCAAAGCAAAAGTACAACTGCTCACCAACTGATAGAATGTAAAAGAACGAACATCTTCCACTAAGATGTCAGCTTGGTGTGTGTGTGTGGGGGGGGGGGTGTGTGTGTGTGCGCGCGCGCACGCAGGGGTCCTGATGTAGGAGGGGAGTTAGACCCTCCTACCACTGGCCCGAAGCCCAGGCCTCTCAGCCATGTGTCTGCAGCTGCGACCTGTCATGCACTTCCTGGTCTGGGTTCTGTAATGGAAAGATCATTAAGAGTGGGGGAGGGAGGAGAGCTAGATGAATCAACAGTGAAGAGGTAACCCTGCAGCTCCCACTCTCCGCTGAGCCCTGACCTTAAAGTCTGGTCAGGTTCCTTAAAGAAAAGAATGTATTACCCTGCCCTCACCTCCCCCCCCCCCACCCCTCATATGGCTGCCCCTCCCCCATGCTCAGCGGTGCTGATTTGGGGAAGGAAACACTAGCAGCTGGGCAGGAAAAAGTTGTCACTCCCTAAACTTGCTGATACATTAGTAGTGTCCTTAGCTGATTGAGAATGTGCCTTCTGGTGCCCCAAAACCGTAATAGGTGCTGCAGTGCACAAGTCACCAGGCCTCTCAGCATCCCAACAGGTTGCCAGTCCTACACCCCATCTGGTCTCAATGTAGTGTTGGTGGGTCTGGGAGGTCTGGGTCAGAGCCCTGCATAAAGACTACTCCCCGGTGAGGAAAGGAATGGTTTCTTCGTAAAGTAACATATTTCTCAATGTAAAGAAATGCCCTGGGCTCAGTGGTACAGAGCTTGTCTAGCATGCTCCAGGCGCTGGGTTCCATTACCCACAGACCCCCCCCATTTTCACTTTAAGGGAATAAAGATGATAAAACATCTTCTTAAAATGAAATAATGTGGATGATAGTTTCAGGAGCTAAGGTAAGGGAGGAGAGCTCACTGATTAACGGACATGTCAATTAAGTTCTAGAAATGGAATGGTAGTGATGGCTGCACAACAATGTGAATAAACAATATCACATAACTGTATCCTTGACAACGGATAAGTGGTGTATTACATGTTAGGTATGTTTTAATCCCAATAAAAATAATTGAATGGTATGGTAGTAGACACTGATGGTTTAGTAAAATAAGTTGATAACCCTATGTGGGTTCCAAAACATTAGGAGGGGAATTATACTGGTCCATGAAACATAAAAACGTGGGACCAAGAGTCAGTTTCACAGATTTCCAGGACTGTGGAACCCCAGAAGTTGCTTCATGTACATGCCATCCATCCATATACTGCATATTCATTTGTTAGCCTCCCTGACTCATGCACACAGCATCAAAGATAAGCATTTTACTCTGTTTTAAGAATTAAAAACACGGTTTCAAGGTTTTTCTGCCTGCGATGTTATGGCTTTCAGGTGGAGCAGGTAGAAGAATGAGCGCAGAGTCTGTGTGCCTTTGCTTCCACAGGGATCCAGGATCACCAGAATCTTGGGGAAGAGAGGTCCTTGGAGAAACTGTTTAGTCCCCAACTGAGCTTGAGTCATACTGGCTGTCACTTAAGCTGTCACTGGCTGGAGGCAGCAGAGACAGCATCTGAGTAGAAATCACTCCACTGGCTGACCTTACCACTAACTGTGTGACCCTAAGCAAGTCACCTCCCTTGTCAGTTTCATGCCCTGTGAAATGAGGAGGCTGACTAACTTGAAAAGTCCTAGATTCCTTCCAGCTCTAACAAATGTCTTGGGTTTCAACTGGGCCTTGCTAGATGGAGGGGTATCATCCACTGACATTCCCGCCTGCTTCCAATCAAGAGCACACTGGTGAGGGGGTGGAGGGAACACCCTCTCCAAGTAACTGTCCTTAAGAAAAGGGATTCTGTTTTGTCACAGAGCTCTGGCCACCAGCATCTTCAATAAATGCTTCTTATCTTCACTGCTTCTAAGACTAGCAGAAAACTCAGGCATTATTCAAGGATTCACTTCTTGGTCCTTTTTTTTATATGCTAATGGATACAATCCCATGAGAAAAGTTAGGTTAACAAATTTTTCAAATGCATTGGGGATTTGAGGGTAACAAAGAAGGGCTAACCTGATAAAATAAATGCCACTTCCAAACATATTCCTCAGGCATTAATAGGATTCTGACCACTCAAACAACAAATCGTAAGTTTTAGATATCAAAGGGGGAACTTTATTCTAGGTTCAAAAGCTAATTCCTAAAAGCAAAGGAAAATAAAACTTAATTCCAAAACTAAACCCTTAAGTTTGACAATAAAGGAGCAGACTCCTAAAGGGATGGAGAACTGATTAGCAATCCAAACAAAGGTAATGATAATGGACTTAGAGCAAGAGGGTGTCCTTCCTTTCTGGATAGCTTCTAGAACACCTCCCTATTCCTGCCTTCCTCACACAGCCCTCCAAGGGAAAAGTACTCATCTTCTACCTCTCCCCACCTTCTTGCCTATCTTGTCTTTCTCCTCCCAGATCCTCCAAAGTTCCATCTTCATTCACCTCTTCCGGCATAAGGGTTAGAGCAGTAGGCATTGGTTTTGGAAAGAGCTGATCCTAAACAGCTTCACCATTTATTAGCTGTTTGACCTTGGCAAGTTTTAAGACTTTGAGTCAGTTTCCTAAGCTGTTAAGTGGAAACAATGCCTACCATGTAGACTTTTTGGGAATGGAAATGAATTGAGTTTAGAGATTCTCAAAGTATGGGTCCCAGGACTGGTGACAGTAGCATCCCCTGAGAACTTGTTAGTCACCAAGGTTGGGCTCTTTTTCAGAATCAAGAGGTCTAGGAGCAAAATGCAGTGATGTGCTTTAACATGTATTCCAGGGGACACTGAACCAGGAGAATCTAAGAACCACTGTACTGAGTTAGGTAAGAGTTCAATACATGGTAGCACAAACTGTTTCTCACCGATATTCCTTGTCTTCTTATTTAAAAAAGTTTTATTCCTAGCTTTGCTTTTTTCCTTCCATCCTTCCCCCACTTCTTTTTCTTTCTTTCTTTCTTTTTTTTTTTTTTTTTTTTTTGCAGTGCTGGGGATTTGAACCCAGGGCCTTGTGCTTGTGAGGCAACACTACTAACTGAGCTATATCCCCAGTCCCCACTTTTTTCTTTTTAAAAAGATTGAACCCAGAGGTACTCTACCACTGATCCCTAAACCTTTTAATTTTGAGACATGGTCTAAGTGTTGAGACTGACTTCCAACTTGTGATCTCTTTTTCAGCCTCCCCTGTTGCTGGAATTACAGGCCTGCACCACAGTACCCCAATAACTTTTCCTTTTTGAAACTAGAATTTTCAGATATCTTTTTAAAAAATGACAATGGATTGCAACCTACTTGTGCAATCATCTATTTAAAAAGTGTTAATATGTCTAAGACATCATATATATATATATATATATATATATATATATATATAAGTTGGACACACACAGTCTCCAACTTACTATAGTTCAATTTAAGATTTTTCAACTTCACTGTAGTAAGAAAGTGATACATATTCAGTAGAAAGAGTGTTTGAGTTTTATGATTTCTGATATGCCCTACACTCTCTTGCCATGCTGGGCATCAACAGTGTGCTGCAGCTCCAGGTGAACAACTGATATTCCACAGAATACTGTATTCCTCAGGTTGTTTTGGATGGATATTTCATAGACAATATGAGATATCAGACACTATTATAGAGCAGGCTTTGTGTTAGATGATTCTGCAGGCTAACGTAAATGTTCTGAGTGCATTTAAGGTCGGCTAAGTAAGATAAGCTATGATGTTGAACTTTAGAAGTACTAAACACTAACTTTAGAAGTATTAAATATATTTAACTTCCAATGGCTTTATCAGGATGTAACCCCACTATAAGTCAAGGAGTACCTATGTAGATACATATAGAAAGAGACAGAAAGATATAAAGTCATGCTCTGTATAATGTTTTGGTCAACAATAAGCTACATATGACAGTGATCCCATAAGATTATAATTGAGCTGAAAAATTCCTATCACCAGTGACATTATGTCAGTCCTAAGGTCACAGAGCAACACATCACTCATGTGTTTTTAGAGAAGCTGGTATAACAAACTTACTGTGCTGCTAGTCAGATAGCTCACCCAATTATATACAGTATATAATACTTAATTAATGGATTTATGATTTTATAATATACTTTTTATTGTTATTTTAGTGTGTGCTTCTTCTAGTTAAATATAAAAAGTGTACCATAAAACAGTAGGCAGCATTATGCCAGCAGCAGCCTCATATATCTCATGTTTTCTGTGTCTTGACTGCATCATTTTCTCTTGTGCTTCATTTAAATCTTATGTTGTCTCATCACAGCCACAGGAGTAGTGGGCTACATCACATACATAGATACACACTCCACTTATCCTACGAGTGTGGGAGGCCATGCTACATAGGTCTGTGTAAACCCTCTATGCTGGTCTCACTACCATGAAATCTTCTAACCATGCACCTGTCAGAACATTCTGCCATCATCAAGGCGACACCCAACTCTGTAAGTATACACGCTATTATATATACTCTAGCCTACAGATGGACAATTTACCCCTTTCCTTTGAGAAGAAGCAATCCTATGTCACTGCAGATGTCCTCGTATAACCAAGGGTCTAATGTCTTTATTTGATGTGGGCTTTGAATATTACTTCTTTGTTTTTTTTTTTTGGACCTTTTTATTTTTTACCATCCAGAAAAGAAAGATGAAAAATGAATAGCACATTTGGGAATTGAGAAAAATATTTAAAAAACTAGAAAGAGGATAAAATATTGTGTGATCATAGTTATATTCAAGTTGAAGTCCACACCCAGCTGTTGAAGTTGTAATTCAAGAACTAACAACATTAACACCAACTGGGAACTTAAAATGCTGATTCCTGGGCCCTTGATCAGCCAAATGGAACCAACGTCTGCATTTTAACAACTTTGGATACTGCTTCTTAAATGAGTCATTTATTGTATTTGCGTGTTTATTACGAGTTAATGTTGGCTGGGTGTGGTGGCACATACTTGTAATCCCAGCAGCGGCTTGGGAGGCTGAGGCAGGAGGATCATGAGTTCAAAGCCAGCCTCAGCAATTTAGGTTCTAAGTAACTCAGTGAGACCCTGTCTCTAAATAAAATACAAAAGGGCTGAGGATGCGGCTCAGTGGTTCAGTGCCCCTAAGTTCAATCCCTGGTACCAAAATAAATAAATAAATAAGATTAAAAAGAGTTAATGCTGGCCGGGGCTGAGCCTGACCCATGGTGAGGGTATGGGTATAGTTCACTCAAGCATTCAGGAAGGGTCTCCAAGACTTTTGCTGTTTCCTTCCAAAAGGATACATGGATAGTCCCAACTGACAGAACTGGAAGAAAACATTCCCTAACTTTCAATAGGTCTGGTTTCTATTCCTAGGGTACTACAAATAGTGTACCACAAATTGATATGTACCTTTAAAATCCTGTAATTATTCTGTGGTACTACCTTGTAATATATATTATTGTTTAAACATTAATTTGTTAAATATAAACACTAAGAAAACAAAATTCAGATCTCCCCACCCCAGTTTTTGCACTTAAAAACAACACTGTAGCCTTAAAAAAAAAAAAAAAAAAACTAAAATTCAACCTTTATGAACCTTCTGACATGTTTATTTCCATCCATCAGATATCAGATGCTGTAGGACCACACTACTTTAAGAGCAATCTAGGTAGCTTTTGTGTCTAGGCAATACTGCTACATTCTAGACTAGGAGTGACCTATTAAAAAAACTCAGGTGTGGTAGCTGACACTTGTGGACTTCTGATCCTAGACTTTTCCCAAGTATGAGGTCTGTGGCTACTGTGGAGGGCAGGGTTTTGTTCCACTGATTATTCCAGGCCCGGGAACCACTGTCATTAGGGCAGCTCACAGACCTGTGACTGATGTGGAACCTCACAGTACAGAACAGAATGTCACAGGAGAAATGGTGCAAGGCAAGCATCTCAAAGGGAGAAGTCAGATTCCTGTGAGATAAAGGGGACTAAGCCAGCAATGTTTATTTTTGTTATTTTTATTTTATTATTATTTTTTAAACATTTAGTTTCTATGGTATTGGGGGTTGAAACCAGGGATACTCCACCATTGAGTTACATCTCCAGCTCTATTTTTTTGAGATAGGTCTCACTTAGTGCCCAGAATGGAAATTATAATCCTCTTGCTTCACACAGGGATGTTTACATTCAAAAGGTGCTCTGTCTCAATTCAATTTGATATAGGGATGGAGAATAATGCAGTAGAAAAAAATGTCATCAAACCTAATTGAGTTTGAAACCTCATGACACCTCTCCCCAACTATATAACCTTTGGCTTAACTCCTTGAACATCAAACTGAGGTTAAGTAATCTCAAGTTGATCATGGGCATGAACCTTGTGTCCACAGGATATAAAGATGTAAAAAAGTAAACCATGGGGGCTGGGGAGATTAGCTCAGTTGGTAGAGTGCTTGCCTGGTTCAATCCCCAGGACCCCCCCCCAAAAAAAAAAAAAGTAAACCATGCAGTAGAGTTGCTTATTATTAATTATTATTATGGAACCCAGGGTCATACTAGACAAGTACCCTACCACTAAGCTAAATCCGCAGCCCTGCTTTAAAAGACTTTCACTGGCACAACCTTTCTGGGGGGCAATCTGGTACAGTGATGAGATCAAAATTTTTAAAATGTAACTACCCTTTGATACATGAACAAATTTTATTTGTAACAGTATACTCACTCAAATTACTGGAAATAACCTAAATTATTCCCAAAGTAGAGGACAGGACAAATAAATTTTGTATACTCACAATGGAATACTAAGTAATTATTAGGCATGATAAAAAATTTTTTGTGTGGCAATAAAAATAGACGTAAGCTGTAAACCAGTACATAAGTTTCATTTCTGAAAGTTTGTATAAATGCAAGAAAAAAGTCTTTAAAAAATCATTTTTGGGTGATGGGAATATAAGCTTTTTTTTTTCTCTTTGTAAGTCTGTATTTATTCTTTCTTTTTTTTTTTTTTTTTCTCTCTCTCTTTTTTTTTTTGGTATTGGAGATTAAACTTGGTAGGTATATTACCACTGAGTTACATCCCAGGTCTTTTTATTTTTTATTTTGAGACAGGGTCTTGCTTAGTTGCTAAGACTGGCCTCCAACTTGTGATCCTCCTGCTTCAGCTTCCTTAGTAATTGGGACTATAGGCTTTCTGTATTTTCTATGGTAAACTCATACTACATATCAAAATGAGAATGTTTTAAAAGAGCAATATTCTTGCTAAATGCACAGAACTTTGAGAGGAGTAAACAAACAAACATTAAAAACTCCAAGGGTTGGGGTATGGCTCAATGGTACAGCATGTGCTTAGCATGCATGAAGCCCAAGGCTCAAGCTCTGACACTGCAAACAGACAAAACCCAAAAACTTCAAAAAATGTGAGCAAGGACAGGGGATATAGTTCAATGGTAGAGTGCTTGCCTAGCAGGTGCAAGGCCCTGGGTTCAACCCCCAATACACACACAAAAAAGTGAGGTAGAGTTAAGTATGTACTAGATTGACAGTTAAAACAAACTAAACAAAAAAAGCAAGGAGTGAACAGAGGAAGACGCCAAGAAGAAGAGGTCCCTTACACTAAGTCTTCACTTAAACTCAAGCTAAACCTTAAGCCAAGAATTGAGTAGGAATTACAAAATGTGAAAAGGAGAGCAGCAAAAGGACAGCCAATTCTGTGTGAACACTGGTTACACTGGGTAAATAATGTCTATTTCTGACTGGACAAACAGGTTACATATATAAAGTATATATTGTAGTCAAAAAAAGGGAAGAAACTTATTTGGCCAGATGAATGAATGAATGAATGAATGAATGAATTTAAAAAAAAGTCAACACAGGAATGGACCATTAGCCAGAGGCTAGTTTTCAATTCCAGTGAAAACAGGAAGGGGTAAACTCTGACTTCAATTTTCTTGGTTGATTAAACATTTAAAACTTGGTGCCCTTTTTCCCTGCCCAAATTCATAACCACTGAGCCCACTCTTTCTTGAACTCTTTGACCTTCTCACCCACTTGGGGCTCAATATGCCTACGTGCCCAGGTCAGGGCCTGCTATCCGAACATCCACCTCCTTATACAAACCCATACCAGACTTGGCCACGCCACAACATGGGGTATACGGAGAGAGCATGGAGTTTCAAGTTCTGCCTGAGCAGATCTTTGTCTGTCCCTGTAACTAAATGGACAGACCCCTTGTCCCAGCCTTCCTCAGTGTGCAAACCTCTAAATGAAGGCAGCAGGCATCCTCTTTGGCAAGGAGAAAGCTGAGTTGTTATGAGCTAAGAGTCAGGAGAGTGGAACTTGGGGGACAGATGCTCAAGCTTGATGCTACTATGCTGACAGCACACCTACTGTGGGGGGAGGGTCCAGACGACTGTCCCCTCTACGTGGCCACTGCCTGTGGGAAGTCAGAGCAAATCCCCAAGGTCAGGAGCAGCTCAGATTCCAGAAGGAATTCTCCTAAAAGGAAATGGTTTGGGATTTACCCCAGGTTCTTAGGACGCCAGGTAGGGCAATTAACTTTTGGTTTCAGAGGAGAGGAGACAGTTTGGGAGAGAAGGGTCTGTGGTAAGTCTGTGAATGGGCCATCTTCCCTGAATGAACAGGGAGGACTGGGCAACTGAATTCAAGAGCCTGGGGGAAGGAGAGCAGCTGGATCTCCCTGGTCAGGAGGAAAACAGTTGTCTCATTTCCAGGCTTAGGGAAGGAAGAAGGAGGCAAAGGTGGTGTCTACAGGGGGAGCGGGAGCCCCTGGTGGCCCCAGAGGAATGAAGCATTATAAAAACAGGGCGCAGCTGCTGGTCAGGCTCTCTGACCCTGGACCTTGCCCTCTTGGATACTGACTCCCCAGAACTCACTTCTCCCAAGGCCATCCATCACCACCTAGACAGTCACTCACTGCTTTGCTTGACCAGAAGCAAACACCCTGGCTGGCTGAAACCTGTAAACCCACCTCTCCACCTCTATGCTAGGGCCACAGGCTTGAGAAGAATCCCTTGACTTTTCCTGCCTTACCCTAGACTCTAGGTAGTTACAGAAACCAGGTGACAGAATCATGGAGTGATTCTTTGTTTGGGCTCCTTCCCTTCCCCCACCCACAGCACGTCCTCTGGATAGCCATTTGTTCTTCCCTGAGAAATTCCTCCTCCTGGACTTCGGGGAGTGGGCTGGCAAAGCCAGAGTGGAAAATCAGTGAAGCTAATGGTGCAGCAATGCAGAAGCCAGAGCCAAGAACACAGAGCCTTGGAGTGGCTGAGCTCTACCCAGTGCGGTCAAGCAGGACACGTGAGCACCCTCACATTCTCTCACAAGCTGCTGAGAGTTGCTGGGTCCCCCCCAGCCCCGACCCTAACTTTAACACTTGCAAACAGCCACCTCTTTGAGGAGGCAAATATGGGACAGAGTAGATCCTGGGGGAAACTTGGTAGCTTAGAGCATCTGTGGATTCTAAGACCTAAATCCCCGGCCCTTGTTCTTGAGTGGGTCATTCAACATCACCTTTTGCTCTAAGTAATTCCACTTGCCTTCTGGAATTCCTCTTGCTCTTCAGTGTGAATTAGAAGCAAACAGATTGTTTTCGCAAGAAGAAATTATGCTGGGGATGAGGTGGAGTGGGGGCACATCGTCCAAGTATTCCAGGGCAGCTATGGGACGCTGGTCTTTAGGCCATGCCAATTGGCTGCAGCCAGCAGAATCACAGCATGTCTTATGCTGGGACACCCTCCGGTACCCATCTGAGGCTCCCACTGCAGCTCAGCCGATGCACACCCCTTTGGGCTAAAGGCAGCTGCAGGACCCCTGTCGGGTGGGAGAGTTGCCAGGACTCTACAACTTGAGGCTGGGCCATGGTTCTGGCACTACCTGCAGCCTTTCTCCCATGGGTGCAGGTTTCTGCAGAACACAGAGACAAAGCCCTGCTCTGTGGTACACACATGGCATGCCGGGGGAATTGCAGCCAGAAATGGAAACATACAGCTTTTCCATTAAATGTAACCTCTCCCCCATTCAAGCAGCCACCAGATTCCTTCAAATCTGGGTGGGTGGGAGGAGCTGTAAAACCCCAGCCCATTAAACCGCTTATGAGTTGCAGGTTTCTGCAGATGGAAGCAAGTATTTTGAGACTGCAAGTCTCACACACTATGCCCTATACCACAGGGTCTGTACGTTTAACCCACATGACTGCTGAAAGAGGGGTGGGTAAAAGCCCCCAAAATGGCCTTGCAAGCAGTTTTGGATGAACCCATTCATGCTTCCCTAAAGTCCTATTCTAAGAGAAAAATAAATGGAAACAGCCCACCTCAAGCTCAAAACGTCCTTCAAGTTGGTGCTTACCTTTTGAAAGGGGTAGAATACCGCTCAGACTGTGACCCAGCATCAGTCCACCCACAAACCTCAAAGCCTGATCTAAAACAAGCTTACACATGGTAAGATGGCAAACTAGAGAACAGGAAGGAGAGGGAGAGAAGGAGGGAGGTTGGTTTTCCTGGAACCCTTATTAAATCAACTTTCCAAGGACAGCCAGAAACTCCAGGCCCTCCCCGTCCCTCAGGAGCATTTGCAGGCTGCTAGTATTGCATTCAGCTGGGGGAGGGGCTGCCAACACACACACACACACACACACACACACACACACACACACACACACACACACAGAGTAAAGCCTTTCCAATGGGGAAAAGTTTTCAATGTAGGTAGGACTTGGGGTGGCTTGCTTTCAGTTTAGGGACAAATCCTTTATTACACAGATTATAATGTTTTTGAGCACAATACCAGCCTTATTTAAT
The DNA here is from genome assembly GCF_902686455.1 of Sciurus vulgaris. NCBI lineage: Eukaryota > Metazoa > Chordata > Mammalia > Rodentia > Sciuridae > Sciurus > Sciurus vulgaris. The sequence continues at coordinate 55,164,457 of NC_136465.1, read as the reverse complement.
AATCAGTAGAGCCAAGATGATACACTATATCTTACATTTATAAAGTTCCTTACGGTTTACAGAGCATGAAGATATATTTTCTCTTAACCTGTCCAAGTCACAGCTGTCCTCTGAGATGGCAGGGCAGTGTGTCATACCACAGAGCTCATGAAGGATAAAAGGGCCATGCTAGGACAGGGACTTCCTTCAAAAACTTGTTCTCCAAGTCCAGTGGCTTTCCAAATTGCCCCATGAGACCACATGTCCCTCACCATATGGGGTATCCTCCAGGGTCCCAGGAAAATGGATTAAAAACAGTCACTTATTAATCACTGTGTACCAAGCTCTGTTTAAGAGCTGTGCAGACAGTCTCATTTGATCTTTACAATGACCTTATAAGCACATATTCAATATCAACGGAGTTTATAGAAAGGCACAGAGAAAAACTGTCCCAAGAGCCAACAGTGAATAAGAAGTGGAGTCAAAGCCAAGTGCAGTGGTGCATGCTTGTAATCCCAGAGACTTGAGAGGCTTAGGCAGGAGGAAGGCAAGTTTAGAGGCTAGCCTCACAACCAGTGAGACCCTGTCTCAAAATAAAATAAAGGGCTGGGGATGGAGCTAGACTAGCCCTGAGTTAAATCTCCATTACTACAAAAGAAGAAGAAGAAGAAAAAAAAGAAGTGTAGTTGAAATCAAACAAAGGAAGTCAAGGAAAAACTTAGGCCCACATAAGAGTTGTGCATGAATGTTCAGAATGTGGTAGTTTTATCAAAAATGGCCCAAGCTGTTAATAACTTATGGTTCATGTGTTGGCAGGTTGGTTTCCAGAGTGGCTCCCTATCTCACCATATGATTCCTCTTGCATATATTCCCATTGTGACACCACTGGTCATGCTGTGATGTGGCACATTGTGGGGGTGGGTGGGGGAGCATCACCTGAGGCCAAATAGATGGGGTTGCTGGATCATGGACTCTTAGCCTCCAAAATCGTAAGCTAAACAAACTTTTTCTTCTTCTTTTTTTTTTAGTAAGTATCCAATTTCAGGTCTTTTTTTGGCAGTGCTGGGGATTGAACTCAGGGCCTTGTGCATGCAAGGTAAGCACTCTACCACGGAGCTATATCCCCAGCCTTCAGCGTTATATCAACTGAAAACAGATTAATACTTTTTGTTAATCAACTGAAAATAGATTAATACAATGACCAAAATGGTCATCAACAGGTGAATATACACCCGTCATGTAATTTCATTATATGAAATTCTAAAACAGGAAAAACCAATTCATGGTGAGAGAAAGCAGATTAGAGATTGCACAGGGACTGGTTGCAGAGAAGTATGGTGAGGGGTGATGAAAACTACCTTGTGACTGAGGTAATAGTTACATGGTGTATAGACATTTTATAAAAATGCATGAAACTATATACTTATAACCAACACACTTTACATTATGTCAATTATACCTCAAGTTCATTTTTTAAAAAGTGGCAGTCTAGGGGCTGGAGTTGTGGCTCACAGGTAGAGCACTTGCCTGGCACATGTGGGCCCTGGGTTCGATACTCAGCACCACATGTAAATAAATAAAATAAAAGACGACTAAAAAAAATTAAGGGAAAAAAAAGTGGCAGTCTAAGCTCAGTCCTCACTGTGTAGAGCCTCCTAACAGGCACCATCCACCTCTCCTCCTCCCTCTATTCTCAGAGCTTGTACTTTGTCCTCATCAAGACCTTCAGATCCCTGGCTCTGTCCTCCATTTCTTTTCCCAGTTTGGATCCACCACCAGCAGCTTCAGTGACCCCTCCTCCTCCACCCCCACCACCCCTCTAAAACTCCTTATGCTCACACTCCGTGGCTCCACACCTGCCTCCTGACACCAAGTGGCTAGGCCAAAGATTTGTACAATTCATTTTCTCCACCCTCCATTCTTGGGCTGCAAAGAGTCTTGGAGAAAGTTAAAAAAAGAAAAGAAAGGAAAAAAGAAAAGAGAAAAGGAAAAAGACAGTACTTCAGGGTTCATCATAAATGCACATTCTCAACCCTCATCCCACACCCTTCTTGTTCCGGGACTCCCTTGCCACTGTCCACGCAGTGGCTGATCCCCAATTTCTTTGCTCCACACAAACTTCACATACTCCCTTACTTTCACCACATTTTATCTTTGTCTCTGAGACACAGACACCTGACATTCAACCAACTTAAACCATAGATTCTATTTTCTGAAGTGTCTTTACTGTTTTTTTCCTTCCTTTACAATCTCACAGTCCCCATCCTACTTCCCAATCTCACTCCAACTAGACATTCAGAATAACCTTCCTAACTTGTCTTTCTGGCAACAGAAATAACTGTTAACACTTTATATCTAAGTGCTTTATTTGGATTATTGCATTTAAGTCTTTATTACTGTTCCCATTAACAGATGAGCAAAACTAAGACTTATGTGTTTGAATTTGTCAAAGCAAGTTAATGCAAATATCACATGACAGAGTAAAACAAAAACAGGTCCACCTAATTCCTTCCTCCCATCAGTCCAAATTCAGATGCCAAATTAATTTTCTGAAAGCTGGAACATGTCACTAAACTTTTCAAATTTCCCAGCATCTACCCATTTTAAGTATAGTTTCCTTAGCATGGCATTAAGCCTTTCACATGGTGGCCAAATTTTTCCAGGTATTATTTCCCACAACTACCTACTCAAGAGGCAAACCATTCTCCGTTTTATTTTATATATCCTGCTGTTCCACATGGAAAGCCCTTCATTTCCCCCATCCAGACCACTACTTTCTATACCCATCTCAAATGGTCTCTGCTTTGTTTTTATTTGTATTTACTTTGTATTTATTTCTCTGTACTTGTCTCCCTACTACTTAATGGCTGACTTCTTGTGGGTAGAGATACACACTCCTACTTTGGATCTCCAGCATATTCTCATTCAGATCTTGCCTGTGGTTCTAACAGAATGCAGTGTGAATACACCTGCTCCAGTTATTGCACCTTAAGGAAAGCCTCACACAACCTTCCCTGCTTCTTCCCAGCATCATGTAATTAGACACATATTCTCACCCATCCTTCATCATTAAAACAGGTCCCTGATAGCCTAGACCGATGGCCCTGTAAATACAGCCACCACATCACAAGCACCCCAAGATTTTCATCCGCTGCTTGCCATGTAACCAGTCACCAAGTCTCAAAGTACCCCAAAATGCCCAGACATCAATTCTCAAAGTCTCTCAAAAGCCATCAGGTATGCTGTACTTCTAATCTCCCTTAGGTATTTTCATAACTTCTGCAAATCCCATGAGCAGTGGGGCAAGTCTTCTTGTTACTAATAATCTCTGTGAACTTCCCACACCACAGGTCTCTACACTCCATTCTGCTTCCTAGTTCTCAGTTTCTTTGAAATCCCTCAAATTGGACATTTCCAAAGCAATCCACTCAGCAGGCCCCCAAACAGGGATTGGGAGACATAGTCAAGAAAGGCAAAATGGCAGGTCATGACCACCGACCCTTATAGAAGAAGTCTTTAGAACAATTTTCTATAAGTCAGAGGCTGTCATCAAATTCTCACATCCTACAATGTCCCCTGTTGTATGATTTAAATGCTAAACCAAAACTCATGGGTTACTCACTCCCCATTGCACCATCTAACCACATTTTATGTATCACCCAGGATAAGGACCCAGCTCTTGGGTGCTGATCAGCTGTTCTTTCCTCATCTGATCACTGCAGGATGGATGTCACCAAACTTCACAACCCCAAGCTCTGATTAAGTCATTTATCTTTATAACCAGGCCAAATCAGCCTAAGGATCTCAAGTATCTCTCCTACAGGAAGCCCTTTACTCCACCTGGGAAGGAGCCTTCCTAGTTGACCACATCACCTCCAACCACATCACCTCAGTGCAAGGCCAGAAGGCTCAGGGGTCTGGGCCAACCCCTCAGCCTATTGCCCTACCTTGTTCAGGCAAGGTCGGGGCCGGCCTGGCAGTGCAGAGTGTGGCTGTGACCAGCACAGCCCAGAAGAGGAGGCACTTCCAGCTCCACATCCCAGTTCTGCAGTTAGAGATTGGTGACAAGGCTCCTCCACACCTCCATGGATACTCCACCTTGGGCTTGATTCTCCTTTTCAAGCTGACTCTGGGGAAAGAAAAAACAAAACAAAAAACAAAAAGTTAAGAGGGTCTGGTGGGTGGAGGGAGGTACACAGAGAAACAAAGTAAAACATGTCACCTGGGGACCCTGACCAAAAGGTTGCTAGAAGCAGTAACTATTCCTTAGGGTACAAAGAAGAGAATTGTGAGCTTATCCCAACATTTAATCAGAGGTTACAGGCCTCAATTAGACCAAAGGTTGTTTTAATTCATGCTATAGTTTAGATCTGGAATGCTCCCCAAAGGCCATGTATGTGTTAAAGCTCGTTCCTCAGCAGGGTGCCACTGGGAGATGGTGGAAACTTCAAGAAGTAGAGCGTAAGCTGGGCACACAACTATTATCCCAACTACTCACAACACCAGCTACTAGCGAGGCTGAGGTGCGAGTTCAAGCCCAGTTTGGCAGACACAATGAGACATCCCCCAGCACTCCAACCCAAAGAGTTGGAACCTAGGGGAGGTATGCCCTTGAAGGGGATTATGAGAATCCAGTCTCTTCCTTTCTGTGTCATTCCTGGCTGTAAGTTGAATCAGGCCCCAAAGCAACATGGCCAAACCAACCACAGATTGAAACCTCCAAAACTATGTGCTAAATAAACATCCTATTTTTCAGTTGATTATCTCAGATATTTTGTTATAGTAATAGAAGGCTAATAGTTCAATTCTACAACTATGTTTTGAGTGCAGACTAAGTGTTAGACTGACTGGGAAGATCACCATGAGGTTCTCCAAGGTATAAGCCCCAAGATTGTTGATACTGAGAACTGAACAATCTCATCAATGTCCCAAACTGTTCGTCACTTTGCTGAGCGAGGGCTTCACCAAGTGTAGTGCAATTAATTGGAGGAGACTTAAGTAGGCTGAGATTTCCCAGCATCATATGGAGTCAAGTACTCACTCACAAAGTAGCAGAACCATCTGGGAACATTCATAAGGTCATTCACTTCTTGGCATTAACAATCTTGAGGCTTACACCTTGGAGAACCTTATAGTGACCTTTCCAGTCAGGCTAGCTTTTAGTCTGCACTCAAAACAGTTGCAGAATTGATCTATCCCTTTGGTGAATAGAGAGAAATGAAATGTGGAAGGCCAAAGACTAGGAAATGGAAGCCGAGTACACAGGTAACTAACTAGTAGCTACGGAACTCAAGGAAGATGCTGAACCTATGCAAGGAAGGAACTGAAAGACATGATCTCCAGGGCGTGTGAGTGTGTATGTGTGCCAGAGTTTGCTGGGGATGACCTTACACATACCAGGCAAGTGCTTTACCTCTGAGTTATATCCTCAATCCTCTGGAGTTCTTTCTTTTTGTCTCTAAAACTGTATGAATCATAGGCATCTCCAGTTCTACCCACCTCCCTCACAGAGAACAGAACCCTCATCATTCTTACAAAGGATTTCAGAGAACCTCAGAGGATGGAACCATGAAGTGGATCCAGTTGTCCTTGATCTTGGAAGGTGACAGCTGATGTCTGACATAAATGAATCCAGAACTTAGGACAGGAGTGGGTGGGAAACATCCCACCTCACAGTCAAGGGCTCTTGCAAAGGCTGACTCAAAGATGGCTCATGCCGGCCTCAGTTTAACGCACACACTCTGTAGCCCTTGACCCTTCTCAGGTCTGCAGTGGTAAAATTTTAAATAGTTCCCTAGGGTCTTAAGGAAAGATCACTGCTGAAAACATTTATCAAGTGCTAAGACTTTTTGGTTACTGTTGGACTACGTGGGGGTGACCATCTCTCTCTTCCAGGTGGCTTTTGTCCTAAATGCTCCAGGGAACCATCCAAGTTATTCAGAGAATCTGTTTCCCCGGAACATGCCCTAATGTGGTGCTTCAGCCCTGCCTCTCCCTGAGCCAGGCAGGGCCCCTCTCAGTGACTCAGTCCCAGCTGGCAGAAAAACCCCAGATTCTTGGCTTTGCATGTGCTTGGCCTAGAGGAATACGTATGCACTATCACGGCTCCTTCCCAAGGCTTACTAAAATTTTATAATGATTTCATATCAAAGAAGTAAACATTTCTCTTTCGTTTTTCTAAATTTAGGAAAGGGACTAGGGATAGAAGGAATATTTACTGAATACTTACTATATGCCAAACCACACTAGGAATAATTCATTTATCACTACAAACTTCATTTATTCTTCAATATAAATTTCAGAGGAATAAAAGGTATAATTCTCCTCTAAGCAATGGAGAAACTGAGGCTCAAAAATCACCCAGTTTTTCATATGGTAGGGGAAAGGATGGGAGGATGCAAATAAGGGGTTAATCAAACTTGAGGACTGGGTATAGCTAAGTGGTACAATGCTTACCTAGCACACTCCGGGGCAAAATGAAACAAAAAACACAAAACAAAACAAAACAAAACAAACAAACAAACAAAAAAAAAACTGGTTCTAACTGATAAAGAATCAGGGATTCATACCATAAAGAAAGTGAGTGGATAAGGACAAATTTGAATTATCTGGAAATGAATGGGTGTTTATTAGACCTTTGTTGGACAGAAAGACCCCTGGAAACAGATCACAGGTGGGCTGTCTAGGATACAACATAGGGCACAATCTTGGGGCTGGCACAAAAGCAATGTTCACCTGAGGGTATTCCTGACCCCACATTTCACTATATTCCAAAGATACACCTCACTGATACAGGTTTGTCACCCAGAAAGATGCACCTGAGAAAACCAAAGTCCCAAAGTAACTGCCAGAGTACTACATGAATTTTTAGTACCCAAAAAGTATAGATGGGAGAAGGTGGTATTATCTTGAGATGATTCTGCTTGTTTTAATTGTAGGGCTAGTTTCGGACTATCCTCTTTAAGCTCCAGAATCAGCATACTTCAAACTAATCTGGCAGTTTCCTTCCAATTCATTCCCAAAAAAGGTGCAGCAGCTTTCCCTCTCTTACCCCTCTAGGCCTCAAGTTTCACCTCTAAAACAAGAATGCTAAGAAAACCTGGCCTCTGGGCACCAGTTCCCGGAATGAGAAAATAAGTGGGCACATACCCCATTCCACACACCTGCAGAAAATGCAATGACACAAACAGCTAGTCCACATGCTGTCTGTGATCTTTGGGACTGCCACCTCACCTTCTCATTCTACTAATTAATGAATTCCTAAAAGCCCTCAGGAACAGCCACCATCCTTTACTGCTTGACAGATGTGACCTGTAGCCCTTGCAGGTGCACACAGCATCTTCCCCAGAGACCCTGCAGCTGGCTCCCCTCAATCTCTCCAATATCAATCAGGACTCCCAGGATTCACAGCCTGACTTGCCTGGGTGCAGAGGTCCTCAATGGGGAGTGAATGGTGTAACACAATATCTCAATCTTCACACTTTTTTCTGCCCTGCCTACATCACAGGTGGTTATGAGGACTGAATGGCAGCATGCATTAAAATATCTGAAGTTCTTACCCAACGGAAGATGACTAGTATCTGGTGGGAAAGCAGGGGCTGGACCACATGATCTTGCACCTCTCCCTAATTCTAAAAGTAAAGATTCTAAGCCAGGTATGATGCACACCTATGACTCCAGCAGCTTGGGAGGCTGAGGCAAGAGGATGCAAAGTCAAAGATAGCCTCAGCAACTTCATGAGTTCCTAAACAACTTAGTGAGGCCCTGTCTCAAAGTAAAAAAACAAAAAGGGCTGGGAATGTGGCTCAGTGGTAAAGTGCTCCCCGGTTCAGTCCCCCATACAAAAAAAAAAAAAAGACTCAAAGAAATCTTGTAATGAGATTTCAATCTTCTTATAATATAAACAACATATAAATAAGGCAAGGAAAACTAGTTTATCAGTCCAGGGTCAAATCTTTGGCTGGACAAGATAACAAGTGAATTCTTGCCTTCCATTTATGACTTTACCATTCTGGGACAGTCACTTAACCTTTCTGAGCCTCAAAATCCCCCTTATTTGAAGGGGTTAATAAACTCGCCTTGCCTACATCACAGGTGGTTATGAGGATCAAATAAATGAGCAGCATGGTCAAGGGACCCACTCTCACCTCTTCAAAGTACCAACTTGGTCAAACATAAGGGGTTATTAACTAAATATTGTGTTTTGATGGTACTCTCAGAAATTTTGGTAACTGTGGCAGGAGGACACAAGCTTCGTACCTTGGACCATCCTACCTTTTCAAAAGTATTTTTACTCTCTGTCTCTAGGACATACCCTGTACTCTAAACCTGGCTGGCCCATCCAGTTGCCTCTGGACACATGTGGTTCTTTAGCACCTGAAATGTGGCTACTGCTACTTGGGATGTGCTACAGTGCAAAATATACACTGATCTTTCTTATCTCTTTTTATGAAAACAAAAAAGAATGTAAAGTGTCTCATCAATTTTTTATGTTGGGACTGGGAGTATAGCTAAATGGTAAAGCACATGCTTAGCATGAGTGAGCCCCAGGGATCAATCCTTAGCACCTCTGCAAAATTTTGCATATTGATTACATGTTCAAATGATAATATTTTGGGAATATTAATATGATTAGTAATATAAATATAACAAAATACAACAAAATGAATCAATTATTAAAAATAATTTTAAAATTATTAAAATCTAAATAAATACATTTAAAATTGTTTTCATCCATTTATTTTCACTTAATTTCAAACATGGATACTAGGAAATCTAAAATTATATGATGTTTGTGTTCTATTTCTATGGGACGGTGCAGCTTAAGGTAATCTCCGTGCCTCTATACAAGTGTTCCTTCCTCCCTCTGCAATGCTTGGGGTCTTTCCTATTCTTGGAGCTCCAACTTAAGAAGTTATTATCTCTTCCACAAGCCTTTCTTGGGCCTTGCAGCTGCAGGATCCCATTCCCCTGAATTTCCAAAACAAATTACAAGCCCCTCTCCCATGGGGACTGTGTTGTCTTCTATGATTGTTCTTTATGTTCCCCATCCCCTTCTGTGCCCAACTAACCTTTGCCAATACCCTTAGCACCTAGAATACACATAGAAGATGCTGGTGTATTTGTTAATTGGATGAATGGAAGAAAAAAAACTCTGACCAAGATGGAACTGATGCAGACTGTATCCCTTTTCTGAAATGATTTAGGGACCAAAGTATTTCAGATTTTGAGGTTTTGCAGATTTTAGAATATTTGCATAGTTTGTGCCAGTTGTGCATTCCTAATCTGAAATCTGAAAGTTTTAGGTGCCAATATGACATGAGCACTTTGGATTTCAGATTTTCAGATTAGGAAGTTCAACTTACATTAATACAGAGTATGTTATAACTAGTAGCCTTGTTAGCTAATCAAACTCTATTCTAAAGAATACAAAGTGAACCAGACTTCCTCAACAGGACTCCCATAGCACAAGAAATAAAAGCAAGAATCAATAACTGGGATAGATTCAAACTAAAAAGCTTTCTCTCAGCAAAGGAAACTATCAGTAATGTGAAGAAAGAGCCTACAGAGTGGGAGAATATCTTTGCCAATCATACTTCAGATAGAGCACTAATCTCCAGAATCTATAAAGAACTCAAAAAACTCTACACCAAGAATACAAATAATCCAATCGACAAATGGGCTAAGGAAATGAACAGACACTTCACAGAAGAAGATGTACAAGCAATCAATAAACATATGAAAAAATGTTCAACATCTCTAGTAATAAGAGAAATGCAAATCAAAACCACCCTAAGATTCCATCTCACCCCAATTAGAATGGCGATTATCAAAAATACAAGCAACAGGTGTTGGCGAGGATGTGGGGAGAAAGGTACACTCATACATTGCTGGTGGGGCTGCAAATTAGTGCAGCCACTCTGGAAAGCAGTGTGGAGATTCCTTAGAAAACTTGGAATGGACCCTCCATTTGACCCAGCTATCCCACTCCTTGGCCTATACCCAAAGGATCTAAAATCAGCATACTACAGAGATACAGCCACATCAATGTTCATAGCTGCTCAATTCACAATAGCCAGACTATGGAACCAACCTAGATGCCCTTCAATTGACGAGTGGATAAAGAAACTGTGGTATATATACACAATGGAATATTACTCAGCCATAAAGAATGACAAAATTATGGCATTTGCAGGCAAATGGATGAAATTGGAGAATATCATGCTAAGTGAGATAAGCCAATCTCAAAAAGACAAGGGACGAATGATATCGCTAATAAGTGGAGGATGACACATATTGGGGGGGAGGGAAGGGTTAGTGTTAGGGTTAGAGTTAGGGTTAGGGAGGGGGGCAAGTATGGAGGAAGAAAGTACTGTATAGAGGGTAAAGAGGGATGGGAGGGGTGGGGGGAAGGGGAAAAAATAACAGAATGAATCAAACAACATTATTGTATGTGGATTTATGATTACACAAATGGTATGTCTTTGCGCCATGTACAAACAGAGAGGCAACATGTATCCCATTTGTTTACAATAAAATTAAAAAAAAAAAAAAAGAATACAAAGTGAGAAATTTCTAAACATCTTAAAGATTCAGAATTGAGGGAAATACAAACAAAAATGGTCACTTTACCCCAAAGTGAGTAATCTCTACTCCATGTTGAAGGGTGCAAACAAGTACTTTAATAAACATCTGAAAAAAGTTAGGCAGCTCAGTTTACAAAATTTTTAGTTGCTCCAAAGGAAATGCTAGTTGTTTGAGTTTCTGCAAAAAGTGTCCAGTATCCTTGCAAGTGAGAAGTTTACATAAAAATAGCTATAAATGAAATGCTAATTGTGCCACATCATCTAGGACAACCCATTGCTGAAGAAAGGTCATACTTGTGGAGTTTCACCCAGGTGGGTGCTGTTTACTTGGGCAGTAGGGAGGGAAACCAAACACAGCTTCTTTATTGCAAGAGAGGTGGTGGTGATGAGGAGAGGGTTTCTATTTAAGATGCAACTTTGGGGGGAAAAACGAATATCCTAGCTCACGTCTGGTATTTAATCCCCTCTGGAAACACCAGAACCTTCTCTAAAGCTCTACATCTGGACTCCCATCCGTCCCTGGGGCATTCAGACCTTTTACAGAGCTCTGGGGAAGATAAATGCGAGGCAAATTTCCCAGGAGGAAATTAAACTCATCTCAAGTGATGTGAGAGGCTCTTTCGGAATAAGACGTTTGAGTCAATTCTATCTAACTCATTTTCCTCCAGCAGCAACAGGCTCAAACTTCCTAGACAGCTCTTTAACTAACAGCCATTTTGATGAAAGAGATTTAAAGAAATGGAAGGAAAGAAAAAAAAAAAGCCTTCAGAGGCTGGCTGCTAAAACCTCAACCTCATAAAAGTACCTATTTTAGGGGTCCTGTTTCAGGTTACTATCTCAAATAAACAAAAAGCAAACCATCAAAAGGCAAATCAATGGATTTTCCTTGGTCTCCAAGGCTGGAGTCTGTCTACCCAATATTCAATTCAATTTTCTTATCCTCTGGAGCCCACCAAGAATAAAGTGAACCCAGGATTAGGGATTCCTGGATGAATCTATTCTTAATCCCCCTCTTCCCTCCCAGGAGGAAGAGATAACATCTGTGATGCTCCTCCATTTCTTCAGGTCCCTGTGCTTCACTTGTTATTCAAAAGGCACCAAAGGGAACTTTCTAACAGAGGTCAAGGAAAAGAAGCACCTTAAGACTGTCTACTTTGGTACCAAAGAAAGTGATACTCACTTTGGCCTAAATCCCCATTGTGAAAACACCTCTAAAATGGGCATTTCCATCCTTATATAAAAGCAGGCAGTGAAAGTACTCTCAATTCGGAGGGCTCATTAAAAAGCTGACACTCACCTATGACTAAGTAAATGCAACAGATACTTCAAAGGGCTTGGAACTAATGCGGCACATAACCATCCTAGAGCAAGCCAGGTCCCAGCAGCCTCACTGTCCCCAAACACCCAGTACCCTGAGGGTCAGCGCAGCCCTGGAGCTTCTCCCTGGAGCTTCTCCCAACCAACTTAAGAGAAATATGTAAACAAGTCATTAGGAAGGGAGGCAGGCCATCAGGACAGACACAGGGCAATGGCAAAGCTTGGTGGTCCTTGGTCACTGAAAGGAAGGGAGATGACCTGGGTCTGGGGGTAATTAGCCAGACGAAGGCAGGTCCCATGGGCCCTGCTACTTAGCTTTTAAACAAGCCACACAGAGGAAACTGGGAGCCTGAGCCAAAGGAGGAAAATGGCCACTTTCTGCTCAAGTCTCAAGGCAAAGGTTCTACAATTTAGATGGTATTCCAAAAAAAGCACTGGTCCGGAGGTGCAAAGGGCAGGGCACATCTGCAGAGGAAACAAGTCACCTTAATTACCATGTCTAGAGAAAGTGCGATTTCATTACAGCCTCCAAAACTACCGCCCAAAGAAGGAAACCAGAGAAGTGTTTTCAATTTGAAAGAAACTGGAAAGGAGAGGGTGAGAGGGACCAACTCTCCCCACTCTGCAGCAACTTACGCCTTGGATGGACCCTATGATGCTTTCCTACATCAAAGAATATTCAAAAAACAACTCCACCCCCACCCCTGCCTACATACCTGTAGCCATTATTTAAATGGTAAAACACCCCACTTTAGTTTCTGAGGGCTGCAGCCCAAGTAACTCCCTAAAAACACACAAGGAGCGCCTCTGGCAGTAAACAGCTCACATCCCCAGCCGCTGCGCACCGGGCTCGCTTTAGGGAGAGTGGAAAAGGGATGTGTGACACCGCGGTGCCGCGGCTCCGGACCGGGACAAACACTTCCTCAACTATAATTAAAGGGGAGAGAAAGCGATGCTTTGGTTCCAGAAACATCTGTAAGGGCCGGTTCTGGGTCAGACTCCTAGCCAAAGAGGCCACCTTTAGCAGAAGAACCGTTCACAAGTACTACCGTCAAAAACCTTGGCCCTATCTCCCAAGATGCCTCTTTTCTGCACAATCTAGAGAGCACCCAAATGCCACCACCAACAGTAGAGAATACTTAGTTCGGGAGGATACTAAATAACTTGGGCTCCGCGATAACTCTGTTTTCTCCTCCAATCCCAAAGCCTAGTTTCCAAGTCTCAAGAAATTTTAAGGAGGGAGGTGGTAAGAACAAGTTGGAGAATCTGAGTTTTAATTTAGGAAAGGGGGAGGGGAGGAAGAGGGATGTTAATAATGTGGCTGCGGTGTACCCGTGTGGGGTGAAACGGAACCAGATGCGGCTGCTACATCTGGGAAAAGGGGGTGGGGGAGAAAGGCACCGTAGAAACGCTTTTCAAACCGGTTAATAGCTTCTACGTCCAGAACAGAGAAGCAGGATTCTCCCATCCCCCAAAAAAGGTGACTGGCTGTCTGACAGGGCGAGACAGGGTGTGTGTTTTATATGAACCGAATCTACAATGTCACAAATTCTGCAAATGTGGGTTCTAGCTTCTCATTCCCACCCCAGACATAACGGGAGCGGGGAGCAGAGGGCAGTGTGGGGTCTGGGTGGGAGAAGCAACAAGCACCGGCCGAGGAAACCACACCGGACAAAAACCTCATCCCTTCCCCCACCTCCAAGAACTAGATAGAAACTGAATGCCCCCCCCCCCGCCCCCGCCCCATACTGGGGCTTAACATCACTCGCTGATCACCCTCCCCTTCTCCAAACTTCAGACTCGTTCTGAAATCGTTTAAGTAGAACATCACCCCCTCTTGGAAAAGGCAATCTTTTTCCTCGCTCTCCGCTAAAGCAGATTCAGCCATTTGGTGACGACACCTCCTTAAAACCTATTCCAAGACAAGCTAACCTTCCCCTCCACTTCCTTTCCTCCCCATGCCTCCACCTACCCGCCCCAACCCGGACCCCAGACTTTACCGGAGGTGAAAAAGACTTAGAAATACACCAGATTTTTAGCGTTGCGCCCAGAGCTACCTGCGGAATCCTTACGAAGAGACCAAAAAGAGATGGAGTAGAATGCAACACACACACACACACACACACACACACACACACACACACACACACCCACACCCCCACCTCGCTGCCCACTCCCGCCCTCCTTCCTAGTCCGAGGAAACAGAGGGCCTCCACCGTCTTCGTCCCAGCCCAAACCCTCCTAAGACTCACCGCGAAGCCGCCGCCGCCGCCGCCGCCTTGCCAGCTCCGGAGCAAGAGTTGGCGGAAAAGTTGGGCGGCAGGAGGAGCGGCGGGACCAGCGCGGGGAGGGGGTGCAGAAGGCGACGCGGAGCGAAAGGGAGGGGAGACCAAAGGGGGGCGCCGAGCGCTGGGGACAGAGCTGGGAGGTGGAGGGGGCGGGTAAAGAGAGGGAGGCGCCGGCCGGGACTAGGCTGCGGCGGGCGAAGCGCGCAGCCTGGAGGCTCCAGCGCCGGGGGCCGCTCGGGACGCCAAGCCCGCCCCGGATCTGGGGGCGCCGCGGCTCTTACCTCACTTGGCGCTGCGGTTCCGCCTCGGGAGAGCTCGCCGTGGCTTGTACGGGCGGGCGTGTGCCCGCCTTCCCCACTCTGGCCCCACGTCCCCGGGCTCTGTTCGGGTCCTTGTGGGGTCGCGAGAATCCCGCGGCCGGCGCTCGACTCCCGGTGGCGCTCGGTGCTCGGCGCCTCCAGCCCGGGCGGGAACAATGGAGCCGAAGCTGGTGCCCCGGAGGCGGGGCGGGGGGAGGGCTCCCGTCCGCCGCCCGGGGTCTCCAGACCTGGTGCCTTCCCTCTCCAGAACCCAGCGGCGGCGCCTCACGCTTCTTGCAGACCCGGCTCCATCGCCCTGCGGAGGCCCGGGCGCCGCGGCGTGTCCGACTGCAGCACTGGAACGGTGCGCCCTGCGGGGCGCCCCTCGAACCGGAGAAAAGTCCTCGGTCTCCGCTGCTTTTCCAGCTGCGGCGCGCGCTCGCGTCCAGGGAAGGCGAGGTCACCGCAATGCGCTAAGCACAGTCTCGGTCCTGTCCGGACGTTGCCGCCCAGCTCAGGGCACAGCCCGGGTTCCTCAGCGCGCTGCGGCTGGACCAGCGTTCGGGATCCTCCTAGCCGCCGCTGCCTGCTGCCGAGGCCGCCGCACCAGTGGCCGCAGGAGCGCTCCGAGCGCTGTGCGCCGGCGAGGCGCGAGGGCTCGCTCTCTCACTGCCCCCCGCCCGCGCTAGTCCCACCTCCTCCTCCTCCCCCTGCAACTGCCTGCTGGGCCTTGTAGTTCCCGAGCCGCGGCCCCCGAGAAGCCAGGAGGCGGCTGAACGGCCAGGAGTTCTGCTTCTCTTCCCAACAGTCTGGGGTTCTTTGGCTCTCCTGCCCCTCCATCTGGCAATGCCAGAAAGGCCCCCGAATTTCAGGTCGTGGACAGTTTAGCAAATTGGAGGGTAGGGTGAGGATTCACTGTAGCCCTGAGGTTGTATATGGCAGCCTGGGCTTTGGATTCTGTGCGCCTTGGGGAAAAGATCTCGCTCCATATCTCAGCTTTCCTGTCTGTAAAATGGGGATAATAGTACTTTGCATACAGAGTGGAGGAGTAAAGGAAGGCCTGACATAGTTCACACTCAATAAATACAAGGTGTTTTTTTTCATGAGTAGGTCGACCCCAACTCCCCAGACCCTTTCTTTGGATCTCATCTTTCTCCAGTCACATAATTCGGGTTTCCCAAGGAGTTGGGCCTTGAAAATTCTATGGCACCATTCTTGGTCTCTAAAAGTCTCCAGCCTGCGGTGAATGTTCAGAAAGCAAAGAGTGTTTGGGAGGCGTGGGGTGTTTTGTTGGTTTGGAAATTAATCAGCCCATGGAAGCACCCTTGGTGTTCCATGGAACCCCAGGAAAAGTGGTTCAAGTGCCCTTTCACCTCGATCCTTACACAGAGTGTGTTGTGGATCTGTAATTCAAATGGGTATGAGTTCCCTGGGGAACTTTTGAAAACTACAAAATCTTGGGCCTGCTCAGACAAGAGGAATCAAACTGTCCTAGGGAAAAAAACAAGAATCTGTATTTTTTTTCTGCAAGACTCCATGGTGACTATGATTTGAGACCAGGTTGGAGACAACTAGCAGACTGGGAAGGATACTTTCATTCTTACCCACCACTCATTAACATTTTGATTTTGACAAGTCATGCATCTGACAAGACCCTCACAAGGTTGTCATGAGAGTCGTATAGAATAATACATGTCAGAGCACCAAAAGTGGTGCATAAATAAAGTTAATTGTAGGGCCTGTTCCCTCAACCTCACCCCACCCTAACTGGAAAGTCATAGAAGCATGAATACTGAATGAGATTGTGCATCTCATTCCAAATTTAAGAAAAGAATCTCTTGATATTTCTTTGTTTGATCAGCAGGTGAAAGAACAGTGAGCCACATAGTATCATCACATCCTAAGCACTCAATATTTATTTGTTGTGCAAGGTCCTGGAGTTAAATCCCAGCACTGGGGTTGGGGTGGGAGAGCAGGAGGTACAGCTCAGTAATAAAATGTGCTCAGCAAGTGCAAGACCTTGGTTCAATCCCTAGCACACACCATGCACACAAGAGTTTTACTGGCTGGCCAAAGAATGAATATTCAATAAGTACTAGTTGAACAAATGAATAGATAAAAACCAAGGACTCATTTATGGAATAAATGAAATTTGGCCATTGTTTACAGGGCTATACTCTCTACAAGAAAATCCCTCTACTGATTAGCCCTTTGACTCCACATCAGTCAGGTTCAGTTTATCTTCCCACAGAAGCTGCCAAACTCTCATCTTCCCTGTCAATTTCAGCCCAGTCAGTCCATGAAAACCCTACTGACTTTCTGGTATATTCACTGATTTTACGTTTGTGGTGTTTGTGTGTGTTTGTAGTACTGGAGAAGGAACCCAGGGCCTTGTGCATACTAGGCAAGTGCTCTTCCACTGAGCTATGTCCCTGATCTTACTCACTGATTTTATACTTACATGGCTTTGGTAGTTGTCTTTTCACTCTTTGCACATTCTAGCTTCTTTTCACACTGCCTTTCTCCAGCTTCAGAGCTGTTCTTGGGCGAGGATCCCATTGATGCATCTGACCTAGCTCAAGGATTGCACTGATGCATCCCATTGATACATCTGACCTACTCAGGATGTTTCCCTTATACACATTTGTTGTTTTTGAACTCAGCAAGTGTAACAAGTCTGGGTAACCAGGAAAGGAGATAAAATTTGAGGAATATGATTGGGAATGCAAGCCAGGGGGAAAAAATCCAGACTGCCATGTTAATACTCAAGTACTACCCTACTTTGGTCCTAAAGGAGAGTGTATTGACCTTCCTTTCCTTGATCTTCTAAAACGAGTATTTTAGAATCCCTGGGCTGCAGATGTGGCTCAGTGATAGAGCACTTGCCTAGCATGTGTGAAGTCTGGGTTTATTCCCCAGCACCAGGGGCAGGGGCGAGCAAGGGTGGGAATCTAGCCCTTTTTGTTTTGGATTTGGAACCACTTAAGGAGTATCTTGAATGCCAAAGAGGAACTGAGGAATGTATCCTTGATTTAAACAGAAAGAGAAAAATTTAAATGTCTTATCTCTTTGGTGTTGAAGGGTAGAGATTCACTGTTGAACAAATTTCTTTCTAAATTTATCAAGAAACCAGAATGGGTGGCCAACTTGCTAGCTCTCACTTCACTTGTTATCAGGGATACAGCTCAAGAGGGTGAAATGGAGAAAGACTCATGGGCCATCCACAGACCCAGTCAGTTATTTACTTGAGAGATGACTGCTTTTATCCTTGCAACCCAACTCCCCTTCAGTACCACTCCTCACTGCCTCCTTGCTCTTCCAGAAATGAAGACCCTCCACTTTGAGAAAGGCCCAGACTTGGTGGAGGGAGAGCGTCCCCAGGGCAGCCCTGAGCTGCTCCAGGCAACAGGGATCAGACAGCAGCTCTGCCTGCCTCTGTCCCGCTCTGAGGACTCCTGGCACCTTGCCTCCACACACAGAAATGTAATCTTCCCTCTGAGATAACAAAGAGCTGGGAGGGTCAGGGAGGATTTGTAGGCCCCTTGCCCTGCCAGCGAGTTGTCTGAGGGGGAGACAAAGGCCCTAATGCTCCAGGACCTGATAACCAGTTGGGGGCCTGTTGCCCCTTGGATCTGTGGGAGGAGGGAAGGGGTGCTGAATGAGAGGAAGGGAAACAGAGCTCTCCCCAAAGCCCTGTCAGCTTCCTTTGTTGAAGAACACTGCAGAAAATCTGTCCCTCTTCTTCCAGCTACTTGTGTCCTCAGAGTTCTTCCAGGGAGGAAGGAGTCCCCCTTTCTCTCTCCCCACACACCATCTCCAGCGCTGTCCTGCTCCCTCTGAGCTTATTTTAGAACTCAGCCTTGAGTACCAGGGATGAACTCCCCGCTTCTCAGGGTCAGGACTGTGGAGTTGATGCCTCTTTGTTTGGAGAGCATTGAGGGCAGAAAAACTACATCTATACTGGGTGAGATTGAACTCTGCCTGGTCTCCAGCCTGCAGGAATCCCCAGGACCAGTGGGAACTAGTAATCAGCAGAATCTCCATTCTGAGAGTTTATTGCTAGAGGGGATTCAAGAGGAGAGAACTGTCTGGGTTTTTCCCTACAAAGTGAATGTTCACAGGTTCCTGGGAGCAGGTGGGCAGCCCAGCCTTTTGCCCCAGGCCCCTGGAGTTAGGGAGCAGCAGCCAGTTACCATCTGGCCGCCATTTGGTGACCCCTGGCTGTTCTCAGCCCAGCTTCAGCCTGTCAGGGAAGGGGGGGTCTTGTTTGGCTTGGTGTTTTTGTAAATAACATTCACTCTCCTACCAACTGGGAGTGGGAGGGGGAGCTCGCAATAGTGGCAGCTTGGCCCTTCTGGCCCTTGTGCCATATTTATTTACTGAGCATTGGGGCTGGGGAGAGGTACCTCTTGTGTGTCAGGCACTGTGCTGGGCACAATGGATCTAAAGTAGAAAGAGAGGAAGGCACAGCCTTCAGGAGCTCACAGTCTTGTTAGGGTGTGTCACCCAGAGGCATATACAGGGTGTTTGGGGAGGAGAGAATAGGAAAGGAGATGACTCAGGAGAAGTGATGCCTGAGTCTTGAAAGTTGATAAACAACAAGTGAAAATCCATAAACTCCTCTAGGATAATTGAGGAAAGCAAGCCTGGGGAATATATCTGGCGTGGGTGGTGGGTTAGGTGGGCATTAAGGACTTTGAATTATGTTGCTTTGAAGAGATGAACATGGTTCTGAGGTCAAAGAGTTTTGAATGCAGATTCTGATTCTGCCACTTCTTTCTGGCTGTGTGACCTTGGGTGTTTTAATTTGGCTCAATTTCCTTAAGATTGAAGTGAAGATAACAATGGTAATGATTCTTCATAAGACGGTTGAAATGATTAAATGAGATATATACTTGGCACGTGCCTAGTATTTTATAGGTGCTCAATAAAATTGCAGTCATTTAAAAAAATAAATAATACACTTGACACAGTACCTAGCACATTGTAAGTGCTCAATAAATGGTAGCCATTATTATTTTATTAGCCCAGGGACTTTCTTTTGACCCAAGACATCTCTTTTGGAGTCTCTTTTCCAGGCATCTGTGTGACTTTATTATCCATTCACCACCTCCACCCTGCTCCAGATTCTGTGTTCTTCAACTCCAGCTGCAGGAAAGAATTTTTTTCTCTCCCTTCTTTGCCACACCCCAAGATAAACTGTTATAGATTTCCTGCAAAACAAGAGGAAAACAAGAACATGTATGAAGAAAGCTAAGGAGGCTTATGAAACCTCAGCAAATCCTCACAATCATGATTCCTGACCTGGGTTTCTGACTTCCTTCACATCGTTAACTGAAAAAAAAAAAAAAGTTGAACTTTAGTCCTCTGCTTTTCTTCTGGGCTTCCCAAACTCTTCCATCTTTCTGACCCCA
This sequence comes from Sciurus vulgaris, assembly GCF_902686455.1. Classification (NCBI taxonomy): domain Eukaryota; kingdom Metazoa; phylum Chordata; class Mammalia; order Rodentia; family Sciuridae; genus Sciurus; species Sciurus vulgaris. Next base: position 55,144,574 of record NC_136465.1, on the reverse strand, counting down.
ACTTACAAACTCTCTCCCACTTAAAACCACTCAACCAGAGGCTGGGGACTGGAGTCAGCAGTGAACAATTTGCATTTCTGAAGATTCCCCCACCCAGAAGTGGAGGACTCAGTTTCTTGACTTCTGCCTGCCCTAGGAACAAAGATCAAAGTTTCAGGGTTAGACTTGGATCCTTGAGGTTTCAACTTTGAAGTGGATTCCAACCAAGGATATGCTAACAAAGTTGCAGATGACTTCTCCTGGGATAAGAACTTTTGGTGATATTGGGATTGGTAGGGTAAGAGAGGAAGAGAACCTAAAAATCATGTTCTCCTACTTAGGTTAAAAAAGATATACATATTTTTGAAAGACTGGAAAATAATGGTGTTGATGGGAAAATGAGCACTCAAAACCATTGTTGGTGGAAGTCTTGATCAAATAACCTATTTGGGAGCCATTTGATAATATGTATCATCATTTAATAGGTAAATACTTTACATGTTCTTTGACCCAATGATTCTTTTCTATGAATTTATTAAACATTTTTTTTTTCTTGATGTTGTTGTTTTGTTTTGTGGAGGGTACTGGGGATTAAAACCAGGGACACTTTACCATGGAGCTACAGCCTCAACCTTTTACTTTTTCTCTTTTCTTTTGATATAGGAATTTACTAAGTTGTTAGGGTCTTGCTAAGTTGCTGAGGCTGGTCTTGAACTTGTGATCCTCCTGCCTCAGCCTCCCTAGTCATTAGTATTACAGGCATATACCCTCATGCCCAGCTTATTAAAAGTTTTTGCATACGTATACAAAGACTGTATTTACTATATAATGTGTCTGTGTGTGAGTGCCCGTATTTTTTTACACAATTAAGTGGTCTTTTATATGCACAGTACAAAGTTTCTTGTTCCCCTGCTTCTTTATAAGTACATAATGATCTTTCTTATTCCTTTTAACGGATGCCCAGTTTCGTAATTATGGATGTACGTGATTTATTTCACCAAATCCCCTGTAGAGTGTTCTAATGATTGGCATGCATATTGTTTTCAGTGCTTTTAACCTACAAACAATGCTGTGACAATTATTATTGTATAGACATAATACAATCATCCTTGGTATCCAAGGCAGATTGGTTCTAGGACCTCCTCATGGACACCAAAAATCTGAGGATGCTTAAAATCCTTACATAAAATGGCATAGCATCTGTCTATGACCTATACACATCTTCCATATACTTTATCATCTCTAGATTACTGATAGTACTTCATATAATTTCAATACTATGGAAATAGTTGTTGCATTGTTTAGGGAATAATGACAAGATAAAAGTTTGTATGTGTTCAGTACACATGCAATTTTTTTTCTAGCACTGGGGATTGAACCCAGGGGAGCTCTATCACTGAGGTACATCTCCAGCCCTTTTTATTTTTTATTTTCTGACATGGTCTCACTAGGTTGCTTGCAGCCTCACCAAATAGGCTGATTTTGAACCTGCCTCAGCTTCCTGAGCTGTTGGGATTACAGGCATGTGTCACCACACCCGGCTTTATTTTTTATTCTGATACAGGGTCCTGCCAAATTGTGCTAGCTAGCTTTGAATTTGTAATCCTCCTGCCTCTGTCTCCCAAGTCACGGAGATTACAGGAGTGCACCACTGTACCTGAAGATGCAATTAAAAAGTATATATTTTTTTCAATTCTCAGTTGATCAAATCCACAGATGCTGAATTCTGTACCCTTTGATACAGAAGGCAGGCTGAATATGCTTATGTACGAAGAGAACACCTGGAAAGAAACCCACACAACTGGTGAAATGGATAACTAGGTATCAGTGGTCAGAAGGTGATTTTAGATTATGCACGCTACTTAAATTTTCACCCTGTTCCTAAATTTCTCCATCTAACTGAATTTTTCTATTCTGTTAAAACAAAACAAAAGAAAGAGCTGTTAACTAAACTATAAATAGTAGTTTCCTTTGGGAGTGTGATTCTAAGAGGCTTACACTTGCTTTTTTACATACCTTTGAATTTTTGAAAGGAGTGTGTTTACAGGCACTGCAGTGGCTGTGTGGTTGAACAGGTTGTGTCTTGGGCTGAAATTCTGCATAATGTGATCTCCACCTACTCAGAGGAATTGACTTCTTCCAACTTGCTCAAAGACATCCTGGCCCTGACCAGGTACTACTTTCAAATGAGCAAAATAACGGTAAGAGTAATGACTGCATTTTTCATTAAAGCAAACCTACCCTGTGTGATATGATTTTATCTTTAGGCAAAAAGAGAGATCATAAAGAGATGCCCTGCCAAATGCAAGTCTGTTTGGATAAGATTTATGTGGCTACTCTTAAGCCTTTCCAAGATATTCCTAATCCCTCACCCATGGTGACCATTGTCCTGGCCACCCTAATTAATAGCCCCTAATCTGAAGAGAGATGACAGAAAAGCTGATCTTCTGAAGTCTTCAATGACTAAAGGTTGCCTTGGTGAAGTTTAGGAAGGGTTGGGGATGCTTCTGACTGGTTGGTCTTTGCAAGCTACCTTTATGAGGCCTGCCCAAACCAAAAGAGACCAGGCCCTCTTCCGCAGTGCCTTTCAGGCCAAACTTGCACATGCTAGACAAGTACTCTCCCACTGAGCTATGTCCCCAGCCGCTGTGTATGGTTTCAATCTACAGCTGAAGGGAGTCTGTAGAGATTTCTTTGCCAAGTCAGCTGAGAGGCTTTCTCAGGCCTATCTAGAAAAGCAACATCAAGGGGTTGTTAAGTCCTCTCAGGTCTTCCAGTAAGTTTCTTGCTAAGACTAGATAGAGGCCAACAACTCACTGCCATGTTCCTAAATCTACTTGTTTGGTTCTGATAGGTTTCCAAGCATGTGAGCTTATTTTCTTAAGTGTGTAGAAAATATAAATAACAGTATTAGATTCGATCTCTCTGCTTAAGGTATTTTTTTGGTGTGTGTGTGTGTGTGTGTGTGTGTGTGTGTGTGTGTGTGTGTTTTGTCTTGAGGCCACGATGGCTAATATTTAGTGGATGTTTGCTATAAGCCAGCACGGTGCTGAATGTCTTTACAGAAGTTAGTTTATTTAAACCCCCAACACTGAGATAGATACTATTGTCAGCCCCCATTTCACAGGTAAGAAAACTGAGGCTTGAGAAGGCTAACTAGTCTAACAAGTAGTGAGGTATGGAAGTGAGTCTACAGATCCAGACAGGCTGACTCCAGAGCCTTTGTTGCCAGTCATTCCATGGTCGGAAAAGAGGCTGTTCTTGATTAACAGTGTGTACAGAGGGAGTTTAAAACTTCTTTCTTTAAAAATTCAATTATTAAAAAAAAAAAAAAAAAAGTTTCAACCACACCAAACAGGATTGTTAACAGTTTAAGCATGTGTTTTAAACAGGACGTGGTACGAAACTGCTCGAATCCACTCCAGCACCATTTTTCTTGCCTTGTCGGATCTTGTGACTTGTGTGGTGTTTGTGTGTTTGTGTGTGTGTGTGTAGAAAAGGTGTGGGGTAGTAGGAAAAGAAGCTGAAATCTGACACCTGTGAATCCAAATCTCACTTAGGGGTGTCACTAGCTTTCAGAATCACCCCTCCTGCTCAAGGTCAACTGGTCTCATTGGAGGTGTTGTTTAGGAATTATGAATTCATGTGAAGCAGGGACTAGTGGAAATATGGAAGGCATTTTTAAGGAGACTCAACCAACCAGAACAGAAACCATATTTTAAGAAACCATATCTCTGTTATGAATAGGTCCACAGAGAATTGAAATGGAAAAAAATCTTTCAAATCAAATGTGCTTTCTGCTAGGTATGTTTCCAGTTTATTTTTCATTTTTATCTCTTTCCATGTCCTCAGCCTGCTTATAATTCCATGTCCTTCTGTCTTTCTGAATTTTGAGTGAAGAAGAAAGGGATAATATTCTGATTAAAGAAATGATTTTGTCTCTTACTTCACTGCCAGTTCAGCCTGGTTAGACACTTTCTTTTTGGTACTTGCATTCCCTTGCCTCTGTAAAGGATCCTAGGGGACTGAGAGTGTGGCTCAGTGGTAAAACCTATGCCTATCATGTACTAGGCCCTGGGTTCCATTCCTAGCACTGCAAAAAAGGAAAGTCCCCAAAGTAGCCCCCTACCCCCACCTAGTTGCCCAAATCAGAGTTAAAGTGTAGTAGGGCAAAATGCTAACTGTGGAGGGAGGGTGGTGAAGAAAAAGAACAATCCAGAAAGACAGATTCCCAACACATCACTGTCTCCCTATTTGTCACTGAGCCTGTCCTTCTACCAGGAGGGTCCCTTCTGCAGCAGCAGCCTGGCAATCTGCACCAGAGCTGCAAAGTTCTGTCTTAATGACTTAATGGAGACTCAGAGAAGACTTGCTGATGCGGCTCCGCTCTGTGGTTTCTTCCTTCCTGTATTTTTATTGAAGCCCCGGGAAGGGAGCCAGGACATTTGATGATGTTTGTTTCTACAGATACTCCACTCCTGGTTTTTCTTCCAGATCAGATTATAGTGTGTTGGTGGCAGCAAAAACAAGTATTGATGACAGTTAAGAGAATTGTTGGTGAACACACTGGGGCAATAAATACACATACAATTTTTGTCCAGGTGGTAGATTATGTTGCCCCTAGCCCTGGTTGAAGGTGCTTTGTCTTGGGACCAGTGAGTAGGTATGCTCCTGCCAGCCTTCCTTTTCCTGTTTCTGCTTCAGGAGACCTTTTATTTAAACTCTTAAGCTCACTGGAAGATCTAAATGAGACTTTCTCTGGTCTTAATCAAAAACACAGAATAACCAAAGACCTCCTTAGCACTTTGCTTCACCAACTTTCCAATATTCTCCTGGGGGTCAGGTAAGCATTTATCACATTGGCAAGTTGAGTAGCCGTTCTGGGTCACAATTTCCTCAACTATAAAATGAATGTAAGATGATCCCAAACCTGTAATGGTTGGACTTAACAATTTTCCAACTTTATGATGGAGTAAAAGCCATTGCATTCGGTAGAAACGATACTTCAAATTTTGAATTTTGATCTTTTCTCAGCCTAGTGATATGTGATAAGTTACTGCTTTATGACGCTGGGCAGCCACAACTCTGTCAGCCCTGAGGTCATGAGGGGAAATCAATGATGCTCTAGTGTTTTGTGTCACTAAGCTAGAATGCTTGATAGGTTTGATGTGTTTGTTGCATTTTTGGTTTATAATATTTTCAATTTATGACAGGTTTATCAGGATATAACCCTATGGCAGGTTGAGGAGTAACTGTATAGGGTGGTGAGGTTGGACAGAATCACTCCATCTAAATACCTGAGCATGGCACCTGACACAGAGTAGGGGTTCTTTAATTACAGATAACCCTTACAGAGCTACTACGCTGTTTCCTAGGGGTCCGCGATAGGCAAGAAAGCCTGTGCTGTGCTCTGGTTTATCATTCAGACATTTGGTGGCAGGTACAAGGCTTGCCACCCTACTGAGCCACTCTAAAAGACTAAAGGGGCAGGGGGGTTCCTGCTTCCTTTACTTTCCTTATTCTCACTCATCATCCTCAGTGGTCTTCCTCCTTCCTATCCCCACTCCGTGTCTCACCCTGCACCCAGGTTTTGGAAAGACAAATGTTGAAGAAACAGAGATCGAGACAGAGAAGAATGATAAGCGATCAAGGAGAATGAAACAGATTGATGACTCTCAATTCCTTTTTCTCCATAAGCTCCTTGACACTCTCTGTCTTTCTCTTTGCCCCTCCCTCCCATTAGATTTCCCTTTTTTTTTATGCCTCACAGCTAGGTTTTAAATGAATGATGTAGGACTGGGGGTGTAACTCAGTGATGGAGCACATGTGTGAGCCCCTGGGTTCAGGCCCCAGCAGCTAAATAAATAAATGAATGATGTAAAGCTAAAGATTTATGGAGTGTTCTCAATGTTCCTGGCCCTGGCTTCTGCCCCCTCATGAACATACATTGCTGCTTTCTTTCTCTTCAGAAGGCCCCTTTTAATCCTTCCTCAATTGCATTATCCTTCTCTAGGGAATCTACCAGTGAGCTAAGGAGGAACCTCAGTACTTTCTCACTACTCTGTGTAAAGCACAGAGCTCCATAATCCCCATTCATCCAGGAGGATTTTTCCACAGTTCTGATTCCTAAGAGGCAGTGAATTCCTGACTGTGTCTGATTCCTGACAGTGGCAGAAGTGGGGCTTCTTACAGACCAATTGGCAGCCAGTGCCAGCTAGCCAGGCTGTACAGAAGGCACCCAGGAAATGCCTTCAATGCGAAATGGTAGGAGAGGCCCTTCATGCCCTTGGTTCGGTCAGCCCCAACCACCCATGGCCCCATTCACTGCAAATCAGGAAGTACAAACAGTCAGGCAACATACCCTTTTGTCTACCTTCTAAGTGAGACCCTTCCAATTCTTCATGACAGAAAAGAAGCCCTTTCATTAGTGACTAGGGCACTTTAAGATAACTTGTGTGTGGAGGGGGGATTGCAGCATGTACAATTAACTTATACTACAGATGCTTTCTATTTTCTATCACTAAGACTTGCTTAACTCCCTCACTCCTGGCATCAGGGAAAGCATGATTCAATAGCAGCTTCTTAGCTACACAGTGGCACATGCCTATAATTCCAGCAATTTGGGAGACTGAGACAGGAGGATTGCCAGTTTGAGGCTAGCCTCAGCAACTTAGCAAGAACTTGTCTCAAAATAAAAAAGGGTTGGGGAAATAGCTCAGTGGTAGAGTCCTCTGGGCTCAATTCCCAGTGCTGCAAAAAAATAAATAATAAGAAAATAAAAACAAATAAAAGCAGCTCCTTGGGGTAGAGACAGCCAGGAAGGGAGCAATGGTCCACACATGGAGAAATAGTTGTTCAGTTATGAGATTCAGAAATGGGGTGCCCATGTGCAAAAGGGAACAGTGATTCCATGTCTAAGAAAGAACAGAAATAATACCTCAACATTGTAAAGGCTATTTATGCTGAGTTTATGGCCAACATCATTCTTAATGGAGAAAGACTGAAAACTTTCCCTTTAAAAACTGGAACAAGACAGGGATGCCCTCTTTCACCACTTCTATTCAACATCATGCTTGAAATACTAGCCAGAGCAACTAGACAGACCAAAGAAATTGAAGAAATACGAATAGAAGAACTCAAGCTGTCACTATTTGCCGATGACATGATTCTATATTTAGAGGATCCAAAAAACTCCACCAGAAAACTTCTAGACCCAATAAATGAATTCAGCAAAATAGCAGGATATAAAATCAACACACATAAATCTAATGTATTTTTATTCATAAGTGATGAATCATCTGAAAGGGAAATGAGGAAAACAACTCCATTCATAATAACCTCCAAAAAAATAAAATACTTGGGAATCAATCTAACCAAAGAAGTGAAAGATCTCTACAATGAAAACTACAGAACATTAAATAAAGAAATGGAAGAAGATCTTAGAAGACGGAAAGATCTCCCATGTTCTTGGATAGGCAGAATTAATATTGTCAAAATGACCAATTAAAATTTCAATTACATTCCTCATAGAAATAGAGAAAGAAATCATGAAATTCCTCTGGAAGAACAAAAAACCCAGAATAGCCAAAGCAATTCTGGCAGGAAGAGTGATGCAGGAAGAATCACAATAACAGACCTTAAACTCTACTATGGAGCAATAGTAACAAAAACGGCATGGTATTGGAACCAAAATAGACAGGTAGACCAATGGTACAGGATAGAAGACACAGAGACAAACCCACATAAGTACAGTTATCTCATACTAGACAAAGGTGCCAAAAACATACAATGGAGAAAAGATAGCCTCTTCAACAAATGGTGCTGGCAAAATTGGAAATCCATATATGGTAAAATGAAAGTAAACCCCTATCGCTCACCCTGTACAAAACTCAACTCAAAATGGATCAAGGATGTAGGAATTAGGCCTGAGACCCTTCACCAAATAGAAGAAAAAGTAGGCCTGAATCTCTATCATGTTGGCGTAGGAACAGACTTTCTTAACAAGACCCTCAGAGCTCAAGAAATAAAAGAATCAATAAATGGGATAGATTCAAGTTAAAATCTTTTTCTCAGCAAAGGAAACAATCAATAACGTGAAAAGAGAGCCTATAGAGTGGGAGAAAATCTTTTCCACACACTTCAGACAGAGCACTAATCTCCAAAATTTATAAAGAACTTAAAAAAACTTTATACCAAAAATACAAAGAACCCAATCAATAAATGGGCTAAGGAACTGGGCAGACACTTCACAGAAGAAATTATATAGGTAATCAACAAATATATGAAAAAGTACTCATCATCTCTAGTAATTAGAGAAAGGCAAATTAAAACCACCCTAAGATTCCATCTAACTCCAATTAGAATGGGTATTATCAAGAACACAAGCAATAATAAGTGTTGGTGTGGATGTGGGAAAAAAGACACTCATACATTGCTGGTAGAGTTGCAAATTGGTGCAGCCACTCTGAAAAGCAGTAGGGAGATTCCTCAGAAAACTTGGAATGGGTTTTGGGGTGTGGCTCAGTGGTAGAGCGATCACCTAGTCTCCATGAGGCCCCGGGTTCAGTCCTTAGCACCACATTAAAAAAAAAAAAAAAAAAAAAAAAAAAAAAAAAAAGGATTGTGTCTCTACCTACAACTAAAAAAAAAATGTTAAAAAAAAAAAAAAAACTTGGAATGGACCCACCATTTGACCCAGCTATCCCAGTCCTTGGTTCATACCCAAAGGACTTAAAATCAGCACACTACAGTGATTCAACCACATCAATGTTCATAGCTGCTCAATTCACAATAGCTAGATTGTGGAACCAACCTAGATGCCCTTCAACTGATGAATGGATAAGATACTGTGGTATACATACACAATAGAATATTACTCAGCCATAAAGAAAATGGTAAATGGACAGAGTTGGAGAATATCGTGCTAAGTGAAATAGGCCAAGTCGAAAAAACAAAAGGCCGAATGTTTTCTCTGATAAGTGGATGAAGATACATAACAGGGGAGCGGGGTGGCGGGGTGGGGGGAAGAGAAGAATGAAGGAACTTTGGATGGTGTAGAGGAAAATGGGGTGGGAGGGAGTGGGGGAAGGAAAGATAGTAGACTGAGACAGATAGTATTACCCCATGCACATGTATGATTACATGAATGGTGTGAATTTACATTGTGTACAACCATAGAAATGAAAAGTTGTACCCTATTTGTGTACAATGAATCAAAATGCAGTCTGTAACAATAAAAATTAAAAAAATTCTGTATTAAAAAAAAAAGAAAGAACAGAAATAGAGGGTGTGGAGGAGAAGGAAGAGGTCAAAAGGGAACAGGAGAATTAAAATGGATAAATGACAAAGATAACAAGAGCGGAGAGAAACATAGAAGGCTGAATAAGAGAGGAGGTTGCCACACAGCTTGTCACCACTGAGAAGAGAGAGACCTATTCAGGGAGACTCTGCTGCTTGGCCATTGTGGGATTCCAGAGGGGACTCATTAGGGCCTGTCACATGGGCTGCATTGTCTCCAGACAACAGTTCCTCCAGACAGTCCCACTGCGGTTTGTGCAGCCAGGGCAGCTGTCTGCCTACAGGTTCCAAGCTCTTGGGGCTGAACAGAGAGCTGCTTCCCAAGTTGTTTCTGTGGTCACCATGACAGTTTCAGGGAAGAATACCCTCCAACCTCCTGTCTGATCTGGTGCTAAATTCCAAAGCCTGTAACCTCGTCGGTGTGGGGTCTATTAAAACTGTCCAGTCTGATGCTTTTGTTTGTGTGACTGTAGAAACTCTGGACCTCAGAGTACAGAAAGGAAATTGAATTTACATGAATTGAAAGACTTTATGTATAATAGTGCTACAAGAGTATCCACAATGACACAAGACCCAGCTCTGTCCCAGAGTGGCATATTGCTTCCTGGGGAGGGAATTGCATCTCTCAGTTTTCTGCCCGTAACACCCAGCCAGGACCAGTCAGTATGGCATGATACTGCCGTAAGAAGCTTCCTGTGCACCTCAGGATACAGGAGAAAATTGATGGCTACAGAAGAGGAATGATCATCTGCATTCCAGGTGACAGAGGTCGCCTGCACAGAGAGTAGCAGTCACAAATTCTTGGAGAATTTCTATACTCTGGGCTTTGGAAATCACCTGGCATGGCACCTATATTCTCTCACTGAATTACTTCATTGTCTAGAAGCACAAAGGGAGCCTAGGTAATTTATCCAGTTGGAATTCAAATCTTGGGAATCTTTGGAGCTAGGAAACTCCTCTGGAATCATCTCTTACTTCCCAACTTTGCAATATGGTTTCCTTTGGTGATAAGGATTTCAGTAGTCTGCAATGAAAGGAGAAATGTAAAATCTTGTAGTGGATTTTTTCACATAACTCTATTTCTTTAAAGGGCTTGCCTTAGGATTGTAAGATTATGTCCCCTCTATTTTTTTTTTTAGTACTGAAATGTACTTTCTTTTTTAGACTGACAGGGTGATATTTTTAAAACACTCTTTTTGGTAATATAAAGTTAGTCCTTCAAGGACTGGGGTTATAGCTCTTTGGTAGAGAGTTTTCCTAGCATATGTGAGGCCCTGAGTTGATCCCTACCTCTGCAGGAAAAAAAAAAAAAAAATTGTCCCCCAAACTTTTAGTAAATTTAGGAATTATTGATCAAATCCAACTCCATCCTAAGGTCAATCAGAAAACTAGACCCAATGAGCTCGAAGGACTTGTCACAGGGCAGGTTAAGGAGCCTCTGTGGTTCTGTCTGGTTTTCATAGTTCCCCATCCTGGGGATTTTGTGCAACTGGAATATGGATAAACACTATGGGATCCCTGATAGTAGGATAACCTCCCACTGCTGTATTTCTCTCTCTAGTCTGTCTTTCTTTCCTAATCAGTCACCAGCCCTCTACATTTCCTCCTTTGCTTAGTCTCGCATGCATGCCACACCTGGCCTTCCCTTATAAACCAGACAATGGCTAGCATTTCCTTTCATGACAGCTAAGAACTGGCCCCCTCTGCAAAGTCATCTCTAAAAGGCCATGGTCCCCAGGTCTGACCTGCATTAGATGTGCTTTGTGCCTAGTACTGGCTCATAAATTTTGTATTTAACAGGCTTAGCTTTGTGCTCACCTGATTTAAATTAAACTTCCTGAGGGAAAAGACCATTTATTCTCTTTGTTCTGTAACACTCTACTCCTTTGGGCCTATTATCTCTAACAATGCAATTGACTTTGCCAGAGTTCCATAAAGATCAGATGGACTGAACAACATGGCGCCTGAAGCAGGGAGAGGGCCAAGAGGGAGGGGTGTAGATGGTGGAGGGAGGGATTCTTGAGGCCAAGTTTGAGATGGTAGTTTCCTCAGCCCTAGCCAACCTCTAAGATTAAAGATGTCCTCCCATTCTTTAGCTCTAGGACATGATTGCTTTGGGAATTGTGCAATACTGATGCTTCTGGACAAGGACAGACTTTGAAGCCCTCCTCAGCTGAAGTCAAAGCTAGTAGAGAATGGAGAAGGTTCCTTCCTATCCTGGAAACTTCCCAGCTTCCTCTCTCTGGCAGGCTACTGAATCGGGGAATAGATTCATCAAGCCTTCCAGCCCCTAAGCAAAAACAATAATCATATTCCTTCCCTCAGCATTGTTACTGTCTGGGAGGTCGGTGCCAGCTTTGTGTTTACTGTCCCAACCCAGGAGGGTGGGGCTCAGACTAAAACAGAGGTTACATTTTGCCTTGGGCACACACACACACACACACACACACACACACACACAAACACACATGAGATGTAAGAAAAAAAGAACACAGAACACTCCCTGCTCTGTGCCTGAGTTCCTGGCCAGCTTAAAGGGCTCACAGCCCATTTGCAGATCAATGAAGACTGAACAGATCATTCAGCCCGAAATGGGCCCATTCAGGCCTTTGGGCTGTGGCCAGTGGTATCACCCTTCCCTGCTGAGAGATTCTACTAGAAGTGGGATTTATTATCACCTGGAATACAAGGGTTCAGAGGGGGCATGGGGAGAGAACAGCATTTGCTCTAGAAGGAAGCCTTAGTTGTTTCATTATGGAGGAGCTGAAGGGCAGCCAGGGCTTGAAGTCTCCCTCCTTTGCCCATCAGTTGTCTGAATCAAAGAACAGGAAGAGAGTGTCCCTCTGACATCCCCACTCACCAAATAAATCTTCCAGAAAGTTCATTTATTCTCTGTTTAGTACTAAATGACAATAATCTGGATTTGCAAAAATTAATTAATTAATTAACTTATTTATTTATTTTTACAGTCAAATGTCCATTAGGCAACAAGATGTGAGTAGATGTTAGAATTAGGCAGGCATTGGCTCACATCCTAAAATTAAGAGATTTGGTTAAGGTCACTGCTGTGACATCTTTGTAAACTCAGGCAGTTGCCTTGTCTCTTTGAGTCTCAACTTCTACATTTGGAAAATGGAGACAAAGAATAATCTTACATCTGGAGTGAATCCAAACGATTAAATAAAGACAGAGCATGTGTAAGAACTGGTGCTTTGCAGGTTCTCAAAATTGCTGTTCCCTACTGCTTCTAGCTTCCTACCTTCCTTCAGAAACTTCTACCAGGGAACTTAGACTTCTGAAAAGGGAAAAGTGAACAATTCATTCTCTCAAAACCTATATAGATTCTCTGACACTGTGTCCTGTACCCAGGCAGCTGAGTGAATGCTAACATCTTTTGAGCTCATTAATCCCCCTACTTTCAACCACACCAAGCTGCTCATTTGGCAGTTTAGCATGGACAAAAGAAGAGAGAATCAGAATTCAGAAGACAGATTATTTCTGACCTGTTACTTACTAGTCACCTATAATAAGGACTGTGAGCCTCAGTCCTTATTTTAAAATAGGGGTAGTAGCCATGGGCAGTGGTGCATTACTGTAATCCCAGATACTTGGGAGGCTGAGGCCAGCAGATGGGAAGTTCAAGGCCAGCCTCAGCAACTTAATGAGAGCCTGTCTCAAAATAAAAAATAAAAAGGCTGAGATATATAGTTCAGTGGTAGACCACTTCTGGCTTTAATCCCCAGTATCACAAATGAATAAATAAAATGAAACAATAAATGAAAATAAAAATAAAATAAATAATAACTAAAAACATGGGTAGTTATTCCCACCTTATCAGTTTTCAGTGTGAAAGCCCTATGTTACTGGGAGGTACAGAGGTGCACAGCTTTGTAATCCCAGCAATTTGGGAGGTTGAGGTGGGAGGATAACAAGTTCAAAACCAGCCCCAGCAAATTATCAAGGACTCAAGCAACTTAGTGAGACCTTTTCTCAAAATAAAAAATAAAAAGGGCTGGGGATGTGGCTCAGTGGTAAAGCATCTCAGGATTCAGTTCCCAGTACCAAATATAATTTTTTAAAATAAATAAATAAAAGCCCTGTGTGGACTGTAGCTTGTTCCCTGTATTGGTCAGCTTGAGCTGCTGTAACAAAATATCCAAACCTGGGGTGGGGGGCGCTTAAACAACAGACACCTATTGTTTCTCAGTTCTGGAGTATAGAAGTCAAAGCCTGAAATGCTGGCAGGGTTGAATTCTTCTGGGGTCTCTCTTCTGGGCTTTCAGAAGGATGTGTTCTAGCTATGTCCTTACTAGGCTGTCCCTAGGTCTGTGTTGCCTGTGTCCTAATCTCTTTTTATAAGGACATTAGTCAAATTGGATCAGGCCCACCCTAAGGACCTCTTTTGCTTTCATTACTTGTTTAAAGTCCTTGTCTACAATTATGGCTACATTTTGAAGCATTGGGGGTTAGGGCTTCAACATCATAATTTTGGGGAACACAATTTAGCCCATATCACTCACCAGTGTGTTGTTAGCAATTTTATTTATTGCTATGTTGTTCAGAGATGGGATTTTTGGAGGGTCATTTTTTTTTTTCCCAATGGATCTCTTTATTTTACTTATTTATTTATATGTGGTGCCGAGGATTGAACCCAGGGCCCCACACATGCTAGGCAAGTGCTCTACCGCTTCAGCCCCTGGAGGGTCTTTTGTCTGTGAGAAATGATACATTTCAGGCCTACTATAATAGATATATATTTTGAACAGGTAACATGTTCACATGGTTCAAAATTCAAAGGGCCATTATCCCCCAAGGGCCCATGTGTTAAAGGTTTGGTTCTTAGGGCAGCACTATTAGAAAGTGGTAGAACCTTTGAGAGGTGGGATCTTTTTTATTTACTTATTTATTTAAAAAAATTTTAAGTTGTTGATTGACCTTTATTTTATTCATTTATTTATATGTAGTGCTGAGAATCAAACCCAGTGCCTCATACATGTGAGGCAAGTGCTCTACCACTGAGCCACAACCCCTGGATCTTATAGGAGATCTTTAGATAATTGGGATCATGCCCTTGAGAAGATTGTAAAGCCCATTCTCTTCCTTTTTCTTTTGATTTCTGGCCTTGAGGTGAGTGGTTTTGCTCTGCCACTTGTTCCTGCCATGAAATGCTGCCTTGATGTAGGCCCAAACCAAAGAGGCCAATTGATCATAAACTAGGACCTTTAAAACTATGCACCAAAATAACCCTTTTCTCTTTACAAGTTAATTGTCTTGGGCATTTCGTTGTAGTAATGGAAAGCTGACTAACAGTAATAGAAGAGGAAATGGCCATTCGGCCATTAAACACAAGAGGCTTTCAGTGATACCAGGAACCAAAGCGATATAAATTAAACTCACAATATCATACATTTTACACCCATTGGACTGACAAAAAATTGAAAGTCTGTTAATATCAAGCATTAATGAGAATGTAAAGGGACAAAGCTTTTGTGCTGCTGGTTTAACTTCATCAATCCATTGGGCAAATGGTCATGGAGTGGGGGTATGGCTACCTACTGGCCCAGGAGTTCCAATGATAGGAGCAAACCCTGGACAACTTTAGCACCTGTGCACTAAGGTGTGGGCATAAGGCAGGCTATAGCAGCCAAGATGGGAGGTAACCCAATTTTACTGCCAGGAAAATGGATCAGTAAAGTGGGCATATTCACTCAGTGTTGCTAACAATGAAAATACACAATTTGTGGTTGACACTGTCAGCGTGAAACTTAGAACCATGATGAGAGAAACCAGCTAGTCACGGAAAAGTGCTCAAGGCATGATACTATTTTTACAAAGTTCAAAGCAAGTAAAATGAAATGGCATGTTGAGCAGAGATACATACATGAGTGATGAACTCCACAGGAAAACCAGGAAAACAGGAAAATAAAACTAGGCTGGTATTTCTCTCTGTGGAATCAGGAGGGTTGCTGGAAGATTCAATACCCCTGGTAACGTTCCATTTCCTAAGATGAATGGATAAATGCTTCCGGGGGCAGAAGTACTCATTATATATCAATATATATATTAATTTCAGATAGTCTTTGTATGTGCCAAATAATTCATTATAAAAATGTTTAAAAGTTTGAAAGGTTTGTAGTGAAAATCTTTCTCCAAAGGCAATTAATATCTTCAGATTTTTTTTCAGAACATCCCAGCTGCCTCCCTTTTACATTATAAATTAATGCATTATAGTTATTCATAATAGGTGGGTTCATTTTGACAAAATCATGCATGCATGGGACTTTTTTGGGAGGTGATTTTAGGGATTGAACCCAGGAGCACTTAACCACTGAGCCACATCCCTAGCTCTTTTTATTTTTTATTGTGAGACAGTGTCTCACTAAGTTGCTGAGGCTGGTCTTGAACTTGTGATTCTCCTGCTTCAGCCTCCTCAGTGCCCAGACATGTGTTGAATTTAATTTACTCCATTTCAGTCCCTGGTGTTCCTTCTTTCCCTCTCCTCCTCCCTCTCCCAATTCCTCTTGCTCTACTCTGCTGGTCTTCCTTTCTCTTATTTATTTTTTTAGGTACTAGGGATTGAACCCAGGGGCACTTTATCACTGAGCCACATCCCCAGTCCTTTTTATTTTGCATTCTGAGACAGGGTCTTGCTAAATTGCATAGGCTCTAAGCTAAATTGCATAGGTTCTAAGTTGCTGAGGCTGACCTTGAACTTGTAATCCTTCTGCCTCAGCCTCCAGAGTCACTGGAATTTCAGGTATGTGCCACAGTGCCCGGCTATTTATTTATTTTTATTTGGTGCTTTATAGATACCCATGAAGGTGGAATTTGCTGTGGTATATTTGTATATGCACATAGCATAATTTTGTCAAATTCATTCCACATTTTCTCCCCTTTCCCACCTTTCTTCCCTCCCTCTCAATTTCCTTTTCTGTGCTGATCTTCCTATATCTTTATGAAATTTGACCTACCTCCACCCTTTTCCCCTTACTTTGCTCTTGATTCTGCAAATGAGAGAAAACATTTGACCCTTGACCCTTGATTTTTTGGCTTATTTCACTTAGCAAGATGTTTTTCCAGTTCCATTCATTTACCAGTTTACCAGCATATGCCATAATTTCATTCTTCTTTACAGCTGAGTAAAACACCATTGTGTATATATGCCACACTTTCTTAATTCATTTATCTCTAGTCCTTCTGAATTGTATTTTGAGCACAGGGTCTCACTAAATTGCCTAGGTTGGCTTCGAGTTTACCATACTCCTGCCTCAGTCTCCTGAGTCACAGGGATCACAGGCTGTGCCACAGCATTAAATACCACTATTATGAGATGATGAAAGGTCAGGGTTAGTAGAAATTCTGAAAAAGAAAAATGAACTTGTCTGTTTATCTAGTAGCTTGAATTTTAGAAAAATCAAAGAATTGTCACTCATAGGTCAAGAGCCTCTGGAGAGCAGGGATTTGGATAGGCAACTGAAGGTGATGAGATACACATTTAGATTTATTTAGATTTAGACCTGTTGAAAACCCAGGGGATGGGAGTCCAGTCATCTCCTGATTGAGTCAACAAAAGGGCAGAGGCGAGCAATTCTCTTTTCTTGATAATGGGATCCCCTGAGTTATATGTCTCAGACAAATGACACAGATGTGAAGAAGTAAAGAGAGGGCATGATCATGACCAAGAAAAGGAGGAGGCGAATACATCAAGAGACAATCAAGTATTAACATCAAATACATGTCAAGTGCATGATGGAATCTGGAAGCCAGGAGAGCAGGCAAAACCAGGAAGGGCTGGGTGCTTGCACAAAACCCAGGAGAAGTCCAGCAGCTCCGTATGGAGTTCAAGGCTAAGTGCCCTTCAAGGTGGAAGATGGGTGAGCAATGCCCAGCAAAACCTGAGGTTCAGATAGGGCCAACTCACGGAAGCTGCCAGTAGCTAGCTGATCTGGGAAGACTTCCCAGAGGAGATGGACTTTCAGAGCAGCTTGTGTGAGGAAGAGGAACAGGTTGGTGAACAGACTGAGGGCGGGAGTTTCAGGCAAGCTGCCGATCTGCGCTGGCAACATTCCAAAGGAACGCTTGGTTATCGTCTTTCTGTTGTGTCTTTCACTCTTTTGTATTTCCTTAAAGATCCCCAGATCTGGCATGGGTGTTCGGGGATAAAATAAACTGGCAGGGGAGTGGGTGTGCCCTAAAATGTAAATGAAGTCTGCTAGCTTCTTGGTGTCAGAGGTGAGAGGAAGGGTTCCTTGCCAGAAACCAGCTCTGTTAGAAACAGAAACAGTGCAGCATGGGACACACTCCTGTGTAGGAATCAGAGGTCAAGGCCATTGCCCCAGCTCCAATCCTAGTTTGTTCTAGGACCTAGAGGAGATCAGAGTCACCTGCTCTAACTTTTTTAAAGGTTAGTGCTGGGCTCCAGGATCTATCTGATTCTTCCCAGTCTAAACAGCTCAGTCACTGATAGTCAAAATAAATAGTCTCTCCATTCAATGGAACTGAACAGCCTCGAAGCTGCACAATATAAACAATCATTTATAGTCCAGTCTGCTGGGACACTTTACACAGGTCTCTCTCAGGTATCATTTTATCTGCATCTCATAATAATCCATGAGGCAGGGTTATTAGCCTCATTTTACAAATGGAGAAATGGACAGGCAGACTAATTTGTTAAAGGTTTTTGAGCTGAGCTCAACACTGGATAAGCTGGGTATTCCCCATGGTACTCTCTATCTGCCCACTCCTACTTGGATGTTGAGTAAAATTCTGAGTCTACCCAGCACTGGCTCTTGAGCCATGATTTCAGGTTTACTCTCCCAGTCTCGACTGCAAGGTCATGCTGTGACACTTCCACCTAAGTCTCCTCCCCATGGCAGTGCATCTCTCCTCACCCTTCCCCACCTGGCACACCTTTGCTCACTTGAACTGGGTTAGGGTCTCTCCCCACCACCTTCTCTCTTTCTCTCTCTCTCTCTTTTGTATGCTGGGAATGGAACCCAGGGACTCACACATGCTATGCAAGTGCTCTACCACTGAGGTACACACCAGCCTTAGGCACATAGATGTGTGTGAGTTGGCACACGGATTCCAGAGGACTGATCCTCTAGGCTCTTGCAGGGGCACAGGCTGCCTCAGCTCTCGCGTGAGGGGAGTGTCCTTGCTTTTCTCTCAGCCTGGCTTCCTGTCTAGACATCTCGAATGGTCCACTGGATTTAGCGTGCTGAGTTTGCCTGCCAGCTCTGTCAAGCCCACACAGTTCAGTGCCCAGCGACTGCCTCCCTCTCAAGTTCTAGAAGGAGGGGCTGGCCAAGGAGGATGGAGGCTAGGAAATTGTATAATGAAGGGACCCAGGGGAGTATACAGATGACAACACCCCAGAGGCTGCTGAGCCTCCTAGAAGCCTGCCCTTTTCAGAACTCACACAAGGCACTCCCTCTCCTCCCCACACCTGGGAGGATGGGTTGTCAAGGCAACTTCCCGAAGGCTCCAGTATCCACAGTCCCATCAGTCCCCATGGGCTCACTGAAGCCAGCTACAGAGGAAGGAGGCTGTCCCTTCCAGTGCTCCAAAGAGATGTGATTAGAGACTAATCCTCTGGAATATCTAATCCCAAAATAAGACTCTCTCCCTCTTGGACCCAACTTTATCGGAGGCTGACCTTTCTGTAAGAGGCAAAGCTGAGAGAAACACCAGATCGAGCACTGGTAGTCAGGATGCCAGGGCTTATTTTCTGAGCAGCCCACATACTCCCCCACAAAGCAGCTTTACCCTGCTGCCTTGGCTCCTCAGTTGCCCTGAACACAGAGTCTTCATGATGGAAGGAAGTGAAGCTGCCTCCCCCTCTTACCTACCCAGGGGAAAGAAGTGGTTTCAGCTCTCTGGGTCCTACTATAGTTCCAAGTGACTTGACATCAAGATCAGAAAAAACATCAGACAAATCCCAGTTAAGGGATGTTCTACAAAATACAGTTCAGCTGTACAGTGGTCCACGCCCATAATCTCAGCTACTCAGGAAGCTCCCGCAGGAAGATAGCTGCAGCCTAGGAGTTTGAGGCCAGTCTGAGTAATGTAAGAGACCCTGTCTCAACAACAACAACAACAACAACAAAACAACAGTTGTTCTTCTCCATCCATGGGTTCTGCATCCGTGTATCAACCAACTGCAGGTTGGATGGTATACTACCAAATCAGGCCTACAATGATTATATCTGTGCCAAACAGATGCAAAATTTATTGTCATTATTCACTAAATAATAAAGAATAAACAACTATTTACAAAAATTTATAATGTATTAGGTATTATTAATAATCTAGAGATGATTCAAAGTGTACAGGTGGGCTGGGCATGGTGGCTCACATTTGTAAATCTCAGGGATTCTGGAAAGCTGAGGCAGGAGGACAGCAAGTTTGAGGCCAGTCTCAGCAACTCAGTGAGATCCTATCTCAAAATAAATTTAAAAACTGGCAGGGATGTAGCTCAGTGGTAAAGCATCCCTGGGTTCAGTCCATAGTACAGCAAAAAATAAAAAAGTTAAATTGCACAGGAGGATATGCATAGGTTCTATGCAAATATAAGGCCAAATATGGAAAGATAAGGGTCTTGAACATCTGTGGATTTTAGTAAACTCTGGGGGCCCTAGACCAGCCCCTCAAAGATCAGGGGGAATGACTACACCTGACTGAAACTTCTTAAAGCTGCCACGGTCATTAAACATAAGGAAAGTGGGAGAAACTGTCAGCCCAGAGGAGCCCAAGCAGTATGTCCAGCCCGGGGTTAAGTGTCTCTTGTTAACACTAGTTATAGCTAGTACTGACAACATTGGCAGAGTGCTTTTACTTTTTCAAAGCACAAGTTTTGTTTGTATTTTATAAATAAAATTTTTCTTTTAGGATCATTTTAGATTTTTATACAGAGAGTTCCCATAAGAGTATTCTTACCCAGTTTCCCTTAATATTATCTCACATTAGAATGGTACATTTATTGTAATGAACTACTGTTGACACATTATTATAGCCCATACTTTATTCAGATTTCTGTTGTTTGGTTGTGGTGCCTGAGATCAAACCCAGGGACTCACCAATGCCAGGCAAGTGCTCTACCACAGAGCAATACCCTAACCTCAGAGTTTTACATTTTTTTACTTAAAGCCTTTTTTTCTGTTCAGGGTCCCATTGAAGATGTCACATTACATTTAGTTATCATGTCTTGTTAGGCTTTTCTTGGCTGTGACAGTTTCTCAGGCTTTCCTTGTTTTCAATGACCTTGATGATTTTGAGGAGTATTGATCCAAGTATTTAAAAAAAAAAGTTTTCTGTTCTATGAATTTTTTTTTGTTATGTTTTGTTTTAGGAGTACTGGGGATTGAACTCAAAGTCCTGAGCATGTTAGACAAGCATACTACCATTGAGTTACATCCCCAGCCCCCTATGTTGAGGGGGAGGAGGAGGAGAGGGAGGAGGAGTAGGAGGAGGAGGAGGAGGAGAAGCAGCAGCTGGGAATAGAATCCAGGGCCTTGCACATGCTAAGCAAGTGTTCTATCACTGAGCTATACCCCTAGCCCACTAATGAAAAACTGTAGCTTGTTCTGAAATTGGAATTTCTCTGATGTTTTTCTCATGATTAGACTGGAGTTTGGGGTCTGGGGAGGAAGACCACAGATGATCTTCAATGTTGACCTTGATCACTTGGCTGAGGAATACTGTTTGTTAGGATTCCTCACTGTCAATTTACTTCAAAGTACAACTTTAACATATAATCTGCTTTCATCTCATTGGATCACCTTTGGGACTGTGCATAGCCACTTATTATCCGTAGCTCCTGGCTGCCTTTTTGTTTGTTGTTTGTTTCTAGTACTGGGGATTGAATCCAGGGGTGCTTTACCAATGAGCTATATCACCAGTCCTTTTTTATTTTTTATTTTGAGACAGGGTCTTTCTAAGTTGCTGGGGCTGACTTGAAACTTGTGATCCTCCTGCCTCAGCTTCCTGAGCCCCCGAGATTATAGGCATGTGCCATTGCACTTGGCCAGGATAGTAAAAGGAACACACAGAACAACATCTCAGGTCCAGTTATAAGATTCTGAATTGTACTCTATTATGACACTCTGACACTCTGACCTACAGGGTAAAGATGGTAGCACAGGGCTGCCGTGGGCAGTGTTCCAACCTTCCCTAGAAATGATAGACTCCCAGAGCTGAGTGTGGGCTGGATGTGGGCTCCCACTTTTTCTAGGATATAGAAGACTTCTATAAGCTCTCCAAGCAAGCAAGCAAGCAAGTAAGCAAGCAAGCAAGCAAGTAAACCAGGAGATGATGAATGAATGAACAAGATAAAAAACTGATTGAGAATGAACTAGTGCCCAGTTCTGTGCTAGGCATTACCAGGGATAAAGAGGTATAAGCCATGATAAATCAAACTTAATGTGAGAGGGCCACATGTGAGTAAGTGAACAGTGAAAGAAGACATTCACCCTGTTTCTTTTTTAAAAACAATTTTTTTCACAATGCCTTTATTTTATTTATTTGCTTTTATGTGGTGCTGAGGATTGAACCCAGTGCCTCACACTTACTAAATAAGCACTCTACTACTGAGCTATAGCCCCAGACCTCGTTCACCCTGTTTTATCAAGTCCATCTTGAATACTACCTCCTCCATGAAGCTGTTTCTCACTGTCATATCTGGAAGTTTCCTCAGAGCCCTTATGATACTCTGTTAAGAAACCACCTTTGCCTTGCTAGGGTTGCTGGTATAGCATCTTATGTATCTGACTTGCCCTGGCAGGTGGGGATTATGTTATTTATTTCAGGAAATTATCATGAAAAATCACTATGTTCTGTCATGGTCCAAGTCTGAGATCATGAGAAATTTTCTTACAGGTAACAAATGTGCTGGGCTCTGAGGAGGGGGGGTCTTGGTGACTTCCTAGAGGAGATGAGTCTGGAAGTATGGTTGGAGTATAGATGAAAGCCTTTCTTCATACAGATGAGGCAAAAGTGAGTTCCAAGCTGGGCTTCTGCCTCAGTGCACCTTAGGGTCCAGACTCTTAACACCCAGCTCTTCAAGGCTGGCTCTTCATACCTCCCATAATCTTACTTGATTAGCTCACATCAGTCTCTCCACCTGGAGTGTCCTTTCCTTCTCCTCTGATCACTCCAGCCTGCAGTGACTGTCCTTCTCTGATTGCCCCAGCTAGCACTTATGATCTGAGAGCAGGCTGTACACTGCCCTGGATTGTGAATTATCTCTTGTGAACTGGCCTGGTGTCCTTCCTGACAAGCAGGCCTGGGTCTCATTCCTTCCTATCTCATCCCTGGCACATAGTAGGTGCTCAATCAACAGTGACTGTTTCTCTAGACTATGAGAATGGAAGCTTTTCTTTCTTACTGGCAGTATATCAATCTTCAATGCCTAATTGATTCTTCCTGTGTGGTTTCTTTTCTCTTATTTCTCAACCCTCTTTTCAATGAACAAGAAGATATTGCGGAAGGGAACACGACTCCCACTTCCCAATCACTGCTCCCAAGGAGCCTGGGAACTTGTCTATCAATGATCCAAAACATCCATAGTCTGTATCCTAGCGACTCTAAAAAGTTGCCTCCCCAGCATTTCATGAATGAAGAAAAGCTCTTGTCTGTAACCTCTGAAATAATTCTGGTACACTAGTATATGTGAGTGTAACTGTATGAATGAGTATGTGTGTGATATGGGTTATGTGTTGTGTTCCTGTGATTGGGGGTGAGAATTATAGGTATCTAGTGTGCTGTGGGTTTGGGTGTATGGTTGTTTGTGTCGCTGTGTTGCATGTGTGTGGGTAAACGAGTGCATGGGGGTGTTTGAGTGTGTGTGTGTGTGTGTGCATGTATAAGCATGGTGTGTGTGTGAGGGTATGTGTGTGCATTGTATGTATGTGAGTGAGGCTATGAGTGCATGTGTGAGTCTGTGTGTATGGCTGAATTGTATGTGTATCTGTGTGTGAGTTGAGAGCACATGTAGAGGCATAGGGTTATGGTTGCATGTGTACAAGCATGTGGACATGCATGTGCTCCAGAGTGATCCTGTTAGAAGACATGGGACTGTCTCCTGGCCCTCCCTGACTGTGACCTATGCGGTTGTAAGAAATTGTTCCCTTCCTCTTCCCTCCGAGTCCAAACCACTCCTTCCCACCAACCAGGGGCCCTCCATGTTCCACAGGCATTGGGACATCGTTGCTCCAGCTCCCAACCAAGCAGGTCATTCCCCTCCTTTCCATCTTGGTTCTGCCCTCTACTGCAGAGGACAGGACAACCTCTGAGGATGCCAGAAAGTGGATTCCCATTCCACCCAGGCCCCGATCCAATACTTTGGAGTCCCCTAGACCCCACAGCTGAGGGAGATGAGTTTGGCAGCAGACACCAAATGACAAGAAACTGCTGACACAGGTGCGAGGTTGTGTGGGCCCTGCCGAGGTGATGGATGATGAGTTCCCAAGTGTAATCGAATGGAAAGTCCCTGCATAATACATCTTTATGGGAACAAATTCCAATTTGCATCCCATTAGGTTGCTGAAGTCTTGGAGGCCCTGCAATGCGCATCAAGCCTTTCTTCAAAAGGTACCCAGAGCTGAGAGGTGCCTGTGCTGGCAGAGGCAGGACTCCTGTGTACCGTGGGCTAGGCCACACTCTCCCTCTGTGCCCTCTCAGGAGCCCCAGGCTTGACCCTGGGTTGGCTCTTGTCATGTTCTCTGTCTCCAAAGGTTCTTCACAAGCAATATAAAAAGACAGTCCTGATTTCCTAGGGCTGCTGTAATTTATATTCACTGCCTCACTCTACGTCAAGAATAGGGAGGAGAATAATGTGTGCCTCCGTTTCCGAAGATGTAAATAGGGCCTGAAAAGCAGAAGGACCCCTCTTGGCAAGGACAGGGTACTATAGGACAGTGCATAGGTGTAATGGGGTCACAGTTGCTGTACTAGGACTACAAATGGGCTCATTCCCTGCTCTGCCATTCAATGTACCAACTCCCTTTCTGGACTATGCATGTAACCTCTCCAGGCCTCAGTTTCCTGATCTGTACAGGGGATAATATCACCTGCCCTGCAGAGCCTTTGTATGGGAAAGTGTGTAGGAGACTTTACAGGGCTGCAGTGCTGTGGCAGGTGCTCTCCAGACCCCAGATGTGGCTGATGGGGGGAGGTGGAGTTGGGGCTGATTCTGTATATTAGGGGTCTGTAGGGGAAGGGGAAGATGGAACATAGCTCCTGGTCCTGGAGCCCAGGATTCTGTCTTCTGATTCCTCCTCCTTCCATCAGGTTTCAGGCTTCCTCTGCCAGCTGCAGGACAGAATAGTTGCTCGGCAGTCAGTGTTGGAGAAGTGGGGCTTATCTTGAGAGTATAGTTTGTTTTGTTTCAGGGCCAGAGCAAGTTTGGGGGAGGAGGAGCCTGAGCAGGGGTCAGTACAGTTAAACTGGAGCTCTTGATATTTTAAGAGCAGAAAAGAATTCTGGAAAAACTGGGAGAGGAGCCAGGGGGGGGGGTGGGTGGAACGAGATCTGGTCAAGGAGAGCCCTGCTACAGGAGGGGCCAAGCTTTCTGTTGCTGTAGAGCACAGCGGGCAACTCTCTCTGACAGTGATCTGGGACTGTGGCTATTCCTCCCCCAGTTCTCTAAAAAATGCATCAGAGGGTCAAGCCACTGCCCACCTCCTCTGCTATCCAAAGAGGTCTCCCCTGGATTTCTTTCTGGGGCAGAGAAGGGTGGTAGGGATTGAAACCAGCACCTTGTTCATGCAGGGAAGGTGTTATATTACAATACCCCTAGTCCTCCCCCTGGGGCTAGGATATGCTTGTGAGGACAGGAGTCTCTGTGCCTTAGGAAAAACCCCTTCTCTGAGCACCACCCAGTTCCTACTTGGCCATCGCCCTGCTGGCCACTGGCCTTTTCTTCTCGTGCTCTGTAGTTACCACTGACCTTACCAGAGGCTTCCAACAGGCCTCAACAGTTCCATGGGGACTTCCCTCCCCACAGGAGGGTTGATTGGCACTCAGACCCATCAATTACCTTCTGCAGTTCATGGAGAGGCCCAAAACTGTGGTCAGGTGAGAGCTCAGAGAAGAAGCATCCTGGCTGGATGTGTATGCCTTTGGTGATGTGGCAGGGCAAAGTGTAGTGTGGGAGGGAGAGTACCTCCTCTCTCAGGCCTCAGAGTTATACAAATTGCATATTTTACATGGCACTAAGTGAAGTGGAGGTTTACAACTTAGGGGCCACTCAGGGCCCCAAACATTTTTCAGGCAATCCTCTCAATTCTTGGGGGAACATAGGGTAAATATGTAAAGTGCAGGGTATCCTTTGGATAATACACCCTGATCTGTAGGTATGAATCCACGAGGGGGATGGATGTCCCACTATAAACTACAATGATTCATGGGCCAGGTCACAAATCAGGCCTGCAGTTGCTGAATGATTTCAGTTAGTAGAAGGCCCCAGCTGCAGTTTAGTTTTTCTCTCTTACAAAATGATACTTCAAGTCCCACATTTTTCTTGGGATAGTAAAATGGAAGAATAGAAACAAAAGCATAAGCATAATAAAAGGTGCAACAGTGCATTTTCTTTTTCTTTTTTTGGTGTTGGGGTTGGACCCAGGGTCTCACACATGCTGTACCACTAAGTTACTCCATTGCCGTAGGTCCCCTAGTACTTTGAAAGTACCCCTGTATACTGTGAAACTTTAAGGCATAATGCTATTGTACTTGTATAACTTATTATAACAATCCCCATCATACTAGCCAACAATGTTAAAATAATCTGTTGTTGAGACCAGGACAAATAAGGCAATTGTCTAGCTGTCCAGCCTTTTGAATTGATGCAAAAGTGTACTAGGTCCTGATATCCGAGAGATGAGCCATGAGATGAGATGAGATGAGATGATATGAGATGAGATGAAATGAGATGAGATGAGATGGAAGCTTCTCCAGCTTCCAGAGGGATAGCAGATCGACTACAAGACTTTCTCACGTTCCATAGTTAACTCTAGAGTTGTCCTGCTAGGGGCATGCATTGCTTTTGTTGTTTTAAATAGGTGGGTGATGTTTCTATCAAGACTTCTGTGCCTTTGTCAATGGCCTCCACAGTAATTATTAATCTTCTCCAACTGTTTGCTCAGTTGGATGGAATTTGTTGATCTGCTGTCACAACTCAATCCCAGGACATTTTGTGGTGATTATTTTCCAAAGCATTCTTCAGTTTGTGCTATCGTATTGCACCAATCCATTTATCAGGCCACATTTGAAGGCTAACTACTGCCTTGTAATTGTTATATACCTGTTTGCATGATCCATGGCAGACAGGGTGGCATGTCCTCCAATTACACCTTCAATCATTTCCTTGGTTGGTTGTTGTTAAGCAAATTTTCATTTCTTATGAGCCTGCCATAATGTGTAGTGATGAATGTATGATCCTGGACCAACCAAAAAACATTCAGTCTTGGCCAAACACCTCGCTTTCTTTCTGTTACAGGTTAAACATTGCTTTATTCATATAATTTTATCTAAGCTGCCTCAATAGGTACCTGGAGGGTTTTTAGTTGTCCTGTTTGCATTTGCTACTGGATCTTCCCCCACCCTCTAATAGCTTTTCTAACAGATTTGGCTGTTTAGTTTTCAGGTTTTAATGCAAAACTGCTATAATTTTCACAGACCAACTAGGTTGCTATGATACTCACCAAAGACTTGCCTCATTTTGCAGTCATAGATTGGTCTCTGTTGTCAATATGAATTACTTCCTTTCCACCTGAGAAGAGGGAGGCTTTTAATAAGAGCATTTCCATAGATAGTTGCTGATTAACACTTTGATGTTCTATATAATGTCTGCTGTCAGACTGTTTTATAATACTGTGAATATGTTAGAACAGAAGCAACAAATGGCAATATTTGCCTACATCTCATTGCCTGTATTAAGGCAACTTAATTTTAAATTTTTTTTCCATGGGACTAGATGTTTTCATTAGCATTTCTATATTATCGTGTGTGTGTGTGTGTGTGTGTGTGTGTGTGTGTGTGTGTGTGTGTATAGTATTGGGGATTGAATCCAAGGTCTCATGCACTGAGCTACATCCTCAGCCTTTTGTTTATTTTTAATCTTGAGACAGGGTCTTGCTAGGTTGCCTATGTTGGCCTCGGGTTTGTGATCCTTTAGTGTCAGCACCCTAAGTAACTGGGATGATAGGCATGCACCACTAAGCTAAGCCTGGCTTCTTTTTTTATTGTAGTTATCTAGATGGAATCTACTGGGCAAAAGGAGTATGGGGATATAAGGTAAATAGAGGCCCAGCTACTCTCTCCACAGCTGCTGGGACAAATGGACAGGACACTGTCATTACTGCAAGTTTACATACATATCTGAAAGTGCTTTATCTTACTCAACTTTGAAGGTCTAGCTTCAAACAAACAAGCAAACAAACAAACCCCAAAACAGAAAGAATTCCTTTAGAGGAGGGGCTGATAGGGATTGTAACCCTTAGAGACAATACAAAATGTTGCAAGTCTTTTTGCAACTAAACCTTCGCCTTTTCCCCTAATAAAAGCTTTCAGTTTCTTATGATTCAAGTTTCAAAGTTTCTCCTTGTACTGAATTTGCAATTATTGAAAACAGTGATTCTCTTTGGAGTAGGGGGGGGGGGGATGTGTCAAATTGTGAGGGTTTTAGGCAGTTTGAAAGAGACTTTTTTCCATATTATACTGTAATTTGGTATTGATAAAATAAAAATAATAAAGATTTCACTTCTTTCAAGGTACGAATCACAGCGTCAAATGTCCACTGGGAGGGTAGAGAGATGTAGATTCCCTATCAGTTATTCTCAGGGGTAAGGGAGGAGCACACAGTTTTATCACAAGTTGTTCTTTCACAATTTGGTTCAGTTTACATTTCTTCTTGGCAGCGTCCATCTGTGCAAGGGAGTGTGGAGACCTGGCTGACCTGCAGGTATACCTACTGGATCTAGAAGCCAACCATCTTCTGGTGGACCTGAGAGGACTGGGGAGCCAGCCCATTGCCAGATCTCTGTTGCATTGCTTGACTTGGCAAAACAGAGTTTCTCACCACACCCTATCTCTAAGGATGGGAGAAGCCACAAAGAGAATGGGTGCCTAGTTCCTTGGTTTTCCAAGGCAGAGGCAATTTGAATTAGCGAGTAGGCAATAGCACAATGAGATCAGGAAAGAAAAAAGGGGAGGGGGGGAACCCTTGAAAAACAAACAAAAAAATCCCTGAACACGGACAGGATTCCTTTTCTGGCGGGGAATTGCAACCTTACCCCCTGGGACTCTGGCTCAGAAGCCTAGCCGGGCAGTTCAGTGAACCCGTTAGTAATATGAACTTGGTTGCTGTATTTCTCAGCCGGAGCTCATGCATTATTTACCTGGCGTAAGTGAACCTGCTTCTCCCACTGTTGCTGGGGAAACCACTTTGATTTATCGAGTTCTCTTATACTCTCCAACAAAAATGCTCCAGAGTGTGAAGGAGGGAGAGAGGCAATCCTGGGTCCCAGGGGCTCAGGATGTGGATCAATAAAGGGGAGTCCCTATGTTCCCCTGGGGAGAGCTCATCAGGCAGGAAGGTAGATATCAGCATTGGGAGCCCCAGGGTTGTCATTTCCTGCTTCTCTGAGCCTTCCCCTCTCTGCTGCACACCTTCAGGAAGAGGGAGTAATATATGGAGCAAATCCCCAGGAGTAAGGTGTGTCTTTTCTGAGGCCCTACAGAGGCCACTTGCTGGTCTCACACTGACTGCTTTCAAGATAGCATCAGTCTATGCTGGGCAGGGAAGAGAGGGAGTCAAGTTTCCCCAGAGGCTGTTTCCCAGATGAATCAGCCCTGGGAAGCCAGCTCCATAAACACAGGTACAGCAGTCCTTTCTGCTCCCCAACTCAACTTTAGTTCACATTTGTGAAGTACCCTTATGGACCACTCAGGTCTGCTACTTGGAAGGCTTGGGATGAGGGGCTAGGACCCTGGGCTCAAACCACAGTGCTTTTAGTTTTAATGTAAATGTGAGCAAATAATGTAATATTTCTGACTCTGTATCCCCCAATGTGTGAAAGATGGATGGTAGAATCTGCCTTCGAGTGTTTTGGGGACCATAGCTTGGTATGTGATCTGTAAATATGGTTTGTGCTCAGTCCCCTTAATGTAGTGTGAAGGTCTGCCAGTGTAGGCCACCTAGTTCCTTTTCTTGACAGCAAGATTCAGACATTGCTCTGGGCTCCCTTCTTCCTCTTTACTGCTTATCGATTTTTCTTTTCCTCTCTTTGTTCTATTTATGGCTCCTCTGGCCCCTCACAATTGCATTATCCTTCAGAAGAGGGCTGGAGGAGGAGGCCTGTTTGTCAGCAGCATCGTCCTGGGCCCTTCTCCATGCCCAGCTGGTCTGTGACCTTGTTGTATTCTCCAATGCACCTTGTGTGCCTTTTCCATTCCTCCCAGATTCTTCTGGAAGCTGCCACCTGTCAGGTGAGTGTGGAGGTCTTTGCCTAGGTAACGTAGACTCTAGACGTGTCAACAATAAGTTTGCAATGATCAATGCATTTACAAATTATTTAGGCAACAACTATCAACTTTGACTTTTTTTTTTTTTTTTCTCATAAGCTACAATGACACAACACATTATAAGAAAATAGCCCAGCTGGGCATGGTGGTGCTTGCCTATAATCCCACATGCTCGGGAGGCTGAGGCAGGAGGATCATGAGTTCAAAGCCAGCCTCAGCAACTTAGTGAGGCCCCAAGCAACTCAGCGAGAACTTGTCTCTAAATAAAATATAAAAAATTTTGGGGATGTGGCTCAGTTGTTAAGTGATCCTGGGTCTAATTCCTGGTACAAAAAAAGAAAAACCCCAAATGTACTGGGTATCACTACATAACTATTTTATTGCAACATCTTTCCAGATTTTATTTTGTCCTTCGGGGGGCTATTTTGTTATAGTTAGGTTTATGTTTAAATCTATGCTTAGCTACTATTGAGATTAAAATAAAGGTGTTAATTACATCTTTAACATTTCTACTTTTACATTAGGTGCTAAATATCCCCAGGTAACTTCATTTCTCTTCCCTTAAGCCAGTTCACCTGCTCCAGGCCTCTACTCTTGCTGTTTTCTCTTGTGGTAATAGTCTTGTGGCCAGGAAATCTATGCATGTCCCTGTGCCTATCCCAGATCTTCCCATTTCATCCATCCAGAACTGTTCCCATGGGACAGTTGTTCCAATCTGGTTTCTTAGAGGGACTTCTAATTTCTTCCAAAGTAAACGGTAAATCAACAAAGAAAACACAAGCCAGCATCTTACAAATATCTTTTGGCAGCAGGCACTCTTCTGAGGGGAATAAAATATTCTTCCCTGAGGGAGCGCTGGTCAAAAGAGGAGCAGAAAGAAGTTTTCTAGACCAGTGGTCTTTCTTTTTTCTTTCTTTTTTTTTTTTTTTTTTGGTACTCAGGGGTTAAACCCAGGGGCACTTAGCCACTGAGCCACATCCCCAGCCCTTTTTCATATTTGTTTAGTGACAGGGTCTCACTGAGTTGCTTAAGGTCTTGTTAATATGTTGAGGCTGTCTTTAAACTCACTATTCTTCCTGCCTCAGGCTCCCAAGCCACTAGGATTATAGGCGTGTGCCACTGGGCCTGGCTAGGCCACTGGTTCTTAAACTTGATAGTGTGCATCAAAGGGCAAAGTACATGGGATCCACCCTGAGTTTCTTGTAATCTGGAGGTCTGGATGGGCCACAAGATTTGCATTTCTATTAAGTTTCCGGGACCTGCAGAAGCATTCAGTGCAGGAGCCACTGGTTAAAGCAGAAAGGGGAGCAAAGGCAGCAAAGAGTTCCAAGGCTAAGAAAGGATGGCTAGGGGTATAGTTCAGTGGTAGAGCATGTACTCAGCATGAGTGAGGCCTTGGGTTCATTCCCAGACCCACAAGACAGAGAGAGGCAAGATCTAGAGAGACAGGCAGGGATCATGCCATGCAGTGGAAAGACACAGGGGCATTGGAAGGAGTGTGGCGTGGGGATTAATGATTCAATCTGCTTTTGACAATTGTTATTTAATTTGATTCTCATCAATAATCAAATGTTACCACACTGTGAGCTCTGGGTCATTTGTTTTTGTTTTTGAGGTAGAATCCCACTATGTTGGTCAGGTCTCCAACTTCTGGGCTCAATTGATCCTTTGGCCTCAGCATCTTGGGCACTGGAACTTTGGGCAGGCCCCCTGGCCCTGGCTAGCTCTGTCTTTGATCTCTATTACCCCAGCACCTTCCATGGAGTAGATGTTGGGTAAACTTTATTATGTGTCAGCCACTCTACTAAGTTCTTTTAGAATTATGATCTCATTTAATTCTCCCAATGACCTTGTGAAGTGGATACTGTTATAATCCCATTTTACAGGAAAGGAACACTGAGGCTTCAGAGAGGTTCCATGGCTCATCCAGGGTTGCATAATAGGACATTGCAGATTGAGTCTTAGTGACACAGCAGCTAAGCCCGGAGCCTCGACAACATGCTGCTGGGGATCGAACCCAGGGCCTTGTGCACACAAGGCAAGCACTCTACCAGCTGAGCTATCTCCCCAGCCCAACATGCTGCTTCTGTTCCATGCCACTGCTCTTAAGTGCAAGAAACAACCACAAGGCAGACACGATTGTCATTGCCTTTTATTTTCTCCTCTTTCTTTATCTTTTTAAATTTTTATTTATTTATTTATTTATTTATTTATTTATTTATTTATTTATTTATTTATTTATTTATTTATTTATTTATTTTTTGCAGTGCTGGAGATTGAACTCAGGGCTTTAGCATGCTAGAAAATCACCGGATCATCGATCACCGAACTCACTACCCGCCCCTCATTGCCATTTAAAAGATGAGGAAACAGACAAGCAAACTAGTCAGTCACAGGTGAAAGAAGAGTATCAATCTCAATCTCCTGATTGCAGTTTTGTCACAAACCTGGGCTGTTCATAAACCACAGACCCTAATTGAGTGTCTCCCATGTGCCTGATGTTGAACTAGGCGGACAAAGAAGTTAACCAAGGAAGAGGAGGCCCCACCTAGCAGGTGTGAGGGCAGGCTGCTGCCCTGCAAAGATGTGGCTGATAGCTTTGTTCTGCTGATGGGCGTCCTGTTGGCAGCCTCCCTCCCTCCCTGGGCTGGGCTAGGGTAGCAGCTGGGCTCCTGGGCTTGGAGGTGCCAACAGGGCCAGTCATTCACAAAGCCACACGGCCACAGAGAAAGACACAGTTCTTCCCTCCAGGGAAGGAAGCTGATACTGTAAACACTTAGGGCTTTATCTTCGATCTGGCGGGTCATCACAGCTGCTTTCCTGCCCAGGTGAAGTTCCCAGGAGAGAGCTGACCCAAACCTTTGGGAAGCTGTGCCCTGCTGAACAGATGGTACAGGGTGGGGTGAGGGCAGGCTCTGAGAGGGAAGCCCAGCAATTACTCTCCAAATCTGGAACCCAGACACCAAATTCTAGGCCTTGGGGAAATTCCTATGTTCAAAATAAATTCCTAGGGGTGTTTGTGACTTTTGGTTTTTGGCTTTAAGAACAGTTCCTTTCTAGGTATAGGAAAATAACAACATGCATAATTTAAAAAGCTCTAAACACTTTAAATCTAAAAGTATGTAAAAGCTAGTGCCAGGCCTTGAAAAGCCCTAAGGTTGAGATGATTCATGGGGTGCCTGTGTCTGAAGCACTTTTCTCTCTTCCAATCCATTGATTTTGATTTGGAGTCATTTCCCTGGGAGTTGTATTGGATCATAGTTCTGTTCAAGAAGGTGGTTATTTTCAAGCTAACTTTTAACATCAAAAGTGACTTCTCTTACTTGGTTTCCTGTGCTTGTAATGTTCGTGATGCTTTTCACCTCTGTGAACTCCTACTCAAACTTCAAGACACTGTTTAAGGGGCTGGAGTTGTGGCTCAGTGGTAGAGCACTTGTTTAGCATGTGTGAGGCCTTGGGTTCTATACTCAGCACCACATATAAATAAACAAAAATAAAAGATCCATTGACAACTAAAAAAAAATATTTAAAAAAGACCCTGTTCAAATATCACTTTCTAAACCACCATCTCCTACTCTTCTTTTAATCCCAGAAAATTATATATGTATATATATATATACACACACACATATATGTATACATTTTAATTGTTGATGGCATTTTATTTAATTAATTTATTTATTGTGCTGAGAATCAAACCCAGTGTCTCACACATGCTAAACAATGAGACACAACTGAGACACAACTTTAGCCCCCCAGAATATTATCAAGCAATCAAACTACCCCACTGCTATAATCCATTCCGGAGCACCTTGTTTACAATTCCATATAACAATCAAGGTTGTTTTTCCAGTCAGATGGACCACAGAACTCAAGGAAAAGATTCTTTCTTATGTATCATTGGATCCTCAATACCCACTGTGATATGTGATATTTAACAAACACCCTTGGATTAATATCTTTAAATCGATGTTCTTGTTCTTTCTACATCAGAAGGGAAGTAAAGGGAAAGAACTATTTCTAAACATCTATCATAGACCAAGTACTGTCTAGGCATCATTTCTATGTTTTTAAATGTCTTCTCTATTAGAAGTGTTTTCATTTGTTTAAATCCAGATTGTATAGACAGAGATATCATAACACAGTGATCAGGAAAAAAAGCAAAAAACAAAAAACAGTTGATGAATACCTGAAAGGTGCTTTGTAAGATTCAAAGAAGGAAAATGTCTGATTTTTAGGCAATTCAAACCTTATTGGGGCACTGGGAGAGGGGCTCAGTGGTAGACCATATGCTTAGCATGCATGAGTCTTTAGACTTAATCTCCAGCAACCAAAAAAATCTTATTGAGGGGGTTGTGGCTCAGTGGTAGAGTGCTCGCCTAGCATGTGTGAGCCCTGGGTTTGATCCTCAGCACCACATAGAAAAAACATAAAGGAATTGTGTCCACCTACAACTAAAAAAAAAAAAAAAAAAAAATCTTATTGAGGACAATCCCCCCATATACCATATCCATTCAAAGAAAGATTACTGACATTATAAAACACATTCATATCTAAATACCTGATACAGACCTAGATGTAACAGAAACGAAACAGACAAGAACTCGCTGTGGGTTGTGGTGTTTTGATGAAGTCACACACCCCACCCCTCTTCTGGCTCTGTATGCCTGGAGGCTGTGGGTAGGCTAGTGGAGCTCCAGCACTCTGCTGGTTGGAGAAATGGAGACTCATTTATAATGATACCTCACATTTATGACTTTTCCAAAGGTGCTAGAACATCTGTGATCATATTTTTATCTCTGAAGTCATAGAGCTGAGAATGGAGTGGGGCCTGGGGTTGAAATCTGGGCCTGTCATTTATCAGCAAGGTTTCTGTTCACCCATATGGCATCTCTCTGCAAGTTAGAAAATGATGCTCCTTCCTCAATTAAAATGGTGTGAAATTGAGCATATTACTGCATAGCTTGAACAACTGTATATGGCAGCCCTATCCTGGCCATGCCCAGTGGAGAGCTTCCCAAGACACCTGCATGGCATCAGTCCTGCCCTGGGCAGTTCACATACTATATTCTAAGTGGGGAGGGAAAGGAAATTGTTTCTCCAAAGTGGAGGGGGCAATAAGAGATTTGACCTTAGGGATCCTGGGTGTGACTGGGACAGATACAATGGTGTGCGATATATACGAATGTTTTTCTGAAGCGTGCATGTTCTGGTGTATGGGTGTGGATTTTATGTAGTGAAGATTCTATTCTGCACCTTCAGCTCTTGGACTTATATCTCCAGCGGTCCCTTCACTCCTCCATGTCTATGTATCTCCCACCCAGATCTGTGTACAGTGCTCAACCTGGACAAACTGTAGACAGTGTGTCATTGAATTTAAAGAAGTAACTTTGATTTTTCCTTTTTCTTATCTTTCCCTCCCTACCCCTCCCCTTTCTTTATTTTTGATGCTGGTGATCAAATGCAGCGCCTCATACATGGGAGGCAGTGCTCCACCACTGAGTTACATCCTGAGCTCTCTTAATTTTTTCTAATTGTGAAAGTTACATGCTCTCTTATGACAAACTAAATAGGGATATAAAAAGAAATTGAACCATTACCCTCACTTCTACTGAGTGGCCACTATAAGTTTGCATATTTCTACTACTTTATTCATGCTAAGGGAAATATAAGCATATATATATATTATATATATATATTACACACACATGCATACATATTTATATACACACACTATATATATATATATATATATATTATATGTAGTGTAGTACTAGGGATTGAACTCAGGGGTGCTCTACCCACTCAGCATATCCCTAACCCTTTTTATTTTTTATTTGAGACAGGGTCTAAGTTGCCAAACTGGTCTGGAACATGCCAACCTCCAGTTTCAGCCCACCCTTCCACCCCATAGAGCTGGGATTATAGGTATATACTGCTGTGCCTGGACACATAGGGGTTTTAATTCCTTTTAAAACAGTGTTCTAACAAAATTTTATCAAATACTACAAGCACTCTTTAAAGTTTAAGAATATATCATTGAAATCCTGAGTCTAGATCAATATATCAAATCCATTTATTAATATTGATAACTTCATGATATTCCATAGTATAGTAGGTACAATTATAGTTGTAACATAATTTAGTTATTCTTTACTTGGTTAATGAACATTGAGGTCTTTTTTATTTCTATTTCAAACAATGCTATAATAAGCATTTTTGTACACATCTTCATTATGTATTTCTACAACTTAAATTCCTTAAAGTAAGATTGTTAGACCAATGAATATCTTCAATTTAGATAGATTTTTCTAGGTAGAGTTCCAAAAATGTTTTAGCAATTCACATTTCTGACCACCTTGTATACAAGTGTTCACTCTCCCACACCCTCACCAGCACTAGGTCATATCAATCTTTTTGATATATGGCCAATTTAATGTGTTTCATATCACATTTCTCTTACAACAGTTAAATAGTAAGGTTGGTTGTATTTTTAGACAATATGTCCATTTGTATTTCCTCTGTGATGAAATTTTCTTTGTGTTTTCCCCCTTTTTTCCAGTTGTCTTCTTGCTATTGTGTAGGCATCTTTGTATTTAAGGATTATCAATTATTGTGTTATTTTTTTAGTAACTAATCTTTTAATTTTAAGATATCTTTAAAAATATTTTATTAATTTATTTATTTTTGGTACTGAGGATTGAACCCAGGGGCACTTAACCACTGAGCCACATCCCCCAGTCCTTTTTATATTTTAAGACAGGGTCTCGCTAAGTTACTTAGGGTCTTGCTAAATTGCTGAGGCTGGCTTTGAACTTGTGATCCTCCTGCCTCAGCCTCCCCAGTGGCTGGGATGACAGACATATATTTTACATACACATTTGTGTGTTTTTTTTTTTTTTTTTCCAGTACTGAGGATTGAACTCAGGGCCTTGTGCTTGCAAGGCAAGCACACTCTACCAGCTAAGCTATCTCCTCAGCCCCATATTTGTGTTTTTAAGATGTCTTCTAATACATGTCTAGTCTATGCAAGACTCCAGTTCCTGTGGTTATTTATACAAGTATTGTATATTTCTTCATTGAAAAAAAAAATTAAATTGTGAATCCATTTCAATATTATTTTTCCAACCTGTGTGAGATATGGAGGCATATCTAAATCTCTTTGAGACTTGGCTTCCTTAGTTGTAATATGGGCAAAGAGGATAAAAGAAAAAGGTGTGCAAAACTACAGCGTGGCTGTGGCTAGAGCGAGAGCTGGAACCCCGACTCTGTCTCGGTACTTGGCTCATCTTGGTGACTCTGGCGCGTTTCTCTGGAGCAGGTGTGTTGAAGAGAGAACGGAGGTCGCCCGCCGCCTCCCTCCGCTGGGCTCTGACTGGCTTAAGCGGGATGGGGATTGGGGCTGGGGAGGAGGACGCCAGCAGGAAAGGGCTCAAGGGAAGTGTTTGAGTCTGAAGTACTGGGTCGCTGACTGGAGTCTGAACACTCCTTGCTGCAGGGCTTCCTGAGCTCCTGAGAGACCAGAAGGAACAGCCTCCTGGTCCAGTAGGGGACTGTAGCTGTAGGAAGAGGAAAGGGATTAGGGCTGGGGTACATGTGGGAAGTGAGGTGGGGGGACCACTGGGACTCTGGGGAATCTTTCAGAGATTCCTGCTGCCTCACCCAGGAGACTATTCCAATGACGAAGTCAAAGAGGTTGAAGAAGGAAGTAGGAAGAGACCAGGGGATCCAAAGCTTTGGATTGCCCGTCCTCATGCTCAGGAGGGAGCTCCTCAGGCCGAGGTGGGAGGCTTCACTTCTCCGGACTCTGCACACCTCAGGCTTAGCTAGGTTGCGGTGTGTGTGCCCCTCGCCATCCAGATTCAGTTTCATCAGTTATCCCCAATGCTGTCTTTGATAACTAATTTTTTCCTGGCTCAGGACCAAATGTAGGACCATTCATTGCCTTCAATTATCATTTTCTCCTACCCCCTTCTCTCTCTCTCTCTCTCTCTCTCTCTCTCTCTCTCTCTCTTTCTCTCTCTCTCTCTCTCTCCTCTCTTTCTGTCTCTCTTATTCTTGATTTTGGTGTTGGGGATTGCAACCTGAGATGATTTACCACTGAGCTACATCCCCACCACTTTAAAAATATTTTTAAAATTCTGAGACACGGTCTCACTAAGTTGTTGAGGCTGACTTTTGAACTTAAATCCTCCTGCTTTAGCCTCCCCAGCCACTGATATTACAGGTGAGCACCACCATGTCTCACTCCTTACTTTCTTTTAAACTGAACATTTCCTTAGCCTTGCTTAGTGTTTCACATAATCTTAGTGTTTCAAATGACTTTGACATTGTTTTTTGTAAGCCATTCCAAATCAGACCATGATATTTTAAAATAATATTAAGTCAATTATTAAGTCAAAGTTCTTTTGATTTAGTTTTTCTGATGCTTTTTGGTGATTAGATTTATGTTATGTATTTTGGATAGAAGACAAGACAATGGAGGGATGTTGTGGCCTTCTCAGAATACCACATCAGAGAATATGAGGCTGGTCTGTCCCAATATTTATGACCTTGACTTTGATCACTGATTAAAATGGTGGTTTCCAGGTTTCATTTCTATTGTTATTACTTTCCTCCCTTGTAATTAATGACTTATTTGTAAGAAAGTATACTGAACCTTTGTAAATATCTGTTTTTCATCAAACTTTCACACAATTGTTGTTTAGAAATTACTTATTATTTTAATAGTACAAATTCATGGGATTCAGTGTGATAATCTGGTACATGTAACTGTGTGATGATCCCATCAGGGTAGTGATCATTTCTATCTTCTTAATATTTTTTATTTAACTTTTTGATTAACACATAATAATTGTACACTTATGGGGTACAGTGTGATAATTAATACTTGTCTACAATATATGCTCATCAAATCAGGGTACTCACTCTCTCTATCTCATCTCTTTCCATCTCCTTATCATTGCTTTGCATTTGGAGCCCTTGAGCACCTCTTTCTAGTGATTCATAAAATATCTAATAGGTTCCTGTAAACTATAGTCACCCCACTGTGCTTAGAACTTACACAAACTCATTTTAATATCCACAGATGGTTTTCCATCTTCATTGTTCCTTGTTTTTTTACTGGTTGACATTTTACACCAAGGAAGAACTTTTCCCTTTTCATCTATGTATTTATGGATGGGTGGATGTACATCAGCATGAATTCATGGGCTATTATTTTATTCATGCATTATAGTCCATTACTATTATCCCTTTTTATTGTTCAAAATATCACTGATTTGACTGTTAGGTGTGCTGTGAATTTTTTTTTTTTTTTTTTTTTTTTTTTTGGTACTGGGGATTAAACCCAGGGGTGCTTTTATCACTGAGCTACTTCCCCAGCACTTTTTATTTTGTATTTTGAGACAGGTCTCACTAAGTTGCTGAGAGGCTTGTTGTGTTGCTGAGGCTGGCTTCTAACTTGCAATCTTCCTGCCTCAGCCTCCTGGGTTGCTGGGGTTATAGACATATGCCACTGTGCCCAGCAGGTATGATTTTTGAGCCTGTTATTTTCTCACTATTTATTCACTTACCTGTTCATTTATTTTATGGGTCATAGTTTACTTATCCATAAAACTTGTTCCTATTCATGACCTTGACCTAGAATCAGAATTTTAAAGCTGGAGATAACTTAGATGTTATTTTTCTTGGCTCTGGTCTCTATTTTCATATGAGAACTCCGACCCCAGAGAACTTGAGGCAATTTTTCAAAGTCATTATGGCTTTCTAGAAGCAGAGCTTGAACTGGCACCTGAGTGCTCAGATTTCAGCCCAGAGCTTCTCCAGGACATTTCTGGCCTTCTTGTCATCAGGGAACTCCTGCCATCACAGCTGTTTAGGCAACTGGTATTCCCCTTGGCATATGCAGGCCATCAGGAGTGGATGATCCAGTGTTTGCTGACAAGGATTTGCAGGGAGTTCTTGGGCATCTTCCTTGAAACTTTAATCTTGGCAATGCAAGAAGAAGGTCCTTAGAATCTTCAGAACCTCTATCACTGTGCTGAGCAATTTCCAAGGGCCTTATATTTGCTAAGAATGGCAGTTATAAACAACCAACATGTATCAGTTTCTCAAAGTTTGCTCACCAGAGGTGCAAACTGATCTTGGACTAGAACCTCCAAAACCATGAACCAAAACAAACTTTTTTTTCTTTATAATATGATTATCTCAGATATTTTGTTATAGCAATGGAAACTAACACAACGTGTAATCTGGGAAGGGTTGGTTTGCCTGGCCAATCAGATCCCCAGGGTAATTAATTTAGAAAGGGGTGTGTGAAATTGCTGAAATCATTTAGAAATAAGTACTTTCTTTTCATTGAAATAACTAATTACAAGAAACCAAGCAAGGAGCATAGCATGGAATTTCTGGGGCCATCTTTGCTGCCCTGCTCAAAAAATCTGCCTAAAGAAAAGAAGCCAACATAGAGAAAATATAGGGACAGAATGAGTCTTGGATGACATTAGTTGAACACTGATCCCACTAAGACACCATTGACTTGAGGACATTTTTAGTTATGAGAGCCAAATAAATCAATGTTTTGCTGATTCGAGTTAGGTTTCAGGTACTTGAAATGAAGAATCCTGACTAATACCATTTCTTCTTCTTTTTTTTTTTTTTAATTTTTTTGGTTGTAGATGAACACAGTACATTTATTTTATTTATTCATTTTTATTTAGTGCTGAGGATCGAATCCAGGGCCTCACGCATGCCAATCGAGTACTCTACCTCTGAGCCACAACCCCAGCCCCCTAATGCCATTTCTTTTCAATCTTAATCTCCTCTTCCCAGAGCTTCAGAGCCTCAAGGGGGATAAAGTAAGCCTGGGCAGTGCCATGCTAGCTAGTCTCCTGGTTAAGTGTCCAAAGGGACCTTGGCATTACACTACCCTGGCCTGATGAGCTGCCTTGCCTAGTACTCTGTAGGGCCATGTGGGTATTTCTTCCCTGAGCCCTTAGATTTGCCCTGTGTACCAGTCTCTTGCTTGTTTTTCTCCTCTTGCTTTGTTCTGCAGTTTCTAGGGAATGATTGATTCCGTGTGTGTGTGTGTGTGTGTGTGTGTGTGCACGCGCACGCGTGTGTGTACCCTTTCCTCTTTCTTATCTTGCAGCCTTATTGTTAAGAATCAAATGGGATAGCGTAGGTGCAGTGCTCAGCTCAATGCCTGGCGGATACAATTATTCCTCTTTGCCTTTTCCTTCCCTCTTCCTGATTCAGGATGTGATTTAAGGATCTGTGATGTATTCCAATTTTCAATGTCCTGGATAAATAACGGGGAGTTATAGTATAGTTGCCAGCAATTTGCACCCGAGTTTTAATTAATTTTATCTATTTAAAGTGAGATATCTCAAAGTCATGGAATAAATTTATGTCACATATGTTTATGCAAATCAGTATTTGTCTTTCGAGCTGACAGCTGTAGTCCTTGTTTTGTTCCATGATGCTGCAGTAGAGGCCAAATGTGTCATGTTTTCTCAAGTGATGGCTGCCAACTCCCCAAATGTCATAATAGGTGAGACGCTTCACATGGTGGCAAGTGCCAACGCTGAGGCTACAGAGCATTTGCAAGTCCATTTTTATCTATTCTTTTTTATTTTTATAATATATTTTATTCTTCCTTTACTAAAGTCATAAAAATTATACTTCTAAGTCAACATAGAATATACAAAAATTTAATTTTCTGACTCATTCCAACCCCACCCTTTGAAATAAATAATGGAATTAGATTCATATGTATCTTTCCACATTTTTTTCACATACATATTTTCCCATGTAAATATACATTTCTTGTGTTATCTCTATTTTTCCACATTTTTTTTACCTTTAATTTTTATTTGATACTGGGGATTGAACCCAGTGGTACTTTATCATTGAACAACATACCCAACCCTTTTTATTTTTTATTTTGAGATAGGGTCTTGCTAAGTTGCTTAAGGCTATACTAAGTTGTGAGACTGGCCTTGAATTTGCAATCCTCCTGCCTCAGCCTCCCTAACTGCTGGGATTACAGACAAGCACCACCACACCTGACCATTTTTCCACATTTTAAAGCCTATGCAAACATATATATCTCCTTATAGGCTATCAATTTTGATTTTTAATGCAAAATAAGATCATATTTTACACTTATCTTTTTTTAAACTAATAATTATGTACTTTTTAGATCAATGTAGGTATATATGACTCATTTTTCTGTATAGCCACATTGTCTTTCTTTATGCACATATTCCACGATATATTGATTTACTTCTTGGTGGTACCAGGGATTGAATCCATAATTATTAGGCAAGTATCCTACCACCGAGCTATATCCACAGTCTTTTATAAATTTTTTTTTTTTTTTTTTTTTTAATTTGGAAACAAGGTTTCGCTAAGTTGCCCAGGGATGCTTACTATGTCAACATTTCCTCTGGCAGTCTGTCCACCACATGAGAAGACATCATTCTGACACCCTTTGCCAGGGCTTTACTTATTTTTTTCCCCAGGTACTGGGGATTGAACTGAGAAGCACTCTACCACTGAGCTACAATGCCAATACCTTTTATTTTATTTTGAGATAGAGTCTACCTCAGTTGCCCAATCTGGCTTTGAACTTGTGATTCTCCTGCCTCACTGGAATTATAGCCATATGTCACCTTGGCTCCAGGACCTGCTTTTAGCAGAACCCTATTGAATACAGAACTTGGACCCAGATGTAAGATCAGCCTCACTTCAGATTGGACCTGGAGCAGTGATTCCTCTGTCCTTTCCCTTTTCTCTGCTTCGTGTGCCCTGAGCATCCTGTGGTCACCTGAACAGTCAGCAGAGGTATTATTGGAGTGGAAGGCCTTTGAAGTCTGGATAAATAAGAAAATACATCTCTGCTCTCTAGGGATGCAGGGCAGTGTCTGTGCCTATTCAGTGGCCTCAACAGTGCTGTGTATGTAGTAACTACTTAATTAATATAAAATAAGAACAACCGATCCAGTGGATGAACTGATCTCTTTGAAGTTCTGGTCAATTCAGAGCTGAGAAGAGTGGGTGGCATGGGTAACTGAAACTCTTAAATAATCCCCAGACCTCATCTTAAGAGTCAATAGGCGGAGCTGGGGTTGTGGCTCAGTGGTAGAGCACTTGCCTAGCATGTGTGTGGCACCGGGTTTGATTCTCAGCACCACATGCAAATAAATAAATAAAGGTCCCTCAATAACTAATAAGAACATTAAAAAAAAAAAGAGTTAATAGGTTCAGATACTTTATCTGAGCTGCTAAAATCAACCCCTTACTTTTACGTATTTTTTTCATTTTTGGGGGGTAACTGAAATCAAGCAGTGAAATGGCCACCAGAATCGGGAATCCCGTGTGAGACATCCATAGCTGTCTCATAAGCATAGATGGCTCATAAGTGATTTCTGAATCATAGAGTGTCAAGGCTGCCAAGAGGTCTGACCAGTGATGGACCGAGAGACCTAAGAGTGTGTCTGCCTGTGAACTCCTCCTGAACTGGGTGGGGTCAGAGGAAGGCTCTAGGAAAAGAGGTCACATGAGTCTTGGTCTCATGTCTGTCCGGAGATACTTTGACTTTCAGGTTATTCATTCACTCCAGCCTTTTAGTCAGGACACCAGTGTTTCATTCTGTGGGAGGATCTGCGTGCATGTTAGTTAAAAGAAATGATGTCATCGCATCCCTGCTGAAAAAGGGCCCACTCCGTGCTGGCAGACAGGTTGCTTACTGACTCCTGGTTCTGCACCTTGCTTTGCTTGGAGCTAACTCTGTGACTCTGGGCTACAGTGTCAGCTTTCTCTGCCACACTCTTTCCTCTGCAAAATGCAGAGGTTGGAATGTAGGATTCTAAGATTGTGGCCTTCTCTGACTCTGCAGACAACCCCGTGAGCCAGAAGAATTTAGCACTGTTGCTCTGTCGGGGTGTTCAGCAGGAAGAGGGGACAGATGGCTCTTTCTGGACCATGTTCAGAAATGTGGAGTGTGATGTACGGCGTGAATGAAGCATGGTGCCCTTTAAACACAGCCTCCCCTGGGGAGCGCTCCGATCTCTGCCGAACTCTCTGGCTCTCATTCACATTCCACTGTCACTCAGGGCTCAGGCAGCCCTCCTGCGCTTGTGCACCGGAACACACACACACACACACACACACACACACACACACAAACTGCGCTCTGACACACTCGGTGACTCACAGCTGACACAGTATTACACACACAGGATGATTTGGCGGGGATTGCTCGCACACTCAGGCTCAAGCTCACTGTGCCGGATGTGTGGCTATGCCTGTGCCCACGGTGTCAGGCATTCCCATGGGGACTTGGTTGAGCATCTCACCGGCGTCTGCAAATGATTTGCATTCTTGGCTCTTTGGAACTGGCTTGTTCTTTGTCGTTCTGCTCACTGTTCAACCCTTTCCTTCCCTTTTGTCTGCTCCTTGCCTGGTTTTGGTCTCTTGCACCTACGCTCTTCAGTCAGCTTCCTGGACTACAGGGGCAACCTCCAAGCCCCTGGCCAACTCTGACATCTTTGGTTCTAAGAAACTCCTCAGTTGCCAAGGGATGCTTTCCCATGGGGTCTCATCCTGTCCCTTACCTGGACAACTCTTTATGGCTTCCTCAGAGTGTCCTACTGGGATGGTCTAATATTTGTGCCA
This sequence comes from Sciurus vulgaris, assembly GCF_902686455.1. NCBI lineage: Eukaryota > Metazoa > Chordata > Mammalia > Rodentia > Sciuridae > Sciurus > Sciurus vulgaris. The sequence continues at coordinate 55,100,096 of NC_136465.1, read as the reverse complement.
CCTGGACCAACTCCTTTCACAAGATGAGGGGCACCAGTGCTTTTGAAGAAGCAGAGAAAGGAAGTGCTGCATGTCCCAATATCCCAGTGCAATGGGCTGTGGGCCTTGGCTCTTGCCAGGGACTCACTCCTGCAGGGCATATGGCTTGGGGAGGTGTGTGCAAAGGAAAGGGGTTCTGTAAGCACCAAGGTCTGCATGCAGGTACTGCCACCCTACTGGTGGTCTCTGGCTATGGTGGGCAGGGCAGAGGGGTAGGGGGAGATCGGGGAGCAAGTTCTGGTGCTACAGAAGTGGAACACCTTCTTTCCTCTTTCTCTTGAGGATCCCTCAAAACTGAGAGGGGGTGTGGCATTTGTTGGAATCAACTTTTGTTTTTTTTTTCTTTTTTCAGTGCTAGGGGTGTAACCCAGGCTTCCCACATGCTAGGCAAGTGCTCTGTGTCTGAGCTATGCCCCCAGCCTCTAAGAGCCGATTTCTGTTTACTCTGATGATATGCTTGTGGGAATCAGGTGAAGTCTGAGTTTTGACTGTTCCTTGAGGAGTTAAAAGTGCCAGGCAAACAAAAGAGAGAAGAGGAACAACAGTGAGAAGGAGCTGCCCAAATGCACATTATCCTTGAGGAAGCAGGCAGAGAGTCCTCTACTGAGCACAGAGTAAGACCCCATGGAGCTTCATAGCTGATCTAGCAACAACACCAAAAAAGTTCCAGTGGACACAGTGGTACACACCTGTAATCCCAGCTACTCAGGAGGTTGACGCAGGAGCATCACAAGTTTGAGACCAGCCCCCACAATTTAGCAAGATCTTCTTTCAAAATAAAAAATAAAAAGGGCTGAGGATGTAGCTCAGTGGTAGAACAACCCTGGGGTTCAATCCCAGTACCACCACCAAAAAAAAAAAAAAAAAAAAAAGAAAAGAAAAGAAAGAAAGAAAGAAAGAAAAAGAAAAAGAAAAGATAAAATAAAATAAAAGAAAGTCACAGATAAGGACTTGCCAAGCCCCATCTCTGAACCCAGACGACACTGGGCTGACTGGTCTCCGGAGAGTAGAAATGTGGGTCCCTCTTTAGGATATCCACTCCAGGGAGTGTTCCATGAAGTCCATGCCGTTTGCCCAGTGCTGTGAACACAGGGCCATTCTGGGCCTAGAATCATGGACACGCTTAGTGCATAGCTAGCTGCTCCCAGTTTGGGACTGAAATGCCCTTTGCAACTCTAAAATGAGTCCGACAAGCCTTGACAGCATTTTTCCCCCTTGCTACTTGTGTTCTTACCTTATCTTTGACTGTATTCTTTTCTCTTTTTAAAAATATATATGTATATCTTAGTTGTCAATGGACTTTTATTTTATTTATGTGTGGTGCTGAGAATCCAACCCAGTGCCTAATACAAGCCAGGCAAGCGCTATACCCCTGAACCACAACCCCAGTCCCTCTCTGACCGTATTCTATTCATTGGAAGGACTAGAATCCAGAGGGAATGACCTTTCTTTATCAGACCTGAGTCTCTGCTTCAAGTCTGTACCCTCTGAGTACCCTGAGCTCTCTGTCCCACTTCCTAGAAAAGGCTTTCTCAGCAAACATACTTGGAGAGATTTCCATTTAACTCCTTCCTTACAATGAATCTGCTGACTCTGGATTTGGATTTAAGGTTACTTTGCTTGGAAGAGTTAAGATTATACTGTAGATTTGCTGGCACACTCAGCAGGTCTTGGCCTGCTTCTGCCAAGGTGGAGGTGGGGGTGAGGGGCGTGCACTCCCAATCCTAAAGTGAAGAAGTTCCTTGTCCTCTGAACATTTATAAACAGGGTCCATCTGAGTATATACCATGGTGAGCACTCAAGAGAAGTGTACAAATTTTCTTTGTTCTGCGTATCTTTTAACAGCAACTGCAAAAACTACACTCTATTTAAATATATGTGGATGCAAAGGAGGACCAATCCAATAAAAATAGCAATTCACAACTCTCAAACAATACGCATGGTAAACTGGACGACAATCCACAACTGCTTTTGCTATTGCTTGTAGTGTTGGGGATCAAGCCTTGCATGTACTAGGTAAGTACTCTACCACTGAGCTATACTCCCAGCCCCTGGAAGATTTTCTTTTTTTGGGGGTGGGGGTACTAAGGATTGAATTCAGGGACATTTGATCACTGAGTCACATCCCCAGTCCTCTTTTTATATTTTTATTTAGAGACAGGGTCTCACTGAGTTGGTTGGGGCCTTGCTAAATTGCTGAGACTGGTTTTGAACTCGGGATCTTCCTGTGTCAGCCTCCCAAACTGCTGGGATTACAGGCGTGCTCCACAGTGCCTGGCTGGAAGATGTTCTTCCCACCTCTGTTCCAGATAAATTTGATATATAGCAAGCTAACACAATGTTTATTTAATTCAGTTAGATATTTAACTTACATAGCACTTTCTATGCGTTGGACATGATTCTAATCATTTTTCTGCAAAATTAATTCATTTAATTTTCATAACATCCTTATGAGGTAGATACTCTTGTCTCATGTTACTGCGTAGGACCCTGAGGAATGAGGTTAAGCAGTGTGCCTATCGTTAGTCATGGTGGTGGGTGTAAATTCTCATGCAGACCACTTGCCTTGGACGGTTTGCCTGTGACCCCAGCTCTGGGCCACTGGTAGACAGTTACTCCAGTAGCACGCTCTTCTCCAGGTGGGTTTTTTTTGAGAGTAGAAGGAATCCCCCAACTATTGGTGACACGGAGTAGTGAAACACGCTGGAGCCCCTGTGTGACACCTCTGTTCAGGTCAACGTCCTTTTTGTGACTGGTGGCATTATTCTCACCTCATGGCTCTTCCTTGACTACTCTAAGAAGCATCTATAGAGAACAGAGCCAAAGCTGTGGGCTTTCCCCGAACTCTCTCCAGGGGAGTCCCGTGGAGCCATTGTTCTTCCGGGCTCATCTATTGGGCCTCTTTTGGCAAGGACCTAGTGGCACCTCTTATTTACCCATTAGCAATTAAGCTTGAGGCATTTAACATATAAATACCGAAAACATCAGCATAATTACAGCAAAGATTTCAAAAGCTTTTTGGCAAGGATGGGCCTGAATATTTACTTAACGAAAGAATTCCTTACTTCAGTCTTAAGAAAGAATTCACAATAGAATTTAATAAGCCAGCTTTCTCCAGTAAATTGAAAACACTCTTTTACTCATTCAAAATATGATTTGTGTTTTTCAAAATGTGACTCACACGAGAGAACACTCCCAACTTTTTCCCAGAGAGCTCTCTTTCCACATTTTCCTGAAAATTTTCTCACTTGTTAAGATTGTCCCTTTCTGAGCCTAAAGAAAGAGAGCAGGAGTGGAGGGGAGTGTGGATAGATCTGAAATTCCACCATGCAAAACCTTTCTTTGTTTTAACCTTGTCTTCTACAGATGAGTTTCTCTTACTGTGCAAGAACACTGTTTGAAGCATTTCTTCTGTGACTAGAGGGACTGTTGGGAGTTCAGAACCCCTGGGGAGGGAGTATGTGGGGAGGTTGCGGGGAGGGACAACACCAGTGTTTTTATTAGGGGAAAGAAGTGATATTCATTTGTTCATTAATTTCTTCCATCTTTTAGACAACCGCACTGATTCTTACATTCCCACCATTTTCTGTCATTTGGTGTAGGGTGCTGCCGTGCACCTCTGGGAGGTGGGGCCTAGGGGAAGGTCCTTAGGTCCTGGGTGGTGGTGGTGGGGCTTCTAAAAAGGGGATTATGGGGCTCTGGCCCATCCTTTTTCCATTTCTGAGATCATGTAAGTGTTTGGTCTGCTATGAGCTCCCACCACGACAGGCTACTCTTGACAGTGGCTTAAAGCAGTGGAAGTAACTGATCTTGGACTGGAAACTCCCAAACAGTGAGCTAAATAAACCTTTTCTCTTTATATATTAATTGCCTCTGGTATTTCATTGTAGTAATTGGAAGCTGACTAACACAAAAGTACTATAATTGCCCTTATTTTAGGAAATTGACGTTTGACATGATTAAGAGAAGTTAACTAATTTGCCAAAGTCCCGTAGCTATTGAGCAGTAGAAATGGGAGCAGCGTCCAGGCAACGTAGCTCTAGTACTCATGGTTAAGGACTCTTAACCACTATGACGGATTGTGTACAGAGGTAACTATTATTTTGATTATGAAATATTTAAAATACCAAGAAAAGTACAAAGGATAATAAAATAATGTTCCATGAATCCACCCTCCATTTCCATTGAATTCTAATATTTTGCCTTGCTTACTAAGTTCTTCTTAAGAAGGAAATTAAGAAAAGGAAAGAGAAGGGAAGAAAAAAGAAATTACAGATAAAATTGAAATCCTCTTGTGTACGCTACCCTGAACACACTGCCTTCCTGTCCCAGAGGAAGCAACTATCTTGTATTTGTGTTTCTGTTTCCTAGCTATGTTTTTTTCTTTTTAATTTTTAAAAATTTGTTCTAATTAGTTATACATGACAGCAAAATGCACTTCGATACATCATGTATAAATGGAGTATAATTTCTCATTACTCTGGTTGTACATGATGTAGAATCCCACCAGTCATATAGTTATATCTGTACATAGGGTAATAAAGTCTGATTCATTCTATCATCCTTCCTACCCCCATAACCCTCCCCTCCATTCACTCCCCTCTACCTAATCTAAAGTAACTCTGTTCTTCCCTAGCATCACCCCCCCATTATTGTGAATTAGCATCCACACATCAGAGAAAACATTCCACCTTTGGTTTTATGGGATTGGCTTACTTTGCTTAGCATTAGCTAAGCTCCAGCTCTATTCATTTACCAGCAAATGCCACAATTTAATTCTTCTTTATGGCTGAGTAATATTCCATCATATATACATACATATATATATATATCACATATATCATATATATATATCTCACATTTTCTTTATCTATTCATCTGTTGAAGGGCATCTAGACTGGTTCCTTAGTTTAGCTATTGTGAATTGAGCTGCTATAAACACTGAGGTGGCTGCATCACTGTAATATGCTGATTTTAAGTCCTGTGAGTATAAACCAAGGAGTGGGATTGCTGGGTCAAATGATGGTTCCATTCCAAGTTTTCTGAGGAATCTCCATACCAATTTCCATAATGATTGCACCAATTTGCAGTCCCAACAGGAATATATGAGTGTATCTTTTTGTCCACATCCTCACCAACATTTATTGTTGTTTGTATTCTTGATAATTGTCATTCTGCTTGGGGTGAGGTGAAATCTTAGAGTAATTTTGATTTGCATTTCTCTAATTGCAAGAGATGTTGAAAAAATTTTTCATTTATTTGTTGATTGTATTTCTTCTTCTGTGAAGTGTCTGTTCAGTTCCTTAGCTTATTTGTTGATTGGGTTATTTGTTTTTTGGAAGGTTAAGTGTTTTTTATATATCCTGGAGATTAATGCTCTATCTGAGGCGCAGGTGGCAAAGATTTTCTTCCATTCTGTAGGCTTTCTCATCATGTTATTGTTTCCTTTGCTGAGAAGAAGCTTTTTAGTTTGAATCCATCCCATTTATTGATTCTTGATTTTATTTCTTGCATTTTAGGAATCTTGTTAAGGAAGTTAGGTCCTAAGCTGACATGATGAAGATTTGGGCCTCCTTTTTCTTCTATTAGGCACAGGGTCTCTGTTCTGCCTAAGTCTTTGACTTTGAGTTGATTTTTATGTACGGTGAGAGATAGAGGTTTAATTTCATTTTGTTACATAGGGATTTCCTGTTTTCCAGCACAATTGGTTTGAAGAGACTATCTTTTCTCCAATGTATGTTTTTGGCATGTTTGTGTAGTATGAGATAACCATATTTATGTAGATTTTGTCTCTGTGTTCTATTCTGTATCATTGGTTTATGTGTCTGTTTTGGTGCCAATACCATGCTTTTTTTGTTACTATGTTTCTGTAGTATAGTTTAAGGTCTGGTATTTTAATGCCTTCTGTTTCACTCTTCTTGCTAAGAATTGCTTTGGCTATTCTGGGTCTCTTATTTTTCCAAATGAATTTCATGATTGCTTTTTCTAGTTCTATGATGAATGTCTAAGTTATTAGACAGGAGAAAGAAAATTAAGGGATACAAATAGGAAAAGAAGAACTCAAACTATCACTATTTGCTGATGACATGATTCTATATTTAGAAGATCCAGAAAATTCTACCTTAAAACTCTAGTACTCATAAATGAGTTCAGCAAAGTAACAGGTCATAAAATCAACACCCATAAATGGAACATGTTCCTGTATATCAGTGATGAATCTACTGAAAGAGAAATTAGGAAAACTACCCCATTCTCAATAGCCTCAGGGAAATCAACCTAACAAAAGCTGTGAAAGACCTCTACAATGAAGACTGCAGAACACTAAAGAAAGAAATTGAAGAAGATCTTAGTAGATGGAAAGAGCCCTCGCTCCTGGATAGGCAGAATTAATATTGTCAAAATACCCGTACTACCAAAAGTGTTATACAGATTCAATGCAATTCCTATTAAAATCCCAGCTATGTTTTTATACTATGAAAGCAATTATAGATATCCATCAGCAATGTATAACATTTTTGCATGTTTTCAAACTTATATAAATAGTGTCATTCTATAGCTTGCTTTTGCATTCTATGTTGTTGAGACTTTGTCAATTTCACGGAGTTCTAAGTTCATTTCTTTATGATACCATACCATAAAAAATATTGCATAAATTATTCAAAGACTACATAATATTCCATTGTATGAATAATGTAACATATATTAATTCACTAGCTTTTAAAAATGTTTTGCTATTATAGACAACACTGCAGTGAGCTTTTTTCAGCCTGTCCTTTGTGAGTGTGTGCACGTGTGCTCCTAGGGGAACATTTCGAAGGGGCTTTACCAGGGTGAGGGGCAAGCCCATTCTTAGCTTTATTTCATTAAATTTCACTTCAAAGGAGTTGATCAGTTGAACCCTAAAAGCAATATGTGAGAGTTCTGCTAATCTCCATACTCCTAAAATTGCTTTTATCAAACTTTGAATATAAAATGTTTTCTTATTGCTATTTTAATCACATTCCCTGATTATTGGGCAAGTTGAAGATCATCACAGTTTTTGTTCATTTCTTCTGGGAATTTTCTGTTTATTATATAGTCTACTGTGCTAGTCAGTTTTCTGTTACTGTCATAAATGTCTGCAATAAATCAATTTATGGAGCCCAAAAGGTTTTTTTTTAGAGGATGGAAAGAGCCCAAAAATGTTTTTTTTGGCTCATAGTTTTGGAGGTTTCAGTCCATGGTTGATTGACCCTGTTGCTTTTAGGCTTGTGAAGAGGCAGCACATTATAATGGAAATGTGTGGTAGAGCAAAGCTATTCACCTCATAGCCAGGGTGTAAAAGATAGAAAGAAAAAGAGACTGGGGTCCCATAATCCCTTTTGAGAACAAACTCCCAGTTACCAGACGATCTCCCTTAGGCTCCACTTCTAAAAGTTTCCCCCACTTCCCAAGCCATTCTGGGGGCCAGATATTTAACACGTGGGTCTCGGGAGTACATTTCAGATCCAAATTATAGCATCTATTTATTGATTCATTTGACCTTGCTTTTAATTTTTAAAATTGACAGAGTAAAATCGATTTGTGGGGAGTACTGGTGATTGAACCTAGGGGTGCTTTGAAACCGAGCTTTAAAAACTCAGTGGTTAAAAAAAAAAAAAAAAAACAAAAAAAACCAGTCCTTTAAAAATTTAAAAAAATAATTATTTGTTTATTTTTTTATTTTGAGCAGGGTCTTTCTAAGTTGCTGAGGTTGGCCTTGAACTTTTGTGATCCTCCTGCCTCAGCCTCCCAAAGTAGCTGGGATTACAGATGTGATACTCCACCCCATCCACCTAACATTGACATCTTTAGAGAGGAGGTGTATTAAATTCTATTTTTTTTTTTTTTTTTTTTTTTTTTTTTGGTGCTTGTGTGATTTTGGGAATCACAGGGCCTTGTGCATGCTAGTCAAGCTCTCTACCTCTGAGCTACGTCCCTAGTCCTTATTTTATTTTTATTTTGAGAAGGGGTCTTGATAAGTTGCTCAGGTTGCCTGAAACTTGTGATCCTCTTGTCTTAGCTTCCCAAGCAGTTGGGGGTACAGATGTGTGCCCAACTACAGTTCTGCATTTTAACACATGTAGACTCATATAACCGTCACAGCAGCTGGAATGCAGAATGGTTCAATTACCCCAAGAAATATCAGAATATTTAAAAATACTAAGTCAATTTCTTTAATAGGGCTAGGGGTATAGAGTTCAGTGATAGAGTGCTCACCTAGGATGTGTGAAGACTTGGGTTCAATCCCCAGCTCTGCCAAAAACAAAACAAACAAAAATCCTTTGATGTGACGTATGTGACTTGGGTCTTTTATCTCTTATTGGGCGAACTTCATGATTTCTGAAGAATTGTTTCATTTTATCCAAATTGTCAAATTTATTTGTGTGTAGTATTATTTTTTCCAGCTTTTTTCTTTTTAATACTGGAGATTGGACCCTGGAATGCTCCACCCCTGGGCCACATCCACAGTCCTTTTTATTCTGTCCTGAGACAAGGTCTTGCTAACTTGCTGAGGACCTTACCAAGTTGCTGAGGCTAGCCTCGAACTCTTGATCCTCCTGCCTCAGCCTCCCCAGTCTCTGAGATCACAGGCATGCGCCACAGCACCTGACTGACTCAGTTTTGATTTCGGACAGCAGCCAGTCAGGATTTCAGACGTTAGGCTTGAAACTCACTCAGATAAAGGCAGTGGCAATCTCACAGCTTCTCCTGGATTGCACTGCAACTTGCATTGGATGTCCCTGTGAACTTCATGCATGGAGCTCACTCATAGGTTATCTCCTAGCCAGGTGTGGTGGCACAGGCTTGTCATCCCAGACACTACAGAGGCTGAGGCAGAAGGATCACAAGTTCAAAGCCAGCCTCAGCAACTTAGCGAGGCCCTGTCTCAAAAGAGAACAAAAAGGGCTGAGGATGTGGCCTAGTAGTTAAGCACCCTTGAGTTCAATCCCCAGTACCAAAAGAAAAAAAAAAAAAAAGATTTTATGGTTATTTGTGTATAGTATTTGTAATGTTTTCTTTTTGTTCTCTTCTCTCCCTCCTTTTCTTCATCTTTCCTTCCCTCCCCCCCTCCTTTCTCCCTTCTTTTCGACGGGGCCTCCCTATGTTGCCCAACCTGTCTAGCCTGGGATCAAGCTGTCCTCGCACCTGAGCCTTCTGCGTAACTGTGATACAGGCTTGTGCCACTCTTTCTGGCTCTTTATTCTTTTAATGTCTGTGGAGATATAAAAAGCACCCACTCCTTCATTCTAGATATTGATACTGTTTGCCTGCTCCCACACCTTTTTAGGCTAGAGGTTTATTAATTTCACTGACATTTAAAAAAAAATAGCTTTTAGTTGCATTGATGTTCAGCATTGTTCTTGTTTGCAAGCACGTTTGCTTCTTACCTTTGTTCTTTTCTTTCCACTGATTGTGTAATAGTATATATTTCCCTCAAAGCACTGCTTTAGCTATAGCCCATAATTTTTTTTTTTTTTTAGTACCAGGAATTAAACCCAGGGGCGCTTAACCACTGAGCACATCCCCAGCCCTTTTTATTTTTTATTTTGAGACAGGGTCTCGCTAAGTTACATAGGTCCTCTCTAAGTTGCTGAGACTGGCCTCAAATTTGCAATTCTCCTGTTGCAGCTTCCTGAGTCGCTGGGATTACAGGTGTGTACCACCATGCCCGGCATGTATCCCACAAATTTTGACATGTTGTATTTTCATTCAGTTCAAAATATTTTCTAATTTCCCTTTCTCTTTTTTGGGTGGGGTTGGAGTGGGTGCTGGGGATTGAACTCACACTCTCATGAATGCTAAGCACGTACTCTACCCCTGAACTAGATCCCCAGCCTCAAGACTTCCTTTTTGACCCCTTGATAATTATGGTTTTTAATTTCCAAATGTTTGGAAGTTTTCCAGTTATCTTTCTGTTATTGATTGCTAGTTTAATTCCATTATGGTCAGAGGATATGCTTTGTATAATTTCAAGGCTACAACATTTATTAAGGTTTGTTTTATGACCTTGGATATATAATCTATCAGACTGAATGTTCTAAATGCACTTAAGAAAAACGTATATTCTGATGTTGTGTGGAGTGTTCTATAAATGCTGGTTGGATCCAGTTGGTAGATGGAATAGTTTACTTCTATTTGCTGATTTTCTGTTGATTTGTTCTATCAATTACTGAGAATGAAGCATCGAGGTATAATGGTAGATTTGTCCAGTTCTTTCAATTCTACCAGGTTTTGCTCATGTATTTTGAAGTCTTTTTGTTGGGTGTACACCCATTTAATGGTATTATGTCTTCTTGATGAATCAACTAAAAATCATACTGTAATGGTCCTTTTTATCCTTGGAAATGATTCTTGTTCTGAAATCTCCTTTGTCTAATGTTAAAATAGCTACTCTGACCTGGCGGCGGTGGCGCATGCCTGTAATCCCAGCAATTTGCAAGGCTGAGGCAGGAGACTCACAAGTTCAAAGCCATCCTCAGCAATATAGCGAGGCCCCAGGCAACTTAGAGATTCCCTGTCTCAAAATATAACATAAAAAGGACTGGGAATGTGGCTCAGTGTTTAAGTGCCCCTGGGTTCAATCCCAGGTACCAAAAAAAAAAAAAAAAAAAAAAAAAAAAAAAATACACATAATTTATAATTTATCACTTTAACCAGTTTAAAACATGCAGTTCAGCAGCTTTTAGTGCATTCATAATGTTCTTCAATATTATCTAATTCTAGAATATTTTCATCACTTCCAAAAGAAACATCATACTCATTAGCAGTTATTCCTTGTTTCCCAATTCTCCCAGCCCCTGGAAACCCCTAAGCTACTTTCATTTCTATGCATTTACCTCTTCTGTGTATTTCACATAAATGGAATCATACAATACGTGGCTATTTGTGACTGGCTTTGCTCACTTGGCATGGTGTTCAAGGATTATTCATGTTGCATTTTACAATAGTATTTCTTTCCTTTTTTATGATTGAATAATATTCCATGGTATGAACATATCTCGTTTAGTTTATCCATTCATCAGTTGATGGACATTGGGTGGTTTACACTTTTGATTATAATGAATAATGCTGCTATGAGCATTTGTGTACAAGTTCTTATTTGAACACCTGCTTTCAATTCTCTTGGATGCATACCTAGGGTGGAATTGCTAGGTATATTTAACTTTTTAAACATTCTATTTTTAACTTTTTGAAGCACTGCCAAACTGTTTTCCACAGCAGCTGCACCATTTTACATTCCCACCACGAATGTATGTTAAATTTAATTTTTCCGCAACTTACCAACTCTCGTTACTTTTTTTGTGTGTGGTTTTAAAAAAATATTATTATAGCCATCCTAATAAATGTGAAATGGCATTTATTGTTTTTTATTCGTGTTTCCCTAATAAATAATGATGTGGAGCATCTTTTCATATGTTTATTGGTCATTTATTTATCTTCTGTGGAGCAATGTCTATTCAAGTCTTTTGCTCATTTTTGAATCAGATTGTCTTTTTGTTGCTGAGTTGTAAAAGTCCTTTAAATCTCCTAGATACTAGATACACGACTTACATGATTTTCTCTCCTGTAGGTTGTCTTTTCATTTTCTTGATATAGTAGGAAATTTTTTATTTTAATGGAGTTCAATTTGTCTTTGTGTGTGTGTGTGTGTGTGTGTGTGTGTGTGTGTGCGCAGTACTGGGTACCAAACCACATCCCCATTCTACTACTGAACTACATCCCAGTCCTTTTTATTTTTTAAAATTTTGAGACTGGGTCTCACCAAATTGCTGAGACTGAACTTGAACTTGGAATCCTCCTGTCTCAGGCTCCCAAGTAACTAGAATTACAGGTATATGTCACTGTGCCCAGCCCAACTTGTTTATTTTTCATTTTGTTGCTTGTGTGTTTGGTGCCATAACCATTGGCAAATATAAAGACTCAGAGACTTATGCCTATATTTTATTCTAATAGATTGACAGTTTTAGTGCTTGTACTTTTTTCATGTCTGTGTTTTGTTTTTGTTTTGTAGTGCTGGGAATAGAACCCAGGGTCTCACACATGCTAGGCAAGCTACATTCACAGCCTTCATTTAAGTCTTTGATTCATTTTGAGTTCTTATGTATGGTTTGCATCAAGAACTTAATTTTTCTTTTGCAACTGGTTATCCAGCTGCCCCATGCCTATTGTGGAAGATTCTTCTTTTCCCCATGAATTTCAGATAAAAAAATCCATTGGCTTTTGATGTTTAGGTTTACTTCTGGACCATGAGTTCTATTTTTTCAACCAGGAGTTGATTTTATACCAGTACTACACTCTTCTAATTATTGTAGTTTGGTATTATGTTTTGAAGTTGGGAAGGGACAATGGACTATTACTCAGCCTTAAAGGAGAATAAAATTATGGCATTTGCAGGTAAGTGGATGGAATTGGGGACTATGGTAAGCAAATAAGCCAATCCCAAAAAACCAAAGGCCAAATGTTTTCTCTGATATGTGGATGCTGCTGATCCATAATGGGGTCAGGGAACAAGGGAAGAATGGAGGAACTTTGGATTGGGCAGAGGTGAGTGAGGGGAGAGGAGGGGGCGGGGGAGTGGGAAAGATGGTGGAATGAGACAGACATCATTACCCTAAGTACATGTATGATTGCACGAATGGTATGACTCTACATAGCGTACAACCAGGGAAATGAAAAGTTTGCTCCATTTGTGTACAATAAATTGAAATGCAGTCTGCTCTCATGCATAACTAATTAGAACAAATAAAAATTAAAAATTAAAAAAAAACTGATTTGGCTATTTGGGTTTACTTGCAATTCCATATAAACTTTAGCATGATTATGTCCATTTCTGTCCAAAAATTGAAACAAATGGCAACAACAAAAAAACAAGTGCAGTTGGAGTTTTGATAGGGATTATATTGAATTCATGTAGGACTATCGATTCACAGTTTTCTCCTTTTAGCACTTTAAATGTTGTCTCTCCTCCATATGAGCCTCCATTGTTTTTCTTTCTTTTCTTGTTTGCCCCTGAGGATTGAACCCAGAAGTGCTTTATAACTGAGTCACTTCTCCAGTCCTTTTTATTTTTTTATTTTGAGACAGAATCTTTCTAAGTTGCTTTGGGTCTCAGTTGCTATCTGGCCTCAAACTTGTGATCCTCCTGCCTTAGTGTCCTAACATCTCTGGGCTTATAGGTATGTACCACTGTGTCTGGTTAAACCTCTCAAATTGATCTTTTTTGTTTGCTTGTTTGGTTTTTTAGTGGGGGTCTCACTATGTTGTCCAGGTTAGCCTCCTACTCCTGGGCTGGAGATTTTCCTGCCTCAGCCTCCCAAATAGCTGGGGCAACAGGTTCCACCACCATAGGTATTTTAAATTGATTTTTAGGAGGTCCTGATAAAATATGGAGCTATATGCAGTGGGGTACACATGCAATTCTAGCTACTCAGGAGGCTGAGGCAGGAAGATCTCTTGAGACCAGGAATTTGAGATCGACCAAGGCAATCATAGCGAGATCCTGTCTCAAAAACAGAACAACAACAAAAAAGGATATGTAATCCCTTTGTCATGGTATATATGTACATATGTTCTTCTGGTTCTTTTCTTTTAAGTTTTAGATGTTATCAATTATTTAAATAAAATTTTTACTTTTTATTATAGTTAGATTTATCAATCTTTTTCTTTATGGAGTGGGCTTTCATGTTTTATTTAAGTATTCCTTTTCAGTACTGAAGTCATAAAGGAATTTTATATTTCTTCTAAAGTTTTAAAGCTCTCTTCTCCCTCCCCCTCTCCCTCCTTCATCTCCTGCTCTTCATTCTTCTTCTTCTTTTTTAATGTTTGTCTTTGGAACACCTGGAATTTTTTTTCTATACAGTTTGAAGATGACGTCTAATTTTTTTCCCCAGGTGAGTATTTAGAGCCCTAGAATAATTAACCAAATAATTCATTCTTTCTCTACTGTTGTTTGGGGATATCTCCTCTATCATATATTGTTTCCAAGGATATGCGGGGTTTAAGGTCTTATTCTATTTCATTGGGCTGTCTATTCTTTCTCAGTTATCTTACTGAATTAACTATTATGAATTTAGAAAATCTTGACGTTTGCTTGGGAAAAACCTTATCTTACCTTATTCTTCAAAATTTGTCTATCCTTCCTTGGATGTTGATCTCCCACCCCTTCTTTCCTGTACTGCAATTCTAACCCAGAACCTCAGGTTCAATTGCTCTACCATTGAACCACATCCCCTGCCTGACCTTTGACCTTTCATGTGAATTTTAGGATAAGAATGTCAAGTTACAGGGAAAATCTTATTGGTAATTTTTAAAAATATTGTTAGCTTAAAATTTTTTTTTGTAGTTGTAGATAGACAGAATGTCTTTATTTTATTTGCTTATTTTTATGTGGTGCTAAGGATCCAACCCAGTGCCTCACACATGCTAGGCAAAAATGCTCTGCCACTGAGCTACAGCCCCAGTCCCTGACTGGTAATTTTGATTGAATTTGCATTGAATCAATATATTAATTTTGGCATGATTACAAATATCAAATCTTATTTGTAAACATGATTATCTATCCATTTTTTCAAATCTCTTTGGGGGTTGGGGGTGTTGTTCCTTGGTAGAATGCTTCCTTAGCATATTTGAGGTCCTGGTTTCAATCCCCAGCACCAAAACAAACAAAAAAACTATGGCAAATCTCCTTTAAGTTTCTTAGTTATGTTTTGTAATTTTTTAAAATAGGGCACTTTTTTTTTTCTTTTTTGGTACTGGGGATTGGATCCAGAGGCACTTTATCCCTGCGCCCTGAGCTACCTCCCAGTTCTTTTTATTTTTATTTTGAGACAAGTTCTCGCTAAGTTGTTGAGGCTGGAATTGAATTTAAGATCCTCCTGCCTCAGCCTTCTGAGTATCTGAGATTATAGATGTAAGCCACGATGCACAGCACGGATCATTTTTGGTGATACTGCGAATATAGCGTTTGCTTCTGTCAGGTTTTCTTTCTGAGCTCTTCTATTAGTTTTAATACTTTACTTTTTTTTGTTCTGGGGATTGAACCCAGGGGTGCTTAACTACTAAGCCACATCCGCAGTTCATTTTATTTTTATTTTTTAAAATTTTGAGATAGGGTCTCACTCAGTTGCTTAGGCCTCACTAAATTGCCAAGGGTGGCTTTTGAACTTGTATCCTCTTGCCTCAGCCTCCTGAGTCACTGGGATTACAGGTGTGCGCCACTGCACCTGGCTCCTTTACCAGTTTTCAAAATTATATTTTTCTATATGCTTTCATAATAGTCGTCTCTCCCTTCAGCTCACTTCCCCCATTCTTAAAGATCTTTTTCCTTCTTGTGTCATATTAGTGTGGACCTCTAGTCTAATTTTGAGTAGAAGTGATTGGTACTTTCATCTAGCTCTTGACTTTAATGACAGAACTTTTAGGTGTAGCTAAAAAAGAGATTTAGTTGAGCACGGTGATGCACACCTGTAATCCCAGTGACTTGGAAGGTTCACAAGTTTGAAGCCAGCTGAGGCAATTTTGCAGGAGACTGTCTTAAAATAAAAATAAGAAAAGGACTGGGGGTGTAGCTCAGGGGTAGAGTACCACTGGGTTCAGTCCCTAGTAACCCCTCTCCCCCTCCAAACCCGCATACACACAAAAGCGATTGTAACTCTAAATTTTATTAGATGACATTGTGAGGTGTAGAACATTGTCTTCTGTCTCTACTTCTTTTAAAGTTATGAGTTTGGCTTGACTTACCTTTCTATTATGAAGAAATTTAAACATATACAAAAGTAGGCAGTAAGTATTATAAACTTCTTTCTGCCCATTATACGGTCTCAATCATTGAACATGGCCAGTTTACCTCTCCTGACTTCTAAACTTTCTGTGCTTTTTGAAGCAAATCCCAGACATTACATAACATTATCTATCACTATTTTGGTGTACATCCTTAAAAGATAAAAATTAAAAAACAAACATGATTGCAGTACCATCATCAAGCCTAAACATATTTAAAATTAATTTCTTCATCCTAACTATATACTCCATGTTTATATATACAATTTTATGAGAATTGATTTTTAGCAAATACTTTTTCTTAACATGTTAATCTGCTATAACAGTATACTTTAATAGATTTTCTTATATTGAACAATTCCATTTTTGAATTGCTGAGATAAACATAACTAGTCATGATTTATATATATATTGTGTATATGTATATAGAGTATATATATATATATACACACACAAACAGGTCTCACATATATAAACATATCTCATATCTCTCATATATGGTATATATCATCTATATATGTGTATATATATATATATATAAATTTTTGACTAATTGTGTTTATATATATCCTTGAATTTAATTTGGTGATATTCATTTCATGTAGAGGTTCAACCACTGAGCCACATCCCCAGCCCTGTTTTATATTTTATATGGAGACAGAATCTCACTGAGTTGCTTAGTGCCTCTCTTTTGCTGAGACTGGCTTCAAACCTGTGATTCTCCTGCTTCAGCCTCCTGAGCTGCTGGGATTACAGACATGAACCACTGCACCTGGTGAATAATTTCTTTTCAAGTGACTGCTGTGTCTTCCAACCGCTAAGTCAGAAGTTGAAGCCCTCCCTGTACCTCAGAATGTGACCTTATTTGAAAATAGGGTTGTCGTAGATATAATTAGTTAGATGAAGTGATACTGTGTATGTTGGCCTCTAATCCAGTGTGCCTGGTGTCCTCATGAAAAAGGGGAAATTTAGACACAGGTACATTTTGGGAGAATGCCACATGGGACACAAAGAACAGAGATCAGTCAAGGAATGCCAGTGACAAAGACTGCCAGCAAACTATCTGAAGCTGAGAGGAATGGAGCAGATTTACCCCTATCACCTGCAGCAGGAACCAGCTCTACTGACACACTGACCTTGGACTTCTGGCCTACAGAACCGTGAGAATAGTTTCTGCTGTTTAAGCCCCCAGCTTGTGTTACTTTGTTACAGCAGCCCTGCTGTAACAAATGGAGAAAGAAATGAAGAAGTAGCACTCTACTTTTGTTCCTAAATAAAGGCAAGAATGTAGTCATAGGAGGGTTGGGGTTGGAGCTCAGCATGCTCAGGGCCCTGGGTTTGATCCTTGGCTACCCTGCCCTCCACAATTATACAGACACACCTAGTCTCAAAGGAGGTTGGAAAATGTCGGCTGTAGTTGGGCTTCTGCTCCCTACAGAAAAATCTTACCAGAAGGATTTGGAAGGACAACTCCCACAGGAACTGAAAACATTTGTTTAAGAGAGTGTTTATTCGTACTTTGAAAGTTTAAGAAAACAAGTTTCTAAAACCATCTGGGACAGATATCTTTCAGGGTGAGAGAATTTTGATTACCAATTCAAAAATTTTAATAGCTATGGATTTAGGACCATTTTGACATCAATTTTGGTAATTAATTATGTCTAGAAAATTATCCATTTCATTTGAATCTTTCAAATACATAAAGTTATTCACGGTGTTTTAAAATCTGTGTTAAGTCCAGGGTGTATCATTTTAATTCCTAATATTGTCAGTGTGTACTTTCCTTGATCAGGTATGATAGAGATTTGCCTGGTTTATTCATTTTCCTCCTAAAGACCAATATTTTTCATCCATTCTTTTTATTGTTTTTTTTTGTTTTTTTTTTGTTTCATTTCATTAACTTAAATTTTCTTTCATAAGTGCATTTTGGTTGTATATAATAGTTGGGTCATTAATTTTTGGTTTATTTTTATTTGAAATCATACACACACACACACACACGCACACACACACACACATACACACACACACACACAAACTAAGTAACTAAATTTTAAGACTTATTTAAAAAACATCAGGGCCATACTACTTGCCTTTCATTTCCCTTTCTTCAGAGGCAACATTTTTCAATGTTTTTTTCAGTTGTTGATAGACCTTTATTTTATTTATATGTGGTGCTGAGAATTGAACCCAGTGCCTCACACAAGCTAGGCAAGTGCTACGACTGCAGCCTCATTTTTCAATCCTTAACTGATTCTTTTGGTGTTCACTTCTATACCTCTAAATAATTTGCTTATATTCCTGCTTCTTTATTTTTCTGCTCTAGCTATTACTTACAGACTTCCTTCTAAGAATGACAAGACTTTAGCTCTTTCCATTCCTTCTCTACCACTCCACACGAGCATTCTTTTGTCCCTCAATCCTCCCAATCCCATATATTTTTTTCATGCACAGATTTAAAGGTTTTATTTTTTGTTCTTTTTAGATTTACATGGCAATAGAGTATATTTTGACATATTATATATACATATAGTATAACTTATTCTTATTAAGATCCCATTCTTGGGGGCTGGGGAGATAGCTCAGTCGGTAGAGTGTTTGCCTTGCAAGCAGAAGGCCCTGGGTTCGATCCCCAGCACCCAAAAAAAAAAAAAAAAAAAAAAAAAAAAAAAAAAAAAAAAAAGATCCCATTCTTTTGGTTGTACATGATGTGGAGTTTCACTAATGGTGTATTCATTTATGAACATAGGAAAGTAATGTCTGATTCATTCTACTGTCTTTCCTATTCCATGCCTTCTCCCTTCCCTTCATTCCACTTTGTCTAATCCACTGATGATCCTCTGAACTTCTATCCCCCCACCCCAGACCTCTCTTACTGTGTGTTAGCATCTGCATATCAGAGAGAGCGTTCTGCTTTTGTTTTTTGGGGATTGGCTTATTTCACTTAGCATGATAGTCTCCAGATCCATCCATTTACTGGCAAAAGTCATACAGTCATTCTTTTTTTATGGTTGAGTCAATTCCATACTTTTGATTACATAAATATTAAATATGTATATTATTACAACTACTATACCACTAGTTACAACTAAGCCATGTTATATACTATTAGTTTTTCTTGTTTGCAACTTTTCATTTTCCCTGGAGTTCATGATTGCCTTTCTTTTTCATTTGCTTAGTTTTCTATATTTTTATTGCTAATTCAGCCCAAGTTATATAAATATTTTCCTAGTACATCCAAAAATTGTAGTCTATTTCATCTTCTTAAGGAAATCTTTCCTGGAATATTCTGATTTGCTCCTGTCTGGATTGGTTGCCTTTTACATTTTACACAGCTATTATCATGGCATCTCCCTCATCTCTTTTTGGGTTTGATTTTGTGTATTCCATGACTTCCTCTTGGTTAGCTTCCTTATTTTTGGTATAATGCATCCTCTAGTAGTTTCCTGAGAGAGAATATTTGGAAAATGCATTGTAAATGTAAAAATGTGTTTTCTTTATTCTTACATGTGATTGTTACTTTGGCTGAGTATAAAATTTTATATTAGAAATTTTTTTTCTTTAGAATATTGAGGGCACTACTTCATTATTTTCTAGATTCCATTTTTGCTTTTTGAGAAATCTGAGTGTATTCTGATTCTTGATAGTGAGTATATTTTCCCTCCCTCTGGAAACTTCTAGAATTTTTTTTTAAATCCCTAATATTCTCGCATTTCATTTTGATGTGCCTGAGCACATGTGTTAGGCAACTCTTTGCACTGTGACAAAATTCCTGAGATGATCAACTTAAAAGGAGAAAAGGTTTATTTTGGCTTATAGTTTTAGAGGTGTACAGTTGCTTGACTCTGTTGCTTTGGGCCTACTGTGGCAATGTACATCTTGGCAAGAATGCTCATTGGAAGACTGTTTACCTCACAGTGGCCAGGAAGTGAGAGAGACAGTTAGGGTTTAGGGTCTCAATGTGCCCATGAAGGGTATGCCTTCAGTGACCTAACTTCTTTCTACTAGGGCCCACATCATTAAGGTCCCACCACCTCTCAGTAGTACTACAGGCTAGCAACCAAGCCTTTAGCACATGGTGCTTTGGGGCACACTCAAGATCCATACTATAGTAGCATGGGTCTATTTTCATTCTTTGTGCTGTGTACTACATAGCTCTTTCAGTTTCCAAATTTGTGACCTTTGGTTCTGGGAGCAAGTTCTTGAATCATTTCTTTGGCGAATTCCTTTTCTCAGTTTCTCCTGAGTTCTGTTTCTAGAACTCCTATTATTTAATGTTGGATGTCCTGGGTTTAATTGTTCTCTAATTTTCTGATTGTCTGTCTCCTGTTTTACAATTCTTTATTTTTTAGGTTTACTTTGTAAATTATTGCATTTTCAAACACAGGTCATTAAACTTTTACAAGTCAAGAACACAAAAAAACCACTCTAGGTATTTCAAACAGAAAGGATTTAAAATAGGGAATTAGGTGGTGTTCTTAGTCTATTTTCTGTTGCTCTGACAAAATACTTGGGCCAGGGTAATTTATAAAGAATAAAGGTTTATTTGTCTCACAGTATGGAAGTTCAAGAGCATGCTGCTAACTCCTGGTGTAGACCTTCTTACTGCATTATGGTATAGGGCTTCACAAGATGAGATGGAATCAGCTCAGGTTTCCCTTCCTATTCTTATAAAGGCACTAATGTAATCATGGGAACACCTCCATGACCTCATGTGAAAAAAGGCCCCACTTCCAATGCCATTAACATATGACTTTGGATATTAAGTTTCCAGTACATGAATTTTGGGGAACACATTCAAACCAGAGCAGGTGCTAACAAAAACACTGAAAGGAAAACTTTCATATTCACTGTAGCTGTGGCCCAGGGAATCAGGAAGTTGTTGTTACCATCCAGATGTCAGGGAATTATAGGAAACCTCTGCTGATACCATACTTGTTTTGCAGTCTTGGGGGTTGATGACTGTTAGCAAATAGAATCCAGCTAGACTTCCAAACTGTCTGACCAAGACACCTGCTATCTCCCCTGGAGGAAGGTGGTGACTCTGTTTCCCAGTCTGCCTTCCAAATCTCTATACAAAGAAGAGTTCAGAAAGCAATAGTAAGAATACTGATAGAAAAAAATGAAAAATTATCAAAATCAAAACACACTGATATTGTCTTCATTCTCTGTGGGTCTTCTTTAGGCTAGAGTCTCTTAATTCATTTCATATCTTAACTTTTTTAAAAAATATATTTTAATTGTTAATGGACATTTATTTATTTATTTATATGAGTTGCTGAGAATTGAACCCAGTGCCTTACACATGCTAGGCAAGTGCTCTACCACTGAGCTAGAGCCCCAGCCCCTCATATCTTATCTTTCACATTTTTCCCTGTGGCTTCTTTGTAAAACATTTTATGTAAATTTTTCCTTACTGTCTTCCCATTCATTATTTTTCTCTTTGACTATACTTGGTCTAGAGTTTTACTTGAATATCGATGCTTAAAAAAAAAAAAATCCAAAGTCTGTTTTTTTGTGCCCAAGACTTCCCACTGGTTCCTTTCCCCTGTCCCTTCTGCATTTCTACCTGTTTTCATCTAATATTTCTTTCAATAGATATCATACCTTTATGACACTTCCGAGTAATGTAGATGCAAATGCACTGGTAGACCTTTTCCATATTGCTCTATAAAACTGTCAGCTGGAATGAATTGTGTGGTTTACTGATTTTATCATCTTTGTAATGAAGAAGCATTAGATTTCAGCATTGTTAAAATCTGTTTTGGAATTTTGCTTTGCAGATCCATTTTGAAAGGCAGTTCCCTCTGATTTGTTTTGGTTTTGTCTCCCCCCCGCCCCCCCCCACCGCCTCTTCCTCAATGCATAGTGGATAGCCTTGTGGTTACTTCCACCCCATTTCCTACACCCTGTTCCAGAATAAAGTCTTCTTATTTGTCATTTCACAGCTCTTTCTCCTGGGCCAGAATAATGCCAATCCAGACATGGAGACAGAGTGTGGCTTGGTTTGCTTCAATGTGGGGCTGTGCTTCCTCTGCTCCTCTCACCTTGCCCTGTGCTGGTCTGCAGTATCCTAAAGCAGGATCTTCCCTGGTCTCCCATCTCCCAGGGAAATATTTTTTAGAGTAAACCTTTCTATTGAAGATGAACAGGCAGAAAAGTACACAGGTCATAAATGAATATCTAGATGAGTTTTCACCATGTAAATGCTCTGGTAGAAGGAAAAGGAGCTGGGGCTCTTTGGAGTGGACATCCATCAATCTGTCACAGAAGAGGAGTCTCCAAAGAAGGGTCCAAGGAGTTCTTGGAGAGAAGGGGGAACTCGACTTGGAAACAGTGGGGTTCCTAATGGAAAATAATTTCAGCACCCACCTGTTGGAGGCATAGACAGAGGTAAATAGGAAAGTAGGTACATATTCAAGGGAGAATGAGGGCAATCTCAAGAGAGAGATGCCTTTGTGGGTAAAGCAAGGAAAACACATTGAAGGGAGAATGGTGGTCATCTTGAGAGTAAGAGGCATGTTTTGGTGGTTCCCAGCTCTTCTTTGAAAGGAAACTTGGTGAAGAGTGGGTATGGAAAGGTAAGTAGAAATGATATCAGTCTGGCGATCTCGAGATGGATCCTGGTGGTTTGTTCATTCTCAGGATCCTTAGGCCACAGTGGTCTTCATTATCTGATCAATAGATAGCGCTGGAAAGACCCTAAATTATAGCTTTCTCAAGATAAGATATCTTTGCTTAGTGTATTTATTGGGTTGGAGGGGAGCTAATTAACAGTGCATAGGTAGATTTACAGGTTTTCCAGGAATTGGGAGTAACAGGCCTGGAAGGAAGACTGCCTTAGGGAGTGACAGACCTGGAAAAGTATGTGAAACCTCTAAATGAAAATCTTATTTCCTTGTCCTTCCTTTATGTCTCTTTTCCATCTAATTTTTAAATTTCTTCTATTCTACATCAAACCCAGTGCAAGAAAAGAAAATTATTGACCTCCAGAAGGCCCCTAGTGTTCCTTCCGGTCCTTTGAAAGGTAACTGCACTCCTGATTTTTTTAACAATCCTTTGGGACCCAGAGCCCAGCAGCACCTCAGTCACGTTTCCCACGCAGTGATTTTGGGCTCTGTTCTTCTGGCTCATAGAAAGTTCACCTTGTTTTTGAGCCCAACTTTGTGTGTTGGATTATATATTAGAATGTTTTATTCATCACTGCATTGTGGTTAGAACAGAGAACTCACCACTCCATCTTGATTAGAAGTCCAGCAGGACCTGTTTATGGGATGTCAGTAACTATGACTCGGGGACCAGGGAAATGGTAGCAGATAGGCTGTGTTCAGTGGGTGACAAGCATTTGTATGCTCCCTAGTGAATTCAGAATTTTGTCTTCTAAATAGCAGACAATGAAAAATTGCATACAGGCAATTGAAATGACTTCAGACAAACACACAGATATACACACGTGTGTGTATGCGCATGCATATGCATGTGTATATTAGCTGGAAAAACATTTCTAGAAATATATACATGTATACACACATATACATACATACACACATGTATATATTTACATACACACACACGCGCACACACACACACACATATTTTTTCTAGGAATGTTTCTCTAGCTAATCCAGAGAGACTGGAATGAAGAAGACCACTCAGAGTTACCTGCAGGGAGGGAGCTTCTATAATCTGGGTGAGGCATACTAAGGGCTCATGAGGGTAGTCATACTCAGGTGATGAGATTGCAAGGATGAATTATGGAGATAAATAGGAGGTGTCTGGATGATGTCAAAGATAATTTTTTGGTTCTAGGAAAACTAAAAAACTTCTGGTGGAAGGTGGTGTAATTTACAGAGCTTACAGGAATGCTAGGGAAGGAGCAGGTTTGTGAGAATTCATTTTATTTGATAATTTTGTCAGTGGCTATCTCCACATGTCCTCTCCCAAGGTTCTGGTCTTATGACTCAGCTGACAAATAATGCATGTTGAGTCCCTGGTTGGACAGAGAATTAACTAGCTGACACGGCCATGTTTAGGCTGGGGTTCTTTGGAGTGGGTATTAATCAACATAAAGGAAATGGTGGTCCTCAGGTTGACCTTTCCTGTCCACAAGGTACAGGGGATGCCCAGATTCCACTTGGGCCCTTTTGAGAAAACTAGGGGAAGAAACAGAGTCAAGTGCAGGAAACATAAGACACCTGGACCTGGAGAAAGGCAGGTCCAGGGGAGAGGAATCCAGCCTTTCTTTTCTTTTGATTGATTGGAATTCAATCCTTCCCTGATCCCCACCAACTTTTGCTTCTAAAGG
The DNA here is from genome assembly GCF_902686455.1 of Sciurus vulgaris. Classification (NCBI taxonomy): domain Eukaryota; kingdom Metazoa; phylum Chordata; class Mammalia; order Rodentia; family Sciuridae; genus Sciurus; species Sciurus vulgaris. Next base: position 55,075,951 of record NC_136465.1, on the reverse strand, counting down.
TCCTTTGATACCTGGGACCCTGGCCTCTTATAGATACTTCAATGATTTGATACAAATAAACTTTGGAATCCTGGGGTCAGGAGGACACAGTTTGCCTTATCTGTGATTCCACAGAAGGTGTCCAGGAGGTCTATGATGAGCCTTCTCCTGATTCTTTCTCTTTCTACCTACCCCTAAGCCTCTCCTAAGCCACAGGTTGCTTGTTTGACTAGGCTGAGTGTTGCATGCCCCTGGTCAGGCTGCTGTCCGTCTTCATAGCAATCTAAGCAGGTTCCAGAAGCACCTCTCTGGAGTCCGGGGTCTTCAGAGGAGTCAACTCAGACCCTAGAAGTGTACTTCATGGAGAGCCAAGACACAGGAAGCTCAAACACATCACTGTATCTCTGCTTCACCCTGTACTCTTTGGGAAAGAGATGAGCACTATTATAATGGTCTTGCTCACATTATTGCTTATTTTGAGCAGAAACAGAATAATAGGATGTTATGACCTGTGAAACCATAATCCAACCCCTACATTCCATAATGAGGCCCAGGGAGATCAAGGCACTTATTCAAGGTCAAACCAGGAATACTTTCTTTTGTCCTCCCTCCTTACCCCCATCCCTGGTTCCCAAAGGGCTTTAGAACCACCTTAGTGAACTCTAGGGTGCTGTCATCAATCCAGATATTGACAACTTTTTGGGTAGGTTGCTGAGAGCTCTTTGGTCCCATGGGCCTTGTAAGATCTGAGCTTGGGGTCTCATCAAAGTCTTGCATTCAGCTAGTCTTCCCCTGCAGGCTCCTGCACCTGGGATTGGAAGAATGAATAGGGACCTTGTTTGGTAGGAATTTCTTTCCTCTGCTGTTTGCTTTGGGTTCTTTCCCTCTCCATTCCTGGCTCCTAACCCAATATTTGGTTTTCTGTGAGCACTAAATATATTTTTTTTCATTTAACCCCCAGAATCATGGCTTCCTACCTGCTTCCCACGACCGGATCCACAGCCTGGAATGAAAACAGAACCCAGAGGGCATCCACAGCTCAAGGCTGAGGGGGTGGCAGTTCCGGGGAGGGGGAGGTGCAGCACCAGGGAGGGAGCGAGCATTCACCCACACAGAGCATCTCTCAGACGTCCCAAGAAAGAGAGCAACGGGGAGGGAGGCCACGCATTGGCTTCTGTCCCCTACCTCCCCCAACCAGGGCCTTGGGATATTTCTCCCTACCCAGAAAGGGTCCTGTCCACCCTAGGCACCTCTGCGCACCCCAGCCTTCCAGGTGCTGGCAGCTGAGGTAGACCTAGGGCTTGGTCAAAACTTGCACCTAAAGCCCACCCTGCCCACACCCTGGCCCCTGCTCCAGCCAGGCTGCAGCCCCCTCTGAGAGCTCCCCACCTTCCTGCTCTCTGCACTGTTTACAGTCAAGGCAGCAGCGCAGGCGTGAGCTAAATCCTGAGCTAAATCGATCTGGGCAGTGGAAAATTCCCCTCCGGAGCCTCCTGGGTAGTGGCTCTAAGCAGCTGCTATTGAACACCAGGGCTTGTTAGGCACCTGGCTTTCAGGTCCCCCACCCTCTAAGCCCCCAGCTGGGGAGGAGGTAACTTTTTCTCTCTCCTCCAGAGCCAGGGAGGGGTAGCCAGGAGCCCTGCTCCCCAGCACTGCCCCACGTTAATGCCTGTTAAAAATCTCATGTTAAATCAGACTTGGTTTTCCAGATTTGGGAGCTGGTGGCAGTACATTCTGTCTCCGTCTGGTTGAGCAGGAAAACAGGAGACAGAGCTTCCTATCACCTGATTTACAACCTTGGCGTGTTTTTGACACACAAATCACTCGAGAGAGTGAGGCTCGATTGTGGTTCTGCAGATGGGATCTGGCAGGATTGCTTCCTGCCTGGGTGGGGAGGGCCGACCAGCTCAGGCATGTAAGTGGCTTAGGGAAAAGCCTTCTTCCTGCTTGAAATGCTGCCCACTGCCTGCCCCGCAGATGTGTCTGGTACCAGAGGGCCATGTTGGGGCATGGGGTCAGTGGGGAATGTGCAGGGCAGGGTGCTTGGCTCACAAGTCCTGGGGAGCAGCAGGGCCTTTCTGATCTTCTTCTGTCCCCTTGTCCCCTTCCTTGTTGCACCTGCCTTCATTTCTTCAATGTGTGTCTACCTGTCCGGCACACCAGGCATTGGACACTGTGGTAGCGTCTGAGAGGGACTTGGTTCCATAGGAGGAGGAAATAAGAATGCAAAGACGGCCACCATGAAAGGTGGAAAGCAGTTAGTGTCAGAATAGGTGAGATAAGGTGCCCTGGGGATTCTAAGCCTCAGGGGAGGCTTCCCTGAAGAAGGGGTGGTGGTGTTTGCCAGGACAGAAGATGGGAGCTATTCTTGCTACAAGCATGATCTGATCCTTTGGGGGTGCTCATACCTCTGACTCTGTCCAAAGCCTGCCCAGAGCATTTTCTGTTTTTAACTCTGAGCTTAGCCAAGCCCAGCTGTCAAGGTCTCCTCTGCCCTTTTGTCAGGAGCCATGGGGTTTCTTTGAGGTTGGCACCAGTTAGGCATCCACTCCTCTGCCCCACCCCCACAACCAGTGCTTGGATTCAACTGTCCCTTTAAAGTGTGCTGTGCTTTGGGTGTCAGTTCAAATCTTACTTCTTCTGAGAGGGTTCCAAGGTTCTTCTAATCAGATGGCAATGGGTTTGACTGACCTAGTTGATGAGACTTGGGAGTCTCCTTATCTATTCCCAAATCCCAGAACGGTGTATTCAGTCTGTGGTTGTGGTGGGCTGCCACATGATGCCTCTCTTCCCCATCACTGCTCCTGATCCCTCCCTGCAGGCCATCTGAAAGGTCCTGTTGGTTTTCACAGGATGAAGTAGTGTGGGCACTACTTCATTCCACTCCAGCATCAATAAAGGACTTGCTATGTCCCAGGCACCAATCTGGCTGCTGGGCAAATAACCATGAAGTAGAAGATGGCTTGTCCTCCAGAGTTCACAGCCCATTCGCATCTGCATATTAGACTTGCACTTACCACTTAGACTTGCGCTTGACTTTCATCCCCACATCTCTAGAGGTGGGTAAGGGGGATACTGTTGCTACTCCCAGTAGAGAGACAGGTGACCCCAAATCCAGAATCTTGGTGGTTTGCTCACATTTTTGCCAGCAGCTGATGAACTCAAGTCCCACTCTTATCAGTGTGACCTTGAACAGTTTTCTCTTCCATGAATGACCTACCTCACTAGGTGGTTGTAAAGATCAAGTGCACATAGAAGCTATGAGGTTAGTTTTCCTTCTTTGGGGTGTGGGTATGCTTATGTGAATCTCCCCACATTGGTCGAGATGGGAAATCTTGTTTCCATTTTTCTTCCCTTGATTTGATTCTTTTTGGGGGGGAAGGGGACAGTGTTGTAGGAGAGAGGAGGGGACACAGGGTAGGAGAGATATCTGGAGCTTCCTTAACACAGGAACCTGATCCTTGGCTCATCTCAGAGAGCAGAGGCTGGGCATGTCGTTGTCTTGCCCTGCCTGCCGGCAGAGGAGGCTTATGGATTTGGTGACAGATTCCTCTGAAGAGATGAATGAAGCAATTGTGCATTTGATGTAGAGGAGATTCTAGATAGAGGAGATGTTTTCAATGGCAATAACCCTGAGATGGAGTATTTCAACGAATCAACAAATGGAGGTATCGACTTTGGCTCTCTTTGATGGTCCTGTGAACACTTGTAAGCCTCTTGAAGCTGTTCTTGGCATAGATGAACCTTGCCTAAAAGCTTTTATTCGCTTCTCTATTTTAATCACCCCTCTCACCTCCTGGAAGGATTCCTAACTCAAACTCTTGGACTACAAAAACAGTTAACAGATCCCTGGTGGATGAGGTCCCAAATCAGAAAGATAGTTTTTCCATAGCTCCATAGATATTCAGAAACTTCTGATGGCAAGATTAAGGGGTCTCTGAGGAGCTTAAAGGGTTTCATGTGGAGAAAGGCCCTTCTCACCTACTTATCAGAGTTTAAGAGGACAGCTAAGGGCTAGTGGTATGCAGAGAGAGACCTCTAAAATATTTGTTTGGCAAGTATTGGGGTTTTAAAATTTAAATCTGGAAGCTGGAGGTGAGGGTGGGTGGGTCAGGGTGGTGAGGAACCCCCAGAAGTTGTGTGCCTAGGTCGGTCCACAGTGAAGGGCATGCCACATGCTTGAGGCTCCATCTGATGCTGTTGAGAGCTGGGGGTGAAGAAGCAGTGACCACAATGCCATCCTGACCAGACTCGGAGCAGCAAATATGTGATGGAGGGGTGGTGGGAACAGAGGGTGGATTTGGAAATTGGAGGTTCTAGCTTAGAAACATCTGGGAGGGGGAAATTGCCCTCTCTTCCAAATATCTAGAAGCTTCTTCCATTCTGCCTCAAGAAGGTAGCCCAAGATGGAATCTTCTAGTACTATCAGAGCTTTCTCAGGAATTGCTGTGAGGATGAGTGAGCTGACTATGGAGACTGGCCTCCAGCCCCAAGGCTGTCTCTGGGTGGCACCTGGCCAGTGGTTTGTGTCAGCCAGGCCAGTGTCCTCTCATTGACACTGCAGCCCTGCAGGGCAACATGGAGGCTCTTGGGGGTGGGGAAACAGGTCAGAAACAGAAACTGTAATTAAATCTTTTTTTACCTACCCTCACCCCCAGCAGGAAGTTATTCTTGGTTTTGAGCAGGGAAGATGGGGCAGAGGTGGGATATGAGCAAAAAGGCAGCTTTTGACCTTGTGTCCTTCCTGGTGATTGGGTGAAGAGGTTTTAAGATTGAAGAAAAGATTTCTTTAAGCATCTTTTCTGAAGATAGGGACCAGGACATCTAGCTGGACTCTTCGAAGACTCTATTGCTACTTTTGGCAGGGAGAAGGCCAATGCTGAGCACTGGCGCTGGCTGGCTAGTCCATCCATGCCAGCTCCCTGGGTTTTGTTCCTTGGATGTTATAGTTGAATGTGAACAATCTGGAGAAATAAGTGGGGCAGTTCTGCTTGTGTGGGCTGAGGCAGGAGTAGCTGCAGTCAGCAAGGGGTTGTGTCATCCAAACTGGTGGCCAGTATTTAGTCTGAGCAGGGGCTTGGAATCATGGGGCTTCTTTAGCACCCCCCACCCTTCTTCCCCTGGAATCAGACTAGAGCCCAAATCTCAGGCCTGAGGACACTGAGCGAGAAAGCAGAGGCAGAGGATTAGCTGTTTGGCCAGCGTTCCCCTTCCCATCCTTTCTTCCAGGGTCCTTTGGGAAAAGCTGTTTATTCCTCCTGCCTTGTCCCCTGTGTGTTCACTACTCCATCAATCCTGCAGTCTTCTCCTCTTCTCCCCAAGACTGAAGCCAGGGCCAAGGAAGTATAGCCAAGTGTGCAACTTTGTCTGGTCTCCTGCGGAAAGGTTCCAGCATCTCCCATTCAACACAAGCCAAAGTCTGGGAGAAATGGGACGTGGGGCTCAAGTTCTTGGAGCAGGAACAGCAAACACTTCACCTTCAAGAGGAAAAATTACCATCCACTGAGGGACCTGCCTCCAAAATGAAGACTTAGGATCCTGTTTTTCTGTTCCAGTTACTCCTCGGGGGCAACTTCTCCTTCACTTGCATTTTTATGAAAAACAAATCTCATTTCATTGGGCACGTCTCTCCCCTTCAGTTCCTTCCTCTTTGAGCTCCCTACCTCTCCACCTGCAGAACCAGCTGCCCCACCCCCAAACTCCCACCTGGCGTTTCCCACTTGTGTACATGTAATTTCTTTCCACAACTAATACTTAATCCTCCTGACTGGGGCAGAACATGCAGTATCCCTGGCATCTCTGATGTGGATGAACAGGATAGGGAGGAGAGAAAAGTTCTCGAAGACTCTCATCCTTGGTTGCTGCTGAGGCTGTCCAGCCCTGCCCTCACATCCAGAGTGCCTCCCCTCCTCACCCTCTACATCTCTCACTCCCATCTTTGTTATCTTGTCCTCTTTAATATCTCACTCTAACTTCTTCTCAGCATCACTGGCCACTACCACCTTTGTTGAGGCCATCGAGATGCCAGCCAGAGTCTCCCCATTGCTCTTGTGCCTTTCCTACCTACAGCCCCACACTGAGGCCAGAGTGATTTTTCTAAACTTCAATGTGGCTGGACCAGCCTCTGATTGCCTTCAGTGTTTCCCCTAGCCTTGGTGGTGATGTCCTAGTGGTTCAGGGTGGCCTGTCTGAAGACTTCACACAGTTGCTCATCTCTTGCTACTTCTGCTTCATGTACTGAATTCCAGCTTTTCCTGTCAGAGTGCATTCTTGGTCTTGCCTCCAGACCTCTGCCAGAGACACTGGTCCTTCCCAGGGTGCTTGGTGTGGGTGCCTGTGCTAGCACGTGCATACACACACACACACACAGACACACACACACCATCTAACTGAAGGTTCAATCACCTTTAGGGATTATAATTTCCAGAGATAATTTTCTGATGAATCCCTCTATGTCCTGTATCCCACCTCACATAAAACACATACTTTGAATTTAAGTGTCCTTTGACCTCTCGGTAGCTTTTGTTGCTGTTGATCTCTTTTGCCTTCTTGAAACCTCTTATCTGGCTGGGTATAATGGCACACACCTGTAATCCTGGCAACTCAGGAAATTGAGATAGAAGGGTCATAAGTTTAAGCAAGGCTAGCCTCGGCAACTTAGCAAGACCTGTCTTTAAAAAAAAAAAAGTCTAGAACGTAGCTTGGTGGTGTCCCTATAGTACGCAAAACAGAAAAAAGGAAAATTTTCATCTGTGTTGTTTCCATGGGGATTGCCTCTTGACTTTCCATTCTTTCTATCTTTTGGTAATGCGGTAATTACCTTGCTTTTGTTTTTGCAATACTAGGGTTCAAACCCAGAGCCTCATGCATGCTAGGCAAGGGCTGTATCCCTGGTCCTTCCCTGTTTTTTATTTGAGGAATCTACTGAGTCTATGTGCTTTGTGGAAAATTACCTGCATCCCGTGCTCTAAGTTTGGGAAAATGGCCTTGGCATAAACTAAGAAGAGCTGTAGAAGTTGGTTCCAGGGTGGAATGTGACCAAATTTAAGCCAATGTTTGTTGGTAGTTTCTAGGTAAGAAGTTTCCTTGTATCTCTGGGAGATCTCTGGGTATGATGACCTCTTTCCCCTGGATTTGGAGGGGGAAGTAGGAAACCTGGGAGTTTTGGCAGCAGGCCTTAGAATAAAAGCTAATCCCACAGAAGGCAGAGCCAAAGGACAGAAAGAAACTGGGTCTTTGATGTCATTGGTAGAGCTGCTGAATCAAACTGAACCTGAAACCAGAACTGGTCCTGTATTTCCAGTCCTTTAAATCACTTTTATTATTTGGGCCACTTTGAATTGACTTTTTTGTTATATGTAGAAAAACCCTAATGCACTCACTTTTCTTCTCCCCTGATTTTTTTCTTCTTCTGTGGTCACTTCTCTCAACTCTCCAGCTTCCCCTTCCTTTCCCCTTCTGTTGTATAACGGTGATTCTCTGTGATTCATCCTATTGTCATTTATAGACTGAATGACCTCATTTATGATTTCAGTTTGCCATTATCTTCCAAATCTGTAATATCCAAGATCCAGGCAGAAATATTTAAAAGCTTTCTAGCATCTCTTGTTTGTCCCACAGACTCAACAAGTTCAAAATTGGACTTTTTATTTTATTTTTTGTAGTACTGGAGATTAAACCCAGGGCCCCAGGTATGCTAGGCAAGCACTCTACCATTGACCTACACCCCCAGGTCTTTTTAAATTTTTATTTTGAGACAGGGTCTCTCTGAGTTACCCAGACTGGCCTAAAACTTGCAGTCCTCTTGCCTCAGCTTATGGAGTAGTTGGGATTACAGATGTGCACATAGTGCCTGGCTCAAAATTGAACTTTTTATCATTTCCAACCAACCTGTTCCTTGTCCTGTGTTACCCACCTTTGTTAGTGGCTTAACTATCCTTCCTACTGTTGGAGTTAGAAGCTGGATTTCACAGTCCTTCTCACGCACCTCCCATGTCCTTAGTCCCATCTGATCTGGCCCTCCTCCTGCACCTCTGCTGCTTTAGCTTGACCATCCCTCTTTTCTTGATAGACAAAGACTGAGCCCTCTACTGAGGTTTCTTCGCTAAGGCCAGTCATGATCTCTGCCTAGAACCTTTTGGTGATTCCCTCTGAACTGTTTAAGGACCATCTCCCAGAATTATCACTGTTGTAATTCTCTAGATCTTCTGGAAGGTTCTCGGTCTCTCTTCTAGGCCTTTGCCTATGTCACGTTTGCTGTCTTTGTAGCTGTTTCACCCCACCCTGTTTCTCCAGGCAGACTCCTGTCTTCAGGTCGAGGTACTCCCTGGGTTGGCTGCCCACTTCTGTGTTTGCAGACACTTTTGTGCTGATCCCTCTCCCTGCCCTGTCACACTGTGTCAGCTTCTGAGACCGACGCCCCTTGAGGGCAAGGACGTAGATCCCAGACCTCCCTTACAGTGAATCTATCTGTCTGCACTTTATCTTCCAACTCAGTGAGGAGAATGTGCTTCTTACCTCTGTGTCCTCAGTTCCCAATGTCCTCAGTGACAATATGGCACCTGACCTGTAATAAGTGCTCTGTAGAGGTTCAGCCTAGTGAATGAGTGAACAAATGAATGAATGGGTGAACTGAATGCTTCTTCCCAGGAGCCCACTTCCTGTGGCTCATCCAGCCCTGAGATGAGTTTCTGGTCCTTGCAGGAGCAATGCTATTCAGGGGGTCCTCCTTTCAGGTTGTGGTGGGAGAGGGAGGCCCATGGAGAACCTGGGAGGTCAGCCCTCTGGTAGCAGCAGCATGTGTAAAGAGGAACTGGGACATTTTATCCTCAGGGACATTGTATCCTCACTACCAAGTCTACCCAGCATCATGGGGCAATTGAGAAAGACTACTTTGATCCCTACAATTTGCAAGATGTGTGTGTGTGTGTGTGTGTGTGTGTGTGTGTGTGTTTTGCTATGGGGTAGAATACCAGCAAACTTCCAGGCTCTATTAGGGACTAGGCAGAGGAGCAGAGGCAGGTGCTGAGGGAGGATGGAGAAGATCTGGCTGCCCCCATCCTGCTCCACACTACCTTTCTCACACCCATTCCCTGGCCATCAGCCCACCATCTCTCCCTTCTGGGACCAAGGACTGCTTTCTACTTTACGCAGGCCTAGAGACCCGAGTGTTTGACACATCCATGTAGACGTGGGGGAGTCTGCTATTGATCAGCTGATCCCAGGGCAGCTGCAGCGGGCGAGAGGGCACCAGTTTTGAATTATGAGTTCTGAATTATGATGAAAACTACCGATAATAACAACCACATGATGGGAACTCACTGTGATGCCTAATCCTCTTTCCAGCAGGCCCTCTTAATGAGGTCACTTTCTGCAGATGGGGATTGAATTTCCGGCGAGCATCTGAGAGCCCTCTACTTCCAGCCACTCTTCCTCCGCTCCTCCTCACTTCTGCAGTAGGATGTGGCAGGAGACGCTTCAGCGCAGCCTCAGCAGGTGCTCAGAGGGAACCAATGGGGCTGCCATCAATGCTGACAGGATGCTGGGAGGCAGGGCTCCCACACTTTGCATCAGGACCACTCGTCATCCTTACTCTTACTGTGTAACTTGGCTCATCCTCTTCTCCATGAGGGGATGCCACATTCTGATGGTGTGGGAAGTGAGGAGGAACAGGGCTCAGGACAACAGGGAGCAGAGCACAGAAAGGAGCTCAGTAGAAGCTCAGCAAGCGATGTCTTGCTGGAGTGGCTTCCATAAGCTCTGTAGCCCCAAAATACAGCCTTGGTGGCTATCCCTGGCTGCCGGTGCCTTCCTGTCCAGGGCCCACTCTGCACAGCAGCTGGGTTTGTCATCATTGCTGTGCCTGTGTCCTGCCTCCCTCCTGCCTTCACCAGGCTCTAAGCACCCACCCTTGGTAAGATCTTAGAATTACTGTTTCTGGGGGTATTTGAACTCTATCAGGGCTTCTCAAGTCCAAAAGACCTTTAAGGAGTGAAATGATAATGGTGAAATCTGACTGTTTGGAGGATATTAGAAGATGAGGGTGTCTTTTAGGGGCCAGTCTGAATAGTCATGCCTTTCTTTATATATATATATATATTTTTTTTTTTTCAGTTGTCAATGGACCTTTATTTAACTTATTTATATGTGGTGCTAAGAATCGAACCCAGTGCTTCACATGTGCTAGGCAAGCACTCTACCACTAAGCTACAACCCTACTTCTTCCTTCCTTCCTTCTCTCTCTCTCTCTCTCTCTCTTTCTCTCTCTCTCTCTCTCTCTCTCATCTTTCTTTCTTCTTTCCTAGCTTACTTTGGGCTAGACCCTGGACTTGAAACTGGGATGTGGAGGGGGAAGGTATGACCATTGTCTTAAAGAAGGCCTCATTTCAAGCCACCTCTGTGTAAGTGCTGACTTTTCCAGTGGAGGGAACGGGGAATCTGCTGAGAATGAGGCTCACAGTGAATTCTCTGCTTTCATGTGACCCCTCTGGTGAATTGGGGCTCCTAGTCCCAGTTTCTGGTGGCTGGAAGCACCTAGTAAACAGAAGCAGATCCCTCCAAGTCACCCTTGCTTTGGTTTTGGCAGCCATGGAAGGACTTGTAGCTGGCAACAGGCTGGGGTACAGTTTATGGACAGAAACACCTAAGTGTGGGAATGAGTCCCTGTCCACTTCTGTGCAGACTCAGAGCTGGGGAAAGAAGTCTCCTCTGATGTTCTCCCTGGGGTTCGGTGGAACCTAGAAGCTCAGAGTTCTGTGGTCCCTTGGCTTTAGTAACTTGGAAAGGGCTGGCAAAGAAGCAGCTAGAAACAGTCTGCCTGGCCTCAGCAGGTTCCCTGAGCTGCTGCTGGCCATGGCCTCCTAAACTTATGGGCCTGAATGTGGCCAGTGCAGCTAGTCTTAACACCCAGGATGGCCCTATCAGCCCTCACTAGGACTCCTGTCCCCACTCAGCCCCAGATGAGATTCTGCTCTGTCCTCATCCTGTTCCTGAGGAACCTGGTGCTCTGTGGTTTGCAGGACTGGCTACAGAATTTGCATAGCCTAGTGAAAATGAAAACGCACAGTCCCTCATTAAAAAATGATTAAGAATCTCAAGATGGTGACAGCAGAGCATTCTAAGTGGCACAAAGCCAGTCCTGGCTGCCTAATATTTGCTTCTCAAATGGGGACTTTTGGGCCATCATGAAAACAACTCTAAATAAGAATTTTCAGGCCCTGGTGGCAGGTGGCAGAGAAGTTAGTCCTGGCTGATGCTCTCAAATTGCATCTTGGAGTTTAGGGACTGCCAACTCCAGTTCCCTGCATACAAAGTAGCTTCCTTTGCTTTCCCCAGTCCCCCACCCCCAGCTCCTGTGTGTTCTCTTGTGTATTTTCAAGTTTGGAGAGCAAAGGGAATGTCTGTGTGTATGAGTGTGTATGTAGGAGGCAGAGGAGCAAGCTGAAGAAAGAATGGTGCTATATAATCAGAGTTTGGTTTTGCATTAGCCTCTGCTCCTGACCCTTTCCTTTGTGTGTGTTTGGAGTGCTGTGTACAGTTCCTGATGTTCTGATGAGCTGAAGATCTAGGTACAGTTTCTTTCCTGCTTTCTGCACCCAGAGTTAGACCCTGGCCATCCACCCAGTTGCTTGGAAGGGAAGATAAACACTGCCATGCAGGGGAGCTCATGCTGAGAGCAGAGATGAAGGTTTAATGGGCTTGTTATCAGGCACCTGCTGTGTAGCACTGTCCTTCTCCCAAGAAGACAGACACAGAGATAAATTACCTGGCTAGATCAGCCTCCTGGTGAGAAGACAAATGCTTCTGCGCAGAAAGGAATGAATATAAAAACTAGGCAGGTCATAGGGTGAAGACTCAGTGCTGCTGATTTTGGGAGAGAAACTCAACTCTCCCTCTGCTGTGCCCCATCCAAGGCATCAGTTAAACCCAAAATAATTGCGGAGGGTCTCCTAGGCTCCCAGTGCTATGGAGGACACGGAGGGGGTCTCCATTGTGTCCCCACCTGGAATGAGCTCACTGTCTAGTTGGTTCTACCTTCTTGAGGACTGGGGCCAGGGATTTGTCACTTGGCAGGGCCTGGCCCATGGAAGGTGCTGAAGAAAGGTTGACCGAGAGAATTAAATTGAAAAATGGTGGCAAACTGGTAACAAGGATGCCAAGCTCTTCAGAGTTCAGCCAGTATGATACAGAATAACAAAAGGGAACTTCCAGTTCGTTGGAGGTGGAGAGCTGTCAGAGTGATGGGATTGGTGCTGCATCTAGAAGAGGGATTTGGATTGTTGGGAGCTAGAGGGTGGGGGCATCAGGCAAATCAGGGCAGATATTGAGCACAAAAGCCCCAGCATTAGAATGACATAGTTGCCAATGGCAACTCAACTTTCGATAGCTGTTTGGTTTTGGGTAAGTCAACCTTCCTGAGCTTCATTTTTCCATATATAAAATGAGAGATTATAGTATCTACCTCATAGGATTTTTGTAAGAATTACTTAAAATATCCCTCATAAAATATTTTGCCTGGTGCCAGGCATATCATAGATGCTCAATAAAAGGCAACAGCTTCTTGTTATTAACTACAAAGATATAAAGCAGGAAAGCATAACACATTTGAGAGGTAACAACTTCTGTCTTGCTTAAGAAAAGTAGAATTTATTTAGGTGATAGATGGCTTTAAATTTTATGATGGGGCTAGTCTATGTAGGGTCTTGAATGCCAGGTTCAGAAAATGAGCATTTTTAGAACAGGAGAAAAAAAAAAAAATTAAGTGACCCTTTGGGGTCTTAGAGAATGATTCCTTTTGCTCTTTTGTTTTGTCAGGTCATTCTTGCATTGGTACTGGTCTGTGTGTATCATATCATATCCTTTCACAATTATTTTAAAATTATTTTCAGATGTTATAAGTATCATCTAATTTTGGAAATAATCAGGAAATCTTTGGACCATATGAGTAAAAAAAAATATTGGAAATTGAAAGGGGAAACCCTTGGAATTTAAAAAATTGTAATCCAAGGATTTGCCTGGCTTTGGGCTGTGGTAAGGCACAAGAGAACATGAAGTGATGTCCCTGGGGACGGGGAGTGGCGGGGAACATGTAGAAAGCTGGAGGGAATGTCTACCAGGACTAGCAGCTCTGGAGGGCTGGGATACCCACATTGGAACAATACTTCTTTACCTAGGACTATCTAAATAGGCCTCCTTTCTAGAAGGTGACATGTAAATAGACATAAAAATGTAAAATGCCCAAGTCCTTGGGTCCAGCTTCTCCCCTTCTGGGAATTTATGTTAAGGAAATAATCAGACAACAATGTCCGTTTCTGTCTTGTTTAGGATAGCAAAGACATGAAAAACAGTTGAAGTATCTGTTAATGTGGTATGGATTTTTTTAAAAGTGTTCAATAGAATACTAATAATAAGTGATTATTAAAATTATGGCACATATCTGTATATGTGGCTATTGGCAATTGTCCTTTGATGGAATGTCAAAGAAAAAAAGTAGGCTTTAGAGCAATATATTTGGATAGCAAAATTTATATCAATTACATTTTTGTATGCCTTCAAACTCAGGAAGGCTATGAACCAACTGCATAGTGGCAATCTTTGGGAAGGGAATTATGAGTAGATGTGGGTATTTATATTTTTTATCATATGAAATTTGCACAACATATCACTTTAGTTACAAGAAAAATATATCTCAGATTTAAAAAAAATCCTTGTGCATTTTTTTATGGCTTTGAAAGAAACAAATATTAGTAAACTGCCTTCAAAGTTTTTGATTTGAAAGTAAATAATGAGCCTGGTGTGGTGACACATGCTGTAATCCCAGTGACTCCATTGGCTGAGGCAGGAGGATCCCAATTTGGAGGCTAGCCTCAGCAACTTTGGAGACCCTGCCTCAAAATAAAAAATAAAAGGGACTGAGGATATAGCTCAGTGGTAAAGTGCCCCTGGGTTCAATCTGTAGTACAAAAAAAAAAAAAAAAAAAAAAAGGTAAATCATGTGACAAAGAGCCACTATAGAAGAGAAAATGTCTTGATGGTTGGCATAATTAAAATCAATTATGATGATAAGCAAATAATTTACCTTCACTGTAAATTACTTTGAAAATGGTTTCTATAGACAGCTTGTGATTAAAGCTAAAAGTAAAATCCACAGGCATGTTTTAGGATGATTCACGTTGCTCCTCCCTTGAGCTCCCTCTAGCTGCCTGGGCTCCCAGGGTCCCCTGCGAAGGGAGTTGAGCAGGATCTCAGACTCAGGCCGTGTTCAGTGACTCAGTCTGCCCGTTGCGCATTTCAAGAGGGCAGGATCCTGCAGTGAACCAGGGAGGCCTGTGGATGCGAGATGAGCTCACCACCCTTGTTTGCCAGCCCTCACCTTGGCAGCAGCAGATGCCCTTCCCCATCCATCAAAGCAGGTGTTTAACTGGGCACTTGCTACATACCTCATGGAACTGAGGATACAGAGCTGCTGGGAACAAAGGGCTGTTGCTCTCCAGGAGCCCGTGACCACCCGCTTCTAGGGATGGGCAACAGCTGGCAGTATCAGGGTAGCAGTTCACAGGGCAGATGACTGACCAACACATCCATTAAGGAATCAAGGGTGGTGGGTGGGCGGGATGTCTGACCTGGAGATGATTAAGATGATTAAGATGGTAATGCTCTCCTTGCTGTGATTTCTGAGGTAAGGATGTGGTGCCACAGCGAATTGGGAAGTCTGAGGTCAAGTGTGAGACAGTGTCGCGTGGTACTAAAAGCAGACGGATTTGGGTTTGAATCCTAGCTCTGCCCCTTGTTTACTGACTGTGTGGTTTGGGCAAGTTACTTAATTATTAAACTCCAATTACTTTACTTGTTGAGAAAAATAAAAGTAAAAAAGGAATGATAACAATATAAGATTGTGTAAACAGAGCATTTTGCATAAGGTGATTTTTTTTTTTTTCAGTTAGGTATTATCATGCCCATTTAGGTTTTAGATTTTTTTTTTTTTTTTTAATGTGGTGCTGGGGATTGAACCTAGTGCCTCACACATCCTAGGCAAGCACTGTACCACTGAGCCACAACCCCGGCTCATCATGCCCATTTAATAGAAAAGGAGACCAAGGCTTAGGAGGAAAGCAAAGTCTAACTCCCAACTTAAACTCTTGCTTCTGAAACAGCCATCCTCCCAACTTCATGATGACACCTGCCCCTTTCCACCTCACTCCCCAGCCTGGAACTCTCTCCCGATCCCTCTCCATTCTCTGCAGCATCATACACTCTTGTCTCATTTGCACTTCTTACATATCGTGTGTGAAAGGCAAGATTGAACGCTTATGTCCTTGAATAGGACATAATTATGGGACTAGAGAGAAGAGCTGGGAGTTGGAGAAGGATAGTGAGATGAAGAGATCACTTCTGAAAAAAGGAACAGTAGCATTCCTGTTCCTGGGACTGAAGATCGTGGAGTAATGGGACTAAGAGCTGTTTTCTGGAGAGCTTTCCACTGCCTTGGCTTGGGAGAGAATGGGTGGACTGGAAGTGAGGGGCACGCAGGTGTCCTGTGGAACCAGGTGGTGAAGGGTGCACTGAGAAGAGACTGAGGCAGCAGACAGATGGACATTAGAGGCATTGAAGTAAGGGAGACAAAGTAGAAGTCCAAAGACATCATGTCCCTATTGTCGGAAGACCCCCAAACTCTATGTTGATGTGGGAGTTTTTGTATGTGGAATAAGGTGTTATGAATTTAATATTTTCGCATTTAAAGCTTGTAAGGATTTTATTTCCACATCTGATTTTATTTTCTTCTGTCACATATTCCTTTTCTCCGATGCCGTGCAAATGAGGGCCTCTCTAGGAAGAGGATACCCACATTCGCACATTTGCTGCATGTTGAGGGATTCATTCATTCATGGATATGTTTTTTTTTTTTTTTTTCAGAGCTGGGGATTGAACCCAGTGCTGTGTGTGTGTTAGGCAAGTGCAAGCACTCTACCACTAAGCTACATCCCCAGACTTCCTTTTTTTTTTTTTTTTTGCGGTACTGGGGATCGAACTCGGGTCCTTTTGCTTGTGAGGCAAGCACTCTACCAGCTGAGCTATGTCCCCAGCCCACCCCCCTTTTTTTTAAAAACAAAGACTGTTCAGAAAGTTTCAAAACACCTACCCTGAAACTAGCCTGCATATTCTGTTGCTGACAGCTCCCTGCAGGAGTTGAGGTGAAGGGAAGGATGACAACAGAAGAGGGGATCCTCAAAGCTCAGTTGCCGGGTGATGGTGCCCAAAGGATCAGCCTGAGTCCCTGGTTTGGAAGGAGGAGGGTGAGCTGTCCACAAGAAGGTAAAGGGGGAAGGCTTGTGTGCACAAGCAGGTGCGGTCATGGGGTCCCTGTGGGCTTAATGTAGCGTAAAATTCATCCCTTCTAACTGTTCAGACTTGAGAACCTCAGTTTCCTCTTTCAACAGAGATAACAGTAATCTCTAGGAAACAACTGAGCCATGACCTTGTGTAGAGGGGCCGTTCTATAATGCTAGCTCTCTTCCCCCTTGAGGACCCTGAGGCCAGTGCCTCGGTGGGGCCAGACTCTTGCCTCTTGACATACTTGGAAACTAGTGAATACTCAGTCAAACTACAGTGCCGCCAGACACCATCCCTGCTAACTCCTGCTTTCTGGCAGGGCCTACCTGGCTAACTTCTGTCTGGGCAGGTGAGCCGGCGGGCAGCAGATGGGTGAGTTATTTTTAGCATCTCACGGAGGATGACGTATGTGAGTTTTAAGGTCGCATACCTGGATCTGTGCTTATCTGACATATGCACACAGACCCAGGAAGCAGCAAAGAAGAAATTTCAATAGGATGACGTCAGGAAAGGGGCTACCCTCCCAGGCCAGGCAGAACACAAGCATGCCACAGTCTACCTTAGCCAAGTTTGCAGGGTAAGGTCCCAGACTTTGGAAGTTGATTCCTGAAGGTGACTCCTTCTCACATAGCTCTGTAGCTTTGCAGGTGCTGTCCCTTCTGCTGTTTGAATATGGTTTATCCTTGCCAAAACTGACATTGAGGCTTGGTCCCAGTATAAATGTTGAGTATCCTCACCCCCAAGGCTGGGGAGTGAATCCAGGGCCTTGTGCATGGGAGGCAAGCACTCTACCACTGAGCAACACCCCCAGCTCATTTGGGATCTTTAAGAGGTGATTAGCACATTGAGACAGATTAATGCTTTTCTCCAGGAAGTGAGTCTTACTCTCGAGGAACTGGATTGGTTACTACATGAGCAGGTTGTTATAAAGCAAGCTTGACACCCCTTAACCCTCTCTTCCACACAACTGCTTTTCTTTATATCTGCACACTTGTCCTTTTACCATGAGGCCCTTATCAGAAGCCAAGCAGATGCTGGTGCCATGCTCTTAGACTTCCAGAACTGTGTTCTAAATAAACCTCTTTCCTTTATAAAATTTCCAAAGTTGGGTATTCTGTTATAGCCACAGAAAAGGAACTAAGACACCTCCTTACACTTCTAGTTCTTATCCTGATGAATTTCTGCCAACTTTCTCAAACCTTTTCCTGACATCCTCAGGCAGTGTTAGACACCCATGTGGCCTACCTTATCACCTCTGTCACATCTGTTAAACACCCACTATTACGGCTATCTGCCTCTTCAACCATTCCAAGGTCTTGCTGAGGCCGGAGGCCTTATTCATGTATGTAGCTCCAGGACATGACGCAGTGCTTGGCAGATGCTGGATGTGGATGAACAAATAAATTGTAAAAATTTGTCAATTTTGTGACATCTTTTCTTCTTCTTGGCCCCCACAAAGTACTCTATAATTTTACATTAAATTCCTTTTTTTAAAAAAAGAATCACCCACTTTTTAAAAACAATTTTTTTGTAGTTGTAGATGAACAGTATGTCTTTATTTCATTTGTTTATTTTTATGTGGTGATGAGGATCGAACCCAGTGTCTCACACATGCTAGGCAAGCACTCTGCCACTGAGCTAGAGCCCCAGCCCCGTTGCATCAATTACTTTTAAGTGAACGAATCAAACTTCTCTTGTCTCAAGAATTTCACAGCCACCCAGGAAAGCCATTGGATAACTGGGAAATAAAAAAATAAGAATTAGAAACTCTGTTCCTCATCCTTGGGTTAGGGGATGCTCATCTTAGTGTTACCTGTTGAAGCAGGGTGGGGGTAGCCCAAATAACATGGGGAATGCAGAAATTGGTCAGCTGTGTGCCTGGGGATGAGCTGCCTCTGACAGAAGTGCCTGCCCTGGATTGCTGTTGAGTTCACTGGGCCTGGCTTTCCACAAAAGAGCTGTTTATGTAATGGGTTAAACAGCATACATATTGGTGTTCCTCTTACAAACAAATGACTGTGCATATCTTACATACAAACATGCAAATGGATGTGCACCTCTTACATACATGCTGATAGTACCTCTTACATACACGTGTACTAATGTGTACCTCTTACATACAAACATACTGGCATGTACCTTTTCTTCCATGGGAATCTCATGTGGAAAGCCCTACTAATGTCCAGGAAGTCAGAGTAGGTGGAGTGGCTCAGAGGCAGGTCTCTGCTATTCTTGGAGGCCTCTACTCTGGATGTGGCATTTCTGTCTGAGCTAGAAAGCCACCATATGGACTCGTAGATAAACTGACTAGGTCTCTGCTTTAGTTTGTATCTGGAATATCCCCCAAAGGCCCATGAATGAAAGACTTGATCCTCAGCTTGGCACTGTTGGGAGGCAGTATAAACTTTAAAGCACTGGGAGATCTTAGGCCATTGGTGGCATACCCTTGAAGGGGATTTTGGGACACCAGTCCCTTCTTCCTTTTTTGTGTTTCAACCATGAAGGAAGCAGCTTTGCTTCTCCATGATGTTCTCCCTCACCACAGGTCCAAGAGAAAGGTGTCAACCAACCATGGACTGAAACTTCCAAAACTGTGAGCCAAAATGAACCTTTCCTCTAAGTTGATTATCTCAGGTATTTTGTTACAGTAATGGAAATATGGCCAACATAAACTCCACTGCCTCTTAGGTGTCAGAGTTATTTGGGTCACAGTTCCAAGATGCTCCCAAGAAACTACCTAGAGAAACCATAACCATTTTAAGGAGAAGGTGTATAGGTTACATGTATGACAAGGATGAAGCTCTAACTTCATCTCTGAAGGATCCTCCTTATTACAATCTGGGAGCCTGATTTTGAAGAGCCTAGTAATCACTAGGACATCAGCAGCTGGGGAGGGGGTGGGGGATGGGGGCACTCAACTGAAGTTCTGTCCCTGGATTTTCCTTATTGCCTCAACAAAATGAGATACCAGAGGCTCTGAGAACATGTTTTTTCAGATGTTGAAATTATACACTTGTAGCAGCCAGAATGGCTATTTGCAATAATAACTATCCTAGCACAGGTTGAAAAAGCCTAGTAAATGTTGCCCTTGTTTGAAATCTTCCCCCGATCCCCACCACACCACCTCCCCAGTGCCGGACAGGTTGGGAGGCAGAATGACTATTTTCTGTTTGTTTGTGTTTCAGAGCCAAGCTGTCTGGAACCACTGTCTGGAAGAGGTTCTTCTCCATCCCAGAAACCATACCCAGCAATCAGGAGCCATGGCCGACCCCAGGGCCAGCTCGATAAACATTTTGAATTCTAGGAGGGGTCATTAGCTGAGGGTAGAGAATATCTTTGTTTGAACCTCTGACAGTCATCATGAATCCAAAACTGACCGTGGTCTTTGCCTTTTATCTCATAGGAACTCAAATGATACCATGGGAGAACAGAACACAGTTTAAATCAGTGGTTCACAGTTTAAATCAGCCTGCCCTTAAGATCACTGGGGAGATTTAATAATGCAGATGTCCAGGCTGTACTCTAGAGGAATTCAATCAGAATCTCTGGGGTTGGAACCCACGCACCTGCATTTTTCACATTCCACAGGTGATTCGAATGTGCAGTTAAATTTGAGACCTAAGGGCTTACGTGGTGCTTGGGGTATCTGCCCATCATTCTGTCCATGGATAAAAGCCCTGGGAGAGGAAGAGATGGTGGACACAACTCTCTTCTACTCCTGTAGGATTTCTTGGTTCCTTGTAGTTTTCTTGTGATGAGCATCTGTCTATGTAGAGTGTGATTCTGGGGTTTAAAGGGCTGCATTTCATGGAAGGTCCTAGAATCGCATCTGATTTGACCAAAGCCATGCAATCTCTATCATGCTTTATGGGTAATGGAAAGGATTTTCAATGTGATGCTGGCCACAGGGCATTTTTTTTTTTTTCATCCAAACCCTCAAACTTAAGCCCTGGGTGACACCCTGCATTCCCCTTCTCAGCAGATGGTTCCTCATTCCCCAGTGGCCCTGCTGGAATTCAGACATCATCTTCATCCTCACATTCCCTCAGTCCTGCACAGATGTCACTTCCCAATCTCTCAGTCCCTACTTTGGGTCAGTCCTTCATCTTGAATCTATTCCCATCACTTCACATGGCCTCCCCAGTCTCTAGTCTCATTCCCTCTGTTTCTCCATCTGCCTGCTTTCAGAGAGAACAATCCAGACACAAACTGCACACATAGTCTCAATGGTTCTTCATTGCTTTCATAATAAACTTGAAACTTCCTGGAATGACCTTCAGTGCTCTGATTGTCCAACACCTTTGCACACAACTGAGCATACAACCTTAATGATCTATATTCCTACCACATAGACTTGCTTTTTTTGTGTCTTTGCTTATGCTGTCTCCTCTGCTTGGGATTCCTTTCCCTCTCCTGGTGGTTACTTCTTGTCTCTTAATAGCCAGTCCATGTATTCTATCCTCTCTCCTCACCAGGCTGCATCAGTCACCTCCTCTATTTGGCCAGAACATCCTAAGCACCACTTAGTTGAAGTAGTTTCAAGCCATATCATGAGTTTTCATGTCCTTGTGTGTCTTCCTTGTGGACAGGAGCTAGGTCTTCCTTGCATCCTTGGTGCCTGTATTAGTCAGCTTTTTGTTGCTGTGACAAAATACCTGAGAAAATCAACTAAAAGGAGAAAAGATTTATTTTGGTCAAGAGGTTTCAGCCCATGGTGACTTGACCTCATTGCTGTGGGACTATGGTAAAGCAGAACATCATGGCAGGGAGCACCTGATGGAGCAGAGCTGTTCACCTCATGGCAGCCAGAAAGTAGAGAAAGAGAGAACGAGTGAGCAAAGACTGGGCCAGGGACAAGATGTATCCTTCTGCGGCATGGCCCTGGGGAACAACATCTCCAGCTAGGCCCCACCTCCTACTGTTTCCACCACCTCCCATTAATTCATTCAATTACGAACTCATCAAAAGACTAATCTATTGATGAGATCAGGGCCCTCATGATCCAATTACTTCCTCAAAGCCCCACCTCTGAACACTGCTGCATTGGGGACCAAGCCTTCAACACATGAGCCTTTGGGGGACATTCCAGATCCAAACCATAACAGTGCCTACACAGTGCCTGGACAAAGAAGCCTTTGTATGCCATGCCTGACCTTGCCCCAATATCCCCCACTCCTATCCCCCCACTTTTGCTGACTTGAGACCTGTTTCAGATCCACTTGGCCTGCACAAAACTCTGAGAGAGAAAAAGTTTGGCTTGGGTCCCCTCCCAGTGGACTCTTTCCATCCCATGGTTGTTTCTCCTTTCTGTGGGACTCCTCTTAACAGTTCCCAATTCCCTCATTCCCAGAAACTCTCAAATTCTTTCTCTCTCTATCAAAATACACTCTCAGAATAAGTACATTCTCGCTGAAACACAACCAGTGCTATCTTCCCCAGGCTTATTTGTGTTTTAGCAGGAAAAATTCGAAGGAATTAATTTCCTTTTTTCTCTTTCTTTCTTTCTTTCTTTCTTTCTTTCTTTCTTTCTTTCTTTCTTTCTTTCTTTCTTTCTTTCTTTCTTTCTTTCTCTCTTTCTTTTTTTTGTCAAAGAAATTAATTTCTAACTACAGAAATTTCAGCCATAAGAGAAGCCGGATGGAAAATTTGAGAGTGGGACAGCCTTCTGTGGAGACTTTCTCCAAAGACTGTCATGCTTTCTCTCTCTCTCTCTTTTTTTTTTTTTTTTTTTTTTTTTAAATTTTTAGTTGTACATGGACACAGTACCTTTATTTTATTTATGTGGTGCTGAGGATAGAACCCAGTGCCCCACACATGTGAAACACGTGCTCTGTCTCAGCCCTATGCTTTCTCTTTTATTAGTGTTGGAGGAGGGTGACATTTACCAACCTCTGTAGGCAGGAAGGAAAACGGAGAGACTTTTCAAGTTTGCTTTCTGTCTTGGCTCACCCGTATACCTCCCTGGGGGGATTCTATATAGGGAAGGTGTGCCCCAGGGCTCCCCCAAATGGGGTCATGACAGTCAGACCTGTGCATAGAGGCAGCACAGCAAGAGGAAGTCACGAAGCCAGGAGAATGGAACCCAAGCCTGAGGACAGGGAGGCACCAGTCAGGTCCCCACTGGTGCTGTCAGAAGCAGAGTAGAAAGGGGACGGTTGTCACCAGGGAGAGGTCTGAAGACAAGTGAGCCAGAGAACGTGGGCTACTGACCACCAAGTCCAGCAACACTAAACACTAGGTGGGCTGTTGCGAGAGGCACCTGGCTGGGTGAGACTGTGTCTGGGAAGATGAGCAACGACAGGTCTGTTTCATGACTGAGATGTAACCCCAGAGGTTGTGATTCTTGGGATACAGAGACCATCAACAATGGCTAGCTTGGTCCCATGCAGTGGCCTGAGTACTTTCGGTGATATCAGCCACAGTGCAGTTTCCGTGAGGCAGGGTTCAATCAGGTTATCCCTGGTGCACACATGCCAAAACATAGCTAGGATTTACCTTACGGCTTCCAGCCAGTGCCCAGTGGCCCTTGGCCAGGCCACCGGGGTGTTCATTCCTGTCCTGTGTCTCCTCCTTCTGAAGTGCCTGCAGGTGCTGGACAGTCTCCAGCCTTGGCCGCTCATTGAGGGACCTGCAGACCTGTTTGATCCCCACTCTCTCCTTTGACATGGCAGATGCAGTTTTTTTCCATCCCATTCAGAGGCAGGAAACTTAGCATGCCCAACAGGCACAGCAGGCAGCGTCCACCTCGCTTCAAGGGGCTCCACAGAGACCCTTTCCTTTCCTTTCCCCAAATTCTCTTATGTTTTGCTTAACCTCCCTGATTCCTTATCAGGATGTCATCTCTCCATCTCTTGTGAGAATGCAAATATGCTATGTTGGTATGTGCTTGCTGGATCCTAACCAGGGAAGGTTTTCATCAAAGGCAAGCAGCGGGAGGATGGAGTGGGGTGGGCAGCAGATGCACCTAACGAGGGGAGAACAGGTGCCTAAAAGGGAGTGTGGAGTTTGTGAAGACAAGTGCCCCTACTTCCCAATCGACTTCTAACTGCAGGGATCCTAGACTGCCAAGCCCTGCCAGATTTGTGCTGATAAAAGATCTCTGTACCAATTCAAATGTGAGGAGGCATTTTTGGAATTGTAGGTTGGACAATGAAATAATAATTATCAGGTCTTTTGGATGGTTTATGGAAGTGCTGCTGGGGATTGAACCCAGGGATGCTTTAACACAGCTACATCACTCGTTCTTTTTATTTTTTATTTTTGAGATAGGGTCTTGAACTTGAGATCCCCCACCTCAGCCTCCCAAGCCTCTGAGATTTTAGATGCACGCTACCGCACTTGACTCAACCTGATGTTTTCAATGGAAACTGTTCCAGAACACCAGGCTTATTGGTGAACACCAGTGTGGTGGTGAGTGATGGTAGCAGCTATCTACCAACCTCTGTCTAAACCCTTATCCCATAAGCATTTGGAAAAGGGAGGTGACATGCCCATTCAGTGGTCCTGTCCTAATCCAATCCGACCCTCCTTCTGGCATAGCCTCTGACTCAACTCTAACAGGAACTGTGGCTGCCCTAAGAATTTAACCAAGTGGGGTAGGGTCCAGGAGCTTCTCTGCTTTCCTTGTCTTGAGGTCTCATCCTGAGTTTTTCTTCTGTGAGAAGCACAAGAAAAAAAAAAAAAAAAAAAAAGGAGCAGACAAAATGACCAGGTAGGATGAAAAATTAGGAAAACACCAACATCGCAAAAACACACTGACCAAAACCCCTCTGGGCTTCTTAGAGGAGACTTCAGGGTCTGGATTTTGACGAACAGCCCAGGGCTGGCCTGAAGGCTGTTGTGCATTCCTTGCTGGAAAGGCAGGTGTTCGTTATTGTTCTGGCAGAGAGAGAGAGAGAGGTGAGGTAGAATATGAGGCAACATGAGACATTATGAAATGCTTTGCGTTTCTCTCTCCTTCAGTTGGAGGCTCAGAGAAAGGTCTCCATACTTCCTTATACTCTAGTTGACAGATCCCACCTCTTCACAGAGATAGTACTCAGCCACTACTGTTTATGGGGCTAGTGTCATGCTTGCTGGTCAGAGCCAGGCCCGTTTGCCTCCATTTTTCCTCACAGTGCTAGATGCCACTGTGCACGTAGCTGGTGTTCAGTAGACTCAGCCATGGCTGTAACTGGCTTCACTTCAGCTGCAAAGACTTTGACCCTGAAGGTAGGAGAGACCTCCCATAGTAAGATCCATGCCCTCTTCAGGGAAGAGAAACTGTGGGGTTGAAATGGGGCAGTTGCTGTTCTGGAGTCCACCTGTGTTTGTGTGTGACCTTGGTAGAGCCACCTTGATACCTTGTTTCTCTGCCATGTCCCTTTCCTGGCTCCATGGTTCCTGCTGCACACACAGGCTCTCCCATCTGTGCACAAATCACTCCAGATTCTGGGATGAAACCTCATCTATCCAGGTGTGAACAATTGCTGCTTCACGATGCAGAATCCTCCTTTTTCTTTTCAAGTTTTGAAATCAAACTAAAAAAGAAATATTTACACAGAGATTTTCCCAAGGCCATTGTTTAATACACCTGGTGTTCAGCACCAGCTTTCGAAAGTATGGTTGTTTTTGCCTTAAAATTATTGCATGATTTGACTAAAAATTTCTTGTGAATGTTTCTGATGAAAAAAATTGTTATTAAAAGATTTTTTTAAAAAAATTGTATTTGTTCTAATTAGTTGTACATGACAGTAGAATGCATTTTGGTATGTTGTACAAAAATGGACCATAACTTCTCATTCCTCTGGCTGTACATAGTGCTGAGTCACACCAGTAGTGTAATCATACATGTATATAGGGTAATAATGTCCATCTTAATCTATTGTCCTTCTCATCCCCACTACCCTACCCGTCCCCTCTTTATAATCCAAATTTCCTTCATTCTCCCTGCCCCGCACTATAGATCAGCATCCACTTATCAGAAAAAAACATTTGGCCTTTCGTTTCTTGGGAATGGCTTATTTCATTTAGCATGATATTCTCTAGTTCCATCCATTCATCTGCAAATGTCATGATTTCATTCTTCTTTAGGTGGAGTAATATTCCATTGTGTATATGTACCACATTTTATTTATCCATTCATCAGTTGAAGGGCATCTAGGTTGGTTCCATAGTTTAGCTATTGTGAATTGAGCTGCTATAAATATTGATGTGGCTGAGGTTTAATTTCATTTACTTACATATGGATTTCCATATGTATTCTACGTCCTTCAGGTATGAACCAAGGAGTGGGATAGCTGGGTCAAATGGTGATTCCATTCCAAGTTTTCTGAGGAATCTCCATATTGCTTTCCATAGTGGTTGTACCAATCTGCAGTCCTATCATACAATTGTTGATCAATTGTATTTCTTCTTCTGTGTATTTCTTCAGTTCCTTAGCCCATGTATTGATTGGGTTATTTGGGTTATTATTATTATTTTTTTTTTTGGTGTTTTGTGAGTTCTTTATATATCCTGAGGTGCTCTATCTGAGGTACCTGTGGTACAGATTTTCTCCCATTGTGTAGGCTCTCTCTTCACGTTATTGATTGTCTCCTTTGCTGATAAGAAGCTTTTTAGTTTGAATCCATTCCATTTATTGATTCTTAATTTTAATTCTTGTACTTTAGGAGTCTTGTTAAGGAAATCAGGTCCTAAGGCAATGTGAGGAAGATCCGGGTCCACTTTTTCTTCTATTAGGTGCAGGGTCTCTGTTCCAGTGCCCAAGTCTTTGATCCACTTTGAGTTGATTTTTGTGCAGGATGAGAGATAGAGGTTTAATTTCATTTTGTGACATATGGATTTCCAGTTTTCCCAGCACCTTTTGTTGAAGAGGCTATCTTTTCTTCAGTGTATGTTTTTGGCACTTTTGCCTAGTTTAACTGTATTTATGTGGGTTTGTCTCTGTGTCTTCTATTTTTGTATAACTGGTCTACATGTCTATTTTGGTGCCAATACCATGCTGTTTTTGTTACTATCGCTCTATAGTGTAGTTTAAGGTCTGGTATTGTGATGCCTCCTGCTTCACTGTTCTTGCTAAGGATTGTCTTGGCTATTCTGGTTCTCTTATTTTTCAAAATGAATTTCATGATTGTTTTTCTAGTTCTGTGAAGAATGTCATTGGGATTATAATAGGAATTGCATTGAATCTGTATAACACTTTTGGTAGTACGGCCATTCTGACAACATTATTTCTGCCTATCCAAGAATAAGGGAGATCTTTCCATCTTCTAAGGTCTTCTTTAATTTCTTCTTTAGTGTTTTGTAGTTTTCGTTGGAGAGGTATTTCACCTCTTTCATTAGATTGATTCCCAAGTATTTTATTTTTTTTTCGAGGCTATTGTGAATGGGGTAGTTTTCCTAATTTCTCTTGCAGTGGATTCATTGCTTATGTAGAGAAATGCATTTGAGTTATGGGTATTGATTTTATATCCTGCTACTTTGCTGAATTCATTTATGAGTTCTAGAAGTTTTCTGGTGGAATTTTTTGGATCTTCTAAATATAGAATCATATCATTGGCAAATAGTGATATGAGTTCTTCTTTTCCTATTCGTATCCCTTTAATTTCTTTTGTCTGTCCAATTGCTCTGGCTAGAGTTTCAAGGACTATGTTGAATAGAAATGGTGAAAGAGGGCATTCCTATCTTGTTCCAGTTTTTAGAGGTAAGGCTTTTGATTATTTTCCATTTAGAATGATGTTGGCCTTAGGCTAGCATAGACAGCTTTTACAATGTTGAGGTACATTCCTACTATCCCTAGTTTTTCTAGTGCTTTGAACATGAAGAGGTGCTGTTATTTTGTCAAATGCTTTTTCTGCCTCTGTTGAGATAATCATATGATTCTTTAGTCTATTGATGTGAGGTATTATGTTTATTGATTTCTGTATGTTAAAACAACCTTCCATCCCAGGGACAAACCCCACTTGATCGTGGTACACATCTTTTAAATATGTTTTTGCATGTGATTTGCCAGAATTTTATTAAGAATTTTTTCATCTATGTTCATCAGAGATATTGGTCGGGAGTTTTCTTTCCTTGATGTGTCTTTGTCTGGTTTTGGTATAAGAGTGATATTAACCTCATAGAATGAGTTTGGAAGGGTTCCTTCCTTTTCTATTCATGGAATACTTTGAGGAATATTGGTGTTAATTCTTCTTTAAAGGTCTTGTAGAACTCAGCTGAGAATTCATGTGGTCCTAGGTTTTTCTTGAAATTGGTCTGTTTAAATTGTGTATGTCCTCCTGCTTCAGTTTGGGTAGATCATATGTCTCTAGAAATTTGAGTATTCTATTTTATTTGAGTATAAATTTTCAAAATAGTTTCTAATTATCTTCTGTATTTCAGTAGTGTCCATTGTGATATTTCCTTTTTCATCACAAATTTTAGTAATATGAGTTTTCTGTTTCTCTCTCTCTCTCTCTCTTTTTTTTTTTGCAGTGCTGGGGATTGAGCCCAGGGCCTTGTGCCTGTGAGGCAAGCACTCTACCAACTGAGCTATCTCCCCAGCCCTTCTGTTTCTCTTTGTTAGTGTGGCTAAGGGTTTATCAATTTAATTTATTTTTTCAAAGAACCAACTTTTTGTTTTGTCCATTTTTTCACATTGTTTTCAGCTCTGATTTTAATTATTTCCTATCTTCTACTGCTTTTGGTGTTGATTTGTTCTTTTTCTAGGGCTTTGAGATATAATGTTAGGTCATTTATTTGTTGACTTTTTATTCTTTTAATGTATGAGCTCAATGCAATGAACTTTCCTCTTAGCACGGCCTTCATAACATCCCAGAGATTTTAATAAGTTGTATTAGTGTTGTCATTTACCTCTAAGTATTTTTCTATTTCCTCCCTGATTTCTTCTTTATCCATTTGTCATCCAATAGCATGCTATTTAGTCTCCAGGCATTGGAGTAGCTTCTATTTTTTATCATTGATTTCTAGTTTCATTCCATTATGAAACTAGAGAATAGAATGCAAGGTAGTATTTCTATTTTTTGTATTTGCTGAGAGTTATTTTGTGGCATAACCTATGGTCTATTTTAGAGAAAGATCCTTGTGCTGCTGAGAAGAGAAAGCATTTGCTCGATGATGGATGGAATACTCTATATATGTCTGTTAAGTCTAAATCATTGATTGTATTTCTTAATTTTATAATTTCTTTGTTTAGTTTTTGTTTGCAAGATCTATCCAGTGGTGAGAGAGGTGTGTTAAAGTCACCTAGTATTGTTGTGTTGTGGTCTATTTGATTATTGAAATTGAGGAGGGTTTGTTTGATGTACGTAGATGCTCCATTGTTTGGGGCATATATATTTACGATTGTTATATTTTGTTTATGTATGATTCCCTTAAGCAGTATGAAATGTCCTTCTTTGTCCCTTCTGACTAACTTTGGTTTAAAGTTCACTTTGTCTGATACGAGGATGGAAACCCCTGCTTGTTTATGCAATTCATGTGAATGATATATTTTTTTCCCCAATCTTTCACCTTCAGTCTGTAGATGTCTTTCCCTAGGAGGTGAGTTTCTTGAAAACAGCATATTTTTGGATCTTTTTAAAAATCCAATCTGCCAGTTCATGTGTTTTGATTGATGAGGTTAGGCCATTAACATTCAGGGTTATTATTGAGATATGATTTGTATTCCAGGTCATTATGAATTATTTTTGGTTTTTAACTTGACTTAGTTTCTCTTCTGATTGACCTTTTCTTTAGTGTAGTTCCTTCCTTTGCTGGTTTCCATTGTTTTTTTTTTCATTTCCTCCTCATAGAATATTTTGTTGAGAATATTATGTAGTGTAGGCTTTCTAGTGGTGAATTTGTTTAATTTGTGTTTATCATGGAATGTTTTTATTTCATCTTCAAATCTGAAGCTTAATTTTGCTGGATATAAAATTCTCGGTTGGCATCTATTTTCTTTCAGAGTTTGATATATGTTATGCCAGGACCTCCTGGCATTGAGAGTCTAAGTTATGAAATCAGCTGAAATCCAAATTGGTTTCCCTATGTATGTAATTTGACTTTTTTCTCTTGCAGCCTTTAAAATTCTGTCCTTATTCTGTATGTTATTCATTCTCATTATAATATGCCATTGTGTGGGTCTGCTGTAATTTTGTATGTTTGGGGTCCTGTATGACTCTTGTGGTTGATATTCCATTTCATTCTTTAAATTTGGAAAGTTTTCTGATATGTCATTGAAAAGATTGTGAATTCCTTTGGTTTGTATCTCCATACCTTCATCTATTCCGATAAATCTTAAAAATTTTTTTTCATGTTATCCCTTATTTCTCGGAAGTTCTGTTCATGGTTTCTTACTATCTTCTCTGTGTTGTCAACATTATTTTCAAGAGTATATATTTTGTCTTCATCATCTGAGGTTCTGTCTTCTCTGTGGTCTAATCTGTTGGTGATGCTTTCCATTGAATTTTTAATTTGGTTTATTGTTTCCTTCATTTTGAGAATTTCTGCTTGATTCCTTTTCATATTCGCTGCCTCTTTATTGAAGTGATCATTTACTTCCTGCATTTTCTCTCTTTTACCATCCTTTTTCCCAAAGATCAATCTAAGTGTTTTCTAAACTCCTTCTCTGACATTTCTTCTACTGTGTTGTCTATGGATTCTATTGTTGGAACATCTTGATTTGTTCGAGGTGGTGTTCCTTGTTTTTTCATGTTGTTAATGTGTCTTATCATCTAGTTAGTATGGAGCTGAGGCAGTACAGATTCTACCCTGTAGTCTTTTAGTGTCCCTGAAGGCTTCCAGTACCTCATCTTTAAGGAGGAGACAATTAGTAACAGCACCCAATGCAAACAATATTCCACCTTAAACCAAATGACTCCTACTGAAGTGTTTACAGCTTTCTCACAGTAAACAGAAATGAACTGTTCAATTATTGTCTACAATATAAACAGTAAGTTTGCTAAAAGGGTTTATTGTTTCAAATGATGGACAATGAGGGAACAGAAGTAGTGTAATATGTGATGTTTATGAGGGAGAAAGAGAGAAGATAGAGGCAAAAATTTATAGTAAAAGCAAGGGAGGAATTAATAGAGGTTGGCTGTTAATGTATGAGATGTGAGAAAGAGAATCCAGGAACACAGGTGAGAGAAAAAATACATACCAATTAAAAAAAAAAAAGTAAAAATATAAGAATACACAACAAAACTGTAATATACTATTCAGATATACCATTCCTCAATAAATTGATGCCTGAAAAATATTTGGATTCAAAGATGGTAGAGGCGTGAGATAGAGGGCAAGAAAAAATAAAAGGAAAGTCTCAATGGAAAATTGAATGATTGCTTCTGTTGACTTTCAAAAATTTTCTCAGGTTCCCTTCTCTGCTGATAGGTGGGGTTGTCTGAAGTTTGATGTTAGCTCCAATCCAGTGTGTGGTGCACAGGTTGGATGGGTGAGCTGAGAGCAAGATGCCCTCATACCTCTTCCAGTCTTCCCACCCATTGTAACTGGCCCCTTCTGTCCCTGCACACATCAGGACTCACTGAGCTGGAGAGAGTCCAATTTTCTCCAGTTTGTTCAACCTGTGCTCCCCCCAGGGAACTGTCCCTAGTTTCTGGCTTTCCACAGGCTTGCCAGACCCAGACTGGCCCTCGAAAACCCAGCTGCAATCTGATGAACCTGGGCTTCAGCTTCCCCAGGCCCTGTCTTGCTGCAGTCCCAAGATCTCAATGCCCTTTCAACTTGCAGAGAGACCAACAGGAATGCACTCGCACAAAGGAGCGACCCCGCAAAGAGGCAGCCAGATGGCAGGCACTACCCCAGTGAGCAGAAAGACCTCAGGTGCAGTCACCTGCAGGCACCCCAATATATCTGCAGGCCTTGGCCTGTGTCCCCAGACCAAGGTGGCCATGCCCCGAGATGGCAACATTGGTAGTGGCAAACCTGCAGGCTCTGGCCAGTGTCCCAAGACAGTGGCGGCTGCATGTAACCAAACCAACAGGTAGTGTGACGATGGACTTACAGGCAACAGTGGGCAGCAGGTGATCCCATGGTGGTCTGTGAGTGGTCTGCAGGCTAATGGCAGACAATCAGTGGGTGGACATCAGGTGGTGCGCTATAGGTAGGTGAAAGGTGGGTGATGGGCAGGCAAGAGGCGGACAAACGGCCAAATGGCAGATGATAGGTGGCAGTCAGTGAGCGATCTATTTTCCAGAGGGCGGCGATATGCTGGCAGAGGTTGGGTGATTGCGGTGGGCAAATGGGGGGGAACTGCAGGGGATCATTGGGCAGTGACTGCCTCTCAGAGCAACAGTATTTCCTCTTAAAAAGTTTTTTTTTTTAAATTATTTTATTTTTACAGGCTGCATTTTAACTCATTGTACACAAATGGGGTACATCTTTTCGTTTCTATGTTCGTGCACCATGTAGATTTATACTATTCATGTAATCATACATGTACATAGGGTAATGATGTCTGTCTCATTCCACCATTTTTCATACCCCCTTCCCTCTGATTTCCCTCTATGTAATCTAAAGTTCCTCCATTCTTCTCTCACCCCCCAACTCCCACCCCCATTATATGTCATCATCCACTTATCAGGGAAAACATTTGGCCTTTGGTTTTTTGGAATTGGCTTATTTCACTTAACATGGTATTCTCCAATTCCATCCATTTTTAATGAAGTTATTTCCATCCACAGGGCAGAGCTACCTCCTGGCTATGTTTACATAAGACTTCCTTGATTATGTCCCATGCTTTTCTTTCAAGGGCCTTGGGATGATTTCTGTATCTAGGAGAAATTTTATTTTTGCATCTAGGGTGAAATGGAGGTACTAAGAATGGGAGGGAGGTTGCTATCAAGAGCTTTACCTCCAAGCAGTGACCAGCCCTGGAATTGGGCAAAACCCAGGTCTCTGAAATCTCCTTTTGCTGTTTGCCTTAAGAAAAATTATGAAGGAAAAAAGATTTACTTTTACCAGCCTTACCTTCCCTTCTCCAATTTTTCTCTTCACTCACCCAACTTCACCCTCATAAAGGGTGTTCGGCAACTTCGGTAGAAATTTGTTAACTTTGATCATGCCGCATTTTTCATTGTATTTATTTACTCATTAATAGCAATATGATGGCCTTTTGGGGAATTACCTCTCCTCCACTGGACATTGGGTCAGAAGTGATCATTAATCAGATGTCAGCCATTCTTTTGCCATGGAACAGGGACAGAGGTGAAGCTAGGCCTATTGGTAAAATTTTACTGATAATATTTATTGATAATATTTTCACAGAACTTTTATTTAATTGGATTATTTGATTAACTCACAGTATTATTAAATTCAGTGAATACAGACACAGCATTTCTAGTTGAATTTGAATTCCAGGCACCCAGTGAATGATTTTTAAGTCTGAGTATGTCCCCAATATAGCAAGGGAGATACTCATGCTAAAAAGAGTTTGTGTTATTTATCCTAAATTCAAAAATTAACTAGGCATCATGTGTTTTATCTGCCAGTCCTATCTGCGTGCGTAGATGCACCCATTTCTGTTGGTTCAGCAACCAGATGGGGCTCATGCAGCCCAATGTTGCTACCACTGTCATCTTGTAAGCAGATACTGGCTGGAAACAGGGTCTATGTGGAACTACAGCCCCCTGAAACTTCGGATGGGCAAACTTAAAACAAAGCAGTGACCCTTCTGTTAATAGAGAAGAGGCAGGTCAACACCTCCGTTCACTTGGTTGAGTTCCATGACCAGAGGTGGACATAATACAGAGGTTTAGTGATGTGCTCCTGGATATGAAGCAGGAATGTTTAGGAGCAAGAGTCATTTGATGCCAATTAAAATACCGTTCACACACTTTTACATTGCTGGTTGAGTCGCAAATTGGTGCAGTCACTCTGGAAAGCAGTGTGGAGAATCCTCAGAAAACTTAGAATGGACCCACCTTTTGACCCAGTTATCCCACTCCTTGGTTTATACCCAAAGGACTTAAAATCAGCATACTACAGTGATGCAGCCACACATCAATGTTTATAGCAGCACAATTCACAATAGCTAGATTGTGGAACCAAACTAGATGCCCTTGAACAGATGAATGGATAAAGAAACTGTGGTATATATACACAATGGGATATTATTTAGTCATAAAAAAGAATAATATTATGGCATTTGCAGGTAAATAGATGGAGTTGGAGAATATCATGCTAAGTGAGATAAACCAATCCAAAAAACCAAAGGCTGAATGTTTTCCCTGATAAGTGGATGATGATATATAATGGGGATGGCGGGGTAGGGAGTGAGAGAAGAATGGAGGAACTTTGGATTATGTAGAAGGAAATGAGAGGGAGGTGGGGTATGAAAAATTGTGGAATGAGACAAACATCATTACCCTATGTACATGTATGATTACACGAATGGTATGAATCTACATCCTGTACAACCATAGAAATGAAATGATGTACCCCATTTGTGTACAATGAATCAAAACTGCAACTGCAAATGCAGTTGGCAAAGAATGAAAAATAAATAAAAAATAAATAAATAAATAAATAAAATACTGTTCAATGGGCCAGAATATCATGAAGATTCAATTTTAGGGAGCAGCGATTGAGGCTGGGGAAAAAATCATCTTAGGAAGAAAGAAGGCCTGAATAGGAGAAACTGGTGAGTAGACATCACTAGGCAGACTTGGCTGACCTCTGGGAGAAACCAGAGGTGAAGCCCATCTGTTGCTGGAGCCTTAGCCAGGTTCTCTAGGGCTGGACCCTTCAAGAAGGTCCACCACAGGTAGGGGTCAGGCCTGATGTGGGGCCTCAGCATTGGACTGCAGACATTCTCCGAAATGGGTTTCACAGACAAAAGACATGGAATATGTACCTCACTCAGCCCTCAGATGGCAGACCATTATCCTGTCACATAACCAGAATACCATTCATAGTTTCAATAAATCCTGTGAATTCGCCTCTTGAATTTCACCATTTTATTGCCTATGGCAGTTCTTGGTGGCGTGGTGTTAAATGTATCTGCTTGCTTAAACATTTATAATAAACCCCTCTTGGAGATATCCTCAAAAGCTGGAAGTTGTCCAAACCCACCTTGACTCCCAAAAGGTCCTACCATTTATGGGGAGACCCTCGACCTTTCTGTACTTCCAGCAATCCCAGCTCGACTAAGTCACTGAAAAACAGTCAAGGCCCCAGTTGAGGACAGATTTACTTCCGTGACCAACTGGGTATGGTTGGTATGATGCTAAGCCTTGAAGCATCAAATTTGGTATCTTCAAATTTCCTTTCTTGCTGATGCCTGAAATTAAGTTCTTACACAAGGGAACAAGTGAATGGGGGTGGTAAGAAAAGGCTTCAAGACTTGAGATATCTGAAAATTGAATGGGGGATAAATGTTACAGCAACAAAAGGTGACTAAACTCAGAACCTAGATTTCAGAGTCATTGCAAGCCATCCCAGGCCACGTAGAGCAGGGGAGGAATGCACAGTCTCTGTAGCTTTACACTAAGGCTTTTTCCTATTTTATGTCTAGCTGTGTGACTTCAAACTAGTTCCCTGACTGCTCTGAACCCCTATCTTCTTAGTGAAATGAGGATAATATCTTCCTTATAGGTTATAGGAATGAAATAATAAGTACACATGAAGTGTTTGTGACAGAGTCTGATATTGATTAAGAATTATGATAGAGTTGATAGTGTTTGACTCCCATTTTTACTTTAGGCTGTCTGCTTGGGCATTTCACTTCCTATCTATAAGGCCACCAGCAGGGTCTCATGTGATTTGGAAAGATTTGGGGGAATTAGGGTTTTTTAAAAACATGCTCTCAACAGAGGAACACCATTCCCTGGGGATTTTTAATTAGTTATCTTGTAAAACCATGGCAAGATACCTTCTGAGGCACTTGCATTTTAACAGATCAAGACGTCCTGGATTTCAGGAATAAAATACTGGGAATTTCAGGTGTGCTTTTCTTGCTAGCTTCCAAAGACCCGCTATGGGTCCTGGAGGGTTGGTTGGGGCTGCAATAGTTTGGAAGATGAAGGTAAGATTTTGTGGGGCTGAATTAGTCTGGAGGTCCTGTAGAGGGCAAGCTGTGCAGGGACTAGAGCAGGTGTTCCCACAGCATGATCCCCAGACCGGAAGCATCAGCATCACCTGGGAACTTGCTAGAGCTGTAGTTTCCTGGGCCCATCCCAGACCTATTTAATTAAAAACTCAGGCTGGGACCAGCAATCCATGCCTTAAGAAGTCATCTGGGTGTTCTGATCCTCCCTCAGGTTTGAAAACCTCTGTTTATAAGATCTGTAAAGCCAAGGTTCAAATAACCCAGGCTGGTGAAGTCACAGCCAGGAGATTGGAGGAGGCAAGATGGAATCTGAGCCAAATCAGAGAATGGAGTTTCTGGGAAATAGTTCTGAACACCGGAGGCTATTTTCAGCTAGTCTTTATCTCCCACAGGTGCAGCCTATGAATGGGCTGGGCCAACTTAAAGGGCCAGAAGCAAAGCAGACAGAAATCTATTTGCAGGTGTTTTTGCAGGTCATCCTGATCCCTTTGGAATTGCAACTTGTGGTTTGTCACCTTTTCTGTAGTCCAGAGGATTGGTTTTTGTCAGTGCCTTTTGGAGAAAGCTGACCTGACTTGGATATGGCCTTATGTAATCCGAATTTTGCCACTAGATAAGTTTAGTCCTCTTAGCCAATGCAGCAATCAACTCTGCAGCATTCTCAGTAGGAGATCAGGGACCACACCCTCCCCATGCCCCCATCCTTCAACACTACAGCTAGATGCAATGCATCCCATTTGTTGGGAAGTTCTTCCTTTGCATGGTCCAAAGCACCTATCACCTTGCATACAGTAAGTACTGATGCTATTAATTGAAAGAATAAATGGTTTACATTGAACAGATATCTGATCCTGTTGACCTTCTCCTCTCTGGTTCTGGTACTCCAGCTGGGGCAACACAGGACCTGTCTGCTCCCTCTTGCGTTTAAAGATGCCCCTTCTCTGCTTCCCAAAGCCTTTTCTCTAGTTCCCTAGTTCCCTCCAAAGTTCTTAACATGCACTGGTTTTCAGAGATGCAAAAACTGCAAGTAAAATGACCAAGGAGCAGAGATACCAAAAAAAAAAAAAAAAAAAAAAAAAAAAAAGGGGGGGGGGGGGTGTGGTTTCCATGAAATAGAATTGTGCCTCAAATTAGAGGGGCTAAGATGGGTTAAAGAGGAAAATAGGCAGAGATAGAGCTGTGAGGCTGATGAAATAAGGCAATTTAGGATCTAAGTTCATAGAAGATGAGCAAACACTGAAGAGTTCTTTGACCAGGAAGGTTTGGATAGGAGTTGAGTAGGACTAATGAGGGCTAGGTTAAAATTCTTGTCACTAGCCCCCCACCCCCGGGGTTCTCCATCTATGAATTGCTGCCAAGTCAAGGTATAGCAATCTTGTACTTCACAACTGGCTAACTTCAGGGCTTTACTTAATCCTGATTAAATTTAATCTTGTTTATGCTAATCAATTGAAACCATTTGAACTTCGTTTCTGGAATGTGTTCTCTTCCCTTTCAACTTTGTTCCATGCATCAGCTTTATAACCTCACTTTAATCTGTGTGTCTAAATCACTGACAAAAATGTTGACCAGCAGCTCTTTAGAAGCTGCCTTTCAAATTGAAACCTATATTAACCCTCACAATTGGTTATGGGCTATTTAACTAGCTGGTTCTTCGTTTCTTCATGGGTAAAATGCTCTTCAGGTAATAATGGCATCTTGCACTGATGGTACTAGGAAGAAGGCTGTGTCTCTGGTAGTGTCCTCTGCATCCATAAGTCTTTCTAAGGAAATTGTATTGGTAAGCTTTCCACACTATGATGAAATGCCCAAGATAACTAATTATAGAGAGAAAAGGTTTATTTTTGGCTTACAATTTGAGAGATTCCAATGCATGACCAGTTGGCCCCCATAGCTCTGGGCCTGTGGCAAGGATGCCTATTGTGGTAGGAGCATGTGGCAGAGCAGAACCAGTCATCTCTTCAGTCAAGAAGAAAAGGGGATGACGAGGAGGCAAGTTCCAATTTTCTTCAAGGCCATGCCCCCCAATGACCTAAAGACATCCTTCCAGGCTTACCTCCTAAAGGCTTCACCACCTCCCAACAGTGTCACCCAGGGGAACAAACCTTTAACAAATGGGCCTGTGGGGAATACAACCAAACCATAGCAGAATTTTTTTCTGCTTGAGTCAGTATTGTTTGCTCTTCCTCCAGCTGCATCTGATTGGCCCTGACTCAAAGAAAACCAATTCATAGGCTTCCAATAGCCTATGGGAGTCTTGGGGTGAAGAGCCCTGCGCAGACAGGGTGAGCTGGTCCAATGAAGAACGTATTCCCAGGTATTCGAAAGATGGAGAGGCCAGGTTTTTAGCAGGAAGGAGTTGAGACTTGACATGTTGCCCAGAGAGGCATTAAAATGTATTAATATGGGGGTCTGAAAGTAGGAAGAAGTAACATTTATGAAAGGATCAAATTTTAATTTGTCAACATGATGAACTATTATAATACAGGAACTCTTCTGTTACAAAACACCTAGAAGACCTGGATATGACATAACAAATACCCTTTAAATGACATAAATGAGCTTATAAAATAGTAAAATAAACCTCTAGAACAAAAATTGAAGAATAAACCAAAAACCAGATTGGTAACGTTGTGATTAGAAAGTGAGATAACTCCAGAGCAGGATGACTTCTTATCAGACCTGGTAACAGTGAGGGGTTGGGTCTAAACCTCCATGGAAACACCAGCCTTTGTCCTGCCTTGGGTATTCTTGCTGAATATGACTTGCTGAAGATCACTTATGGGCTACATGCTTAGTAAAATAATGGATGAAAACATATCCTCCCACAAGCAGAAGGAGCCAGCAGAGATACTTGCCTACTTTGTCTTGGGTCTGGATGGGAAAAATACCCCTGAGAATTTGTAGTCACATCTTGTACTTTGGCTGTTTGGTTTTAATTTATACCACCTGGGTGGTCTAGGAATCCTCAAGCTAAGACATTAACATTAAAGTGGGCCAAGGCTGATGATACTGGCAGTCCGGGGAGACTGGCAGAAGCAAACATTGAATTCCCCTGAAAGGATATACCCTGATCCTGACTTTACAGAATTCCAACAGATGTAGTTCCACTGGATGTGGGCTCAAAATTTCAAACTCATGAGGAAATAATCCATCATGAGCATGTGTCAGAGGACATGACTAAGAACTTCAGAAAATGGAACTATTAGGGATACTTAAAAATAAAATGCTCAAAGTGATTAGAGACATAAATGAAGTAATAAAGATGCAAGAGATAAATATGATGAAAAATGGCAGGCATCTGAAATGAAACATATAGGCACTGAAATTGAAATATAATCATTGTATAAAAAAGCACATTTATACAAAGCAGAAGTTAATAAATAAACTGAAAGTAGAGCTGAAGAAATTGTACAGAATTTATTGCAAAGAGATAGACATATGAAATATTAAAAAGAGGTTAGGAGACATGTGGAAAGACTAAAAATGTTTAATATGTGTCTAACAGAAGTTTCTGAAAGAAAAAAGAAAGAGGGAGAGTCAATATTTAAAGGAAATGGCTGATAATTTTCCAGAATTGTTGAGAGACATTCATCATAGATTCAGAAATCACAGAGGTCCCAGGCAGAATAAGTTAAACTAAATCCAAAACCAAACATATTTGTGGTTAAAGTGCAGAACCTGAGAGACTAAAAGGAAGTCTCAAAAGCAATCAAGACAATCTATGAGGAACAGCAATTAGATTACTACCAGATTTCTCAATAGTAATAATAGAATTCTGAAAATCATATAATAAAATGTGCAGAATGCTAATAAAATATTTTTATACCTGGCTAAACTATCGTTCAAATGTGAGAGCAAAATAAAACATTTTCAGAACAAAGATTGAAGGACACTCACACTCTCACTGAAAGAATTAGAGGATGTACTTTAGGAAGAGTAAAATTGAAAAGAGAAGGCAGTATTAATATGCAAGAAGAAATGATGGCAGGGTGGGGGATGTAGCTCAGTGGAATAGCAGTTGCCTAACATGCATGAGGCCTTGGATTCTCCATCCCCAGTAAATAAATAAGTAAACATGTGAAAATCTGAACAAGTCTTGACTAAACAAAGGAATAATAATGATGATGAGTAATTTGGAGGGATATAATGAGGTGAACTGCATACTGGAAACCTACATAAAATGCAAGTAGCAGCCAGGTGCAGTGGCACACACCTATAATCCTAGTGACTCCAGAGGCTAAGGCAGGAGGATTCCAAGTTTAAAGTCAGCCTCAGCAACTTAGCAAGACCCTGTCTCAAAGACCCTGCATTACAATCTGAGGCTTTGCTCAGCCTTCTTCTTCCTTTTCCTTTTCATAGTGTTATTCCCCCAAGGTCCCTCTACACACTATTTCCTTCTAGTATTTGCTTCCTGGAGAACCCAGACCTGGGACACATGCAAAAAATGCCAGGAACTACTAGGAAAAACAGAAAAGAAAAGAAAACAACAACAACATATGAAATATATCTTCTAAAATAGAAGGGAGGAAGAAAATTGAATTAGGATGGAAAAAAAATCAGCAAAAATAGAAACACAATATAACATGGTAGAAATAAATCTAAATATATCACACCAGCTACAAACCAGAGATTTCCAAATACCTCATGATCTCATTTCCATGAGGAATCTAAAAATGACAAACTTACAGAAGTAAAGAGTGGAATGGTGGTTCCCAGTGGTTGGGGAAGCCAGGAGATGGGGGGTTAGGGAGATGTTGACCAGGAGGTATGAAGTTTCAGTTGACAGGAGGAATAAGTTTTTGTAATCGATTGCATAGCACAATGACCACAGTTAATAATGATGTAGTGTGTATTTCAAAATGGCTGAAGGAATGGATTTAAAATGTTCTTACTACCAAAAAAAAAAAAAAAAAAGCATATGAAGTGATGGATATGTTAATTAGTGTAAGATAATTAGTCTACAATGTATATATACTTCAACACACATTGTACCTCATAAATATATGATTATTATATGTTAGCTAAAAATAAAAATTCTAAAAATTGGAAAAAATTAAAAACAGATTGTGAGATGGTATTAAGGGGAAAAGGCAAAATTGACCAATAAGCCTTAACAAGAAGCACGTCTAAAATTTTAGTCTGCAGGAAAAGTTCAATGTGAAAGGCAATATCTGCTATAGGAAAGCTGGTATGTTGATAACTGAAATGATAGGATTCAAGACAAAAGTGTTGTTAGAGTGAAGATATGTAACAGTAAGGTACAAATCCTTAGGGAAACATCAATTCTGAATGTGTATATTAGTAATGTAACTTCAAAATATATAAACAAAAATGGACAGACCTTTAAGAATACATTGGTAATTTTATAATCACAGTGGTAGATTTTTCTATTTCTCTCCAGGTAAATAATAGCTCAATTTGACCAAAACATAGTAAGAACATAGAAGATTTGAATAGTACAACTTGTAATCTTGATCTAATGGACATATAAAGAATCCTGCACCCACTCTCCCCATCATTTCTTCACCTGTCAAATAATTACAAGTTATTTAGTGGGAAAGACCATTCTAAGAATGACACAAAATCCACATGACAGAAAACTTGGTAAATTTGACTCAGAGAGGCTATCATTTTCTACATGGTCAAAAATACCATCAAACAAGTCAAAATCCAAACAATAGAGTGCAATATTTATAACACAAACAACAAAAGACTAGTTTTTGTAATCCATGTGGAATTTTTACAAATTAATAAAGACCACAGCACAATATAGATAAAAGACAAGTCACAGAAAAGGACCTCCAAGTGGCTTTTAAAATCCTATAGGAAGGTAGGATGTGGTGGCACACACCTGTAATTCCAGTTACTGGGGGCACTGAGGCAGGAGGATCTCAAGTTTGAGGTCAGCCTCAGCAATTTAGTGTCATTCTATCTCAAAATAAAAAAATGAAAAGGTTTGGGGATGTAACTCATTAGTAAACACCCCTGGATTCAATCCCCAGTACTAGGGGAAAAAAATCCTGTGGGAAGACAATGACATTTTAAAAAGAAATGCAAATTTAAAATCCATTGAAATTCTGTGAGATCAGCAAAAAACAAAAAAATTGATGTTTGAGTTTAGTGAAGGTGTGAAGAAATAGGTACTCAAATATGCTTATGAGTGTGTAAATTGGTATACCCTCTATGGAAGACAATTGGTGATATCTATCAAAATTATACTCACCTGGATCCAGCAATGTTTCTTCTAGGGACACATCCTGTAGAGAGACTAGCTCAGGCATGGAAACATATATGAACAATAATACTAATTATAATGACAAAACACAGGAGACTACAAACGTTATCAGTTACCTCTGTATGAAAAACCATTCCAAACTTAGTGTCCTTAAATGACTGCTCATTGTTGCCTTTGATTGCCAGGTCAGGTGAATGAATCTTCAGTGTATTGAGCAACTGTGGTTGGCTGCAGGTCAGATAAGAACCTCTGCTTCTGGGAGTTGGCTGGCTGTTGGCTGGGGTGCTGAGGATGACTGGGCCATGTGTTTTACACCACCCAGCTGGCTAGCCCTGCCTTGTTCACATGGCATGGTGATAACAGTTTTCCATAAATAGCAAATTGAAATAAATGTGCATACCCTTTTGAGTCCTAGACTTGGGATCAGCATAGTGTCATTTCTGTTGCACTCGGCTGGCCAGAGGAAGCCATAGGGCCAACCCAGATACAAGAGGTATTAAGTTTCTACCTCTTTACTTGAAGAACTCAAAACATATTGCCAAGGGGCATGGATACAGGGAGAAGTAAAGGTTTGGGTTCATCTTTGTATCCACAACCAACAGAAATACATATTAATAGACAGAATCTAGTTAAAATAACACAAAAACAGAACAAACAAGGCAAGGTGACAGCCAATATTTTTAAAACAATAAGGCAAGGTAACACAATATTTTAAAAGAATAAATCTGTAAGAATTGAGATGAAAAATACTTCAAGATTTATTGTTAAGTGAAATAAAAAAGTAAGGTGCAACACTGCTTTATACTATGTTACTTTTTTGGAAATATTTTTAAGTGGGCATATATATTTTTGCTTGTGATATGAAGTGGTTACCTTTGAAGAGGGGGATTTGGGAACTGGGGTCATGG
Organism: Sciurus vulgaris; assembly: GCF_902686455.1. Lineage (NCBI taxonomy): Eukaryota > Metazoa > Chordata > Mammalia > Rodentia > Sciuridae > Sciurus > Sciurus vulgaris. The sequence goes on along the minus strand of NC_136465.1, from coordinate 55,033,467 downwards.
GTGGGAATTACTTTTCAGTCTATATTCCTTTGTATTTATTTTTCTATAATTAAAAAATTATCCTACAATATAATTTACTTATTTTTACTTTTGTTATACAGTACTACCGGTTTTAACACATGTAAAATTTGTGTAGCGACTACTGTAATTCAGATACAAAATATTTCTTTCTCCCTGCAAAATGCCCTTGTGCTATTCTTTTTTTTTTCTTTTCTTTTTGAGTGCTGGGGATGGAACCCAGGGCCTCACATATACTAGGCAAGTGCTCTACCACTGAGAAATCCTCTAACCCTTTTTATTTTTTATTTTTCTTTTTGTCTTTTTTTTTTTTTTTTTTTTTTTTTTTTTTTTGGAGCTGGGGATTAAACCCAGGGCTCCGTGCTTGCGAGGCGAGCACTCTACCAACTGAGCTATATCCCCAATTCCTATTTTTCATTTTGAGACAAGGTCTCACTAAGTTGTTGAGGCTGTCCTTGAACTTGCAAACCTTCTTCTCAGTCGGTATGTACCACCACACCTGACTTGTGTTATTCTTTTCTATTCCCATCCTAACCTCTGGCAACCACTGATTTGTTCTCCATCTATGGTTTTTTTTTCTTCTTAGATATAAAAAAGTGTGGCCATGTATCATCAATTAAAAACTAGATAGATTTGTTATCTGTTATCCAAATATTACATCTTCCAGGAATCATTTTCTGAGTTTTCCAACCAGACTGTTCCTATTTCCCTTGAAAACCCCATGTCCTTTATTTTTATCTTTTATGAAGTATATGATATTGTCTTATTTTATAGTTACTTGTGGACATGTCCCAGGTCCTTTCTCCTAGCTTTCTAGCTTAAGAGCAGGGACCTTGTATTAATCATGTTTCTTATTTCCTATATCTTATGATGCTTTGATATAGAAAGTATTGTCCATCCCAAGGTTAGTTAATTCCTGGAGATAACAAACAACTTGCTTGCAATCACCCTTTGGATTTGTAAACCAGCCAATCCCAAGTCCATACTCCCATTGCCTCTTATTAGGCCCCTACAGTCCAGGGCACTATTGCCCTGTCCTAAATCACCCTAGGGCTGCATACTAGACAACTAGAGACCACTCCTGCAGCTCAGAGCCTACCAGAATCATTCAAATATTTATCCAATCTTAACTCTGGTTAGCAGCTTACTCTGCCTTGCCCATTCTTTTCTAAGAAAACCACAGTAAAGACAGTTGCTCATGTTCCCCCTCACTTCTTCTGTCTCCTCACAGGCCAGGGGGCTCTCAGTGTAACCCTGTGTGGTATGGTGTGCACTCTTCCCTTGGGAGCTGTAAGGAGCAAACTCTTTTTTGAGGGGAAGTTGTCTCCTGATCTGTTGGTCTCATCATCCCTGAGTAAGATCAAAATCCCAGGTGTATTTTAAAACAGACCCTGCTCTTCTCATTTTCATATTCTGAGTTGTGCTTAACACCAGTGGGGTCTCCATGAATATTTGGTGAATTGTTTCTAATTGAATCATTTTGATCCCATACTCTAAAATTTTATTTTGCTTTTGTTGACTATTGCAGTGTGTATGCACCTTCTATTCCTTCCTGTCTATTTCCAGAGTGCAGCATCTATCAGAATGCTCTTTTCACACCTTGCTCTGGAGCTGTAGCAAGCTCAAGAAGTCAACTGTCTGTAGCATTTAACTCCCTGGCCTGTGTCACTCTGGAAAGCTTGGTTCTGCAGAGAACATGGTGGATCTGGCCTGTTGGTATTAAAATCTGACAGCCCTTACTTGGCCTTGCCTTCTGGGAGAAAGATCCCTGATTTCTGACACTCACTGTCTGAAGGGAGGGATATTGAGAGCCTCTGAGGACAGAAGCTGAGAAAGACTTCTTTGTGCTGCTCCCAATGTCACTTTGTGTCTAGTTTTGGAGTAATGAGGGCTGGGACCTCTTCTCACCGGGGCACATCACAGTTGCAGGAAGACAGCTGTCTGAGTTTGGCTTCCAAGCACATGATGAAGGGCACCACCTATCTGGTGGAGGCAGCAGCCTGCATGTGACACTTTTATAAATCAGGTTCAGGAAAACTCACTGCAACCAGAAGATGGAACTCAATTCTTTGGAGTGTGATCTTGAAAGGGCATGATTTTTTCCCCCCAATGACTGATTTACTTAGACAGTGCAGACTCTATCCCTCTGGTTAGTGCATTCCTTAATGATTCTCTCCATGGGTGGTGTGCCTTTCCTGTCACTTGTAATCACTCACAAAAGTCTCATTCCAGTATTTAAGATTTGCTACTGTTCATGTTTCAAAACATCAAATCTTGAGTGTCCTATTACCTGGCTCTGTGACTGTCCCAGAGCCTTGGCTCCTGTCCCCCTGCTAATCACATACATGTTCATGTACAACCATGGGAATCACTGGAGGTTCTCCTAATAGCTTTCAGAAGCCATGGGCACCTTGAATGGGGTGGCAGGTGCCTACCTTCTTTGCTGGTACTTTATGCTCTAAGTCCTCCAAGTCTGACATTGGCCAGTCCAACGAGCCTCCCACTTGCAAAGAATTTCTGGTCTAGGAATAGGCATCAGTATCTGTTAGGGTTGAATTGTGTCCCCCAAAAAGATATGTTGAAGTTTTCACTCTTAGTATCTCAGACTGTGACCTTATTTGGAAACAAGGTCGCAGCGTATGTATTAGTTAAGATGAGGTCATACTGGAGAAGTAGAGAGGAGAAGGGCTGGTGATGTAGCTCAGCAGTAGAGAGCTTACATAGCAAGTGTGAAACTGTGGCTTCCAGCCGTAGTACTGGGGGAAAAACACAAACAAAAGAGACAAAGAGACACACAGGGATGAAGTGGCTATGTGTGTATTGATGGACCAGAGACTGGAGTAATGTATCCACAAGCCAAGAACACCAATGATGGCTGGCAAACCATGAGAGGCTGAGAAGAGGCAGGGAGGGATTCTCCTCCACAGGTTCCAGAGGGAACATGACTCTGTCAACACCTTTATTTCAGATGTCTAGCCTCTTGAGTCTTGATACAATAAATTTCTGTTGTTTTGAGCCACTTAGTGTGTGGTACTTTGTTGCAGAAGCCCTGGGAAACTAATACAGTACCTCTGCTCATAGGTTTCCAAGTGCAAAGGAACACACATCAATCACACCTATTTGATCCTCAAAGGTGGAGGAGGGGAACTAAAGTGTCATGCACTGTGCTTCTAGGTACCAGGATGTTCTCTGAAGAATTTCTCATCATCCTCTGTTCCATTGAGTTCTGCAGTTCAGTCATTATCTAGCTGGAGGATGGAAGACCTGTCTTTTCTCCTTTCAGGCATCGATAACCTTTGCTAGTGTTTCTCTCAGAGGCCCCTCACTCTTCTTCAGGGCAGGGAAAACCCTCATGATCACTGCAGAATTCATAAGACTGGGGACTCTCCTTCCTGTTCAACTCTTTCCACGGGGTAGGTGGTAGGCAGGCCAGGTCTGGCTCCTTTTACCGTGCCCTATGCGACTAGGTAGGGAATTCTCTAAATGTAGCATGTGACATCCTGACTGTGACTTGCTTTTCTTGTCCTCACCTTAGGTCCTGACCATCATTCTAGGTAACCAGAAGAGCCCTGTTCAATATCGTGTTCCCTCATTTAGAGTCAACTCTGTACTTCAGAAGAGCCCAGAAGGGCTGTGATATGAGGTGGATTGTTTTGGGGTCTCAAAGGTTAGAGGGAGAGGGCAGAGTGAAGCAGGGAGAGCCAGCCTTCTCCTCTAGCAGTGCCACCTGCTGAGATCCCAGTGACTTCAGAAAGAAGGTCACCTAACCCCTGAGAGGTCAGAGCCTAGAACTGGGAATCTCATTATGTTTCTCTACCTGAATCAATATTTTTTCTTGGGGGAAAGAAATCTCACCTATGAGTATATCTAGGGCAGAATTTAAAGTGGAGAGGGGCACAGTTCGGCATGAAACCTGAGGTGGGTGTGGAACTGAGGAGAATCAGCCTCAGTCCTGGCCTTAGTTCTAGCAGAGAGGAAGGCAATTTCCAGGCAGAATTAAGTCCATGCCCCACTTCAGGTTCCTCTCTGAGGGGCTGTGCCCTTAATAGAGCTAGTATTTTCTGGTTCTCAGATAGCCATCTTGGCCAGGTCACTCTGAAGACCACTGGGACAAATGCCTGACTTCCTGTGGTATTAGGGGCTGGCCTGTTCTGAGGTAACGGGATCTGAGGTGGTCCTGCCCAGGTCTGCCACCCCATTCTGTACCTACCTGAAGGCTCCTCCCAGGAAGCAGTCAGTGCAGCTCAGGTAAGTCTTTGCTTGGCTGTCATTGGCAAAGAGCTAGAGCTTTCCCAGCCCACCTGGAGAACAAGGAAGGAGAGGTTGCTAGTTGCTAAGGTGGCTCCGGGAACAGGCTCATTGCCCTGAGCTCCATTGGATTTTGTCAAGGCAAGCTTGTCTTTCTTGATGTGTCTCATTTCCAACTAGCTTCCCAAACTTTTTTTTTGGTAATGGGGATTGAACTCATGGGCACTCGACCACTGAGCCACATTCCCAGTCCTATTTTGTATTTTATTTAGAGACAGGGTCTCACTGAATTCCTTAGTACCTCGCTTTTGCTGAGGCTGGCTTTGAACTCATGATCTTCCTGCCTCAGCTTCCAGTGCACTGGGATTACAGGCGTGGCTAATGTGCCCGGCTCCAACCTTCTCTTTTTGTCTTTGTCAGACATAGAGGAAGCTAGTCAGATGGGCAGAATTCTTCATTCTAGGCCCCCTCAAGGGCTGACTGCCAGCTTGTGGATAGGACATCCTCGGGTTGGGGGCCTAACTCTTGTCCAATTATATAAAAAGCTTTGGGCAAAGAGCAGCTCAGCTAAGCAGAGGTGGAGGCAGGTCAGGATGAGCTAACAGGTGGGAGTGGGCTGGAGTGCTTCCTGACTGACCCGCTAGCTCAAGGGTTTGCTTCACAGTGACCCCTCTGTTCCTCTCTAACTACTCTTCTGCTTCCTAAATCAGTCCTCTGGGTAGGATACGACTATAATTTTCCTCGGTGTAAATTTCTCTGGACAAGAGAGGTGATAGGAGGGCAATGGGTGATGGTGAGGGAGATGGAAGGTGCTGGAAGTTGGGAGAAAAGGCCTGTGAAAAGGGGAGGTGACAACTTAGGTTTTGTATGTGTGTGAGATTTTATAACTATATTAGACAATCAGTGATTAGTTTTCATCCACATTGACTGTCTAGATTTTTGAAAGTGGTAATGGGGACATAAGTTAGCAAAGTATAGAGTTTGTTCATTGGTTTCCATCCCCATTATGTTTTCTGGATAGTTGCTCAGGGATGTGATGTAAGACACTGCTTGTCCCTTTGCCTAGACAACTCTGTTAAACCTGGCATTAACGCACATACCCAGAGTCCCCATCTCCTTTATGGCAAATTTCCAGATCTCTTTGAGGACCCAGGGAACACACTTCTTAAAGTCCACTCCATGGATGCACTTGTGCACATTGGTGGTGCATTCTCAGGTCACCACCTTGTTGATGACAGGATGGCTCTCTTCTTGCCACCCTTCTTTGTGGGAGCCATTCTGTAGGGCCCCAACCTTCTCTCTCTCTCTCTCTCTCTCTCTCTCTCTCTCTCTCTCTCTCTGTGTTCCCTGATTGGAGAAGTGAGACCCATGGCCTCTTTCAAGGTGACAAAGTTCCAGAAAGCCCCCTCCCACCCATGCCCAATGAGGTAAGTAGCTGAAGGATATCTACAAAGGTAATGTTTGAAGGCTGCCACTCAGCTCCTCTCTTTGACTTGGAATCCAGTGGTGCCAGATGTGACAATGAGCCTACTAGTAGACCTGGACACAGGAGGACTCCTGACACTTACTGGCCTAGAAAAATCCAGGTACAGAGGTGTTGACTGGTGTCTGGTTCAGATCTCAGGAAGGAGAAGTACAATCTCTCCTCAAGGAGTTTCCAATCTCGCTGACATTTCAGTCATCTCTAAAGTACTGAATAATGTAGGCAAGTTATAGTAAGTCCTGAATTATGTGACTTGTACCCTAAGTGCTATAGTGACCCCAGGACATTATGGTACAGGCTGGAGAAGGAGCTAAGGGGGGATTCCTGAAAGAAGTCAGTGGATGGGCACTTCCCAGCAAGCATTAGAGAGGAATAGGATTAGTATCAGAAATACCTGGAGCTTGTCAAAATCACAAATGGTTTCCACTCTTTTCCTGAGATTCTCTGATGATTCCTGGTAGAGGGGTAGGCAAATGTATTTTGAAAAAGTTCTCTGGAATTCTCTTCCTATATATGTTTCTGAGAACCACCGCTCTACACCAGTGGTCTCTAAATGTTTTAAATTTTTTTTTGTTGTAAATGGACATAATACCTTTATTTTGTTTATTTAGTTTTATGTGGTGCTGGGGAATGAACCCAGGGCCTCACATGTGCTAGGTAAGCGCTCTACCACTGAGCTACAACCTCAGCCCCAATCTCTAAATTTTTTGATCAGGCATCCTAGAGATATTTTCTTTTTAGTTATGTATCCTCAATATTTTGGCATTTATTTAAAAAGAGCACCCATGTTCTTTTATATTCACGTATTAGTCACTGTAAAGGAAACACAAAAATAGAAAATAACAGGGGCGAGCTTAAAAATAAATAGAAATAGAACTTGTAATATTTTCTTACTGACTTCTAATAGATTCCCTGGTGCCCCCTGGGTGTGTACCCCCCTTTAAAGACCCATATCCTTAGTATCTATTTGTATCTCTCTTGCCTAGTCTTTATGCCGAGCATGCATATAGTAGGTGTTCAAGAAATTCTTTTGTGGGATCAATGAATCACAAATGAATGAGTTCGGGCTAGATCTTGAAGAATATGAATATTTTGAAATTACAGAAGTGGGGAGATGGAACAAATGGGGAGCCTCCCTGCTAGATTAACATCATGATTTATTAACCTCTCTTAATAGTAACATTCAGATGAGACCTTATAGGAGGACATTAAGTCTGAGTAGTGATGGATTGTTTTAGTTAATGAAATTGAATGTATTTATTTATCGCTCATTTCCATTAGCATAATGGCCCATGTTGGCACATTCTAATGACTAGCCCATTTCCTGGCCAGGCCAGTCCCCCCTGTGAGACTCTATCAGAAGACCCCCAGGGAGAACAGGCAGTGCTCTGGGGGAAGGGGTTTGGCGAGGAGTCTCCCAGGACATAGAAGTCCCTAAATCTCAGCTATTAGTTAATTAGGTGCTGTGTAAAACAGGCTTGAAGGGCCAAGTGAAAGGGATTATTACAGACACTTAATGGTTGGGAATTGATTTATTAGCGTGGCACCACATTTGCATGAGACAGAAAGTCGGTCATCGTACACAGTGCATTTTTGCAGGTAGACTGATGGAGGTTTCAGAGCCACCGGGGTAGCCTTCCCTGGGATTTTTTTTTTTTTCCTCCTCTGCCTAACCGTTCCAGGAGCCTGCTGTCCAGTCTCCTCCCTCATTTTGTAGATTGAAATAGCAACATTTATATATGGTGCTGAGTTAGAGCGTAGGTGTCCACTCTGCTCTCAAAATGCTTTACATTTACATCCACTGGCTTAGTCCTTATAACAACACTGGAGGAAGGTGCTAAGAATTTCCTTCTTTTACAGCTGAGGACATGAGGCACACAGCAGCTAAGCAACTTGCCCAAGCTGGTTAGCAGCTAGTAAGTGGCTGCTGTAGGATACAAATACTGGCAATCTGGCCCAACAACCTGCCCTTACCAGTGTGTCATTGAATGAGTAGAACTTTCCCTGACTTAAATGACTTAGTTTGCTTTTGGATCAGTTTAGAGTCCAATTTCTGCAAATCTTCTCCCTTTCCTTCCCCTCAGAACCCTGGTATCCTAGGCTCCTGCCTCCTAAGTCTTTAAATTAATCTGGCCTTAGAGCCTTCATCTACACTAAAGTGTAAATGACTGCTAATCCCTTAAAGACTAATCTCCCTGGGAAACATGTTCACAGGATTCAGAATGAAGTATCAAAGGTGGAATCTGAAGCAATATCTGAGTTATCTGTACTTACAGCCCACAAAGAATGTTTGGGAGCTTCAAGTCACAATATGTAGATTGGCATGTAGGCAAGTGCTTTTTCATCTGGGGACCTAGCCACTGAGATGCTGGAGCTGGATGGAGCTTCAGCAAACCTTCCCCCTGACCCCACTGCCCCTGGAGCATTCATGGTCTCTCCTGGAGCCCATGGGGAAAATCATGGAGCACAGCAGCCCCCAATACCATTGACTCCATCATTAGAAAATCTGATGCACAGTTTATAGCATATTTTACAGTTTCTAAATGTTTGTTTGATTTAAATCTTCACAAAACTACTCACCCTTGTGGAGCAGGTTGGCTTGGTCCGTATGCCAACCCCACAGCCAGCAAGACATGGGAGTTTGAAAGACCGGTCCCTGCAGCCAGGATCAAAGGTGGGGTGGGAGTGTGTTAGGAATGGCCTCTTTGAAGGCATGGGGAGAGAACAGAGACCCCCTGAGCAGACACTAGTAGTCCGGAGCCTCATCAGGTGTCATTATACATGTGGCCTGCAGAGAGGGGCTTTTGGTGGAATCCTGGGGAGTCCAGGATTGCATGCAGGGATCACAGGGACTTCTGAACCTCCCTTCACAAGAGATGCAGGCCTTGCCTGGGCTCTGTGACTCGTGTGTGGCCTTTATGGGCCGTGACCAATGGCTCAAGGCCTGGGCTGGCAGAGGCAAGCCTTCATCCTAGGCAGGAATTCTAATTAAACTGGAACTCCTGGGTCTCACAAAGAACTCAGTAGCAGGCCCTGCCTTTTGGGCCCCCACCAGGCTGATCATACCCTTTAATGCCACCCACAGAAATGTGCAGTTCAGGTATTCCCTCTTTCAATCCATGGTGGGCTGCAGAGGGCTTGGGCCCAGCGCTGGTCCTGAGCTTTGATTCAAACAGAGCTTTAGAGAAAACACTTTTAATTGTTTCTCTGATTGTTTGGGATGTGGTTTGCTGTCTGTGCTATTCTTTCGTGTCTGTTATATTCATTCTTCTTTACAATGAATTGAGTTGCTTGAAGTATTCAGGGAATCTCAAGGTGGTGGAATCCTTTCTTCCAGTTTTTTCCAAACCTGGAATTAACAGGAGGGGTTTCATTGAGTGGTACCCAACTGCATACCAGGTGAACTATGCCAGCATGGAGATCTCAGGCTCCGGAGACATGGATGAGGAATGGAGCGCTTTCCAGAGCGCTATGCTTGAGGGATGGGTAGGATTTGTATAGGCAGAGAGGAAGCCCAGGGGGCAAGAAAATAGCTGTCTCGCACATATTAAATAAAATGGGAGCTTTATCTGCACATAAGACATCCTAATCCCCAAATCCATCTTGTTCTGATGATTCCTAAAGCAAAGAGCTGGAATAATTCTGCTCCCCTTCCACACTCAACTTGCAGGGTATCCTGTTGCTATTTATTTTCCTCTTAAATTGTGTCCATTTAAATCTGATTCCAGCAGTATGAAATGTGTGTGATGTGGCTGATGGTGGTGAGGGGAATAAATACCCCTGTGGCTTTGCCGCAAGTGTGTCAACAAATGTATTACTGTTGTCACCCTGCTTTCACACTCTCCCTAGGGCCTCTGTCTTGTCACAGCCTCCCCTGACCCCAGTTCAGCCCAGACCTGAGTCCCTATTTACATGCTATTCATTGGTGAACAAAATGCTCAGTGGGAAAAGGATTGAAGGCTTGGGGTGAAAGAAGAGATCCAAGGGGGCCTGTGGCTGACTTTTGGGACAAACTCCCTGCCGTTTGTGGGTCTGTACAAGCTTAGCTCTGGGCTCTTAGCAGACTTCCCTGAGAGTCCAGAAGACACCCACACACCCAAACCACTGGGAACGTGGCTTGCTGACCTTGGCAGGAAGGAGGGCTGAGTCGGCCTTTTGCGTAACATAAATGCTCAGCACAGCTGCCTGTGACCTGCCCACTTCTTGTCAAATCCAAGAAGGAAGGAACCTGCTGGCCAAACCTCCCCCATCCACTGGACCTCAAGAGCCCAGGAAACTTGGACTGTGCTCAAGTTAATAAGTTGGGGCTCCCCACTCCTGAGAACTGACTGCTGATGGAAGAAAAACCCAGTGAGAAGGACAGTAAGAAAATTCCTGGAAGCAGCCTGTTGAGAAAATAAAAGATTTGCTGCTAACAAACACTCTTGAGATGGATGATTCCTGTAAACTGCATTAGGGAGCTTCTGGGCCTTTTTGCCTTGATCAATCCAGCCAGGAGGAGGAAAGAAGGAAGAGCAGAAGAATTCATCCTGGCAAAATAGGCCGTCTCTGCCAGTACCTTTCTCACCCATCCACAACATGAATCCTGGACCCCTTATCACTCTCCCAACCCCACACCTAGGCTGATTCTGAGTCAGTTCTTTGTTCATAATGTTCTGTTACCACCCTGCCCCTTGTCACCATCCACAATGTCCTCCTTCCTCCTCTCTGCTTGTCTAGGTTCCACACATCCTTCCATGCCTGAGCTGAGCCCCACGGTTTCCCTGGAGATTTCTCCTATTCACTCTGCTTTCTCTCCTTTTGAAATCCTGAAGTCAGTCCCCCACACATCAGTAGCACGCACTTCTTCTCTAATGTTCCATGAACATGAAGCTCTGGCTCACCACTCTGTTGTCATCACTTAGCACGGCCTGGGTGCACACTGGGAAGGAGCCCAGTGAGTTCAGGTTGACAATGGATTCCTGGAAAGGTGACAAGTTCTTTCAGCATATGAAGATTGGCCACTGTGCCCATTTCTTAAGACCTACCAGATCCCTGGACCAGTTGGAAGGAGGGTCTTTGGTCCTGAAATTGGGAGGTGATGCTCCAGCAGGAAGAACTGAGGTGATGGATATATGCTTTTCAGATAGAGCCTACTTTGGGAGAGTCATGTAGCCCCTCATCAATCCTACGACCTTATGTGAGGATTTCTCAGGAGGTACGTGGACAAGAAGATGTTGCCTCAGAGTCCCAGAATCACAGTTTCCTCATCTGTATGTGTGACTTGAATAGGTGATCCCCAACATTCTACTGCATGGACCAAATTGTGTCTCCCCCAGATTCATATGTTGAAGTCCTAATACCACACTGAAGTTTTGATTGAATGTTCCTCAAAGGCCCATGAATTAAAGGCTTGGTCCCCAGTCTGTGGTATTATTGAGAGGTGATGGAACTTTAAGTAGTTGGGGCCTGGTGGGAGGAAGGTAGGTCACTGGGGGCATGTCCTTGAAGAGGTTATCATGCCCTTGGCTCCTTCCTCTTTCTCTTTGCTTCTTAGTTGCCATGAGCTGAAGAGACCTCCTCTACCATGCATTCCTACCATGATGTATGGGCTGCCACAGGCCCAATGCAATAGGGTCAAGAAGCCATAGATTGAAACTGTGAGCCAAAATAAGCCTTTTCCCTTATGAAGTTGATCATCCCAGGTATTTTGTCATAGCAATGCAAAACTAAATAACACATACCATGTGGCTGTATTTGGAGACCATTTACAAAGAAATGAAGATTGAATGATAAGGATTGGTGACCTTATAAGAAAACTGTATTTTTCTTTCTTTCTCTGGGCCTGCTCGCTAAGGAAAGGCCATGTGAGTATATGGTGAGAACAAGCCAGAAAGAGAGTCCTAATCAAAACCCAAACCCTACCAGACCCTAATCTTGTATATTCCAGTTCCCATAACTACAATAAAATAAATTTCTGTTATTTAAACCATTCAGTCTATGGTTTTTGTGATAGAAGCCCAAACTGACTAGTATGCCTACACTTTTTTTACTTACTGATTCAACAAATGTTCATCTAGCCCTTACTATGTACCAGAAAATCTTATCTATACTAAAGTTACAATGGTAGTGAATAAATTGATTAAAGACCTCCCTTCACTAGAGGGTGCATTCTAATGGTAGAAGACAGATTTCTTAAAAAATTAGAAAGCAAAATAATAAACAGTATGTCAAATGGTGATCGGTACTATAGAGAAAGGTAAAGAGAATTCCAGAGAAGTGTTTTTAGTCAAAGGCCTGTGCTCTTAGAGAGCTATCCAGAAGATCTTGCCCAGAGACATGCAGGCAATGGCCTGAAGGAGGTGAGCAGATAATCCACATAACTATCTGAGATGTCTAGGTATGAGGTTGAAAATATCCACTATACAAGAGAAAGGCATGAAAACTCAAGTTCATAATTTAGGAATTTTGTTGACTATAAGCTCATCAAGAGTCCTTGTTGCTGTTCAAAAAGTTAATACTGCACTAATAGAAATATATCTGGACTATTGTACAGATAAGGATATATCTGTACAACAGTGCTCTATTAAGACTTGTATTCAATTCTGAGCTCCACATAAAACCACTTCAGAAGATCAAAACTATGGTATTCAAATTTGGAAACCATGTCCTTGGGGTGAGTTAAGGGAACTGGCAATATTTAGTCTAGAGAAGGACAGATTTGTGTGTCTAGGAGCAGGGTCCTTTCAAGTATGCAGAGAGTTGCTAGAAATAAGCAGGGTTTATTGTGTGGAGAAAGTGAATGCAGGGCAAGACCAATGGGTAATAATCTAAAACTTGGTGCCAATGATGGAACAGAAACCACACAGTTATATTTGATAACTAGGCTTTCCTCTAGGATTGGTGAAGGATGGTGAGAGCCAGCATAGGTGTTGAAGGGAAGGTGATAAACATGGTCATTTTATTTAGATCTGGAAAGTTCTCCAAGGTCCATGTATTAAAGGCGTGGTTCCAGCTTGGTGCTATTTGGAGGTGGAGGAAATTTTAAGAGGTGAGACCTAGTAAGAGGTCTTCTGGCCATTAGGGACGTGGCCTCAAAGGGGATTGTAGAACCCTGGTCTCTTCTTTCTCTCTTTTTCTTTCTGGTAATGAAGTGAATAGCTTTGCTCCGCCATTTGCTCCCACTATGATGTACTGGTTCCCCACCAGAGTCCTAAGAGAAATGTGATCACCCAATCATGCACTGGAACCTTCAAAACTATTAGCCAAAGTAAACCTTTTCTCTTTATAAGTTGAATTATCTCAGACATTTTTTAGTACTGGAAAACTGACTAACAAAAGTGCTGTAGTAGAAACACTTGCAGTAGGGGGAAGGAGGGACTGATAGCTTTTGGTTCAGTCAGCTATAATAGGTCAATCGGAATGTGCACAGAATATTACAGCCCAATGGAAAGCTACAAATGGGAATATGGGACTCCTCTCTGTCAATTAATCTCTCTGGATTTCAGTTGCCTCCTATGACAAATGTGGGCAACAACACCAACCCTGTTCAAATATAGGGGTCAAAATGAGTGATTGCTTGAGGTTCTTTCCAGCTAAAGAACCACTAATATCAGTTATGAGGAGGAAGATTGCAGCTCATCAAGAAAATAACATATAGCACTATAAGTCATTTGACAATGGAAGGGTTATCTTTCCAATGGATTTGTTTCAGTCAGAGCTGGAAGACATCCAACAGGACACATCAGAGGCTAGATGAACTCCAGGGTCTCTTCCAGCACTAAGGGTCTTTTGTGAGACTATGATTTGTGCATATTTATGCACCTTGTCCTTTCTGTAGCCACCCATTAGCCACTTATAATTAAATGTCATCCCATGTTATATCCTAGTACAAAAACTGGAATACAACATAAAGTCAGATCTAACTGAAAGATTCTGCAGTTTCACAAATTGGTAGTTAATAAACCTTCCTCCTCCTCCCCTCCTCTCCTCCTCCTCCTCTTCCTCCTCCTCCTTCACCTCCTCCTTGTTCTCCTTCTCTTTCTCTTCTTCTCCTCTTCCTGTCCTTTTGTCATCTTCTCCTCCTCCTTTCCCCTTTATCCTCCCATTGCTGGGGATTGAACTGAGGAGAACTCTACCACTGAACTTCATCTCCAGCCATTTTAAATTAATTAATTAATTATTTTTTGTACCAGGAATTGAGCCCAGGAGCAGTTAACCACTGAGACACATCCCTAGCTCTTTTTTTTATTTTATTTTTTAAAATTTTGAGATAGGGTCTCATTAAGTTGCCCAGGCTGACCTTGGCCTTGCAGTCCTCCTGCCTCAGCCTCCCAAGTAGCTGGGATTATAGGTGTGTGCCACCATGCCCAATTTACCATTTGCTTCCTGAGTAGGAGAGGTAACATGGATCTTTCAGTCATGGAAGTTCATATAGGGTAAGACATATCTGGCAAAGCCAACTAGTGAAATGGTGGCTTATGGAAATAAGGATATATTGGATTCAGAGCATACCTCCAAGGAATGGCAAGGAGCCCACTGCTCCTCCCAGTTCTTGCAGAGCTGTCTGGGCTTCTCTCATCTCTCTACAAACTGCTCCGTTGCTTTCCTCCAGAGCCTTGCCTGTGTGCAATTCTAGCAGGCATCTTTATGAAGCCACAGAATCCTAGTGTTTCTGATCTAGGAGGATTTTTAAAAGCATATATAGCTTAGTGTTTCTGCAAATAGTTTTTCACATAGAACTTTCACAGTTTTTGTTATGTACATATGCCAACTGTTCTACTATTTACTCATAGTTTTATTTCAATCAAGACTTCTCAAAACATTGTGTACTTTTATAGTACTAACATAAAGAGAAAACCAGCTTTACTGGCTGTACATGTAAGACAACCACGATTAATATTAAGCATTAATATTTAAACATGTTTGCCTCTATACCCATGTTAAATCATCTAACATACCTCATCCCAGTACATCCATACCATACTTCTGAAACATGATATACTGCTACTCTCCCTCTGAACAGATAAGGAAGCTAAAGTGAATGACTTGCTTAAGTACCACATATAGTGTCCCAGACTCATGACTCCCAATAAACAATTCTTAGTTTATTCTATCTCATGCCTCTTTAGAGAAGCTAATGGGAGTTTAAGATATTCACCATCTGTATTAGCCTCCTGGGGCTGCAGTAGCAATGTATCACAAACTAGGTAGCTTAAACCAATAAAATTTTTAAAAATCTCACAATTCTAAAACCTATCATTTCAAAGTAAGGGTGTTGACAGGGTTATGTTCCCTCTGAAGACTCCAGAGGAGGATTTTCCTTTCCCTATTCCATTTTCTGATGATCCTAGATGTCCCTTGGCTTATGGCAGCATACCTTCAATCTCTGCCTCTGTCCCAGGTGTTCTCCTTGTGTATTTCTGAGTCACGGTCATCTTTTTATAAGGATACCAGTCATAGTCATATCAGATTAAGGGCCTACACTACTACAGTGTGACCGCATCTTAACTTACCTAGCGATACCTGCAATTACCCTGTTTCAAAATAAGCTCACATTCTGAGGTATTCTAGGCTAGGACTTTAACACTTCTTTTTTGGGGAAATACAGCTCAACCCAAGAGACCATCCAAAGGGACTTCAATCTATTATCATTAAATATATCATTAACAATATTAAAATTATCATTGCATATATTAAGGAATAATAACTGCATTTGCATCGGATGTTGTGGTATGCAAGTCCCATCTCTCTGGTTCCTAACTGTAGCTCTCTGGAGTAAACAAGTATGGCAGACGGGTTCAGTAGTGATTTCCAGTGCATCAACCGTCCTATGGCTCTGTCTTGGTGTCTCTTATCTGACAATCATTCTGAGCTTGGTCTTGTGACTTGCTTTGGTCAGTGGGGTATTATGGCTCCAGTTTTTTTGGTTCTGATAACACCTTTCTCATTCCCTCTGCCCTTTCAGGTCTAGGAGTCACAATGTGATACAAAAAAAGGCTGGAAAAGTGCTTGTGGGTTGGAGCTCATTGTTGGGAACTTCTCTGCTATGGTGTCAACCAACCTGGACTAGCCTATGCATGATGAGAGCTCATGGAGCAGAAGTAAGCTGTCCTAGTTGGACTGCCAACTGATTGCAACTGCATGAGTGAGTCCTAGGAAAGACTAGAAGAAGAACTGCCAACTGAAATCAACCCAAATGACTAACTCATTGAGTTTTTGAGTGGCTTGTTACTAAGAAATACATAATTAGCACAGCAGATATCACTGCTATTTCATAAGTAAAGAAATTGACTAAGGATTTGATTGACTTGACCATCATGGCAGGGACTGGAAGAAAATGGAAAGCCCTGCCACTCTTTAAGCTAGAAGCTAGCAGTTGAACACCATGCCATGGACGTTTCTGATCTTGACTAATCAATAACACATGGTGGAGTTTGAGAAATTCTAGAAGGGAGAATAAAGCTTTCTAAGGTTAAGTGTAGACTGAAGAGACGAGGTTCCTTTGGACTAGAAAGTCAAATGTGTTTGAGTTGGGAGAAGAAAAGGCTGCAGAAACATGACAGAAAGGTAGACAGACATGACTACCAAATATGAGAATCAGAAAACTGGGCAGTTAAGCTTGAAAGAGGCAATTTAAGGACAAATAAAGGAAAGGGTAACTTCATAGGGGGCATTACATTAGTGGGATGTGTTACTTTCAAAGGTAGTATAGGTTTAAAATATATATAGTTTTATTTGTTTACTAATGTTTCCCATCACGATTAGAGGCCTATTGTATGGTAGACACTAGGCCAGAAGATGGGGATTCAGAAATTAATAGGTTATAATCAGTTCTCTCACATTCCAGCAAGAGAGACAGACATGTTGATTAATCAATCAATGTGTGCTTATTGAGCACAAGTATATGCCAGATACTCTGCTGATCCTATAAACAGAGTGGTGAGCAAAACAACTTGCTCCCGCCCTCCTTGAGCTAACACTCGTTGGAGAAGGCAGGTTTTAGAGAAGTAACTAACTCTTCATAATACATGGTTGATTATTCACTAGTGAGCATGGTGTTGTAAGAGAAGTATGGGGAGTTTTAGGAATACATATAAGGGAGACATTATCTAGCCCAAGGAGTCATTAAAGACCTCTGAGGAATTTAGGTTTAACATGTCAGCAGGAGACCAAATGGGGTGAGGTTGGCAAAAACAGGCAGAAAACATCGATGGAAATTAAATCATGTGGCAAAGGAAGGAAGAGGATTATGTGAGGAACTGAAAGATGCCCAGTATGCTTATTTTGCAGGGAACAAGAGGGCAAGTCCAGGCTAGAGTAGGTCCTTTGTTGGCTCTGCACCCTAGGAGGCTGACCACTAAAGACATGTCACCTGGACTCCTTTACCCTCTGGCTTCCAGTTGTGTCTGGCAATGGAAGGCATCAGCAGGAGATCAAATAATAGAAGGGAGAGAAGTCAAAGTGTTTCTTCTGCTGCTTGCTTCCTGTTTGAGGGATAACGTCTGGCAGGGGCTGCATCCTACAGCAGTTCCTGTTGGGTGGCCCCATTTCCATGGCTCCAGCTTTTTTGGTTCTGATGACACCTTTCATTCCCTCTGCCCATTCAGGCCTAGGAGTCACAATGCTTCCCACTATTGCTAGTCCCAGAATGCCTTACCTTCTCTTTTTATTTCCTTTATTAATAGTCTCTTCATGAAACCATCTTCAAAAATCCCAGTTGAGGATGGTGTGATGGTTAATTTGGGGGGCCAGACTGAGTCAGAAGATGCACAGAGAGTTAGATAAACATTATTTCTAGATGTATAATTCCATAATCACACAAACCAATTACACATATTTGATATGTAAACATATATGTGTGTGCATGTATATCAGATTGATTCTGTTCTCTGGAGTACTTTAATGCAAGTGTCTTTTTTTCTGCTTAGGAGTCTAACTGAAGGTCATACTAAGGATTTTGGTCTTTATTCTAAGGGCAATGAGATAATTTATAATATTGTAGTACAGGATATTTTCCTGAGGTTTCTGCTTTCAGTAATTACAGAGTCAGATCTTACCAGACAGACTCTCCTATAAAAATCAACTAAAAATCTGGATAAGTAACCCAAAGCACTAGAGAGTGAATAGAGGCAGACAAACATTTTAGGGAAGCACACTCTCAGAGGAAAGGTGTTTTACAAAGTGAGTCCTGATTTTTGTGGCTTCTTTTTTTGGGTTCAGGTGTAGTTGATGTGATTGATGCTGGAGGTGACAGAGGTGCTGGTGGAAAAACTCATGTCTTTCTGGATCAGAAAGCTAGAGAACTGAAGTCAGGGAACTTGGGGCTGCAGAAGAGAGTAGAGGGATCATGGGAAGGAAAGAGCCAGCAAAGATTCCAAACTCTGAGCGCCTATATCTCTCAACAAGCCCCTGACCCACAGAAGTTCAGAACAGACTAGAAGTGATTCAGTTAAGAGAAAGTATTTGAACAGACACAGGAACTTTCATCCAAGAAATAGAGTTTGTATTTCTCATCAGAGAAAAATAACAGAATCAAGATTTTCTATGATATCATATTTATAATGATCAGAAACAAATCCTGGTTTATCTGACATAGAAGGAGGCACAAAAATGAAACTCTTTCTCAAGAGAAAGAAAATCAATTGAAAATGACTCTGAGATGATCCAGATATTAGACCAAGGATTAAGTGGCTATTCTAATCATCCTCAGTGATGTAAGATAAACTATGCTCATGATGAATGAAAAGATGAGAAATCTCAGCAGAAAAAGAAATGATAAAAAAAAAAAAAGAAACATTATGGAACTGAAAACTACAATATCGGAAATAAAATTTTATTGTCTGGACTTAACATTTGGTGAGATGATAGAGGGAATAATAAGTGAACTTGAAAGAAAAAGTAAAAAAATTATCCTAGGCAAAGGATACATCATAGTCAAACTGTGAAAAATCAAAGACAGAGCAAATCTTAAAGTTAGCAAAAGAAAAGTTACACATTATGTATAAGGGAACAGTTCCATTTAGGACTGATTTCCATCAGAAATCACAGAGGCCAGTCAGGTGCAGTAGTGCACTCCAGGGATCCCAGCAACTCCAGAGGCTGAGGCAGGAAGAGGCTGAGGCAGGATTAATGCAGAAAGAAAAAACTGTCAATCCAGAATTCTACATCCAGTGAAAATAATCCTTCAAGAATCAAAGTTAAGGGCTGGGGAGATAGCTCAGTTGGTAGAGTGCTCGCCTTGCAAGCACTATGGCCCTGAGTTCAATCCCCAGCACTGTAAAAAAAAAAAAAGAAAGTTAAATATAAAAATTTCAAGGTGAAAAAGAATTCACTGCCAGAAAACCTGTACTATAAGAAATACTGAAGGAAATAATATGTACATATTTCAATTGTAACATAAAGGTTGTGGTGGGTAAGGGAATATGAACCAATATAGTTGCAAGTTTTCTATAACTTATGTGAAATGGTAAAATGTTTACTCTAAGCATACTTAAAAAAATTAAGGATATATATTATAATTTTCAAATGACCACTAAAAATAATGCAAAAAAGAAGGATAGCTAAATAGGAAAAAACCTATGGAATGGGAGAAAATATTTGCAAACCATTCATCTGATAGAGTTAATATCCAAGGTATATAAAAAATGTGCAGAACTCAATAGCAAGAAAAATAACCCAATTTTAAAAAAGAGAAAAGGATGTGAATGGACATTTCTCTTAAAAAGTTATACAAGCCAGGCACAGTGGCACATGCTGGTAATCCCAGTGGCTCAGGAGGCTGAGACAGGAGGATCATGAGTTCAGAGCCAGCCTCAGCAACTTGGAGACCCTCAGCAACTCAGTGAGACTCTGTCTCTAAATAAAATACAAAAACGGGCTGGGAATGTGGCTCAGTGGTCAAGTGCCCCTGAGTTCAATCCCTGGTACCCCCCACCAGCACAAAAAAAATGGCCAACAGATCTGTAAAAAAATGTTAGACATCACTAATTACCAGAGAAATGAGAGTTAAAAGCACAACAAAATATTACCTCGCAGATCTTAGAATGGATATTAGAATGTAAGTTACCTGATTTAAAACTGAATCAGAAAAAGGTATAGTGATCAAGACAGTAGGATATTAAAATGAGTGTAGACATTTAGATAAATGAAACAGACTAGAGAGTCTAGAAATAAACCTTCACTTGTATAGCTAATTGATTTTTTTTTTAAAAAAAGACATCTTTTCTTTAAAAAAAGAATTTTTTTTTTTTTTTTTTTTAAACAGTGTTAGGTTCACAGCAAAATGGAACGGACAGCACAGAGTTCCCTTCCCCTCCACACCAACAACCTTTCCTGTATCCATATCCAGCCCCTGAGTGGTACTTTTGTTATAACTGATGATCTTACATTGACATGTTATCACTCAAATTCCCTAGTTTAGAGTAGGGTCCACTCTTGGTGTTGTATATTCTGTGGGTTTGGAAAAACATATAATGCCATGTATCCACCATTTTAGTATCATACTAGTTCCACTGTCCTTAAAATGGTCAGTTTTGATTTTTGACTAAGCTGCCAAGGCAATTCACTTGGAAAAGAGAGAGTCTTTTCAACATGTGGTGTTGGGACTACTGAATGTCTCTGTATGAAACAAACTAAAGCTTGTTCCTTACCTTAAACCATGCAGAAAAATTAATTCAAAATGAATCATAGAACTAAATGTGAGAACTAAAACTAGAAAAAAAAAGAAAAAAAAATCTGTGTTAGGTGAAACAATATTTCATAGATATAAAGGGTATACACATCAGTGACAAAATTAGCTTCATCAAAATGAAGGACTTGTTCTCCAAAAGACAAAGGGCAAATCACTGAGTGAGAAAAAACTTTTGCAAAGCTGCACATGACCTTGAGCTTATATTGAGCATATACAGAGAACCCTTACCACTCAGTAATAAGTAATTAGTAAAAACAGATCAAAAGACTTGAAAAGACACTGCAAAAGAAGATATATGAACAGCAAATAAATATGAAAGATGCCAACGTCCCTAGTAATGAAGTTAAATGCACATTAAACTCTCTGAGAGATTATTACACACCCACTACTAAGGGTAAAGTTTAAAAAGACTGAATAAACCAAGCATTGGTGAGGATGTGGACACCTGGGACTCTCCTACAGGGAACATAAAATTGTATGGTCACTTTGGCAGCATTTTTTTTTTTTTTTTTGGTACTGGGGATTGAATTTGGGGGCACTTGACCACTGAGCCACATCCCCAACCCTATTTTGTATTTTTTGAGAGACAGGGTCACACTGAGTTGCTTAGTGCCTCGCTTTTGCTGAGGCTGACTTTGAACCCTCTACACTCCAGCCTCAATACTACACAGCCGCTGGGATTACAGGCATGCGCCACCACACCCAGCTTTGGGAGCACCTTATAAAACTAAACATATTCTTACCAGTCCTAGATATTTACCCAAAAGAAATAGGAATATATGTCTGAAGACTTGCACATAAATATTAGTAGAAACCATATTCAAGATAGCTCAAAAGTGGAAAAAGCACGCACGTCTATATATTTTACTGCTGGGTGGATGAACAGACTACAGAAATCCATACATAGCAATGTAAAGGAACTATTTTAATACAAGCAGCATGAATGAGTATAAAAAATATTCTACGTGAAAGAAATGAAAACAAAAGACTACATGCTGTCTGATACTATTCATTTGAAATTTTAGAAAAGGCAAAACCACAGTGACAGAAAACAGATCGATGATTGCCTGGGGCCAGGGAGGCGAGAGTCTGTACAGCAAAGGTGTCAGGAGAAACCTTATGATGACGGGGAAGTGTCTGTATCTTCAGAGCTACTAAAATTTCATCAAACTTAAAATGGGCAAGTTTGTGGTATAAAATTACGCCTGGCTGCAGCATGCTACGTGGATAGGAAGCCAGCATACATGGCTCTGGGAGGGAACTGGTAAGCTGAGGTCTCTCCCCATCCCCTGCCTTTGGTTCAGTGCCCCCTGTCCAATCGCTTTACAGCTGGAGAGTCTCACAGAACAGAAGCGGGGGAACCTGGTTCTGTTCCAACTCACTGTAACACAAAGGACCACTTCGCCACTGTTGCTCCTGTCTCTATCTTGGTCTCCCTGGCTGTTTCCCAACGATGTTATTAAGCTAACTGAGATCTCCTCTACAAAGCAACCCCAGTTCCATGGAGACAAATAGCCACTAAGCCCAGGGAGGTTAAGCAGCTTATCCATTGCAACTTTATTTCTTTAGGCCTCCCTTTTCTTTCTGCAAAGGGCAGGACTAAACTACATGGTCTCTAAGGTTCCTTTGGGTCCTAACAGTCTGTGATTTTAAGTACAATGCAGATTTGATTTGAGTTTTTATTTATAGTCTTCCTATGTATGCTCCTCAGCAGGAATGCTGTCTCTCTTCCTCAGCACCTGATTGCATCTTATTCAGCTTTCCAGGGCCAACCAAAGTGCCCTTCGCACTCCATGAAGCCCCTTCTTACTCTTCCAATTTCCACTGATCTGGACTCTTGTCGCAGTTACAGTCTATACTGAATAATTCAGCATTTATATACAGTACAGTGGAAATGGCTTTTGGCTGTTTTTTTTTAATATAATTTTTTTTCTTCTCAACCAGTTTGCAAAAGCTTCGAGGGTCTTCTGTTTCTCAAGGTCTCACCTTCCTCAACCTCTCCGCCCCAGTACATACACACAAACACTGCTACTGTTTAGATGTGGTCTGAGAGAACTCTGAAGGTCCACACACTGGGGGCTTGGTTTCCAGCGTGGCAAAGTTGGGAGGAAATGGAACATTTAACAGGTGGGGGCCTAGTGGTAGGTAATTAGATCATTAGGGGAACTATCTTCAGGAGGGATTAATGTAGTTCTTGTAGGACGCAGGATAGTTCCTGCATGAATAGGTTGTTATAAAAGAGAGAGCCTGATCCCTGAATCTCTCTGGCTTTTATGGAATCTTTTCTTCTCACACATGCTCATACCATTCTGCCATCTCCCACGTTGTGATAAAGCCAGATAGCCTTCTGCTGGCATCGTGCTCTTAGACCTCTAAAACTAAGTAAAACTCTTTTCTTTGTAAAGGAACTAGCCTCAGGTATTTTGTTATAGCAACAGAAAATGAACTAATGGCTGTGAGTTTTAAGCATTAGTACCTACTCAATCTAGTCTTGTTAGATTACTCTTTCTCTTATTCTGCTTCCTTTTAATTCAGCTTAACACTTGCCTTCTGGATTTAACATTCTAGGTGCTCTTGTGCAGGAACCAAGCAGAAGACCCACAGCTAGTTATTAGAAATCATTAAGAAACAGACCTCTTATCTGGCAGTCCCAAAGTCACCTATTGTCTTTATTGTTCTGAAATTCACTAGAAGTTGACAGTGCATATACTCAGAAATCTTTCCACTGAACAGGTGTATGTTTGGGGGGCAGGGAAGAAGAAATTTAAATCAGAGGACTTCTTTTGCATATTTTCTTAGAGATGTTTATTGGCCCTACAACATGATTTATTTTAGACATAGACTGATTTCTATTTGGCCCTAAGCACATGGATACCATACACATGTGGATCAAGGCTTCTTTCCAAGGCTTTATAGAAATAAAATTAATTTGCCACATGTTGAAATGTGTGGTCTTGGAAGTCAGCTAGACTTAGGATGGAGTCCTGGATCTGTCACCT
Organism: Sciurus vulgaris; assembly: GCF_902686455.1. Classification (NCBI taxonomy): domain Eukaryota; kingdom Metazoa; phylum Chordata; class Mammalia; order Rodentia; family Sciuridae; genus Sciurus; species Sciurus vulgaris. The sequence continues at coordinate 55,010,048 of NC_136465.1, read as the reverse complement.
ACTAGCTGTGTGATCTTAGTCTAAATTCAGAACCTCTCTGTTGTCTCAGTTTCTGTATCCTTACATAATTTGTGAGAAAAATAAAGGCAATGGCACATGCATGGTGCTTTGCACAGGTGCTAAACTATAACTGATCGCTCCACCTATGCTACTTATTAAGCTCTTCCTGTCATGCACAAAATGTAAGGTGCAAACACAGTGGTTCCCCTTTTCCAGCAAGAAAGGCCTGGGCTGCTGGGCATGCAGCAGAGGGGTGTTTGGTACCATCCTGCTCTCCACATGGGACACACTCTCAGATTCCCATTCCAAGGAATTCTTAAGGGCCCTGCTGGGAAGTGCTGCAGCTGGAGGCTGTGGTATTTGGGGCGGGTCTGTGCAGCCTTCAAAGACAGCCTTTCCTTTTGAAGAGGAGTATTTGCAGCTCATTAGCTCTGTGGCAGAGACCACCAACCAAATCAAATAGGGTTCTGGCTTAGCCTCTGCCAGGTCCCCCAAAGACCTCTGCATGGGGTTACTGGAGATTCTCAATGAGCTTGTTTGCTCTCCATTTTTAGACTAACACAGGAAGGGGAAGCTGGGAGTAAGACACAAGTTCATGAGTATCTAAAGGTGCGGAAGACAAAGCTTCAACCGCTGTAGAATGACCAGCTTCACTGGCCTATCCAGTGTCACACCCATCTGGACACTTGGGGACAAAAATGTCCTTTGATGGGGATGCCAGTGATAAGGATGTCCCCCAAAGAACTCTCTGACAAGATCCAAATCAAAGTACAAGGCAAAGTTTCCCCTGCTGTACTAGCCACACACCAGGCGGTATGTGGTTTTGATCTCAGCCTAGGGTGCAGGGGTGGGGCTTTTTGTTTTTTTCCAGCATGGATAGAAACCATGGGGTGTGTACACAGAGAATCCACAGTCACAGGCCCTGCCGTCCATGCAGGAGTGTGTCTAGGTTAATCTATTGGTAATGAGCATGCTGGGTTGTGTCCAGCCTTTAGGGGGAGGGGGAAAAGTCCACAAGGCCCCTTGCTCATCAGTGGCGGCATTTCATAGTCTCTCTGCACCCCAGGAATGAGGACAGAAGCTTCTTAATGTGGTTTCACAAGATTGGGGTCTAGGTGGGCCTCAGAGGGAGGCCAGTGTCCAGCTGCTTCTAAAATCTACTCTGAAAAGCACAGTTGGCCCCTTAGACACCTTTCCCTTGCAGTGCTGCCTGAAGAACTGTTAACCTCTTTAATCTCACAGTTAGGGAAGATGGAGAGGCAAATGTCTCTAGGTTAACCCCAAACAGGATTTTAAATTCATACTTAAGTGTAAATGATTGAGCTCAGGAGATGGTGCCTAAGGGGATATTTTGCTAGCGTAGGCATGAGAGGGTTAAGGGCCTGGATTTGACAAACCTGGTAGTATGCAGCTGTGAAGGAGCAGAAAAGGGACCCACTGGATTAAAGGCCTTTGTGGGGGCTGGGGTTGTAGCTCAGTGGTAGAGGGCTTGCCTAACACGTGTGAGGCACTGGGTTTGATCCTCAGCACCACATAAAAATAGTAAATAAATAAATAAAACAAAGGTATTGCGTCCATCTACAACTTTAAAAAAAAAAAGAGCTGCTGGACCAGAATGGCCTTCCCGTAGTAGGGAGATGTGGATGGCGGCTGATGCCAAAAGGTGGGGTGTTTAGTAGAGATTTCTGATGTAGTCCTGTCCTCAACGGGCTGGCGTCCTGATGGACTTGGAAGGACAGACTTTCCGTCTTCTCTGTTCACTGAGAATGCCTAGATGTCCCCAAGGGCACAAGGGTGCTGACATGCTGAGACTCACGAGGGGAGGAGGAGGAGGTGGGGGAGAAAGGATGTGAGAAGGCAAATTTATGGAAGTGACAAAGACGTGAGGCTGGGGTGGAATTTGAGACAGGCAGGGAATTGGGGGTGAAGACTGAAGGAAGTCAGAGGGTGAAAGGAAGCCAGAGAGTGTTTTTATTTATTTCTTTACATTTTAAATGGAAACAAGGCCAGGGAGCCAAGAAGGAGGAGAGAGGGCGACTGGCGAGGGAAACAGGGTATAGGGACTTCCTCAGCACTTGGAATCGGTCCTTTTATTCCCCTGCAGCCAGGACAGCTTTTGACAGCAGTGCGAGGTTCATCCCACACGCTCCTCTCCTATCCTGCTCCTCCTGAGTCAGAGAATATTTGTGAGACCTTTTCTCTCCTTTTGGAGGCTGCCCGGTGACATTTGTCACGTTTCCTCGCCTCTCCTCTCTCCTTTTCCTGCCCTTCTTTCCCCTCCTCCGTCTCCTCTCCTTTTCTCCCTCTGCCCCATGACCTCTCTCTCTCTTCCTCTCTGGGCAAGCCCAGCCTCCTGCAGAAAAGGGCAGCCAGGACTGTGCCAAGCAGCCCACAGCTCTGGCAGAAGTGCTGGGGACAGCTCAGCCAAGTGGCCCAAACTTTAATGAATTCAAGACTTCGGGGCTGGCCCAGAGAAAAAGCTGGGTGGGCTTGGGCTTCGCAGAAAAAAAGCAGAAACTGGCCCCTTGTCGGGAAGATTTACACCCTGGAGGCCCAGCAGGCCCTATTGCGTCAGGCAAGCAATTACTTGGAAAACTACATTTCGTTGAACAAAGAACACACAAAAAAACCATTTAATTCCTTGCTGCTGCCTCCCTGGCTGTAACATGCTTCTAGAGTCTCTGACATTTCTCCTTGCTCACCTCAGAGAACTGGGATCCGGCTGCTTTGAAATCAACTGAGGTTGCTGAAACTGCAGCAGGAGGAGGCGAGGCACCCCTCTAGGAAGCAGAGTGGAGACAGACAGAACCTGTTGCTCAGGGCTGGACACTTGTTGGAAGCCTTCTCCTGTAAAAGTGTCTTGGAATTTCCTCATGCCAGGATGGGCGGTGTGGGCTGTGCTACGTGATCAAGGGCAGCCAGGCTCTGCCTGGCTCCCAAATCTCAACTGTTCAGGGCAGCTGCAAACCATAGGCCCCCCAAAGCAGCCACAAGTCTATAGAGAGCTCTCTGTGGGACTTGATTACTGTTTTCAAATACTTAAAAGGCTGTCATTTGGAAAAGGAATAGATTTATTTGGTGCGGAGCCCAAGGATAAAATTAAAACCAAAGGCAGAATTTGCAAAAAGACAGACTTGGCTTCATAAAAAGAACAGCTTTGCGGCTGGTGTCATTGGGCAGGGTAAAGTTGGTCTTGGGAGGTAATGAGCTCCCCAGCACTGGAGGTGTTCAAACAGAGTGAACTGGGAGAGAGATGTCTCTGTATGTGCAGTCTCCCCCGTGTGCCTCTGGAGGATAGGCACTCTGCTTTTCATGTGTATACGTGGTGCCTTGCACCTATGTAGCAGGCATTTATTGACTTTTGAAAGACTCGGTGACTGAAAACCATAGGCAGAAAGTTACAGTAAGTGACATCAAGGTATCTTACAACAATGACCCTCAGGGTGTCTCTGAATGCTTCCTCATTTTCAAAGGCCAGGAATGGAACAGAGGTTTAAAGGGGAGAGAGCTGGGTCTGCACATCAGGCTTCTGGGTGGCTGTGGTAGGCTAAGAGTGGGGCTGCAGGGTTCCCTTCTCTGACTCCAAAGATCAGGCTGGTTTCCAGCAGGACCTAGAGTGAACACAAGGGGCCAGAACAGAGAGCTCTTTCCCTCTTATCTTTGAACAGAACTGCTCACAATGCTCTGAGTGAACTCTAAGAGCAAGAGCTTGCTGAGTCTCCTCAAAGAGGAATAAGGGGAGGGGGCAGGAAATGTTCTGGCTGTGCTTCAAAAGAAGTTCAGATTCTGACTACTTCTATCACCTGTTGCTACTCCCACGGCCCAAGCTATCATCATCTCTCACCTGGACTATTGCAATAGTTAACAGTCCCATGTTTGCTTCCTTTTTTTTTACAGTCTATTCTCCAAGCAATAACCTGAATTACCTCTTTAAAGATTTTCAAGCCATAACCCCACAGTTCTCATGAGTTGCTTTGCTTATTTTTGTCTTACATTGCATTTCTTACAATATTTTTTGAAGAAAGGATTATATGCTGAAAAGTTGAAAATCACTGGCCTAAAGGATTTGTTCATTTACTGAGCACCTACTATGTACCAGACATTGCTTTAAGTCCTGGGGATAGAGCAGTGAAATGATAGACAAAAATTCCTGCCCTCATGAGCTTGTGTTTTAATGGGAGGAGACAAGTAAACAAGAAAGTAAATTATAATATGTGTGAAGTTGATGAGTGTTATGGAGAAAAATAGAGCAGGGAAAAGTAATGAGGGGGAGTAGTTGTTGCAGTTTTAAATAAGGTGATCAAAGAAATACTCACTGTCAAGGTAACATTTGAGCAAAGACTTAAAAGGGTTGAATAAGCCATGTGGGAAGAGCATACCAGACAGAACAGCTAGGGCAAAGGCCCTGAGGTAGAACATGCCTAATAGATTCAAGGAACATAACTGGTGCAGAACAAAGTGGGATGTGGTAGACAACTTCTACCATGGCTCCCAGTGACTCATGCTTCTTAGGATTCATGCTTTTGTATAATTCCCTGTCCTTGAGTGTGGGTGGGAATCAGTGATTTGCTTTTAACCAATAAAATATGGCAAATATTATGGGTGTCGTTTACAAAAGACTCTGGCTCCCCTCCTGCATGCCTTCTCTTATTGTCTCATTTGTTCACTCAATGGAAGCCACCTGCCATGAGAGCTGCCCCTTGGAGAGGCTCACATGACAGACTGAGACCTGCAGTTCAATAGCCCATGAAGAGCAGAGTCCTGCCAGAAACTGGGTAAGTGAGCCCCGGAGATTCACTCCCAGCACACTTGGAGATAACCACAGTTCCAGAAAGTTCCACACTGTTGATTGCAGCCTTATGAGAGACTCTGAGCCAGTTGACCCAGCTGAGCCACACCCCACCTCCTGACTGAAAATGACGAGATAATAAATGTTTGTTGTTTCAAGCCACCACTTTTTAGAGTAATTGGTTATGCGGTCATAGATAACTGATACACAAGGGTAGATTAATAAGAGATGAGATCATAGAACTAATGGGAACCAGATCATGGAGGGTTCGTTGGTTACTATAGCCCTTTGGCATTCCCCTGATGGAGATGGGAAATAATCTGACTTAAAAATCTTTAAAGAGGTTATTTTGGTTATTGCTTAGAGAACAAAAAAAAAAAGGCAAGCATGGGAGCCGTTAGCTACTGCAGTAGTCCAGGTGAGAGAGGATCGTAGCTTGGACCAGGGAGCAGCATTCAGGTGATGAAAGCCATCAGAATCTGAATTTATTTTGAAGCAAAGCCAAAGGATTTCCTGATGGGTCAGACTGAGGTGTGATGTGACAGAAAGTGGGCATCAAGGTGACTCCAAGGGTTTCAATGGTGCCGGTGGAAAGACGGAATTGCCATTAAAGGAGCTGAAGAAGACTGGGGGAAGATTAAGTTCTGGGGAGAAACGATAAGTTCAGTTGGGTAAATATCTAGTTCTAGATAACAATTGGATATTTAAGTGGATATATAGGTAGATAATTGGATATACGAGTTAGGAATTCAGGGGACAGGTCTGAGATGGAGATGTAAATTTGGAAGGAATCAGCAAATGTATACAAGACATAAGACTGGATGGGACCACAGTGGTGTAGAGGGAAATGTAAAGAGAAATTCCACTTTGGGGTCTATACCTCAAAGAACTAAAAGCAGGGTCTCAGGGACATGCTTGCACATTCACATTCATAGAAGCATAATATGAAGCATAATGGTAGCCAAGAGGCAGAAGCAACCCAAGTATCCATCCACAGATGAATGGACAAACAAAATGGTATGTGGTATGTGTATGCATACAATGCAATATTATGCAAACATAAAAAGGAAAGCAATCTTATCCCATGCTACCACATGGATGAACCTAGAGAATATTATACTAAGTGAAATATTCTGGTCATAGAAAGACAAATACTGTATGAGTCCACTAACACCATGTTCCTGGAGTGGTCAAATTTATAAAACAGGAAGTGGAATCATTTTTTGCCAGGAACTTGGGGAAAAGAGGAGTGGGGATTTGCCTGTAATGGGTTCGGAGTTTCAGTTTTGTAAGATGAAAAGAGTTCTAGACAATTTGTTTCAAAACAATACTCCTGATCTGTAGCTTAAGAAAGTACCGATAGTGTAGGGTTTCTTTCCTCATTTCTTTTTTTTTTTTTTTTCTTGTTTCTTTTTTAGCGCTCAGGGCCTCATGCATGCTAGAAAAGCACTCTAGACCTGTATCCCTGGTTCTCAGATGGTAAATTTAAGGTTATATAAACTTTACTACAACTGAAAAAAAAAAGTTTAATGAAAAAGAAAAATTTTAAAGAAGCAAACACTGGTTAAAAAATTAAAAAGCAAAGAGGACCAAGTCAGAGACATGTGGCATTCCAGTGGAAAGAAGTCCAGGAGATGGGGAGGGACCAGAAAAGGCGGATGACAAGGGATAGCTAATGAGTAGGGGGAACATTGTGAGGGGTGATGTCTGAAAACCGAGTGAGGAGTGTTTCAGAGTGAGCTGGGCTCTTGGGTGGAGAATAGAAATAGCAGACTGGACTCCATGGAGGAGACCGGTGACCTCTACAAGGACAATCTCATGGCTGTGGGGTGAAAGCGTGGAGGAGAGGCCCTGGAGTGGGCAGAGAATTGGAAGTTAGTACAGCCAACGTCCTGGGAGCATTGTCATAAAGGGAAGCAGAGGATGGGGTCAAAAAGTTTTTTTGTTGTGTCTCGAGACAGGTAAAATTATACCACATTCGTATGTTGAACATTATGGGAAAGGAGAAACATTCATGATGCAGGAGAATGGGAAAATTGCCGGAGGGATATCCTTGCCGGGCAAGAGGGGATGCGGTCCAGTGCACAAATGCAGGAAAATCTGACGCTAATGTTGCAACCCCAACAGTTCCAGTAATCCTAAACTGCCCAGCCAGATTCCTTCTCATTCCTCCTCTGTGTTTTACTCACATTTGGAGGTACTCATCTCTTTCCTGCATGGACTGCCAACTTTGTTTCTAGACCTTTGTTTATGGTGCCTCCTCCACCAGGAAGGTCTGTCCCAGCCTTCTGACTCCAGCCTGAAAAAGCTCTGCAGAGGGCTGCCCTGCCCTCAAAGTCTTCCCTCTCTCATCCCTACGGGTCTTCACCCTGCCTTCCTGATTTTCTTCTCTACAGAAAACCACCAGAGGGAAAGATCTGCGTCTGCTACTTCATCACATCTTCATCTTCATTGCTTTTTCCACTGCCATCACCACCATCATCATCTTCATCACCAGCATCATCATCTCGGCTATAGCAAGCTTATGAGGTTCGTGCACCAGGTCACTTAATGAGGCCGAACTCTTAATTCTACAACTGAGCAAACAGAGACTTGGGATCATCTGTCTGAGTCACGCAGCTAGAAAGTGATTCACAGGGAGGTCCGTGTGACCAAGGCTGGCTCTCTGAACTGGGGCTCGGTAGGGCCTCTGCACTCCTCATTCTGTCGCCTGCTGCTCAGAACTTGGCAAGGAGCAATACTCAATATACAGACCGATCTGGAGAAATAAAACCTGTGCAGGACGAATGGTTCCACACATGGAACTTATTCACCTGTTATATGAACTTTTTATTTAAAGCAGGGAAAGAGCAAGACACCATAGCCTGGCCTGCTGCGAACCCTGGGCCCCAGGGCCCTGCTGTGTGTGAGCTATGGACTGCACAAAACCAGTGAGGAGAGCAGGGAGCATCCCTGGTGGGGGCTTGCCTGGCACCAGCTCTAGATCTTTCCAGGATGAAGAATGACTGCCAGAGGCATGTTTTCCAGAAAGGAAAAGGGAGGGCTAGGGAGAGAGGAAGGAGGAGATTTAGGAGGGCAGAGAGAAGGAAGGGAAGTGGAGAAAAGAAACAAAAAGGGGGTGGGTGGAAGGAGGTTAGGGAAACTAAGAAAAGTGAGGAAATGAATTGGGGAAGGACAGGCAAGAAGGACAAAGTGGGTGCTGCGGTTTGAAAATGTTTTCCAAAAGTGCCCTTGTTGGAAACTTTATTCCCGAAATCATATGTTAATGGTGTTTGGAGGTGGGGCCTTTGGGCAGCAATGAGGAATAGATGAGGTCATGAGGGTGGGACCCCCATGATGGCATTAATGGTTTGACAGGAAGAAGAAGAGGGATACAAGCCAACACACTTGCCCTGTCTTGACATGTAATGCTGCAAGAAGACCCTTCTACCATGCTGGGTAGGTGGCACATACTTGTAATCTCAGTTACTCAGGAGGCTGAGATTGGAGGATTGCCAAGTTTAAGGCCAGCTCAAACTTAGAGAGACCCTGTCTCAAAATAAGGAAAAGACTGGAGACATAGCTCCATGGTAGTGCTTACCTAGCATGTGTGAGGTCCTGGGTTCAGTCCCCAGCACTGCAGGAAAAAAAAAAAAAAAGCCCTCAGAACCAAATAAACCTCTAATCCTCTAATCCTGGTCTGTGGTATTCAGTTATAGCAACAAAAGATGGACTAAGACAGTGGAGGGAGGTAGGTCTGGGGGTGTAGCTCAGTAGTATAGCACTTGTCTAGCATGCACAGAGCCCTGGGTTCAATCCCCAGTACCACAAACAAACAAACAAACAAACAAAGGAAAAACAATAATAACAGCAAAAAGAACCCTCATAAACAAATAAAGGCAGTACTTAAAAACAAATTTCAAATAGGTTCAAACTTTTCTGAAAATATTCTAAAATTATTTATGATAATAGATACACAGTTCTGTACCTATATTAAACATGCTGAATTGTATACTTCGAATGACTTGTATGGCATGTGACTTATATATATCTCAATAAAAGTATCACAGCCAAATGTCCCTAATCCAAGAATCTGAAATCCAAAATCTGAAACGTTATGAGCAAAGACCTAAGGCCAGAAGTAGAAAATTCCACACCACCCCTCATGTGACAGGTCACAATGAAAACACAGCTGCCTTAAAGATATTGTTTAAAATTGCCTTCAGGGCTGGGGATGTAGCTCAGCACATGCTGAGCATGTGTAAAACCCTGGATTCCATCCTTATTACTAAAAACAAACAAACAAACACACACACAAAAAAAACCCCTTTGAGCTATGTGTATAAGGTATATGTGAATAAGGTATGTATGAAGCATAAATGAATTTCACGTTTAGACTAAGGTCCTATCCTTAAGATACATCATTATATCTGGGTACAATTGCACATGCCTATAATCCCAGCTACCCAGGAGGCTGAGGCAGGAGGATTTCAAGTTTAAGGCCAGTCTGGGCAATTTAATGGGACCCTATCTCAAAATAAAAAATTAAAAAGGGCTGGGAATGTAACTCAATGGTAGAGTGCATACATGAGACCCTGGGTTCAATCCCTAGCACTGAAAAAAAATTTTTAGTGGGGGAAGAAAGACAATCTTTGGGCTCTTTGATGGAGTGTCCTGGGGTGTAATGGAGTTCAGCCTATAAACCTGGAAGGTGCCCGAGCTATAACTCTACCCTGCACTAAAGAGAAGAGGCATAATGAGATTTCTGGGAAGCAGAAAGGGAGCCTTCTCTATTCTGTGAATAAGTCTCACTGTGCACAGGCAGGTTGAGAGGAGTGAGGCAGGGTCAGAGCAGGTCTCTGGCTCTGCCAGCACCAAAGGGGGGCTAGACTTGGACAGACTTTTCTCTGCCTCTTAACAGCCCGCAAGTCACAGCAGTTACCTTTAAAAATGGTGGGAAGATCGTTTTGTAGAATCTAAGTATATGAAGCAATTGTTTCTCCCTGGCACCCCCTTCAATTAGCCATTTTTCTTTTGATAAAAATCCTGTAAGTGCATGAGCTTCTCGGATCCTGACTGCAAAGGAGCCTGTGGCTGAGGAAAGAGACATTAAGGTAGTGAATAGTGGGGAAAGGGAAAACAGAACTGAGTATGGTACCAGAAGGAGCTGGAGTTGGGTCAGGAGCTGGGACTGCAGCTCAGCTTCAGATCACACCCGATGTGCAGACTTTTGAGGCTGATAGGACAGCTCCAGCACATTCTAGAGGTAGGAGCTCCATCAACACACTCCAGAGCACAGGAGAGAGAGAACTTGCTTTTTTGGTTCAGTTCAGTGATAAGGAACACTCAGGGACTTCTGGAACAGGGTGAGGCTCCTGAACCCTCCTTAGAACGGACGCTTGGGTGAGGGTCAAGGTGGAGATGGTCAAGGCTTCTCGGCATTAGGTGCCACTCTAACCGCGGGTTCGTGGCTCCAGGCAGTGTCAAGGGTGGGAAGTGTCCTCAGGCAGAGCCACTGCCCTCTGCACAGAGGATCTGATTTCAGGCCTGAGTCATTAAGGGGATGCCATGGCTCTAAAGGCAAGTTTGGCAGGTTTTTAAAGAGCTAAAATAATTGCCCATTCATGCCAACAGCTCATTAGCTCAAGCCGGATGCTTCAGTGCAGACAGACGGCCTCGCACCCTGGGCAGGGGGTGCCCCACATTCTGCTGCCAGTTGGGAAGGGGTGCCTACAGACTGGCTTGCCTTAACAGCTGGCTCCTTGTCCAGCCTAGGAGACCAAGTAGACAAGTCATTCATCAGGACAACGAGCACCTTGGCACAGAAACGCCTCCAGTTTTCACACTCTCAGCTTCCAAGTACCCAGTGGAAAAGCAAAAGAAATAGAGAGGGGAAGAGTCCTGGCTGAAAGTTGTGATTCTGTTCCCGTAGACAAGAACAAAAGTCTAAGAAAATGGCTTTATTTGAAGCTGAAGGATGGTCTCCCCGGAGGCCTGGGAAGTCTTGCCATTTTGCAAACAGGCCTTCCAGGTTTCTTTTTCTTCCTATCATCCCATCTCCCCAGGGTAAAGAATTTGGCATTTAGAGTCAGAAGATTTCTTCTTGGAAGGTTTTGCTTTGACTCCTGTCTTGCCTAGTTATCAAATGTGTGACCTTGGGAAAATCATTTGGTAGTTCTGAGCCTCAGTTTCCCAACCTCTGTATTAGGATTGTTATGATTTTACGAGATCACATGATTAAAAGTGCCAGATAAATAAACAGTCACACATATTTAGGCAGAGTTCAAAATCAGTGAGTGTGATAAAATCTGGCTAATCGGGTTTAGCTATCAGGAATATTTATGACTCTCTAGGTCCTCGTGACAGAGATGGAGAAGACATCTTCAGGGTGAATGGTTAGGCCTGTCTAGGAGAGCAGGCTTGTGGAGTCCCGACCCTGGGGCTAGTAGAGTACAGGATGTCAAGTAGTTCGCCCAGAGTAGAAGTTCCTCATGGGGGAAGAGACTGTCCAGGCCTTGTTCAGGAAACTCTCTCCATTCCAGGGGCCTCCAGAGTTTTCCTTGGGGAGAACACTGACCGGAGCTTCTTGGGTCTGCTCTGAATAGGCCAGCTCTGAACCTGGCGTCTGGACCTACAACCCTGGGACTTCAGGTTCCTTCAATGGGTACAATGTGGAGCTGAGGGGCACTGCCTGTCATCCTAGCTGTTGACTTTGGAAGTACAAAGGAAGAGAGCTCACATCAAGGAATGGGGACAACCTTACTGGAATTTCAGCAAATTCTAAAGAGGCAGAGTTTAAAAAAAAAAACTATGTACAGCCAGATCGTTATGGCCCAATGCCCCAAAAACCATGGGGCCAATGGCCCACTGAGTTCCAAGATAGTCAGACCCTGCTGAAGTGTATGTGGAAGTACTCCAGGTCTTCAAATATGACTCGGAAAAGAAAATGATCTTGTTTTTTTATTTTTTACTTGATAACATGTAAAATACACGAGAGAAGATTCTACCTGAGAATGGAGCCTGGCACTGAGTAGGCACTTAATGTTCATTTAAATGAATGAATGAATGAATGAATGAAAGAATGAATCCTATCTCCTTTTTCAATCTCTTTCTCTATGTTCTGTTCTTCCTATTTTATTTTAGCCTATCCCTATCCAAACATAGGGATATATAAAGATAAATGATTATATTCTGATAATTTTTTTTGTCTCAGGGTAGACCATTCACATATTCAATAAAGCTGGAATTGTATATCAATGTGAGTTGTTGTTATAGTTTGGATCTGGAATGTTCCCCAAAGGCTCATGTGTTGAAGACTTTGTCCCAGTGCAGCAATGTTCAGTAGGAATGGGTAGACTCTGACATGGAACCAATCTCTCTTTCTTGTACTCTGGGTTCCGGCTACCAGTTGCTGTTCTGAGGTACTCACTAGGGTCTGCCTTCCCTGGGCAAGGTACCTGCATTGTGAACACTCCCTTCTGTGTTAGTTTTGCTGAACAAAATATCTGACAAGAACAACTTAGAGGAGGAAAAGTTTACTTTGGCTCATGGTTTCAGAGGTGTAGTCCATGGTGGGCCAACTCCATTGCTCTGGGCAGAACATCATGGTGGAAGGGCATGGCAGAGGGTACTACTAGGCTCATGGTAGCCAGGAGACAGAGGGAGAAAAGAGCAAGAGCCATAGTGAAGATGAACCTTTCCATGGTACCTCCACCAGACAGGCCCCACCTGACCACAGTTACCACCCAGTCAGTCCATTCAAATTAGGATGGGCTTATTAGATTACAATAAAGTTCTCACAATGTAATAATTTCACCTCTGGATTTTCCTATTAACACAGGAGATTTGGGGAAGACACCTCATATCCAAATTACAACACCTTCTAACATGAATCCTCGAATAATGGAAAGGAATGATAAGAGGGAATTGATAAAAAATAATAGTGACTAAGGATTACAAAGGGATGAGGCCAGAAGAATGGATGTCCTTGAGAGAGGAAGGAAGCCTTCTGCACCTCGCCAGTTCTCTCACTATCCTAGGGCATCACTACAATCTTGCTGACCTAGACATTTTGAGATACTTAAATGATCTCTATGCATCAGCCTCCCTCCTTCCCTCACCCATCATAGCAAAAGCTTCTGCAGATAGAAAGGAGGGTAAGGTGAGAGAGAACCTTTTTCTTTGGCTTCAGAATCACAAACTCTTTAAGTAGTGGTTATCCTGGGCCCTAGGAGAGAGATTGCATTCATTCCTGAAGTCTGAAACACTCAATCGATAATCGGCCAGGATGTAAAGTATCTAACATTGTAGCTGGCACGTAATAAACCCTCAATAAATATCAAATTTCTTTTTCTCACTTGGGTGCGGCACAGTTTAAGGATCCTTTGGGAAATATAGAAATATAAGGCCCTGTCCCAGCCTTTAAAGAGCTTAGTGACTTAACAATATTCAGCTATGAATCTAACCCACCAGAAGGAAGAAAAAAGTGCAAAGGTCCCTCCCTACTGAGCCACGGCCCCTCTGGAAGTGAAAATCAGAGGCACCAGTGTTAGCCTGCTAAGCTCCCTGCCCCTCTCTTTCCACCCCCATCCCCAGTTTTAATCTGTTTAATTATTTCTTCATGTGTGCTCTAGAGAGCCTGTTGTTTTTATGGGTCAGTGTCTAGTCATTTTTCTTCCCTAACCTTCCCTCTTTCAGCATGAGCAGAGCAGTGCAGACAGAGGACTGGAGGCAGGCTCCAGTGAACGGAGATTACATAGATATATATAGAGATGAGAGGAAGCAAGCAAGAAAATGCGGTTACCTCTGAGGCTGCAGAGAAGCTGTTAAGTGCTGGAGATTTAAAGCTTCATTCGCCTCTGTACTAACTTCAAGCTGTTCTAAGCCCAGTCTCCCAGACGACAAAACTCAGACCAGCTGCGAGAGAAAAGATATTATTCCCGCTGGAGCCTCGGGTCTGATTTAGAAGGTGCTTAGAGGAGGCAAGTGGAAAGGATGGAGGAGAACAATCAGAGTTTTATTTCTGGGGAAACTTTCTCTGTGGAAGAGAAGGCTAAAGACAGAAAGAAAACACTCATCAGTCGTTTGTCTTGGATGGGATGAGAACCAAGGCCTAAATTAGAGCAGGGCCAATTCAAGGAAGAACTCCTTGCCTGGGAAGGTGATTAAATAGCAGGGCTATCAGAAGATAGGGGAGAATACTTGTTTCAGCAGGAGTTGGTGAGTCACCTGTCTAGAAGCAGGAGGCTGGACTCAAAAGGTCATTTCTCACTTTTTGTTGATCTTAAGCCATGATGGTCAGGGCAACTCTGGATCAAGGCAAATTAGATTTCAAGGGCAACTGCACTGGTGGAAGTGGCAGCATGGGTTGCGGGGACTGTCTTACCTAGCTCTGCTATGGGAGCAGGCATAACTCTGAGGACCCAGCAAAAAAAGCCTGAATCTAAGAAATAGCACGAGAGGAAATGTAAAGAGGCACCTGGGGCTGGAGGTGGAGAATGCAGACACTGATGAGGAACAAGGAGGAAAAGAACTTCATTTGCTAGGAAACAGAATTTCAGAGGTCAAGTTGTCATCTTTAATGCAAGGTGCTAGCACTTGGATCTTAAGGGACCCCCAAAGGACTACATGTTTAAGGCTTGGTCCCCAGCTTGATGCTATTGGGAGGTGGTGGAACCCTTAAGAGGTGGGGTCTGGTGGGAGGTCTCAGGTCATTAGGTGTGTGCCCTCAAGGGAACTGGGGATCCTGGATCCTTCCTTGTTCTCTCTTCTGTTTCCTGGCCATGGATGGTCTTGCTCTACCATGTCCTCTCACCATCACGTGCTGCCTCACTACTGGCACAAAGCAACAGGGACAACAAATCATGGCCTGGAAACTTCAAAGTTCTGAGCCCAAATAAATCTTTTATCTTTATAAGTTAATTGTCACAGGTGTTTTATTATGCCTGTAGAATGTTGACTAACACCCAATGGTTGTTAGGGTTGATCTCTGGCCTGACTAAATAGACCCTAATGGCATGGTTTGAGAACTTGAGGGCTAAGAGCTGGCTGTCAGTGGAGAGGTGCTGTGTTTGGCTCCAAGTCCATGGCAGAAGCTTTATCTTTTTCTTTCTTTCTTTCTTTCTTTCTTTCTTTCTTTCTTTCTTTCTTTCTTTCTTTCTTTCTTTCTTCCTTTCTTTCTTTCTTCTTTCTCTCTTTCTTTCTTTCTTTCTTTCTTTCTTTCTTTCTTTCTTTCTTTCTTTCTTCTTTCTTTCTTTCTTTCTTTCTTTTCTTTCTTGGAGTGAAACCAAGGAACTTGTTCATGTTAAGCAAGTGCTCTACCACTGAGCTAGCCCCCTCCCCCCACATAGTTGCATCTAAAGACAAATTCTTTGGGATAGCTTAGAAGGTCGCTTTATTTTTCTTCCAAAAGTGGTGTTTGGGTAAAAGAGAAAATACTACAGTTTCTTTTAAAAAATGTCTGCTCTATATGTTGAGATGGAGCTTCCTTCCTGGAAGGAACTGCTATAGGCAGCAGCTAAGCATATACCCAGTGGCCTATCTGGAGTCATGCTAGGGGGCCTGTGTGCATGATGGGAATTTCTTAGAAGAGTTGAGCCTCAACAACAGAGTTGGGGAAGGGAAGGCTGAAGCTTGAATAAGGGTTTACTCTTTTCCAGCTTACCCTATTCCCCATTCCCCTGGGACTTCCTTATCAGTGTTTGGCCTTCCCTACCAAGGGATGGCTGTCAATGAAAAAGTATTTATTAATACCACTGTTTGCCTAGGAAGTTTGAAGTTCTTTATGTGACCTCTTAAGTCTTAGATATTAGAAAAGTTCAAACTTGTCACTAAAATATCAGAAGCATAATACGCTTTGTGCTAAAATCATCAATTTCCTTCAGATGGGTTCCATTTAAAATTGGTCCTAACTGTATTAAGTATATCCTTCCTTACCCTGAATTTTAATGAAAGTAAATTGAGCATAGGATTAAATCAGTTACACACTTACTTTCACACTCTGGACAAGGTAGATAAGGGGATGGAACCCAAAGAAGAACACTGTCCCTTCATCATCCTTTCAATAAACACATTAGTACACAAAGCTGAGAGCCATGTCTCAAGGTGATTTGCCCCAAGTGCACAAGCTGGAATCAAATATAAAGATGGCCCATTTTGTTCTCCTCCCTGTCTTTAAAGGCAGAGTCCGTTCTTGGGTCTAACCAGATTTTCCTATAGCAAAGTGAGATTCCTCCTCTCTTAGTCACCCTAGAAAAGGGGCAAAGCTGAAGTCCAGAGCGGAAGAGGAATTTGCCCAAGGTTACAAGGCAAATCACTGAATGAAAAGTGTCAAATAAATCATGCAGAATTCTAGGACTTCAGAAAAGGAAGAGACCATTCTTTGCAGGATAATAGAAAGGAATAGAGCATACGCAATTCCTTTCAGAGGACTTATGAGAGACCATCAGTAATAGAAAATTTCAAGTAGGTCTCTAAGAAAGATAACAGCAGAATTAAGTAGAGGTTTTGTTCTTGTTTTTGTTTTTTTAAGAAGTCTCCTTAGAATCCCTCAGATTGCTTGACTCTGCAGAGATTGGCCTGGGAGTACCTAGGTCTGCAATTCTAAGCACTTTTATTTCCCATGAGAAGACTAGCTTCTAGTGCAGAGAAATATGTGAGAAAGTATCTATGGAGAGAGGGAGAGTTTGGAGAGAGGTGTTTTACAGGAAAAGCAAGAGGTACACTTGAGACAGAAGAATGGCTCAGGGAGGGAAGGAAGGAGCAAGATGCTTAAATACCCACACCTTGTAAATGGGAGCAGAGAGGCATGGACATCCCCCTCAGTGTGTCTCTGGGTGTAGACTGAACTCTTGCTGGAGAGCTTATGTTCTCCCAGCTAAGACAATGGTTACATAACCTTTCATTTTCAGCCGACTAATGGGCTGCATTAATAGCTTTTTTATTAGCTTTTTATGAGAGGATGATATAGTCCTGGTTCTTCAGTAATTAGTCAAATTGTCAAGTTGCTCATAAACCAAGACAAATTAGAAATGATCATCCTCTTTCCTGAAGTAGTCTGATATGCTGGTGATGATCTTTTGAAAGTGTTCAAACCAGAAGGAGGGAGGCTGCAGATACAGTGCAGGTGAGCAGGTTATTCCCTAGAGCTTTTAATTCAGCAGCCCCAGGGGTGGAGGAATTATTTAATTCTGGACTTGGTAGCAAGAGGCCAAAAACAGAAGCCAGGTGTTATGATTTAATGGAGTTTAATTAAGTATCATTCCCATTGGAGAACAATTTTCTAGGTCATTAATCTGCAAATCTTCCTATTGCAATTGATCCTTCTCTGGGAGAAGAGGAGAAAGTTTTTCTTCCCTTTGCAGGAATGAAGCAAAGAGATTTTAAGAATGTAATGCCTGAAGTTCTCTTCTGTGAGGATGTCTTAGAACCCTACGAGTTTAGAGCAAACCAGGACTGGGATTTGGAATTTAGTCAGAACTGATATGCTGATTTGGGTTCAAAGGTGTTCCATAAATGAATTATATAACATAAGAGTTGAGGGACCTTAGAGATCATTTCATCTAAGTGCCTCATTTTACACATAAGAGTCAGAGAGGAAATGCACCTAACTACCCAAAGAGCAGGACAGGAGAGACCCTCTGGATTATGGAGTCTGCTGACTCCCATCCCCTTCTTATCTCATTACATGGCCTTCCTCCCTGCAAGTCAAACATCCTGGCCACACTGGGAGGCAACACTTTCTTTTTCCATCTCAGTCCTCTTCTTCCATCTGTACTTGTCTTTCATTTCTGGATCCAACTTAGCCTCCTACATTCTTGCCCATCCCAAACAGAGAGGCTAGAGCAGGGTGCTGTGTGTATCCTCATCAATGCACAAAGGAAGGACAAAACCCAAGGCAAAACCCATGTATGGCCAGGATGTCTAGTCTTTCCCAGTGCTTACTGTCAAGGCTTGTCCTGATTTTGAAAATGCTGGACACTCACTATGGCTAAATCCTGATGCTACTCATACTCATTCCTTCCTTATTCTGTTCTTCCCTCCAAGTCACTTATGCATCTATGTTGTTTAGGTGCCCAGCAGACAAAACACTGAATGATGGAGACTACTGCCTTTTAATTTCCAGGTGTGGAGGAGAAAAGTTGCTGTAATGAAATCTGCGTCTTAGAAAATCACCCCCACTCTGACCATTACTAGGAAGAGGACTGTTATGGTTTGGATCTTAAGCATCCTTCCCAGGCCATGTGTTAAAGGTTTGGTCACCAACCTGTGGTGCTGTTGGGAGGTGGTGGAAACCGTAGGAGGTAGAGCCTAATGGAAGGAATTTAGGCCATTGGGGGCATGCCCTTGCAGGGGATATTGGGACCCCAGCCCCCTATTCTTTCTTTAATTCATAGCAGCCATGAGGTAAACTGCTATGGGCTCCTACTGTCATGATGTAGTGTGCTGCCACAGGCCCAAATGACCATGGACTCAAACCTCTGAAGCCATGAATCAAAAAAAAAAAAAAAAAAAAAAAAAAAAACCAAAAAAAACCCAACTTTCCTCCTTTTAAATTGTTTATCTTAGGGGAGTGGAAATCTTACTAACACAAGGCTATTGGCTATAACACTTTTCCTTTTCTAGGGGACAAGTGGAAGCATAAAGAAAGTGACTGTCCAAGGTCACCAAGGAGGTTAGGACACTGTGGAGAATAATTCAGATTCTCTGTAACCTCCTTTTTTTAAAAATCAGTTATCATTGTACTACAGTGAACATAATTTCAAATTAATGGAATCTTCTTCGATTGATATTCTTCAGACATTACAATTATTCATTTATTAGATGTTTGAGAGCTATCTTTCCAAAAAGCTCAAGGCATTATATATAAATCTAGGTAAAATGGATAATAAGAAAATTATGTGGAAAGAACAGGTGATTTAAAAAACACTAATTCATACTTGTATTTAATAAGAACTTATGGAAGCCTTACTATCTACTTCAGCACCCAATGCTAGCTGCTGAAGAAAATAGAAAAATGTAAAACACTATGAGCTTACACATAATGAGCTTACACTTAATTAGGAAAGCACATAGGCAAAGATCAGTGCTTGCAAGGTTATAAAAGGCTTCATGAACGGAAAACAAACAAACAAACAAAAAAACAAACTTGAGGTAGACCATGAAGGGTTGAAAAGATTTGGATTGACTTGAAGAGAACAGATGATTCCAGGCAGGAAGAAAAGCAAGGATCATAATAAGCATTATTATGTTTAATTTTAGCCTTGATAAGGAATAGCATTTGCCTTGGGAAAAGAATAGGAGATAGTGTTTACTTGATGGAGTAGGCTACAGCATTGAACGCCACCTGAAGGAAGGGGCACGAACGGAAGTGGGGGGATAGACTAAGCAATGTATAATTTAAAACTTCCAGCAAAGTGAGATCAAAAGGAAAAAGAAAGGGTCTGTTTATCCCGACCTTCCTAGGATCCACAGAAGATTCTGACACTCGGTGACAAATGCGACCTCACAAAGTCTTTCTACAGGGACAAGCAAGGTGCCTTGGGAAGGGACAGGTCCTCGGGCTCTTGGTACCCGTTGGCATATATAGGAAAGGAGTGTGCCATAAAGTGGTTGCCATTTTCCTGCATGTGTTTGAAATCTGGACTGACAAGACGAGCTGGATAATTTTGCTCAGTTACGTATTGAATTCTCTTCTCTGTGGTACAGGATCCCCTTGAAGCGTGACAGCTGCAATGACTTCCAGATGTTCGCCTCCTGTCTTCTAGCAGACTAGGGTGGATGTGGTAAACTCCGCGATGGAAACCAAAACCCCAGCCAGATGTACCATGTCAATGTCAGCAACACACACATCTGGCTTCAATACCGGCAGCGATAACCAGAACAAATGGCTGTTATTCCCGCTGTATTCAACTTGTCAGCATTCCCCGTTAAAAGGCGGTGGGGGCGGGGACGGAGCGGGCTTGGGGAGCGACGTGGCGAGGCAGCGCCGGGCAGGGGTGCGTCCCGGCCTCCGGGCCACAGTGACTATTCCGCCCTACTGGGCGAACGGGAGCCCTGGCCTCCACAGAAAGGCGGCGGCAGGACCGGGAGCCCTCCCTCTGCCCCCGGAGCGCCTCCGGGAAGCGGGGCCGCCGACCTGCGCGCGCTCCGCTCGCCCCGAGGAGCCGCCTCTCCCGAGCGCGTTCAAGGTTCCTGGCTCCAGGGCCGCCTGAGGCCCGGGTCACTCTCTCCTGAAGGAGTCGTTGCTGTGGGTTGGAGTAGGAGTACAGAACCAGAGGGAGGCGTCTGGAAGGAAGAAATTCGCGAGAGTCTCAGGACCTCCAAAATGCACCAAACTGGGCCTGAAGCTTTGGGAACCCCTGGCCTCTCCAGACCCGGATGGCGCTGTGGAGCCAGCAGGGCTGGGAGTGCGCAGGGAGGCCCCGGCCAACACAGCAGCTCTTGCAGCCATACAGCTTTTTGATCCAGCTTGGCTCAGCCTGGCCTCCTCCTGGCCGCACTCTTCCTCTCATTTTTGGTATTTGTTTTTATTTTTTGGTGATGCTGGGACTGGAACCCAGAGTCTTGAGCATGCTAGGCAAGCTCTACCATTGAGCTACACCCCCATCCTTCCCTCTCCTCATGAATCCACCAGCAGGACTCACCACAGTGGTGGAGCAGATGTTATTATTCCTGTGATCGTATTTTCCAAATAAAATAATCAGATGAGTAAATATTCTGAAAACAGGACCCGAGTATTGAAACCTGGGAAGGATGGTCACCATTCCCACGTACGGTGAGGAGCTGGCACTGTATGTTTATGAGCTACGACTTCCCTCTACCCCTGTTGTCTCATTTACTCACAACAGATGTTGCACATTTGAAATAGTCCCTAAAGACTTGGATTTGGGTCCCAGTTCTGATGCCAACGAACTTGGAGTTGTGGCAAACTATGTTGGTTTCCTCCATTATAAATTGGAGATACATATGTATTTTAAACTTCATAGGATTCTCTTGACCCTTGATTAAGAGACTGTTTACAAAAAGAAGTGAATTAAGTATGGGACTAGAATTCAGGTTCTGCCATGAACTTAACTGTGTAATTTTATGCTATCCCCTTCATTTCTCTAAGCCTTAATTCTGTCCTGAAAAACTGGGTCAGGGAATGGAAAGGGAAAAATGGGTTTCAAAGGTATGATGTGTTACAAATATACTTGCTTCATTATATTTGTTTTTTTGCAAAAGGTAATCAGGCTCAGAGAAATTACATGACTTGCCCAAGGCCACATAATAGATAAACACGTGTTAGTCCTTATTTTGCTTTGGCTTAGGTTGACACAGAACCGGATTTTAATCAGTCACCTCAGTATGGCTTTGCAATTCTTCCTTCTACCTTTAGCTGTAAGGGTCAGAGCTGTTGCTCTTAGCTGACTTGGTCGCTGATGAAGAAGGAGTCTCATGTTGGAGGCCCGGATTGAGACCTCTCTATGTATCCATTCCAGTGGCAGTGTAAATCTGTAATCCTTGCTGCCTGGAGGCTGAGGCAGTAGGATAGAAAGTTGGAGGTCAGCTTCTGCAATTTAACAAAACCCTATCTCAAAAAATTAAAAGGGCTGGGAGTATAGCTGAGTGAGAGCACCCCTGGATTCAATCCCTAGTGCTGTGTGTTGTGGGGTGAGGGGGAAACACCAAAAAACCCAGAACAAAACAAGAAACCACTGAATGTAAAGTCCCTGGAGTGCTCTCAATAGCTTCCCTGGATTTTGCCCACACAATTTCCATGAAGTAATTCCTCCCTTTCTGGTTCTACAGATGAGAACAAATGTTCAGATCCTCTCCATTCAGCCTCTTCCCTCTTCATTCTCTCTGGCTCTCTTACTTTCTCCTGGTCATTTCTCCAAGAATATCTTTCTTTTGTTTCCATTTCTCTTTGTAAACTTCTCTCTCTTTTCTTTTATTATTTTCTCTGTTGCTTCCCTTGTACAATTTACCCATGAGGGTTTTTTAACCTTCTCTTTTGGATTACTTTTTATCCATTTTCTTAACCCAGCCAGGCGCATTCTTGCTGTCATCTTTCTTTTTTAAAAAATTAATTTTGAGCAAAGTGATGTTTAATAGGTTTAAAAAGTCAAACATTACTACAAGGACTACAGCAGCATAAACAAGAAAAAGCAAGCTCTTGACCACTCCCATGACCAGAAATAATTGCTTTCAACTTTTGTACCTGTATCTTCTTGGTATTATGTCCTTCTTTGTAAATAATACACTTATCCTGTTTTTCTTGTTTTTCTGACTTTCAGTTTTGTCTTTTGATTTTCTACCATGGAAAGTGAGACTACATGGTACAGTAACTACAGAGAAATTGCCTGGATTTAAATCCCAGGCTTGATACTTAACTAACTGTATGACTTTAAACAAGTTACTTAACTGCCATGGGTCTCAGTTTCCTCATGTGTAAATGGATGCTAACAGTATCCACCTCAAGAAAGTAATTATGAACATTAAAAGTTGAATATATAGGATAATATCTGGCACACAGTACTTTAAAAACATTGTCTATTTTCATCATTAAACTGGTCTGCTCATCTTCCCAAAATAGTATATCACCATTTTTGGTTAAATCAATATTAAATATTTACATTATAACTATATAAATATTATTCCCAGGTAAGCCACATAGAAACCTATAATTATGCTTCCTTTCCCATTCAACCTTTTGTTTTCCCTGGAATTGATGCTTTTCTATTTTTACATTTTGTTTGATTTTCTAGGCCCCTATTATAATTCACCCACAAAAATCTCCTGTCAATGCATTCAAAAACAGGTATTCTTTGTTTTGTTATTTTCCATGGTAACCCTTCCTAGAGTTTTTTAGTTTTCCTGTTCCCATCTGGACTGGCTGTTTTCTGGTCTGGGCTGGGAGTACCTTCAGCATCATTCTGGATTTTATCTCAGTTACTTTCTTATACTGGAGTCCTTGATGTCTAGATTTTACATGTGATAGAAACTACTGGTTATCCTCCTGAATTCATTCTTTCCTTATTTTATTAGAATAGAATGGTAGCTAATGTGTGTCTGTCCCACTAAAAACTACATTTCCCAACTTAAAGTCAAGTATTACCACATGACTGGATTTTGCCAAATGAACGCAAGTGGAAGAAATGTGTACCACGTTTTGGTCTGAAGTATAAAATCCTTCACACTTTTTACCTCTGATAAACTGGAACATGAAATTGCCTGCAATCAAACTTTGATCATACAGAAAAGGATAATGCCCTAAGGTAATCATTTTAGATAATCATTATCAAACTTTGGTCTGAATCAGAGTTATGTGGAAGTCTTGTTAAAACATATGCCCCTGAGTTCAATCCCCAGTACAAAACACACACACACACACACACACACACACACACACACACACACACAACATATTTCTGGGCTTGACCCCCAGAGTTTCTGATTCATTAGGTCAGGTGCTGGAACCTGACAATTCACACTTATAACAAGTTCCCAAATGATGCTGATACAACTGATTTGAGTTACATTTTTAGAAACATGGCTGAAGGGATGCCAAATAAAAACAAGATTAAGAGCACTCAAGACTCCCTGAGTGAATAAATGGAACAGAATTGCCCTAGTTCATGGAATACTTATTTTGAATAGTTATGTGAGGAAAAAACTAAGTTTCACCTACACAGTTGCTAAATAATTTGGGGGTGTCTAAATTATAGAGTCAGCTTTCCCATCACCATTTCTTCTTTTCTTACTCCTTTGTTTTAGCAAAGAAGAGTTACCCAATAGCTTCCTGAGAAAAGAAGTTTCTTGAAACTTTGAATCTCTGAAACTGTTTTTATTGTATTGGTACTCTTGACTGATAGTTTGGCTGGGTATAGAATTTTGAGTAACAATAATTTACAAAAATTACAGAATTTTTCCATTGTCTTAATTTGCCATCATGAATCACAATCTTTTATAAGTGAATGGCATTTTTGTGTTTAAGTTTCTTAGAAACTTTTATGAGCTTTTAATTCCTGGTGATATGAAATTACAGAATAGTGTGTTTGAAGTGCACCTTTTTTCTTTCATGTTATACATCACTCTCTTTCACTTAAGACCCAGTATTCTTTGGTAATCTTTAATGATTTCTTATCACATATTTTCTTGAGTCTGTCTTTATGGCACCCGTCTCAAATTTTCTTATCCTCTACATCTATATCTGTATTCCTTTCTCTAACTTTATTGTTTTGCTTTACTTTTTCAGGAGATTTCCTCAATTATCTGTCAAAAGAAAAGTTGATTTTTAAAACCACTTATGTATTTAGCTTAGTATATTCATGTTTTCTAATTTTTCTTATAGCCTTATGTTTTCATCTCATAGATGCAATATTTTTTTCTTTCAGAAGTTTTCTTTTGCCCTCTGCCTTGTTTTTTTTCCAAGCTCCTCTTTTTGGTTAGTTTGTTTAGTTTCAATGTGTTTTATCTTAGAGGCTTCCTTCAAAAGTCTAGTGATGCTGGGTGCAATGGCGAGTACCTGTAATCCTAGCTATTTGGGAGGCTGAGGCAGGAGGAGCACAAGTTGGAGGCCAGCCTGGGCAACTTACCAAGACTCTGTTTCAAAATAACTATTAAAAGGACTGGGGATGTGGCTCAGTGATAGAGCATTTGCCCAACACACATGAGGCCCTGAGTTCAATTCCCAGGATTAGAAAAAACAAAAACAAAAACCTAGTGATCTTTTTTAGCCTGAACTGGGGGACAATTTGTCAGTTTTGGACTTCACCATAGCTTATGTGGGGGATATTTCATTGGGGACATTTCCTAATCTTTTCACTTGAACCCATCAATGCTCATAGATAAATCCTCCAACCTCCTTCCTGGGAGCAAGGACAGAACCAGGGTAGAGAGTGTGTGAGCCTGGCTGCCAACGTTTTGGGAATTGTGCTGAGGAAGAAGGCTGGAGTTTTATCTTTCAGCAGGTATGCCAACTGTCACTTAAATACATTTTTTTCCACTAAGGTGCCTCATCCTACTTCCAAAAGCTCCTCATGTTCCTGATCCTCTTTGAATCTGGACTGTCTGTCCATTCTCTCCAGAGTGTAAATTGTCTGTTTTCCTTCAGGACCATGGTGGGGATCTGAAGGGCCTACCTGCTTCTTTTAAAGTGAGTTATGGAGTTTAAGTTATGGCATGGAGTTAGTTTTCTCTGATCCACTCAGTCAGTTATTACTCGGTCTTCTTTTCAGCTTTCAAAATCTTGTTCTCATCTTTTGACTGTTGCCAACTCCTATTCTGGTTTTCTTAACTTTGTCGGTCTATGCTTTCAGTTCTTTATTGTCACTTTAGTGAGTTTCAGAAGGAAAAGAAATAGGAAACACTGGCCATCTTTTACTTGAAGCCTCTACCTCTTCTGAGTAAAAATGAAAACACTGGAATATCTAAATCACTAAAATTACATCAGTAGTTGTAATTAGCATGAATAAATATTTTTTATTTTTTCTATTTTTTGGATAAAATGTTCATTCTCTTTAGAATAATTAATTTTTTTAAATTGTTTTGTTTTTGCAGTCATGGGGACTGAACCCAGGGCCCCAAGCATTTGAGGCTCTACCACTGAGCTACACTCCCAGCCCTTTAGAATATTTTAATTGCATTTCTTTTGATTCAGTAGTTCTAGTTCTGGCAATTGAATCTAAAGCAACAATCAATGATGTGTGCAAGAAAGACAGGTTCTCAGAGGGTAGTTATATTTTCAAGTATTGAAAACAATCTAATTGACTAATAATAGACGATTGGTTAATACATTAGGATACCTCCATGTAATGCCAAACTCTGCAGCCTTAAAACTGATGTTGTGAGAGATTAGTGATGTGTAAAAATGTTCATAATACATTGTAAGTGTTAAAAAGATTACTAAAACCTTATTAAAGTATGGTCCTTTTTTAAAAAGTGTGTGAATTTATGTAAACAAATAATATAATAATGACATGCATATATTATAATGCTTATAATAGTAACATTTTTGAGCACTTACTACTTGCCTGGTAATATTCTGAACCCTTTATGTGAATTATCATAGTTCATTCTTACAACATTCATGTGAGATCAATGCTATTATTATTTCCATTTTTGCAGATGAGGAAACTGAAACCTAGAAAATTAATATAATTGCCCCAGGGCACATACAGCCATGATTCACACCCAGGCCTGCTGACCCCAGAGTCCATCTGCTTAACCATAATTACCATAGACCAAAATATTAAAAGGTTGATGGTATTTCAAGTGACATTTTTGTTTGTGTGTTTGGGAAGTGAGAAGTTTGGGAATAGAAGGGATACAAAGAGGTTTGCTGCAAGGTTTTGTTTTGTTTTTGTTATTGTTTTTTGTTTTTGCAATTAATTAGGGAAATGCCGCCACTCTCCCCATTAGTAAAATTCTGTTTTGGACTTCTGGGATTTAAACCACTTGTCTCTAATGTGCGTTTAGAGATAGTGTCATTAGATGGTAAGTCACTGGAGGGCACAAGCTTTCTACTGTAAGTCAGATTTCATTAGAAACCAAACCCTGTAACAAGAAATCAGAGCAACAGAAAGATAAGGGAACCCAACTTCTGAGCAAAATTCTGTTGACTAAAGTTCTAGAATTTACAGTTTGTTATAGTGGAATCTGGTCTTGCTTTTTTGTTCCTTTTGTGCTTGCGTTTCTCCATCTTATCTAGTGCAGAGTTGTTAATGGGCTCTCATTAAGGGCTGTTGACCTGCTGGCTCGTTGTCCCAAGCAATAATTGAGAAGCTAATGCTGGTACCACTTCCCTTCCCTGAGGTCACGCTAAGAGCCTTGTAGGGCTAAGTCCAGTGCTTCTTGTGCTGCAGTCAAGGACAGGTGCTCTCGGGAACATCTGAAGGATGCTTTCACTTCTCATCCTCCAGCAATCACTGTGGGTCCTAGCTGAACCTGATTAAAGCATCTTCCTGATTTATAGAGTTCACCCCCACCTGCACCCCCATTCTCACCCTATGCTGCTTCAATTAGACCCTTAAGATGCAGCAGGTTTTCAATACTGTTTTTCTGTAAAGCTAAATGGGCTTAAAGTGTTCAGAGATAATGCATTCCTATATCAGAGTATTTATGAATGAGTAAAGATATTCTGGTTTGGCCTTAGTCCCACTTCTCTGAGCTCCACACATTAAAAACCTTGCTTTTTCTTTCTTTCTTTTATTTTCTTTTAAATGTTCCTTCTGCATTGGTTGCCTCTGATTAATATCCTTGTGCTCTCTGAGACCCAGAAAGTGGTTTAGTTTTCCTAGGACACTTTAACAACAGCATGATTTACAGAGCAATTCATTGGAGCCAGGGGGCAATATAATATAACAAAGCATTTTTCACAGGCACTCTGCTCTCCCTGTAGTTGCCACAAATGCAAAACCACTGATAGGAAAAGCTGAGGTGCAGACAGCACAGGAACCAAGGTAAACCCACGGAATGAACAAAAGGCACAGGTTTCTAAAGGGCATTTTGAATCATCAAATATACAGTAGGAATCCATTAACCCAGGTCAATCCAAGGCAAGTGAAAAGCAAGCAGGAGTAGGGGCAAGGGATCTCCTCTGGGACATTCTCTCTCTCTCCTTCCTCCTCCCTCACCCCTCCTCTCTCCTGTCTCCCCTCTCTCCTCTCTCCTTTCTCCTCTTCCCTCCTCTGCTTTCTGTCCTCCTCCTCCCCCCCCCCCAACTCAGTACTGGTGATTGAACCTAGGGGTGCTTTAGCACTGACCTATATCCCCAGCCTTTTTTAATCTTCTGCTTTGAGACAAGGTCTCACTAAGTTGCTAAAGCTGGCCTCAAAAAGCGATCCTCCTTTCTAAGCCTCCTGAGTGTCTGATTACAGGTGTGGCCACCATACCTAGCTCTCCCTGGTATTCTAATTTGAGGTATTGGTACTATCACTTAATCATTTCAGCCACACAGTGCAATTGATAGGCACCACTATTTCACCAGAATTGCATTGAATACAGCTTCCCGAATCACTGAGTATTTTACCATCGAATGCCAAGGAACAGTCTAGAATTAGATCCATATGACTCTTCGGTGTGTGCTGTGACATTGTGCAAGGCAAGTGGCCCTTCTGCTCTGCACAGCAGACGTGCTTCCCATTTAGAGTCAATTTGCAAATCATGGAGAGGTTTAAAAGGAAGTTCTGCTTGTTAGGAACCATTTCCTCTTGGAGTGCCTGCCTGGCTGACTGTCAGAATCAGCTCAGGGTGCAGAGGAATAAGGCTTCCAACAAGCTCATGAGTTATTGGGCAGTGCAAGAGAGGCTTGACCATTAGCCCCAGATAAATGTAGCAGGAGGCCTCTGAGCCTTGAACTAAGAACTCATCTTCTTTCCCTGCTAGGAGAAGCAGCTGCCTATGGAGTTTTGCTCTGGACTTGACCGATGATTCATCTGACCATGTTCTTTCCTTGCTGACTCCTCAAATTCCCAGACTATAAAAAGGAGGATTTGAGGAGGGCCTCTAAGTCAGTCAGTCAGTGAATAACTCTTGATTAAATAACCACCATGTGTCTAGCATCAAGCTTGCTGCTATGGTCCCTTCCAAATAAAAATTAAGACATATGGTCCCTTTTCATAGTGAGCCTAGAGTCTAGTTGGGGAAGCCATCTAAGTATATGTAAAATAATAAAAAAGGGATAAAGTGCTGAACTGTATAGTGTTGAGATTCAGTGCAATTGAAGTTACCTTTAGAGAGCTGGAGTTGCGTCCATGAATGGGATGGAAATGCTGATCTTCTGGAGATCAAAAAACAAATTGCAAAAAACAAATGAAAAGATGTATAGGTTGAATTGTCTTTCCTTCTGGACATTTAATAGGTACACTATGGATGGAGTGCTTATCAGAACTTTCATAGTGTGATACCCATCCTCCAAGATGGAACTGACAGTTGCATGCTAGCATTCACACTCTCATGTGGCTCTCTCTCACCTGGTGCCAGGGTTGGACTGTATGCCCAACAGCACACAGCGGAAACAATGGTGTGACACTTTCGAAATTAGGTTAATAAAGACACTGTAGCTTTCATTTAGGTCTCTCTGTCTCTTTGCCTGCTTCTCTCTCTTTCTTTCTCCCTTGCATGGGGTAAACCCAGCTGCTGTGTAGAGAAGTCATGTGGAAGGGCCCACATCGCCAGAGCTGAGAATTCCTACCAGTAGCCACATGAGTGGGCTTGGAAATGGTTCCACCAGTCCATTCAGGTGTTCATTTTACTGTAGCCCCGGCCCACAGGTTGCCTTCAACTTCATGAGAAAACTTGAGCCAGAAACATCCAGACAAGCTGCTCTTTGATTCTAGACCTACAGAAGCTATGTGAACTACTATGTGTTTGTTGTAAGCCACTCACTCCTACTGAGCACTGTTCCCTTCTGGGTTGACCCCAACTCTAACTCCACACCAGTCTTCAGCTCAGGCTGTGCTTTGTTCTCTCTAGGTTCACTAGACCTAGAACATCTGACTGGAATGCTCCTCTACCTGGGATACAGTTCATACCAGCTCTTTCAAATTCAGAGTTGTCAAAAGTCCTCTCAGTGATTGAAACAGTGTGTGCAACCACTCTGGGTTTTTAGTAATCAGAGATTTCCTGGCTATGAGTGCCACTGAGTATGCACAAGTTTGGACCTTCAGCCTCCTCATCTGAGATGACCCATAGCCTTCTATGTGGTTTATGAAAACAACCAGATGGAAAAAAATATGCAAAGGAATGGTGTCCCCACCTTCCCTGTGGTAGTGGACATGGGGCCATGAGATGCTCATTCATAGACATTTCTGTGGCATTTACAGTTGAGAGAATGGTCTGAATCAGGAATCATAAAACTGCCCACAGACATAGTGGTGAAATCCTATCATTAGCAAAGCACTTGCTGAACACAGTTATCTTTTGGCCAAAGCTAGGAGCTGATGATGTTCTCAAAGTGACTAGACTGCCGGGACTTGTCATACTTTGGGAGGACAACAACGAACCATGCTGGGAAAGTCCAGTGGACCACAGAGAGAGAAGAGTAATGGTTCAGAGACATAGCACTCTGCCTTCACGGTAACCAGTTACAGTTATCTTCTCCTTCCCACATTCTCTCCTTTGGTAAGAGGCAAGACCATCACTCAGTTTTCTAAAGCCATGGTAGGGAATTGTTTTGGAACTCCTTATCCAGTCATCATATGGGGTAGAGAAGCTTCTCTTTTTCCAACTTTTCCAACCCATCTCCATTTCCACAGCAAAGCTTTCATTTTTGTCTTTGTCATATCTTACCTGATTTATTACAGGTTATATCTGGTGATAAGAATTATCTTTCCAAAACAATGAAATAACTTAATAAATTTCTTTAAAAATGTTGCCCATAGGATATAATTAAGGTCTGTATACAATACAGTGTATAGAATTCCCCTAATATCATTACTGAAAAATCAAAACAGTTTTTATACACATACTATAAAGCCCTTGGCTTAAATTCTAACTTACCAAGTTCTCTAAGCCTCAGTTATCTCTTTTAAAACATGAGATTATTATGCTTGGCTACTACAGAGCCTGGCACATAGTACACATGCCACAAACAATTTTTCAGTGAATATATCACATAAAAATATGTGGTAGTGGTATAAGAGCATATCACTCTTATATGTGGTAGTGGTATTGGAGAGAGTGAGTTTATGTATTATTATTGCTCTGTGTGTGGTGCTGGGGTTGGAAGCCAGGCCTTCGTGTATGCTAGACAAGAACTCTACCTCTGAGCTACACTCAACCAAAGTTTATGTATTAAAGCACGCTCTTTCTTAATTGCTATCACTGTGGGATTTCTTTCTTTCTTCCTTTTCATTTTTGTTTTTGCAGTGGTGGAACTGATCCCAGGGCTTCATGCATGCTAGGCAAGCACTCCTGCACTAAGACACATCCCCAGCCACTGTGTTTCTTAATTGCCACATTACTGTTACTGTGTGTGTATTTGAAGTAGCAGTTATTGAACATCTTATATATTCTAATCTGTATCTTTTTATCCATAGTCAATCATAAGCCATTCTTAAATTCTGTCTTTGAGCAGCTTGTTTTCTCTTCATATAATATTTTTGTCAGCTCTTAGTGAAAATTATTTTGTTATATTTTCTATTTTTTTCTGTAAGCTTACCAAAATCTTTTTGAAAAGACCGGGAATTGTCAGACCTCTTAACTCCTTTCCTCTTCTCACATCCTTGTAAGCACCCTGGTCATGTCCTTATGATTTGATAGAATTATTCTGGGTTTCCCTATACATCATTTTAAAAGATATTCCTTCACAGTAGCCCTCAACAAAGTTTTACAACTCCTTTCTCAATCATTAGCCAAGCCAAGCAATTGACAAATCCCCAGGTAAATAGCATCTTTTCTCTGGTTCTAGAAACCCCAAGACCAAGAACAGAGAAAGTTATTTGGGAAGACACAACCCCACTTATAACAAACAAAACAAAACAAAATTTTTTTTTTTTTTTTTTTTTTTTTTTTTTGTACTAGGGATTGAACTCAGGAACACTCAACCACTGAGCCAAATCCCCAGCCCTATTTTGTATTTTATTTAGAGACAGGGTCTCACTGAGTTGCTTAAGCTTCTCCTATCTCAGCTTCTGAAGCCGTTGGGATTACAGGAGTGTGCCACTGCACCCAGCACATCAAATTTTACAACTGCAAAATAGTATAAATAAACTAATGTATAACTGTTAAGAACTCAGTCTCCCTCTTTGATTCCCTTAATATTCATGTAAGTCAATGCTTTCTAATTGAAGGTAATAAAAATCAGTGGTAGCTGTGTGTGGTTCCCCACGTCTGTAATTCCAGTGACTCTACAGGCTAAGGCAGGAGGATGGAAAGTTTGAAGATTGCCACCCTAAGCAACTAAGCAAGACACCCTGTTTCAAAATAAAAAGTTAAAAGGGATGGGGATATGGCTCAGTGGTAAAGCTCCCTTGGGTTTGACCCCCAATACGGAAAAAAAAAAAAAAAAAAAAAAAAAAAAAAACCACACAAAAAAA
Source organism: Sciurus vulgaris (assembly GCF_902686455.1). Taxonomy (NCBI): domain Eukaryota; kingdom Metazoa; phylum Chordata; class Mammalia; order Rodentia; family Sciuridae; genus Sciurus; species Sciurus vulgaris. Next base: position 54,978,257 of record NC_136465.1, on the reverse strand, counting down.
ATGGCAGTTAACTTAAGGAAAAAAGAATAAATTGGAGAAATTTTGACCAGATACTATGCTCAAAAAAAAAAAAAAAAAATTCTTTCTACAGTCTGGGTATGTGTGTGTCCTATTTTCAAAGTTCTAGCAGAAAGAATCCCGGCATACCTAGCATGAATGTGCCCAACACAGGAGTAGGGAGTGGATGCTGGGTGATCAAAGAATTGACCAGTGTCCACTCCAATGACACATTAAAGCCTTTCCAGGCTGACTTCCTTCTCATCTCTTCCCCGAGAAGTCCTATTCATCCTTCAGAACTCAAATGTCATTCCAAAGAAGATCTACACATGACCAATAAGTGCAGAAGAAGATGCTCAACAACACTAATCATTAGGGGAATGCAAATCAAAGCCACAATGAGATATTACCTCATACCCATTAGGATGGCGACTATTTGAAAAAAAAAAAAAGAAGAAGAAGGTGGAGGATGTAGCTCAGTGATACTAGCATGCTTCAGGCCCTGGTTTGATCCCCAGTAACACACACACACACAAACACAAAAACACACACACCCAGAAAACAAAAATAAAATAAACAAAAGCCAATAATGAGTGCTGGTAAGGATATGGAAAAATTGGAGCTCTTGTGCATTATTGGCGGAAATATAAAATGATATGGTTCCTGTGGAAAACACTATGATGGTTTCTAAAAAAATTAATTAATTAAAAAAATAGAATTATTCTATGATCAGTTATTCCACTTCTGGGAATATACTTCCAAAAGAATTGAAAGCAGGGTGTTAAAGACATATTTGTAGACCTGTTTTTTTAGCAGCATTAGTCAAAAGGGAGAAGTAACCCAGGTGTCCATCTACAGATGAATATGGGACATACAAACAATAAAGTGCTATTTGCCCTGAAAAAGGAAGGAAATTCTGACATATGCTACAACGTGAATGCACCTTGAGGACAATTATGCTACGTGAAATAAATCAGTCACAAAAAGATAAATATTGTGTGAGTCCATTTATAGGAGGTATCTAGAGTAGTCAAATCCACAGTAGGACGGTGGTTGCCAGGGGCTGGTAGGATGAGTATCGGGGAGTTATTGTTTAATGGGTACAGAGTTTCAGTTTTGCAAGATAAAAGAGTTCTGTGGATGGGTGTGGGATGGTTACACAACAGCATGAATGTACTTAATGCCACTGAACTGTACAATTAAGTGATTAAGATGACAAATTTTATGTGCATTTTACCACAGTTAAAAATAGCAATAATAAATTAATAGGTAAAAAGGATTACCCAATATTGATTAGCTACTGCCCCACAAAACTAGAATCTACTCCTACGTGTATAGTAAATCATAAAACATTCTCTGATAATTTCTTTCAAGGAAAATTACAATTTAAACAAAGATTATCACTTAAAAAAAAATCTCCTCATCACTTCTGTGTATTCTTCCCAGGACAGTGGTTTTCAAAATTTGTTGGAGAGAAGACTCATCCAAGAAATTTGTTAAAATACGTTTTCCTGGACTTTCCCCTTGGGGATTCTGATTTGGAAGGTCTAGGATGAGGCCTGGGAATCTATATTTTTAACAAGTTCAAATCTGCTTCATGTGATCTGCATATCCAGGTCTGTCCTTCTGCTTTGTGCCTGTAGCTCATAGGATGTATCTCTGTTAAGGTCCTTACCATGTCCTCTGCCTCTGGCTCCTTCCCTGGTAAGGGGCCCCACCTTAGGAGCCTGGTATCCTTGTACCCAGCACTGTGTCTGGCACATAATACAGCTTTTCATATATACTTACTGAATGAATTGCTGTCTCTCAAATAGTGTTTGCAGTTGTCAATAATCAAAAGAGACTCAAAGCCAGGCACAAGGATGCATGCCTATAATTCCAGCTATGTGGTGAGGCAGGAGGATCACAAATTCAAGGCCAGTCTAGGTAACTTGGCAAGACCCTATCTTTTTTTTCCCCCTATAGGTTTATTTATTTATTTTATTGTAAACAAATGGGATACATGTTGTTTCTCTGTACATGGAGTAAAGGCATACCATTTGTGTAATCATAAATTTACATAGGTAATGTTGTTTGATTCATTCTGTTATTTTTTTCCTCCCCCCCACCCCTTGCACCCCTCTTTTCCCTCTATACAGTCCTTCCTTTCTCCATTCTTGCCCCCCTCCCTAACCCTAACCCTAACACTAACCCCCCCTCCCCATTATGTGTCATCATCCGCTTATCAGTGAGATCATTTGTCCTTTGGTTTTTTGAGATTGGCTTATCTCACTTAGCATGATATTCTCCAATTTCATCCATTTGCCTGCAAATGCCATAATTTTATCATTCTGCAAGACCCTATCTTGAAATAAAATTGAAAGGGCTGGGGATGCAGCTCATTGGTGGAGCACTTGCCAAGTACGTGTGAGACCCTGGGTTCCATTCCCAGTACTACAAAATGTTTAAAAAAAAAAAAAAAAATTAAAAAGAGAGAGAGAGATTTGTAGAGCATGCTGTCTTAGAATAGACTACTACTGAAATGAGAAGCACAAAGGATCCCTGCTCCTAGTCTGGCCAGGCTTCAACGGTCCTGGCGATCTTCAGACCCTGGAGGGTGAGGGTGCGTGGTGGCTACGAGTGTTCTGGGGAGAGAAGGAGATGCAGTTTATCAATAGAAATGACTCAAGTCTTGAAATATCAACAGAGAGGAAAAGAGAAGCGGAAGATGACCATATAAGGCCAGGAAATCCCCAGAAAGGTCCCCTGACTTTTTTGAATGCTTTAAACTAGCTACTCAAGAGAAGCGTCCCCTGCCAGAGAGGCAGGAAGACAAGCTCAGGCAGTGCCGCCAGACTGGGGGTCTGCCAGCACCTGCAGCCTGCCTCCCAACCAGGCACAGGGGCTTTTTTTTTTTTGGTAAGGGAACAACAAATAATCCTGGCTGGCAGGGCACCCACTGAGGAAGTCAAGAGGCTTGGCTTTTAGTCCCCGGCACTTCCCATATGCCGGTGTGTTTGTTGGCACTGTGCTGGTGTTAATGAAAGGAAGTGTGTGAGCCTCGGGCATGGTACCCTGGCCTCAAACCTCATTCTTTCCAGGGGTCTCCACCACAGTGCCGCCACCAGTAGAATCAATTAGGCTTCCTCCCAAAAGTCAGGCTGGGTTTCCAAGCCTGGAGGTAAAACAAATCCCCCACTGCTATAGCTTGGGGCTCACATGGCAGCCTCATGTTTCACCCCAAAACCTGTCCTGGGAGCTCCAGGGGCCTGCTTCTGGGGACAATCTACCAAAACGAATAGAAAAATAACTCTCGGGGGTGACCCACCAGTCTGATAGGTGCAGGGGCTGCAGAGAATCTGCTTATTTAATGAACTGGAGTCTTTCATAATCCTTCACCATTGGTTTTAATGTTTTAACTTTATTTGGGCCTGGTCTTATAAACAAATTTTTATGAAGCCAGAGGAAAGGTGCCCCAAGCAGAGGTGAGCAGGCTTCCTTCCCTCGGAGTTGGTTAAAGTTACACCTGAAGTGTAACAGTCTTCAAACACCACCAGAGAGCTTCCAACTGTCCAGCCCATTCTCCAAGTCATTCACCAAAGAGCTAAGCACAGGAGCTGACCTGTCCATGCCTGCTGATGGAATCTGGGACTATGGTCTTCCTCCTACAGGGTGTGGGGTATGTGGAAGTGGGGCCCAAGTTGCTCAGTTCTTTCTCAGTTTTCAAGCAACATGGAGTGGGAAGCTGGCCTTTAGTAACTGCCTTGTGTGCATGGCATGGCCCTGTGGCAAATCCTGGATCCCTGTGCATTTTTGCCCTCCCTTCCCTGTGGTCACTGATCTCATGATGTCCTGACCTGCAAAGTCACCACAGAATCAGCTCCTGGACACACACACATACTTTACACCTTAAATCATGGCCTCATGATGAGACAGAGATGGTTAAAGATGAAAGCACTAAAGCAGAGAAGATGGCCGAGCCAGGAGTCAATCTTTGTTCTTTAAGCCCCAAACCCAGAACATTCTCTGCTAAACCACATTGTCTCAAAGGGTTTCTTGCTCTAATCAGCTCATTTACCTCCAACTGTTTGGGACTTGGTGTTTTTTAATGTCCAAGCATTTTCTGAATATCCCCTCTCCTTTCCCTAACAACACAGATGGGATTGCTAATAACACCAAAGGAATACCAGATGTCACCGGGGTACATTATTCAGGGAAGTTGCCCCTAAAATTATGCCCATCAGCAGTCACTTTGAGTCATCCTAACTCAGAAAGAGAAAGGGCAATGTAGAAAACCTACCCTGAGGTCATTTTTAGCTCCTTATGGTACTTTCACAAGGTCAAGTTTGATAGCCTTGTGACAGGTCTCTTCAGCCCCAGAGCAAAATCATCTGAAAACTTAAATGACTGAAGATGTGAAAATATGAAAGAAGATATACTTTAAAGGAACACCTTTATTATTATCAGCTATAAAGGAAATATAGCAACTACAGGGTCCAGAGTGAGAACCTGGAGATTCTTTCCAGTGGTTCTGCATCTCGGAGTCAGTTTGTGGGTAAATACGTGACAAGGCTCTTGTCCTGGGCTGGGTAGGATTCTTGGAAATGAGGTGTACCACAGGACTGCTAAACCAGGTGCTCTTTAGCAGTAGAACTTGAGAACCACTGAAGGAAAATACTGTGTAGCCCATCCTGGCTGTGTACCTTCCTTTCCTGGAATCCTCTGGGGCTGGGCTCTGGTTACCAGCAGGGTATGAGCCACCAGCATGCTGCTGTGAGATTTGCCACTATATAATGAGGTTGGGTGGAGCACAAAGCCAGCTAAGGAAACACGGCTTGGAAACTGGACTTCTGTTTGCCAACGCTACCTCAAACATGGCCACTGTGCCAGAGAACTCAACAGAGGCTCCGGCAGTGTTAGCATCGAAGACCACGTTGGTACTTTGGCAGAGCCAAGCTCTATACCCCATGGACACCAAGAAAGAGGAGTACAGAATCCTCCTCACACAGGCTCTCAGCATCAGACTAAAATTTTGGATAGAGAAATAGAGAGAAACTAGACACAAACTCGATTTTTAAAAACACTATGTATTTTTAAAAACACTTTCGATTTTTAAAAACATTTTTTAAAAGAGCATCTCACGACAAGTTGTTCCAAGTTCATGAAAACTCCCAACACTGAGTTTGCTGCACATGATTCAGAGCCACAAGGATTAAATTTCCCTTAAAATATGCATCAATTTGAAAATTAAAGGGGTAAGTAGCCGAGACAAGACATGTTTGGATTTCTGTCAAACTCGGAGCTTTTGGAAAGCAGTTTAGAAGGCAGGATGTGGATTCCTGGGAGTTCCCCTGTCCTCTGCTTTCATTGATGTCTGTCCCATGTTCGGGCCCATTCTCCATCTGGTCGCCTCAACACTACTTCTACAAGAAGTCCTTCTTCTTGCAAGGACTTCAGGTTTCCAGCATCAGTGATTGCCTTGCGGACTGTGCTCATCTTCAAACATTTCAGGAGTCTCCATACACCTAGTCCAGCTCTTCTCAAGAGCCTGAGCCTCTCGTCCAACACTGGAGCACGCTAGAGCTAGGAGGGACATTAGCAACCCTTAAAACCAAACCTACACTTCAGATGAGGACATTGAGAGAGATAGTCAGTTCCTTCAAGACTCCTGGGAGAGACACCTTACATCCCTTCACCAAAATCTTAATCGGCTTTCCAAAGTTTGTTGGCTCATGTGCATCTCTCCTGGGAAATTCCATCCCCTCCTCTCAGTCTCCTCTGTGGTTCATGATGATCACCCACAACATTAAACTCTTCTGGCTACCTTTCCTCTCCCACAGGCCCATCCCTATCCAAGTAGGTCCCTATTCCCTGACTTTTCTCCTACCCTTCCCCTTACCCTCAACGAGACTCTTTTCTCACTACTCCTTCTTGCTTACTTTGTCTTTCTTCCAGGATCAATTTCCTTCTTTCCCTTTCTTTGTGGGATGCCGGGAATTGAACCCAGGACCTCATGCATACTAAGTGCATACTCTACCACTGAGCTACATCCCCAGCCTTCAATTTCCTTCTTGATGCACATTCTACTACAGTTCTTTGGGTGTTTATGAGTAGTCAATGTCTGTCTTTTACTTTGAAAAGTACCTGTTCTTCACCATCAGTGGTAAATGGCAGTTAATCTGAGTATTGAATTTTGGGTGGATAGTTATTGTCTCTCAGCCCTTTGGAGACTTTTTCCTTTCTCTTCTTGCCTCCTTAGTTGTTATTAAGAAGGGTTTGCTGTAAGTCTAACTATTTTCCCCCCCTTGTGGGTAATCTGTCTTTTCTCTTTGACTGCTTTAAAGATTTTTGTCTCTGGTGGTGCGCACCTGTAATCCCAGCAGCTCCGGAGGCTGAGGCAGGAGAATAGCAAGTTCAAAGCCAGCCTCAGCAACTTAACAAGGCCCTAAGCAATTCATCAAGACCCTGTTTCTAAGTGAAAAATAAGAAGGGCTTGGGATGTGGCTCAGTGGTTAAGTACCCTGGGTTCAATCCCTGGACCAAAAAAAAAAAAAAAAAAAGATTTTTATTTCTGTCATTCATATTCTGCAGTTTACTATAACATGTCTAAGTATGGATTTATTTTTAATTATATTCCATGGAATCCACTGTGATGTGATTCTTTAACAGTGCTTTGAGTCTTTTACCAATATGGCACGCTTTCCATTAATAATAATAATGATAGCCGTACAATATTGTATACTTCTAACTTGTTGGGTTTTGCTTCTGTGATGTCATTTAAACCTCAGGGCAGAGCACATTCTACCACCAAGGAAACTAATTCACAGAGTAAGTAAGGTATTTGTGCAAGAACATACAGTAATTGTCAAGGCCATTTTTTAAACCCAAATATTAGCTTTTTAATACTGTTTCTTCTTTTTTCTATCTTCTCCTTTTTGTACTTCTGTGAAGCATATGTTGGCTTTTTAAATTCTGTCCTCCATGTTGTCGTTCAACCTATCTTTCATATATTCCATCTCTTTGTCCCTTATGGGGCACTCTGGAATATTCCCCAGCTCTCTCTTCCATTTTACTACTTCTTTCATCTGAGTGTCTACTCTGGTATTTAACCCATTAGGCTTTTAATTTCAGAAACCATATTTTTTATTTCTAGAAGTTCTCTCTGGCTCATTTTTGATCTTCCTATTCTTTTAAAAATAATATCTTGCACCATTCTTGGGAATATCTCTTTGATTTTAAAAATCATCTAAAAATACTAATTTCATAGTCTCTTAAAGTTCTATTATGTAAAGTTTTGGAGAGTTTAATCCTGCTGTTTATTTTGACTGTTCACTATGGTATATGGTAGATTATAGCGCACTCTGTTTATGATTTTTTTATGGTAAGCCAGGCTTTATTTTTTCCTGTGGGAATTCACTGTAGCCTGGAGCGTTGAAGTTTAATTTAAGAGGGAGTTTATATATGTTTCTGCCAGTTATCTTAGGGATATCACTGACTAAGGATCAATTTCCTGTTACTTTCTTTACTTGGGGTTTCCTTCTGATGGACGTTGTAGATATTTGAACTCTAAATTTGGGCACATGATCGGGGTTTTGGTTTTTCATGGGGACCCATTTTTCCCTCTTTAGATCAGGGCAGAGATGAGCTTGATGCCTTCTTGGGTTGCCGTTTTGCATTTCTTAGTGCCTCTGGGCTGTATGGAAGGCCTCGGTCCCCTTATTTCACCTGGTTATCTCCTCCCTGCATGAGTTGACCAAGTTCAAGCCTTTGATCACTCCTGGATCTGACAATGTCCCCAGGATCACAACAGCATGAATTACAGAGTCCGCTTCTCTAATTTTCAGTTTCTTCTACACTTCATCCCCTGGGGATTCCCTTTTTCCACCTTACAAGCTTATCTATGCAGTATTCACTCATTTAAGTTTATTTTTAAAAAATTGTGGTAAAATGCACATGACATAAAATTTTCCATCTTTATCATTTTTAGGTGTAGCTGCCTAGCCAGTTGCCAGCACATGGTAAGTGCTTACAAAGTGTGTTCCAATTTCACTCCACTCTACTTTCAGCAATCACAGAGCTACAGTTCACATTTTATTATGTAACAACTCTGTACATAACTCTCTTCTTGAGATGTGGAACTCTGGTGTTACAGGAAATATGGAAAAATATGAAAAATGATGGCACTGGAAAGAGACAAGAGGCACTTGGGGATGTAGAAGAGCAAGGTTTATTCAGCATCGGCGTGAGCTCAGGGGAGTCTTTTCTAAAGACCGAGGACCCCATCCTTTGTTCTCAGGTATCTTTTATACGGTGCAGACTTCCAGGTTTCAAGACTTTTCATGCAGGTAGCCTTGATTTCTGCCCCTTTCTCCGGGCAGGTCTGGTTCCTGCCAGAGCTGCTGAGCAAGCATGATTACAGAAGCAGAAACCAGCAGGTTGCAGTTATTAACAGAGATAAAAAGAAACATTTGAGGAAGGAGTTGCTGTTCACTGGGATTCTTCTCTGTGACCTGATCTTCCTAACCTGCAGGGTCAGTTTCCTCTGGCTGCTGTAACAAATCACACAGATTTGGTGACTTAAAACAACAGAAGTTCATTCTCTCTTAGCTCTGGAGACCAATTCAGCGACACTGCAGTGTTGGGCAACCATCACCTCCAGTCATCCACAGAACTTTCATTTTGCAAAATGGAAACTCTTAACTCATTAGATAGTAACTCCTTTTTCCGTCCCCACTAGCCCCTAGTAACTACTTTCTCTGTGCATTTGACTACCCTAGATACCGCAAATAAGTAGAATCATGCAGTATTTGTCCTTTTGTGAATGGCTTATTCACTTTGCAAGATGTCTTAAGTGTATATCCTTGTTATAGAGTGTGATAGGATTTCCTTCCTTTTTAAAGGCTGAATAATATTGCACTGTGTATATACAACACATTTTGTTCATCCATTCATCTATTGGTGGCCACTTGGGTTGCCTCCACCTTTTGGCTGTTGTGAATAATGCTGGGTGTACAATGTAGTGCACAAGTGTCTCTTTAAGTGCCTGCTTTTCATTATTTTGGTTATATATCTAGATAGCCCTACCATCTTATATCCCCACCAACAGTGCATAGGGGTCCAATTTCTCCATATCCTCACCAGTACCTGTTATTTTCTGTGGATTTTCTTTTGTTGTTGTTGGTTGGTTGGTTGGTTGGGGTATTGTTGGTGGTGATGGTGGCTGTTTTTGGAACTGGGAATTGAACCCAGGGTGCTCTACCACTGAGCTATATCCCCAGTCCTTTTTATTTTGAGACAAGAGCTTGCTAAGTTTCCCAGACTGGCCTTGAACTTGTGATCCTCTGGCCTCAGCCTCCCAAGTCACTGGGATTACAGGCATGTGCCACCATGCCTGGCTCGTTTTTGTTTTTTGATAGCAGATGTGGTAATGGATATGAAGTAGTATCACATTAGGGTTTTGGTGGTTTTGGTTTGCATTTCTCTAATGACCAGTTTAGGATCTTTTCATGTGCTTGTTGACTGCTTGTATGTCTTCTCTGGAGAAATGTCTATTCAGGATTTTACTCATTTTAAAACTAGGGTGTGTGTGTGTGTGTGTGTGTGTGTGTGTGTGTGTGTGTGTGTGGTTGTTGTATCTTAAAAGAGTTTTCTTTTACATTACACAACATTTCTCGGTGTTCAAGCAGGAGGATTTCCCTGTTGTCCTATGGCCATTTTTCTGGGTCAGGGATTCTCTCCAATTCCCTTGCTAATGCCTTTTATTGTGCCCTCTTCAATTTTCAGTTTTACAGCCAAGAAACTTCCCTTAATCCTCAGTCTTTTCCTGCTTTATCTGCTTTCTTGTTGTAACAGACCTGGCCTTTACCCCAATAAGATCCACTGTCCCTGAAACCTTCTCAAGAAATGTATGTGAGATGGAATCTTGGAGTAGTTTTGATTTGCATTTCTCTTATTACTAGAGATGTTGAACATTTTTTTCATATATCTGTTGATTGCTTGTAGATCTTCTTCTGTGAAGTGTCTGTTCATTTCCTTAGCACATTTGTTGATTGGGTTATTTGTATTCTTGGTGTAGAGTTTTTTGAGTTCTTTATATATTCTGGAAATTAGTGCTCTATCTGAAATATGAGTGGCAAAGATTTTCTCCGACTCTGTAGACTCTCTCTTCACATTGCTGATAGTTTCCTTTGCTGAGAGAAAGCTTTTTAGTTTGAATCTATCCCATTTTTTGATTCTTGCTTTTATTTCTTGTGCTATGGGAGTCCTGTTAAGAAAGTCTGATCCTAAGTCGACATGTTGAAGATTTGGACCTACTTTTTCTTCTGTAAGGTGCAGGGTCTCTGGACTGATTCCAAGGTCCTTGATTCATTTTGAGTTGTTCTGTGCAGGGTGAGAGGGGTTTAGTTTCATTCTGCTGCATATGGATTTCCAGTTTTCCCACCACCATTTGTTGAAGAGGCTGTCTTTTCTTCATTGCATGTTTTTGGCACCTTCGTCTAGTATGAGAAAATTGTATTTATTTGGGTTTGTGTCCTTGTCCTCTATTCTGTACCATTGATCTACCTTTCTATTTTGATAACAATACCATGCCATTTGTTACTATTGCTTTGTAGTATAGTTGAAGTTCTGGTATTGCTATATCCCCTGTTTCTCTCTTCCTGCCAAGAATTGCTTTAGCTATTCTGGATTATCAAAAATACAAGCAACAATAGGTGTTGGCGAGGATATGAGGAAAAAGGTGAACTCATACATTGCTGGTGGGGTTGCAAATTAGTGCAGTCACTCTGGAAAGCAGTGTGGAGATTCCTTAGAAAACTTGGAATGGAACCACCATTTGACTCAGCTATCCCACTCCTTGGCCTATACCCAAAGGACTTAAAATCAGCATACTACAGTGATGCAGCCATATCAATGTTCATAGTTGCTCAATTCACAATAGCCAGATTGTGGAACCAACCTAGATGCCCTTCAATTGATGAATGGATAAAGAAACTGTGGTATATGTATATAATGGAATATTACTCAGCCATAAAGAATAATAAAATTATGGCATTTGCAGGCAAATGGATGAAATTGGAGAATATCATGCTAAGTGAGATAAGCCAAACTCAAAAAACCAAAGGATGAATGATCTCGCTGATAAGCGGATGATGATACATAATTGGGGGGTGGGAGGGAGGCAAGAATGGAGGAAGGAGGGACTGTATAGAGGGGAAAAAAGGGGTGGGAGGGGTGGGGGGAGGAAAAAATAACAGAATGAATCAAAAACTATTACCCTATGTAAATGTATGATTACACAAATGGTATGCCTCTACTTCATGTACAGAGAAACAAAATGTACCCCATTTGTTTACAATAAAAAAATAAATTAAAAAAAAAGAGCGACGTATGTGACATTCATCTCCTATCCTTTCACAGCACACACACGCATCCCAGGTTCAGGTCGGGTTTGACATCTGTTAATGACGTTTAGCTTTCCTCTGCACTCCAACAACGTCCACCCTGCCCTGCAGTGTCCATACTATGAACCCATCAACCACCGGAGCCTCAGCTTCACTCGGTGGTGTGAAGAGAACCCTGACTTTAGAGATGGACACATGGGACGTCAAAATGCCATTTCCGTGATCACTGTGGCTCCCAACCACTCTGCACTTCAGCCTTCTTATTTACGGGGGTAGGAGCCATGGCACAGGAAAGCCTACCTTAAGATGTGCTTTATAAGATCAACGACTTGAGGCGTGCTAGATACTAACCAGCTGCTAACACATGGTAAATGCTATTGACTTCTGTTCCAGTTTTATTTTGCTTTCCACCATCACAAACCAGACTTTATTCTCACCCAGAACGGCTCTCCTTTTGTGATGTGGAACTCTGGAATTCCCCTTCTGTGACTGATTTCCTAACCTGCAGGGTCACTATCCCATGGCTGCTGTAACAAATCACCATGGATTTGATGATTTAAAACAACAGTTCCTTCTCTCCTAGCTCCAGAGTCCAGAAATCTGAAAATCAGGACCACTGAAAGGAAATTAGGGTGTTAGCAGGGCCTTTACTCTCTCCCTCTGGAGGCACCAGAAGAGAATCCTTGTCTCTTCTACTTTCTGGTGGCTGTCGACAGTGTTTGACTTGGGGCCACATTGTTCCCATTTCTACCTCTGTGGTTCCCTTGCCTTCTTTTCTGGTGTCAGATCTCCCTCTGGAAGGACACTTGAGATGGCATTTAGGGCCCACCTGGATAATCCAAGGTAACCTTCCCATCTCAAGGTCCTCAACTGAATCACATTGGCCCCCTTTTAGCCATACGATGTTACGTTCCCCAGAGTGCACGGATTAAGGCATGGGTACCGTCTGGAGGGAGTCACTGTTCAGCCTGTGACACCGACTCTCCACCCACTTTCCCACTCCGATGGAGTCTGACTTTCAACCGCATCCCATTGTCTCATCCTCTCTTGCTGGACGTCTATCATGGGTCCCCTGGATCCACTCCCTGGCCTCATAACCACACCCCATCACTGGTCGTCTCCACCACCCTCCCCAGGACCTTCAGAGCGCTCACCCCTTTGCTTGCCCACCATGTTGTTTCTTCTAGTCCACTGAAGACACAGAAGCCCTCAGGTCGGAACACTCTTAACTCTTTTCCCTCTCCCCTAAGCTAACAAAACTACTTCCTCCCTCTCTCTCCTTCTTTGGTTCCTTTCCTTTCTCTCCTTAGTCTTTTATTTCTCCACTGCTGGGTGTGGATAGGGTGGAAGGAGCAAGAGAAGAAGAGGGTTCCAGCTGCAAATCTGATTGCTGGGAATGGCTAAGTTTACCTTGATCTACCCAACACAGCTCTCGACCCAGCCTGAGCCAGAGCCGGCCCAGGAGGCTATGGTGGTTCGCTGTTGCTCACTAAAACCAGGAGGCAGGCCACACAAGAGATGATACTGTTGATCTGTCTCCTTTCCTGTGAACGCTTAGATTTTTTTTCTGGTACTCTTTCAACCTGATTGATATCTCAGAGGACGGACAGGGAGGAATCTTGAATTTCTGATTCACTCTGGATAGTTTAAGTAGTCACATTCTTAATATTACTCTTCAGGTTATCCATTACTCTCACTGGAGTCCTTTGGCAGAATAAGTAGAACCTCTTCACTCCCCTGCAAGTGAGGACTCACATTTTCTTCTTCCTGGACTTGGCTCCATATGAGTCTATGGGCTGGATTCTCTTGAAGCACCCTACCCATGGCCTAGTTGAGTAAGATCAGACTTGGTCTTGACCTTTGCTGCAATAAGGTTATTTTAAGGGCTCAAGACCCTTTTTTTTAGTTCTGGCCCTATTTTGGTCCACCCAGTCACATTTACATATAATAAGTGTAAACCATCTCTCTGACCAAAAGAAAACCCTCATAAGATTTAGGCCGGATGTGAGGGCAATCTGGCTGTGACATCTGTCACCCCTTTGATCGCCAGGGTTGATTCAGCTGATCTGGCTGGCTAGGCGGGTGTCTCCTTCCTCCCTCACCGCTCCACGTGTGTTCCTCCCGAATGGAAGAGGACTACCTTTCCCGATGGAGGAGGATATACGAGTAGCTGCGCTCCCCTGCTAGAACCTCCACACAAGCTCTCAAGATTGAGGCCCATGCATATATGGACTGAGACTACTCACTTGATTTGGAAATGGGAAGTGCTTGCTACAAAGACAGCCTTTGAAGTCTAGGGGTATCTTTATGAGAAGAACCTAGCATCTGCTGATAATTGCTCTGACCTCCATCCAAACCCTAATTCCATTACTTACGTCTTTCATTGGACCCATAAATCTGATCCTGTCACCTTCTGTCTCCAGCATCTCTATTCCTTTTATCTTGCAAGCTAGAATTGAGGCCAGCTCTAGCACTTGGTCCTGAGGAGGGGAAAGAACTTGAGAATGGTTCAAAGGACAATTCTTTCTCTCAGACTAGCTTGGGGTTTGTACTCAGCTAACGCAAGCACCCTGTGGCCCTATATACCTGAACCGAGGGAAAGTACTTTAAGCCAATAGATAGGCCTCCATCTTTTCAGTCCAGAACCATCCTTTTTTTTTTTTTTTTAAGGGATGTACTAGAGTTGACTTTCTTGCACTTATTTCTCATCTCCTAACTTCCTGACCCCTTGACTGATTTCCTCTTATGATTTCATATCCACTGCTTGGATCAAACATTTAATACTATTCCTTGAGTGCAAACATTGTTTTCTACTGTACCAGGCCAACCTTTCGCTTGGTCCAGCTCAGCCTACCTTGGTCAGTGTCCCTCTTGGGAGTCACCTACAGTCAGTCAATGAACAGGATCCATACTCTGCCAATCTTCCAGGCATTATCCTTCCCCCAAACTGCTCGTTACCCTATATTCTTTCTCTTTGTTCAGAAACTTCTTTTCCTTCATCCCTGCTTCTACTAATTTGTGTTTTGTTAATACTGTGTCCCTAAAGTCCATCAAATCTATACACCCCTTTCTGCTTTGACTCTAATGCCTAAGTTCTGGCTCATCATTTTCACCCAGTCTGTGGCTTTCCTGGTGATCTCTTTGATTTCAGTCTTGTTTCATCCTACCATCACTGCACCTTCCACAATGCCACATGCATTTTGCATAAAATGCAAACTTGACTCTGTTTCCCAACTTAAAATATGCCAATTGCTGTGGAATGCAGGTCAAAATCCTTAGCATAATAGAACTCCTTCATGTTCTGATAGCTGCTTTGCTGCCCTGCCTCATTTCATTCCATTCCCCTACAATTTTCTATTACTATGCCTCAGATCTGCCAGACACTGTGCTGTGGTTTGAATATGTTTGATCCCCCCAAAACTCATATTGAGGCTTGGTCCCCAATGTGGCAGTGCTGAGAGGTGTTGGGGTCTTTGAGAGATAATTAAGACATGAGGGCTCCACCCTCATGAATGGATTAATGTCTTTCTGAAGAGACTGGGTTAGGTCTCTCCAGACTGTTTGGGTCTCTGGAGTGTGATGATTCTTATGGGACTGGATTAGCTGATACCAGAGCAGGTTACTTTGGTATTTTAGAAAGCAAGGTTACTTTGGTGGTTTAGCTCCTCTGTAAATGCCTGCTCACCTCTCTCACATGCACTCCTACCATGGGATACCATCTTTATGAACTGACACAGAATGAGGGGCCCAGCAAGAGCTTAAAAGATGCCAGCATTGTGTTTTTGTACTTCCATAAATGTAAGCTAAATAAACCTCTTTTCTTTATAAATTTTCTACTCTCAGGTATTTCGTTGTGATCACACAAAATGAGCTAAATTATCCTTTTATCCTTCCCCTTTTAGCATGATATCCTTTGCCTCGAATTTTATTCCTAACCCCTGCTACTTTTCAGGCCAGGTAAACTTCCACTTGTAACTTTATAAAAACAGATAAAATGTTTTGTCCTAATAAACACCCAATCGGTATCATTCATGTCCTAAGGGAAAGGGAGTTACAGGGATTTTTCACTTTTTGTGTGAATATGTTTTGTTGAATTTGCATGAAACAAAATACCATTATAATTTTTTTGGAAAATACAGTAAAGATGATTTTCTTACTTTCTCTGTGAAAACGTCCTTGCTTTTCCTCTGTAGGAATCACTTATGCCCTCTGATAGTTTTTGAGATTTTTTTTCTATACTACTTTCATAAATTATTATAGAAAACTGCTTTTTTCACTTTACATTTGTCTTCCTGGCTAAATTATAAGCAGCTAAAGGGCAAGAACTGCAGCTCATCCAATTTGGTACTCCCAGCTCTCAGTACAATATTTGGTACATAGGAAATGCCCAATAAATATTAATGGAATGGAATTGAATTGGTCAAGTCCACTTAACTAATCAGTGACAGAGTCTACAATAAATCCAGGTCTCTCAATTCCCACTCCTCTGTTCCCCCATCTCACTATATTGATGTGTGTGGGCAATCGTATTAACCAGCTGTGACGTATTTCAGCTTGGCGGCAGGCATGGAGGGGAGAGCACCTTCCTCCTTTAGTGATTTGGAGAACTATCCTAATTGTCTACTCAGCCTTTATGAGCACCGAATGGGACAGTATTTGTGCGCACCCTGGGTAAAATGAGAAGTTGCCTGTAGAGGAAAGGGATTATCGCTGATACATAAGTCACAACTTAATTTTGATCTTTAACAAATAGATTAAAACAAATGTTTCTGATGTTATTCCAAACCATCCCCAAAAGACTTACTCTTTATTCTCTGACCCTCGCAGTAACAAAGGGAGACTTCCTGCATAGTTAGAGGAGATGGCATTTTTCTGAGTTAATGTTCTTCATCCATATCTTATGTTGTAAGAATCTCCCCACTGTCCCTTGGAGATGATCCTCCCAGGTGTGTGTGTGTGAGTCCCAGAGATGGTTTTACATCTAACCAGCAGAGTCACACAAAGTTTTCTTCACTGGGTGGTTTTCAAAGTCCCTGATGAGACATGGCCCTCTTTAAAACAGGACACTATGAAAGGGCACGTTCTGAGAACAGAACGCTCTTAGAAATTAAAATACAGCAGAAATGAAATTTTTAACGGGAAAGTTGGAAAGTAGAGATGAAGAAATCACCAGGAAGTAAAATGAAAAGAGAAAGAAAAAAGAAGAAGAAAATTAGAGGAAAACTTCTGGAGTTCAATATCCAAACAATAGGAGGTACACAAAGAGAGAAAACAGAGTAAATAGAAGAAGAAGAAGGAAGTCGTTAATGCAATAATTCAATTTCTTCACCTTGAGAGCTGTTTCCTGATGGAAAGGGCTTTCTGAGGGCCTGGCACCCGCAATAAAAGCAGAGATACACTAAACATATCACCATTAGATTTCAGAATATTGGGGTCAAGGAAAAGACCCACAAGCTCTGAGAGAGAGACATTTCATGCAAACTATCAAGAATCAAAATGACTTTGGATTCCTCTCATTAGCAACTCAGAAAGTTGGGATGTAATGAAGCAATGCTTTCAAAATTCTGAGGGAAAATAATTTCCAGCCTAAAATTCTATATCCAGCCACACACTCTCCAGGAGAAAATAATAAATTTTCAGACAGTCAAGGCCTCAAATACTTCACTCTCCCGTCCTCTTTCCTCTGAAGGTCCTGGAAAATTGATTTCACAAAAACAAGGAAGAAAACCAAAATCAAAACCAAAAACTAAAAAAGATAAAAGAAAGACAGACAGACATTCAGCATTGAGAAAGAGTGGAAATATGAGCACTTGCCTATCATGTGTGAGGCACTGGGTTCAATCCACAGCACCACATAAAAATACATAAGTAAAATAAAGGTATTGTGTCCATCTACAACTGAAAAAAAAAGGAGTGGAAATACCCTGATGGATGGTTAGGGGTGTCACCCTAAACCAGCCTAAGAACAGATTGGTGGTCACAGGGCAGTTAGAATCACTTCCTTAAGGCACTCAAACCTATTGTGAGAAGAACGATTTGGGGATCTTTGGGGCTGAATTAGTGATAAGTACATAGATAACTAAGCAAACAAAAATAACTGGAATGTAACTCAGTGGCAGAATTCTTGCCTAGAGTATGGGAGGCTAGGATTCAGCACTGTAAAAAAAGGGGGACACCAGGGTCGTGGGGTGTAACTCAGTGGTAGAACACAAGCTTATCAGTGTAAGACCCTCGGTTCAATCCAAGCACCCTTCAAAATAGTTATCGATAATAATAATCAAAAGAAGACAGTCATAATATGCATATCGATGTAAACCTATTATAATTGTATTGGGAAGATGTGGAATAGGAAAGTGTGAATTTTATGGGTTTTAGTGATGGCAAAAGCTAAGTCTTACTTTCTATGGTAGGTAAAGGCCCCAAATCAAGAGGTAGCAATGTAAACAAATAATTTAGAAGTATGAGGGTAAATATCACATGAATCAGCTCAGAGAGTTAAATTTCTTGTTTCTGAGAAGTGGAAAATATTTGATTCTGATTTTAAATATGACTTGTAGGGTTGGGGATGTAGCTTAGTGGTAAAGCATGTGCTTAGCATGTGCCAGACCTGGGTTCCATCCCTAGCACCACAATTAACAAACAGATATGCCTGGCAGAACTATCTCCTCCAGGTCTAAGTCAATGGTTCATATCACCAATTCACTTGAGGATTACCTGAAGAGTCTTGGAAGTAGTTTCTGGGCCATACATCTGACAGGGCCTACTTAGTTGGTCTGGGGTGAAGGCTAAACTTTGGGATTTTAAAACCTTTTTCCATGTGAGTCTAAATGCTAGCAATGTTTGAGAACAAGCTTGATAAAAATTAAAACTAACTTCAAAAAAGATTCATATATAAATAAAGCACATATTATTACCCCCAATAGATGTAAGGAACTTCCAGAAAAGAGTGATCTGAGATGCTCAAGTTGGACTTCACTCAAAACCTCCAGAATAGATTTTTATCCTTCAAAAACAAACACTCAAACAAAAACAGAAAGGAAAAAAGAAAAGAAAAGAAAAAAAAAAAAAAAAAAAAGCCACACACCTCATGGTCAACTTGAAATTCTTTTGATGGACAAGAGGTTTCCATTTGGGGCCATGGCTAACACAGAATACCCAGGAGATGCCAGAGGAATAAGCTTACACAGAGGTGTAAATGGCATACATATGACCCTTCCTTAGAAAGGTCAAGGGGCAGAGGTCATGAGAGCAATGAAAGCCTGAGATGAGGAGGAAGAGGAGAAGATCTGAGGCAGGGGAAAGAAAAGAGAGGCAGGTAGTTAAAACAGAGATGTCAAACTTCAACTAATTTTAATCTAAATTCAAACAAATAGCCTCTCCCTCCGTTCTTTCAAGAAACCGATTTTGAGTCTGCACATTAATTAATGTCCCTAGCTAGTTGCTGGTGGCTTTTAGAAAGGAGAGTCTCTGTCCCCTATTCTCTTTTTTGGTCTCTGGGTCAAGGGGAGCTGTGTTCCACTCCCTGAAGGAGGGTGGCTGCCTGTTTCTTTGGGTCACTGCAGAAGAATGGCATTATTATGCCTGGAGTCATCACTATCTGCCCTGACACATCTACAGGTGTACCCTTTCCTGCTGTGCCTCATGCACATTCCTTTTTCCTTCTGCTGTTGGCCTCCCCAGGATACAGGAGCCTACCTGTTATTCACCATACGGTGTATTGTTACCGCCTTTGACTTGCTGCCGTTTAGACCAGATGCTGTCTGTCTTGTAGCACTGAATCCTCTGAAAGGTTGAAGGATGCAATTTCTGTGAAAGATGGCTGTTTATAAGAAAAAGTCATATTGCACTTCATTGCCCATCTTGAGTAGAATTCCCTGTCTCCATTCCCACCCTAAGAGATTAATGAATCGAGAAGTACATTCTGGTGGCTTTAAGCTGACTGTCTCCTGAGAAATGCCAGCACATTCCAGTGATCAGTAGGAGTCTGCAGGGCTTAATTGCTGGTTTCTCCTTTCTGCACTGAGACACCTCCACCCTCTTCTGCATCGTAAATCTAGGGGAGCCTGAATCAATAAACATGGCACCTTTACTTGTGGCATTTAAATCCTGGAGAAGAACAGATGCAGTCTTGAGAGGTTGCTCTAAGAAAAAATTCGATATGACTATAATGCACCAATTAAAAAAGTGGGAAAAAAAAGATAAAGAAAAAATTTAAAAGTGAATCATTTGTGTATCTTGTGGATGCTAGGCGAGCGCTCTCCAAGAGGAGCCATTTCTTCAGCTTCCATTTGTGTATCTTGAATAAATTTTCCCATCAACTTTTATTCATGTTTTCAGATATAGTGATTGTAGGAATGATAAAAGAAATAAAATCACCCTACAGATAATTCAATTATTATTTTTTAAAGCTCACAACAAAAATAAACTACAAAAAAATGAATAAATCAGAATGTCCTCATAAAGTGTGCCTACTGTGAAAGTGGAACCCTAAAATCAAAATATACTCTATTGTCATGTATATTTTAAAAGAACAAATTTTTAAAAAATTTTAAAAGTGAAAATAAAATCAATGGGGGCAATTACTCTTACTGACTCCTATAGATGCTACAATTAAAAGTTATATTTAGGGGCTGGGGTTGTGGTTCAGTGGTAGAATGCTTGCCTAGCACCTGTGAGGCACTGGGTTTGATGTTCAGCACTACATAAAAATAAATAAATAAAATAAAGGTATTATGTCCATGTACAACTAAAATATTTTTTTAAAGTTTTATTGGGGGTTAGAGGTATATATCAGTGGCATAGAGCTTTTCTAGCATGCTGGATTTGATCTCCAGCATCACCAAAAAAAAAAAAAAAATTATGTTATATCCTCTGAAACCTAAGCCATTACACCATTCAGACATGAAGACACTCAAAGCATTCAATATTAGAGAAAAAGATACTTTATATGAATAAGCTTAATGGGGCGGGAACACTTAAAACAGTGCCTGTCATGGAGAAAACACTCAATAAACATTTTAATGGGGAGATTATTTTAGCAGGAAAACATTGGATGATGACTCTGCCCTAGGTACCCATTATGTCTGACCAGTCAGTGCAGGGTCTGAGGACACATGGTCCTGGTTTGGTTAGGGAGAGAAGACATGGCCTAAAAAGTAGGAACAATCCTTTTTTTTTTTTTAGAGGGAAGTGTGGTGGGAGAGGCTGAGATTCTTCCTGCAGGAAGGGACCTTCACTGGAAGGCATTTCCCAGAAGAACCCAAGGGTAAGGCTTTTCCAAGCAGACAGAGCAGAGTTTGCACATGAGAGAAGGGGAGAAAATAGTTGAAAAATGGTAGAAGGAGAGGGTATATTTCAGGGAAGTTGGATGAAGTTGAAACTGGAAGGGAAGTTGGAGTCCAACATAGGAGACTAGTCAATGCTGCTTGAAGGAGTTTGGACTTTTCTCAGTGGAGCTACAGAAGGGTTTTCAGCGGAGGGTGTGTTTGGATGTCTATTTGTTGTATGGGCTGGTGTTAAATGAACACAAACATTAAGGCTATCTAGAGATTAAGGGACAATTCAGGAAAGGATGAGAGATTAGATGAGCAGGTTGAATAATAGAATCATGATCCAAAGGAACCAATAATCTAGAGACTAGGCAGATGGTGAAGATAAAGAAGGAAGAGGTTAAGAAAGGGGGTGTCTTCTAGGAAGGGAGGGATCCGGTGTTGACAGGGTGGAACTGTGGAAACTGCTGAATGACTCTTACTTCCTTTATCAAAGTGCAGTGGATCTGAGAATTGGCATGTACAGCTAGTTCTGCAGGTGATTCTTAGGCCATTAATGACAGGAGCCAGTAAGCCATTGTGGTTAGGGCACAACAGGGGAAGCACAAGGAGAGAACATATATCCCAAGCTTTCTAGGGCAGGGTGACTTCTTAGAATCTGGAGATTGACTATGTCTAACCTGGACAAAGGTAGTTTCCAAGTATCTGCTCCTCTGACCAGGGCATGCTTTGCATCCTCATCAGGCCTTACTCTAGTAGGACAGTGGCTTTGGCTCTCCTGAAAATAAATGGCTATGATTGGGTTGCTAACAAACCTCAGGCAGAGGAAAGAATACTGAGAACAAACCTAGAAAAGCTGGGTTCTTGTCACTGAACCATTCCTCACTGCTGTGTGGTCAAAAGCAAACTGCTTGACTCCTCTGAGCTTTGAGCTGATAACTTTTTAAAAGAAGGCAATAGAATCTACCCCAGCTCCAACTCCCAGCTATGGCAAGGGTGGCCAAGGGAAGAGAAGGATTATGGCTAGAGCTGGTAGGGAGCCCAGTGGCAATGAAAGCAAGAAGCTCCAAGGTGAGTGCTTTATATCATTATGTGTAAAATACGCATATGATTCTTTAAATGTTAAGTGACAGAAAGGGCAAGTGGATTTCCTGGGACCTTGGAAAAAGTCTATAGCCTTGATTTGGTTGATGCTTAAATGAGTGTAGGTATTCATCAAAATTCATTAAGCAATGTACCTAAGATTTGGGCCTTTTATTCTGTGCAAGTTAAAAAAAAAAAAAAAAAAAAAAAAAGAAAGAAAGAAAGAAAAAAAAAAAAAAAAAAAAGAAGAAGAGATGAAAACATCCAAGCAGAGAGTCCTTGGCTGGGTTTTTGTCTGTGGGCCCAGCAACAGTCTAGGCCTTGGGAAAAGCCACCAAGCGGGGCCAAGTCTGAGGCCCACGGGTCCTGGGCCAGAGCTCCTTCTCACATTCCTCAGTGGAAGCCAACACACTCCTCTGGTCCTTCAGAACCTGCTGGTTTCAGTGCATTCTGGGAAAGATTTTTGGCTTTTAGAAACAAACAGGATGATCTGAACCGAAGGGAGGAGGAATCTCAGAACCACAGCTGATGTGATAATGAAAAATGCAGCCATAAGCAAAGCAGTAGAACAAATTCCCTGCAACACTCTGGCAGAGGGGCCTGAGAATCCTGGGAGGCAGTTTTTCATGAACTGCTTATCAGTTCTCAGACTGTTGTCTCAAGATGTTTCTGCAGCCAAGTGTCAGCATAATGTTGTGTTGGTGTCACCAGCCTGGTACCCAGGGCTCTTTGTCCCACACTGATTTGCCCTTGATGACATACATCATTTCCCACCCACTCCCTGAGCAGCGTTCTCCTCTGAAGGGGCTTCTGTCGATGTGGCCACCTGGCGTGTCTCAGTGACCTTAGCTGCCCACAGAAAAACACATCTTTCCCCTCTAAGTCACATGACTTCTGCTGGTGGAACAGAACACAGTTACCTAAGAGTTTATAAGACAAACACCGCAAACCACCTCCCTAGGGGGTGTTAGAGTCTCTGGTCCAGGCAGGAAGCTTGGAATCAGAGCAGCCACCCTTCCTGCAAAGAACCCTGGGGGCAGAGTCCCAGCCCACACTCAGCTCCACTCAGCTCCGGAGGCCAGAACCCTGTGGAGGGACAGAGTGAGGGGGGAGATTCTGGCTCTTTCCAGAAGACAGGAACACCGGGAAAATGATCCTGCTGCTGTTTCTCCTGAGAGCCACTGTAGGGGTAATTTCAAATTCTCCTTTATGACTGCTATAATTAAGACAATAACTCAAAAGTTTTAAGAAAAACAGCCAACGTGAACAGTCTAGGACCTCAGCCATCCAAATGTTCACAGTGCCTTTCCCACATGTCCTGCAAAAGGGAAGTTTTCAGATAAAGCAATAGGAGAAATACTGGATGTGAATGGAGAGTGGGGTAGGGGGGATAATAGAGCTTGAATTCATAGTGGCAGAAGTCAGCTCATGGCCCCACAGGGAGCATCACATTCGACATTCCAGACTTTTTCCTCTGAGCCTTCTAGCAAACACTGTAGCAGCTCCCCTTTAAATTAACTCAGAAATATTGACTCCCTCTTATTCTGGGTCACAAAAGGCCCCTACCTTTCTGTCAGGTAAAACAGCTTAGCTCTTCTTTTGTTACCAGAACATGAATCTCATAATCACTTTGCTTCTACTGTTGAGTTGGCTGACCCCCACGAAATGATGGTTTTCATCAGAAATACCACGAGCTGCAATGGTATTCAGAATGGTGTGATGCCAAACCTAGGGGAAAATTGTTCAGAGAACTTACTAATATAAAACCATCTGGATCTTGAGGCAATAATGCATAAGTTCCTGGTTCGCCATCCAGAGAACCCCCGAAAGTACAAGCTGCAGGCTTGTCCTATGCGGTTGGTGTGACCTTGCCCACCTCTCTCCCTCTATAGCTTCAATTGGTTCCCAGTCTCGACCTCGACTGATATTTCAGCTGCTTTACCCACATGCACAGACAGGCACATGTGAACACACACACAGACTCTCACATTCTTCCACCCCTGGCAGCAACCGAAGATGGCACTGACTATCATAAGGGTCATTATGCAGATTTTGCAAAGATTTAGCCTTAAACTGACAGTGTGCTGCCTGGAATTTTTCCTACTATGTGTTCTTGCAAAAATTTCACTTCACCTGATTGCAATAATTATAGATGAATGGGCTTACTATAGTCTCCTGTTTTCTTTTTTAATTTGGTAACACAGTTCAAGGGTTGGTTTTAAAGTCTTTGGGATAGGACTGATGCCAAGATAGACAGTTTTTCCATTCATCCACAGTTAGCTGCCTGCAAAACATGTCTAAAATTATCCGTAATTCCAACTCCTCTCTACACAATCAGCCTCTCCAATATAATAATTCTAAAACCTTTCTTGATTCCTGCTTTTAATAAAGTACATTTACAGAGGATATGAGTTCCAGATTTGATTTCAGACTCTGGGGATGTATATTCCTCTTCTGGAACTTGTATATCCGGTCCTGAGATGAAAAAAAGGGAGGGGAGGGGGAGAAAAATAGAGAAGAAGAGGGGGCGAGAGTCCACAGCATAACAAGCATTCCTTGTATTTCTTCTATCTTTTGCACTCTGAGCATGTAAGGGAGAGAGAAGCTGAAGCACAGCATCTGGTTAAAGTCAGGTAAGGAACACTCTGGGGGGAAAGCTTGAAGTCAGTTGCCAACCTCTTTCTCTTTCTGATGTGTTTTTGCAGATGGGTGAGAACTGCAGCCAATAAAGGTTTCAGTTTTAGGTGATACTTGGGAGAAAAAAAAAAAAAAAGGAAAAGAAGCACTTGATTCAATCACTGTCCTATCAGTTCCATATCACTGGGAACATTTGGCATAATGGAAGGAACACAGAGTCACAGCAACCCCGGGTGAGACCAGGCCCAAGGATACCTCCTGCCATGGGATTCTCCCACTTGAAGGCTGGAAGAATGATTGGAGTTGCTGAACAAAGGAAGTGGAAGGTGTGCTTCTGAGCCCAGATGCCTCTGGTCATAGTTCCATGAGCATCTCCAGTAGAATTGGAGAGAATCACAGCCCTGAGGGAAGAGTGTGGAGCTGGGACAGGAGCTTGACTCCTACTGTGGTTTTGCTATCCAATTGCCTCTGACAGTGAACAAGCCATCTCATTGCTGGTCTTGGCTTCTGCCTATGTAAAATGGGGGGAGTAATATTCTCCTCACTTGTTTTTCTCACTGACCAGTGGTCCAGATGAGGCTTTTCCTGCACTTAAAAATAAGGTTAGGCAATGGTATTGGGTCACCGAAGTACTCACCCTACTGTTGGGGTATAGCATATGGGATTTGTAGAAATGTTCTGATTTATCCTATGAGATCTCTTCCCACCATGACTTGGGAAATTAAAATTTCTCCAACCCTCTAGTTCAGTAACATGCTCTGGAATACTTTTCCTTAAATAACTCAATCTCTTTTGGAGAAATGCCCAAAGTTTCAGACGTCTCTCCTTCCCTTCTCTCACCAAGATGGCACCTGGGTATGACTGGCAGGCTTAATTCCACATGCAGTTCTCTGGATTCTCACTATGTCTGTTAGAGGGTGATGTATCTGAGCTCCTCCCTGGACTGGTGACCACTGCTGTGAAACTCACCTCATTCCTTGGCATTCTGCCAGTGTTTGCTGAAGACTATGGGTTGGGTAGCTTGTGACTCCTCTTCTCTCCTGGCTAAGGCTAGCCTCCTGTTTCCCTAATTTGGCTCCCCTGGTGTGGGCACCTGGGTCTGACTGTAACTCCAACGAGGTCAGGACCCTAGCAGCTCATTTTGTAGCCCTTGGCCACAGCACCATCTTGCCCCGCCACAGTCATCCCTCTCTGGTAAGTTCTCCAGCCAGACTCAACCACCATCTGTGCCCCACCCTCCAGGGACACCAGGAGAACCTGGGTTCTTTCCACACCACACAGGAACTGAAAGTAGCTTGGGAAAGCTAAACTTGAGCCCTTCCAACACCCAACCACACTGTACTGCTGAATTTCCTCTGATGTGGCCACTCCCAGATTGGTGTGAGAAGCCTGTGTTTCCATGAAGAGCTTTAACTATGAAAAGAAGAGGAAAGACCCCATGATAATTCTAACTTACCTAACACAACTTCCTCTCTGAGCAGCCCAGAGACAGAAAATCAAGATCAATGTGTCCCTCTAGCATCTGTCTCCCTTCACCTTTTCAAGGTCTTTTGGGACCAGAAACAGGCAGGCTTCCTGCCTCTACAATTTATCATTCTCCTCTTACTCTAAAGCCCCTGCCTCCTGGCCTGCTTCTTACAGGTTCTGTAAGTACAGAATCTGTACTTACAGGCATGGAAATAACCCCATGATCTGAATTCTCCCTACAGGATTGTTTCTTGTTATGCTACATGGGAGTGAAGAAATTTAGAATAATCCCATTTTTCTGTCGATAAAGACTAGCTGTTGCAACTATTATGTCTATGAAAAAAAATTTGTGGTTGGGAAAATTTCAATATTAACTTTTTTTTTTTTTTTTTTTTGCATTCATTCTGTAGAAATCTAAAGGTAAACACATGTCTCTGGCAGAACTGGAAGGGTGAAGGGGTAGGTCAGTCGATGAAGCACAAAAGAGAAAAATATGTTAATATTATTCAGAAAATGTTATTCGTTTCAACCAGATGACCTTCAGAACTGCTTTCATCTCAAAAGGATTTGATTCCTAAGGTGGTACTTGAGAATTCAGTTTGGAAAGTATGACACATTTTTCAAATGTGTATTTATATACTAACTTTGTTATTATCATTATTGTGTTTCCAAAGTGCTAGTCCCTCAGAAATTGGCCTGGGGCAACTTTACCTTTGATGAATAAATGTTTAGAATGTGGGTTCCAAATGATGCTTAGCAGCATCCAGCAAGTTCTCTTCTGGTAAAACTGTTTCATGAATTATTCTGAAGCATCTGCCTTGAGCTACTTTCCACTTTGGAAATTATAAATCAGATTCTATTTGCTGTGGTCTTTCATGTGGATGACTCTCTTCAAACCCATCTCTACCCCTTTGTTTTCATACCTCCAGATAAAATCAGCCACCATGAACTAGGAAAGGAATCAAAGAAGTGAGTTCCTCAGATGCTCAAGAAGCTGGGCAGAAACTCTACCCCAAAGAGTGGATGAGCCTTTTTAGAGGGAGAGGTTAAGATTACTATTGAGACAATTAGAAAATAAAATTAAATACTAGGCTCTGTGGTACTTTCTACAGGAACAATAAGAATCCAAGAAGGAAGATGTTATGATTTAGATTTTAAATGTGCCCTGAAGACTCATGTGCTTAAAGGCTTGGTCATCAGCCTTTATTATGCTATTGGGAGGTGGTGGAACCTTAAACAGGTGGGACCTAGTGGGAGGAAGCTAGGTGATTAGGGCTTACTCTTGAGGGGATTTTGAGAACCCGGCCCCTTCCTTTCTCTCCCTCTCTTTAAACTTCCTGGTCACCATGAGGTGAACAGGTTTCCTCTACTCATTGCTCCTTCCTCTACTCTGTATTGCCTTGCCACAGACCCAAAAGCAATGGGGCCAATTGACCATGAGCTGAAGTCTCTGAAACTGTGAACCAAAATAAATAAATCTTTCTCTTTTGTTTATTTTGGTTATAGAAAGCTGAGGTATTAGTTGGGGTTCTCTAGAGGAACAGAATCAACAGGAAGTATGATTATAAAAAGGGGATTTATTAGATTGGCTTACACGACCAGAAGCTGGATAGTTCACAATGGCTGTCTGCAGGCTGGAGAGCTGGAAGAACCAGTAGTGGCACAGTCCAAGAGACGGAAGCCCCAGAACAAGAAGAATCAACAGTACTACCCTAGTCTGAGATGAAGGCTTCTGAAAACTACCTGGAGAATCACAGGCAGAGTCAGCTTCAGAAGAGGGAAGAAGTGAGTGTCCAAAATTCTCAAATGATTGAAACAGCGATTGAGAACTCATTCAAGAAGAGTTGAGCTTGTACCTGCACCTGCTTCCTTGTTCTTCCAACTTTTATTCCATCCTATTGGGTGGGTGCTGCCCAGTTGGGTTCACTATCTCACTTTCCAATCATTCCTAGACACGCCCTCATTGACACACCCATCAGCATCTCTTAATCCAATCAAGTTGACAATTCAAATTAACCATTACACTGACTAATGTAGTCTAAGAAGATTTCATTGAAGTCTGGAAGATTATCTAGATTGGGATAAGCATGAGAAAAGAGAAATGATAAGGTTGATTAGATGGGCATATGTTAGGAACTGTGAGGAGACCAACTTGACAGAGGAGAAGAGAGGATGGAGGATCTAAGGAACAGGACTTGTTGTGATAGACAATTGGGTGCCAGTCCCCATAGGTTCATAGCACACAATGCAATGCTGATGACTCTACTTTGAACATGATGAGGGACAAAATCAACTACAGTGCAGAAAGTGCCTAAAGCTGGAGAGGCCATTGTCTAGTGATTTGGATGGACTATGGTAGCAGCAGTAGGAGAGAAGAGACACAAACAAGTTCTAGAGATACAACAAAGAAATAAAAATTCCTCTTATAAACACACCAGAGTTTTACTTAGCCTTCAGAAGAATGAGATTATGGCACTTGCTGTAAATGAATGAAAATGGAGAACATCATGTTAAGTGAAATGAGCTAGACTGAGAAAATCAAGGGTCGAATGTTTCCTCTCATATGTGGAAGCTAGACCAAACAAGGAAAAGCAAGGGGTCAGGAGGATCTGATATCATAAATTTAAAAGGAAGATCAGTGGAGTAGAAGAGGGAGATCAATAGAGAGGGAAGAGGGGTAGGAAAGGTAGAATAAATTTAACTAGATCACATTATGTGCATGTGTAAGTATAGCACAGGGAATTTCACCTATAGGTGTGTATAGAAAGCACCAATCAAGGTGGATAAATGAATGAGCAAGGGGAGGGTTGGTGAGGTGAAGGGGGGTGGAGAAGGAAGGCAGGGGTGGTGGGGAAACAGGGACTGAAATGTAGTAGGTCGGATTCCCTGCATGTATGATTATGTTGGGATGAGCCCAGCTACTATGTAACTATGATATTCTAAAAAAATTTTTCCTGATAATTAATTGGATATGGGAAATGAGGGATAAGGAACTTCATGGTTTTGGTAACACAAATGGGAAAAAGGATGATGTCTTTGAGACTAAAAAAATCAGCTGGGGCTGGGGAAGACAGCTCAGTGGTAAAGCACTTGCCTAGCATGCATGAGGCCCTGGGTTCAATCCCTATCACCACAGTAAAAAAAAAAGTAAATAAGCAACAACCACAACAAAAGATTAAAATAATAAAAATATATGTGTGTGTATGTGTACATATACATATATATATTTTTTAATCAGATGGTTGGAAAATAAAACTGATTGGATGGAAGAGTAGTGGAAGAAAAATCCCATCTAAAAGAAGAGTGATCTGTTTCTTTTGGTTATTTGAAACTTGACCTCTCAGCTGCCACAATCAACATGCATCTGAACAAGGCCAAAGATCTTGGCAATGTAAATGGTTCTGTTTATTAACAACTAGACCAATTAAAGAAATTATAGATCTGCCTACCTCACCAGATGGAGGTAAGAACAGAAGACTGCATAGCACCAGAGTCATGCAGACTGTTTTCAAATCTCTGCCCCATAGCTACTACCTGTGTGATTCGGACAAGTTATGAAACCTCTCTGTGCCTGAGTTTTCTCATCCATAAAAGTGGGGGTCATTATGCCTACTTTATCTATGAGATAACTTGTGTCAAACACTTGATATTCAATACAACAACTCAGTAATGATTCAACAAATGTTAGTTACTGTCTCCATTGAATAAAGTAATAAATGCTAAAAACAATTTATATAGTTTTCAACAAAGGGGATTCTTTTGGGTAGATATAGCATAGTAGATTGGAAAAAGTATTGGACTTGGAGTCTTCGTTCTAATCCTATATCTGGCACTAATTAGTTCTATTACTCAAAGCAAGTTTCTTAACCTTAGGAAGTCTGTTTTCCTTGTGCAATTAAAACAAATAATAATGCATGTCCTATCTCCCTACCATAGGGTTCTGAAAATAAGAACAGATGATCCACATGAAGCTATTTTGTTAAACCATAAATGATTTTCAAAAGAAGGATGTTAATCATTGTCTTTAAAATATTAAAAATCTATGCTTTTGAAACATAGAACCAGCCTACATACCCTTCAACCAATGAATGGATAAAGAAAACATGGTACATATACACAATGGAATATTACTTAGCCTTAAAGAAGAATGAAATTTTGGCATTTGCTGGTAAATGAATGGCTGGAGAATATCATGCTAAGTGAAATAAGCCAATCCCAAAAAAACCAAACGTCAAACGTTGTCTGTGATAAATGAATGCTGATCCATAGTGGGGGGCGGGGGTAGGGAAGAATGAAGAAACTTCGGATTGTACAGAGGGGAATGAGAGGAGGGGTGGGGCAGGTGCAGATAGGAAGGATGCTAGATTGAGATAGACATTATTACCCTATATACATGTATGAAAAAATTTTATTTAAAATTTTTAAAAAATTTTAAAAATTTATACTCTATTGGTTTGTGATGTTCAGAATGAACATTCAGTTCATTGGAAATGCTTTCACCATGCCTCAAAATAACATTTCATACAAATCTTATTTGTGCAGTGCTATAGCTAGGATGTCAAGTGTCTCCCAAAGGCTCCTGTATTAAAGGTTTGGTCCTAGGACAGCATTCACGGGAGATGGTGGAAGCTTCAGAAGTGTGGCCTCATGGGAGATCCTTAGATTATTAGGGATGTGCTCTCAAGGAGGATGTGGGACCCCAGCCCCTACGTTTTTCTCTGTTAGAGCTTCTTGGCTACAAGGTAAGAAATTGTCTCTTCCATGTGCTCCCTACTTTTGCCATCCAGCACACCTGCCAGAGGTCTAAAAGCAATAGGTTCACTGGAGCATTGGTTGGAACCTCTAAAACCATGAGCCCAAATAACCCTTTTGTCTTTATAAGTTTATTATCTCAGATATTTTGTCATAGTTATGGAAAACTGACTAACACACACAGGTTCCATGGTTTAATTGCTGAACAGGTCATTCAGTTTTCCCCTGAAGAGAAATGAAGTCTTGAGGTATCTTGGACTTTAGAAATGGGCAGCAGTCACTCTGAATAGAATCACTGTGGGGCTCTGAACGTTTACTATTTATTTTGGTTAGGATGAGAGCCAATGGAGTGGGAGTTGGGTTTGGTGGTGGTGGTGGTAGAGGAGCCCCATCAACTCTAAAACTGAATTTCCAGCTCTAATTAATTTTTTTTAGGAAAAAACCCTACCTTCCTCATTTCTAAGGAATGTCTATCAGGAACTGCTTCTCCTCCAGGGCCAAGACTCTACTGCCCCCACCCAGCTTAGCAGCACTGAGTCATTAGTATGGATGGTTCATAAGAAAACAAAGCTTTGAAAAGTAGGACAGAAACAAATTCTGGCTTGACCTCCAACTGCTCCTGAAGCCCACAGTTCACTTTCCCACACTGCACGTCAATCAGTCACTGGCGTGGAGGAGGGAGGCTTATGAGATGGGAGCAGAGTTCATGACGCCCTTCAGTCAGGTGTGAGGTTTTAGACAACAAGGACAAGCCATTCATTATGTGAGCTCATTAGGAGTCTCTTTCTTTAGACTCTTCCTGTTCCTTTACAGAACATAGTTCTAGCATGATCTTGGACCAGAATGGAACAAAGTTTTTATGTTAATGTTGCCTTCATCTGACAGATGAGAAGGATGTTTCTTGCACCCCAACGCCCTCTTTCTCTTCCTCCCATTGTATATTTGTGCAGTTTTACTTTCTTCTTCTTCTTCTTCTATTTCTTCTTCTTCTTCTTCTTCTTCTATTGGCGGGGGGAATAACATTCATGTACTTATGAGCTTCTAATTGTTACTTGCAAAAAGGAAACAAGACTTATGACTTCAACTCTGAAGATTCACATTCATCAACTGTGGGGTCAGACATTGTGCTACACCTCAGCAGGGGACTAATCTGAAGTCAGGTACATTTTCTAGCCACAAGGTGCAACTTACAGCTCCATAAACCAAGACCTGTCTCTGACCACAGTCTTCCTGTCCTATAGCAATAGTCGTCCCTGGGACTGGCTCTAGTTCTGAGTCAGGCCTTGCCGCTCTGAGCAAGGGACTTTGCCTGACACTTCTGATTTTCAATAATTATTCTCAGTAATCAGAAGTGGGAAGCATTTTATACAGAAGTACACATTCCTTAGCAATGGAATGCTATTTTGAGGCGTGGTGAAAGCATTTCCTTTGAATCAAGTATTCTTTTTGATCATCACACATCAATAAAGTATAGGTTTTTAATATACTAATTAACATCTTCCCTTTGAACATCATTTATAGTTTACAATATAGCTCCAG
Organism: Sciurus vulgaris; assembly: GCF_902686455.1. Taxonomy (NCBI): domain Eukaryota; kingdom Metazoa; phylum Chordata; class Mammalia; order Rodentia; family Sciuridae; genus Sciurus; species Sciurus vulgaris. The sequence continues at coordinate 54,946,132 of NC_136465.1, read as the reverse complement.
GTGGATCATCCCTTCTTATTTGCAGAATCCTATCAGAAGCAAACTTGGGGAATAAAGTAGGAAAAAATATAACTGTGTTACAATTCAGAATGAGGGACTTTATCTTTTATTTTCAGAGTATGAAGGTGACATTTGAAAATCATAATTAAAATTTACTTTTAGTGCTGTTAATGTGGATTTGAAAGGTAAGAAACTTTTATGTTGCTTCTTGCCAAAAATTTTCAACTGACAGTGTTCGTCCTGTCTAAATCTTTTGTTTAATCAGAGCGAGGAAGCAGGAGTGTCAGAAAACTATCTTCTACAATAAAAGCACAGGCATTTCTTTTTTTTTTTTCTTTAAGTGCATTACATTCAAAGTAAAAATATATTTGCATTTTGAATTTATTCTGTTTAAATGGATTCTCCACTTTGACATCTGATTCAATTATTTTATGGGAATGAAACTGGTTCTCCATCTCCCAGGTAGTCTACCTGGCCCAGTTGATTTGGATAGAGGAAGCAAGATCCCACTTTGACTTTGAAAGTAGTTACCTACACTTGAAAAATCCCAAGAGACTTCAGCACTGAAAGTTCATAAAGTAGCAAAACACAGTTTGCTCCCAGTGAATTCTTTCATATCACAGTTGCCAGATTCTGGGCTCTGTGCTCACAACTAATTCAGATAAACAGATTGCTGCAAAGGCAATTTTGTACAGAAGTACAAATTTTTTAGCAATTCCAGCCCAGGGACTCCCAAGAAGTTTACTCCATCACTCTTCTTTCTCCAGTTCTGGAGAAGGTAGTTGGTGCCATGAAGAACTTGATTATGTGCCCCTTCTCAGGCCAGGTAAGTAGAAAATATATGGTGATATTTAGTTAGGGCAGCTGGGCGATTTGGGGTTTAGAAATGGAAAGAGCAGCTCCACCTCTCCTCACTATGGTTGTTAATTTATTAGTTATTGTGCATTGCAAAGAGCCTTAGGTGGAGGCTCTGCAGATTTTAATATCCATTTGGGTAATTGGCACAGAGGGTCAATGCAAAGAAAGAAAAGACAGGTAAGTTAATAAACTCACATCACTGTCCAAAATTCAGTGCATTCGAAGTGACCTGTGGAACTTTTCTTCTTCTGTGGCCCTGAGAACATGCCGTCGATTGGTACAGGGTCTGAGCCAATTCAGCCAGGGTGAAGAGCCTACTTCACTTCAGGGTGCTTTCTCCTGTGGAGTGTTGGGTTGGCCTACTTGGCTGGCCTGAGTCAAAAGTCAAGTGTCCTGGGCTGTTGCCTGGAAGTTTTTCCCTGCCTCCAGTCATCCAGGATAGATTTCCATAATCCATGTGCCTGGAACTTGGTAATTTGGATTGCTGCTCCTCTCAAAAAGGAGCACTTCTTCTGTGCTCTTTTTCACTTAGTCAGCATTGGCCTACTACTCCCAGTGACATGTACTATGGGCAACCCACAAACCAGTATCTATATTATTAATGTTTACAGGATTCTTTTATTAGAATGAGCAAGTTTGTGCTGTGATAGTAAATTAACCCCAGACTCCAATATTTAACACAAAAAGGATTTATTTCATGCCTATGTTCCATGTCTATTGCAAGTCAAAGTGAATGCCTGTGTGCTGAGAGAATTCTGCTCCATTAGTCACTCAGGGATCCAGACTGATGCAAGTTCTACCATCTAGAACACTTTTGGTCTCTGTGTGAGTCACCTTTTGTTGCTCTGACTAAAATACCTGACAAGAACAACTTAGAGGAGGAAATATTTGTTTTGGCTCATGATTTCTGAGGTCTCAGTCCACAGGTGGCTGGCCATACTGCTTTGGGTCTAAGGTGAGGCAAATCATCATGGAAGAAGGGTGTGGTGGAGGAAATCTACTCAGCTTCAAGTAGCAGGAAAGCAGAGAGGTGAGGAAGGGACTGAGGAGAAGATAAATTCCTCCACGGCATGCCCCCAGGGATCTACTTCCTCTAACTTGGTGCTACATCCCACTTGTCCTTTCAGCTATCAATGAATTAATACACTAATGAGGTCAGAGCTCTCATGATCCAGTCGCTTCCCCAAAGCCCGCTTTTAGACATTGTTTCCTTGCCTTTAACATGAACTTTTGGGAAACATTCCAGATCCAAACCATAACAGTCTCCTTGGCAAGGAAGAGAGAGACCAGTCCTTTCACTTTCTTTTCAATATGTTAATGCTTCAGCCTAAGAGTGATAAATGCCATTTCTACTCAATCCCATTGGTGTGGGATTGAGTAGGCCCCACCTAACCGTAAGAAGCTGGAGAAGGCTAGTATCTCAATCCATTTTGTATTGTGATGTCAAAATGCCAGAGACCGATACTTTATTTTTTAAAAAGGTTTATTTAGTTCTGGTAGCTTGAAAGTCCAAACAACATGATGCCTGTTTCTGATGAGGGTTCCCTGGCTGTGTCATATCATGGCAGATAAGTAAAAATGGAAACAGGTGCATGACAAGAGATCAAAAATGTGGGGTGGACTCACTTTATCACAACCTGCTCTCATGGCAACTAATCCAGTCCTGTGAGACCTCACCTACTCCCACAAGACCAGTATTAGCCCCTTCCAAGGGTTGTGCCCCTATGACCTAATTATCTTTCACTAGGTTCCATCACTTAAAGATTCCCTTTTCTTTCAATACCATTACTTGAGGATCAAGTCTCCAGCATATGAACCTGTGGGGGACACATGTCCAAACCATAGCAGCTAGTTTTCTAGTCTTCTCTGTGCCTGGAAAGAGAGGAGAACCAGATTTTGGTGAGTACTTGTAATATCTACCAAAATGTCCCTGCTTTTGTTTCAAGGATGAGTTCTTTATTTACTTAATAGAATGAATACATGCCAGGACCCTGGGGAAGGTCTAGCCCAGAGCAGTGTAGATGTTTAATAAATCCTCTCCAGTGTGCCTCTGTTGCCCCAGCAGGGGCTTGCAGGACTAGAGGGTTTTGTTTTTGTTTTTCTCCCACTGAAAAGGTCAAAGACCAAAAAACATTTTGAGGAGCACTCTTTTAGATAACCAAGCCATATGGCAGCCACTAGAAAATTCTGAATAGTGGGGCCATGCCACATTGAAACAGCTTCTGGCTAGTTAACCCCAGGGCAGCTTGTGGTCCCTTCTGCCCACAGGCATGCAGACTCCTGCCTTCCTCTGCACACAATTCATCTTTAGCATGGCAGGCTGGGTCTGTTCTGAGATGCCAGAGTTTAACTTACTGGAACAAAAAACCACATCAAAACCCCTGTCACATGACAGTGCTAAGGAACCCAAACCCCACATCAGAACATTTTGGCTAGTGTAGAAGTCCTGAAATGCAGTGGGTATTCTTCACTCAGAATTAAGAACATGTGGGCCCAGTCCTAATTATAACCCACCCTTAATGTGTTTTAAATTAAGGATTGAGAGACTGGGGCTTCAGGGTCCAGAACTGACCCAGTTATGACATGGAGACCACATTTATGTTGTGTAACTTCCAGAGAACTTAAATGACCCTCACATAGTAGGTACGCAAAAGGTTGCTCTGTGTGATGATGACATGTGGTATGATTTAGGGTGATAAGGATAAAACTCTGAATTTACTCTCTTGGTTCTTTGGAAGGTGTAGATATACAGTTTTCATTTCTTGACAGTGAGTAGAAAAAGCTGATCATTTTCAGGACCAGACAACCACCAGAAAACTTTAGTTATTAACAACAGTAAAAACTTTTTTCACTGTTCCATGTCTACTCAGTTTTTTTTTTTCCCCTAGTACTGGGAATTAAACTCAGGGGCTCACACATGCTAGGCATGGGCTCTCCCACTGAGCTACAACCCCAGCCAATGTCTACTTAGTTCTAAGGCACAAGTCAAAGAATTTTTCAAGAATTATTTCATTTCATTTTAATAGCTATCTATAGGAAAATCTATTATTATCATTTTTATACACACAAGCAAACTAAGACTTAAAAGTTTAAGGAGGTCATGTATACATGCATCAAAACATTACATGGCATTCATTCCATTAATGTGTATATTTTAACGTATCAGTTAAAAATAAAATTTTTTAAAAGTCTGAGAAACTTATCCAAAATCATAAATTTAAGTAGGGGAACTGAGTTCTAACACAGGTCTTTCTGATGGCAAAGTCTGTGTTTATATAAAATAATTTTCTTTCTTTTTTTCACAAAATATTTTTTGACACAATACCTTTCTTTTATTTTTATGTGGTGCTGAGGATTGAACTCAGTGCCTCACACATGCTAGGCAAGTGCTCTACCACTGAGCTACAACCTCAGCCCATCAAATAATTTTCTTTTAACAACCCAACCAGCAGAAATTGTTTTTTAAAAAAATCATGATTAGAAGGAATAAAACATATCATTTGTAATCCACTATCCAGAGAGAGATTCACTCTCTAAATTTGACTGGTGTATATCTTGGATGTTTTCTATTCGGATGTCACTCACAGGTGATTGGACTTGCTTTTTCTTGGCCTGTGTCCACCTTCAATGCACACCAACAGCTCCCCAGAACCAGCCCTCACAACAGCACAGGCCAACACCAAAAACAACTGCCCAACAATGCGGATTTTTATTGACAGGTTTATGACAACCTGGAGACCTGCAGATCGCATAGCAAAAGTATCCCCAACTCTGCCCCTTTAAATAATTCATCATCTGCCCTTTTGTCTCTTCAGACATCTCTGACTTTTCTCATTGAACAGTTTTACACCGTCACACTTTTTTCAAATTTTCACCTTCACCCACAATCCTGCTCTAGAAAGCAAAATATTCTTCTCAGGATCTGCTCTTTTTAATGGCAGAGGTCAGGATCATAAATAATGAATAAATTTGCCCTTGTCTCTCTCACACACATTTCCTTGCAAAAATGAGTTTATACTCTTTAGTAACCAACTTTACTTTCCTCAAGAGTATATTTTGTGATATAGGAGAAATCTTGACGTTCTGTTTGTGATTATTTCCCTTGATGGATGAGAAAGAGAAAGCAGGTGTCCCCCTGTGTGCTAAGCGTTTTCTGGTAGAACACTGTTTCAATCATATTCTTTTGAGTCGTAAAAGTCATTCTGACTGAATTGAGGTTAGCATTCAATATGTTTTGGTTTAAAGTGTGCTGTGTAAAAGAGAAAACTCAATATAGGTCACCAAGATTTGACCAGATCAATGTTTTATTTTTACTATTAGTCAAACTCAGTTTTATTAAAATAAAGCAGTTTTACCAAAAAGAGACTACCCCCTCCACATTGTCCAGCACATATTCTGACTATAGAGTAAATAAGCCATTAGGAGGACAGTCCAAGCCTCATTTCTTTTTTTTTTATTATTATTTTTCTAGTGGTTGATGGACCTCTATTTTATTCATTTATTTATATGCAATGCTGAGAACGGAACCCAGTGCCTCACACATGCTAGGTAAGCGCTCCACCACTGAGCCACAACCCCAGCCCCAAGACTCATTTCTTATGAACAACTTTCAGAGCTGAATCAGTGAGAGCAGACCAACGTCTGATGTTTCTTTACGTAAGGGAAGTGAGCCTCAGTCTGGAGGTGGTGGGAGCTACTGGAATACATTTCATTTGTGTAAATTAGTATCTGTAGACTTTTTTTTTAAATCACAAACTGTGTGGTAGATTAAAGACAGCCACCCGTTTCTTTGGCAGACTACTCATTGAGAGATGAGGATCTGTGCCTCTACATCTTGAATCCTGCAGGAGCTCTTGGGCTGTTTGACCAACAGAATGTGATGTAAGCGTTGCTATGCATTTTGTTGCCCCAGTGCTTGACTGGCAGCTACTTCCTGTCTCTTGGAATGTTCCTTTTTTTTTGCAGGGGTGGGTACTAGGGATTGAACTCAGGGGCACTCAAACACTGAGCCACATTCTTGGCCCTTTTTTGTATTTTATTTAGAGACAGGGTCTCACTAAGTTGCTTAGCACCTCCCTTTTGCTGAGGCTGGCTTTGAATTCATGATCCTCCTGCCTCAGCCGCCCGAGCTGGAGCTGCTGGGATTACAGGTATGCGCCGCCATGTCCAGCTTAAAATGCTCCTTCTTGGAACCCAGCCACCATTCTATTAGGAAGCTCAAGCAGCCCAGTGGAGAAACCATATGAAAAAGAACTGAGACTACCCCCTGCTAACCACCCTGGCTGAGCTCCCAACTGATAGCCAGCACCAACTTGCCAACCAGATGAATAAGCCCTTTGTGGGTGGGTCTCCCAGACCTAGTTGAGTTGTTCCAATTAGTGCTACTTGGGATGAAGATAAACTGCCTATGTGAGACCTTCTCAAATTCCTGATCCACAAGATTGTGAGCAAGATAGAATGATATTTTAAGTCACTAAATTTTCAGGTTTTTATGCAGCTATAGATAACCAGAATGCACTTTTATCATAAGAAATGTTTTAGCAATTTTTGTACATTTATTTGTTATATATATCCTGTTATATTATATGCATTATAATACATGTGAGAAGTAGAAAATAAAAAAGCATTAACTATAAACAGAAATTCTAAAATTTTCTCATCATAGACCAGTGGTTTGTTTTGAGCATACACCCACTTGGGTGACCATTAGTCTGGAGTAAATGATACTTTGAGACCCAATTCAGTGTCACTGAGTAATCTCCCCATAGTAGCCAAATGTTTGAAAAATGGAGTGTGCATACATAGCACATGGTCTGACGAGAGATAGTTAACCTCACTTCTTTGGACAGCCAAACTTAACCCAAGCAAGAATACCCAACCTGTAAGAAAAGAGGGGCAATTTATGCCACTTCCATACTTTCCCCCTTTAAATTACAAACAATAAATTAGTTTTTTTTTTTTTTTTAAAGAAAATGGGGTTCAGAGTGATTGATTCATTTGAATCTTGCTGTAACCTAGGAAGAATTTAAATGTCCTTGTACAAATCCATCCCAAAACATATAAATATTATTCTAGGTCAATAAATAAAAATTTACATCATCATTTTAATAAATTACATGTTTGTAAGACATATCACTTTTTGACCCATAATTTATCATTGAATATTAAGGATGTTTTTCAACTTTTGGTGATTGTAACAATCATTCATTTTTAAAATTTTTAAATTGTTTTTAGTTGTAGATGGACACAATACCTTTATTTTATTTGCTTATTTTTATGTGGTCCTGAGAATCAAACCCAGTGCCTCACACGGGTGAGGCAAATGCTCTACCACGGAGCTACAACCCTAACCCTATTTAAAAATTTTTTTTATTTGTTCTTTTTAGTTATACATGACTGTGGAGTATATTTTGACATATCATACATACATAGAGTATAACTTCCCATTTTTGTGATTGTATATGATGTGGAGTTTCACTGGTCATGTATTCATACATGAAAATAAGAAAGTTATGTCTGATTCATTCTAGTATCGTTCCTATTTCCATCTCCACTCCCTTCCCTTCACTCCCCTTTGTCTGATCCAATGACTTCTCTACTTCCCTTTTCTACCCTCTCTGGTTATGGGTTAGCATCCACACACCAGAAAGAACATTCAGCCTCTGTTTTTTGGGGATTGGCTTATTTCACTTGGCATGATAGTCTCCAGTTCCATCCATTTACCAGCAAATACTATAATTTCATTCTTCTTTATGACCAAGTAATATTCCATTCTGTATATATATATATATATATATATATATATCACATTTTATTTATCCATTCATCTGTTGAAGAACACCTAGGTTGGTTCCATAGCTTAGTTATTGTGAATTGAGCTGCTATAAACATTGATGTGGCCAAATCACTATAGTATGCTGATTTTAAGTCCTTTGGGTGTATGCCAAGAAGTGGGATAGTTGGGTCAAATGGTGGTTCCATTCCACGTTTTCTGAGGAATCTCCAGACTGCTTTACAGAGTGGTTGCCCCAATTTGCATTCCCACCAGCAATGTATGAGTGTACCTTTTCCCCTACATCCTCTCCAACATTTATTGTTACCTGTATTCTTGATAATTGCCATTCTGACTGGAGTGAGATGAAATCTCAGTGTAGTTTTAATTTGCATTTCTCTAACTACTAGAGATGTTGAACATTTTTTCACATATTTGTTGACTGACTGTATTTCTTCTGAGAAGTACCTTCTCAGTTTCTTTGCCCACTGATTGATTGGGCTATTTGTTTTTTTGGTGTTGTTTTTTGAGTTCTTTGTATATCCTGGAGATTAATGGTCTATCTGAGGGGCGGGTAGCAAAGATTTTCTCCCATTCTGTAGGCTCCCTTCATGTTCTTGATTGTTTCTTTTGCTGTGAAGAAGCTTTTTGGTTTGATTCCATCCCATTTATTGATTCTTGAATTTACTTCTTGTGCTTTAAGAGTCTTGATGAGGAATTCAGTTCCTAAGTTGACATGATGGAGATTTGGGCCTACTTTTTCTTCTAGTAGGCCCAGGTCTAATGCTTAGGTCCTTGATTCACTTTGAGTTGAGTTTTGTGCAGCATGAAAATAAGGATTTAATTTTGTTTTATTACATATGTCTCTATAGTTTTCCAAGCACTGTTTGTTGAAGAGGCTATCTTTTCTCCCATGTATGTTTTTGATGCCTTTGTTTAATATGAGATAGCATAACAATCATTCTTATAGCTATAACTTGCATACATCCTTATATATTTAATTATTTCCATTAGATGAATTCCTGAAAGAGGAATAGTTATTTATAAACACTGTATATAAATAAGAATTGTACAATTTCTTTCTAAAGTTTGCACAAATTTATAATTTCTCCAACAGTGTCCATTTCCTAGAATTCTCAACAATATTTAGCATCATAGTTAAAAAAAATAACTTTGCCAACTTAATATAAAGATTGTGCTACATGTAAACAGATGATATGCATTTTATGTACTAAACTCATCCTTTGATTTTGGACTTTTGGCTTGTTTTTTTCCTATTTATTTTTATAAGCTGCATGTGTGTGTGTGTGTGTATAGGAATAAAGCATTCTGCAAATAACCAATTTTAGAGAGATACTTCCTGATAGTGGAAGAGGAAGAAATGGCAGTTTTATTAGTCAATAACTCCTTTCAATTTCAAGTGTCATAAACAATTCCAACTGGCTTAAGCAAGAAAGGAATTTACTGACTCACCAAAGAGTTTTAGGCCGAGTTAGACTCAGTGGTTCAAATAAAAATTTTAGTATTCTCTCTCTCTCTGTCTCTCAGACAGAGAAATTAGGCAGACTCTTATTTCATGTAGGCAAGAATAAAGAGGTATTTCTTTACAACAGTTTCAGTAAAAGACCCAGAGAAGACTGTGATTGGCTAGCTTAGATCATGTGCACATACCTGAACTAATCACTGTATCCAAGACAATTGAGTACTCTGGCCAGAACTTGATTCCATGTCTTTAGTTGAGGACATGGTGGGTTTTTGCACAGCCCAAATAAATGATCATTATAGAATTGGGGACTGAAAGATCCTCAAAAGAAGGAATGCTGAATGGGGGGGGGGGGGGGGGGGGGGGGGGGGTGGGCGGGGGTAAGTCAAGGTCAATCTGAGCTAATTTGATAGGTTTTGGCCAACCCACCTCTCTTTCTGAGTCTTTAATGAAAAGTGACTTGATATAATAGAAACAGAGTTTAGTCCTTTTTAGGACTACCTGTGGTAGTTCCTCAAGCTTCAGATATTTTATTTATCAAAGGAAAAAATGAATTCCCACTTTGCTTACATTAAATGATTCTGGTAAGGCTCCAATAAGATTATGAAAGCAAATTATTTGCCAAAAATAAAATATCATATGAATGTACATTGCATACAAATAAAAATAAGGCAAGAAAACTCTGGGTATTCTCAATTGTAGTTTTACATGAGCTCCTCCTTGAGAAGTCAAATGAAAAATCCATGCACTGTGACTGAAGCCTACACCCCCTTAACCTTGGCTCTGTCGAAAGCAGTTCACTTTAATTGTGCTCAAAGTCATGTTGAACTGCTGTGCTCAGGAAGCAGGAAAGGGTAGCAACCATAATCACCACCAAAAGTTGGAAATAGTACTGACGTCACACTATGCTAGTTTCTTTCTAGGAACATTTGTATCCTGTCTTTGCTTTCCAGCTAATTAACAAGATGTGACCTTCCTTAACACGAGAATGACCCATGGTCCAATGTAGAGCAGCAGGAAGCACCAGCCTGCATATGGGCAGCCACTGAATTGTGATCCTGAATCTGGTTCCCTGGAGGGCCAGAGAATGAGGCAAGGCATGGGGTCTCTCTGAGAAGTTGAAGTCTTCTGGGTGGGAAATTTATTTGGAAACAGCCACACACAGGCAAAGACTGAACACAGAGAATTATGCATGGGGTCTGTTTTCTGCCCAGTTACCCCAGGAAACCTGCACTAATTGTTCTTAGCCAACAACAGAACACTTCATGCTTTGCCCTGAACAGGAAAGTAAGGCTTTTGCCCATGTTCCTGTTCACACCTGTTGGGATATGACAGGAGTTAGGAGGCCCAGCCAAAGGAAGTTCCAGCCAGCCACTAAATAGGGAATGCTTATGTGTAGATAGCTATCTAAAGAATGGTGATTTGAGAGGTACACCAACTCCAAACATGCACTCCCACCCCCATCCCCAAGCCTGCTTTCCAGCTTGCTGCCTCAGATTCCCGCAATTTGGACAATCCCTTTAGGGGTATTATTACCAGAAAGCCCTACTAAAATGCAAGTATAAAGAAAGGGTAGGGTAGTTGAGGGTAAAGGCTGACAAACCCATTCAATCATTCAATCATTATCTTCCTTATATAATTTTCCCCCTCCCCATTTTCTGGGGGTCCAGGCAGGGGGCAGAGAATAAGATTAAATAGGGGGTCAGAACCACATTATATACTTGAGGGAAATGAAGAATCTCCAAGATAAATTCTGCCCAACTCTGAGCCTGGCCTCTCTATGTTAAAAATTACTTAAAGTGCGTCACACAGACTCTCCCATCTCCATGCTCTTGGTCACACCTGACCTCATCTCTTGATTTAAATAAAAAGAAGACAACTGCCTCCGTCTGTCATTTTGACTGTGGATTTTGGTAAGTGGCTGTTTACATCTTCATGCCCCATTGGAAACTTCTGAGAGTTGAGGTTCCCTGGCTGGAACTGTTTTTCAGTACAAATATGTAAAAACAAAATCTCTTGACTTCCAGATGGTATCTGTTCACATTAACTCTGCTGCTACAGGAACACTCACAACCTTATTTTCTCTTCCTAAATGAAATGAGGTCCTGGGCCCCAGGGCAGCTGCCCTCCATTTTGGGCTGCCTAGGTGCTCAGCAGCTTGGTCTTTTGCTCTTTCTTAGCAATTTTTTCTTTTGTCTTGGATTAGGGACTAGAACTGTATTTGCTGCCTATCAAGTTCATTGCTTCCATCGGCTGTGGCACCCCCCATTCGGAGACTCTGTATTACCTCATGACATGTGGCACAGTGCACACTTTTGAAAGCTAAGAACTGGAAAGTTCCTCCTTTGGCATCATCTCCCCCAGTCACCCTGGCGACTTCCACGTGTAACACTTTCCATACTCATTGAGCACAGAGTTTAGAGGGTTTGAAATAAAAGACCTCTCAAGTTTTTGGTTCTGGCCAAAATAGTCATCTCTACCAGATGCCACAGTAACTGGTCATTTCAAATAATTTGGTCTGGTATATCAGTTAATGTAGAGGAATTGGGGACTCATATCTCATTATATGGGCAAGCTTCATGGTGGATTTTTTTCCTAGGATGACATTTAGCCCTGTTATAAAATCAAGCAATGAGATGATCAGCTTTTTAAAGGCAGGGTTTCCACTACTGAAAAGAAACCAGTAATGAGTGCCAGGAGGAAAAGAAGAAGAATCACCAATGGGAAGGGCAGCTGGGTGGCTGGCACTGCAGGGTGCAGTCTGTGCCCTAAGACCTAATAGCACTTGACGGTCCTCTGAGGGGCAGGTGGCAACAGGAAAACCATGTGAAGCCACCTCAACTGTTTGGGAGTGCTTTGAGCTCTGGTCAGGCCCAGAGGGGCCAGATCATGTATTAAACAACCCTCACCTGAGAACATCAAAGGGTCAGTAAGAACTAGGTAGACACAGGAAAATTCCCCAACATAGAAGAATGTGTGTCTGAGGTGCTCCCTTGTGTGAACCATACACATCTCTTTCTCTATGAGCCCAGACAGAAGCAAAAAGGAGACTCTCAGGGTGAGAAGAAGGGGAAGGAAGAGGCTGACTTGGAGCATTATTATCCATCAGACTCAACTCCACTCAAAGGGACTGTTAAAATTCTCGAAGCCTTTAAAGGAAATTGGACAGTTAATCACTTTTTCACCTTCTATCTGGTGGGTGGAGGGCTCAGGGGAAGGCCAGCAGAGTTACACACAATATAAACTAACTGCATCTTTGCACACAGCCCGCCGAAGTACAGGGTAGTTCTGTCCGCTTGCTAGAGGAAAGGCAGAACCTATCCTCTTCCTCTTGGCTCACACAGTTCCTATATCCTGCCATGCAGATAGAACTCTCTAGACTTTTGCTCCTGCCCAGATCCTCCTTGCTGAGGCATGGCCGGGATTTCACTCCGACCCACTCTTGAAGACTTGGGTTATTAGGCTTCTCCGACCCATGTTTGCATCTGCTGACACTGGCTCCCACATTTGACGTTTCACTTATGGCCTTCTCTTCCCTAAATGCTCTTCCCAAATCTTGAACACCAGGGAGTTCTCCTTTGTTCTCTTCTAGATTGCAAATGACAGGGCTAGACCTAAAACTCAGAATGACACTGAAGCAAAGAATGAGCATACAGAACCAAATCCTTGAGAAGAATATCAGGGAAATGAACTGACAAAATGCAGGCTCCTTTAGTGCGTCTTACAAAGATGAAGTCAACAGTGGATCTAGAATTCAGGCCAAGAAAAGATGAAATGGTTCATTGTGCTTCCAAATAACCCCTGCTAACAACAGTGCCCCATATTAGCTCATTCATTCTACCTACTCTGTGTTTCATCCTGTTCGTTCATGTATTTTGCTCTTAAGGAGTCTTAATACAATAATAATAATAATAATAATAATAATAATAATAATAATAATAGCTAATGCTTAATGAGCACTTACTAGGTGCCAGGCTGTGTGTTCCATGCTTGTCATATGAAGCCACATAATATCCTCTGAGGTTACAAAACTATTTGAGATTGAAAAATAAGCTGAGGAAACTGTGGTAGGGGATGTGGAAAGACAGACAGAGGCTGCTGGGTTGGAAAATGAACAATGCCCTACTCTCTTCCTTTGTAACTCATTTCCAGACTCCACTCTTCCTTCTGCTGCCAAAATCCTCCACATTGTGGCCGACACTCAATGCCTCCATCTCCCGTTTCCTTAACCGCTGACTTCCACCCCCACAATTCTGTTGAAACTGCTCCCCACGAGGTCACCATGACTTTCCTCTGGCCAAACACAATGGTTGTTTCCCCTCAGTCCTCATCCTTTCCGAACTCATGGTGATGTTCGACATTGTTAATTACCAGGCCGTGTGGACATGCTGCCCTACATTTTTTCTCCCCGCTTGCCTATTTACTGGGTCCTCCAAGCATGCCCTCCAAGTGGGTGTTCTGCCAGTGTTCTGTGACACCCAGCCCCTTTCTCACTGAGGCAGTCCCTCTCTGGCAACTTTACCCATCAGTCTCTGCTAAGACTCGTGAATTCACCTCTCCCACCCAGACTCTGTCCCTAGACTCCTGGATGCTCTGCTGTTACCCCACACTCTGCAGGGCCCAAAAGAAAAACGTCTTTCCCTCAAATTACTTCCCTCTTCAAAGATGCCCATTTCCAAGTGTCTCTAAAGAAAACACAAGGCCAACACTCTGGAGTTAATTTCATTTCTCCGCTGACTCTTTCACTCTGCACACCCAGACACCAAAACTGCTGTAGTTTCTAAATTCCTTGCACCTTTAACCCTTCCAGATCCAGAGTTCTAATCACCTCACACCTCTGTCAGATGGCCTGCTAGCTCAGCTCAGAGCCTCTGCCTCTCTGCACTTCCATGTTCCCTAAAATGCTTAACTTGAAAGCAAGTTTTATTAACCAACATTTTAAGAATAATCTTTGATCTGGACATTCTGCTTTCAGAAATCAGTCCTAAGGAACAATCAGATGATATATGTGAGAACAAAGACTCATGTGAAAGAATCATTTAGGAACAACCTAAATGGACAAGAATGGGGGATTACTGGATACATCCTGTGCACTACAAGGGAACATGGGGCAGCTGTTAAAATCATAATTAGAGCCAGGTGCAGAAGCACACACCTGTAATCCCAGCAGCTCCAGAGCTGAGGCAGGAAGATTGCAAGTTCAAGGCCAGTCTGGGCAATTTAGCAAGACCTTGTCTCATGATAAAATTTAAAAAGAGTTGGGAATGTAGCTCAGAATTAGAACACCTCCAGCATAAATCCCCAGTACCACATAAATAAAATAAAATAAAATAAAACAAAAATTTAAAGGGACTGGGGCTTTGGTTCAGTAGTAGAGAGTCCCTGGTTTCAATCCCTAGTACCACCAAAAAAATATTTTTTTAAATTTTTAAAAAAAGGAAAAGAAAAGGAAAAAATGTGTACCTCAAAAGGATATTTAACAATATGGTAGAAGTGTTCATTTTATATTGTTAAATGAAGAAAATAAGAAGGGAGGAAGGGTTGAATAATCAGAGCACAGAAGATTTTTTAGGGCAGTGCAAATATTCTCTAAGATACTATAATGGTAGATATTTATCATCACATATTTGTCCAAATCCATACAGTGTGTGTACAAGTCCAACAGTGAACCCTAACATAAATAATAGTCTTTGTAAGTAATCATGATGTGTCAATGTAAGTTCATCAACTCTAACAAATATGAGAGTCTCATGGGGAAAATTGCTAACTGGGGAGTCTGTGCTTGTGTCCAGGCAGCGTACATATGAGAAATCTCTGTAACTTTCACTTAGTTTTGCTGTGAACCTAAAACTGTTCTAGAAAATAAAATCTTAAAAAATAAGTAAGCTTTTTGTCACATTCAAAAAGCCAAGTCAAAGTCCTGCCCTCTGTGTAGTTGTGTTCAAATTCCAATCACAAGACATGAAAACATGCAAGGCAGAGATTTTACATAAAGCATGTTTAACATTATGTCTCTGTGTGTGTGTATTCCAGGGATCGAATCTAGAATCTTGGGTTAAAAAATACCTAAATAAATAAGTAAAAAAAACCAAAACCAAACTACAAATGAAAATATACAACAGGATCCCCATCTCAATTCACTCTCTTCCTGGCTCAGTATATCCCAGCAACACCCCTCATCTTTCAGTTCTATTAAACCCTTTCCTTCCCCAGGACATTTGTATATGTCAGGAAAAACTGTAGCCAGCTTTGAAGTGAGTGGGGTGTGTGGGGTGTGGGAAGGTGTAGATATCCCAACTAGCTTACCCTGGTTATTTCTGTCTTTCATTTTCTCTGAACTTGAACTGGTTTTTAATTCTGTACACTGTAGGTAATTGATGCAAATTATTATTTTTTATGCCAATAAATTCTGTCCAGCGATTGGACAACTGGTCTTCATCTACTTAATTTTGCATCTATTTATATATTAATTTCAGCATTCCCAGCTGACCTATATAAGTATAGTATTTTAAATTTCCCTTTGAGCTGGTCATAGCATGTTATCAGTCCCTATATTAATTAATGAGTTAAATAAAATCTTCGACAGATGTTCCTCTTCTATTTGTGAGAATCATGAACTTCCTTATAAAAGTATATCCTAGGGGCTGAGAGTATAGCTCAGTGGCAGAGCACTTGTTTGGTATGCATAAGGACCTGGGTTCATTCCTCGCCACCAAAATAAATAAGTAAATAAAATTTTAAAATATATCCTTTAACACAAACCTGCCTGTTGTATTCTTTCTCCCTCTCTTCACCTATCTAAGCTCTGCTCAGTCTTCGGGTCTCAGCTTAAATGACACATCCTTGAAGAAGCCTCCTCAGCTAGCTCTGATCCTCCATGATTTATTCTCATGCTGATCTGTTCCCTCAAAGCACTTATTACAACTTATAATTATATATTCTGTGTGCTCACTAGTGTCTGGGAGTCAATTACCTAGGTCTTAAATTTTCTTCTTTATATTTTTCTTTATTCTATACATTTTCTATAATGAATATGTACCCTTTTATAAATTTTAAAATATTACCTTTAATCACTACTTTCAAAAGGAAAAGAAGAAAAGAACCACAGTATTTGGACTGTCAGTTGCCTCTTGCTTCTCCATGGAGACCTCCCTCCTCCAACTACTCCATGCTACCCAGATTCCTCCCTATACAAACTCCTATCACAATTATTATATTCTCTTCCACACTATTATCCTTTTTGGACCAATAACAGCACAATGAGAACGTGTGTGTGTGTGTGTGTGTGTGTGTGTGTGTGTGTGTGTGTATGATGAGACCCTAAGAAGGGTAAATTGTGCTTCCTATCCAGGAGTTTATAGCCTAAAGGGTGATACAAGACATAAAAGAAAATGGCTCCATGTGTTTAGCATGCATACGCAAGGGCCTGGGTTCAGTCCCCCAGCACCAAGGGAAAAAAAAGGGGAAGAAAAAAGACATAACAGAAAAATTAAACAGCAATATAAAGTGTTATTTAACCAAGAATCATACCTTTATATGAATGTTCAGGCTTCAGGACAGTCACATGCCTTACGTGTGACCTAAGTCTTGCATGTTGGTACGTTAGGTGATTTGAACTAGAATGCAACTACACAGAAGGCAGGACCTTGGTGGCTCCTTTAATGTGACCCACTATACTGAATACAGCCCAGACACATGATAGGGTTTCCTACTTACTGTCTGGGTAAGAGGCTGGATAACGCCTGGCTACTTTCAGAGCACCAGGCTTATCTGGGAGAAGGGAAGCTTTACTGAGAGGTGCTCCGAGCTTCAGCAGAATGAGTATCCATTCCTACCACTCCAAGTGTCCAATTGTTGCAAAGTTACTTGTTTGTGATGGTTGGATACCTGCTGGGACTGCTTAGAGTGAAGAGGAGAATCATGCAGAGGCTGAAATAAATGGAGAGGTCCACACTGGGCAGGAGATTTGTGCAGTTTTGTTACAAGATCCCAGATTTCAGAGAGCAAGAGTGTTTCTGGAAGGTGGGCCTTGGCTTTAACCTTAGCTGGGGGCCAGCTGCCTTTGCATACCAGGTCAAGATCTCTAACTCTTCAGTCTGGTCAGAAGGGCATCAGTTACTGGAAAATGACTGAAGAACCATCTCTAGTTAAGGAACATTGAGTTCAAGGTCAGCTCTCGACATGTGCCCTCTCCCAGGTCTCCTTGACAATGCTCCCTACTATTCAGTCAAACCTCTATGGCGTTACCACCCAGACACTCCCATGTGTGGGTTTACAGTGCAACTGGTGACAAATTAAGGTGGACTAGGGGAATTGGGACTGGAGAGTCTCTTTTTGATCACAGTATTCTGTGTTGCATACCCTGACCCTGTAGATTGCCTTAGAAAATGGCTTAAAAATATGCTTTTCTGTCCTTCTGACCTCAAACTAGTTTACTATATCCTATGTTGTTCTTTCTCCTCCTCCTCCTTCTTCTTCTTTAACTCTGGCTGCACAATCTGACCTCCTTATGAAATGAGACACCAAGAGACCTGGTGTTTCTCTCCTCTTTTTCTCAGTTTTAGGAGGCATTCCTTCTCTTTAAGATGACATCAGAGAAGTCATTACATTGTCCTTCAAACTTTTTCTTTTTTTTCATTTTTGATGCTGGGAATCAAACCCAGAGCCTTCAGCATGCTAAACACATGCTTTTCACTGAGCTACAGCCCCAATCCCTGTTCCCCAAAGTTTCTGTGATGTTGTTTTCAGGAAAGACTCCTGGGTAGGATGAAGCAGGGTCTAAATCAGGGTGGCAGTGAATCCTGTTCTGTAGGGGCAGTGCTGGATGCCCAGGCATGCAAACCATAGGCACTGGGTGGTGGCTGAGGACCAGCAGGTTCCTGAGAAGCTGGCACCAAGGCACAGTGGGAATCTCAGTGCCCTCGATGTCTCAAGCACACTATGGATGTCTCTGAATGTCAGAGTCCAGTGTACGAGAGCGGCCAAGAGAGGGGCTGGAATGCCAGGCAACTGAGCTCTTCCCTCACTGCGTAGCCTCTCATCCGGCTCCAGGGCAGGATAAAAGACTGTCATGTACATTCTGCAACTTGGCTGTGATGATTTCCACGCATGCATGTGGGCCACATTGTTCTGCCTCTCCTGGCAGATCTTTGGCTCTTAGAGTGGTTTGGCACTCACACCCCTGCTGGCTCCCTGCAGGCCTCCCTGCAGCTCTGCCTGGACTTGATTAATGCAGCCCAGCTTTCCCTCAAGATGCCTGGGGAGCAGGGGTTTAAGTCATTCGAACAGCCTAATTGACTGATCACTTTTATTTCTCCTTTGCTGTTGACTTCCTGTTTACCGTTCCTTCCAGCTTATACAAAACCATTTGCAGCCACACGATGTTTTAAGATTTTCTTCATTCAGGGATAGCCAAGACACAACACTGGAGTCTGCCTGGGAAAACAAAAGAAGCAATGGCTCCAGAGTGTTGGGGCTCTGGGAAACGTCTGATTCCTCTGATGCGGGGGTGGCTGCCGACCGCTTTGCCCTGCGATGTGATGATTGCCAGTTATTAAGCCTGTCTGGTGGAGGGGGAAGCCAAGTGAGGAACAACAATAAAAGGGAGATAAATGGCTCCCCGGGACTTGAGAACTGTACAGAAGAGGAAAAAAAAAAAAAAAAATCCCCCTGCACTCATTTGGAGTTCATAGCCAGGAGGATAAACACCACTTAATTTGCAAATGATTACCATTTGGAAATGATAAAAAAAAATTATATGTCCCTGGAAAAAAAAAAAAAACTTTACAAAGAAATCGGGAGAGCCTATCCTGAAGACATTTGTGAACTCTTCAGAGGTCCCTGGAACACAATTCACTACGAGACTCCATGACATCTCTTCCATGGGCAGTTTTTGTTTGCTCTTTTTTACAACGAACAAGGAAGTGGTTCTCAAACGACGGCATTTTTGCCTCCTGTCACGGTTCTCCCCTGGCCCCCAAGCATTTGGTTGTCTCAGTCGAAAGTGGGGAGGGGGGAATACTACTGGCAACTAGTGTGTAGAGGTCAAGGATGCTACCACAATGCCTAGGACACCCACCCCCACCACCACCAAAAAGTTTCTGTCCCAAAATGCCAGTAGTGCCGAGACGGAGAAAAACTAGCAATTAGGTAAGATGTCTGAAGGGAGAAAGGAACAGAGTTGCATTGGCTTTAAATTCTAACTTTCTATTTGTAGGAAGTCAGGGTAAAGGTAGGATGTTCAGATTTCCTGAAAACAGCAGGGCTAGTAAGATCTAGGGAACTGGTATTCCTGTCTCCATGTCTCCAGGGTTTCCTAAAATCTAGGTGAAGACAGGGCACCCATCACCACAAAGCGCATCTAACGTCCATGTGTGAGCAAACAGTGCCCTCTGGGGCAAGGAATGTGTAGACTGCTCACAGAAGGGGCCATACTTGCTGCTGAAGGTCCCTTCTGCATCCTACTGGTATCTGGAGAAGAAACCAAGGGTATGGATGAACATGCACTGTATAAGCATGAAACATCATGTAAATAAACCCCGTTGCTGTCTCATCTCTGGAGTTTTACACGTAGAGATGTCCAATCTTTGACAAACATAACTGAAAGACCAAGTACATGACAAAGTTCATGGTGGGTAGAGAAAGATAATAATCAACAAATTATGTTGATGTAATTTCTGGTAAGGTTAATTGCTATTAAAAAAAAAGCCTATTAAGAATGGAATACAGAATGATGGGAAGGGATGATTACCACTTTCAGTCATTCTGGGTAGATAGGGAAGGCCTTTCAATGAGGAGTTCCCTTGTATAGACAGAGAAGAAGGAAATGACCTTATGAACAGAGCTACCCTTGGCCAAGGCAATAAGAGGGTCCTTCCCTCGGCTCTAGAACTTAGAAGACCACAGGCACCTTGTTAACACTGTTCAGACTCCAGGTAAATGCTTTTCCACCACCCTTGCGCAAAAGCTATCAAGGTTATGGGTTATCAAGGTTATGGGTTGTCAAGCTACCAAAGTCAGAGACAGACAAATATGGTATTAGCATGGCAGAAGTGCTTAGATAAGGAAAAGGACAAATTAATTAATTTGTTTGTTTTAGTCAGCTTTTTTGTTGCCGTGATCCAAAGACCTGACAAGAGCAATGTAGAGGAGAAAAAGTTTATTTTGGTTCACAGTTTCGGAGTTTCAACCCATGGTTGACCAACTCAGCTAAGGTGAAGCAGAATATAATGGTAGAAGGGCTTGGCAGAGGAAAGCAACTCAGATCCTAACAGGCAGAAAGCAGAGAAAGTTCCTCTTACCAAGGACAAAATATAAACCCTACAGGCGCACCCCCAAGGGTCTACTTCCTCTAGTTACACCCTACCTGCCTACAGTTACCACCTAGTTAATCCATATTAGTGGCTTAATACATCAAGTAGGTTACACCTCTCATAATCTAATTTCACCTCTGAAAATTTTGCATTGTCTCACACATCAGATTTGGGGGGGCATCTCATATCTAAATCATAACATTGTTCAATCCTTTTCAGACATCATTAATGCAATACATGATTACATAAATAAGAATTGTTTCCCAGAGTTCTGAGCATCTCTCTCTCTCTCTCCCACTTTCTCTGTGTTTGTGTGTTCTGAGATGCTAATGGATTAGAGCGGTATTTACAACATGTTCACATGGTATATGAGGAACATTTTGCAATGTTAAATAATTCATATTTCTCTTAAATGAGTATGCATGTTAGTTTAGTTGTAAGATGCTTGAAGCATGTCAGTTCTTTACCTTGACAACCAGATGGATATCAAATACAAAAATGGAGAATATTTAAGGGATTGGGGCTGTTGGTTTAGTGGTGGAGCATGTGCTTAGCATGCAAGTGGACTTTGGTTCAATCCCAGCAAAACAAAAAAGAAAACAAAGGGATATTCAATATTTGAAACAAATATTTGAAACAAAAAGAAAACAAAGGAATATCCAATTTAATTTAGCCAAATTTTCCAAAAATTTTTTTCAGTTTAAACAATTCTAATTTAAAATTTTCATATTCATTTGCATTTTATGATCTTAATTCAATTTTCATATTGAATATGCATTTGTATAATCAAATAATTTTGAATACTTGAGAAAAATAACTGTTTTGGAAGCATATATGCAGAACATTTTAATTTATATTATTTATTTATTTACTTCTTTATTTTTGCAGTACTAGGGACTGACCTAAGGGTCTTATGCATGCTACACAAGTGTACTACCACTGAGCTACTTTCCCACTGCTTTTTATTTCCTAAGTTGTCTAGGCTGGCCTTGAACTCCTGCCTCAACCTCCCAAGTATCTGGGATTATAGGTGTGCACCACTATATCCAATTTCTAATCTTTTTATAATTACTTTGTTATGTTTTCAATGATAATATTTAATTATATACACATTGGGGACAAAAACATTTAAAAAAATCTTTCCTATCATTGATCTCAACAGAACACAAATTATTCCTATGACATCACTTAAATAAAAGCAAAAAGTAAATGTTGTATAATAAACGTGATAGGTTATGAGTAATGTATGCCTCTATTTTATTATTTAAGTATCACTAACAAAAAAAGAACACTCAATTATACACAGAAATAATTAAATTGTCCTTTCTGTTGTGCTAACTTACAGTCATACAACTAGGTTTACACATTTTTTCAAATTTATCATTATGAGGGATTTGTCATAGTATGAGAACAGAACTTGTTTTATGCAACAGTTTTTAGTGTTTAGTTTTTAGTGATGAATAACTTCCAGATACTTGGAGATACAGTATGCAGGCCTGCATGTGTCCTGTTGTCCTGGACCCCTGCTGATGATAGGGGTGGACTTGCATAAAAATTTTGGGGAAAAGGCAAAAATACATCAAAGACCCTGAAATAGCACAATGCTGGGTATGGGTGAGGAACAGAAGGGCTGGAGCAGTAAAGGCCTGGCAGGTGAGGCTGGAGAAGTGGGCAAGGGCCTTGTCAACATGATGAGGAGTTTGGATCTTCCTGTACTAGCAATGGGAAGCCATTGGGGTTGATACTGAAGAAGATGGTTCTGGATGCTGTGTAGAATGATATCTAGAGGAACAAGAGTTCCTCTGAATCGGGGCCTGATTCAGAGACTGTTGCATTAGTTCTGAAAGGTGACAATGACCTTCACTTGAGTTTTGGCAGTGGAGGTGGTGAGATGTGATCAAATTGGGAATATATTTGAAAAAGAATTGACAGCATTTACTGACCGACTGAGAGTTAGTGATGGGGAAAGGAGAGAATGGGTTTAGGTCATTTGTTGGTATAGCTGCAAGAATGGTAGAGGGAAGGAGAGGGAAGGGGAAGTATAGAATATCTTGTATAGCCATCCCTTGGTGTTGGTGGTGGATTGCTCTGGCAACCCCTGCAGTTACCAAAATCTGCAGCTGCTAAGTCTCTTGGATAAATGGGTGTAGTGCTTGTATTTTTTCTTTTATCTGTACAATTTCCCACGTACTTTAATCATTTCTAGATTACTTAAAATGCCTAATACCATGCAAATGCTATGGAAATAGTTATCATACTGTATTGTTTAAGAAAAAAATGAAACACTAAAAAAGTCTGTACATGTTTTGTACAATTGCAAATTTTTTTGAATACAATTTATCTACTTGTGGTTGTTTGAATCCACAGATGTGGAACCCATAGATATGAGAGCCGACTGCACTTGGAACAGAAATACTGCTTTTGTAGAAGAATGGGAGTTGCCGATAATGGAAAGAGAAGAAACTAACAAGGTAGGAGACACTTTCCTATTGTACTTCCTACATCCTATCAACAGCTTGCAGGTTTCACTGCTTATCACACATGTGCCAGTCGGGGCCTGTTCCATTCTAGTAGCCTGTCAACTGTCATTGAAAGGTTTTCACAGAATAACTGGAATATTTCCTGCTAAGTTTCTTCCTACCCTTGACATTCTATGATTGTAAGGTAACAAAATGTGACTCAGAAGAATGCAAATTTTCAGAGTTCTTGAAGACAGAAAGGAATCAATCTGTTAAGGTAGAAGTATTTGCATGACAATCCTCCAGTTGGCCACCACCCACGCTGTTGACATCATTATATCATTATCTGTGATCCGTGTCTTCGTGCACACTTCAATGCACTTTGACACATACAATCCATTTTTAGAACTAGTCAGTTGGGTTAGATGTCATCGAGTATTCTGTGAACTCACAACTTTATGCACTCAAAATAAAGTCACAGAATATTAGAAATCAACTGCTCTGATTCTTTGTTGCCCTGATGAGGAAAGTGATTAAGCTGAGTTTAATGAGGGATTAAACTGAGTTGTGATAGTCAGTGATCACACAGCTGGCTAGTGATGGATGTGAACCGGAACTCAGGCTTTGAGACTTGCCAAGAGTTACTTCCCACTAATGCAGCCTATGACCCAACGATGAAGTTGGAGAGGGCAAGAACTCGACGCTGAAATAGTTCTCAGTCTTCTTGCATATTTATGTCATTTTCTGCTATGTAGAATCTTACACTTATATTTCTCAAGAGCTCAAAGTTCTTTCATTAAACATAATAGTGTCAATCTCTACCATGATTCCTTCATCCCACCAACATTTGTGAAATGCCTACTTTGTGATGGTGCTAAGGATGTAAGGGGTAGCTTGTGTCCTCCAGGTGTTCCCAGTTCAAAGTCGTTACTTGTGTGGTGGGTGGGGCGGAAACACTGACGCTGACAATTCCAGCACAGTGTGTTTGGTACTGGGATGGCAGTGTGCATAGGGCCACGTGAGATGACTCAACACTTACAGGAAAGGAAGGGTCAGAAAGGCATCTAGAGCAACCAAGCCATGGGGTAAACAGAAGAATTAACAGGAATTAAATATGTGAGAAGAAGCAGGTGGTAAAGTCAGTTTCAGCAAAAGGGAACAGTATGTGCTAAGGGAAAGAAGGCAGGCAGAATCTGGCACATTTGAAGAGTTGTAAGAACTTGGCTACAGCTGGAGCTTAGAGGGGGAGGAAAGGAGAATGGAGAAACAGGAGGGAGAAGTGGGCGGGGCCAGACATAGCAATCTGCTGTACACCGATGGAGAATCTAGAGCAGACATCAAATTGGCAGCAGAGTGAGATTCCCAGGCCATCATTTTATTGACTCCAGAGGTTCAAGAAATGCCTACGTATGAGCTGCCTTCCAATCACACTTTTTCCCCTGCCTCCATCAGGCATCCCTGTCCTAGGGCAGAAGTTTTAAACAGATGAAGTCTCCAGAATGAGAACCAAGGAAGGATAGCATTAAAAGTTTAGGAATAGGTGGAAAAGGGAGACACGATGTGGACTGGATATAAATAGGACTTTCCTCTTTTCTCCTAGCAGCATCTGCTGCAGTCAGTGAGAAGGCACAGACTTGGCGGAAGACTATAAGTGTATTAATCACAAAATATCTGTATATATAAGTACTTCATACAGATTTGTTGAAGAATGATGTGAGATGGGTGTATTGATAGGGATTCTTTGCTTTGTTTCTCTCTTCCGGGCTTTCTCGAATTTGTCAGACCCCAAATCTGATTGGTATGGGTTGGGGAAAGAAGAGTCCTAGAGGCCAGGCATGATACCAGGAGCTTTGAGTCATCTTTCATTCTCAAAACATTCTTCATACTCAGTGCTTCACACCCCCAATTTCTTACCCAAAGACCAGGTGTGTTTCAGGGTTTCAATTTTTTTTAGGTTTCTGAAAGGTAACACAACACATAAATACATCTTTTATTATATAAACTCCCAGCGGGCCTGGGCAAATACAGGAATATTTGCACTAGGTAGGATAATACTTAAACTCAGGTCAGGTCACGTTCCACTGCCAAGTGAATTATAAAATGCTACTGGTTTTCAGAGTACAGAAGTTTGGAAATGTGGGTAAGGGATTGTGGACCTACCTGTGAGAGCCTCAACTTTTAGATGAGTTCCCTGAGGTTCTGAGGAATGAAGTCACATGACCAAGGTCACTCTGCTGAGGGAAGAAGTCCAAGTTAGGATATGGATATGTCAGACTCCAAAGCTCATGATCTTCTACTGCATAATGCTGGATTGACTTGCTGGCTGCCAGATACAGAAAGGAGTAAACCGTTCTTTCTGGTTCTCTGCAGTAATGAGCAGTAAGACCTGTGGAAAGCACATTTCTGGAACAGCAATGCCTCCATCTACTGGACATATGTGAGAATGACATCTGTCCCCACCAAGAACCAGAATTGACTGTCCTAATAATGGATTGTACGGTCTTTCCCTTCTGTAATTGTGCAAATGATATTTCTGAGGTTAGGAAACAGCTGCTAAATTACTTCTACATAATCCACACTTCAAATTTTACTAACAATAATAAAAATAACCATGCTAAAAATGAAATCTCTTGTTAGAAATTCTATACGGAAATTGCCAGATTCATCATTCCCACTACCTCCAGAACATCCCTTCTAAAACACACCCCTTCTTGCTTCAAACCTTTCAGCGTTTCCACACTGAGTTCAGAATTCTCCTTACACATCTGCTGTCTAGCTGGTTTGCCACACCACCTATTCCTTGCCCTTGCTGAACCTTTATTGAATCTCCATGTCCTAATATGAAACCAGGGTCTGCCTGCTGGATTTGTTTCCTGGCTTTCCCTACCAGACTTAGCTCATGAGGCCCCTGAGTAAGAGTTTGTCTACTTCTGAGAAATGAAAACTTAGGGTGAATTTATTTAATTTATTCATTAATTA
This sequence comes from Sciurus vulgaris, assembly GCF_902686455.1. Taxonomy (NCBI): domain Eukaryota; kingdom Metazoa; phylum Chordata; class Mammalia; order Rodentia; family Sciuridae; genus Sciurus; species Sciurus vulgaris. The sequence goes on along the minus strand of NC_136465.1, from coordinate 54,920,269 downwards.
GGACTAGGAATGTAGCTCATTTGCCTAGCATGTGCAAGGCCTGGGTTCAATCCCCAGTACTGCAAAAAAATTATTCATTAATTAAATGCACATTTAGTAATGGTTGTCAAATTTCTGAATCTCAGTGTGACAATACTTGTAAATTTTTTTTTCTGAATGTGTATTTTAATAGAGGGAAGAGTAGAGAGAAGTTAGGAATAATCATTCTCCCAAAAAGAGATATCTTCAAAGAATGTGATGACCATAATATATAGAATATTGTTCTTATAAGAGATGGTTCTCCCTGTGGGACTCCCAAATAGTCTTTCCTTTTCTTTGAACCTTGTCTTTCCTTTTTCAAAATAAACCCTCAAGATGATTTAGCCTCCTTGAAACTGTACATGGATTATGGCACTTTGGAAGTTGGGGCAGGTTATAAAATAAATAAGATAGAGGTTTTTTCAGGTATTGTTTTTGCAACAACTTTATTTAAATGTAATTCACACATCATTCACATACCACGAATTCATAAAACAGTTCAATGTTTTTTTGCACATTCACAAAGTTATGCAAACCTTTCCAGAGTTTCAGAATATTTTGATCATCCTGAAGGAAATCCTGTATTCTTTAGCTATCAACCCCCAAACCTCCAACTCCATCACACTCTCAGCCCTTGGCAGCCACTAATCTACTTTTTGTGCCCACAGATTTGGCCATTCTGGACATTGCATATAAATGGAACCATAATATGTGGTCTTTTACAACTGGTTTTCCCACTTTGCATAATGAGTTCGAAATTCATCTATGATGCAGCATATATTAGTGCTTTGTTTCTTTTTATAATACTCTTTTATATAGATGTACACATTTTGTTTATTCATTCTTCAGTTGATGAACATTGGGTTGTTCTACCAGCAGCTATTATACAAAATGCTGCTATGAACATTCATGTATAGACTTTTGTGTAGACATGTGCTTTTGTGCTTTTGTTCTAGTGGAACTGTTGAATTAAGTGATACAGGTATGTTTATTTCTCTCCATACAAGATTAGATTACAAACATCCCTTGTGCAGCTCTTTGTCTCCTGGCCCATTGCTGTGCATGCTGATGTTCATTAAATATTTATTAACTAGAATGGATGATATTGGCAAGTCTGATATGAAACATCATAGGGAGTTGCAGGACTAAACAGACATCATGAATAATTATTTTTAAAAAAGAATAATGACTTAGGTCACAAATAATATTAACACTGACAAGTAACTTTGCAAAATATACTTCTCAGAACCCCAACTTCTCTTCTATAGAATGACAGCAGTAACACCTCATGGAGTTGTGGTGTTAAAAATTGTTTTCTATCTGGGAAGGCCTCAAACAGACCTGGCCCACACAGTAGGCATTCAACAAAGCTACATAGCTAGTTAAATTCAGTGTAGTTCCTCATCCACAAACCAATCCAAGATGTATTATCATATGAAATATTGTTTAGCTTTGACCTTGAAAGGCCTGGGTTTTCATCTCCTCTTCATTTCTATCTTATATTGTCCAATGTGAGATCATTATCCCTATGTCTGTATTCATGATATCAAAGCAACTAGTTTAATAACTGAAAAGAGGTGGCTAGTCAGGTGAATCTCGCTCTTGGGGTAGGAATTGGAAGTGCCACCCCACTAATTCCGTTTGACCCATATCCATATGCCTGGAGGGCTGTACCCACAGAACTATATGTTATTCAAGCCTGTGGAATTAAATTTTTGCCCTTAAATAGGAGCAGAATTTATTTATTTATTTATTTATTTATGTACCAGAGATTGTGCCAGAGCAAATTGTGTGTACTAAGCAAATGATTCTCAGAATCAGTCTTTTCAGAATCTGGTCTGTCAACTGTTCAGATATCAAATAGACTCACTCCATCCACCTCTTTTCAAAGTGTGGCTCTTGAGATCATTTGAGGACCAACAACAAATGAGATATATCTATATTTATTTCACTGTTGTGTTTAAATATGTTAGAATATAAAATGGACAACTAATTATGTACTTTCAAAGATGGGTTAAACATTGTTGATTAGGATTCTCTCCACACTAACACAAGTTTGAAATGAATGCACTTCAGTTACTTTCAAGTTCAGGTATAAAACTCAAGTTAGAACAGAAACACATCACCTCTGTCAGTTTTGCTTACCGATTAGATAAAGATAATATGTAACCAGTACATCAACTCAACAATCTGGAAATGGCTAACCATAGTCTATCATGAATGCAGTATAATTTCTGTAAACAAAGGGCACTTCTAACACATTTGAAACTTTCTAATTTCATAGAAAGACAAATACACTTGATCTCACTCAGTTGTGGAATCTAAAAAAATTTATCTCACAAAAGTTGAGAGTATTACCAGAGGCTGGGGAGAGTAATGGAGAGGGAGAGGTGGGGCAAGGTCGATCAATGGGTGAGAGATAGGAGCAAGAAGCTCTGGTTTTCTGTTGCACAGTGGGGCAATTATAGACAACAATAACATACTGACATTTCAAAAAGCTAGAAGAAAGGTTTTTGAATGTTTTCACCATAGAGAATGACAAACATTTGAGGAGGCAGATATGCTTTGCCTGATTTACACATTATACAAGGTGTACAAGCTTTGAAACATCATGATACCCCTTTAATATGTACTATTTTATGGTTTTATATGTCAGTTAAAATAATTAATTTAATATTTTTATGATTCCTGAAGTTTCTCTGCCACTGAGCTCTACCACTGAGCCCTTTTTTATTATTTTTTTTTATTTTGAGACAGGGTCTCACTAAATTGCCCAGGCTGGCTTTGAACTTGTGATTCTCTTGCCTCAGCCTCCTGAGTAGTTGAGATTATAGACATTACAGTTAAAATGCTGTTTAAAGAAATTTTCTAATCTGATGAATTGAAAAAAAAAAAACCTCACTTTTTTTCTTACATCTTGCTTACACTATTAATTTGTTTATTCTCTACCTTTTTTTTTTTTTTTTTTAATACATAGGAGATCATTTCCTGTCTGTGAACAAATCCCCAATTAGCACTGTGAGAGGTAATGGGTTTTATTGCAGGGGTCAACAAGTACCCTAATGCTTCCCAATTTGTGGTGGCATTTGACAATTCACAGACATGCTACCCTCTGGGCAATTATCAACAACTAAATATTCTGATGGGACTTCTTGGTCCCATACAGTTCCAGTCCCATCACTGGGGAGCAGAGAAGATAGTTTGTAATGGACCGGAACATCATTTGTGAAAGGTAGCCAATTCCTGTGTGACCATCATAAAAAGACCTAGAACCAAGAGAGTTCCTTGAAGACCATCATTACTCTCTCCTTTACCACAGACCACACACTGCACTGCCCATGACATATCAGCAGGAAGAAGGCTGACCTGGGCAGTACCCTAAGAGCCCACAGATTAAGGACCATGTACCAGCTATTGTTTTTCCATCAGGAGGGGGGAAAATCAAAGAAAAAAGTCAGTAAGATGGAGGTAGGTGTGTGTGTGTCTTGGAATCCAGAGGATCGGGGCAGGAAAAAGAAAAATCCATCAAAAATGTTCCCAGTACAAAAGTTGGCAAAACAAATAGCTCACTTCTTTTTTTTTTTTTTTTTTTTTTAATTGAACTTTGTAACACGAGAAATTCTCTCATAAGAAGAGAGTGCTCCTGAGCCAAGTTTAGGCAGAAGGAAATGTTTCCAGCGTGTCAGGAACGAAGCTGACGTTCCATTAAGACAGAGAGAGGCAAAAAAAAAAAAAAAAAAAAAAAAAAAAAAGTGCTGAAGGAAAGTGTAAGGGGGAAAAAAGCACCGGAAGTCAGACGGGGCTTTAAATTCCCGACTGGGCCCCAGTTGAAAGCACTCAGGAAGCTCCCCAAGCAAACCAGACCCGTCGGATTTCTCACTTGAGCTCTCGGCCCCAGTGGACATTTCCTGTTCTGCCTCTGGAAGTTCAAGCCAGGAGTTACAAAACATCCTTTTCCCTCTACCCAAGTGCTTGGGTGGGGAGACCCTCCCTGCCCTGCCCTGCCCTGCCCTCCCCTTCCTTCCGCGGAACTCCTCCCTGATCCGCAGTTCGGCTTCCCAAGGAGATGATGGATCGGCCCTAGCAGGTGGTGCAAGGGGACCCCGGCTGAAGAGGTAGGAAACGGGGCACTGCACATTCTTGCGGTCATTTCACATTTATTGAGCCAAACGAGACACTGATCCTTTTTGCTTTTGGGCTGGGGTGTTTTCTTGTGCATGGGTGTGAGTGGTAGTGGATGGATGAGGGGAATCTGGGATGAGATCTGTCATCCCTTCTCCCTTTCTCTTTCCAAATTGAACTTTAATTACTGGATCCCTGAAAGCACATTTTTCTTGGTGTGGGTGCTATTAATGGGAGAATTCTGGGAAGTTGATATGAATTCCCTGATTTCTCTGTTTCTTTTCTGAGCCCCTGGAATGTCAAGGAGCATTCATAAATAACTTCATCTCTGAAAAGATTCAGAGAGAAATGACTGAGGTGAAAGGCCTGGTTGTTTCCTGGCACTAGGACCATGTTGTATTCTAGTCCATGATGCTATCTTTTCCCTCCCATCCACCATCATGAGGCACATGCCTGGTGGTTTTTCTGCAGGTGTGGGGATGTGGCACAAGCCCATAGTCAGAACCTTTGAGCACCAGGGCTGTAGTTCTAGACAGGACTCAGGTGCTGTTTGAAAAAGCTGTGTGTGTGTGTGTGTGTGTGTGTGTGTATGTGTGTATGTGTGTCTGTCTGTCTGTCTGTCTGTGTGGGGTAAGCTAACTGGTCTACCCAGAAGCCCACACATCACCCTTATCTTCAATTAGGAACATGTTCCCAGCAGCTGGTGGCTGAAAAGCTAGCCTTGGCATTGCATGTGCTGACATTGGATGGGATCACAAAACTCAGCATGGCTTCTGCACAAAGAATACTCAGAAACTTATGAAGCAGTCATAAATGAATCATTTTAAATGCCTTTTCTCTGAATATCTATGGCTTTTACTCTCTGTACTACACGATTTGCTCCTCAGTCACATGGCCTTGCACTGTTCTCTGACAGGCTAACTTCATGAGGGAGGGGATTGAACAAAATAGTCATGGCTACTAGTTGATATCTTAAGATAGTAACTGATTCTTGTTGAGCACTTGCCCTGCACCAAGCACTATTCTAAGGGTGGTAGGTATTGTCATCATCGTTCCCATTTTACAGATGAGGAAATTGAGGCTGGAGACACGATTAATAAGAGACAGAGGAGGGACCTGAACTGAGGCAGCATGGGTCTCAAGTCTAGGCTGCTGTGCTCAGAAATCAGAAAGACCAGGCTTTGAATGTGAGTTTAAGCATTATCTAACTGAATGACTTTGGATAATTAATTGCCCTCTACCTCAGTTTCCTCATCGATAAAAAGGACTAATAATGCCACTTCACAGAAGTATTGTGAGAGGTAAAGTTTAAAAGACTGTTTTACTGAAGAAGGTGAACAATGCAAATGTGCTCTTCACTGGGCAGTACAACAGTTGAGGGATCCCTTCCACACGGAGAAGCCTGAGTTTGGTGGGAAGTGCCAATAGCGCCTGTTAGGATTTGTGCTTGTTGTTCAGCAGCCAACCTGTCTTACACTGGAGCTTATGCTAAGCTCAAGAAGGACAGGGTTTGCCTCTTACATACATTTCCCAACTGTGATGTTAAGAACACCATTGCTTTTTGGAGGGGAGGCTGGGTCCCCTTTGCTGAGGAATTCAACATGGAGGCCAGCATCATATGGGTGCTCCAGGTAACTCCTTTTCTACTTCCAACAGAGTAGCTCCATTCTTTCCTGACTTGTAGGTCTGTTAAAGACCTACTTTCTCAGTTGAAACAAAGTTTTCTGAAACAATGCATAGAAGTGCTGACAAGTAGTGCTTTGCCTAGACTGAAAATGACTGTTTGTGGTGGCGAGATTTCTAGCTTCCCCGTCTAAGCTCACTTGGTCCTCCCATCTGCCTCCTCTAATGATCATGTCCTGCCCTGAGAGCCCACTGGAGGCTGCCTGCCAGCCAGGCTCAGGGAGTGAGCTCTTCTGTCTCAGGCAGACTCTCCTTTTTGCAGGGACACACAAGGAGCAGCACCCTGGCGAGCCTACTTTACAACCTGGCCTCTCTCTCAGTCTTTTCTGAGGGTGGTCTTCTCAACTGTGCTCCCAGTTAGGGACTAGGTAATCAATAATCATAATGGCTACTTATTGATCTTCCTTAATGATAACTGCTTACTCATTGAGCCAGACATTGTGTTGAGAACATTATTTAGATTAGCTCACATAATCTTCACAAAAGCCCAAAGAGGCATGATCCCCACTATGCTGATGAGGAATCTAGAGGAAGGGACTTTAAGTGACTGGCATGGGCATCCTGCCAGTTAATGGTGATGGTGGGATTGGAACCCATCCCCGAGTTTAAGCCTCACTGCCTTGAATATTTTTTGCAGCCCTGTTTGATAGCCGTAAGGACATGTTATGATGATGGTTCTTTTGTGTTTTGACAAATGATGCCCCTGAAAATAGACTGGGAGGATCAGGCTTACAGGGTCAGGACAGAATGTTCTATGGAAGGAAGAGTGCTTCTGTGAATAAGTGGAGTAATGACTTTTAGCCATGCTGCATGCCTGATAAACTTCATTTATCTATGAAATGGTGCAGTTTTTTTAACCTTAGTTTTATTTTATTTATTTGTGATGCAGGGAATTGAACTCAGGGCCTTTCACATGCTCAGCAAGTGCTCTATCACTAAGCTATGTACACAGTCCAAGATAGTATAGTTTAATGAAAGAGACCTAGGCTCTTCAGCCAGACTTCTGTGAGCACAACCTGGCTCTGCCGCAGGTTAGCTAGGTCATCTTGGGTACATTACATAACAAAAACAAAAAAAGTGCTTTATTTTTTTTTTTCCAATGAATAAATGCCATTGACTGAACCACTTATATTTCTGAAAGACTGACTTTAGAATTTCAAGCTGAGATATAAAAGTTAAGAGCTATATGTAGCTTATTTTAGAAAAACAGAAAGGAGATCATGTCTTACAGAAGAATTTTATGCATTTTTCAAAGAACAAATTTGTGAGCACAGCCCAAGTCTGGATTAGATTTATAATGATCTTTAAACTCACATGCATCGCTTTGCCAACTTTTACTGGAAATACAAGTAGGTGAGAAATAAATCCATGACTGACATTTACTGAACACTTACTATGAGCCAGGCATTGTGGGAAGTACGCCTATGCATTATCTCTTTGACTAGTCTTCATGACTGCCTGTCAGGTGAGTACTGTTATTTTCCCCAGTTTGCAAATGAGGATAGCAAGGTTTAGAGAAGAAAAGTAACATGAAAAAGTCACCCAGCTGATAAGTGCTAGAGTTGGGATTCTAACTCAGGGGACTGCCTAATGGGGGTATGAATGCTTAAGTCTGACATTAAAGTTCTAGTAAATCTAATTCTCCCTGATTTAAGCCATTTCTATCTGTTTAAGGAATATTGAATATGGACTGGGCACCGTGGTGCATATCTGTAACCCAGCAACTTGGGTGGCTGAGGCAGGAGGATGACAAGTTTGAGACCAGCCTCAGCAACATAGCAAGATCTTTAGTAACTTGGCGAAACTCTGTCTCAAAATAAAAAAATAAAAAGGACTAGGGATAAAGCTCAGTAATAAAGCATCTCTGGGCTCTATCCCCAGTACAAAAAAAGAAAGAATGAAATATCTAGGATGGAAGTGAATGGAAGGAGCAGGAGGAGCAGTAACTCTCAATGCACCAAGTCTCAGTGAAACCCTCTTAGGCATTTTGCAGAGCAAGGACTGGAAGATGCTCAGACCACCTGAAGGGAGATGCACAGATAGTTGCCCTACGCAAAAACAACAACAACAACAACAACAAAACACCAGGCAGTCTTTCCTTATTAAATTAAGAGTTTTCAACCTTTCACTTAAAATAAGTACTTTTACTTAAATAAGCACTTCTGTTTGCCCTATTCAAATCGCCAGCATCACTACTCTTGTGCTTTGGGGCCTTTAAGAAAAAGGAAGGTTACTTGTACACAGGTCCTGTGATACCACTGCAAATATCTAATAACTGACTAACATGTAGTTAGCCTGTGCAGTACAAATACACTGATCAAAAGCATAATTCACATCCTGGAAGGGACAAGGGGACAGTGTGAGATTTCACCATGCTGTTCAGAACCATGTACAGTTTAAAACTTCTGAATTTTTTATTTCTGAAATTTTCTACTTAATGCTTTCAGATCAGGGTTGATGGCAGGTAACTGAAACCCCAGAAAGTGAAACCTTGGATAAGGGGAGACTACCGTAAAAAACAAAGTCACATACTGGTGTGGATCTAATGGGAGATTTTTAGGCTGCACTATAATGGTGGGTAGCAAGAGTATTTAGAGTAAGGAGACTCCTGAGGCAGCCTCTAACTACACTCCACGGTTGTTACCTGGGCTGGAAAGGCAAGCTCCCACCTGAGGGGAACTTTGAAAGTCCAGTTCATAGGCTTTTGGTGTGTTACTCATTAGAGGTTCTGAATTTTCAGAGTATTTATAGCACCAGCTCAATAGGGACAGCTCTGGGCAGCTGTATGACGGGTGTAATGTTATTCCTTGTGTCCAGAGCCTTCTGTCTTTCCTAATAACCTCTCTCCCACCCACCTTCTCAGCCTCTCACATTCAGACTCTGCTCCCTTCCTTATCTCTATAAGGCTTGCAGGCCCTTAATTCACTGGACAACCTTAAGCACATACCACCCAAGTGTGGGTGTGTTTGTAACAAGGATCAAATTGTTTTGCTGGGAACAAGATGACAATGGAATTTGGCGATCATTTAGTGATTAGGGGAGAGTTTTTAAGGATTTTGGAATATGGGTCCTCCTTAGGCCTTACTCTCCCCTCCAAATCACACACTATAAACCAGGGCTCATTTGGGGCCCATCAGTCATTGCGGAGTGTCCTAGTTTAACGACTAGGAGTAGGGTGGGAGAAAGGAAGGAAATCTGTTGTTTATCCCAGGCCACTCAAGATACATGGGGATGGGCACAGAGGGGAAGGTTTCTATGCTTTCTGCATTTTCAGCCCCAGAGCAGCAATGAGGTTGCTTTATTCTTTACCCTCACCCTCTATTTTTAAAGTGAGGTTCCAGAGAGACCCAAGCAGACAGGAAGAGATGAAAAAGCCAACACAATACAGAACAAAATGCCTCGAGGCAGCAAGGGAGGGCTCAGTTTGTTCTTTGTGTAATGTAGGACTTTCCTGGACCCTTGGAACTTTCCATAGTTTGATTTTCTGGCTAATTATTACCATCTGCGTGGTTGCTGGCAGCCAACACTGTGCTGGGCTTTCTGGGCCTGCCAGTGGACTTGCTGACCAGCCTGAGGGGTACTCCGACTACAGCCAGCTGCTGAGGCCCCCTGGTCTCCTTGAGGAACAGCAGGAGTGCCCACCAACTGCCGACCCAGCTGATGGGTGAGTGGCTTGCCAGCCTCTTGGCCTCTTGAATTGGTCCTCCAGAGTCCAGTGTGGGTTTCTGGTCTAATGTTTCCTTTTCCAGCATGCTGGTGACACATCTGCATGCTCCATGGGAGCACAGCCTACTCCTTCCCTTGGAGTGGCTCAGTACCCGGCATGCATTGCATGTGCTTGAACAGATGCTGAGATATGTACGTCATGGAAAGAAAGGCCTGTATGTACTTTAGTAAATAAACAGCTGTCAGGATTCGTGAGGCACACATTAGCCTAGCCTAGTAAGGCATTCAATCTGCTTCCAGAATCACGCCCATCAGAGCTAAGAGGGATCTTAGAGACTATTTTAAGCCCTTCGTTTCACAGCTGAAGAGAAGGAGGACTAGAGAGGCAGTGAATTTCCCAAGGTCACATGACCAGGGTCCAGGGGCCCCTCTAGTTCACAAAACCAAACTGATATGGGTGAATAGTCTTAAGAAGGGACTAAAGTTACATGCTTACTGAGTGTTTCCATTTGCTCTTATAAATCCATTCTCGATTGTCCCTTGCTCTATGCCCAGGAAACTGGCCTTAATGACTCCCTTGCGTTTAGTTTCTACTTAGATTCATCCAATGCAAGGCACCTATAGGAAGTCAGAGGTAGGGAGGGGTGGTAGGAAGGTAGGCATTTATTTCCCTTGCTCCTTTCCTATTGGGTCACTACCATCAGGGTGTGTTCCCTGGCCGAAGCCACAACTCAGTCAGGCAGCCAGCCCTCTCCATTCAGCTCTTTCCTGCTGACCTTGGGCCAAGGGGTAATAGCAGGGTCTTCTCCTGTGTACAGCCAGTCCCAGGGTATTCCGTTATCTTTTGTGGTCTTCCAAACTCTACTCAAGTTTTGTAAGCAGCCCCTTTATTTTCAGATTGAAATTTTTTACTCACCAGCATCTTTTGTTCATTTGAAAAAGAGAAAACCTGTGTTAGTCAGCTTTCTCTGCCAGAACAGAGATAAACCTGAGTTAAAAAAAAGAGCAAACTGTTTTTCTCTCTGCAGTATTGACAATTGAACCCAGGGGTGCTCTACCACTTAACTAGGTCCTCAGCCCTTTTTATTTTTTATTTTGAGACAGTGTCTCTCTAAGTTGCTGAAGCTGGCCTGGAACTTGTGATCCTCCTGCCTCAGCCTCATGAGTTGCTGGGCTTACAGGTGTGCACCTCTGCATCTGATGGAGAAAGATTTATTTTGGCTCAAGGTTTCAAAGGTTTCAGTCCATAGTTGGTTGACTCTGTTCTTTGGGGACCTTTGGTGAGGCAAAACATCATGACTGGAATGCTTAGGGTAGAGCAAAGCTGCTTATCTCATGATGTCCAGGAAGCAGAAAGAGAGAAGAAGGGGCCAAGGTCTCAATATCCCTTTCAAGGGCATGCCCCCAGTGACCTAACTTCCTCCCACTAAGCCCCATCTACTAAAGGTTTCATCACTTCCCAACAGCACCACAGGCTGGAGCCCAAGCACATGAACCTTTGGGCAACATTTAGGATCTAAATCATACCAATATGTACGAAAGGCAAATATACCTGAAAGGAGCAAGGTATATTAGTTTCCTATGGCTACTCTTACAAATGACCACAACTTGATGGTTTAAAGTAACATAAAGTTATTCTCTCACAGTTCTGGAGTCCAGAAATCCGAGTCAGCCTCACTGGGCTTGATTGGCATTGGCAGGGCTGTGCTCCCTCCAGAGGCCCTGGAAGATAATCTGTTCCTTGTCCCTAGTCTCTTTCAGCTTCTGGTGGGTCTAGCATCCCTTGACTTGTGACCACATCACTTCAATATCTACCACTGTGGTCACTTTGCCATCTCTTTCTGTGTATGGAAACTTCTCCTGCCTCCCTTTTATAAAGATATTTGTGATGGTATTTAAGGTCCACCCAGATCATCTAGGATAATCTCCCCATCTCAAAATCCTTAATTTGATCACATTAGCAAAATAAGGTAACATGTTTGCCAATAAGATAATGTTGTTCCCAATAATGTAACATTTACAGGTTCTAGAGATTAGGATTTGATATCTTTGAGGTCCTTATTTGGCCTATGACAGAGTATGACAGACACATGGAATTCTTCGGAACAATTCTAATGGCACTTGTGTATTGATACCATCATGCTTGACAAAAGTATTGGCCTATCTTTGGGGATGACTTTCAGCCCCTAGACTCTAATTCTTTTATCTTTGGTCCTGGCAGCTGGATATCATTGTGACACTCCCCTTCTGAAGTCAGCTGATTTGAACTCCAGGCAAAGCACTGTGGCAGACAAGTTGGTGGTCTATGATGGGGCATGATAACTGTGGAAGGTCCGGTCTAGAGACATTAGAGTATGGAAGTCATTTGACTAAAAGAGTTGACTCTTACACCTTAAAAATTTAAAGGCACTTAGAAAGCAGGTAGCTCCGTCACCCTTTCTTATACATGAAGCTTGGAGAGGGAAATTTTCTTACAGCTCATTAATGATAGGCCCAGGATGAAGACAGAAGTCTTGGGACCCAATCTAAGGACTTTTCCACTATGCTTTCTTGTCATGTCTTGTCACCAGCTGCTTTCCTGGACCATTTTTGAGTGTTCTTTACAGGATTTAGATCCCAAGTAGTTCTACTTACTGGAAATTAGTAGGCAGTAGTAATATACTAGATGTTGAGCCTGTGTTACAATGCAAATTAAAAAGTCATGCTGGGACTTATGACTGAGATCAGTGCTACTCAGAGTGCCAGTCCGTAATGAAATACATGACTGCCAGAATAAGACTAACACAGAACTTCCTTCATTGAGAAAGTCATGCTGTGAAAACAAGTCAGCAGAACTAAACAGTGCACGTGGTGAGGAGATGAATTTACATTCTGCCATAGCACCCAATCTTGTTACAGACCATTGTGATGGTCACTGGTAGAGGACAAACAGTAAGGTCATTGCTTGAGCCAACCCACCCCTCCACACAGGCCATTTTGATAGAAAAATATATCAGAGAAGACAATGGTCATACCATCCAGATCACATCCAGAGAGTGGAGTCCAGATCTGGAGCCATTCTTTAAGAGGGATATTATTAGATGACATTCCAAAGATCTTCCTGTGTAGTACTGGCTCATGGAGCATAATTTTTTGGTGAGGATTAAAAGAGAAACTGTTTTACAAGTCCTTTACAGTGCATGGCACAAGGTAAAGCACTAATTCAATGAAATTATTATTACTACTATTATATCATAATTCAGTACAAGTTGACTGTTGAGAGGAATGGAAAAGACTAGAAGGAGTGCAAGTTTGTATGTTTGAAGGACTATCATATGGAAGGGATATAGATCAATTTGGAATCTCTTCATTCAACAAATATTTTTTTGGAGTGCTCACTGTAATTCCAGATACTTGTCTAGGCATTGAGAAGTACTGTGGACAATGCTATGAGGTACTGAGTCTCATGGATGGAGGTGGTTATGAGATAAGACAAAAAATCAAAGTAATTTTGGAAGGAGCCCAAGACAAGATGATAAGGAATGTGTATTGGTTTGGGAGGTACTGCTTCAGACTGGGTAGTTAGGAAAACTCTCCCTGATGTCATATGGTCTGAGTAGAGCCCTGAATGTCAACAAAGAACAGGCACATGAAGACCTAAGATGGGGGGATCTAGGCAAAAGACTGTTACTCATGATGGTAAAAATTATTAGCAGGCACATTTACATAAATATAATTAAGTTCATTTTAATAATATGAGGAATTATTTTTAGATAAACTTTTAATTTTGGAACAGTTATAGATTTATAGAAAAATTATGAAGATTATACAGTTTTGACATACACCCCATATCCAGTTTTTCCCTATGATTAACATCTAACATTTGTGAAGTCCTTATTTCACATTTGGTGAACCAATACTGATAGTTTCTTATTAACTGAAGTTCATACTTAATTTGAATTTTCTTAGTATTTGCCCAATGTCTACTATCCAGGACGCCATATTGCATCTGGTAGTCATGCCTCTTTGGGTTTTCCTTGCCTTGATGTTTTCTCAGTTTTTCCTTATATTTGATGACCTTAACAGTTTTAAGGACAATTGGGTCCAGTATTTTGTAGAATATCCCATCTTTGGGATTTGTCTTGTGTTTTTCTTATGATTATAGTGGGGTTTATATTTTGGGGAAGTAAATTGTCATTCTCACCATATCATATCAAAAATACCTGCTATGAACATGATGCCATCACTCCTGGTGTTGACCTTGATCACCTGACTTGAAGTAGTGTTTGGCAGATGTCTCTACTATAAAATCACCATTTTCCCCTCTTTTATCGTGTACTCTTAGGAAGTAATTCATTGTGCACAGTCAGCACTTAAGGAGTGGAAAGTTAAGCACTGCCTCATTGAGGGGGAGTTCATACATAAATTATTTAGAATTCCTTCATGGTAGAATTAGCTCATCTTTTCATTTACTTATGTTTAACTGTTTATTTATATTAGTAGGAACTCATGTACTTGATAACCCAGGTCTTGGCCATTGGGGGTTCTTTCATTTGACTTCTGTGTCCCTTTACAATACTCCTATCATTTGGGGACTTGGTATTTGTCTCTTGAGCACTTTTTTTTTTAACTACAAGATGCACCTACCACTACAAGATGTTCCAGATTTATTTTACATATTTCCTGCCCCAGTCTTAGATTCAGCTATTTCTTCAAGTAACCCTTGTTCCTATTTTTATTTTTTTGAGAATGATATTAAAAACCAAGATCTCAGTATTGGATGAGCTTGGTGATATTAGGGTGTCAGTACCCTTTCAGCTGATAGAACAAGGAGATTATGCATGTGCTAATCTGAGAATAAACACACATTTTAAAATGTTTCTGTGCATAACCAACTGTATCTATATTAAGTTAAACATGAATTCATACTGATGCTTCCAACTCTAATTCATTACCACAAGGATCATTCTAGACACCCCCTTTCTTATCTGTAATTTTCCACTCCACAATGAGAATCTGGACTCTCACCACCTGCTATCCATTTACTTACTACATGTGTAGTGTAGTGGTATTAGAATTGTTAACATGGACCCCCACAGGAAACAACTTTGTCAACTAGATTACAGTGCTTATGTGCAGTTTCTTTAGCCTTTATCTTAACAGACTCCACTCATTTCCAGAGTTACTTAGGTTGGCATCTCTCCCCACCCCACCTTCTTCAGTGAAAAATTTTCACAAATTTGTAATACAATTAGGTTTTTTTTAAAATCACAATCTGTATTCCATTCTGGGATCCTCTGATCCCCCAAATTATTTTTCTTTAATTTGCATACATTAAGGTTCACTCTTTGGCCTTAAAGTTCTATGCATGTTGACAAATGCATAATGGCATGTTTCCACCATTAGATTTTCTTATAGAATACTGACATATTCACAAAAAATCCCCCGTACTTTCATTATTAAGACTTTTTGAGAAGTGACACCTAGAAAAAGGAAAAAAAAAAAAAAAAAAAAAGGAAATACATACAGCCTGCTTTCCATCATGGGGGCAAAATACCTGAGGTAAGTCAACTTAGAAGGGAGAAAGATTTATCTTAGCTCGTGGTTTCAGAAGTTTCAGTACATGATCACTGGTCTGTTGCTCTTGGACCTGTGGAGTGGCAATATATCATAGATGCAGTATAGGGTAGAGGAGGCTGTTCACCTTATGATCACTGGGGGGGAAATATTAGAAGAGGAGGGGCTGGGCTTCCAATATCCCCTTCAAGGGCATGCCCTCAAACACCTAACTTCCTTCCACTAGCCCCACCTTTTTTTTTTTTTTTAAGTGGTGCTGGGAATTGAACCTAGGGCTTTGTAGAAGCTAGTAAGTGCTCTACCACCAAGGCACACCCCCCAGCCTTTAGCTCCACCTCTTGAAGGTTCCACCACCTGTGAGTGGCACCACAGACTGGGGACCAAATTTTCCACATGTGAGCCTTTAGGGGAAATTTCAGGTCCAAACTGTAATAGGAGAGAAAGCAAGATTGGGCAGGAGAGCCTTCAGGCTATGGTGCAGGTCTTACAGGATCTCTCAGGCCCTGTGGAGCTCTAAAGCAAAGGTCACCTCTTAGAGGAACCCATGTGAGGCAGAAATGACTGGGTCTTTATACTACCACCTTACTTGGCTGTTGGCTGGGGACTGCCAAAGAGACTGATCTTAACTCAAAAGCTGAGACACCCTGAGGCATTAACAGCTAGAGATACCAGCTAACCACATTCTTTGAGGCTGAATTGCTAAATCCTTTGTTGGAGAGGGATCTGAGTGCTGTGCTTGTGTTACCCAGAGATATTTTTGTTTTTTCCAAGAAGAGGTTGGCCGACCACTGGCCAGTAACCTTGTGCAGAGGATTCCCACCTTGGGTGGACTTTGGGACCACATGATCCCATTAGCCCTTTTAGCTCTTGGGTTCCATGGCTGTCCTTCAGCCTGCTTTGATCCACTTATTCTGTTTCTCACAGCATTTTGCTTAAGCACCTGTTTTCCTTCTTGCACTGACCATCTTGTGCCCTGCTGTACAGTAGCAGTAGGATCAGAATGCCTCCACTGAGTCTGGCTCTCACTTCTGCTGCCCACACCTGCTTTAGATCCCAAATACTTAAGAAAATGGTTACAGTATCTAAGCAATATGGATCAAAGTGTTGAACAGAAATAAAAAGTATATGGCTATGGGCAAGAAAATGAAAAATTCAAAGCTGTGACTACATAAACCAAATCCCTGTCTGAAGTATCCCCTCCCTGGAACATGGAAAAAGCAAAAACAACAGCACTCCCTACTGATCTATGGTTGAACCTCACCTAGAGGGCAAAGTATGATGTTTTTATTTCATTTTCACTCCTATGCTTATAGCAGCCTGTGGATTCTAATTGGCAGGTGCAGTCATTCCAGTGCAGTTCTTGTTTGTCTCTTAGGAAGATGGAAAACTTTCAGGCTTCCTAAAGAAGGAGTGACTCCGATGTTTTGTTCTACCTGTGCTTATTCTTCCTTTTATTTAACCTGCTTTAGGGTAAAAATCTGGCATTACAGCTTTTTCTTATAACTTGGTGGCTCTCTTGCTCTTAAATGTCCTAAGATAAATAATTTAGGTCTCTACGTGACCTCTAAAGACAGTTTTAAACTTTGTCTCTATTTAGAGACTTCCTTTGAACATTTACTTGTTTTGTGGCATTTTGAAGCTCCCTAGATTCTGTTTTTCTCAGCCAGAGAACAGTAGCATTTTTAAAAGGTATTCTTGGTGCTCTTTTTATATAATGAGCCATGCATAGTGATTTTAATTCCAAAAGCTTACAAAATTAAAGAGTTTTCTTGAACCCAGGCCCTCAGGAGTCTTGTCAACCTTCTGTTTTTTTTCTGTCTGCTCTGTTATTTCTCAGTGGGATGACTGAGCGAAAACCTGCCAAGTTAGTGAACAGAAACCAAGTCTTAGTGGATGAACTTCCCTGACTCTTCTGCCCCTAGGAACCAGACAAATGGAGTTGCAATCTGAATTTAAATATCTAAAGATTGCTGTAGGTCACTACTGTAAAATGAGATGAGATCCAAATAAGTATTAAGAGTTAATATTCCAAGAAGGCACTTATGGCAACTTTGAGTCCAGGATGTTTGAATTATGGGCAGATTTTGTCTCTGAAAATAATACTGGGGCACCAAAAAAAAAAAAAAAAAAAAAAAAAAACACAAAAGGCATACTGTCCCTGAACCACTATGAAGGAACAGAAATGACAAGTAAATGAAATTAAAAACAAAAACAAAGGGAGCCTTAAAGAATTGCTTTCATTCCTCCCCCTGAGAATACAGACTGAAAGTGTATACTTGGCAGCTGTTTCTGCCATAGGAGAGCAGGGTCATCAGTCCCCAGAGCCAGCTCTCTTCTGCAAACTGCCAACTTATTTATCATAGGTGACAGTTGCAGCACCTTGGAAAGGAGGAACAAAGGCAATCTTTCTTTCCCTCCTGGTCTCCCCCCTCCCCCTCCCTCCCTCCCTCCCTCCCTCCCTCCCTCTCTCTCTCTCTCTCTCTCTCTCTCTCTCTCTCTCTCTCTCTCTCTCTCTCTCTCTTTCTCTCTTTCTCTCTTTCTCTCTTTCTCTCTCTCTCCAGAAGTTGGCTTTGCTGGGCACAAAGTATTAGAGAACAGTTCTACAGAGAGTAGCTAGTAATAAAATGTTAGAAGGATTTCTGAGAATTAGCCTTAGGAAGAATTCATTTGGCTGGAAACTTACCTTGCAAGTAAGCTTGTGACTTTCACCTGACTTCATTTTCTTCCAGTGCCAAGGATTCCAAGGCCAGAAAAAAAGGCCCTGGTCTTGGCTGCTGTCAAATTCACTCTTCAGAGTTAAATGAGAACAAATTTAAAGGCATATCGCCAAAGGCAATTCCTCTCTTTGATGCTGAGTATAGATGGGATAGCTCTTAAGTAAAAAGTTTTATTTTCTAATGGCAATAACAGATGTAACATCTTTATGTTTCAATTAAGTGTGAATGAAGGAAATGATGATTGAGAAAAGGTTAAAGAACTGGATGACTTGAGGAAATCTGAGTCCTGGTTCTGGCTTTGCCACTGTTTTTGTAACCTTGGGCAAATCCCAGCCTCCTACTCTATCAGAGCCTCTGTGTACTTATGTTAATGTAAGAAGGTGGAACAAGATGGAGCTTGGTGACCTGTGAGGACCTTTTGGGCTCTGTTCTCTGACTCAGTTTCTTAGTTTTGATTTTTTTTTTTTTATTAAGGCATTTTCAAAATAATTGAGGTGAAGTTGGGTATAGATTTGTGAGAGTGGCATCCTGAGGTTGAAAGCAGGACCCAGACAACTCTCTCACCTAATCTAGCACTTTTGCAAACTTGAATCCAGATGTCAGGTAGGTATTAAGTATATTAGTGAGTGGAAACGACGTCTGAGTGGATGACATGAAGTATATTTTTTGAGTGAATGAATACCTCAGGACAGCCTTGAGGGAGAAGAGAATGGAACATTCTGTCAGAGGAATTTTATTTGGGATAAGGGATAGGTTTGCTTGGCAATGATGGCTGGGGTGGCTTTATGAACACTTTCAGCTGGAACTGAACATTAATCCTGGGAAGTATTAGGGTTCAAGCTCATTTCCTCAGTGCTGTCTATCTGTAGAGTAGGGTACAATGATTGAAGTCCAGGATGCTAAGTAACACAGTTCTCCCAGGTTCTGCTGGTTTGCCTGCAAAATAATTGAACTTTTTTTCCCCTCCCCTATTGAATTGATTAGAGTATTAATTAAGAGTTGATTTGGCCGAATATTACAGAATATCAAAATAATAATGGCTAAACAATATGTAAGTTTATTTTTTCTTTCTCTATAAAGGAAAGTTGTAGCTGGGCAATCGAGAGCAGGCTCAGCATCTCTTTTAGCATCAGGAATTCCGGCTTCTTAAACCTTAGCACATGGCTACTAATTCAAGATTAATCATGGCTACTTGAATTCAGCTGTACCATCAGCATTCCAGCCAGTAGGAAAAAGAAAGAACCAAAAAAAGGGTTCACCTCTCCTTTCTTCATTAACAATCCATCCTGGAAATTGAACTTGACACTTCTATTTGCATCCCATTGATTGAAACTTAGTAACATGACTACCTGTATATAATGAAGACTGGGAAATGAAGCTTTTGTTCAGAATAATTTTTGCCTAGTTTAAAAATCAGGATTGTTTGTGTTTGTTGTTCGATTTACTAAGAGAAAGTAGAACAGATATTAGGAAATGGTAATCTCTGTCACCTCGAGAGATGCCAGACTTGGTTCCAGTTATGCAATGATGCTCCCATTGCCCAACTCCTTTGGTCCTTATCTTTAGAAATTGCCTTCAAGACCAATAGCAAATTATCACTAGTATTCTTGAATTTTTGAAAGCAGTTCCAGGTCATTCAGGGCAACTGTGATGAGTAAGCTGGGATATAAATCTGAACATTACCCTTTCATAAGAATAATATAGTATGGGCTTTTGCTTTAGTATGTAACAGACTATTCTGGATATTATGACCACTCCTGCAGAAAATAACTCCAAAAATTGGACATATTATGGAAGGTAACTACCTGAAGGCACTGCAGAGGGGACAGAAGTAGATAGCCTCCAGTGTTGTATGTCTATTTGGAGAACAGGAGATGAAAAGACAAATCAGCAGGTGTGGTCTGCACATTGGCTGTATATTTTGAGGAATGAGACACATGAAGCCAGGAATTCATGAATGCTTAAAAGAAAGTGGGATTATCAAGAAAGAAAGAGTCAAAGAGAGGATCCCCAAACCAAATCCAAGAAACAGAGTTTTTAGTTCAAGTCCAAGAACATTAATTGCTAACACCAGGTGAAAACAAGACTTATAGAAGGAAAACAGAATCTGGAATCTCTACAACTTATCATTCACAATGTCTAAGATTCAAGCCCAAATTACCTCACACATAAAGTATAGAGAAAATGGAACATGTCCTTAAAAGAAAAGTCAATCAAATCTGACCTGGACATGAACAAGTCATTGGAATTTAAAAGGAAAATGTTTAAAAGTGGTTTTGTAATTTTAAAAGGTTTTATTATCTGTCCTCAGTGAAAAAGAAATTCAGGGGAAAAGCTTGTTTTGGATGAATCAAAAGCTCTGCAAAGAAATCGGAAATTTCATGAGAAATAGATGCAACAAAAAACGACCAAGTGGAAGTCCTTTGTTGTTAATGTTTTCTTTATGCTTTGAAGATTTATTTATGTCTGTTTGACCTCGATGTGCCTTGGAGTGGACTTCATGCTTATTCTGCTTTGTGTTTGTTTAGTATCTTGAATCTGAAAATTTCTAACTTGCATTCCTTTTAGGAAGTGTTTGAATATTATTAATTAAATTTTTTTAAAATTTCCTTTTCCTCCCTTCTTCTGAGATTCTAATTATATGTGTGTTGGACTATTTGACAAGTTCCTGAGATTTTTTTTTTCATATTATTTTCAATCTTGTTCTTCTCTGTTACTCATTTTGAGTCATTTTGATTGATTTATCCTAAAGTTTGCTTACTCTTTCCCTTAACATTTCCATTTGGCTGTCAACTCCATCTGATGAGTTTTCTATTTAAGAAATTGCACTTTTCCGACTGGGGCTATTGCTTAGTGGCAGAGTGCTTGGCTAGCATGTATGAGTCATTGGGTTCAATCCTTATCACCACACAAAAAATAAACAAATAAAGGCATTCTCTCCATCTACAACTACAAAAAATTTTTTTAAAAAGAAATTTTACTTTTCCTTATGTAGAATTTACATAAGGAAGCACATTATCAATTAGAAGTGGGCTACAAAAATTTAAGGATGTAGGTCAGCAACTAAACATGATGCAAAGATTCAGCTAAAAGGCAGCAGGAAAATTAAAACAATAATTTCTAAAATTTAAATTAATTTTTTTAAAATGGGGAGCAAAAATGGAGAAATATCTTAGAGGAAAAAATATAAAACTATAAATTAAATGACAGACCTGCATCCATTCATATCAACAACTAAATTAAATGTTAATGAGCTAAGTACTCCAATTAAAAAGACTGAGATTGATGATTTTTTTAGAGGTTTTGTTTTGTTTCTGCCGTGCTGGGGGTAGAACCCACTGCCTCGTGCATGTTACGTAGGTTCTCTACCACTGAGCCACATCCCCAGTTCCTGATGATGGCTGTTTAAAATGAGCAAAAGAACAAATATTATACCACATCAAAGAAGATATACAGATGCTGATTGAATTTATGAAAAGACATTATCAAAATGGAGTCTACTGTCATATGTAATTGAGAAGAACCAATAAAAAAACGGAAAAAATATTTAATATGGTATATCATTAAGGAATTAAAAATTAAAACAGCACAAAGATACCATTACACATCTATTAAAATGGGCACAATTCAAAACCCTAACAATGCTATATGCTGGTGATGTCGTGGAGCAACAGGAACTCACTGCTAGTGGTTTTGGAAGAAAGTTTTGGCAGTTTCTAGCAAAACTGAACATACTCTTACCCTACCATCCAGCAGTCTCACTTCTTGATATTTACCCAAATGAGCTAAAAACTTATGCCCACACAAAACTTATACTGAAATGTTTATAGAAGCCTTATTCACAACTGCCAAAACTTGGAAGCAATCAAGATGCTTTGATAAAGGCAAAACTATGTAGATGATAAAAAGATCAGTGATTGCTAAGGAGTTAATGGAAAGGGAAGAATGAACAGGGGAAGGAAGCAGGGAAGATTTTTAGAGGAGTGAAACTACTCTGTTTGACACTACAATAGTGGACACATGTCAATATACATTTGGCTTAATTCATAGAAGGTACAATAGCAAGAACAAACTCTAAACTATGGCCTTTGGGTGATAATAAAACATCATTGTAGGTTCACTGATTGTAACAAATACATCAGTGTGGTGGTGGGGGGATGTTAATAGTGTAGAGGCTGTGTATGGAGGAGGGGAGATTCACAGGTGTGTGGGAACTCTGTCCTTTCACCTCAATTTAGCTATGAACCTTCAATTGCTCTAAAAAATGGTCTATCTAAAAAAAACTATATAAGCTATCTATAAAACAGCATTTTAAATAGAATGACACAAAGAGGTTAAAAATGGATAGAAAAAGACACATCACATAAATAGTAAGCACAGGAAGACTGGAGTGGCTATATTAATATTAAAGAAAATAGATTTCTAAACAAAAAAAATCACCAAAGATAAAGAAAGGCACTTCAGAGTGATAAAAGAACTGATCAAGCAAGATGACATAAAAGTCGCAAATTTGTCTGTCCCTAGTAAACAGCCTTAAAATGTATGAAGCAAAAATTGATAGAATTAAAGGAAGAAAAAGGCAAATTGGATATTTTAATCAGTTGGAGATTTATTGCCTCTCAAAAGTTGAGAGAATAACCAAAGAATCAGCAAACAAAGAAACTCTGAACAACATGATTAACTCCCTTGACCTAATTGATATTTATAGGACATTTCATCCAGGAATAGGAAAACATACCTTCCTCTCAGGACACATGGATAGGACATTTTCTGGATTAAAAAAAAAAAATCAATGAATTTTAAAAAGTTGAAATAAAATTGTTCTCTGAGTACAATGTAATTAAATTAAAAACCAAGAACAATACTGCAAGTATTTGGAAACTAAAGAACACACTTTAAAGTGTTCCTTGGTTGAAGAAAAAAAAATCACAAGAGAGATGGAAAATGTTTTGCACTGAATGATAATAAAATACAACATATCAAAATTTGTGGGACATAACTAATATAGCACTCAGAGGGAAATTTCTAGTTTTAAGTGCCTTTAAGGGGGAGTAAAAAGGGTCTCAAATAACTTAGCTACATTTTGTTTTTCATTTGTTAATATTTTTTATTTGTTCTAATTATACATGACAGTAGAATGCATTTGTACATTTTGATGTCATAAATGGAGTATAATTTCTCATTTTTCTGATTATACATATTGTAGGATCACTTCACTCATGCAGCTGTACAAGAGGTAACAATGTCTGTTTCACTCTACTATCCTTCCTACCCCCATACCCTTTCCCCTCCCTTCACTCTCCTCTACCTAATCTAATAACTTACCTAAATTTTTACCTTTATTTACTTATTTTTTGGTACTATGGATTGAATCCAGGGGTGCTTAACCACTGAGCCAGATCCCCAGCCCTTTTTATTTGGAGACAGGTTCTTGCTAAATTGCTTTGGACCTCGCTAAGTGGCTGAATCTGCCCTCAAACGTGGAATTCTCTCTGCCTCAGCCTCCTGAGTCGCTGGGATTACAGGCATATGCCACACTGCATCTGGCTTAAACTTACCTTTAAAATCTAGGAAAAAAAAAGAGCAAATTAAGCCCCAAACAAAAGAAAAGAAATAATAAATGCAGAAATCAATGAAATAAAAAACAAAAGGAGTTAGAAAATAAATCAGTAAAACCAAAAGTTGGTCCTTTGGAAAAAATAATAAAATTAACAAGTTTCAAGCATGAATGACAGAGAAAGAGAGGGAGAGAAAAACAAAATTTCCAGTATCAAGAATGAAAAAAGAGGGTTGGGGTTATAATTCAGCAGTAGAGTCTAGCATGTGCAACGCACTGGATTCCATCCTCAGCACCACATAAAAATAAATAAATAAAATAAAGGTATTTAAAAAATGAAAAAAGAGCTCTCCTTCCTAATGACCATGTCCTGAGCTGCTTTTCTATTCCACACTTTTGATAATAATATTCTGCCTCACCTCAGGCCTGCAACTATGGAATTAGCTGTCTATGGGCTGAGGCCCCCGAAACCATCAGCCAACCATTTACCCCTCTATGTTGTTCTTGTTGGGTATTTTGGTCACAGCCATGAGAAAGCTGACTAAAATAGTGGCAAATGAAGTTCATACTTCTATTTATGGGGTAAAGGAGATACACCTTAGTGGATAACAACGCTGGAACCAAAATTAGAAGTACCTGGCCAGAAACTCTACCAGCCCCTGATAAAAAAGATGTCCTGCAAAGAGAGAGTAACTTCATGAAGATACAGTTACCCAAGAGAAACTTTTCTACTTCTACCTCCTTACCTGGAATAATAAACATGGAGAGGGAGAGGTGGGGAGGGGATGAGGAGAAGGAGAGGAAGAGGGAGAAAGAGATGAAACAAGGACTTTAGAGTGTGACATTCCTGTGTCTGAATTTGGGCTCTGCTACTTACAACCTGTTTAGTTTCAGAACTTAAGTTTTCAAGGCATTCAAGGCATTAATTCAGTGAAGAGATTCAGTGAAGATGGGAAATCTCTGCCTGACCTACACAAAGAGGGAAAAACAGATGAAGGAAAGAGGAAAAGGTGCCAAGCTTGAAGAAAGCAGAGTCCCACCAAATGATATAAGCTTCAGCATACACAAAATCTGGATCTGGCTCTCTTTGAATGGGCCTTTGCTGAAATGGATGGAAGTAACCAGGCATGTCCTGATACTTACCCTTATTTGCAAGCACTTGATGGATGTACAATTTTTTTTAAAAGCTTTAGTTAAAACTGCAAAAGACTGGACTTTACTTCAGTAGCCACATGTGGTTTTGTTTGTTTTTTGAAGAGATTTTTATGAAGGCCAGAAAGGGAGGGTACCTATAGCTAAGACTGCTAGCCATCTCAGAATCGGAGGACTCATCTTCCTGACGGCACAGCTGGACTCTATTTCCCACACTCCATTGCAGATCAATGTAATCACGTGAATGAATTCCAGCCAATGGAATGTGGACAGAAGCATTGTAAACCCTTTCCAGACCTCAGCCATTGAAAGCCTTCTCCACGTGAGCTGTCATCTTTTACCCTTCCAACAACTCAAAACACATTGCATAGTGACCTCGCGAACTACAGTGGAACAAGGCATAGCACCAAATGGAAAGAAGCCAGGTCCCTGACACACCCCTTGAAAGAAAACCAAATTTGAACACCCATTTCATTCCTCCAGTTATTGAGAAATAAACTTTTTATTATTAAACCACTGGAATTTAGAGGTTTATATACTACAACAGCTAACAATATCCTAATACTATTCTTATTAGTGGAAGAATACTTCTTTTAAATTATGCTATGCATAAATTTAATAAAATCCTACTTGCGTTCATATATATATGTACATATGAACAAAAGAGGAGGGAACACCACTATGATCCTTGAGATACTGAGAAAATAATGCTCCATTATTATTATGAACAACTTTATGTCATTAGTTGTGATTCACAGATGAAATGGAAAGACATACATTGTAAAGTTCATCCCCAAAAAAGATAGAAAGCTTGAGCAGCTCTGTATCAATTAAAGAAATTGAATTTATAATTAAAAATCATCTGAAAAAAGTTCCACGCTCACATGACTTCATTGGTGATTCTATCAATGTTTATGGGAGCAATAATACCAATCCTATAAAAACTGCTTAGAAAATAAAGGAGGAGGAAGTACTCTGCAACTCATTTTATGGTGCCACTATTCCAAAAACCAGATAAAGTTATTATTTTTTTTCCCCCAGTACTGGGGATTGAAACCAGGGGTGTTTTAGCATTGGGCTATATTCCCAGTTCTTTTTATTTTTTATTTTCAGACAGGCTCTCACTAAGTTGCTGAAGCTGGTCTCAAATTTATGATCCTTCTGCCTCGGCCTTCCAAATAGTTGGGATTATAGGCATGTGCCACTGTGCCCAGCCAGATAAAGACGTCATAATAAACAAACCAGAAAAGGACATTCTAAAATCAGATTAAGACAAGAAAACCATGAACCAATATCCTTCATGAATATAAATGCAAAAATCTTCAACAAAATATTAGCAAATTCAGCAGCATATTATAGAAGCATATTATAGATACACTAACAATCAAGTGGCAATGCAGGGTTGGTTTAACATCTGAAAATTAATCAATATAACTCAACAAATGGAAAGAATAAAGAAAAAGGACAATAAGACTATTTCAGTAGGTGAAGAAATAGCATGTGTCAAAGTTTGACATCTTTTTTTTTTTTTTTGGTATTGGACATTGAACCCAGGGGCATTTAACCACTGAGCTACATCGCCAACTTTTAAAATATTTTATTTAGAGACAGGGTCTCCCTAAGTTGCTTACAGCCTTGCTAAATTGCTGAGGATGGCCTTAGCCTCCTGAGCCTTTGGAATTACAGGCATGCACCACTGCACCTGGCTTGATATGTTTTTATCATTTAAAAAAAAACTCTTAGAAAATTAGGAATTTTTTTTTAAACTTCCTTAACTTGATTAAAAATATCTCTAAAATCTGACAACTAACATCATACTATAATGTGAAAGATCCAGTGATTTCTACCAAAGATCAGGAACAAGGCGAGGATGTTGACTTTCACTACTTTTATTTAACATTGTGCAGGAGTAAGGTATACATCGTAGAAAGGAATGATATTATATAGAAAAATCTTGAAGAACTTGCAAAAAATAGCTATTAGAGATAATAAATGGCTTTAGCAAAGTTGCAGGATACAATATGCAAATTATCAATTGGATCTTACAGTGTAGTAACTAACACTTAGAAAATAAATTTATAAAACAACTGCATTTATAATAGCATAAAACCATCACACGTTTAGCAAAAGGCGTGTAAGACCTATAGGCTGAAAACTTTAAAGTATTACAGGTTATGAAAGAAGATTGACATAGCGGGAATCTATTCATGAATTGTAAGTTTCTTTATTGTTCAGCTGGCAATCCCTCTTGAATTAATCAATAGATTCAATGCAATTTTGCTGAAAATTTCAATTTTTTTTAACTTGAGAAACATTTTAAATTTTATATGGGAAAACAAAGAACCTTGAATAGCCAAACTATTTTGAAAGAAAACAGTGTTGGAGCACTTACAACCTGATTTCAAGAACAATACCTGGCTCTGAAGGAATGAACTACTTTTATTCTTTGATCTATGAACTGTCATGTAAATAATTTCCATAGGAGCAGAGATGGTGCACCTCTGAGATAAGTACGTTGAAGGATAATACTTACTTGGCATGATTTGTAGAGGGAAAAATACATACTGAACATAAGCTTTGTAATTAATACAGAACTGGGTTTAAATACTGGATACACCATCTACCTCAGTTTCTTCATCTTAAGGTGGGTTGTACAGTACAAGGCTTAAGGCAATGTAGCATAGAGGCTGAGCCCTATGTTCCCCTGTGCAGCTAGCCTGCCTGGGTCTGAGTACCAGCTCTGCCATTGCCTAGCTATGTGGCCTTGGGTATGGTTAATCTTTATATGCTTCATTATACTCATTTGTAAATTGAGGATATTAAAAGTTCTTGCCTATAAGGTTGGTGAACAGTAAATGAGTTAATAAATCTAAAGCACTTAGAACAGAGTCTGGCACATAGAAAGTGCTCATTACGTGTTACCCACTGTTATTTTTTTTCTCAGTGTTATGGGACTTGAATGTGGTTCTTTTTTTTAATCACCAAGCACAGTCCCTAATATCCCATAAATGCTAGTTCCCATTCCTCTGTTGAGCATAAGTAGCATACTGGGGATAGGATTTGACACTGAAAAATGCATTTTGCAATCTCAGGACCAATCTGAGTTTTAATTTCTTAAATTTTCTTTCCTTACTATTTTTCAGTGTTTAAAAAGTACCTTATTTGTAGAACAATAATGCACAAATCAAGAACCCTAACACTGGATATTAAATACAACACTTCTCCTAGATTCTGCTATAGCCATGTGCCCATTCTGGGTCCTAGCTGGTCACCATGCAGCTTGCTCACTCAGAGACTGTAAAATGAGGGCTGCCTTCCTCTCCTCTTCTTCTCCTTCCTCTGTCATGATTAGGCAGAAATTGCCGCACACCAAAAAAATAAAAGGCTTGATTTTTCTCTTTGTTCTACATGAAATGCAATATAAAGTATACTACAGCTGTTAGCTTCATGCTGCCACTTACAGGAGAACCCCTCAGCCATGTGACTGGTTCTGAGTCCCAAAAGTCGTGTTATATTTTCAGTCTTTGGGGACAGACGACAGCGGGGCTGCTCAAACTCCCAGTTGGCCTCTAAGTACATGACTGAATTCAGAGACGTTTCCATTTATCATACATTTCCTCAGAGCAGAAATCGTGATTGTATGGTAATGATTCTGTATCTTTAAGGATGCTGATATTTTGGGGATTTATTTATTCATGCTGTACTGGAGATTGAACTCAGGGACACTCTACCACTGAGCCACATCCCCAGTTCTTTTTATATTTTATTTTGACACAGTGTCTTGCTAAGTGACCCAGGCTGGCCTGGAACTTGAGATCCTCCTGCTCCAGTCTCTTGAGTCACTGGAATTACAGATATGCATCACCACACCTGGCTTGGGTTTTTTTTTTTTTTTTTTTTTTTTAATTGAAATGTAAAAATAAGAGGTCTTTAAACCAAGGGACATTAAGCAGAAAGATTTCAGATACCCCATAATCTATTCCTTTGTTGAAGATCTATAGCCAGCATCTGAGACGGAGAAACATCTGGATCTTGGTTCTTCTTCCACATGGACAAATCATTATATGTTGGGGAAAAGAGGGTAGTCTGGGGATCTCAGGTCTGTCTTGGACATTTTTTCTGAAAAACCCTCTTAAGTTTACTTCCCAAAGACAAGACTTCCCCTTCACTGTCTTCCCTCCCATGAGTCTGAAGTCCCAACTGTCCCAATAGCCACAGCACAAGAAAACAACATAAAGTAAAATTAGTCAAACTGGTTGAAAGTGTTGGGCCCCATATAGATAATCTTTCACATTTTGTATAACACTTTTCCCCTTGTCTCAGTTTCTCTGCAACACAAGAGGTTGTGGGTTTTTTTTGTTTGTTTGTTTGTTTGTTTGTTGTTTGTTTTGGTTTTGCAGTGCTGGAGTTTAAACCCAGGGGGGGTGCCTGTGCTAGGTAACTATTCTACCATTAAGCCACTTGCCCAGCCCTCTCGTTTTTTTTGAAACCATTTTAGTGGCACTACCCTGTGCCTTTCTGCTATAAGAGGAATAAAAACTTTGGACAGCCCATCTTGACTACTCAGGGAAAGAAACTTTCCCATTCCTGGCCTCCTCTCTTGCTGTTCCCCCACCTATTTTCTCTTGAAAAGACCCATTGAGAAAAAAGAGCTTTCCCACTAGGAGAGAATTCCCTCTGGAAGGGAACCAGAACTCTGACAGGGCTATCAATGAATTATCAATGGTGCTTTAATCACAGTGCCATAAAGAATTTGAACTTTTTAAAAAATGATGATCCACTAGGAGTCAATTTCTTTTTAGTTATTTGAAATCCTTCCTACAAAGATCTCAATTCCAGTCTCATTTTGCTTTTACTATTTATTTTCCCACCCCCAAAATACACATATGTCTTCAGTGTGGACATTGGGAGCTCTCTGGCTAGCAGAGTGATGATAATAAATAAACAGGTAGTCAAAATTTGACACACAAAGGAGAGATCTGCTGTAAGTATTACAAATTTTCTGGAAAATTTAAATATATATATACACACACACACACATATATACAAATATATATATACACACATATTTACATATATATATCTTTATTCTCCTATAGTTTCCAATGAAAAATAAAGTTAACACTGAATACAATTCTATGTGCTTAGCCATTACTTCATTAATCAATAATGTATGTAAATCCTGAGACAAACACTAAGCTAGGACAGAGATAAGAAAGCTGTCCTGTCATTTAAAAACTTATATTCCACTCACATTCTGCAAGGTGGCACAGGCCTTCTGGCAGTTGGGAGGCTGAAGCAGGAGGATTGCAAGTCTGAGGCCAGCCTGGGCAATTTAGGAAACCTCCCTTGAAAAGGCTGTTGAGGGATGGGGGCTGGGAATGTAGCTCGGTGGTGAAGCGCCCCTGGGTTCAATCCTCAGTACCAGGGTGGAGGTGCGGGAAACATATTAAAGGTGGCGTGCATTGTGGTTCCAGCTACTGCAAAGGCTGAGGCCAGAAGAATGCTTTAGCTCACTGTTCAAGATCAGCATGGGCAATGGAGTGATACCCTGTCTCAAAACAACAAAATTAATTCCCTGTCTTCCTGGGGTTTACCTCTAGTGAGCGAGACAAGCTATAACAAGACAGAACTAATATCAGGATGCAGAATGGTGTTATAGACAGGAGGTTTGAGAAGGGTCTGGATGAACAGGTGTTATCAGTAAAGGACATTCTAGTCTGTTCCATAAAATCCTGCTTGGGGTGAGGACAGATGGCTGAAGAGGAGGGAGGTCGGAGGCAGGAATGGGTGAGAATGCGGGAGCTCTTTAGGTGTAACTGGACCACAAATGAAATGGGAGGGATAGGAGCACTTCCCCCAAAAAAAGTGTGGAAGAGAATTCATTCGTGGTTTTAAGAGCCAAAAGGGGCATTCGGAGGTAAAAGTAACAATACTTTATTTTACGGATGAAGAAAACAAGACTCAGAGGGTGAAATAATTCGTTCCAAGCCATACAGCTAGTGTGTGGAGCAGCGGAGGGCAGAACTAGGATGAACGCAGTTTCCTGTACAACTCAGGCTAGGCCTGATCCTGCCCTTTGAGAGCGCAGCGGTTTGGAGCTGGAAGGCCACGTCCCTTTGAAAAACTGCTTGGGGCTCCTGACCCCGGCCCACACCGCCCCCTACTGGTACTTTTCTGAATAGCGGCCCCATGGGGCCTCTTCCCGCTGCCTCCCTTCTAGCCCCAGCTGAGCTGGCCCAAGAGCGCGACGTGGTTCCATTGGGAGCCAGGAGGCACTAAGGCCTCCGGCCCACGCCACCTGTTGCCCTCTGCAGCCGAGGGGTTCCTTCGCTTGGAGATAGGGAGACAGGGCGCCTGTTGCCTGAGGCCCTCCAGTAGCCGCGCGCCTACCCGGCGAGTCCTGGGCGCTCAGCATCTCCTGGCAGTGCTCGCTAGGCGTCGGGGTCGCAGAGCAGGCCCGGCCCTGCAACTGGCGGAGAAGTTGGCAGCAGCCTCCATTCCCCGGCTTTCGCGGTGGCCCGGACCCTGAGGCAGGGCTACCCCCACCTCCCGCCCACCCCTACGGCCCCACCCTTCCTCCTCCGCCCCGCCGCCTCCCCGGCGGAGGTCCGCGCAGAGCCCGAGCGCCGCGGAGCACCGGGGGCGCAGCTGGAGCGCCAAGTTCCGCGTCATGGGAGGCTCCCACTCTCAGACCCCGAGGGGCCAGGAACCCACCGGGGAGAGGCCCCCGAGACCCAGAGAGGCCGCGTGAGTCCCAGAGCCCTTTTCTAGGGCCACCCTTTGGGGGTTGCGTGCCAGCCCGGGATGGAAGCGCACGGTGCTTGTAGCCGAAGGGTTGGGAAGGTGGGGTTCCCGCCCATGGCAGCGGGGACGCGAGCTGTCAGGTTTTGGCTTGCTGGGACGTTTCGCTCAAGCCTTATTCCGACGGACCTGGGTGGCACCTGGCCGGGGACACCCCCCAAGGACCCACTGCAGCAAAATCATGCCCAGGCCGAACAGCTGTGCTGCCCCATTCACGCTGTGTGGACGAAAAAGGGGATCCCGCGTTTATCTAGACCCGTGCAGGCAGGAAAACACACGTGCCCTAAAGGGCTCTGAAACTTTCGCAAAGACAGAGCTAATTGCAGGGAGGTGAGATACTAGAAAGGGATTCAAGTCTTAAAGATAAAACTCGGTTCACATTGGCCTTTGGGGTCCTGGAATTTTGATACAGTTCTCGCTGCTTCCAAGAACTCCCTCTCTTGTTTGCTCCGAGAGCTTCATGATGATCTCAGAAAAAGGGCTGCATTGTAGCAGCAGCAATTAGGCTTTTGTTCTGGGACGGCAACAATTGGGGACACCAAGTACTGTAATGCAAGCCGTGAGGGGAAATTTTTAGAGAACTTGATTTAGAGCAAGTCCCACGATTTGAAAGATGGCCATACATCTCCACAGAAAGGGGATTAG
The DNA here is from genome assembly GCF_902686455.1 of Sciurus vulgaris. Lineage (NCBI taxonomy): Eukaryota > Metazoa > Chordata > Mammalia > Rodentia > Sciuridae > Sciurus > Sciurus vulgaris. The sequence goes on along the minus strand of NC_136465.1, from coordinate 54,888,349 downwards.
TTGGTAACCGTTTATGAATTCAGTTTTTAAATATTTAATTAAAAATTTTTTAGAATGCATATGTGTATTGGAGGTGAGGCAGTACCAAGGAATTTATACTCTTTAATTCGGCAAGTGTCAAAGCTATTTAGTTTGAGAAAGATACACTTACCCATCATGTAGGCAGACTGGGCCATGGGAGGGCTTTTCAATCAACTTTTCAATGTAAAATAGCTTCCCTGATATCCAATGCTAGAAGTGTTGTTTGTACCTCCTAATATTTGCATATGATCCCAAATCTAAACTTAGCTCAGGCAGCTTATTAATGATAAAGGTAGCTGAGATTTATTGAACATGTTGAAAGTGCAAAAATGCTTCTAAATCCTCTGATATTTAGTCCCCAACATCACTGCCTTAGTTTCTAGTATTGTCATCATTTTACTGGTGAGGAAACAAGCACAGAGATATCAAATAACTTATCCAAGATCTCCAAAGCTGGAAAGTAGTGAATGCCTGTTTTTTGACTCCAGAGTTCATGCTGTAGCTGCCTCCCACTCCAGAGTTGTGACTAATCAATTTTTTTGTCTCAACTGGCAGAGAACACCCCCTTTTTTCTTTAGTTTTCCCTGAATAAGGGAGATATCTGAATAAGCAATGCTTAATACTTAAAAGATAAAATTGCCAACATTGTTTTAACTTTTAGAAAACAAGCATAAGAGGTGAAGTTAAAAGTTCTGGAAGCAGATAGCTGTGGTTTCAATTCCAGGCTCTGTTTTTTAACAGTGGAAGTCTTTTATCCATTTCTTAACCTCTGTGTCTCAGTTTCCCCATTTGTAAAAAAGGCATGATAAGAATACCTACTTCATAGACTATTCTAAAGTTGACATAAGATCTCACACACACACACATAAATATATATATATTATACATATGTAAACAATATATATATCATGCATTATAGTTTTATCTCTGAGCAATAAAGTATATTGTTTTAGGCAAGGATGAAAATTGACTGTTTACTTTTTGTGAATATGTGACCAGGTTTACTGTGTAATTTGAAAGTAAATAGTGGGATCATTCACTGACAGCATGTTGAAGAAGTGAAGTCAGTATGCAGTGTGGGGTTCAGTGTGAAGGTATTAAATTATCAACTGTGAAATTATTCAGTGACTTGGTAATAGAAAATCTGTCTTTAATGAGGTTCTACATATTTTGCAAAGTTTGCCTAAAAATGACCAACATAAATGCCCATCTTTAATCTTTGCCTAGGAATACAGCCCTTGCCCACTTGAGTGAATGCATTAAGAAGCACGTAGGACTGAGGGTATAGCTCAGTGGTAGAGCAATTGCCTAGCATGCTTGAGGCCCTGGGGTTCCATCCCCAGCAAAAAAAAAAAAAAAGAAAGAAACAAGGAAGAAAGGAAAGGAAATACATAAGCACGTGTGGTCAGTGTATTGGGATTATCAGTCTTATCAGTGTCAGGCTCTGCTCAATGAGTTAACCTTACAAAGCTCTTGGCATGCCCAGGTGAGAGGCCCTTTAGAAAGATGAAATTCCACACCTGTAAAATAAAAAAGTACACTTTTTATCCATGTCCTGCCTTGTTCATATGCATAAACCACAAGTCTCTCCAGGGTCCCAGAAAGTGGGGGATTCATTGTTGACATCACCCGCTGCAGATTTCCTGCGGACATGTGGCTGTTGTGGATAACGCTGACCACAAGGAAGTTCCCCCTACTCCGACTGTGGTGCTTTCTAAATCTATTGTTCCTTTAATAAATAAATAAATACATGAAAATGCATTAATGCAGGCATTTGTCTTTCAAGGGAGAAACTATGTTTCAGAATGTGCAGTTTGTATTTCAGAATAATTTAATCAGGTAGTAAATGGAACCAGAAAAATCTCTTATAAGAGTGCTATTGTGAAATACAAGCAAATATAGATATACATGAAAAGGAATGTCTGATTTTAAGATAAAATTCATTATTATTGAAAAGTGTAGCTTCCATCTTCTCCAAACTCAAGGAACAAACAGGCTGACTTTGGTCAAAGCTAGGGGAAATTTCACCTCACTTATTCAGGGAGGACACAGTATGGTCATAAGTGGCTATGGAGTCAGGAGGACCTAGGTTGGAATTCCTGCTAGATGGCTTACAAGCTTAGTGTGGACACACTGGAAATGTAGTTACACTCTTTAGTTGGGCAAATTTCTGCATCTCTAAAATGGCAATAGTAATCTGCTTTTGCAAGTGGTATATATTAGGCTGGCATTTAATGAGAGCTTAATACATTTATTTACTAATATATTTCCATGTCTGTGTACCTATGAAACAGATGCTGGGCTCTTTGGGAGGAATATCCAAGAGTAAGGTGGGGTTTCTTTGGAAGAGAAGGTTAATTTGTGTGCTAATTCAGCTAGGCCTTTGTTTCTCAGCAAGCAGTAGCTTTTTTGAGTTAATTTTCTCTTCAGTTAATTTCCATTTTTTTTTTTTCTTTCCAGAATGTTGTACTGTCAAGAGGGTGGAAATGTGTTTGGGGATATGGTAGTTTGGTGCACCATTTGAAATCACTGACTTCCTCGTTGATTAATTTCAGTAAAATGTCTCAGGTAGATTTTCTAAGAGTAGTAAATAATTTGTAGAGAGATTTGAAGAATGACATAAAACAAAGCCTGTGGTTCATGAGGGAATATAATACATAACTGTTTCATTTAGTTCTTGTTTAACTTGCCTACCTGGAATGCAAGATATTCAACTGTTGTCAATTCTTAATAGGTACATTTCTAGACCGATCTTTGTTTGCATTGTGAATTTAACAGATAATGGAATAAGTCAGTAGCAAAGGAAGTTTCTAAAGCCTTGAGTGATTTTGCCATGTGTCCTTCTGATCATGTGAATGAGATGCAGATATTAGGATGGCTTAGTGAACTGCAGAATCCCCAACAGTTAAGTCAAAGTACCTCTTGACGGGCAGGCAGGTCATTGTGGGATGGATATCCCTGACACAAAAAGGGAGGTGCTGGCTTTGAAGTTTTAGATGCAAGAAAACGTGACTCAAAATAAGTAAACTCAGGAAGCAATATTCTGAAACCCATTGCTTTCAAATTCATAATACTGTTAACCACCTTCTCACTACACAGTTTTTATTGGCATTAAAAACTCCTTAGAGTGGGGTGCAGTGGCTCATGCCTGTAATTCCAGCAACTCTGGAGGCTGAGGGAAGAGGATAACAAGTTTAAGACTGGCCTGGGAAGCCTAATGAGATTTAGCAACTTAGTGAGATCCTATCTCGAAAAAAATAAATAAATAAATGTGACGGTAGCTCAGTGGTTGAGCACTTGCCTAGCATGTGATGTGGGTTCAGTCTTCAGTACCAAAAAAAAAAAAAAAAGTCAGTTCCCATTTACTATAGAAGTTTTAAAATGTCCATGTTCAATGTTTTAATGTTCAATTAAAGAGAGTAATTTAGAGAATGTTGGTGGAAAAGACCTAGAAAAACCAGCTGCATGAAGAAAAGTTTTTAAAAATTACAGTATTTAACTTGGAGAAGTGGCTAAAGAGATGTAGAAATATATAATTTTGAGGGGATGTTGTCTGCCTCCATCTCTGCTGAAGCCAGCCCAAAAAGAAATGACTGGAATTGCATGACAAGGAAATTATTTGTGTGCATATGAAGGTGTAGATAACACAACCTCTAGACTGTGAGGGTACAGGAAATAGTAAAAACAAAAACAAAAAAAAAATGTTAATAAGGTGAGAAGAATCCCTCTCAGCAAATCATTAAAAGGTAGTCCATTGAGGATTGGTATTCAGAGGGAGTTTAGGTATAGTTTAGTTCCATAATTTCTTCCCTCTTTTAGTGACCAACGGTGCCCCACACTTGCCTCTCCCCACAGGCTCTCCTAGCTGGTATTATGTTTCAGGATCAAAAACCAAGAAGCAAAAAGAATAAATAAATAAATAAATAAATAAATAAATAAATAAATAAATAAATAAATAAATAAATAAATAAATAAACAGGCACAGCTGCTGGGTTCTGTGTTCAGGAAGTAGATTATCTGATGTCTGAGTTGGTCAGTTGCCAGAGTGAACTATACGGTAGATGAATTGTTAACCCAAGACCAGGAAGTGACCCCATGCCATCCCACAGGGCCATGAACTTGGAAGTCCACCTGCCAAGGAAGCTCACTCTGACTGTGGTGGAGAGCTTTCCCCCACAAGTTTGGTAAAGGATACATAGCATAAAATTTCACCATTTTTGAAAAATATTTTTTAGTTGTCAGTGGACCTTTATTTTATTTATATGCACTGCTGAGAATCGAATCCAGTGCCTCACACAATGCTAGGCAAGTACTCCACCACTGAGCCACAATCCCAGCTCCATTTTCACCATTTTTAAGCATACCATACGGTAACATTAAGAACATTATACAACTCTCACCACTATCCATTTTCCAAACTTTTTCATCACCCCATACGGAAATTCTATATCCATTAAACAACTCTTCATTTTCTCCTCCCTGGCTACTGGTAACCTTTAGCCTTCTTTCTGTCTCTATTTCCTATTCTCGATCTGTCACAGAAGTATAATCATCATACAGGATTTATATTTTTGTGTCAGGTTTACTTTACTTAACATAATGTTTTCAAGGTTTATCTATTGTAGCATGTATTAGAAGTTCATTTTTTATGGCCTAATAATAGTCCATTGTGTATGTCTGTGTGCACATGTGCCACATTCTGTTTATCCAGACTTACTGCTTTCCAGTCCCTTCAGTTCCTTCCACTATATATCTTCATTGGTAGATAGACATGTGAGTTGCCTCCACCTTTTGACTGTTGGGAATAATTCTACTTTAAACATTAGTATACAAGTGCATGTGAGACTCTGTTTTTAGTTATTTTGGATATAGTCATAGGAGTTAAATTGCTGAGTCTCATGGTAACTCCATGTTTAACTTTTTGAAGATCCACCAAACTGATTCCCATTGTGGCTGCACCATTTTGCATTCCTACTTCCAATGAATGAATATTCCAGGTTTCCCTGCCTTTGTGATTTTCCACTGCTTTTCAATGGATGTGAAGTAGTATCTCATTTAGTTTAGATTTTCATTTCCTAGTGATTAGTGATGCATGGGCAGGAGTTCCTGTGAGGCAGGCAGGAGATTGAGAATTATGGTGAGGATCAGAGGTTTGGAGAGGTGAGATGATCAGGTGGCAGGGGTCCCCCCAGTTTCCAGGAAGAAACAGATCCTGGAAGGAGTTTTGAAGGATGAGTGAGCCACCAGGTGAGGGAAGTCAGGGAAAGGTAGTCCAGTAGAAGGGAAGGATGTGCAAAGACCTAGTGGCATCAGGGGCCTGTCATATATGGAGAATGGTGAGGGTTTGGTGGGTAGGATGGAAGTGGAGGGGACTGATGGGACTGGAAAGCAGTAAGTCTGCAGAGGCAGATAAAGGCTGGGTGACACCAGGTTGGAGTTTCAACTCAATTTCAGGAGCCATAGATGGAGGTCCTCAGCTGAGGGGTTGGCCAAATCGCCTTTGCAGCCCTGGCCTATACTGGGGAGAAGTATTCTCTCAGGGGCTCAGCTAAATGTAGGTATACCTGAAACCACAGCTCCCTGTGATTTCCCCTAGCACCTTACCGCTTACCCCAGGTAGCCCATCAGGGGATAGATTTTCCTTTGTCCATACCTTACTTTGTCTGAATTTTTGTTAATCAGTAATTCAGTAGCATTATGAATATTTTTTATTCTTCTGCATTTCCCAATTTTCTATGGCATGTTGTGTTTTTATCATCAGAAAGTACATTTTTAGAAAGAATAGCTGAAAATTTAGAAAACTGATAATACTGGTAAGAAAATAAATCATCATAATCTCACCACCCAAAGACGATTATCATGTTGGTGTGTTTTTGTACAATTTATTTTTATTTTTCAAAAATAGGCTTGGCTGGGTGCAGTGGCACACCCTGGTAATCCCAGTGGCTCAGGTGGCTGAGGCAGGAGGATCGAAAGTTCAAAGCTGGCCTCAGGAACTCAGTGAGAAACTAAGGAACTTGGCAAGACCCTGTCTCAAAATAAAATTCTAAAAAAGGGCTGGGGATGTGGCTCAGTGGTTAAGCACCCCTGGGTTCAATCTCAAGTACCAAAAAATAAAAAAGTAAAAAAATCAATCTGACAGGGAAAGAACATACAATCTTGTTATAACATTTTTATTGATTAGTGAGAGTGAATTTATTAGCCATTTTTAATTCCTTAAGTTCTTGTGTCTTTGTCAGTTTTGGTACTAAGATATTAATTTTTCAGTATTTTTGAAATTTCTTTATATGATGAAGCCAACTGATATTTACTGAGCACCCGCCATATTCTAGGAAAATGCTAAGTATTTTACATGTATTAATTCATACAATTCTCCAAATAACCCTACGAAAAGTCTGCACAGTTTTGAATTTAATGTATGAGGAAACAAGCACAGAGAGATTAAATAACTTGCCCAAGGTCTCACAGTGAAATGAGTGACAAAATTGGGATATAATATTAAATCCCAAACCTATGTGTTCACTTAATAGGATATTGTTATACAATTTTTTTACCTCTGTCCACTATTTTCTTTTGTTTCTTTCACTTTGACATTTGTTTATTCTCATATCTTTTATATTTTGAAGGGGAAATATTTTTTAAACTAAATCTTTTCTTGCCTTATAGAAAAATTAAACATATATTGAATTCCTCATCACGACACGTTTCCCCTATTATCAACCTCTTATATTAGTATAGTACATTTGTTATAAATAGTAGATTGATATTGATACATTATTATTAATTAAGTTCATACTTTATTCAGATTTCCTGAGTCCTCACTTGATATCCCTTCTCTGTTCCAGGATTCATATCCAGAATACATTACAAATTGAGTAGTCATGTTTATTTTTAACATATATAGATCTATCGTGTTTTCCTTTGAAGTTGCTTCCTTAGCCTTTATGCTTTTCCCTACCCCAAGATGAGGTTCCTTTTTTCTTCTAGTTGTTTTATGACTTCCTTTTCTTTGTAATAAAACATGTACTCTCTCTGAAATTTCTAGACTTACTAGTACAAAATAAGGCTCTGACATTTAAAAAAAAAAAAGCTAACTAGTTACTCCAGCTATAATATTAAGTAATCCATTCTCTTTCCCACAGCTTTGTAGTACTATTTTAAAAATTCAGTATTACAAGTTCTTTTCTTCTGTTTAACTCTTGATGGTTTTTCTCTTTCCCATTCATTGAGCAAATGTTAATTTTTCTTTTCATTCTCATTGATTCAATAAATATTAACTGACAGCCTTTCTCTGTTCAGGCACTGTGAACACTTTGTTATTATGTGGAAATGTACTTGGACAGAGGAAAGTTTTTCTAAATATATAAAATCTTAATATTTGTTTATGATATTGGAGAGAGAACATATGCCAGCATCAGACAGGAGGAGGTGACCTTGAGAATGGAAGGGGGTGTGGTGCTTGGGGAAAAGGGACATTCATAATTGAGAGCTTCTTATAGCATTTATACTGGCCTAATCAATTTTCAGTCCATCCTAAGTTTGCATTTTAAGCAATTTAACTCCCTTGACTGAAGAGTCAGCACCTTCAAATGTCCTCTGATCATCTGCATGTTTTGTCGGGCTAACATTTTTCACAGTCTAGACTCTATTTTTTTGTAGTGTGATGCAAAGTACTTAGCAGATTCACTTAGTGAGTGTCAAATGGCAAACCAGGATTCTCTACTCTTCCTTTATCTTCCAGCTCTTTTACCAGTGGAAATGCAGTAACTGTGAAGACTTATTAATACTTCTCAGAAGTCTTAACAATAGTTAAAGATACTCTGCATGTAGGTTTCTTTTTTCCTTGGAATACAATTTCTCCTCAGTCAGTCTTGAGGTATGTGTACAAATGTTATTAGCAACAATTCCAGGCAAAGAGATTTTATTTTGTTTGCTTAAATTTGTGAATTGTTTCTGTTTCTGTTGCTATAAAAGAATACTGGAGGCTGGGTAATTTATAAGGAAAAAGGGTATTTTCAGCTCACCATTGTCAAGGACGGGAAGTTCAAGATCAAGCAGCTGCACCTGGTGAGCTGGTTTGGTGGGGTCTCTGCAGAGACTGAGGGGCTATAGGACAGCTGGACATCGCATGACTAGAGGAGCACATGCAAGAGACAAAGCCAAACAGTCTTCGATAAGACCCACTGTGGACATAACTTGTTAATCTGTTCACCCACAAACCCATGAATGGCTCTGCCTTCATGACCTGATCATCTCTTGAGGGTCCCACCTCTTAATACTTCACAGCAGAGATTAAGTTTCAACATGCTTTTTGGTGGAAACATACAATTCATAGCAGAAATGTTACATAGAAACTTCAGAGTCACTTGTGATTTCTGAAAGCAGGATAGTTCTCTTTCTGAGAAAGCACATATATCTGTGTCATGGTGTACGTCCTTGTAGAAACCTGACCACATGCTATGTCACTGGTCAGGATGAGCGCTCCCAGAAACCTTGTAAAGATGCTTTGCTTGAGAATAGCTCTGAAAACCTCTTTGGACTACAGATCCCTTGATAATATGATGAAATTCTTAGACTTTTGCATGTGAAAATACACATGTACACAATATATAAAAGTTAGGAGAGTCAGAGACCATAAGTTTTTCCATTATCTCATGTAATCTTTTCATGGACCCCATGAAGTTGATATTATTCTTTCCATTTTACAGATGAAGAAACTGAGGCCTGGAAAGGTTGAGAAATGAAGGTCATAGACTTACTAAGAAGGGGAGCTAGGATTCAGGTCTGAAGAACTTAGCTGAAGCAAGAGGAGACAGAATTACTAGGCATTTCCAGAGTGGATCTGCACTCAGGCAACTCATTAACCAGCAGAGGCTTCTGTTTATCTACTAGAAAATGAATTTTTATGGTACTTTCCCTACTGATAACATAGTTTCAGCAAAGTAAATGTTTGAGAAAATGTTGTCCAACCCATTTTTAGATAAATACATATAGTGTGCTGCATTTACACAGAGCAGACAGGTTTTTGCTGAATTTTTTTTTTTTCTTTGAGTCTTGCTTTCCTAACAACTGCAAAATGTTATGTTTCTATGGCTACATCAAAATTGTTCTTAAATAGGGGTTTGAGAACACAAAACTCAGGAGGCTTGGGCAAGATACGAAAGTGGGAAGATGACCGGCATTTCCTTTGCCTTTTTAAGCCTGTATCCACTGGCCTCAGAAGACCCTGGAGTCCTTCATTAATCAAATTACATTTAAGAGTTCTTGCCTTGCATGCCTGAGGCTCTGAATTCAACCCTTAGCATTGAAAGTAAATTATATTCAGTCTGTTGTACTTCTAATGTGTGAAGTACTTCTAATGTGAAGCCATCTGTGTTACCTTTCTGTCACTGTAACAAAATACCTGAGATAGTCAATTTACAAAGAAAAAATAAGTGTGTATTTCAGCTCACAGTTTTAGAGGTTCTAGTCCGTGATCAGTCCATGGTCTGTTGCTTTGGGCCTGTGGTGAGGGAGCACATCATGGTGGGAGAGTGTGGAGGAGCAAAACCATTCACCTTATCAACCAGGAAGCAGAGAGGAAGAGATCAGAGTTCCATACTTTCCTTCAAGGGCATACCCGTACCACCTGAGGACCTCCTTACTAGACTCCACCATATAAGGTTCTGCCACCTCCTGATGGCACCACCCTGTGGACCAAGTCTTTAACACATGGGTCTTTGAGGGACATTCAAGGTCCAAACTTAGCACCATATCTAGTGGCCCATAATGATGACAAATGGGAACACAAGTCAAATCCTAAATAACATCGGCCACCTTTACAGTAGGTACCTGAAATGGAGGTTGGAAGAGTCCCTTGAGGACATGATATAATTAAGAAATGTGCTTCAGATTTGGGAATTTCAAAGGAGGAAGAGAGACTGAGTGGGTCTGTCTGTGTGTACTCCACCCACGGTGTAGCCTGGAGTGGGCCTCTTTCAACCTGTTTGCTCTTTCCTATCGCTGCTTGCTGAATAGAAACCTCTGTTCTCCAGTCCTACCACCAGGGGGCACCAGCCTCCAATCCTGGGCATAGGTCTGCCTGGGGTGACAACACTTTATCCAGCTGACCCCTTTGCAGGCTAGGATAAGATAACCACTTGGATACTAACTTACAGTTCATTTAGGGGAAAAAAGAAAATAAGGAGCAATGGAGGATGAAGTTGCATTTTTCGATACTTCTGTTTCCTTCTCCTGGCTAGGATCCTGGGTTTCAAGAATGTGTTATTTATCTTTACTCCTCCAAATCTCATGGTTCAGAGAATATTTTCTGTGGCTTCTGAGAAGCTGGAAATCTTCCTCCTTCTTTGTGTTGTTCAATGCTTGTTCATTGGTATTTGGCAATTGGATTGCCGTATAAATACCTTGGGTTGAAGGCAGAGGCATTGTGACTTTGTATTTATAGAAATACAAATTGTAAAATTCTCTTAAATTTTTTTTGTCCATTATGTGACCAAACTTCCTGATTCCCTCTGGTGGCTGCTGTAACTTCTGTCAAACAAATCTGTACAGCATATGAGGTTTTCATTCACAGAGATTGCTGCTTCCCCAGCCAGCAGGATGTCTGTTCTTCACCCAGAAGAATGAGCTTTTCATTTGGGTGTGGGCTGCCACGCTGTAGTCCCAGCTATTTGGGAGGACGAGACGGGAGGAACCCTTGAGCCCAGGAGTCCAAGGCCAGCCTGGGCAACAAAAACAAAACAAAACAGATGACAAAAGAATTAGTTACAGTTTCTAAGGAATATTGTTCAGAGACAAAACTCAAAACAATTCCTGGGGTTGGACAGGAATACTTACTTGACTTATTCTTCCATCATCTCTTATTCCTTTCAATGTCTCCTGGTGTTTTTCATTTGGCCAGTTTTTAGTCTTTTTCTTTTAAGTCACATTTGGGTTTTTGTTTGTTTGTTTGTTTTTTTTTTGGTTTCCATTTTTTAAAATTTTATTTTTATTAGTGCATTTAATTATACATATTAGGGTTAATCTTAACATAATTCATGAGATTATATGAATTATGCACTTTTTAAAAGGAGAGTATTCTAAATAAGAATAATATATATGTTTAAAATAAACACAAATTTAAAAGAGTCATTGCCAAATTCAAAGTCATCAAGATTTATTCAACTATTTTTTTTCCATAACATTTGTTTTTATATCCTTGATAACTGCCTGCCTGTTAGATTCAGTGCCTTCATATGAATGGTCAGTGGAGCTGAGGAGGAAGACTTGTGCTGGAACAGAAGTGCTTGAGGAATGTGTGTGTATGTGTAGTTCTGAATGTGTAGAGTGATTGATGTGTATGCGTGTGACTTTGTGGGGGCTGTTCGTGTATATTAGTGAGAAGGAGAGGCTGGTGGGGAGTGGGTGTGTGACTGTGTGTAGTATATGGGTGTGAGGTATGGTGTGTATATGTGACTGTGTGAGACTGTGCAGGAATGTGGTGTATATGGCTTTGTGTGTGGCCTGTGTGTACTGTGTATGTATGACCACGTGCCTTATGGGCAAGAGATGTGTGTATGTGTGACTGAGACTGGGAGGGGAATGTGGTGTATGCGTGACTGTGTGTGTGTGTGTGTGTGTGTGTGTGTGTGTGTGCCTGTGTGCGCACGCGCACATATGACTGGGTGATGTGTGCATGCATACATTGGACTGGGTGGGGTTGCTTGTTGTGTGTGTGATGTATGTGTGTAACTGTGCATGTGTCCCATACTGCCAGCCCAGCCTTTCCCACAAAGCCTTCCTCACAAAGCAGCGACTGCATCCCAACAGAGATGTCAGAGGACTATGGCTTCCCCTGCTGAGCTGAAGAGCCCTATTCAGGGTTGCCTTATTGCTGGATTGCGCACTCTATCTGACAGTGTCAAGTCCTTGAGGTTTTCTTACAAATCATCAAGGGTGTTTTGAGGCTGTATTGTTTATCAGCATGACAGTATCTCCCCAGGAGCAACAGCTTTCCTGCCTTGTGAAGGATCCTGAGGGAACCAGAACTCTGGTTCACATTTCTCTTGTGCAGTTGCAACTCACTGCTGGATTTTCCCTCCCTCCTCTCTTCCTCTCCCCCATTTTTTCCCCCCTCACACATTTGCAACCCTCTATGGAAGCTGAATCATGCTGCTTCCTTTTTTGGTCATAGTCGAGCTTTCTTCTTTCATCACTGGGAGCCTTGAGATACGTAAAGCCAATCAGTTCCTTGCATTGCACTGTCTGTGATATGCCTGTTCTGTTTGTCAGCTTCAGAGAGGAAAAGCAGTTCCCTTGGAGTGGCCTGTCCATCCTGAGCTCCACTTGATAATGTTTTCAACTGATTGACTTTAAAGTATGGATGCCGAAGATAGAATAATTCTGAATACCTTATTTGGGGGGGAAATAAGTGTCTTCAAGGGAGCAAAGAAATATTTTAGCACAAAGATCACTTGAATATTTCTGAGAATTAGGGAAATTAATTCCTCCTCTCCCTCCCTCCCTCTCTCTCTCTCTCTCTCTCTCTCTCTCTCTCTCTCTCTCTTTTTTGTAGTGTCAGGAATCAAACCCAATGGACCAGGCAAATGCTCTACCATGGAGCTATGCCTCACCCCACTCCCCCAGGTGGGAAATTCTTTAAATCTGGGCCTTGATGTAATTGGCAAGGAAGGGTGAATTCTGGAAATCTCTGAGGCAGCTTTTGACCAAACAGCTGCAGCAAGAGCAGTGGAATGAGGCTGAGGAATGTTGCCACACCACCTCTGTGTATCCCTTCCTGACACCTGTCAACCTGGAAAGTGTCTTACCTGTACTTGAGGTTTAACACAGCATCTTAAATAAAGCGATTATTGAGCCAAGTGGCCAGTGACCAGCAAAATGCCCATCTTGTTGATTAATCCAGCACATTTTGTCCACTGATACAGCCAACATGGACTCAGCCCCATCCCTGGGGTCCCTGCTGGGTGTGCTGTGGTAATCTCAGTAGAAGCCACTTTTCTCTGTGACTCAGGCAGTTTTTGGCCTGTCCCCATTGAAAATGCTGACTTTTCTTTGGAATCTTGCCAGAGACCCCAGATTTGATAAAAAAAAACAGGAGTGAAGTGGTGAAAAAATTTTAAGAGGTTGTCAGGAGACATAAATTGGCTGGGCTTGGATCTTGTGTCTTTGCTGGGTCAAGTGTCATAGCCTGGGAGGGATAGGGAAGGAACGGTGGTGGGAGATGCTATTTAGTCAAGCCTGAGTCACTTTTCCACTCCAGCATCATAAGCAGGAGATGGAGCCACGATGGTCAAACCACAGGCCATTGGAGTTCCAAGGAAAATATGGATTGTGGATGGCAGACGGAGGAAAGGATTAGGCAGACAAGAATCAGAAATATCTTTTATAGCCATAATTTGACTTTTAAGGGTGCAGGGCTGGTGATGCTGTGGACTTAACGAGTTTTGTTGAGGAGATTCGGAATGTTGTGGATGAAAGGAAGTAATAAATGATGTTCAGTCCATATGTACCACATTAAAGAGGAAATATTGAAATTGCTGTTGATCAAAAACTTTTTGTCACCAGTTGGATGTTGGAAATCCATTTCCTGTGTAGAAAGTAAGGGTCTACCATGTGGCTAAAAATCACAGTATGAGGCACTGAATGTGCATGGACAGAGGAGACCTGGGAGGAGGACTCATTGTAACACCATGAAAGCCTCCCATTTCACAGCAGTGGGCACAAGAATGTGCATTTCTAATGTGATCCCAGGCACTATCCATTCTGCCTGTTCAGGGACCATACATTTAGTGTTACAAAGAAAAAAAAAAGAAAAGAAAGAAAGAAAAAGAAAAAGAAAAAAAAAAGGAAGGAAAGGAAGAAGGAAGGAGGTCACTGGTTCAATAAATACATAAAGAACGTTTAGGTTTCATAGATAACCTATGTATCTAATAAAACAAATGACCACTGATAGTAGCATATCATTTCTACCCATTTGGCAGAGTTTTAAAAGATTAACTGAATTCAGTATTGATTAAGTTTAGGGGATAAGACTGTCGTATATACTGTAGTTTAAAAATGTGTATTAGTACAGTCTTTCTAGAGGGCAGTTGGTTATGTGTATCAAATATAAAATGTGTTTGTTTTGATACTACAATCCCACTTCTAGGATTTCACCCTAAGAAATCATATATGCGTGAAAAGATGTGTAGACATGTGATTGTTCATCAGGGTTTCATTTATAATGAGAAACAGTGAACCTGTTAAACATCTCTCCATGGAGAGCAAGTTAGGCACATTACAAAGGTACAGCTGAGAGAAGATGGTGGAACACTTGGATTTTGCAAGGAGGTACATTTATTTTTTATTTTTTTGGTTGTAGATGGACATAATACCTTTATTTCATGCACTTATTTTATGCTGAGAATCAAAACCAGTGCTTCACATGTGGTAAGCAGGCACTCTACCACTGAGCCACAACCCCAGCCCAGGGAGGGACATTTCAATGAGAGAAGCGTCTTTGCAACACCCTGGTTCCTACTTCCTTCTTTGGGGAGCAGGATATTATGATGAAAATAGAAGGAATAGTGGATAGGTACTCACCTTTTACAGAAGACACAGATGTATATTGAAAAGCTATTCGTGTTAAAGTTACTTATCTATGTATCTACCAATCCTCCCATTCATTCATATAACTACATGCTTGTGTACATGTAAGAGAGGGATATGCCAAATTTGGTTTTTCATTCTTTTCACCTAATATTGGGCAGGTAGAACAGAACAGGTAAGTAGCTTTGTGTTCATGGAACTTACTTCTATAGGAAAAGCCATATTATAAGTAGAAAAATATAAATAATTTGATTTCAGCTATAAAAATTGCTTTGAAAAAGATAAAAGAAGGGTATATTGCTTACCCAACATTTTAATCATGTCTGTTCATCAAAGGCAAAATGCTGGGTTAGTTTTCCTTTCTTTCTTTGAACTTTGCAGTGTTGTCAAAAATTCACGTTTTCAAAGACAGCAGTCCTTAATGTGTGTTAGAGTTCTGTCACTGAGAAACAAACACCTAAGATAAACAACTAGAAGAAGACTTATTTTGACTCGCAGTTTCAGATTCCAGTCCTTGATTGCTTGATCTTGCTGCTGTGGGCCTGTGGTGAGGCGGCACATCATGACAGAAGTGCACGGAGAGTAACTTGTTTACCTCATGGTATCTGGGAGGTAAAAAGAGAGAGGAAGGGTTCAGGTTCAACATCCCTTTACAGGGCATGGTTCCAATGATCTAGCTTACTCCCCTTGGGCCCCAGCACCTCCCAGTAGCACCATAGGTTAGTGACTGATCCTTAAACACATGAGTCTTTGGGAATACTTTAGATCCATACTACAGCAAGATAGTCCACTGGTCTTCATGATTCATGCTTTCCCTACTTGACTAATCTAAGTGCCTCACCTTTCTCTCTAATGAACTGTGCCTTGACCACACTTGCTTAAAAGCAGAAGTTCCTTCTTCCCTCCTTAGCATCTTGGGGCACAGTGTTTTCTGCAGGGAATGCTGTTGACCTCAGACTTCTTACATTTCATACATGACAATTTATAAGCTAAATATTTGTGTGCCTACAAAATTCACTTATAGGCAAGCTCCTTGAGGGCAGGGATGAGGTCTGTTTTGTTAAACCCTGTACTTAGCACAGGCTGTCAAAGTTTGGTCATTTGTAAAATTTTTGTAATGAATAAATGACCATGTATATGTGTTATTTTGCCTTAAATGATAAAGGTTTTTAAAAAATATTTTTAAAACAAAGCACCACATAATTTATATATAAAATAATCCTTTGATTTATAAAATAATTCATGCTACCTTTTAAAATGAGATAGATTTTGGGGGAACGTTGTATTGCTTTTACACATACCAAGCATGTACATCCTTTAGGGTTGGGGAGAAAGGCTAGCATATCTTTCCCCCAAAATTTAGGAATCCTAGTCATATAAACTCCAGTGCCTGAGAAACCCTTGGACAATCCTTAATGTCTTGGGGACTCATCTGAAAACAAAGTTATTGAACCCAGTGATCTTTGGTGAAGGTCCTTTCCAGCTAAAAATTTCTGTGGTCTTATGTGATCTGGGATGGATGCTTAGGTTAGGACTCAGTGATTGTCAAAGTCCGTTTGTGCTGCTAAGACAGTTCCATGGACTGAGTGGCTTATAAACAGCAGAGATATATTTCTTACACTTTTAGAGTCAGAGAAGTTCAAGATCAAGGTGCCAGCAGATCTGGTGTCTGATGAGGACTCACTTCCTGGTTCAGAGAGCTATCTTCCAGTGTTCTCACAGGGTGGAAGGAGGGGAAGGGAGCTCTCTGGGTTTCTTTTATAAGAGTACAAAATCCCATGCAGAACCCTCAATACCTAACCGTGTCCACCTTCAAATACCATCACAACGAAAATTAGGTTTCAACATATACATATGATTTCAAGGGATATAAATATTCAGGCTATAGTAATGATTTGTCATTTGTTCAGAAAATAATTAAAACAACTAGTGCAGATCTGGCTCAATGATAAGACACATACTTAGCATGTGAGAAAACTTGGGTTCAGTTCCCAGCACCAAAAAGGAAAAAAGAAAGAAAGAAAAGAAAAACAAATACATTCCACTCAGTAGCTGTCTATACCTTAAGCCAAAGGAAATGGAAGAATGCGTCTATTACTGTATTATATAGAATGATGTACAGTGAAGACCAGTAAGGATAACCTTGCTGACAGTAGTTTCATAAAACAATACAGCAAAATAACTTGATTAATTTTAAGTCCAAAGGAAAACAGTTGCTAAAAAAATATTTTGTTGAGTTTGTGCTGGAAATCATCACTAAAACCAGAAAAAAAAAAAGCCAAATATTAATTCACTTATAGAATATGGGTTTTGTATTATCCTTAGAATTGGGCAAAACTCATTTAGTATTTCTGGACTTATAAAATCATATTATTTCAAGGAGATTTCCCCAAAGAAATTAATATCCATCCTGCCTGGAACACTTGGCCTCTCAGTGCAAATGCCAGCCAGGTGCAGTGGTGCATGCCTGTAATCCCAGCTATTCCGGAGACTGAGGCAGGAGGATCACAAGTTTGAAGTCAGCCTGGAAAACTTAGTGAAATCTTGTTTCAAAATAAAATTTGAAAAGGGGCTGGAGATGTACCTCAGTATGTGAGACCCTGTGTTCAATCCCCAGTGCTGCCAATGAAAAAAAAGGCAAGTACCTAATTTCTAGGATGACAGTATTCAGTATTAAAACTCCTGTCATTACAAAAGAAGGAAGAGTGGTCTCCATCTTCTTTAGGAAAAGTAGGACGTCATCCATGTGGCAGGCTTGAGTCTTATAACTGGGGAATTTTCTGTCTGAGGAGGAAATCACCACAATGGTGTAAGATGGATTTTTGAAGGGACCCTAATATTCCACTTATAATGTTGTGAAACTAAATTTAAGGTGGGCTCTTCCTGTACTTCAGTCCAAGGGAACTTAGATATTGAAATACCCCAAAGAAAGTTGGATTATCAGAGGACAGGCAAGGCCACTGCAACGAAAAAGTAGTGCAAAAAAAGTAGACTTGACTTTCTCCCTCACAGAATAGTCCTTAGGTGGCGATTCACGGCTATAGGTTGGTGTGCCCCATAGCATCAGCCTGGCTTGGAGCCTGTCTGTCTTATTGCTCACCCTTCTTCTCCCTGGTGTGGTCCTCTCCCACATAACAGTGGCTGGCTCATCAGCAGCCAGGAGGATGCACAGGAGCAGTTTTCTTTCAAAAGATATTGCCCCAAATATGTACTGACCATGTGCATTCACATCCCATGAGTATGAGTCATAAGACTGCACCACGTTGCTGGAGAAATGTGCTCTCTGACTGGATGGCTGTGTGCCCAGCGAAAACTCAGGGAGTTATTTTACTATAAAAAATAAGGAATTAACAGATATGGAGGGGTGAGGCAGTTGGACTCTACAGTAGGGGTCTTGTGGAAATTCAAAAGGTAAATGTGCATAAGACACACAATGCTAAAGAAGCATTACAGTTTTTCTTTTTTATCATAATTAAAAGTGTGTGTGTGTGTGTGTGTGTGTGTGTGTGTGTGTGTTTACAACTGGTGCAGAAGGAATAGAGACATGAGTTATGTTTTGCAATCTGTAAAAGAAATCTTTTGACAGTTTTATTGCGTTTCCAACAGTTACCATTTTGCATTTCCTCTGAGAAGATAACAGAGGTCCATGTGACCCCCTCCTTCAATAAATCAATATTTTTACTTACCGAGTTAAAGCCAGCTGGACCACTCCTGAGCCACAAGGATCTCTTTTGCCCTCAGGACAGAACTGAATTTGCTGTGAAGCTAAAGCAACTTGAACTTCAGTCTCCTCACTTGTGTGAACTCTTCCTAAGTCTCTAGTGGAGACTGTGTTCGTGGGATCCTTTTGCATTTTTTCTTAAAGAGAGTTCCCCATATTAAGCTTCTTGCTTCATAAAATTGGGCCTTGGCAACTTGTTCCAGGCCTTCTTTCCCCACAGAGCCCCAATGTAGTGCCTGCTTTTACTCCCATGGAAGGAGACCCTAGTAGTTCAGTTTACCTCAGCAATATTAATTTCTCAGATGAAGCTACGCCCAAAGGGAAATATAATACAAGAGAGAGCACCCCAATGACAGAGATGTTAAAACTGATTATTTTGCATCTCCCAAATAAAGCACATCTTTTATGTTCTAGCCCAATTTTGTCTTTGAGGGTTCTTGTTTGTACTATGAGTTGTCCCTGGAAAAAATCTCCTTTTCTATGGCATTTTAGCTTAATGGGCGAATGCCTCTTTGGAACAAGGGTTTCTGGCCCACCTCAGTTACCAGTCACTTAGATGATACCCATGGCAGCCTCTGGCCACTGGCTCCCATGGGGCACCTAGGGAAGAGCACATCACACCCTGGAGTGGTGAATGTTGTTAATGCCCACTTCCCTCACTTCCCTCCTTTTCCATCCTCTGCAGGTTTGTTTCTTTTTTTGTGATACTGGGGAGTGAGCCTAGGGCCTTGTGCATGGGAGGCAAGCCCTCTACCACAGAGCTACATCCACAGTCCTCAAAGCTTCCTTCTAATGTTAACTTCTAGCAGGTCTGGGTTCTCCATATAAGGGCCCCTTTGGCGATAACTTCTTTGTAACTGAAGATTCTTCAGTTAGTATCACTTTCAAATTTGAAAATTAATCTCCAGTCAGCCTTTATAAAACATTGTTCCTGGAATGGAATTTGACTGCATATGGGGAAGAGGAGGAGAGATTGATGCAAATATGTGCAGACACACACTTTTGTATTTAATTTCAGAGCTCAGGATCTCCTGAAACCCTTCACTGCTAAGTCCAGATCAACAGTCCCTGCTCTGGAAGTTGAAAATGTAGCCAACTACAACTTAACCTGGTTTTGTTGTTGTTGTTGTTGTTGTTGTCTGTCTGATACACAGTGAGCAGTTGTGATTTTCACTTCTCTTTTGGGATCTGAGTGTTTGAATGATCTTACTGGTTTTCACGAATCTCTAAGGTAATAACAATACTAACCTTTGTTTTTCCTCAGCCTGTTGTTTGCCTTTTAATTCAAGACACATGCTTAAAAGCTTTACTTTTTTTTTTTTGTAGCCAAGTCTACAATCTTTGTTTTGTGTGTGATTTCATTAATTACTTCTGAGTTGGACCGTCATCCTTCTTTCAGAGCTTTGACAGATTCTGTTGCTTCTAGAGTGTTTTCTTCCTGTGGTTTGATTTTTATTATTTAACCATCTAATCCATCTGGGATTTATTTTGGTATATGCTCTGAGGTAAAGGTTCAACTTGATCTTGTTTCCCATTGCCAACCAGTTATTCCACAACTACTTATGAAATAATCTTCCTTTCCTGTTGATTATACAATAAATGCTTATATCTTTTAGGGTACTTTTTGGAGCATCCCATTCTGTTTTTACTGAACAAGAATCTACCTATTTCACTATTCCTTCATTAATTCTTAATGGTTGTGTGTGTTTTAAAGAGTCTAAATTATGTTTGCCAGTTTATTTTTCCAGATAAACTTTTGAAAAATTTTGACAATTTCTAAGAAAAAAATCTCCTAGGACTTTTGACTGAAATCAAATTAACCCTACAAGTTAATAGGGTAATGTTGCCATATTTACAATATTTTTTTTCTATCAACTTGGAACAATCTTATGTCTTTCTGTTAATTCAGCCAGACTTTTAGTTTATATTTATTAGTGAGGAAAATGAGTGATACATTAATATTTTGACTTAAATGTTTTTTTCAGGATCGAAACATGGTACTTAAACATTAAAGAGATAAAAGCTGAAATTTACAGGAGGCTGCATATCATATTGTAGAATTTACTTAGTTTCTCATTTTTTAAAAATCTCTTAGAAATGCAGGAAGATTATTGTTTGCAAACACATGAGTTACTGTAATCAAATACCTCCAAATCCCCAGAGTAAGGATTAAGGTGCTGTGGCTGTTACAATTATTTTGAAAGCTTTTTGTGGTTTTATTCTTTCTTCTGGGTGGACCCTTCTTCCCACACCCAGGAGGGTGTATCTCTGCTGCCCTTTAGATCTACCCTCCCAATCTGCTGCCTTTTAACATCTTAGTGATGTCTCAAAACTCTAAAAATGGGGACATTTGGTCTCCTGAAGGAACACAGATACATTTACAAGGATAGTGAGTACATTTTTTTTTTTTTTTTTAATTTTGAGACAGGGTCTCACTGAGCTGCTTAGGGCCTTGCCAAATTGCTGAGGCTGGCCTTGATTTACAATCCTTCTACCTCAGCCTCCCAAGCTGCTTGGTTTATAGGCATGTGCCACCACTCCCAGTTTGAATAGAACATTTGGTATCAGGATGATCTCAGAAAATCTCCAGAGCATATAAATTATATTCTCCTAATTTTTGAGGATGCATTGTTTGGGGTATTCATTGAAATTTGGGATGGGGTGGAGGACAAGTAATAAAATGACTCAGAAAAAAGAATATTAAACTGGATATGGTGGCACACACCTGTAATCCCAGTGACTTGAGAGGCTGAGACAGGAGGATCGCAAGTTTGAGGCCAGCCTTATCAATTTAGCAAGAACCTGTCTCAAAATAAAAAAGGCTGGGGATGTGGCTCAATGATGAAGTACCCTGGTTTCAGTCCCCAGGAACTAACACACACACACACACACACACACACACACACACACACACACACACCGAGGAATATTATTCTATTTCAATTTCCCAAGTTACTTTAGCCTTTTAAACTCAAGCCTTTAGAGTTCATTCTCCACTCCCAAGCAGGTCAGTGAATTAAAGCAAACATCTCACATTTGGAGTAATGTTCTTTATTAAACATGTTCCTTATTAAATTCATAGACAACTTAAAGGTTTCACATGATTTTCTTGTCTGAGGTTTAGGTATAAAACCCTGGGATTTAGGGGCTTTATACCTAATGTGTTCAAGAGGAATATGAGTTCAACAGAAGGAAATAAAAGGTGCTGAATCAGTAAGAATACTTTTAAGATATTCCTGTTTAACAGGCTCTGTAAATACAATGATGGTGTTTAACAGGAAAGACCAAATACTACTGGAATAGAAGATATTTCTAAATTTAAGTTTACTGCTTTAAGTAGATTTTTGTGTTTGTTTTTGGTGTTTTGGTTTTTGTTTTCAACTTTGGATTGGTGGTGGTTGGTGGGAAGAATTAGGGATAATGTTGGACTTATTTTCCTCACTTGGAATAAACAGACTGATCTAACTGTGTTCATGTCTTTTGCATTCAATAACTGCTTCTTTCATACCCTTCAATCCCAGAGAACTAAAGAGAACTTTCTTATGAAGGCACTAAATATATCTTTGTGGTATGAGATAGGGATAAGCAAGAACGTCATAGATCTGGCTCTTCAAAGATAATAGTTTAGTGTATACATCATAAAATATATGAACTTCCCCCTCTCCCCAGTTTTTCTGAAAGCTGATATAGTATCTCTACTATGTGACCATGATTGATTTCAGGGGAATTCAAACTTTACTTTTGTGATACAGGGTAAAACAGATCAGAGGGTGAATGTGACTAGAGTTCACCAGTGTAAAGCAAGGACAAGGGTCTTTAAGCAATCCCCAGGTGATATGATCAGCCCAGACTTTACTGGATGCAATCTGGGTTCTTGTTAATCTTTCTTGAGCTATGAAAGAGTGTGAACTACGGACACAAATGTGATTTTTTTCTTTTGAAAAATTAGAAAGGAGCTTCTCTTGATGATTGATGTGTACACACACATATATATGTATACATGTATGTACACACACACACACACACACACAGATATTTTGCAGTGCTGGGGACCAAATATAGGGCCTTCCTCATATTAGAAAGTAACTCTACCACTGAGCTATACCCCCAGACCTCTCTTTTACATATATATATAATATTATATTATATATAATTTTATATGATATAAAATTATTTTATAACATAAATTTTATATCATATAAAATTATATATAATATAATATTATATATATAATCTTAAGTATAAATATATAGTTCAACTTCCCAATTTTGGTGTATTTGGGTAGCGCGGGGTAGATTGTAATTCCATAGGAAATTATAGCCTATGAGTAGAAGATAACTAGGAGAACATGTGACCTTGCAAGGTTAAGGCTGTAAGCATAACATATCTGAATGTTGGCAGATGTTGGCAATGCTGTCTTGTGCAGACATTAGCGTGCTCTTGTCTAGTCAGACTGTGGTAGGGCAGAAAATCAGGTAGGGTGGCCACAGGCCTCCTGTTGACAAGAGCAGTTCTTCACAACGGTGAGGTATTCCTAGTTGTGACATGGCAGCCTGTTCCAGGGAAAGGAAAATCAACTGAGAAGAATAAACGGATGGAATGTTGAGCGACAGAGCAGCTGGGAAGGTCTTCTGCTTTCTTCCGATTTACAGGGCAAAGAATATGAAACTAAGAGACTAGGATTTTGTCAAAATGAACCCCACTATTATGAATAGCTATCACTAAAAGAATTAAAAAAAAAAAAAAGAAAGAGACTAGGATTATAGATTCCATTCTGGCACTGATCTGCTGCGTGACTTCAGGCAGGTTAACCTGCCTTTTCTGCTTCAGTTCTCTTATCACCAAATGAGAATGAAAAACCTGTCCTGCCTACCTGAGAGAATGATTAAAAAGAATCAGATGAAATCACATGAAACTGTTAGAAGTGTTTATTGATACAAGGTACTATTTCTTACATCTTCAAGACCTTCTATATTTGAAATATTCCAGAGGGAAAAATGCTAAAGGCTGAGAATGTTGAGCTTGTTGAGTGGGGAGAGAATGCTCAGTGGTCAGATTGTTGGAGTACCCACAGTCCAGGAATAATTCTGCACTGTGTCTTAGAAAACTCACGCAGTGGAGAGTGGGAGATGATCTGTTGAGGTTGCACTGAAGCCCCTGAACATTTCTGCCAGTTGCTGTTTTAATTTTGTATGGACCTATATTTTTCCTAAGTGTTTCAGAGCATCCCAGCAATTGTGCTTTATGTCATCAATCTGACATTTAATCTTGGTTGAATTAGTTGTTTATTTTGCTCATCGAATTCTTAGGTTAGATAATTAGTTAGATAATTTAGATATGTTGCATGGGTTTTTCTGTGCTCCTGACCTTTTTGTCTTCTTAATGGCTGCTTTATCTCTGTGATTCTCTGGTGTCATCTTGGTCTTCCCTCCTTACAGGCCTCCTCCATATCCTCAGCATCATCTCATACACAAATGTATTCTCTTTCCACCGGAGGTCTGAAACATTTTTTTTTTTTTTAATAGAGGCGGTTTTGTTCCTTCCATTAATAGTGTTCCTCTTACGCCTGGATTGCTCACAGCTCTGATATTATTGAACAAGTGGAGTGAAAGAGAAAACTAGTTCTCATTCTGCTTGTCATTGTGAGAGAAGCTGTTTCTCTTAGTTAGGCAGTTTGGGGCAGGGAAAATAGTAGTTTGAATATCTCCCAGTCTTGACTCCTTCAATCCCAGTCCCAAGTTGTTGCCAGAATGATCTATAATCTAAGTTGGAAATGTTACTTCATTGTCTCAAAAGACTCCCCTTTGCTTGTCCAGGCTCCATGAGCCAGGAAGATATACACATAGCTTTGCTTTGCCCTGTAGCTCCATAAAGTTTAAAACATTTTAAATTAGGAAGAACATTTATAATATTGAAAGATTTCTTATAAAATTCAGGATTTCACTTTTGCATGGAAGATTGCTAGATGGTGGTACTGGGCTATAAGAACTGGGTAGGGTTGTTCTGTTTTGATTGACTGGTACTGGGGATTGAACTCAGGGATGATTTAGCACTGAGCTACATCCTTAGTCCTTTTTGAGATAAGTTCTTGCTAACTTGCTGAGGCTGGCCTTAAACTTGGGATCTTCCTGCCTCAGCCTCCCCAGTCACTGGGATTACAGGTCCAGCTAGGTAGGGCTATTTTTGAGCTACCACTACCACCTGGACCTTTTCATCCTCTTCCACAAACTAAGCAGGCACTGCTGTTTGCTCCCTCTTCTCCAGAGGCAAGTTTTAATCCCTTAACAGGTCAAGGGGATCCTTCAGAGGTAAGCCCTGCCCTGCCTTTGTCCCTTGCCTCCTGCTCCATTCCCCACAGGCATTCTCCCAGTAGCTAAATAGTGGCTTGCCTTGTCAAAGAAAATTTTGTCATGGTACTTATTCAATAAGGAAGACTTCATTTAAAAAGGGACTACTGCCTCAGCGTTTTTCAGTAGCAGAGAGAGAGAAAGAGGTGGGGCTCAACCCCAAATATAATGACAAGTGGGAATTTATGTCTAGGGATTTGTGGGGGAGGAGGAGAGTTGGTGGAAGGAAAACTACTTCCTACTAAGAGGAAGCTTCATGGGTAAAGGAGGATTCTGGTTAAACTGACCTGACAGGATTCTTGCTGAAGGCAGGCCAGGGTAAGAGAATGAGAGTGGGGATTCTCACAGAAGTGACCCAGCAGGATTCTTCACAAAACTAGACTCAAGAGGGACAAAAACACTGAAGCTCAAAGTTGAGACATGGAGTGTTTATTTAACTCCTAGAGTTAGGTCAAGGAGCTTCTTTGTCAGCAGTTTGGGTTTGCTTATTCATATGGTTTATTACATTTCACCAAAGAGACCAATTTTGCAAACCCTCTGGAGCACTGATTAACTACAAGGAGTGTACCTGACCTGGCCCCCATTTGAAAAATTTTCAAGGAAATTACATTTTATTTATTTGTCTGTTTATTTTTTGGTGCTCAGAATTGAATATCAAGCATACACCAAACTACACTCTTGTCTCCAGGGAGTTATATCTTAGATTTTCATGGCGTATTGATCAAAAGCTTCTGAGAAGGGTGAGAAGCAGAAGGAAGAGGACAGATGGGGCCTTTCTGTGCTTAAGGTCATTTCCAAAACAAATACATTTCATTTGGTTACCTGCTTATGTATGTGCAGACATTCTGCTCAGCAAAGCTGAGTTGCAGCAGTAAAACTAGGTTTACCTGGGTCAGGATAGCTATTGTCAAACATTACCCATTCTTTTCCAGAATTACAGGAAAATTGATATATCAGTTTGCCTCATTATTATACTTCTGGACAATAAAATTCATTCAGGCTATGGAGTAAGTTACTTTCTTGATGTTCACACTAAGTCCAAGAACTTGCAGAGAGGACTGATTTTCAGAAACCTGGGCATTTGATTTGGTAGTTTCCAAAGTTGCTGCACAGGTCAGGTTTTATCTTAATGGGGCTATCATTGAACCTGGGTTCAACCTTTTGTTGGGCAAAATTTGATTTCCCTAGGAAGGGCCAGGCTTTAGGAAGTGATGTCATCTTAACTAAATACACAAGGACTAACTGTAACCTAGAATATTAATTTATTGAACACCTATTGAGTGAATGGCCTTGGCCTAATCTCTGAGAAACAAAAATGCATCATAAATATGACATAGTCCCTGACCTTTAAAATCTTCTAAATGTAGCATGACCTAACAGTCTATGACAGTCTTGATTCATGCCTGGAGTTCTGGCATCAATATTAAGGCTTCCTTTCACTTTGAAAGGTATCTGAGGAGCTGAGTGTGATGGTGCACTTCAGTAATCTCAGCTACTCAGGAGGCTGAGGCAGATCCAGGTTCTAAGCCAAACTGGGCAATTTCGGGAAACCCTTTCTCAAAGTAAAGGCTGAGGAGATATAGTTTCAGTGGTAAAGCACTTGATTAGCATGCATGAGGCCTTGGCTTCAATCCCCAGTTCTACAAAACAAAAACAAGTTTTTGTATGTAAGGGCCACAGTAATGGTTTCTATGAATGTTTAGACCCTTGAGCTGGGTGATGAAGGAAATTTGAATAGCTAAGGCCTGGGAGGTTGGGGTGGGGGTGGGAGGAGAGGTGCAATCTAGAAATGTGCAAATCTCTGAGGCAAAGGGAGATTGTTCCAGAAGGGACAATTAGTTCAGGCTAGGCATTGTTTCCAAAATTGACCCTGTGACAACAATCCCTCAAGGACATTTAGTAAACAGTTCTCCAGATCCTGCAGGGAACTCAGATTTTTTTTTTTTTTTTTTTTTTTTTTTTTTTTTTAAGAAGCTCTCCCAGGTGATTCTTGGACATATTGAAGGGTCAGAATCAGTCCTCTGTTGATTGTGGATAGGAAAATGGACAGGAACAGGGAAGCAGGAACAGCAAGATTAGAGCAGGATCACAGATCAGCCAGACCAGGGCTGAGCCAATGAGAAAAGCCCTCAGAGGGAAGAGCAATTGGAAACAGGCAATCTATAAAAAATGGGAGGTGCAGGAACTATGTAACAACAGAGCACAGAGGGGAACAGATTCTAGAACTACTCAGGAACAGGAATCTAAAGTTTGCCAGATACAGATTTACACTGATGAATATTTCCAGGGAATAAAAACACTTGTGTCAAATCCAGGAACCTAAGGGACATGTAATCTGAAGGTTTATTTTTTGAGCATAAACCCAGAGATATAAGCAGTTGGGTATATTTCATGTAGACCTTAAAAAAATGTACTTAACTTCTTTGTAGTCCCTAGAACATTCATGGTAGTTTTTATCTCTGAAGAAAAGACACTGGAATGAATTCTGAAGCATCCACATTCCCCAGCCCTTCCTTTTTCCAGGACATTCCCCTACCTCACTACTCCTGTACTTCCATTAAGGTAGGGCTACCTGCCAAGCCTTATCTTGTATTTTTGCTTGTTTTGTTATTGAATGTGTAAGACAGTCATGACTCATCAGCAATATATGTGCCAATCCCGTTAGCAGGGGAGATGGCCAGTCCTTTTGCAAGTTTCACTGTGACCTTGTCCTCAAATTTTGGAGCTGCTTTCTCTGTGGGAAACTGTAGGCACATCACGGATTCACTGCAGTTCTGGAAAAATATAAAAAATTAAAAACAAAACAAAACAAAAAAAACAAAAACACCTTATCCAGGCAAGGAACTCGTTAAGCCTGATGTTTGAAGCTTCTGATTTGGAAGTGTGTGCACTGATGATTTTGAAGAGTAATTCTGAAATGAAATCCCTCCATGGAAAATGAAGAAAATCTACCATTTCCCTTTGCCTTCAAACATAAAGATATTTTATATCGAAGTCTGCTGTCACCATGCCTCTTGGCTTACTACTGACGCAGCAAACAGTGACAGAAATCAAAGACTTGGAAGTTATGAAAAGCGAGCCTCAAAAAAGAGAATGGGAGACTAATGAGGCTGTATGTCACAGGGTAATTTTGCATCCTTAAGCCCAGACCTGGCCACTTCAGAGCGTTCATAGTGCGGTTTGGGGAGGGGCAAAGCATCTTAAATTCTTGACCTTGGCTACTCTGGTGGCGTTGCTGAGGGATTTCCAAATCCTAGAAGTGACAGGGATGAAGATGAACAGGCTGAAATCTTTCACGCTGTCAGTATCAGGGAGGGAAAAACACCAGTCTACAGCAGCCTTGAACTATTTTTTTTTTTTTTTTTAATACGGGGTTAACTTGTGTGCGGTCCAATGTCATTCACGCCATGAAGTTCCAGTAGCAAAATGAAAACATAAGGGAAGAAGGAAAAGTGCATCGCAAACGGACTTAGAAAATGGACTTTCTCTGCGGTGACACAGAAGAGTCGCCCGGGGCGCCGGGGTCCTAGCCCCGTGGCCTGTGGCGCGGCTGGGAAGCCCCCCACCCGCAGTTCAGGCGCAACCAGCGTGGCGCCGCGGCGGGGGGATCCGGTGCGCGCGCCGCAGACTTCAAAGGCCTGGCGCCGCCGCCGCCCCCGCCTGCGCGGCGCTAGTAGTATGGTCCGAGGGGGCGGCTCCTGGGGCGCGGCTCCCGCGGCAGCTGATGCGCGCCCCGCCGGCTCGGAGGCGGGAGTCGGAGACCCCGAGACCCCGAGCCGCTAAGCGCTGCGGGCCGGGCCCCTGAAGAGGCCCCGGGAGAGGCATCTTCCCGGCGAGAGGAGCCCAGCGCGGGGGTCTCCACGGCCACAGCGCGTGGGAAGGAGGACGAGAAGGAGCGGCGCTGCCTGCCGGCTGAGAGG